>NW_026542595.1:121699650-124099650 GCF_028750875.1 Macrosteles quadrilineatus | reverse complement strand
AGCAAGGGTTAGCTTTCTGCTCTGCCATGAGTTGTAAGCCTGTGTTAAAATAATATCACGAACAACGTAGAAAACTGTCGGTAATGTTTATAAGCAATTTTTAATCATGGTAATGAATACAAATTAAAACCAGTCAATGTTAAAACTAACTTTGTTATTAAGTCTATATAGAGGAGATTTTAAAATACTTAATAAGCGCCTTCATCTTAATTAGCGATGTTAAACGTTTGCATAATGTCTACCACTAACCAATAAAGATCTATTATGCTGACTCATTTTTAAGATAACATGAAAACAATCAAATATTAGAGAACAGAACGTCACCGAGATTATGAAAATAACCCCAATTTGATTGACACCTCTTCACAATATGTTAAGAAAGGAAATTTGAATAATTTGCCTGTATAACAACCTAAAATAAAATACATAAACCAATTACAACCAATTACCAATTACGGGTGTTGTATCCCGTAAATAGTCTTGCCTGCATGTATGGGGACACAAATACAGTTTTTTACTTACTTATTTATAACTTTTGGATATATGCCTTATTACATTAATTAATTGGAAAGTATATAAAAGAAAATACCTCGAATAGCCTAACACTTAAAACATAAATTTACACTTATAATATTACTCACAATACTGTAAATATACATAAAAGATGGTAAGTGGTGGTAGATTTCGATTCGACACTGCAATCATCCTCAGACCCATAGGCGAATTGGGCCATCTCATCATTGGGTTCAGTATGTTTCTTACCCAGCTTTATGTAATGTAATATACTGTATGTATCCATGTATATTATTGTCAATAGGTGTAGCCGTTGACAGAAATAATTAAATAAATTATTATTTCAAATGAGAAACGAGTTAAGACTAACAATAAATTTAAGAAATGTACAAATGATTAGGTTTAATATAATTATTGTTTTTTTGCAGTTTACTGTTTAGATCTTTACTGACCGCGAGGCGCAGTTAGTATAAATCTTGCGGAACAAAGCGAGTCCCATTGGTGGTAGATAATGGAAAGCGCATTGTAACGTAAGGAAGAGCAAAGAGTATGTTTAAAGTGATTTTTAAAGTGTTTATTAGGCCTAGTGTTCTATACCTCAATCTATCAAGCTTCCGTTGGTCAAAGATGAAGAAATCAAGTATTACAAGTATACTGCAAGTATAACAATTAAGTAGGTAGAGATTATTGGGTTCCATCTAAATAATAATTGTTTTTGCAGTTCACGGTTAAGCTTGGATACAGATTGTTTTGGTAGTAAAATACAAAATACAACGCCTTAGCATTTGTATACAACCTTTGAGAACTTAGCTATGTCGGTTAGGACGCGACGCATCGACGGGTGGGGCTAGGCTGCGCAGATGCTTTGAAGAAGCCTGCACGCGCTCTCTTTGCCGACGCACCACACTATAGTGTATATACATCAGTTCGTTCAGACGACTAACCAAATATATATTTATAAACCGTAAAAAAATACAAAAAATTTTGTTTGAAACATTTTGCGCATTTTATTTGGAAAAAAATATATAGAGGGTAAAACAAAATTGTGTACTCTACAACATAAAAATTATCAAAAAAAGTTAAAATGCTATATCTCTTTGGATAAAGTTTTATAAGAAAGCCTTTAGTACAAAAGTTGAAGATAAACTAATTACAAATAATACAAATTAAATTTTACTACGATGGCATGCGTAGAATTTGAATTATATCCAGTAAAGTGAACGACTGTAATTTCCAGGCTTGGAAGGGGTTGCGGGGAAAAGCTCAAGGAGGATAATCGGGAACGTTTTGAAAAAAACACGTCTTAAGTGGTTCCATTACATATAACAAACTCAGCTTTCCACCATTTAGCTACGAAAAAAGGCAGTTTGTGCGTTTATTGGCTGGGCTAGATGCGATGACGCAGCGCAGAAGTGTTCAACTAGCCCGCACGCGCTCTCTTTGCCGACGCCCAGCTCTTCACCAGGTCACCTAGATGACTAACCAGTAATATATTTGTAAACCTTGAAAAACGTACTAAAACTTTTGTTTGAATCATATTTGCGTATTATTTCTAATTAAAAGTATACATGGAGAAAAACAAAATTTTGCACTCTGAAACAAAGCTTTCAACGAAGTTTAAATTTTATATCTCCCTAAGTATTGGTTTTAGAAAAATGTTGTAAATACAAAGGTTGTAGGAAAACTAATCAGAAATAAAACAAAACAAATTGCAGCTCGATAGCTTACATAGCATTCGACTTATGACCCATTAAGTAAAACACTGCAATTTCTATGTTTGGAGGGGGGTGGGGGGAAAAGCTCAAGGGGTAGAAGTGGGGACTTTTGGGAAAATACACCTCTCATGTGGTTCTATCACATATACAAAATCCAGCTTTCCACCATTTAGTTGCGAAAAAGGGTGTTTTATTGCATTCATTGACTGGGCTAGATGTAAAGATCTCAAGGTATCTCAAATAACTATTAGAAAGAAATCAATGCGAAATTCATATAAATGCCTTTGTTCACATCGTATTGGTAAAGTTTCAGCTGAAGCCAACCAAAGGTAGGAAGCACTCAATTTTTTTTATCTTAGAGTTGTGTGTTTTAGTTTAGCCTGGATACAAGGAAATATATCTGCCAACATAAATTCTATGAATTGGCTTTACTATGAAATTTCTTAGTACTTGGTAATGGTCAAAGAGTGACTTTAAATAAAATTTAAATTAATATATGTTCTGCAGATATAGCAATTTTATATTTTTGTTAACTTTAGAACCGTGAATAGTGTGAAAAGAGTTCAGAGCTGTAAAGTTTATTTGATTTTAAACTAAGTAAACTACTGTGTCTTCTGCAGCGTTACAAAAAAAGGTTGGTTTAGTTTAAATAATTACACTGTTTTTTTTTTGTCTGGTTTTGTAGATACACTAATTTTCATTTGTAAAGGCTGGTATCTTGGCCTTAGTAATAATTATTCTATTAATTTTAGTATTATCAATTTACTATGAAATCTTTGAAAGGCTCAGTATTTTTTTAATGGTTTACTTTTAGTTTGTTAGGATATTTACTGAGTTTACTAACGTACTAAGGTAGCCTACATGTTAATATTTTAAAACTGGGCCTTCAATATATTGTAGTCAACTATATATTATAGACAGGTGTGCCTATAGAGATTAAACTAATTGCATTCGTTTAAATTTTGCATTAAGGAGTAATGCATTTTTGAGGATATACATTATTTTGATCACTCTTTCTTCTTGAGAATACCCTTATAGTTATTAGGTATAACTAATCTCTATGGCTACACCTTCATAGGCAGTATAGGTTAGTCAAGTTAGGTTTAGTTGTAGAGGTGGCCGGAATCAACAGAAGTACTGTATCAGGTGGGTAGGGGATAATCTATTACGTTTTCCACTTATGTTAACATTCATTAACGATAATTGTTCTGTAATTTTTCTCAATACAAGGTTCTTATTTTATTATAACAGCACAAAATGTATATTTCCGGAGTCATTTTTTATCTTTGGGAGTAGCACTAGAATATCTTTTAGGTCGCAGCAGAAATATTATACCCTGCATGTGTTTTTTTTGTAAATATAAATCACTCTGATCTATTGGAAGAGTGAAAGTTATGTAGTATCCCTAAATCGTTTGGAAGTCTTCGGACAGTCCTATGTTTAATATCTAGTAACACCTTTCACAGCGGGTATCGTGCTTTGTGGCTTTGTTTATTTTATACGCTTTTGTTAAATGGTTTAGATTGTAGAAATGATTCCGCCCACCTCCACCACATTTTTCCCGTGTGGAGTTGCTAGTCTCCTATCGGGCGCCTCCCCAGGTGGCGGATAGGGGAAGGCTCGTCAGACATGGCGGGTACTGGGAATGGACCCCCAGGGTGGACCAAAACTAGCACAATGTAGATCGTGTCAATTACAGTGGCCAGTGGGCTGCGTATGTGCGAAATATCACTTCTTTCACCGCCACTTTTGTTATTTTGCACAGCCATTTCATCAATTAATTACTGTACACTAATAAATGTAAATAATGTAAATAATGTAATAATGTAAATAAATAAATGTGCACTTGTGTATAGTGTGATTCTCAATGTTGTTGGGAACCTTTCCATCATCCAACCCACACACGCCATCCTAATTGACACGATCTATACAATTTTGTTTCAATTTTAAACGCATGGTACCAAACATAACAGGAATATTTTTTAAAAACATTTATTTTCTTAGTTTCGGTGTAAGTTTATTTATAGTCTTAGTAAAGCCTTAATGAGCAAACTGGTTGGTAGCCGACTCAGAAGCAATTATACATGATATAAGCTAAGTAATTGTATAATAAAATGTCACAACGTAGTAAGTTAACTTGCATTTTATTTATATATAATATAAGATAACGTCAATTGGGCAATGTTACGGCTTTAATTTTACCAGTGTCAGTTATTCTGTACGTGGGTATTTTTACGTCGTTATGAAAATTATTGTACCGGAAGTGATTTGTTGGCACTTGCTCCAATATTATTCTAATCTTTGGCTTTACCTCGTATGTTGAAATAACTCTTACCAAATTAATTTTACATAATTACATTAATTACATAATTACATTTTATTAATTTTACTCCTTTTACATTAATTGCTTGATTACCAAAATTACACGCTCATTGCTCGGCTTGAGCAGTTTGTGAAATTTATATACCCACATATACTTCTTTAAATACATGTGAAATTTAGTATTCATGTGTTGGGTTTTGCCTCAACCACGAATCTTGATCACGCACCAGAAAATTCCACTTTTTACCAATAATAATATTATATATTAAAATGTATTACAAATAAACTAAATGACAAAGCCACACTTAATGTTATTTTAAAAAAACACGGTTGAATTTTTATACTAAACATAATACTAAATTTGATCGTTTAAATAATTATTTTATATTTCATTAGTAAAATCATATGCGATAGGACCTTTAACAATTTGTATAATGTAAATTTACAAAAGTAAGCAAGAAATGTCACGAATGATTTCCAACAAGGAAGACAATATAGAGAAACACGTCATATTGTATTTTAGAATATTCGCTGTGAACTGTTCAAGATGTCAAGATTTATATGTGTTATATGCACTCACTAAACCGTGATACTTTGTATTGCAATTGAATAATTTTGGGTACACGAATAGCTGGCAAACTGTCTGTAAAGTAAACAGAATGTTCAGTAAAGTTTGAATATTCATTTAATACTCTTTGTTTTACTTACAACTAACTGATCCTTTTCCCAGTAACATGTGTTACAATTATATTTAATTATTACATTGGTAACACATTTTAGTTATTTCGAAATGTAAATAAAAACAGTGTCCTGCTCCCTTGTAATCTTTAAAGTGTGTTCATTTTCCCCTTTCATACATTCTCTCAATTTCAATATCTCCATTTCTCTGTATTTTATATTTCTGGCCCTTCGAACTATTTATCATTAACCTTGCTCATTCTATTCCATTTTCTCTACCATAAACATTACTTTCTTTATTTTCCATGACTCCACAATTCATCCATTGGTACTTTGAGCTCAGATATTGTATACTCCTAACTTTGAAATCATCCACCTATACACTTTTCTTGTGGAGCATTCTGCATCAATGTTAGTTTCACAGTAGTTTCATAGGCTATAAATTATTTTGGGAATAGTCGATATTTAACTCAATGAAACTAAGTAGTAAATTATTTTTAATTGTCGTGGTTATGGAAACACATTTCAAAACAGTAGAATAGTCCTAAGTTAAACTGGATGACAGGTCAATTTAATTTCCAACAAACATAATTGTTATTTAGTTCAATGGGTTAACGGCACTTATTTATTTTGCCAATAAATCAATTGTTGACGATTCGAGCTGAATAACAGCTGATTGACAGCTGATCATCTGATATAACAATACTGCCTTCTGAACAGTCAGTGAAGCGTTGTGTCTTGTGAGTTGACGATCAAATTAATTCAGGTTATTTTGTGTATAAAATATATGTACATTGTGAAATGTTGTAATTTGCGTGTGAAATCAATATTCTCTTAATGTGACGAAATTAATTAAACTGTTGGAAACATTTTCAATCTCAATGTCTCAAGACTTTGAAATAAAAGGGTTGATTAAGGTAATTCAAATATTACTGTTTGATTCAAATTGTACGTTGTTATTAATTTGCCTACCCTCTTTCTGTTTGTCTCCACATTGACAATTTCTTAAGCCGGGTTCTCCTAGGCGCGGAATCGGCGAGCGGAGAGAGGAACGCGGAGAGCGGACTCCACTTGTCTTAGGCAATTTAATGTTTCTGTTTTCCTAGAAGCGGAGCGGAATGTCATGTTAATTTCAATTCCGCTCTACGCGTTCCTCTCTCCGCTCTCCGCTTCCGCGCCTAGGAAAACCCAGCTTTAATAATATGCGTATTACCTACGTATAACGTTTAGAGTGAGTGTTTTCTTGGTTTCACCAAGAAACACCTTTAGACCTTATAAAAAATACTTTTAATTAGGGGTCTACAATTTTACTTTTGAGTCAATATTAAACGTGAATGTACTACGCGATTCAAAATTTAAAACTCTGAACAATATCTGAAATGTCCCTGAAGTAGCCCGTAGTAGGATAAAATATAGGAATTAAAACAGCTAAAACGGTTTAAGAATCATCGGTTCAGTTACAAAGATTCAGTTTATAAATTCAAGTAGGTCACTTCATGTGGGTTGTAGAGAATAGATAATCCGCCAATTAATTTACAAGAGGATTTATTTCTTAAGTCTCAACCTCAAACTCTTAATTACTGACGTAGTGCTGACTATTGATTAGGAAAGTACATATTAATTAAATGTCACAATTCAGATTAAGTTACCCTTTTATTACCAAGCAAGCCGACCAAACTTCACCCAAACTCGGTCCAAACTTAACAGACAATCTTGGAGCTATTGTTTATGTGATATCATCTACGACGAGTCATTCGCATTTTAAATTTCTGCAACTTTAGAATGTAATGATTATAACAGGTTACGTACCTTGACGTCCACAATTCCTTAGTCGGTATTCGTTGACTATAGTTTCGACTACTGCGTAGTCATTATCAAAACGGAACGTTAAAATATTACATTCGTTGAATGTCGTCAAATCTTAATACATCGAACACATAAAACAAACATAACACGAACACGGTAGACATTTAACATAATTGGCCGGCCGGCACACGTCACTGAACATATATTTGGGGGGGCCCATTTCGGGTATTTGTAACATGAATAAAATGTAATGATGTTTAGGTTCGCCCTGAATTCTTTTTGCTTAGTTTCAGTTTCTGATGTTCACATTGTGTTTGTGCTCACGTTACTCACAAGTATCACAGCACGAAAATATATTTCTGCAAAATAATAAAGAATTAAACCATAAAGCTTAGACACAATCACAATTTGTTTGCGGAACAAGGGCACCTCCTAGGTACGATGCAAAACAGAGATTCTATTTACGATTTTAATTTTTTATGACGTGTATGACCCAGATAATGGTTAGTTACCACCGTGTGTGAATGGGGACAACAATTGGAATAGAAATGACAAATACATATTTTCTAAGACTGTGACGAAAATCTGAGTAGGCTACGTGAAATTAATGCATAGTATAGATAAAATACTTTTTATACTGATATACTTATATATTAAACTTATCCAATACTTTATAAGTTTTAGGGATTTTTTTCAACTAGCTATTGCTAAGAAACTTAGAAAATATCCTTTTTCACCCCAATCTACGGTATAGAATTTGGTCTAGTTATTAAAAAAACGTAACCAACTAGGGGTAAGCCCGGTTGGATTTCTATAGCAGTAATCAATGGAACACATTTACAATTCGGCTGTTGTAAAATACTGTACTATGACTAAACTTATGTTTAATAAAAGATGATTTGCACATTGCATAATTTAATCTCTTAACGAGCTTTTGTAGCTGAGTGTACATTTTCAGCAGAGACTGTACTCGGATTGATCTTAAAACCACATTTACACTAAATCCAGGCGATTATATCCCCTACAACATTAATGTAAATCTACAGTTTTAAGTTTCCATCACCATCAGTTTGAATTACTGTCCATAGTTCATTTAACTGCATATATTTAATGCAATAACGTACTCACAATAATACGTACTTGAAAATTACACGTTACAGAACCATCAATAAATTTTATGCATAAAAAAATACATAATAAATTGTTTTAAGTTACCTTTGTCAGTAGCTCAAATGTCCGTTGAAACTCTACAACCAGGTTTCGATGCTGAGTTGCACCATGATCACGTAAGTCAGCAGGATAACTTCTTGCTCACATGTCGGTCAAGTTGACGTCGTTAAAAAGTTTATAAAAACAATACAGGACGTAAAAAACACATACATTTAAACACGAACAAGTATAAAACATATTACGAACGAGATCAATCTATCGAACGGGCCCGTCACGGTTATCGGCGACAGGAGGACTCAAACATACAACATACACAAAAATACAATATAAGTAAAATGTGTTGTCAAATAAAAAAACGTATATCAACGTCTATTATGTAATAAAATATAATTACAAATTAATAATACTAATTTTCCAAAATCGTATTTCAGGACATTTACTGAAATTGGGAATTTTCCATGACAGTGAATAAGCTATTTCCGTAGGTAAAATGGAATTATATCAGTCATTGATAACTCGAGAGCAGTTTCACTACTAAGCCGTTAATTTGATAGACTAAGAACTAGTGTACAGCTTATATTAATCATTAAGTGGTTGTCGAATCTGAAAAACTAGCTTTAAAAACTAATAATAGAAAAATCAGCGTTAAAACTTGGTTGGAGAAAGAGATATCGTCAAGAGAATTAAAGATAATTCCACTATTCTTTGCTCTTCGAGCGTTTCTAAGGAAACCTGATTTACTTATTTGTTCGTATATTTTTATCCCTTTTGTATTCAAGCCAAACAAATCTTTTACATTTTCATTGCGTTTATTTTACTAAAAACTTTCTTTATCAAATGTTAAAGAGAAATAAATAAATAATTCAGGACTATTTCATATAAATAATGTTTTGCGATTTCTTCACTTAAATGTATCTTTCCTTAAATTTTAATTAAGCAGATAACATGTAATAACATTTTTTAACTGCTTTTGATTTTTGATAGCTTTTTAGTTACATGATAAATTAACTCACAATGCTTAAGTATAAAATTGAACTAACTGTCATACAGTACTTGTGAGAAGACTATATTGATATTTTTGACCTAGCAACTCCCTCCGTGAATAGCTAAAGAGTTTTAAGTGACGGAAAACCATATTTAATGAATATATTCCTCGATTTCTTGAAACCTTGTACAATATTCATATGATAACCCTTTTGGTCGTGCTTGGTTGATTAGTCCTAATGGTGTAGCTCTCAAAATTCATATTTTATTCATAAATAGGGCTTTTTAACCTTCTACTGAGTGTACCACTACTTAATTCTTTGGAAGTATTCATTCCTAGATTTCATGATGGTGTGGCCTCTGGATCGTCTGAATTAACGTATAGTGGTTTAAATTACCTTGTTCTGTCCAAAACGATCCTATGTAGTTAGTAGTGACTACAGCTGTTTCGTGCTGCAGGAGCACATCTTGAGGTCAGGATAATGTCAAGTAGTAGTCATTGGATATTCCTCATGGTGGAGTTTGTCAAAAGTTGATGTAGTAAATATAAAAAAAATACGACATAAAAAAACACAAACACGAAACTGAAGATTTAAAACACTAATCGACCAGACGGTAACGAAACACGTGATACGGCACCGGTTGAGGGCAAGTCGCGACTGTAGTTTTTGTGTTTTTATGTCGTGTCTATGTTATTTATTTACTATAAACTTTTGACGAACTCCACCATGAGGAATATCCAATGACTACTGCGTAACATTCTCCTGACCTGAAGATGTGCTCCTGCAGCACGAAACAGCTGTAGTCACTACGAACTACATAGGATCGTTTTGGACAGAACAAGGTAATTTAAACCACTATACGCATTCCTAGATTGTTGCTCAAATATTTCAAAGTTTCTTTTCCTCACTTAATTAATTACATTTCAAATGGAAATTTCTTAAAAATGAATAATTGTTAAACATGAAAACGTATAAACCGACGCACACAAAGCCATGTACATGAACACCAGATGAACATTCCACATAGATGACGTCACTATGTGCTGAACAATGCAGCAATAATCTGCCCCTAACATGATCCACGCTGCTTTATGGTGCTTTGTTTACGATTTTACAAAAAAAAAAAAAAAAAAAAAAAAATAGTCGCACACTTCATAAAATTATACGTAATCAAATAATTTAGGAAGTAATCATGCCTGTTTTGTAATAGACTTTGTATTGTGATTTCTATTAATATAATTCATGTAACATAGTATTGGTTAATTTTATTTGCACTAATTAAAGTGGTAGAGTATTAAAACTTCCCATGGTCACTAATTATGTTTCAGTTGTTGCTTTTATTCTAGTAATCATTTACAATGAAGATTGTACATACAAACCGTATTTGTGGAAACAATTACTACCTAATTACTTGGTCTAATTAGCTAGTTCCTTGATTTTAGATTATTAGCTGGAATACATTACAAATCGATTATAGTTCTTTGATTTTCCAATTCACTTAGCGAATAAAAGCAAATTTTATCCAATAAAAGGATTTATTTAGTAAAAATCTGTTAGAATAGCTGACAGTTTGGTTGTACATAAATATGGAGAATCTTATTCAAGCACACTGTTCAAGCAGTTATTGACGTAAAATGTGTAATTGTAATGTAAATTAATTGTGGGTAGTGTAATTGTAAATGTGTAATGTGTAAATGTGTAATTTTTGAAAACAAATTTGGGGGCCTCAGACATCCTTATTTGTAAAAATAGAATCCGTCTCATAACTCGAACGCAAGGTATTTCCACAAGTAAGAGTAAGAATTGGTTTCGGCATAAGAATTGGATCTAAGTGTAAAGTTTATCATTTCTTTCGTTCTTAACACGTTTTAACCTTATATTTTCGAATTCAAAGATATTGTTTTAGTGTATTTATCTTAAATAATATACAATATTTAATTCATTGCATTCTACTTACAAAATAGTGTCCAAAGGCAAGATTGGTCTTCAAAATTATTTATAACAAAACAATTCAAAAGATGGCTTTATTGGTTTTAAATTTTCATGATATATGTAATTTTACTAATAAAAACGAAATTGAAAAACCCTTAAAAATGATATTTGTAATCTATCTTTTACTTAACTAGCAATAGTTATCTGAAAAAAAATACCAATCCAAATTTCAACTTGTATATTTATTTCAGTACATTTTTGTTGAGGATTGTACTAAGCTTCAAAATTAATACAGCTCAAAGTAAAATATACAAAAAGTAGTCAAAACTATTTGAAAATTGTACACAAGTCTTGAAGGAAGTCGTGTGGAGTATGTTGAGAATGTTAATGTTCTTGTTGACTGTCTTAACTATCTTGTTACATCTGGTCTGTACGATGTCTCTTTCAGCAAATACAATTGTAATGTTTTTTTTAAAAATTACATTTAATTTACATTTAAATTAAATTTTAATTTAAGTATAACGTAATTTATTTTCTGCAAAATACACTATTTGCTATATCCAATATTTATTAAGAGCTCACAGTTTTCATAGTTTCTTGACAGCGTGAGTTTAAATACTTGGTTCACTGCGTCACCATTGGGGTGTTCCCTGGTTCTGCGGAACATCCTGCTTTTGTTCCAGTAGAATCAAAAAAACCCTCTTGTTATTGAATACTTATTTTTCTGATATGAAGTCTGTGATCAGAATAAAATTGAATTTTTTAGTGTACATGACAAATGTTATAATAACTGCTATTTTAAATAGTTCGTTTACTTATTTTCAGTCCTTTAAAATGAATGACATGTAATATGCAGGGTGTCTTGCAACCATACGAACAACCTTTGTTATGCTATTCAACATGTCAAAATGTTTCCTATCTCCTTACACACAACTATGTTAAAACAATGTTAAAAAGTTGTTTTATCAATTTAACATTGTTTAAACGGACGTGGGAAATTGTAGGTATAGCGAGAACAAATATTAATTTCTCAGTTATTGTTTGTCCAAATTAAGCTAGCGAGATATCGTTGTAATATGAATAAAAATTACTAAATGCAAACATTTCGTAAAGTTGACGGTTTTCATGGAATTTGGTATCAAATATTTAAAAAGATGCTATTTGTAAACAGTACAAGGGGTTTTATTCATGTTTTGCAAAACAATAGTGGTCAATAAGATAAACATTTTAAAAAGTTTCAACGCTGTAGCTCAAACATTAAGGTAGTCATGAATGTTTATAAAAACTAGCTGTTACCCACGGATTTTGCCCCATTTGACTTCATAAGTATTAATAAAACTATTGATTGGTTAAGTTAAGTAAATTAAAGCTGAAATAAACAAAGCATGAACACAGTAAAACAAAAAAGTACTCACACGCGTTTTTAATAAGGTATAATAAATTAAAAGAATGACATACAAATAAATACAGCTGAGGTATTTTTAACATTATGTATATGGAAAGTCCCATTAGAAAGGAATTACGACCTTAAAGGTCAATTTATATAATAATGGATAGTTTTGCGCAAGGTTTCTAGTCATGACGAACATTTTAAGTATATTGTTTATAGGGTGTGACTTGTAGTTTTCTCAGAAGTTCAAGGGTATATATGGATCACAAACAGACAGATAGATAAAAAACGGAATGATATAAGACACGTGTTATATCACATTTCTTTGTTTCTTTTGACATGCTGAATAACGTGATAAAGTTTGTTCATGGTTGCAAGACACCCTGTATATTGAATAACTCATGAAATGTTGATGGTACTTAATAGTACTTTATGGTTCTATATCTTAAAAATAATGAAATATTATAAAATAACCCATTACTAGTAATATAAATTTTAAACTTTTAATACTAATCTATTAAAGTAAAATTATAAAAGAAACCTTCTTTAGCAATAATAAAACATAATTACTCCTGATAACAATTATTTATGAATGTATCCCAAAACAACACCCAATATTTACTGTTCACATTACGTTTAGTTCGCAACTGCACGATAATAGATAAGCTAACATTCAAAATAACGAGTTATAGACTGTCATCTGCTTACTACATAACAGTGTAAAATCCTTGATAAATAATTATTTTTGTCAAGCTAAACTGGTTTAATACAAAACCGATTTTAATCATAATAATTTGTTATGATTGGTAGGTACTCATGTTACATTTTGTCTACGATAACATTCTATTTAAATGTACGAGGCAAAAAGACAACTAACCTTGCCAGTTTACCCTTAAATTAAATATTTTAATACGCAATAGACATACCTCAACTTAATAAAATGTTTTTAAATCTTAAAAAGTTACAATTTTACGATTCTAAAATGTTTACTCATTTATTTAGGCCTTATCTCTTGCACTGTGTAGAAAATGGCAATCAACCATATATTTTAAATTTTGCACAATAAAATACAATTTCGTGAATATCTCACTTTGTTACCACCAATAAATTTCATGAAAATTTGCCGGGCAGTCCTTTGAAAACTCAGAATCATAACATACACCTGTTTTGTCACCATTCATCTTATATTCTTTTGTCAAAACGTGTTGCGACAATATTTTCTCTAACAATTCATTCTTTGTGACAGGCAGGATGGAGTATGTTTTGATGCTATGATAAAGCATGTTAGAATACTGAAATCGCCACTGTGTGAATATGTCACGAATTTATATGTAAAAACATTTTCAGCTTAATATAAGTTTTCGCTTAACGTAAACAGATTAATATTATATAAGTATTAATATATGTATTGTATTATAAGTATTAGGAATGAAAGCATTTACTATAATGTATACGATTGTTTGACCAATACTAGTCACTAGAATTGGTAAGCATTACCACCGAACTGATGTGTCCTTCCTAATATAAAGCTAATACTGAATATTTAAAGATTATACAACATGATTTAACATACCTAAGTATCTAGTCAGGCAGCACTAGAATGTATGAGTGAAAAAATATGCGATGAAAAAAACTAATTAAAAAAAGTCCTGCTTTAAAGTAAGCATGTTAAATATATCCCGAAACACAGGATATTTACTGTTCAGTTTACTGTTATTTCGCTACTCGTCGAGAAGAGATAAGCTAACATTGGACTGGGACGATTTAAAACTGTCATCCGCTCATCACAAAAATCCTTGGCGTAAACATTTGTTGAAATAAGTTATTTTAACTCTGAAGTTATTTAAGATAAGTAAACTCAATATTAATTATTGAGCTAGTCAGTGACTATAATTTTACGGTATCCATAATGAGAAATGGCAAACATAAATATTAAAAACCATCTGACTGCTCAGGTATCAAGTTTGCTATTAGGTTGAATATATTTTAATAAAATATGAATAGTTAAATAATAATTAATGCCAATGGACAGCAACTATTTTTAAGTAGTGTAAAAACGCTATTCACAGCATGAGGTGCAGGAGCAACCCCCAATTGTACCATAGGACCCCACCATGTGTACATGATATTTTACGTTTCACCTGTTTTGGATACATATGTTTTGGATATATATGCTATTTACTGCATGAGAAGCAATGTGTAAAAACGCTATTCACTGGATGTGCACGAGCAACCCCAATTGTACCATAGTACCCCACCATCTGTACACGATATTTTCTGTTTCACCTGTTTTGGTTTGAACATATAAAACACTATTCACTGGATGAGGAGGAGTAATACTGTGTACTGTTCATGGTTAATGATAGTTCTTGTACTTTACAAATCTTATTACTTGATTGCTTTGCCTTGAATATATATTTTGAGTGAGGTATTGTGATTATTACCGTGTACTGTTTATAGTTTATGATATTTTACTGGGTGTTATTGAACTTAATAAATCTTTTTCCTTGATCATGTACCTGTTTTGGTTTGAGTGTAAAATGCTATTCACTGTATATGAGGAGCAACACCGTGTACTGTTTATAGTTTACGATATTTATTGAACTTCATAAGTCTTGTTACTTGATTGCTTTGCCTTGAATATATATTTTGTAGGGGGTTTGTCATCCTGTACTTTAAATACGTTGTTGTGTGTCCATTGATTTCATCTACACATTGACTAGTGAAAGGAAAAGTGGTCCTGCCAGCTGTCCAGACCCACCATCCTTCTCTCGTCTCGTGACCTCCATCCTTATTTCCAATGACACTATTATTCTAAGTGAAATAGATTAAAAGAAAATAAATTTTAGTCTAACCAGTTGAATATAATTATTGGTGCTGCCATGAAATGATGGGTGGGGGTTTAATAATAACTCCAAAATGAATGTCTAATAATTCTATAATTTGTCCTCAAAATAACCATTTAGATGATATATGAACAGTAATTCAGCAGGGGTAGCTTAGTCTATAATTATGCTCGCATCATTATGTTTGGATACATATAAAATTAACAATTGATTCTAATTGCTTCAAGTGTATAAAGGCCTACAAAATCATTCTTTGAGTTTAGTTACTTTTAAATTGTTATATTTGATGAAAACGTAATATCAAAAACTTTGTAATTCTTTGGAAAACACTTGTAATAATTGAGTCTTTAACGATGGTTAATTAAATCAGACAAACTGACAACATCTGGCAAGCAGTTTAGATACATATAAAATTAACAATTGATTCTAATTGCTTCAAAAGTATATACAAAATCATTCTTTGAGTTTAGATACTTTTAAATTAATATATTTACATAATATTAAAAGCTATGTATTTTGTAATTCCTTGGAAAACACATGTAATAATTGAGTCTTTAACGATGGTTAATTAAATCACGCAATCTGAAGACATCTGGAGAGCAAATAAATGGATATAACAAATTAATGAATAATGTTTTTCTAATATACTTTAGATCCTGTACATGAATACACATATAATACAACCCTGTACAACAAACATTATCACAGGAACCAACACACCTAACTAGTACAATGGATTGATAAGCAGTGGCATTACATGTGGGAAATTCAACATAAAAAAAAAATAATAAACAATCATCCTTGAAAGTAATAATTAACTACGTGATTATATTACAAGATACAACAACATAATACATATATCTCAGTGGCACCAAGTGCGGGGAAAATTCAACACAAAAATAATAAACAAACATAATAAACTACGTAATGGTATTACAAGATAGTGGCACCAAGTGCGGGGAAATTCAAAATAAACAATCATAATAAACTACGTATTGGCCTTACAAGATAGAACTCAGTAGCACTATAAGCAAGAAAAATAATAAAAAACATCCTTGAAAGTAATAATTAACTACGTACTGGCAAAATCATTATTACAAGTTAGTGGCACCAAGTGTGGGAAATATAAAATAAAAATAATAAAAACATCCTTGAAATTAATAATTAATATAGGCTAACAAATAACTGACCTTGCAAGATAGAACATACATATAGACTCTTTTTATTTGTTAATTCTCATTTCAAATTTCACTACTTTCTCAAAACACTGTCCTGAATTTTTGGCCTCACATTCCCCACGCTCCGTTAAAAGTTTATTGAAACCACTCTCAATTTCATTAGCTATACTACTCTCTACTGTTAGGATGATTGATTTAGTTTTAAAATTCAATTTACTAACATCGCCATCTTTTGTGTATTGGGATTCTATGTAAAATTGAAATCTAACTACCTTGTTTTTCTCTACATTCTTCCTTAGTATTTCTTGAATCTGCTCCCTCAAGTCCTCAAGGAAATCTTCCATACTTCTACATGTTTCCCCGATGTGTTGGACACTCCATCTCTCCACCTTTCCTTGAAAAGCACTTCTAACAAGAACTAGCTCCATTCCTTTTTATATATCTGAAAAATTCGGAATAATTAATCTTGGTCGGGTTTTGGGATAGCATAGTGTCCGAACGCAAGAGTATCAATTTTGTTTGGTAAAATGTACAGTTTTTTATCATCTGGATTTAAGCATAGCTTTTTCTGTTTGATTAGGGATACTGCCCCCTTTGAAGATGATATTCGTACATTATCTAACCATAGTCCAGTTTTAGTTTTTTCTTCCTTAGGTCGTGTATTAAAGAGGCTATCTTTATAGTCTTCAAAGTCCACCTCTTTCTGTACTACTCTCTTCTGTGTTCCTTTGCTTTTCTTCTTGTTTGTTTCTTCGATTTTCTTCTTTACATCAAACTTCTTGGTGGCGTACTCCTTACTGCGTAGACCGACAAACTCTGTTAAAATGTTGGGTGCTAGTTCATCTTTGAACTTACCAAGGACCAGTTTATTTTTTAAAGAATGTAAAGGATGTTTAGGGTCGTAATTCCGGGTGTCAAGCTCATTCAAAATTTTGGGGTCGTTAGCTATGTCATTGTATAGGTCTTGAGTGAATATAGTCATAGCATATGCATCGGTATCTTTGTAGTTGATTTGTATGTTGTCCCCGTATTTAGGTTTTAGAACATCATAGTAAAAAGAAAATAAGTGGACTTTACTCAAATCAAGGACTGCTGCACCAATGAAGATGGGTTTGTCAAAAATGATTGTCTTCGGGGCCATATTATACATTACAAGACTTTCACCAAAATCAAAACTGTCTATAAACTGCGGGCTAAATGATAGTTTGCTAGCTTGCTCACAAGTCGTTGGAACTACTACTCGGATCCATTTTTCAACTCGTTCACAAGTCTTCCCTGCAAAAGAAAAACAAACATTTTAGGGTGGGAAATAATTAATTTTTAATACTGTACATGACACTTTGTGAATAATAAGATTTAACCCCATTAAAATGTGTAGATTTGCAAACTGACTTTATATCACCAGTGGTTTTTAAAGTTCCCGTGTTATCCATATTATTTGTCAGCTAGATAATTTAATTTTTGTTAATATTTAAGGAAACATGTGCTACAGACATGAAATATTTAAATACCATTTGAATTTGGGTTGATGTAAATATTACAATGGAATAAAGTGAAAAAATTATAATATTAAGTAAGAGGAGTCTATAAGAAATGTTGATTATATCGAAGTGTTATGTACATCGTGAGTATTTCCATAATCTTTGAATCCACTATCAGAAATTATGGCTGTTATTTGTTTTAAAATATACTCGAATTCAATCAACAGGTACACTTACTACTTATCTATGAATTTTTGACATGTGAGTAAAAATCTAGGTGTTAATTGACATAATTAGTAAAATTTGTGTGAAAATCTAGGTGTTAATTGACATAGCTTGTAAAATGTGTGTGAAAATCTATGTGTTAATTGACATAACTTGTAAAATCTAGGTGTTAATTAACAAAAATTTTCTACTCACCGTATAAGGCATTGTTCATAAGCTTCCAAAATTCCTCTACAAATGGGTTGCCTGACTCAATCCTCTTTTTGGTGGTCAATTCGACATAAGGAGCGATGTATGGGGATTGCTTGAACTTGATTCCTCTGTGGATCTTGGTGAGAATTAGTCCGTGTTCCACAGCCTGCTGTAGAGCTCGGTAATGGCAGACATACTTCGTCCTCGAGCCAAGTGTCTCCATTAGCATATTTTGTCCATCAATCACTTGGACCTCGGGTAGGAACGGCATGTCGTTGTGAGTGTCGTGTAGGTGATTGGAAGTCCGCCTCCAAAAAGTAGCCGGTGTCTGAGTCGGGTGGTAGTTGTAGGACTTCTTTCACTAAATCGTCATTCCCCTCAACCCACGCGAAATCACTAATTGGTAGGTGTTTCGATAAACAAAATCCATATAAATTATTGGCATCAATATACCATAAATAAGAGGTTGGTTTCGTGGGATCGTAGAGGTGTTCCATGTAAGGGTTATTTGCACGGCTTAAGCGGTGTGAGCATCCCACTAATCCTCCACGCATTCCTCTCTGAACAAACTTGACCATTTCTAGGTCAGTTAACAAATCGATTGTCACATTTGTATAACGTAACATGGCATCAAAGGTCAGTCCTGGAGTACTTACATAGTATAGTGGATCGAGTTGGAATTCCCTCATTGACATTGATCTAAAGTCCTCAAATACATCTGCCAATAGTAAAACGTCACACATCTGGTAAATCATGACATAGTCCTTTAGGGTTTTGCATTCAAAAACTCGCCAAATCGATTTTGCGTGTTCATAATTTTGTGGATTTATGTCTTCATCTGTTAAAATGGAGTAAAATGATTCCATTGGAGGGAGAGATGTTTCTTCAAGTTTAGAGAGTGAAGAGAGATAGTCGTAGGGTAGAAAGCCTTTAGTGGTTATAAGATTGAATGTTTCGTCCTCAGGAAAGTATTTACGTGATAATGCTTTTTTTATTATCACTGAGAAAGCTACTCAGTTTATCCAAAGAGAAAGAGAGGAATCGGTAACTATCAATAAATTGAACAGTCATGCCACCCATTTTCTTAGTGAAACTTATAAAAGTGTCTGTTGTGTGGGGAATGACTGTAATTTTACCATCTTGTTTTCCTAATTCTGGAATAATGAAATTTGCATCGTAGCGGGAGAGGTTATGAACGACGACATTTACAACCCTCTGGTCTCTGTAAAAAAGATTACAACGATTGTGGGCTGCTCCATAAAATCGGCCAGAGACATGATCATGCGAACGTACCTTTTTATTTCTATCATCAAAACCTCCTCTTAAACATATGTGGCATGTAGTGGCCAGGTCGAACTCATGTTGTTGTTGATCAGTAAGTTCAGGGACATCTCTTATTCTCTTTGTATATAACACCTTTTCAATTTTTTCTATATCTTCTTTTAGCATGTTAAATAGCTTGCTTGGAGCATGAAGACCACAGTAGGCTCTGTAGTTGGTCAGCATGTCACTTTCTTCATCTTTTAGTAAATATCCGAATGAAAAGGGGATATGTTTTTGTAGAACAACGGTGTTACTAGATGATCCGGTTTCTTCAACAGGTGTTGTCAATGATTCAAAATCCAGATAAATTGTGAATCGTTTCTTTCTAAGATTCTCAAAATTCCTGAAGTAAAGCTTAGTTTTGTTGCCCTTTGGAGTGTCATTAAACAATGGGCCGCCACTAATTCCTTGACAAAATTCTGCGTGTCTTTTGAGCTGTTCTTCTGCTTTCTTGTTAGGTGTGTTGTAAAAATAAGCCCTACATCTTCTACACATTTTTACAAAATGTCGGTGTTTTGATATCCTGTTCCTTAGTAATCCTTCAAAGTCCAGGATTAGGTGGTACACATTTCCCACTCTAATCAAATCAAAGTGTTTGTCTTCCTCTACAAAGCCAACACTGGTGATATAGGCAGGAATTAATTTTCCTTCATGAATAGAAAAAATTGACAGCGAAACACAATTCCTTCTCTCAAAGCTAGGAAAATCTGTTACATTTTCCCCCCATTCAAATACAGTAGTATTATCCTTAGAAGAAATTGCATACTTAAAAGATTCTTCTCTATTTAGTTCAGGGGGAGATTTTTGGATGTATTTCGTGTCTAAGGATTTCTCACTAAAGCACTGATGAAGTTCCAGCTCTTCTTTAGTCTTGAATTTGTCACTACATATGCGACAGAAATAACAACCTCCTGCCATGTTATGGATAAGTTTGAGATGTAAAACTAAAGAACTGTTGGTAGCAAAAGTCTTACTACACAACCTACATTTAACTCTTTTAGGTAAGAACCGATGTTTAGTTCCAAGGTGAGCTAGAAGACCTTTCTCAGTTATAAATTTTCTAGGGCATCTTTTACATTGGAAATTGGTTGATTTTACTTCATGTTTTTCTTCCAGATGACGTTTGAAGTTGTCAAGTAGATGAAATGAGCTCGTACACTTTGGACAGTAAAAACGACTCTTATGAAGGTTATGCTTCAATCTATTGTGTAAGCCAATGCTTCTTTGATTCTTGAATATTTTTGGTGGCGTACACAATTTACACAATATTTTAATGTTTGAGTGGACATTTTTGATATGCTGTGTCAAATTAGATTGGAGTGTGAATGTTTCATCACAAATGCCACAGTTAAATACAGGTGTATTTCTTGCATGTTTAATAGCAATATGTCGTCTCAAGTTAGATTTTCGTGAGAATGATTCTTTACAAATCTCACAGATATACGAGTATACAGGTGTATTTCTTGCATGTTTAAGAGCAATATGCCGGGTCAAGCTAGATTTTCGTGTAAACTTTTCTTTACAAATCTCACAGATATATACAGGTGTATTTCTTGCATGTTTAAGACCAATATGCTGTGTCAAATTAGATTTTCGTGAGAATGATTTGTGGCATATGTTACAGTTGAATGTTGAGGATGGAAAATTATGTGATTGATCTTTGTGACGTTTAAGGTTGGATTTTCTGTTGAAGGACAGGTCACAGATGTCACAAATAAACTTCTTATGGATAATTTGTATATGACTATCCAGCTCATTTTTCGTTGCATATGCATTTGAACATAATAAGCATGGGACAAACCCAGTATCTCCGAAACTAGATGTAGATGGTTGTGGGTCGTCCATCTGTCCTAAAAGGAAAAAAAAGAACGAAATAGAAAGAAGGTTTTGAATCAAAATAAAAACAAACATTAGATAGAATGATGACCCAGAGTCGAGGTCCATTAATGCAAAGTGAAAACGAAACTATGCCCCTCCCGTTACTGGACTCAGAACCGGTTTATGTCAATGACCCGACCCACCTCAACTCACACTGCAACTCGACTTTACACCAAATCTCTCTAGTTCATAGTAAGAAATCATTAATATCTCATTACAATTTGGCTAGAGCATAGCCATAAGGCCTATCGTGCAAACTGGTATTAGATAAAAAAAAAAAAACGATTATAATTTAGTTTAGACAACTGTTGTGTTGTACGGGGAGTTCTAAGATGATGCCTGGTATAAAATAACATGCAAACTAATAACATTAGACTTCTCATCCCAATGTAAATTTTGAAACATATTTTTGTGTCTAGTTCATGTACGGTGACACTGGGTGCTAGTGTCAACAACATTTTGTTTCTATTATTTTTGGGTTAATTTCTTGATTTGTGCTTTACTGTTTAGTTATGTAACTAGGGGACAAGTTATTGTTTATGATTGGATCGTATTATTTGGTTAAACGAGGTTATAAATGACTGTAATATTGTAAACAAAACACGACCTCTACATAAACCATACAGAACTAACAATAAAATTGTCTTCAGCTGTTCCATAAGGATGAGAAATCTAGCTAGTAACTATTCATGTTTAATGTTTACTTACCACATATAGGAGGAAGGTCTATTACTGAATTGTGGTGGAAGTTGTAGCAAAATATCAGCTGAAAACAAAAAAAAATGAGTCAATAATTTCACACCATTATATTCATTATATTTACATATCATTCTTATAAGTTAAATACCACTCATTTTTAATAGTCAATAACTAACGATTGCGCATAATAATCTCAAAAAACAGCTCCTATGATTATAAAAAATATCTATCCTACACTCTGTTCTGGGAATATTAGTTGAAAACTTTAATATATTTTACTAAATTGTAACAAATCAGTAGGACATTACAAAGGAAAATGCTACATTTGGTATGTATGATGTATTACTAAGAAAAGGGTAATTACGACTGTTAAAATGTACACTATCTATATCTATAAAAGATTAAGTATGTATGTATAAGTAATACTCTATAGACTCTGAAACCACATGACAGATTGTAATAAAACTTACAGGCATTATTAAGCATTATTCAAGGATGGTTTGTATTAAGTTTAGTACAGACCCGTCAAAAGGGCTCTACCCTAGTGATTTTTAAGGGAATTTTACAACTACAATATAATGTTTATGTATGTCTAGATGACATTTTGTATTTTTAAACAAAATTGACGCATTGTTCCACGATACCAGTGATACCAGTGACTAACGCAATAACGATCAACAATATATTAGATTAATTATTCACATGAAAAAATGTATTCTGTAAATTAAGAATGAGTGAACGACTTATTTACTTACAATATATATTTATACTTACAATATTTATCAATAGGGATTCTAAAGATTAGTAAAAAGGAAAACGGTTACTTACCAAATAATATAGGTAGTGTTGAAAACAGGGTACATGAGACGCTCTCCAACCATAAACTGAAATAAAATATTATATCAATATTTTATGTCAACTCAACAATAAATAATACTGAAATGTGAAAGTTTGTGTGTTTGTTTGAAGTTCAATCACACATTAACAAATGGACAGATTGAGCTGAAATTTGGCATGATGATAGCTCATATTCCCAATTAACATATAGGCATATTCTTATCTAAAAGAACTCCACCCCAGTGGCTCTGTAGTTCCCCATGTTAACATTATGAGGGAATTAAAGAATTTAGTCAGCTGTTGGTTCTATGATATACAAAAGTATTAAAAAGTTATTGGGTGCAGCATTATATATGACAACAGCTAATTTAAACTAAGCAGCAACAAAAAACTGTAGTACACAGTAAAAACTAACTGGCAAAATAGGAATGTTTACAGCTAGCCTATTTTTAATTGCATGAATAATTTGTGATATTTTGGAATCTTTAATAATCTTTTTTTTCTCTATTTTTTAGGTGAAGTGCTAGAACATGATGGCTATAGTAGTTGTGTAATACTATATTATACCATAAATTTAAAGAAGCAAAGTTTATCAAACTGTGTCCTACCCCATTGCAAACGCTAAGTAAGGTATAACTGCAATAAGCATTTTACACTGATGCCAACCACGTACGAAGGACGCGTACTCTGCTAGTTAATAATAAAATTCTCAAGATGTTAAAGGTTCAACCCTAACTCTAAAATATGACACTAGCAAAGAACTCATTCTAATTCAGTACATTAGTATTCAGTACACAGTGTACTAGTTATATGTAATAATAAGAAATAGACCCAGAAAGAGTGTTAAGATTAAGATAAGGTTTACAACATATTTCTCAAAAGTGTTTCCTCATTTAATTTGTACAATTAAAATCAAAATCAACTAAGAAATCACTGTGCACCAGAATTGTCCAATGTAACAAGATAATCCCAAGGTTAACAATAAAGAGAGTTGGAACTATCAGAAAAATGTAAAGAGTTACATACCTTAGATGTGCTGGGACACTAGTGTCGGCAAGGAGATGCGATTCGCAACTGCGCAGATCACTGACCTGCCTCCATTTTATACTGCGAATTTTCCGTTCATCTAACGGGAGTGTTACCGTTACACAGAATCATTCACAACTGCAAAGATCACTGCTGACCTGCCTCCATCTACTGCGAATTTACCGTTCATCTAACGGGAGTGTTACCGTTACACAGAATCGTAGAATCGGAAGAAGGTACCAGGAGACAGAGCTCAATTTTTGCAATCCTTCTCATCGCTTAGTAGTACTTTCGTTGTTTATCAGTTTAGTAAGGATTACATGGTAGTTATATATTCTCTGGTCATCATCCAGTGAATAGCAGTCTCACACAAAATATATATTCAAGTCAAAGCAATCAAGTAACAAGATTTGTGAAGTTCAATAAATATCGTTAACTATGAACAGTACACGGTGTTGCTCCTCATATACAGTGAATAGCATTTTACACTCAAACCAAAACAGGTACATGATCAAGGAAAAAGATTTATTAAGTTCAATAACACCCAGTAAAATATCATAAACTATAAACAGTACATGGTAATAATCACAATACCTCACTCAAAATATATATTCAAGGCAAAGCAATCAAGTAATAAGATTTGTAAAGTACAAGAACTATCATTAACCATGAACAGTACACAGTATTACTCCTCCTCATCCAGTGAATAGTGTTTTATATGCTCAAACCAAAACAGGTGAAACAGAAAATATCGTGTACAGATGGTGGGGTACTATGGTACAATTGGGGTTGCTCGTGCACATCCAGTGAATAGCGTTTTTACACATTGCTTCTCATGCAGTAAATAGCATATATATCCAAAACATATGTATCCAAAACAGGTGAAACGTAAAATATCATGTACACATGGTGGGGTCCTATGGTACAATTGGGGGTTGCTCCTGCACCTCATGCAGTGAATAGCGTTTTTACACTACTTTTTTATATTAGGAGTTCAGCTCTAAAAAATGCAAATAGGTAGACGTTTTATATAATTGTATTTAGTTTAAAAACAAAAATGTTATACAGATTCCAACTATTTTTAGTTGTAATTTGGCTTACCTATTTCCTATCACGATCAATTGGCCGCATTTATTGTAATTTGCTCATTTGGAATTTATTCATATCTTAAAATGTTCGAGACAACACTTTAAGTTATTGAATACTACTCAATTTTAAAGCCTACGCTTGTTACATTTCCTTATATACCTAATAAAAGTGCTGAACAATATATGTGATTATGACAAATACACTCACACAAATATCACCAGGGATTATAGGAAATGAAGCGTCAAGCAATTATAGATTCCAACAATCAAAGGAAGATTTATTTCGTCTGAACCACATGAGAGGGCATTGTACTCGGGATATTTGTCGGGGTTATTAAATATAGACTATTGATAAAAATCCAACATTAAACAGGTAAAGTGTTATTTTAAATTACAGTATTATTACAGATCTTTTAATATTAAACTTACCTATACCAAACACACCGGCAAAAACCGCTATAGCAGTTGAATTAAACAATTAATATCCATTGTAAAAAACTACAAAATATTAAACTCCTAAACAAACCACAGTTGGCAAGCACTGTAGCTCTATCTGTCAGTTAATCAACTGAAACAAAGGTGAAAGACAAAGGTAATGAGCTTAAACAATCAACAGTTGAGCTTTTGTGTTTACTGCTTTTATGATCAAATGAATTACAAACATTGTTTAAACATAATACCTTTAGAGGGTTAAAAGTTTGTTAGCTTCACAATTTCTATATGAGATCCTGAAGTGTAAGATTCGTCTATAAATAGAATAGATAGTTTTACCAGCATGGTTCAAGACCATAGTAAATTCGATTCGATTACAAAATAACTGCAATGAAAATGTTAGTAGGGCGTGGACCAAAGTAAAGAACATTCATCATAAGTAATTCCATAAAGAAAATGACAATAAATTGTAAAACAAGTATTCCTTTGCGCAACAAAATTTTACCCCAGTTTTGGTTAGCCAATAATTTGTCTTTTAGATATAAACAAAATTTTATTCTGAGATTGAGAAGAATTCAATAAGGAACAAATTGGCTTCTACCAGCTGGGAAGCTACTTACATAGAAAATTTACGGGACCTGAAATGATTAACATGGAAGATAGGGTGGTGAGAGGTTGTTGGCAGTCTGATTGGATCTTAGCAGAGTATTATGCTAGAGTTTGGTTATATTATACAGAGGTTAGTGTGATATTGCAAACACCCAGAGACCAAAGCTAGGGGGTGTAGGCTTAAAGGACTTTATTATTAGAACCTTAGTCGTTCCGCTGGAACATACGCTTTAAAATCGCACCACAATAATTGGGTAAATCGATTTAACAGGACGGATAAAATCACAAACACTATTTTGTATTAATATACCGGGTGAGTCTTATAAGCTGTCCTAATGAGATTACAGACGAACAGCTTGACATATAGAGATGAAACAAAATTTTTGCCACTAATTCCTACCCAAGAAACAACGTAAAAATATTTTTGCCATTTTTAAAATACAGGGTGTTCGAGAAACTGGGGGTCATGGGTTCGAATCTCAGATATTTCAAATGTAAACTCTCCAGTACTGCACGTTTAACATGGGTTTTGTATAGACAATTGGAGTTTTTGGTTAATTACTAGAAAACTATCAAAGATAGACGGTGGGTTCAAATTTAAAAGTTGTTTGTTTTTGCAAGACCTTTAAAATGATACACAATTTTACATATGTTACGATATAAAATTTTTCATTTACAAGGCTACCAACATAAAAAAAATAATTGAAAAAAATCTTTAGCTTTTAAGTTGTTGACTTCTCGTATATCAAATTAAAGCTGAGCTCACGAGGATTAAGAATTTTCAAACGGAGCAAAAATATGTTTAGTGGTTTCCAAGATACAGGGTATTCTATAAATATCAATATTTTCCACAAAATGGCCGCCATTTTGAAACGGACAAAGATAAAGGAGATATAGTTTCACTAAATTGTTCGTCTAGTCTAGAGCTTTCAAATGATGCATAACATGGCATATGTTTACATTTGAAATATCTGAGATTGCAATCCACGACTCCTAGTTTCTCGAACATCCTGTATTTTAAAAATGGTGAAAACATTTTTACGTTGTTCCTTGGGTATGAGTTAGGGGGGAAAAGTTTTGTTTCATCTCTGTATGTCAAGCCATTTGTCTGTAATCTGTTTAGGACAGCTTAGAATACTCACCCTGTATATCTCATAAGGCCTTTTAGACAACTACTGGCAACTATGGCATTTAAAAATCCGAGAAAGAGATCAAATACATTAAATAATATTCTAAAAACCTCCCGTCAAAAAGCTTTATCCACATGCAATATTGGTAAATGAATGTGATTTACAGCCCGGGGCAATCCTACAGGGAAAGCTGTGAGACAGTGATAAATCGATGGTAGGCTCCATGGGATGAAAGCATGATTTCGTCAGTAAGGAATGTATCGGCGATCTGGTGAATTATAAATGTTCTTTTTGTAGACACTCTCGTTGTATACTATGCCTCTAGGAGGGTAAAAACTCTATTCAACAAAAAAACCTATTCCCAATAACGGGAACAGTGAGAGCTGGAGATGGTTTACATTACCATATCATATAACGCCATTGTAGACTGTGTACTTGACACTAAGTATCCTGGTGTGATTTGTGGCATTCTTAACTACTGGTTTATGTTGTATATATATTCTTACCTGGTAAACTAAGTATTCAACGAAAGATTCATGGTTGTTACGACAAAGTATTGTCAAAATAATCATGATACATTGTAATGGAATAAAACGTTTCAAAAGGAAAAAGTTTAGTTGCTACAGGTGTCTACGTAATATCTCGGACTTGGTCACTAACAAGACTACAAGATCGCGCCACTCATCCTACACTCATCTCCATTCAAACTTGGCTTGAAATGCGTACTTTGCATGGTCACCATTTAAAAGAAAAAGTATTAAAAAGTATTAATAAACAAAAGAGTTATATTGATTTCCTAATTTCTCTGTATGATAATGTGAGAGCATTTAAAGGTTCTTTACAGAAAAGTTCCATCCTGCAAAAATTTAACACTAGATTTCATAAAAATATTAAATTAATTTCACATCAAATTGTAAGCAAAAGGTGTCAAAAGATTATCCAAAACACGGGACGGATTCTTACAAAGTAATTAACAAACATCTTTCAAAACCTTGTTTTTTAAAAGATAACAGCACCATCTTTCGTACAGCACGAAATAAACAAGACAAGATGAAAGATAACCCATAATATATTATGTTGATCAGAGACAGTACGATCATAAAAGTCGTGTAGCACTTTACTAACTTGGTTGTAGAATGTTTATAATGTCGACAAATTCCATCACTCAGTGCAATCAAGAAAGAGGAAGCAAATGGAAAACAAACCTACCTAAACAACACAAACTATTTCAGATACGTAATTTGATCGGTTGGTTAAACATTGAGCAATGACGTACTGGTCTTGTACTGAATACCAAATGCACATTCTAAAGATGACGTCACTACGTCGACAACAATACGACAATAATCTGCCTCTGGCATAGTCCAAGCTACTCTATTTTATTAGTATCATATTTATATTACTCGTACAGGCACAACCAGTAACCATCAATAATAGGTTTAAATTTCCCCAAAACGGTTGTCTGCTAAGACCGACCAGGGAAGATATGATGACATAAGAAACTAATATGGAGAGAAATATATATGAAAATCCAAAGCGATGTGACATTATTGAAAGGGTCTGGGATGTGGGAAGGTTTGAGATCTTTATTGGAACATCTCCCCTAAGTTTTCTCAATTTTAATTATTTTTTTTTAAGGTAAACAGCGGTTCCCGTTTATAAATAAATTCATCTTTGAGTTTACGTTAACGTACACAATTCACACAGTAAGGTTTAAACTCACTAAAGCAAATAAATTACAAGTTTGTAACTAAACAGTAATGAGGTTCTTCTCAAAATATTATTTTTAATTCGATCGGGAATTAAACACGAAAGTCAGTATAAATGAAATAATTGAGGAGAAAGTTTGAGCGAAGGCAATAAACTTTGAATAATCTACGTTGCCTTTTATTTTGTTGAATTGTAAATAAATAATACTGTGATTTCAATTTAAAACGAGAGAATAAAATATTTAATAAAAAAAAAGAAGATGGACTTAGTTAGTGGCAGTCATTTATTATAAATACAGATAAATTATATTTATTAGAAGGTTGTTAATGTAAGGACATGTCCATAAACAGTCTAGACGCTAGAGCCTGTCAGCTGTTCAGTTACATTGTTGCAGCTGACGCACTGTCTGTCTCTCTCTTCGCTGTCTTGTTATGACACGTGTTTGTTACTTCAGTATTTAGTTGTATTTGCTGTTATGGTATGGATGTGGCTATGTCTTCAGTAGTATGGTGATTATTTTTATGTTTTTGTTAGGTTGATGTGTAAACACTCTTGTCTATTTGTTTTCCTGGTCATAAACTGCAGCTACTAAACTATTTAGGTTTGTCCTTGTGCTGAAAGATTATTAATTCGAGTAAAATGCTCCATATAGCGTACTGTAATACAAAAGATTTGGTAAAAATCTAAAATTTGTTTTTATTTCTTCTTCTTATCATAACAGAGAAACAGTTATAACCTATCATAACAATGATCGCCAAAATTTGACCTTGGTAAGGTTTAAAAGATATTTTTAAAATATATATTTTAATTTGCTGACATAAAATGAGGTTTAATTATTGTTAGTGACAAAATATCCCTTTTGTTATATTCCATTGCTTCATTTCACGATTCAAAATGGTAAATTATAATCCAGCGTTGGATTTGTCGATGATAAGTGTTGGTCAAAACATCATTAAAAAGTGTATTATATAAATGCATATCCATTCAATAGTTATAGTTATTCTATTATTACATACATGAAAATGTGTTTATATGTTTTTAAGCGTAACAAATATAGGTAACTGGGAATATTTACTCATTTATTTGTTTAAACTATACAAGTAATTTATTATAATTCATGATTAAATTATTGTTTCCTAGCACGGCTATTTAGTTAGTTATCATGAAATAGATATATCATGCAACATTTTATAAGTTAAAATGTTTGATTATTTTCTGTTCGTTATGTTATTGAATATTTTTCCACATTCACCTCAGGTGTGGAATCTTCTAGCAATGTCTGGACAGCAAACAATTTGCTAATTAATATACAACGTTAACCTGCAGTTAAGAATGCCACAAATCACACTAGGATACTTAGTGTCAAGTACACACTACACAGTCTACACTGTTGTTATATGATAGGGTAACACAGCTCTCACTGTTGACGTTATTGGAAATGTATTTTATTATTAACTAGCTGGCCCGACAGACGTTGTCCCGTCCTAATGTGGTTTTATATCAAATGTTCGTTCATTTTCAAGATGAACTCGTTCGCATGGCTCAATTACGTCCTAAAGTTCGTTCGCTACGCTCACTTAGGTTGGAGCTCGTTCGCTACACTAACTTGCCTCCAGGTTGAAGTTCGTTCGGTACGCTCACTCACCTTTTGGTTGCAAATTAGCTATTGTCATGAATAAAAAAAATAATAGTGCTGCACCCTGTTGGTAAACCTAATAACTTTTTAATGCTATTTAACATCACAGAATTAAATTGTTTAGTTGAACCATTTGTTAAGATTCTTTAATTCCATTTAAATATAAGTACTCATAAGGTTAACATGGGGAACTCCAGAGCCACTGGGGCGGAGCCCTTTTGACGGATCTGCACCAAACTTCACACAAACCATCCTTAAATAATGCTTAATAATGCCTGAAAGTTTCATTACAATCTGTCGAGCGGTTTCGGAGTCCATAAAGGACAAACAAACAAACAAACAAACAAACAAACAAACATACAAACAAACATACAAACAAACATACATTGGATTTTATATATATAGATTTGAATATAGTGATATTCGGGTAGTTTGGAACTAGGAATAGGGTTATTGCGTTATAGTCGTTTAAATACTATTTGTGGTAGTAAAAGGTGTGTATTAAAGCCAATTTGACATGTCTAATCCAAAAACTAAATACTTTTATTGTATAAATGGGTTTAGATATTTATCATCCATCTGACCAAACCGATTGTTAAGGAATTCTTAACAAAGGAAAGGAATAACTCGTTTAAATACTATCGGTGGTAGTAAAAAGTGTGTATTTAAGCCAATTTAACATACCTCATCTAAAAAATCAGTACAACTGTATTCAAGGGCAAATAAAGGCATTTTATTATTATTATTATTATTATTATTATTATTATTATTATTATTATTATTATATATTGTTTATAGAATAACACGTACTATATTCATCACAATACCTACATCCCCATCGCTGCTGTGGTGGCAATTTGCCTGCATAATATAATTGGAGTCACCACCATGCTGCGGTTTTGATTACCATGTGTAATGCAACACCTTCCTCGACTCCATTGGGATGACAATTGCAATTGATCAATAGCTATTGCTGAGCTAGTACGAAACGTGTCCGAAATAAACATACTTCTACGAACCTGTTTGTAAAGCTAGGTTCATACTGTTCAAGTTAAATGGTAGCAGGCTAAACGTAAAGTATTTCTAGGAGGGATTGATTGTAATCACGTTTATGTCTATGTGTATATCCAAAATGTTAGAGTAGAAACATACAAATAAAGCTGTGTTAATTGGCAAAGTAAAGATTGAATTTGCTCGTCACTCAAGACAAATCAGTATTCTCCAGTTTGAATATTAGACTATTCCTGATAGTATTCTTGAATATATAAATTTGATTGATTTGAAATGTGTAAACAATCATCGCCTTAACGAAAAACAAAACAGGCTGTTAGGTAATTTTGTTATCAAAATTTCAAATGTGCAGTTTACTTTTCAAAGCTATAATTAATGAATCCATCACTTAACCGTCAACAAATCATCTTAACACAAAAAGTGTTGATTTTGATTTGCTGTTTATTATGTTACAACTGACTTGTCATCCCAAGTTTAGTTTTAGACAAATTTGAATTTACAAGCTAAACAGTATGATACAGTGTAATGTAATGTATTCTAAACTATCATTTTATTCTCTCAATGACATTACACATTGATGACATGCAGTGTCTCTGTACTGTCAAGTCAATCCTACAAGCATACTCAGAACGGTATAGTGAATATATTGCACAAGTTTCCATACAATATCAGACATGTAGATTGCCATTTCTACTTGAGTAGTTTCCAATCATATATTACGTTGTATTTTGATACTTAAATCAAATTGCAGTGTATAATCGCGGATTGGTTTTGGACGTTTGTTCTGCGAATTAAGCATTGCAATATACATAAACTGACATGGATAGAATTGTGTTTAGACTCAATTATTAAATACTTTGTGGAATAATTATCACCGCTTTGATCTAATAAATCCATTGTCAGAATATTAATGATTTTTACTCTGCATGTGGCGCTTAATAAGCTCCAAACCCGCTTTTGATAAGTTTGAAACTTAGAAAACACATAATCGAACACTAATTCAGTTTCTTCTTAGGTTCATCAAGTATATATAAAACATTTTGTAGAAGGCATTTGTGATTCTATTAAATGAGTACAAGACGTATTTAAAATGGTTCAATTGTTGTTACCAACAAATTTAAACGAAATAATGTGATTTAGAAGTCTTAAAGTTAAGGCAGATATTTAGTTAGACATAAAATAAATGTTGCTTAAAATGTTATCGGTATTTTCCTAAATTTTTCCTCATAAAATATCCAGTAACCTTATTCAATTGTACACCAGTTAAAACTGCATTACTTATTAAATTAAAAATTACTTGTTATTATTAATGTGTATTAATTGAAACTATTAAATTTGTAGTTTAGATTTAATGTGTGTACGGTTTTGAAGGAGGACTTTATGCAACATACAAAAAGGGTAAACAACCTTAAATACGATACAGTTTAACTTGGACAATTAATAAAGTCCTAAAATAAAATGCGTGTTTAAATTCTTTACAATAAAAAAAAATAATGATTCATAATTTTAAAATGAAACCAGTGTGAGGGGGTAACATGATTGAAGAAGACTGTGCGATATATGGAAAGGTCCAAGTCGTATTTTTCATCCTCTAACCTTACTCTTGGTTATCTTATAGTATTACGATATGCAGTTTTTCAGCCATACCTCTTTTTTTTGAATTTGTAAACTATAAAAGTGAAGTGGTGGTTAGTTAAATAACAATACAAATTCCAAAAACTTATCGTTAAAGTTTTTTTCACATTGCCCTATTATTATTTGCTATTATGAGCTTTTGGTGAAAAGTTAAATTTATGTAATTGCTATGCATTTATGGAGGCGAGATGGTTAGTGGTTAGAGAGAGGGTCTTCGGTCCCTGAGGTCCTGGACTCAAATCCCACAAAACCAATGAATTTTATCGAAATGATAATTCCACAATCCCTATGTCTAGCCTCAAATATATCCCGGGATCGTGCCTAGCGTCCTAGGAAATAAAGTTATTTATGAAAATACGCACATTTGCTATACAAGAACATGTTATTATAAGTCCGTAAGTGATTCCATTCTCATTAGTGAAAATGTAGGATCAGGCCACTAAACAAAACTCCTAAAATGTGAACATTTCGAGGTAAGGGAAAAGGTAAAAGGATAAAATGAAGGTTTGTGAAAGTTTAGACAATCATAAATAGTTGATAACATAGCATTTATGCAAATCTGAATACATCATACAATACTTTCCACAGGTAACAAAATATTTTACACGAATTGACTGATTTGCATGCAAAATTGTATTCTAGTTGGATTTACCACTGCGTAGTAGGAGGATACTTCAGTTATTTATATTACTTATTTTGTACTGGCACAGTTCCAAAATAGACGAAAGAGTAAAGAGCAGTAAAGGATTGACGAAATTTCACTGTAAATAATGCAGAATTTTTGATTATTTTATAACTATGTACTTGCTGAACAGTACGATACGTAAATTACACTTTCTAGTCCATATAAACAATGTCAAGATATGTTTTCACATTTTCTTACTGAAATATATCTAAAACTAAAATTCAACAGTTTTGTGGCCATAAATAAATCATTTTATTAATTATTTTTTTATGCATCGTAAATTTAACATGTCATTTAAATGTTGTGTGACAATAAACATTTTGTAGCCCTTATTGAGATGATTATTAACACACTTTTCAACGAACTCAAAGGCAATAGACAAGTTGTAACCCTTTTTATTGCAACTGGAGCAAGGTTTTTTACTTCAATCTAAAATTATTTTCTACTGTAATACATCCAGGGTTTCAACTTACTGTTTTGTCGCTTGTATAGGAATCAATTGGTCATAGATGTAGTCATTTAATTGTATAGATTTGTCCCCATAAAATGCTTGCTTGTATAGGAATCAATTGGTCATAGATGTAGTCATTTAATTGTATAGATTTGTCCTCATAAAATGCATGTTAATTGTTTGCATTACTACTTGAAAGCTATTAGTATCCCTTTAGGCCTTACAGTACATATGGTGTCTTATATCTTTCGCTCATTGACTTACTAAGTGGTGTATACCAATCGCACAGGATAACCGATAAGTTAATTCAAGTAAGAAAAGGTACAAAAGAGTTAAAATTCTTTAGTTTACGCAATGCTGCAAATGTAAGACTGTAATTGTAAACATCAGACTAGAAACTAGGCTTCATATTAAAGTTTTCAGAAGTATACTTACAGTCACTTGAATTCACGCTATACAACAGTACAGGCATTGAACTATTTTACTGCAAGTAGACGTTTCTCCTTACTCAACTTTGGCTATATTTTTGTTTAAATTGTACAACATCAAAATAACTCTTGGCTGGGTATACTAATATATGCCTACTCTCATTGAAGATATATTATTTACGGCTTATGCACTTTGCTCTGCTGCAATACGAAAGTTTGAGTACGTTTAAAAGAATATAACATTTGGGTATGATAAATATAAAGTGCATTTACTTAGAAAATACCCCCGCCGCAGCAAACCTGCAGACTAAGCAAATTTCCATTAGCCTGATAGGATTTACACTAAAATGCCTCCTTAAAAGTATCATATTTATTCCCAATTTAAAGAGAATTAGTTTAACGAGTACTTAGGTTTGCTACTACAGGGAGGGTAAAAAGGTGGTTTTTTATGTTAATAGGTTAGTAAGAAATTATTGTATTTTCCAAATTCGATCGAAATATGTTCATAAACAAGCAAACTATAACAGTTGACTTATTCTCCATAAGAATAACATGGGGATTTTAAATTAACAGTTTTATGGAATTTTCTCCGTAACCATTAGGCGCACAATAACGCTTCAATATACTAAGTTATTTGTTTTTTATGCTCTACAAAATGGTGTGAAAAGAAGTTGTAAAATTTTGTGTTTTATGGTCAAAAATGGGATAAACCTATTTTTACCCCATAAAACCCCCCATAAACCCCCGTTCCCATAGTCCGATCATGCTGGTTCGCAAACTCGTTCGAATAATAGTAGGTTTACACGTTTGTACCAAATTTCATTCAACATGGTGTTTTTGGCCTCTAGGGACCTCTAAACGAAAAAATTAATCGGTCACGGGTCCAGGTCTTACCATGAGTACTACGGTAATAGCTTATTCCCTATATGGGAAATTCGCTAAAACAATAAAAATCAAGAGTTTAACTCAGGAAAAGAGTAAAGAAACATAAACAAATAAAAAACAAAGGTAACAGGTCGTGAATCTTAGGTTTTTTAAAATTGAATAGACATTAACTCAACCCTGTAACTGAGATTTGTGGCTTGAAGAAAGGGTTTATAAAAAAATGTATTTTTGCCGCCAAATTTCACAACAATGCCTTTCATTCAAGTGTGCAGTTAATAGGTAGCTTAATCTAGGAATTTTAGGGTTGACATAGCCAAAATTAGGCCACGAACGAATCCAAATGGAATGTGTTTGGCACTTGTTTCCGAAGATTTCCTGGGAATTCCCAAATGTTATCACCTGGGCAACGTCTGCTATCTTGGAAAATGGCGGGAAAAGTATTGAACTTTGCAAGCCTTTAATTAAAACTATATTGTGTCAAACCCGTACCATGTAGAGAGGTAAAATCTAACTGTCGTAAATCCAATTCGAAACGGATATTTTGTTAAAAACGTGACTTGTTTACATATGTTTATATTTTACGAAGTTAATATTCAAAGTATGATTTTACACCTATTAAGAATTTTAGAGCTTAAATTGCGTATTTAACGCATATACAGTATAATGCTTTTGACTAAAAACTAAGACTACCATATGATTTTAAGATACTATTTGCTCAGCATATCGCCAATGCAATGAAACCTAAAACCTTCGTACTACACATGCTATTTCAGTTGGTACTGAAAAGCGTAGGCCAATATTACCCAATACAATCTATATTATTACGGTAAAACCTTTGTCCATTAAAATTTGGTGAGAATTACATCATTAAGCTTTCTTGATGAAATAGGCTATTACAATTATTTTATTTAAACTGTCAATATTTAAAAAAACAAAAAATGAAAATGAAAAACGAATTGTAACATTGAGTTCAGAAAAAAAAAGTAATTCAAAATGATGGATCACAACACCACCTTCATGTTTAAAATAATTTATCACATTTCAAAATGGCGAATCCAAGAAGGCGGCCGAAAAAAATACATCCGTCATAATCAACTGAAAATAGGTTGAAAATGACTGGTAGTAGGCCTATATACGTATCTTTATCTAGCACTATTTTTAGATTATAGTCCTAGTTTGTGAATGCACAATGTTAAAATGGGCTAAAAATAAAGTTATAAAAATTTCTCATAACTTTAGAATGGATCAAGATTTTTTAAACGGATTGCAGCATCGTATCCAGCGTAAAAATCTAGTTTGAATCGATGGGTCAAAACCTTACCTTTACATTTGAAAAAAATGTGTATCCAATATAGCAGATTCAAGATGGCGGCCAAAAATGTATACCTAGTCAAAATGAATTACAGTACTTACTACTATACGATGATCTGACTTGGTCTGGAGTTGATATCTTAACAAATGTAGAAAAAAGTAGGGGGGGGACTCATTTAAAACTTACCCTGTATATATATTGATGCAATCTGCCACACTGACAAATCTGATAAATATAAATTTGCGGTGGTGGTATTTAGTAAATGTAACATACTTTTATACAAGTTAAACATCGAACACGACTTTGAATTTATATTCGTTACACCTTTTTGATGGATGTTCTAACATAATATTTTTATAGTTTTATTACATCTATGTTGATGTTGCATTTGTTTTTAATCTTTTTTAACCATTATTTACTTAAACTGTTATTTGACACAATAACATTTGTTTTTCACAATTGCATTCATTGTTTACACTTGTTGTATATTTTTCGAAATAATAAAGTGTGCCTAAGTAACCTTGAATACATTTTGAATTTGTTGTAACACATTTCATCTCCAAATCTTCATTTTTTATGATATGTTCTGTGGCCGAATTAATATGACCTTGTGAACGCCATATGCCACTTAATACTAATCGCGATCATTAGTGTGAGCTATTAATATTTAAAGTTGGCTAAATACAGGCTGCTGCCACATCACTACAGTTAGAGACTACAACATGGTGGTACTGCAGCTCTTGTGCTTCACATCTCTACTGACTCTCGCAGCTTCCAACAACTTCGGCTTGAGTGATGAACTGGTGTCATCGTACAGGAACAGGAAGTCCATTGATGTTTTAAAGGAAGAAATCGGAAAGGCAATCACACCAAAAGGCAGCCTTAACGTAGATGTTACAAATATTGTAGAAGATAAATTAATAAACATCATTTGTACAGTAAGCAACATACAGCTTACGCACCGGGTAACAGCTGGCTCCAGTGAAGGTCCCTTTCATCGGAAAACTCACTCAATGACATACAACCTGAAGATGGATGCCGAAGTTATGATATACGAATCAGTATTCGAGAAAGAAAGGAAAACTTTGGAATTCGAAGATAGCAACGCAGTTTTCACCGTCATCTCAGCACAGAACATCGAACTTTGCTTTGTACTCATCACGGATGTGAAATTCAACTATGGGAGTCCCAAGGGTGTGACACAGGATGAATGGAGTGACTATATGAAGCTGCTGGGTACGAATTTGGAGGATCAAATGAAGGCATTTGTGCAGAACACCTTGGGCAATGGGGGATGGATTTGTGGAACTATACCAATTGCTGCTATTTACGCTGACGTAGGTAGAGCATAATAACCTAACATGATCTGTAATTTGAGTAATGTATAAATATTTACTCTATTGGAGTTGAAGTTATTTACTAATATTGGTAGCTTAAATAGGCTTAAGGGGAGTCATGGGCTATTCGTGGCGTGATAAAGTATTAAGAATCCACAAAAATCCGTTTTTCATACATGATTAGTAAACAAATTTAAAACTGATCAAATAGGAATTACATTAGTCTGATAAAAGTATCATGTTAGGTTATTGTTAAAAAACTTTAGGCCTATGTATTGTGTTTGGATCCAACTTTAAATCATTGTAAAACTGTGAAATCTTAATTAAAGGAATGAATAAATATATTGATTGACTTTCTTTAATTTACTGAAAAATAACCTCTGTGCCGTGTTATAGTGTAATTTCGTTACTCACGGCACGAACAGTTGTCAATTCACTCTACTAGGCAGCATACTATTCTCAGCATACTGAAGGAATTTCTTTCCTACTGTGTAATTTTAGGGTTGAGATAAGCTAACGCAATCAATATCTCTCTTTACCTTCTCATCGTTTCTAGAAGTTTTTTTGGTGAGAGTCGGAATGAAGATTCGTTTTTATGTCCGGTTCATCGTTCTCTCTCACGATACAGACGGTGGAGAAGACACATGAGATTTCCGTTTGAGCAGAAAAATGGCAAAAACTTTGTCAAGTTCCATAATTTTGTGTTTCGACCTTCGGCTCTGGACTTCAAAATGATGCACTAAATACAAATCTACTGGGTAAGAAAATTCCCTAGTTAGTAAGTTGTTCCATATTAAGAATTCTTCCCTTTTCAAAATTAAAGTGAATTGATTTTTTTTTAGGCTAGGCTTGTCGGCAAGGTTCGTTGAAGTTATGAAGGCTTGAATTCACTCAGCAAAAGTTGTCACTGATGATTAAAAGGTTAATTAATTATTTTTGGCTGTGTTTAGTTATTTGTTGCAATGTTAATTTCTTTAATTTTAGTCTTGCTCTACACCTGCTGATTTCTTGTCATAAGTGGTAAGCCTATTTTGGTGGGAAAGTGTTTTTGTAGAGTAAAATAGGCTATAGTTTGGTAGTCCAATGATTAATTGTTAGTTCTAGCGTTCTTTTGATCGTTGGACTTGTTATAAATTTCGTTCACTACCCGAATTACCCTGCAACCTAACCTCTCATGCTAGCCAGAGCACATGGCCCACTATGTACCGAAACTTATGATTGAATTTATTTGTGGATATATGATATTGGTAAACGTGTAAGGAGGATAAGGATGAATATTAATTGTAATGAAAAGTGTTTTTTGTTATATCTGTTTTAAATTTTTATAGGCCTAAATCTTGTAAACTATTAGGATATGAAAGCCTTAGGCTGAGGTTAATTTGTGTAAATAGGTTAGGCCCTGTGCCTATCTTGGCCCAACTGAGAAATACTACACTGCCTTTGTTTGTAAAGAACTAGGCCTACGGGCGACACTTTATGAAGTATTCTGGGAATGTTTTCTTAGGGCTCCCGGAGCGCACCAAACCATGCAACCCACGACCTTGACGACTCCAACATAAGATGACCTAGCGGAACGGCTAGCACCCCACACTCCGTCAGATGATTCAAGGGCCTGTTCAAGAGGAGAATTTATTTGTTATTATAACTTAAATTTCCATTGAACAGCTCATTTAATATGTTTGGCTTAAACATAGGTTCTGCGTACATCACTAAATTCACGAAAAACGCGATTGATAAATAAAAAAAAGCTGAAGAAATATCCTGTGATACCATTAGGTATATGGAAAGTTCCCTGTAGAAAGGAATTACGATCTTAAAGAGCACTTTATGAAATAATGGATAGTTTTGCGCAAGTATATGGTTTATGAGGGTTTGACTTGTAGTTTTCTCAAAAGTTCATGGGTACTTTGGGATTTATATATGGATATGACAGTTAGTTATTAAATATATATAAGAGTTTACAAGGCGTACAATTATATAATTCTGGATTGACGTTGAGAATATACATATGCCAAAGCTTTTTCATGGCTCGAAACTGGACCATCTGTTAAAAGGCTTTTAGCAAATAGTCCAACCAACTGATCTTAGTCAGAGACAAAACTGTCAGTTGATCATTTTATCACTTATCTTCCGCTTACTAATACACACCATGTCGTATCCACATCTCAAAAATATAATCTTATCCAGTTTAATTGAAACAGTAACTGTTGAGAAATAATTTAAATTCCAAGTACTTTAAGAAATAAATATATGGAAATTTAACTGTTATTTTAGCATTCAAACACGAAAAGGTTTTTTTTAACGTAGTGCCTAAAATCTAAGAACCAGAGCTTTTGACGTACATTTTACATAGACTGAATATAGAAATATTATTAATTGAGCTCTGACAGGTGATCAATCACTTCGGCCAGTTACTCGGACAATATTCAATTGAATATTGAGATTAACACAAAGAGATTAAACAAATATTTGGAAGGTAACATAATGGTCAGAATCATTGGGTCCAAGTTAAAAGCAATAAAGTTAGTCCGATGAGACAACAGATAGATATGATGAAATGATATGTAAGGAAATAGAAGTATAGAAATGTAACAGAACGCAGTGTGGTATTTTTAAAAGGGGTCCACCCAATATCCAAAGATCTAAGGACTTAATCAAAACATCCTCTTCATCTTTTTCTCCTTATATAACTTATTTGTAAGGTAGGTATAAATTTAACATTTACAATGTTTTTATTAGAGTTTCTGGTGCTAAGCTTTTATTATAGAGGACATGCAAATTATGTCAATTCACAGAATTGTGGTTCACTTGTGTATGTGTTCAATTATAAGTTTAGTTGTAAATTATCTTTACAGTCCAAAAATAAAGTACGTCAAAGATGTGTTAAGTGTTGAAGTTTTTACGGTCTGATTAGTAAAATAAACCAGCAATATTGGTTTATGGTCAATGTCCTATTAAGAACTACTAGCAAAAGCTTTAAACCAAACTTAAAAAAAAAAAAAAAAACAATCGAGTTACATAGTGAAACCCCTTTATCTGAATTTAAATGGCCACTTTGGTCTCAAATATATAAAGTGATAGTAAATTATTGCTCAGGATTTATACAACGTAAACCAGCAGTTAAGAATGTCACAAATCACACTAGGATACTTAGTGTCAAGTACACAGTCTGATGGATAGGATTTCTTGTTTTTGGCTTCGTTACTAGGGGAAAAAATACTTATTTACTCGGGATCATTTATGTCTAAAGGCTACATGTTTATTATAAACAGTCGTCCAATTAGTAATTGAATAATAGCTCTCTAGTATTGGAACTCTTTTATGCAGTTTAACTTTATTTGAATGATATTATTTAAATGCTGAATTTCCAACTCTTTCTTACTTTAATTCTTACTTTAAAATAGTATTCGGGAGCTATTAAATAAAGGCTAAACAATGTGTAAAATTTAAATGTTGTGAATAATTTTGCATGAAGAATCATGCGATTGAAAAATATAGTTCCTGCACGGACAAGAGGACAGGTGTCTTTTCCGACCATCACATTTTCCGACCTTGGTGACTTGAGCATGACCTAAAGGGCCATTTTCGGTCCCAGTTACGAAAATATACTGATTTGTACGAGTATTATTTGAGGTAATAGGTGAAAAATAGGTGTAAAAAAGGTTTGTTGGAGGTTTATTAGTTATTACTATAACGTAAATTTTCATTGAGCATCTCATTTAATATGTTTGGCTTAAACACAGATTCTGCGAACAACACCAAATTCACGATAAACACGATTGAAATTCATAGCAATTCATTCATCGCCAATGAAATGAAGCATCGTACTACCAATGCTTTATCAGTTGGTACTGAAAAGCGTATATTACCCAATACAATCTATAATATTATGGTAAACCCTTTGTCCATTAAAATTTGGTGAGGATTCCAACATTTTGTTATCAAGCTTTCTTGATGAAATATTACAATTATTTTATCTAAACTGTCAATATTTCAAACACGAAAAATGAAAATGAAAAAGGGATTGTGGCATTGAGTTCAGCATAAAAAAGTAATTCAAAATGCTGAGTCAAAACACCACCTTCATTTTTAAAATAATTTATCACATTTCAAAATGGCGAATCCAAGATGGCGGTTGAAAAAAATACATCCGTCATTACCAAGTGAAAATAGGTTGACAATGACTGGTGGTGTACACTTATCTTTATCTAGCACTACTTTGAGATTATGGTCTTAGTTTGTAAATGCACAATGTTAAAATGGGCTAAAAATAAAGTTATAAAAAGTTCTCAAACTTTAGAATGGATCAAGATTTTTTTACTGATTGCAGCATCGTAATCAGCGTAAAAATCTAGTTTTAATCGATGGGTCAAAACCCTATATTTGAAAGACATAAAAAAAAAACTTTGTATCCAATATGGCAGATCCAAGATGGCGGCCAACAATTTATACCTAGTCAAAATTAAGTACTTACTACTATACAATGATCTGACGTGGTCTGGAGTTGATATCTTAAGAAATGTAGAAAACTTTTAAGGGGGGAACTCATTTAAAACTTACCCTGTATATATATATTGATGCAATCTGCCACATACTGACAAATTTAATAACTATAAATTTGCTTAGTCTGCAGACTGCGATGGTGGTATTTAGTAAATGTGACATTCCTTATAGTATTCGTTAAACTTTGAAAACTACTTTGAATTTATAGCCTATTCGTTACACCTTTTCGATGGAGGTTCTAATATTTATAGCTTTATTACATCTATGTTGATATTGCTTTGTTGTTAATATTTTTAACTATTATTTACTAAAACTGTTATTTGACACACTAACATTTGTTTTTCACAATTACATTCAATGTTTGCAATTTTTGTATATTTTTCGAAATAATAAAGTGTGCCAAAGTGCAACCTTGAATACATTTTGAATTTGTAGTAACACATTTCATCTTACACTTTTTCATTTTATAATGACACCTCGTTTTGCCGTTTATCTAAAACCTTGAAAACACCATATGCCACTGAATATTAATCATGGCTATTAGCTTGAGCGTTTAGTGTTTAAAGTAGGTTACATACATGCTGCTGCCAGTTCACTGTTGCTATTAGAGACTACAACATGGCGGTACTGCAGCTCTTGTGCTTCACATCTCTACTGACTCTCGCAGCTTCCAACAACTACGGCTTGAGTGATGCACTGGCAAAATCTTACTCCAAGACGAAGTCCATTGATGTTTTGAAAGAAGAAATCGCCCAGAAAATCACACCAAAATACAGCCTCAAAGTACACGCTACAAATAATGTAAACCGTAAATTCACAATCACCGATTGTAATCTAAGCAACATACAGCTTACGCACCCGGAAACAGCTGGCTCCAGTGAACCTTCGACGGTATCGGAAAACAGAGGCCGTTTGACGTACGGCTTGAAGATGGATGCCGAAGCTACAGTATCACAATCAGGAAACGTAATCGACAGGAGAACTTTGAAATTCGAAGATAGCAACGTCGTTCTCACCGTCACCTCAGCACAGAACATTGGACGTTGTTTTGTGGTCATCGAGGATGTGAAATTCAACTATGGGAGTCCCAGGGGTGTGTCACAGCATGTATGGAGTCTCTATATGCGGATGATGGGAAGGCATTTGAATTATACTATGAAGAAAAATATGCAGAGTACCTTGGGTAATGGGGGGGGGATGGCTTTGTGAAAGAATTGTAGTAAAATTTTAGGAACATTTTAGTAATGTAGAGCATAATAACCTAACATGATCTGAAATTTGAGTAATGTATAAATATTTACTCTATCGAAGTTGAAGTTAATTACCAGTATTGGAAACTTAAATAGGCTTAAGAGACGTTATGGGCTATTCGTGGCGTGATAAAGTATTAAGAATCCACAAAAATCCGTTTTTCGTACATGATTAGTAAACAAATTTAAAACTTATCAAATAGGAATTACATTAGTCTGATAAAAGTATCATGTTAGGTTATTGTTAAAAAACTTTAGGCCTATGTATTGTGTTTGGATCCAACTTTAAATCATTGTAAAACTGTGAAATCTTAATTAAAGGAATGAATAAATATATTGTATTGACTTTCTTTAATTTACTGAAAAATAACCTCTGTGCCGTGTTATAGTGTAATTTCGTTACTCACGGCACGAAAAGTTGTCAATTCACTCTACTAGGCAGCATACTATTCTCAGCATACTGAAGGAATTTCTTTCCTACTGTGTAATTTTAGGGTTGAGATAAGCTAACGCAATCAATATTTCTCTTTACCTTCTCATCGTTTCTAGAAGTTTTTTTGGTGAGAGTCGAAATGAAGATTCGTTTTTATGTCCGGTTCATCGTTCTCTCTCATGATACAGACGGTGGAGAAGACACATGAGATTTCCGTTTGAGCATAAAAATGGCAAAAACTTTGTCAAGTTCCATAATTTTGTGTTTCGACCTTCGGCTCTGGACTTCAAAATGATGCACTAAATACAAATCTACTGGGTAAGAAAATTCCCTAGTTAGTAAGTTGTTCCATATCAAGAATTCTTCCCTTTTCAAAATTAAAGTGAATTGATGTTTTTTTTAGGCTAGGCTTGTCGGCAAGTTTCGTTAAAGTTATGAAGCCTTGAATTCACTCAGCAAAAGTTGTCACTGATGATTAAAAGGTTAATTAATTATTTTTGGCTGTGTTTAGTTATTTGTTGCAATGTTTATTTCTTTAATTTCAGTCTTGCTCTACACCTGCTAATTTCTTGCCGTTAGTGGTAAGCGTATTTTGGTGGGGACCAAGTGTTTTGTTTTAAAGTGTTTTTGTAGAGTAAAATAGGCTATAGTTTGGTAGTCCAATGATTAATTGTTAGTTCTAGCGTTCTTTTGATCGTTGGACTTGTTATAAATTTTGTTCACTGCCCAAATTACCCTGAACAAACCTGCAACCTAACCTCTCATGCTAGCCAGAGCACATGGCCCACTATGTACTGAAACTTATGATTGAATTTATTTGTGGATATATGATATTGGTAAACGTGTAAGGAGGATAAGGATGATTATTAATTGTAATGAAAAGTGATTTTGTTATATCTGTTTTAATTTTTATAGGCCTAAATCTTGTAAACTATTAGGATATGAAAGCCTTAGGCTGAGGTTAATTTGTGTAAATAGGTTAGGCCCTGTGCCTATCTTGGCCCAACTGAGAAATACTACACTGCCTTTGTTTGTAAAGAACTAGGCCTACGGGCGACACTTTATGAAGTATTCTGGGAGTGTTTTCTTAGGGCTCCCGGAGCGCACCAAACCATGCAACCCACGACCTTGACGACTCCAACATAAGATGACCTAGCGGAACGGCTAGCACCCCACACTCCGTCAGATGATTCAAGGGCCTGTTCAAGAGGAGAATTTATTTGTTATTATAACTTAAATTTCCATTGAACAGCTCATTTAATATGTTTGGCTTAAACATAGGTTCTGCGTACATCACTAAATTCACGAAAAAAACGTGATTGATAAATAAAAAAAAGCTGAAGAAATATCCTGTGATACCATTAGGTATATGGAAAGTTCCCTGTAGAAAGGAATTACGATCTTAAAGAGAAATTTTTGAAATAATGGATAGTTTTGCGCAAGTATATGGTTTATGAGGGTGTGACTTGTAGTTTTCTCAAAAGTTCATGGGTACTTTGGGATTTATATATGGATATGACAGTTAGTTATTAAATATATATAAGAGTTTACAAGGCGTACAATTATATAATTCTGGATTGACGTTGAGAATATACATATGCCAAAGCTTTTTCATGGCTCGAAACTGGAACTAGCTGTTAAAAGGCTCTTAGCAAATAGTCCAACCAACTGATATTAGTCAGAGACAAAACTGTCAGTTGATCATTTTATCACTTATTTTCCGCTTACTAATACACACCATGTCGTATCCACATCTCAAAAATATAATCTTATCCAGTTTAATTGAAACAGTAACTGTTGAGAAATAATTTAAATTCCAAGTACTTTAAGAAATAAATATATGGAAATTTAACTGTTATTTTAGCATTCAAACACGAAAAGGTTTTTTTTTTACGTAGTGCCTAAAATCTAAGAACCAGAGCTGTTGACGTACATTTTACATAGACTGAATATAGAAATATTATTAATTGAGCTCTGACAGGTGATCAATCACTTCGGCCAGTTACTCGGACAATATTCAATTGAATATTGAGATTAACACAAAGAGATTAAATAAATATTTTGAAGGTAACATAATGGTCAGAATCATTGGGTCCAAGTTAAAAGCAATAAAGTTAGTCCGATGAGACAACAGATAGATATGATGAAATGATATGTAAGGAAATAGAAGTAAAGAAATGTAACAGAACGCAGTGTGGTATTTTTGAAAGGGGTCCACCCAATATCCAAAGATCTAAGGACTTAATCAAAACATCCTCTTCATCTTTTTCTCCTCATATAACTTATTTGTAAGGTAGGTATAAATTTAACATTTACAATGTTTTCATTAGAGTTTCTGGTGCTAAGCTTTTATTATAGAGGACATGCAAATTATGTCAATTCACAGAATTGTGGTTCACTTGTGTATGTGTTCAATAATAAGTTTAGTTGTAAATTATCTTTACAGTCCAAAAATAAAGTACGTCAAAGATGTGTTAAGTGTTGAATTTTTTACGGTCTGATTAGTAAAATAAACCAGCAATATTGGTTTATGGTCAATGTCCTTTTAAGAACTACTAACAAAAGCCATCATCCAAACTAAAAAAAAACAATCGAGTCTCATAGTGAAACCCCTTTATCTGCATTTAAATGGCCACTTTGGTCTCCAATATAACCATAAAGTGATAGTAAATTATTGCTCAGGTAAGATTTATACAACGTTAACCAGCAGTTAAGAATGTCACAAATCACACTAGGATACTTAGTGTCAAGTACACAGTCTACACTGGTCTGATATGGTAATGTAAACCATTTACAGCTCTCCACTGTTGTTGTAGGAAATGTATTTCGAAACATGACTCCTATAAAAAGTATATTTGTAGTGTAATTTTCCGAATATTTGGCTCTGTTAGTTTCTAGTTTACTAGATCGCTGATTCATTCCTTACTGACTAAATCATGCTCTCAAATCATGGAACCCATAGTCGATTTATCACTGTCACACAGTTTTCCCTACGGTATCGGTTGGTCTGTTGCCTCAATAGCATGCAAATTTAGCTTTGTGAAGGCACATTTTAGTTCAAGTGTTTTAAAAAAATGATTTTTTTTATTTTGGAGGCCATTTTTGCTTAAAGCATCCCATCTAAAATAGCCTAAAGGCCATATGTTTGGTAAGTATCAAGAAAAATATAATAGTTCTGAAAAAATACGAAGCATTACTGGAATGTGACATACAGAGCAGTCACAACATGGCTGCCTTGTTTACACAATTGCGCTGTACTCAATAATGTTTGCGAATTTGCTAATAGCTTTATCGACACAGTTATTATCTACAATTTAGTATATAACTTTAACTGCCTGCCCGTTGACAAAAATGAAACCTCACTTTTAGATATTTTTACTCTAAAGTGCACATTTTGGTAAGATTTCAATGACATAATAATCCGATGATTTCACATGAAGTTGTTTTGTAACAGTTAGAAATACTACACAAAAGAACTTAGAAAACAATACTTACTGTTCACTAATTCGATCCTCAATAGCGGTAAACACAAAAGCGCCACTGCTGATTGTTTAAGCTTATTAGCTCCGTTGAGCTTTGTTTCGTTTGTTACTCGATGTTAACAATTGCAATTCAAGAAACTTAATCTACTGGATCTCGGAGTATCTCCGGTTCTGGATGGTTCTTAGCGATTTTATTTAATTTTAGTTACAAATCGAGTTTGAATTTGTTGAATCTGTTATTTGATCTAAAAGGTTATCCATCTGGGTTTGGATTTGCTTACAAAACGTGATCGGAAATAATTGCAATATTCGTAAACAAATCATAATGTAATTACAGTTTGAAGAAAGACTCTATATCCAAATGGCTGAACTCTTCTATATTTTATGGATGACTGCTTTCTTATTCTCTAAGCAGATGACTGGTATTTGTTAAATGGCATATGTGGTAAACATTAGAAGAAAATTTCATCTTAATAGTGTTAATGTTATTCTCGATATTATTCTTTTGGAAAATACTCGTAAGTAAACTATTGTAGTTTGCTTGTTCATACACAAATTTTGATCTCATTTGTAGCATTTTATTTATTTTATACTAAACAACTGTATTAAAATATTATTGAAAAAATCCTTATCGCCTTCTTTGTAACATCAAACCTAAGTAATTCTTAAACTAATTTTATTTAAAAAGGGAATAAGTATGACATTAAGGAGATATTTTAGTGAAAACCAATCAAAAAATTTAAATTTGCTTTGTCTGCAGGATCACTGCTGCGGGATATAATGTATTTTTCATGAATAAGTACTCCTACTTAAAGATTGCTAAGACCACGTTTCTCGCTAGAAAGCGAAAACACAGCACAGTTATACTAGTATACTTGTATTGCTGTATCAATATGAGATGTTGACACATATGTATTGGGCAAATACCAAAAAATATATAAAAAATTTACATATTACCGAAGTAGTTATTACCGTAGGTGGCACGGTAAGACCTAGGCTCGGGACCGATTTACTTTTTAATTTTGATGTCCCCAGAGGCCAAAACACCATTCGTTTAAATATATATACAGGGTGTTTTTTTAAAAACTTGCATCTTTATTTATGTAAAAACCGCAATAGATAGAAATATGCAGTTTGCGGGAATCATCTATTGACGTAGGGGGACCAATTGTTTTGAATTCAACGTTACATTCACATTCCCCCCCTTTCCCCCCCTGCCCCCAACTTAATTTTTTTAAATAGCAAGGTACCCCTTGTGACATATCAAATAAAAGAGCATGAAAAAAGAAAATTTTTGATGAAAAAAAATTGAAAATCGGTTCATAAATTTGTGAGATATTTCCCCCCTCACCCCCCCCGGAACTTAATTTTTTTTTAATAGCAAAGTACCCCTTGTGACATATCAAATGAAAGAGCATGAAAAAAGAAAAATTTTGGCGAAATTTATTTTTTATTTGATATGTCACAAGGGCGGGTACCTTGCTATTAAAAAACAAGTTATGGGTAGGGGAAAAGGTGGGTGATTATCTCACAAATTCATCAGCCGATTTTAATTTTTTTTTCACCAAAAATTTTCTTTTTTCATGCTCTTTCATTTGATATGTCACAAGGGGTACTTTGCTATTAAAAAAAAAATAAGTTCCGGGGGGGTGAGGGGGGGAATATCTCACAAATTTATGAACCGATTTTCAATTTTTTTTCATCAAACATTTTCTTTTTTTATGCTCTTTTATTTGATATGTCACAAGGGGTACCTTGCTATTTAAAAAAAATAAGTTGGTGGCAGGGGGGGAAAGGGGGGGAATGTGAATGTAACGTTGAATTCAAAACAATTGGTCCCCCTACGTCAATAGATGATTCCCGCAAACTGCATATTTCTATCTATTGCGGTTTTTACATAAATAAAGATGCAAGTTTTTAAAAAAACACCCTGTATATTTCTATATATATATTTCTGTCCGTTAACATGTTAACCTGAGTAGTTTTTGACCGATTTTGATGAAATTTGGTTTTAAGGTGTAAGGTGAGATAAACTTGAATGAGTCCACGAACCAGCATGATCGGACCATGGGAACGGGGTTTTATGAGGAGTTTTAAGGGGCAAAAATTGGTTTTTCTTATTTTTGGCCCTCAAAACATTATATTTCTCAAATTCTCCCCAAAAAACAAATAATTCAGTATATCAAAGTGTTTTTGTACGGTTATTGTTTACGGAGAAAACTAAAAAAAATTTTAAATTTAAAATTCCCATGTTATTCTTATGGAGAATATTTTAAGTTGTTGTAGTTTGCTTGTTTAGATATTGATCAAATTTGGCAAATTTATTGATTTTATACTCAGATATAATTATTTATTTAAAAACACACTTTATTAGTTTCCTTGTGGCAGCAAACCTAGGTATTGAAAAACACAGATTAATAATAATAATAATATTTTTAACGTATGTATGATTTTATTTATTAAGCATTAAAGAGGAAGTGAAAAAAGGTAAACTGGAAAAATGTAAATGTTTCAAATTCGAAACACTCGGGAAAACGATCTAGAAACTGACGATATATATTTATGCATTTTGAACGTTTCAAAACGACAGGCTTTGACTTAAACGTAGTATTAAGATTATTAAGAGAAAATTCTCGACTGGAAATGTTCTTTTCACGATACCAAAGCTTTCAAAGAGATGAAAACATGCAATGGTCCGTTTTAAGGAGCTCCAGACGTATTATTCTGTGACAGTCAATTTAATATATGTATGTATTTTGTGCTTAAAAAATAGGAGCTCCCACCATCTTAGTTTTTATGTCTTTAATATTTCTGTAATATTTCTTACTATTTTCATCTATTGTGAATTAATGTCCAGCTTTACATAATACTAGTATTCAATAGATCTACACGACCTAAAATTAATTAAATCCGAAACTCTTTATTGAGAAGGTTATAAATTGCTTTTTCAATCACTTTAAATCAATAACTTTTAATAAAATGGACTCAAAGAAGACATGCAATTCTCACTTATTGTATTGGGGAAAATCCATTGTACTTTATGTTATTAATAACTAGATATTGCAATAAATGTAACAGTCTATATTTATTTATAGTCACCTAAAAAAATTAAAAAAAAACAATTTATTTAGTTTAAGTACCTAACACATATTTGTTAAGTCTAGTTGTATATTAGTTGAATACATTATCATGAATGGTTTATGGTTATTGAAATTTGCTACTCGGATGTAAAATGTTATAACAAAATTACAATTCGACCGATAAATGGGACAACACTGATGTGAAGAGATTGCATTTTTGCCAATAGGCTACACAATCAATAGAATATTTAATTAAAAAATTTCCTTGAATTTGTATTATAAGTTTTTTATAATACAACGAGAGAGTTCATATTACAATGCCTTATTACTGGGGAGCTAGCTGGTCTAGTGGTAGAGCGCGTGACTTCGGTCCCTGAGGACCCGGGATCAAATCCCGTTAAATCACCAATGGATTTTATCCAAGGGATAATTACGCAACCCCTAGGTCTAGGATGAAGTAATTTAAAAATCAATCCCGGGTTCGTGCCTAGCATCCTAGGGGAAAAACAAAAAAAAAACAATTTGGTCTAGCACCTTCCGTTCATTTTAATTACACCCAAGAACCCATTTTCTATAAATTTAATTATGTTCCTGCTACTTATATAAGGACTAGTGTTTGGATTTAGTACACACAATACATTTAGTAGATCAGTGAATTTAGTAGAAATCAGGTATCTGCCACAAATAGATAGTGTAGGAAGGGAATGATCTAAACGTTACAAACAGATAACCCTGGAATGGTAGAGGGTTTCATCTTCGCAAATGTCTGTTGTATTACAGCATTTTGTTCATCATACAGATCATTCTACTTTAATCCTTATACTGCAATATAAGTATATACAGTTCATGTAATGGAATTGTTTACTATGTATTCATTATATTTCATAGGAATCCAACAACGTAAGGTATGATTATTGAAGGTCTATTTAGTTGTGACCGATGATTAGTTACCACTCATAACCATTGAATTAAAATGACATTTAATTTTTATTATTCGTTTAAAATTTAGCCAGGAATTGTGTTCCAGATGACTTCAGGTTAAGTCTAGAAGGGAATCGTGGCATTTGCACTCGATAAAATCCATAATAGTCCAGTCAATAAAGGGATTGTAGAGGACATGGAGAGGGGGAAATTTTTTTTCTGCGGGAATGTGTTCGGGGTAGTTAGAAGATAAAAATACCAAAAGTCCCCGCCCCTGGCCCTGCTGCTTCAGCGGGGGGAGGGGGGGGGGGAAAGACCCCATTTTTTAGTTTTTTACTTCTACACTGAAAACCGTTCATCGTACGGAAAAAATGTAAATTATAAAAAGAAAGATGATGAAATTCTCTGCAAGAATGGTCATATTCATTTCTTCCGTATATGCATTGGTTTAAAGGATATTCTCAAAATAATATAAAAATTCTTAAATAAATTGATTTTCACGCGTTTTTTATCAAATAAGTTTATATAATCCATTAGCCTGTTGTTGTTTCACATCAATCAGGATAGAAAACAGGTTTTCGAACACTAACCTATATAATATAATATATCAATCGTATATATTGTGTTAAAAATAGTTTATATAAATTTAAATAATTCATGTATATTTGTCATGGAAACAAGTAATTTTGGCATAATTATTACACTAAAAATTAAAAAGATTATGTTTGTAGCTATATTTGTCCAGGTTTATTTATAACAATTACCGAAACCAATATTATTGTTCATGGTCTGGCTCACTTGGGACGAGAGGGTCCGACTTCTGTCCCAAAAACTGGTGCCATCTGGAACTGAAAACCACCATCTAGGACATCTCCATCATTCAATTCTTGTTTATTAGACTCAATATTGGCTATCGAAGTGAGAATTCGGTGTAGGCCTGTATATTCTTTCTGTGGATTTGTATAAGTTAAAAAAATTATCAAGATTTAAAGGATTGTTAACGATTCTCACGCATAAGGTTATTTGGCAAAGGGGATCTTGAGTGCGATATGTGATGGATAAGTGAGGTACGTGGATACATATTACCTTGTAAGGTAATTCATTGTTGTTTTTGACGGATATAGCAATTCAGAAAACAACATGAAGATGACAGACCAAGAAAGACGCTACAGATTGAAAAAGTCAGTAGTAGTGGTGGTCCCAGGATTTAATTTCCGGGGGGGGGGCCTCCGGTGGTTAACCCCCCCCCCCCGGAAAAAATGTGGAATTTGAAGCACAATAACGTATTTTTATATGCATTTGAGCTCTAAAATATCTTTAAGCTAATAGTATTTTTGTTAGCTAGTAAAATATTTTGGAGAGGATATATACCTCCCCCCCCACTAAGGGACCGCCACTGGTTAGTAGATATTCATTTGAACAGAGGAACCGATATTATAGTAACCAGGAACAGTCAATCAAGTATTTTGCAAATGTACTAAAGATTATAACAGTGCCAGATGTGCAAGTTGTGCATGCAAGAAAATGTCCAATAATTGTTCTCCGTTATGCCAGAACTGCTAAGGGAACTTTTTACATGAAATGCCTATTCTGATGAATGAGGAAGATGAAGAGTATACAGGCCTACACCGAATTCTCACTTCGATAGCCAATATTGAGTCTAATAAACAAGAATTGAATGATGGAGATGTCCTAGATGGTGGTTTTCAGTTCCAGATGGCACCAGTTTTTTGGACAGAAGTCGGACCCTCTCGTCCCAAGTGAGCCAGACCATGAACAATAATATTGGTTTCGGTAATTGTTATAAATAAACCTGGACAAATATAGCTACAAACATAATCTTTTTAATTTTTAGTGTAATAATTATGCCAAAATTACTTGTTTCCATGACAAATATACATGACTTATTTAAATTTATATAAACTATTTTTAACACAATATATACGATTGATATATTATATTATATAGGTTAGTGTTCGAAAACCTGTTTTCTATCCTGATTGATGTGAAACAACAACAGGCTAATGGATTATATAAACTTATTTGATAAAAAAACGCGTAAAAATCAATTTATTTAAGAATTTTTATATTATTTTGAGAATATCTTTTAAAACCAATGCATATACGGAAGAAATGAATATGACCATTCTTGTAGAGAATTTCATCATCTTTCTTTTTATCATTTACATTTTTTCCGTACGATGAACGGTTTTCAGTGTAGAAGTAAAAAACAAAAAAATGGGGTCTTTCCCCCCCTCCCCCCGCTGAAGCAGCAGGGCCAGGGGCGGGGACTTTTGGTATTTTTATCTTCTAACTACCCCGAACACATTCCCGCAGAAAAAAAAATTCCCCCTCTCCATGTCCTCTACACCCCCCTTTTGAGCATTCATTGACTGGACTATAAGTGATTGGCGGGATTTGAACCCAGGACTTCAGGGACCAAAATCCCGCGCTCTTCCACTAGACCAACTCGCTCATTCAATAGTGAAAAAGTGGTTATCGTGTTTCATTCAGAGCTGGTGGAATTTAAATTGTGAACATCAGCTCTGACAAACAGCTTCATTACTGTAAGGAGCTTAAACAATCGACGTGGCGCTTTTGTGTTTGTGCTATTGTTTATTTTGATTAATTGTTTTGTATCCTTTCACAAAAGTACTTTTCAAAAGATTATTACCGATTTAAAGAAAGATGAGGTGCTTTCTGTGGATATTATATTCTTACTGCAATGGTTATTGCTAGTTGACACGCTAAGGAAAGTGGTTTTAGATTTTGCATTTTTTTTAGAATTTAAATAGTCACTAAACATGTCATGATAAGACCTAAATCCAGAACGTATTTATTTTTTCGTTTTTATTCCTCCAGAGGTAAAAAAACAATCCGTTAAAATCTATATTTATTAATAGGCAAATACCACTCACTCATTGATCACTATGTCTCATAAACTACAAATCGTAAAAACTCAGAAATAGGCATGGAGATTCCACTTAAACTCTAGATGTGCAATATGAGGACAGGCAAAACATTTAGTTAAATATACCATGTAAAACCACAGTTTTGGACTAACTGGTTATGCGTAAAGTATAACCGATACGAAAGTTAAAACACTTAAACATGGATTATTACTAAATTACATAATGCTTAAAAGAAAAAAAATTATGAATAATAATATTTTTGTCAATAAAACTAATCTTGGGAAACTATTCTTACATTTGGTTCGAATTGTTCTTGAACGATATAAAATATCCATAAAAAACATGTTTCTCATTTAACTGTATTTCATGGCTTCTGATTTTTAACAACCATTAAACATTAAAAGTATAGTTCTATACGATTACACGAATAATGTAACACATAAGATAAACAGTCAAGTTAAATCAATGTATACGATACAGATTGTAGTCAAATATACAACTATCATGTAATGGCTGCAAATAATCGAGTTGAAATCGATGGTCTCTGTACATGACATCGAGGTGGTGAAATATGTTGGTGACGCTAAGTTATAAATGGATATTTTATATTTGCACACTTATTGCATATGTGCTAAAGATTATCTATCACCTATATATATATAAAGTATCCTGGATTTTAGGATGATAAATATAGTTTATTTACGTATTAGACTACAACGATTTTCTAAATGTAGGATTTGAAAAGTGTGACCTTGACTAAAGTTAAACATTGTTATTGTAATAGGTAATCCATTACAATACTTTATATTGCTCAAATTAAAGAACCTCTATTGGTGATGTATTCATGGGTTTACCTTGAATTTATTTCCTATAAATGTTAACGTATTTTAACATGTTATATTTGTTAAATGTTTTGTTAAAGAAAGGTTTATTATGTAACTTTAACACGTACTATATCATAACACAATTTTTATCAGATAACATTTTAAATTTTACCTTTTGTTAATACACTAGTAAAAACATTTTTCATCTGGGCAAAATCCTGACTTGAATTAAAAACTAGCAACGTTCAGAATTGAAAGTGAACACACTAACTATTCGGTATAAAGTGGCGAAAAGACAGTTATAATAATAATTGACAGCCTTCACAGTTAATAAAAACAATGTAAAATTGTACAAATGAGTTTCAATCACGTGTTGCCAATCTATCAATTTAATGTTAAGGTAAATACATCTTGGTTTACACTATAAAATAATATTAAAATACAAGTACAAACATGGTGACTGGTTTTCGTCCCTCAATCATTATATTTGTTTCACTATAAAAGTTTAAGAAATATTATAGGCATTTACACTACTACATAAAACTAATTTAAATAGACAACTGAAATACTATTTTCAAACCATTAGGTAATTTATAATAAACAAAACAACAACTTAAATAATGTAACAGGTATTCACGTTCGAGATATATTTGGTTTCAAAATAGTCTTATTTTCTTATCCCGGACCTGTTTAACCCTGTTGTAAATATAGTCAATGTTTTCTCTGTCAATTCCGTACCATATGAGCCTTACAAGCTGTCGTATCATTCCAGGACTTGGTTTTACATCTGAAAAAGGAAGATAAGGGATAAAAATACACGAAGCCACATTTGTAAACGTTTTATTCGCTATTATGAATACATAATGGACTCACGTCTATTATCAAGAGCCTTTTAGCGTTAAGTTCTTACCTTACGTGAAATTATTTGTTAGTTAAAAAAAGTTTTTTTTTTACTTTAAGCATACTGAAAGACTTCAATAAAGCTAGCCTAGAACTCAAAATTTTTTGCTATCCTGATCAATCTTGTGCATGAACTATATATAAAAAAGAAATTTATTAAATCATGGCATCCTCTAATACAAGGCCGTAGCGAGACAAAAGTGGCAACGTTGCAGCCCAGGCCTACCTAAACAGCTGTTGCACTAACTCATAAGATCATCTGCACAATGTTTTTGTTTACACGTTTGTATTACCATGGTAATAGACCGGCCTTTGCGACGTTGCCACACACCAACACCACGGACTTGTATTCCAGAAGGCTATGTTACACTTTGTCAAAGTGTTTGCTTATACATTAAGGGATCAATGGTAAAATTGCAGTTTTAACATAAAATACACATTATGTGACGTCTAATAAAATCCTATAAATCTATTATTTGTGTGGATACAGTTTCACTTGGTTCAGTTTCACTAGGTTCGGGGTCGAAAATCTTTTCTAATTTTAAAGGAGTGTCTCTAATCTGCACAACCTCATAATCTTTCTTGATGTACTTCTTTTTTACACCGAGATAAATAAGTTTCTGTAACGTCTTGACTGTTTTATCGGCTGGTTTCTTTACTGAAATATGAATTATGTATTAAACATACAAGGAACAAGTACCTACTTATATCCTATTCCGCCAGCTAATAGGCGAATGACAAGAGCCTTGAATGGCGTCCATACTTATATCCTTAGGATATAAGTAGGGACGCCATTCAAGATTCTTCTCATTCGGGTATTATCCTCTGGGTAATAATATGATGATTTGAGTGTCCAATCGAAATCGATCACCACTTACCATCTTTTAAATATATTTACCTTCTTGTGTGTTAACAGTATGAGCGTAAATATATGTTTCAAGTGTTATTAGACGTAGCTTTTATTTACTTTCCGGAATTTTTATGTTCTAATTATTACAAATACATTATGGGATAACTTAATGTTTTGGGACCTGAATTCGGTTCGTGTTGGGCTACCACATGGGGATATGGTTTATACGCCTTTAAAAACACAAATACAGCTAAATACCACAAACAGAAACTCCAAAATGCCATTTTAGTGTACACCTATCATAGTAACAGTGTCTACCGGTCGTACACGTTCGTATTTAAATATGAAAATTGGAACAACATTTGTCAAAGCGAACGTGTTAAATCACAATCCCGTCTGACTGCTGACGGCTGTCACTGACAGAGAAATATTGCATGAATGACAGTTATCACTATATTGTCACTCGCTCTACTATTCGCAGAATACTAAGTACATGTCACAAAAAAATGTGGCATCACAGAGTTTATTTTTCGTAATGTTGTTATATAAGGGTATTGGGGTAGTTGTAGTTGCAGGTAGGTTTATAATTCCTACCATACTATAGTGATTAAATTTAAAACGGTTTACTTGAAGTGTTCAATAAACAAAGAAAAACTACTGTTAGTCGGTAAATAGATACGTTAGTAGTTTTCCCGTACAAGAATATGATGCCAACGCTAACAATCTCAAGTATGAGAAACTACTCAAACCTCTTTGTATATGGCTATTACTTTGTGTTAGGATAGTTAGGTAACTTATGATACTTTGTAACTTTATACTTACCCAAGTAGTTTCCAATAAATGCTACATCATACTTGTTTCCCCACTCTAAAGTGTAAGGCAGTGTTTTTTCAGACGTGACATCCCATCCTCGCCCTTCGTAAATCTCTTCGTTTGGAGATATCAAGAAACTGTAAAAAGAGTTGTACAATATAAAGGTCGTTGCAATGGATTGTAAATTGCACAAATTTGTGTGGTTTTGGAAAACTATAAAATTAAATCTATTATTTCGTAAAATTTAAACAATTTTTGTTTTGTAAAAGGGTTATTATTGCAAATTGTTTTATGAAAACATACTTTGACAACACATACTAAGGCTACAGAAATAATTATAAGTTTCAATACAATATTAACCAATTATTGTCCAATTATTCTTTACTTCGATGGTTTTAGTTGCTGCAAATAAAACGAAATAAATATAACTTACGATACTACAATACAAGAATCGTTTCTCTTTACACTAAATGTATGTAACACAAAAATGTATACTAAATACAACCAAAATGTCTTAAAACTTTTTATATACATAATATATCTTAGTAAATTTGCTTTTATGAAAATAGATTATTCATTGAGTATTAAACACAGTACCATTACCTTTATACTATGTACGAATATTTATTCTATACTACCTTATTTATTATTATCTTTATACTAATATTCAGTATATATTTAGTGTGATGAAACAATATTGAACACCGAAATATAGATGGATTTTATTAAAATATTTGGGTACGTCAATAATTGTAAAAATAATAAATTTAGAATTAAACTTTTTGTAAATAGTTTGTTTAATGATTTAAGGTGATAAATATGAAAAATGTGGTTTTCCAAAACAAAAGCTATCATAGGTACCTACCCAAATAAAAGAGTTGGTGACAACCTAACGGGAGAGAAAATATGTGCCCAATTGCTGATATCGTTTATTAATCATAGTGCCGCAAAGTTGTCACTGCAGCCTTAAGAAATACAGGGTGTTGAAAATGTCTGGAACCAACATTATATCTGGTGAGTGGTTAAAGAAAAACAACTGATATTTTGTGTACGGATATACTATGGTTTTACCTATCTTTTAGTGCCTTGTACAATTTTTTACCACTTATAGGGAACGTCCTGTGGAGGATGCAGTAAAAAGTTGTAATGGAAGCCTATGGTAAATGATACATCATTTTAAAGGCAATTTTTTTCTGAGTAAGGAGCCACAAGTTTCATCTCAAAAGGACCACCTTAGCAAAAATGGCGACTGTTTGAAATTTAAAAACCCACTTATAGGGAACGTCCTGTGGAGGATGCAGTAAAAGGTTTCAATGGAAGCCTATGGTAAATTATACATCTTTTTAAAGGCCATTTTTTTCTGAGTAAGGAGCCACAAGTTTCATCTCAAAAGGACCACCCTAGGAAAAATGGCGACTGTTTGAAATTTAAAAACATTGCTATTTAAATGTTCCTTATTTGTTTCCTTTAAATGCTATTACAAGCCAGTTACGAAGTACAGTAGTTTATCACGTGATGAACTGAAAAATGACTTTTAAAGTGTTGAATAAGATTTAAAATTCTAATTATTAAATTTGTATGTAGAAACAGATAAATAAAACAATGACTTACAGATTTGTAAATGAAGTATGGAAATTCCAGTTCCAAAGTGTTTTACAAAATTAAAGCAAATGTTCAAAATGTTTTCCTTCCACAGTCTGACAATGTGCACTTCGAGTGTAGAAATCTGATACAGCATTGTGAAAAGCTTCTTCAGAAATTTTGCGTGTTTCTTCCATAATTCGCTGCCTCAGATCATCTAAGTCACGTGGTTGTGTTTTGTAAACATTATCTTTCAAATGCCCCCAAAAGAAATAGTCTAGTGGGGACAAATCAGGAGATCTTGGAGGCCATTCAACTGCTCCCCTTCGACCAATCCATTGTTGAGGGAATTTTTCATTCAAGTACTGTCGTACTTGTATTCCATAGTGAGGAGGTGCTCCGTCCTGCTGAAACCAGACGGTAGGCAGCTTTTGGCCAAATAGATTCTCAATAGCAGGAAGTATTTGATTCTGGAGCATATTTCGATAAATCTCAGAGTTTAAATTATCATTTTTATAAAGAAAGGCCAAATTACTTGGCGTCCACATATGCCAGCCCAGACATTTAATTTTTGAGGATGCTGGGTATGAGAATCTACCATCCAGTGAGGATTTTCACTTGCCCAATACCTACAGTTGTGCCTATTTACGTGCCCATTCAGGGTAAATGAGGCCTCGTCAGAAAAAAACTGAACAATTTAAAAAATCACGATTTTCATCACACTTCCTCATCATTATTTCGCAAAACTCCATTCTCCTATCAAAATCATCTTCATTTAGTTCTTGTAATAAATGGATTTTATATGGCTTAAAATTGTTATTCTTCAAAACATTGCGCACTGAAGTGAAATGTACATCCTGCTCTTGGGCTACCTTTCTGAGGGAAGTATGTGGATTTTCTACAAAACTCTGCAAGGTATTCAGGGAATGTTCGTCGTCTGTCGCACTTTTTGGTCTTCCAGATTTTGGACGGTTCTTTACACTACCGGTCTCTTCAAACCGTTGAACAGTTTTTATGACTGTTGCGTGAGGTATTGGATTCCTATCTGGAAATAAATCACTAAACAAGTCTCGCACTTCACAAAAGGGCCTGACACGGTCACCATAGCCTCGCATCATTAATAGCGTCACGCGTTCACGTTCTGTTAATTACATTGCAGTATACAACAACAAAGCAGAAGAACACACTATTACCTGGTCTGAACTCCACTCAGGAACAGACTGAAAAGTATATCTAACGACTTTGGAAAACCCTACTTCCCAAAACAAGCAACACTTTTTGTTAAGAGAAAGCGGCTGCTATCAGAACTTTGACCTGTTATTCTCATTCTACAACCTAATGTAATCCATTTACAAACAAATAATACAGTTATAAAACATAATTGTCTTCCTGTACATTTAATAAACACTTACTGAAAAAAAGTTTAACTAAATTGTTTGTGATGTTTTACTAAACTTATTTTTAACAGAAATGCCAATTAAGCTTTCAATTATTTTCAAAAACTTCAAACAGTCGCCATTTTCGCAAGGGTGGTCCTTTTGAGATGAAACTTGTGGCTCCTTTCTCAGAAAAAAATGGCCTTTAAAATGATGTTTCATTTACCATAGGCTTCCATTAAAACTTTTTACTGCATCCTCCACAGGAGGTTCCCTATAAGTGGTAAAAAATTTCATAAGGCACCAAAAGATAGGTAAAACCATAGTATATCCGTACACAAAATATCAGTTGTTTTTCTTTAACCACTCACCAGATATAATGTTGGTTCCCGACATTTTCAACACCCTGTATATTAGGATTGCAGCTAGGAGCATGGGCTACTTAGGCACAAGCTGGTGTCGTGGGTTTTAGGGATTTTCATCCAATAGTTATTGGGAATATTGAGTTCACAGCAGTCTTAGATTATGGACAACGTTCCAATCAGTGTAAAAAAATAAAATATTAAATCCTCCTAAAAAAAAACTACCTTAACATACTGAGAGATTATGGATACCAAATTAACTCTCTAATAACCTCTTTTACGCGGTAACTACACGTTAACTCTTTTAGTCTTACCTGAACGGAATGTCTGCGAGTTTCCTCTCTTTCACCGCTCTTCTCTGTAGCTTCTTGACGTAATCCTTGCAGGTGTTTTGGCTGAAGCAGCCCCTACTCCCTGTGTAGAAGTGGACCACAACATACTGTACTGGTGGTATGACAGGTAGAAGTCCTACCACGTACTTCTTGGCACCCCAGTCCTTCCGCCTTATCACCTGCAGCGGTTCTTCAAGCATTCCTCTGGAAATCAGTTAAATTTTTTAGGTTCTCTTTCCATACATAGTATACGGAGAAAGTATTGTATTCGTCACAATTGTCGAGTATGATTTTTGGTATAAATATCAGTTTTGGATCCCACTAAAAAAGTGGGTTTCTTAGTAATGACTGTGGTAGTATCGTAGGCAAAGTTTTAGAAATATAAGAGAGTTAATGGGGTAATAAACGTATTTTGGGTCCGAAAACATGTGAATTAACGTTTAAGATTATTATTTTTTTTTTTTTTATAGACGTATGCATAGTAAGGACCCATGAGCCTGATAGATAGGATTTCTGGTTTAAGGCTTCGTTACTAGGTGAAAGATTACTGTTCCTTTACTCGGGATCATTTATTTCTAAACGCTACATGTTTATTATAAACGGGCGTACAATTAGTAATTGAATAATAGCTCTCTAGCATTGGAACTCTTTTATACATTTTAACTTTATTTGAATTATATTATTTAAATGCTGATTTTACAAATCTTTCTTACTTTAATAATATTCAACTAGACAGAATTCAGTTTATTTTTGAAGCCAATATATTGATCACCAACTTATCAATTTTATTTTAACTTGGAAAATTATGGCACAGATTGATTTCAGTAAACAAGCACTTGTCAAGAATCTTATATAATAAATAACGATAACTCCTTCCTCATATCGCCAATAACACACTACAGATGCTACCAATGAATGTTAAGAACATGTCAATCGCCATTTTCTATAAATTAAATATTTCCAGGACATGTAATAAAACATAAAACCAGAAAATCCACGCTTGCGTAATAATGATTATATGGAATCTTTATATAGTAAAATTATATAGTAAGACTGGCTCCAACCAAAGTCATGAATGTTTTACTTCAGGTCCATCACATAGTCATAAAAGTAGCCACATAAACTGTACATCATAAAATGGCATTATTATTACCTTTCAAATTTTATCTAGGGGCTCCTTTCAAACTAGTCCATTTATACAGGGCGATTGGTAGTCAGTTTGACATAGATATTTTGGTGTAAGTACAAAGTAAACTAAGTGTCATGATGCACATAAGAGGTTCCAAGTCAAAAAATTAGCTTCCCAAAGAATTATTTTAAGTTTTTAAGTGGACAAATGTGATAAAAAATGCGCCATTTTATAAGCTTTCACATCATATGCTACATTATTCAGATAAAGGTCTGCTTATGTACGCTTTAATGGTTTGAAGACTACAAAACATGGTTGTCTTTAATATTAAAAACATAGAAAGTCGGCATGTATTAAGCAAAAGTTGTATTTTTCTTTCAGTTTGAACAGTAGACAGTAAAAAAGTTCCCTGTTTTCTAGGATTCAAACCTCTAAAACAAACAAAAGCATATCTAAACCTCAATAATGTAGCATATCGTTGGAAAGCTTATAACATGGCACAGTTTTTAACGTATTTGACCACATTCTTGTATACAGGGTGTAGAAAAATGCAGTAGACCAATGCTTTTTTTATCAAACACCTTAATTTTTATCTTTGGATCTATTAACAATGGAGTTTTTACTATTGATCCTCCACCATTTTCTATTATTGTCATTATTCAAAGTTTAATGCAGAACACGAAAATGTCATAATCTACTCAAATCCATTAACAGGTATTTGATAAATTGCTGTATACAGTTAAAAACATGGTTATTTTAGAAACATTTGAAATTATTCTTTGGGAAGCTAATATTTTGTCTTAAAACCTCTTACATGCATCGACACACTTTGTACACCAAAAACCTTTTGTCACACTGACTACCAATCACCCAGTATAATGTAATGACTCTGTACCTTTGATCAGATATGGTTATTTTAAAATATACAAAGTATATATTATATCTTCAATAAGAGGACAATAACTGAAGATTTACCTTTACAGCCAGTGCAATGTCTTCATAACTATAACATTATACGTATCTGCAGAATACTGATAGGTTATGAGTCCACTGTACTTTCAAGCTGACTATCTGATGTCGTTGAGACACTAAGAAAGCTGTAAATTGTGAACATTTACAAAGATAACACTGAAATATGTCGGAGATAGGATATCGTATTGCTTTTGAATCACTAACTGTGATACAGTATAACGGTAAGAAGAAGCGTTTTTGAAATATAATCGAACTTAATAAAAAGAAGAGGATTTGTGTTCATTTTAGTTATGAGTAGATGAAATAATCTTGCGATATCATAAAAGCAGGTTAATCAATTTCCTGTACTATTGACTGGACAGTTCTTTACGGTAACTTTTATATTGTAAATTTAAAGTTAATTTAATTGAGGTTTACTTTTTACTATATTCTAAAAGTATACTAAAAATATAATACTAACTATCTTCATCAATGGGTTCCGTACTTATGTTTGGGTAAATTAATATATAAGTGTTAGTTCTGTATTAAATGTCCTCGAAATTAAAATATTTAATCTGCAATATTTGCCTTTTTAAAATTTTTACGTCATAACGATTACTGTAAAAAAATATTTTGTTATCACTTTAAGTTAGCTATTAGGATATTTAATAAGTTACTTACAATTAAGTTTACTTTATGTGAAAGGAAGAAGGTGAGCCAATCATAGCAAATTTCTAGATACATAATAGCAAAATACTTGATATTTTGTTAGGTTGGAGTTGAATTCCTTAAGTATTACAATCCTATAATCTCTTTATGTTTGATAACACGAGTATTGTCTTATTTTCTTATTAACTGGTTTCAGAGTTGGGAGAAAGGGTAACCAAAACTTACCACTTTTAATTTATATTTGGTGTTCAGTAAAAGGCCAGCTGACCATATGAGCATAATCCCCACATGTCAACAACAATACAATAATAAAATTTTTTAAATGTAAACATTCCAAGGTAAACATTCTGGTTCAAAAAGTGCAATTATTTTTCTCTCTTGTAATATCGTTTCTTTGTGTAACATAATTCATTTCTCTCTCCTTTTATTTTGACTTATTTCATTTACCTTTTCCTTTTGTGTTCATTAAATAAACCCTTTTTAATTTGACTCTAAATTCTGTGTACCTACTGTGAGAACATTTGGACATTCATGAAACATATCTTCTCGACTAGAGACAACATTCGACCAGATCTTCTTTCAAGACCTTAATAACGTCAAAGTGGTAACATTACTATAGTTCTGTGTTAAAAATTATACCAAAAGTCCAATATTTTCTGTTGTCAAAATTAAATTAATAACCCATATACAGTCCACTTTATTATTTCTACAATAACCTTTTGATTACGCTACATCTTTGGTCCTTCGAGCCGGATTGTTGATTAACCAATTGATTGAACTAATTATGTGGACTTTTGGTGAAGATTAAAGACGAACATTACCTCATAAACTCTCAATATTGTCGTTCCCGCATATTGTGTACTCTCCCTCTACCTCTATCTCTCTCACTCTCTAGATCACAGTAGCCTAATTCACCTTAGCCTATCTTGGCCTACTCCAATGACTGAAAGACTCTGTGACATTATAGTCATTTTGTAAACATTATACCAATCCTTCAGTGTTTATATTTTATGTTGATTGGTTCCGAGTTTTAGGCCCACAAACTATTTAAGTTGAACTAGCCTAATTCATTTTTTTATGTAACGAAGTGAAATAACTTTTTGTGTCTTGTGTATTTTGACTGTATTTTTGTTCAATTATGGCCCCTGTGAACCTAGCCCCGATTAAGGTTTGTACTTATAAAAGACTAACCAAACAATTCAAAGTTAGGCTTGGAAAAATTCAAGAAAATATAGATTATATTAATGAAAGTGCTAAAGCAAACAACCTATCCTCTGTGCAAATAAAATCACTTCATAACTATTTAGATGAAATCAGGAAAAAGCGAGACGACTTTGAACTAAATTTCAGGCGCGTTTTAGAACATTGTTCTGACGAAGAACTCGATGACATTATTCTAAATGATGATGAAAACACTATTGGTGAATTATGTATACATCTTTGTAGTACTATAGAGTCACTAATCCCTATTGACGAACCTCAATCTCCCCCTCAAGAAATGGTGAATGATTCCAACTGTAATGATTTCATGCAACCTGTTCGCCTACCGCAACTTGACTTGAAAACCTTCTCGGGAAACTCAGCCGAGTGGATTAATTTCATCAATCTTTTTGATAGCGCTGTACACCTCAACACATCTCTGTCTCCAGTATCAAAATTTCAATACCTACTAAGCTGTCTAACTGAAGAACCTCTAAATTTAATTAAAAACTTAAACATCAGTGCATCAAACTACGAAATCGCATACAATTTGTTGCGCGATCGATACCACAATCACAGACGCCTAACTTCTTTGCATTTAAATGCTATATTGGATCTTCCCATTGCCACTTCTGAAAATACAAAATCGATACGTGAATTTCTAAATCATTTCCTGGAACATACACAATCACTTAGTGCTTTAGAAAGTGACATCACTACAAATGACAATCCGTTGTTGTCAGCTCATTTGCTCCGTAGACTTGATAGAAATTTACGGCAAAAACTTGAACATTACCGCTCATTCAAATCATGTGAAACTCATTCGTTACCATCTGTGGACGAAATCATTAAATTTCTCAATGAAGAATGCTCAAACAGTGAAGATGCCAACCTACACTCTTCAACTTTTTGTCACAAGGCTAATTCAAAGCCTGCCCTCACATCTAGTAAAAATTACTCCAAACCAAGCACCCGCTATACTGCACTTGTAAGCTCGGGTGATCACTCCACTTCTGTAAAGACATTTCCATCATGCTTTGCCTGTCAACAAACCGATCACAAAATCTACATGTGTAAGGTTTTTGCTAAGAAATCTCCAAACGAGCGTTACAAACTTGTAAAGGAGCAAAATAAATGTATTTCATGTCTTGGCAATCACACACTCAAAGATTGTCGCTCAACAGGCACATGTCTTAAATGTAAACAAAAACACCACACCTTGTTACATTTCGAAAATGTTGTAAAGTCGGTGCAGCCTCCTCCTGTAGCCAAACCCTCAAAACCTTCAACTGCTACACCTTCTGTAGTCGCTTCTGCTCAACCAGAAATGTCGCTCTCGATTTCTCAGCCTGCAACTACGGTACTGCTAGGCACCGCTCTCATTAAAATTACCGCTACTAATGGAATCTCTCATGTCTTTCGATGTCTGCTCGACAGTGGAAGTCAACTCAACTTCATGACAGAGAGGGCAGCACAGCTATTAAACGTCTCTCGTCACCGCTCTACTCACACAATCGTGGGAATCTCTGCATCGCAATCCTCGACAAAGGGACATGCACTCCTAGAACTATCCACACTAGGCAGTGAAGTAATTGCTTCAAATCAACCTTTCCATATTCTAGATAAAATTTCCGCTCCTTTACCTCGTACTCAACTCTCTTTTGAGGTTTACGAACTGGTAAAACCTTTTGTCCTCGCAGATCCGACCTTTCATATTCCTCAGAATATTGACATTCTCATAGGAGGTGCTTTGTTTCCAGAACTTCTTACTCATCAATCCTACCCATTGGGCTCAAACCTTCCATTCGTTATTGGAACACGATTGGGATTTGTGTTAATGGGCAATGCACCAACTTTGTCTAACTCTTCTCCCACCTCGTGCCATTCGTCTCTACTCTCCACTACGGACGAACTACATAATACTCTACTTTGCTTTTGGCAACAAGAAGAGATACCGCAGTGCAATCTTATCTCTGAAGACGATCGCATCGCTGAAGATCACTTCAAATCAACTCACTCCCGCTCTCCAGATGGAACATATGTGGTTCGACTCCCTTTCAAGAACCAACATCAACCACTGGGCACTTCAAAATCTGCTGCTGAACATAGACTTCACTCAATTGAACGAAAGTTTGAATCCAACTCTAATTTCAAGGAATTGTATACACAGTTTATGACTGAATATGGACATCTCGGACACATGGTCAAAGCATCCCCTTCCGATCTTTCGCAGCCACACTACTATTTGCCTCATCACGGTGTACTGAAAGAAACCAGTAGTACAACGAAACTTCGTACAGTTTTTGATGGTAGTTGCAAAACCAGTACCGGTGTCTCACTAAATGATATTCTTTTAACCGGTCGCAAACTTCAAATTGACATTTGTGACATTTTGTTGAATTTTCGTTCGCATAATTATGTGTTCAGTTGCGATATAAGGAAAATGTATCGTTGCATTCAAGTTCATCCTGACGACCAGAAGTATCAGTTAATTTTATGGCGTGATCCAAAGACTCAAGAAATCTCCACATACAAATTAACGACAGTTACATACGGTCTAAGCAGTTCACCTTTCCATGCCATCAGAACGTTACATCAACTTGCTGACGACGAAGGAGGGTCGTTCCCAGCAGCAGCCAAAGTTTTACGGGATAATACGTATGTGGATGACATCATCTGTGGAGCTCATACACTCAACGAAGCTAAGCAACTACGAGATCAGCTGATTGAACTTCTTGCACGTGGTGGTTTTGAGCTAAGAAAATGGACATCCAATCGCCCAGAAATACTCCAAGATTTGCCTCAAGATCATCTAGAAACACCAGTCTTTTTGGAAGCCACTAATCACCCTCATTTTGCCATTCTTGGACTACATTGGTCACCCATTTCAGATTGTTTCACTTACAACTTAAGTCTCCCTGATGGTCCTCCTACAAAACGATCAGTGCTGAGCATTATAGCACGCATTTTCGACCCTACCGGATTTTTGTCACCCGTGACCATGTGGGCAAAAACCCTCATGCAAATACTCTGGTCACAGGGTATCCAATGGGATGACACTCTTCCAAATGAACTCGCCGAAAAATGGCACATTTTCGTTGATGAAACCTCTCTCCTTTCAAGTATTAAGATCCCTCGCTCGTTCCATTTCACTACCACATGTTCCTTACAACACCATGGATTTTCAGATGCCTCCGAAGTAGGATACTCAGCAGTTTTATACTTCCGCTGTGAGTTTTCAACTGGAGAAATCATCACTCGTCAGATTCTCGAAAAAACACGTGTAGCTCCTTTGAAACGTGTTACTCTACCCCGCTTGGAACTATGTGGTGCACACTTACTTGCAAAACTCACAACTTACTGTTGTACAATTTTCAAAGAAAAGATTGACCTTTCTCAAACTACATTGTGGTGTGATTCATCAGTAACCCTCACTTGGTTACACACCCCCTCATATCGACTTAAAACGTATGTTGCCAACAGAGTTGCTCAAGTCCAAGAATTGATCCCCTCTCACTCCTGGCGCTACGTTCCCTCAACAGACAACCCCGCTGATTGTGCGTCACGTGGTTTGCTTCCCGCTCAACTCATTGATCATCCTCTATGGTGGAATGGCCCTCCATGGTTAATTCTTTCAGATGATCATTGGCCATCTAATCGCTTCGTTCCCATAAACTTGCAAGACACTCAAGAATGTAAAACTACTCCTCTAAATGTCCTAGTTGCAACCCAACCTCCAGAATGGGATCTTCTCTCCAAGTACTCATCGTGGTCCAGACTACTTAGAGTAACAAGCTATGTCTTGCGGTTTATCCACAATGCACGTAGCTCTGACCGAAGACATGGGCATCTCACCGTCTCTGAACTTAAGAACTCAGAGCGTACGGTCATCAAGTGTGTACAAGCTACAAGTTTTACGAATGAATTGGTTCTACTTCACAAAAACAAACCCAGTACCTCTAATCTTCAACGTTTAGACCCTTTTCTGGATGCTTCCGGCATAATTCGTGTGGGAGGCCGGCTTAAGAAGCTATCGCTGAAATTCAACGTCAAACACCCAATAGTACTTCCAAAGAAGCACCATATCGTTGATCTTCTCATAGACTTTGTCCACACTACTCACTTACATTCCGGACCACAACTGACCCAAGCAATCCTTTGCCAAAACTATTGGATTCTTTCGGCTCGTCGAGTTATACGGACACGTATTCACGTATAAATGTGTAAAATGTTTTAAAGTGAAACCAAAGAAAATCACCCCACTCATGGGATATCTTCCTACCGCAAGAGTAACTCCAGCTCGACCATTCACTACCAGTGGCGTTGACCCCTTTGATGTGAAAATTGTTAAAGTGTTCCCTCTCCCTCAAAACTAAGCCATAAAACTTAGAAAGACCTCTAAATAGTTGTAAATAATATCCAAAATATTCTTCAGTGCTCCGTTTTTGTACAATTTTGTGTTCATTGTTATAAAACTATCGTTTTATGGAGGCCGGTATGTTCAGTAAAAGGCCAGCTGACCATATGAGCATAATCCCCACATGTCAACAACAATACAATAATAAAATTTTTAAAATGTAAACATTCCAAGGTAAACATTCTGGTTCAAAAAGTGCAATTATTTTTCTCTCTTGTAATATCGTTTCTTTGTGTAACATAATTCATTTCTCTCTCCTTTTATTTTGACTTATTTCATTTACCTTTTCCTTTTGTGTTCATTAAATAAACCCTTTTTAATTTGACTCTAAATTCTGTGTACCTACTGTGAGAACATTTGGACATTCATGAAACATATCTTCTCGACTAGAGACAACATTCGACCAGATCTTCTTTCAAGACCTTAATAACGTCAAAGTGGTAACATTACTATAGTTCTGTGTTAAAAATTATACCAAAAGTCCAATATTTTCTGTTGTCAAAATTAAATTAATAACCCATATACAGTCCACTTTATTATTTCTACAATAACCTTTTGATTACGCTACATTTGGCGAATGTAAATGTATGCTATTTGCGAATGAAATTTACTTCTAAATTTTGAGAAACGTTTCCACTTTGAATTGACTTCGTTGCTTATGAAAAATTAATAGTGCGAAGCTCAGCAGAAGGCTTTTTTAGACTACGTAAACAAGTTAATTTAGTTACCTTTTCTTTATTGGATCTGAATTAGGATATAGGCGAATCTTTGTGCAGAGCTGTTTATGACTTAAATACTTTATAGATTTTTCCGAGTAATAATTGATTTGGTTGTTACCAATATAAAAAAAAAATGTTTCAACGACGTAAAGCAGCATTTTCCGGCGAGAAGAATATTTATTGAAAGACAACAAGCAGAGAATATATAGCTTTCTGGGCGGAGTGTGACAACATAAAATTTACAGTCGACTAGAAATTGGCAGTTTTGCTAAAACAGGTCACAGATTTGATCAAACAGCGAGATTACGTCTGTACACATTCTTTGTGATGTAGTTTAACATAAAAAGTCCAGACAATACTTAAGGTGTTTTTCTAAGTCTCGTTAGAATTGATTTTTACATGTACTGGAGACAGTTCCACTACCAAAATAAAATACTAGATTTTAAAATTACTATGCGAAATATTAATGTATTTATTTCAAATATTCTAGAAGATAGAAATACATTCAGTTTTAATGGTACATAATCTATTGGAAATTACTGATGTTAAAGATACATATCTTTATATCTGTTGTAGTTGACTTACTGTTGTATTTAGCTTGTACGTTATCATTTTATTAGTAATCTTCGAGGCTTCTTTTGCTTAATACTAGACCCTACAAAGGGGTTTAGAAGTATGATCAATAATAAAATAAACATATAGGCTAATATATATATTGTAATATCGTATTAAAAAAAATCCCACTTTAAATTAAAATTGTTTAGGTAGTTATGAATATAGCGTGATTATAAGCTGTCATAAACACAAATGCCATTATGTAAAAGCATAGCTCGAGAGGTAAGAATGCTAATACAATGCACATGCAAATGGTTTGAACAACCATTGACGTGTTAAAGATGAGTATTGAGATCTCACCATTGAAGGGTTCTGTCGGAAACATGTATCTCAGCAATACATACTGTATTGAATACAACACTGTATTGAACACTGTTGATTGCTTACATGTCATACTGAATACATGTTCATTGTATTGTCGCTCCTTAGATACTACATGACATATGTATACGATAGAAAATTATATTTGTTGATGGATTGAATTTTAACTGTGTTGTTTAAGTCCAATTGTATTTTAGGAAATAGATTTACACACTTATACGGTACATAAATTATAGTACTATGAAATCAAAGGATTTTTTGTCTTTTGTGTAAAATGTAAATTATTTTACGAGTCAGATTTAAATAGTTTCTGTAACTGTTATATTGAGCTTGGACGTTGGGTTTTTTTTTATTTTTTTACAGTGTATAAGGATATTAACTCTGTTATATATATTATTGTGATTAGGGCTACTAATATACATTTGAAAACATTATAAAAACATTAGTACTCTTTTAACTCATGTTAATTATCAACGACTAGTTTCTACACTAAGGTCATAGCCATGTTTTATATTATGTTTATGCACTTTGCTATGGTTTATTCATGGTAATGGATCAGGCATTAGTCAGTTAGATTATGCGACAAAATATATTTTATCTATGAGGAAACCATTGCAACAAAAGGGGTATCTACCATGATTTTGTGTTTACTAAGTATGTTCCTAAATCGAAATTACAATATACCATAATTGTATTATAATTTTGTTCCCACTGTAAATGAAATATTCACAAAAGTTTTGACACACAAATAAATAGTTTCAAAAGCTATTTTACTCTGATTTTGAATTCAGTTACTAGGTCAAAGATGTTATATTCTGCTAGAAAACGTAGCAGAAGTATACTACCTAGCTGACAGGGTTAATAGAGTTTTTACGACCACACAATTCCAAACATGTGGCATAAAGAAGGACGGCTCAGAAGGGACTCATAGAGCAGACAAATCCATTAGGAAACCTCTCATGACTGCTTGCTGTTATATTGCAGAGCTTATGTGTGGTTTGTGAACATATATTAAACGTTATTAATTGACCCTGCTCGTTGTATTTGCTTTGCACTGATCATCTGTTCTAATTTAGTCATTAGATGAAAATATATCCTTGTAAAAACAATTCTTGGATGTTCTTTGTTTTTTGAGTAAGTAGTGTCCTACAATGTTCATATCTTACAATATTAATCAGTGAGTAAAGTATGAAACAATTTTCTCCTTTTCTATTATCAATAATACATTTCAAAAGCTAAATATGTCTTTAAAAGAATTATGATGACATTTTATGGACCTAGTTTTAAGATGTAAATTAGCTATAATTATAAAACCAATTCATATAATCAAAACACATAGTCGTCCATTATAGGGGTTGTATAACATAAATTCAGTGTTAAAAGATGATTTCTTAGCAGAAAACACTAACTGTTGTTTTAGTTTGTTTACACAAAAATTTACTCAGAGTGAAACATTGAAGGGATAAACACGTATTGGGCCTAAATTTTTTAAGTATATTAAATAAGATATAAATACAGAATGTTTGAAATGGTTGTTTACAGGATGTGAAAGAACACTGTATAAAACCAAGATAAAGGAAAAAATATAACACATGTCTCACAATATTACTAATTTAAACAAAACTCGGTTTAAATTTTAATTAATATTTTACAAATAATTTTTTAAAATACTTACTAAAACAGATTATGGGTGAAAAGAAAACTTAAGTCGTATGACTGAATTTGATTACGAGCGTTGTAAATAAAACAATTCAAAACTATAGTTAGAGCTTTTAGATTTTAAGCCTTACGACTTCCGAAAAGCTCTATTACTGATATTTACTGGGTAGTCTTGTGTATTTAAAGTCCCCTTGAGGCCCATCAATTCGTGCTGCGAGGAATATTGCTAAGTTAAATGTGTAGGAAGAGGTTCACGTTGCTATGAAACACCAGTCCCGAATACATTTATGTCTTCAACGATCTACAGGGAGCGGCAAAATGATCTGACGGTTTTCTTTGCCGCCCTGTCGAGCGAATGAGTGGCGTAGGGTGGTGGGAATAGGGGCGTTACAAAGCCAACGAGTGGACATTTTTAGTAGCCATGGAGCTGTGGGATAGCTGAGCAACATGTATTTGTAGTAGAAGTGTTTTTAAAAGTGGAAATTCCTGTGTAGCTGTTCAGTACACGTTTCAATGTGGGTCAAAGAAGAAAAGTCCCAACTCGAAACACTATTTTGCTGTAGGTGGGTAACTTTAGAGCTACTAGTTCAGCATTGAAACTAAAATCTGACTACGTGGTGTGAAACTAAAGAGAGTGAGGAAGACTGTATGTTGTGGTTGAAAGTGTGATTCGTCGCTCATAATGAAAATGTTGTTACAAGCTTGAAAATCAATCACTACTTGTTCTGAAAAAGAGATGCACTTTGCATAACCCCTGGGTTTCAACTGTTGCACAATTGCCATTTTGTATGAATGGAAATGCAGGTCGTATTGAAATACTCTTCTGCTGAGCGGCCAGACAAGTACAGAGCTGCAGCTTAACGTTTAGGCCACTGAGGACTAACTTCCACAGCTTCTCTTACTCTCTCAGCGTTCTCTGGCGTCCGGGCTGACCTTGGACTTGGACAGCCTGTTGGCTTTTTTCAATGCTGAACTAGTAGCTCTAAAGTTACCCACCTACAGCAAAATAGTGTTTCGAGTTGGGACTTTTCTTCTTTGACCCACATTGAAACGTGTACTGAACCGCTACACAGGGATTTCCACTTTTAAAAATACTTCTACTACAAATACATGTTTCTCAGCTATCCCACGGCTCCATGGCTACTAAAAATGTCCAAACGTTGGCTTTGTAACGCCCCTATTCCCACCACCCTACGCCACTCATTCGCTCGACAGGGCGGCAAAGAAAACCGTCAGATCATTTTGCCGCTCCCTGTATAACTTAGGTTAAATTATGAATCCAATGAACAGTTCTCGATTTCAATGTGAAAAAAGTTTTGTTCAAAGGACAACGCTTATTTGAGTAGAAAAATATAAATTCATCTCCTTCTAAAAGTGTAATTTTTTTATCATAGCAAAATACATCTACATAGTTTGTCTGTTTTTTTAACTGTTCTTTCCAGAGTTTAATAACTTAGATGATAAAATATACGTAAACCTGGCTATAGTGAATAAAAGAATTGAGTTTTGTGAGAAAGTACAATACAATACCACAATACAATAGTATATGATGAAGGGGTGAGAGCTAGCATAGGGGTTAGAGCATGGGACTTTGGTCCCCAAGGTATCGGGTTCAAATTCTGCCAATCACGGATGGATATTGTGATAATGTCTCAACCTTAAAGTCTAGCCCAAAGTAATGTAAAAACCGATCCCTGGCTGGAGTCTGACGTCCTGGGATATGAAAGTGGGATATAAAAAACAAACTAAAAATATAATAAAGGGAAAGTAATAAATTGGCCACGTTCTCTCAACGTTTCAAGCAAAAGTGTTAAACGAGTAATAAATATTCGAGTCAAATACGATGGTCAAATTATTTGAGAATTGTGTTAAGAAATAATTCCTCTAGAATCAAGCTTACAGCAAACTTTTGAAATACAAGACAAAGAAAACGTCGAGACTGCTTTTGCTAATGATCCGATTGAGATAAGTCTGTTCGGTTGTTGGATTAAATTAGTTGATTCTTTTGCCTCTTCTAAGTTTGTTATTTAAACTTTATTGAAAGAGAATTTTCAATTTCATCTGAAGCAGTATGCTTTATTTGTAAGAATCATTGTACTGATATATGTGTGATTATATTTTAATTGTAGAATCGATAAAGTTTGTTACAATAAAAACTGTATTAATTATGATTATTGTATAATACTTCTGTAAATGGTGTTTAAGTATATGTAAGTCTACTTTTATTTAATGATGACCTAACCAATACAACTTGTATGTATTGTTAATTCTTGATCAATAAACGATTTTATTAAATTTAAACTAATAATAGTTTGTTAATTGTTTCTGTTTGTAGTCAAATCAATTATTAATAAAGTGAATGTATGGGAATAACTTGATTAAAATAAAAACATATTTCGTTTATATAATACCAATACACAACATTTTCTGCATTCAATTATGTTAGATAGGTCGCTAGCGTCTCGGGCTCTCGTGTGAAAATGACGGGTTCCATTTCAGCATATCAAACTAGTTTATATACTGTATTTCTTGCCGAACTTCACTAGCTAAACATAAAGTAACGTTTGAGTTAATTTTAAAGCAGAATTGATCCAACTTCATACATAATTAACTATGTTCTTAATACTACGTGCCTATAATTGGCTGGTGAAAATCGTTAAAGATATTTTTGCCAGTCATCGTAGTTGTATTGCATGTTTTAATCAATACCGGATTTACGAAACAATACGGTGGACTCTTAACAATTCTAAGTTTTTGAAAATACAATAATTCAAGTTCATGGATTAGTATCGACTGATAAAGTATGTTTTAATTGGTGTAATAAGCTGTAGATATTAACTTTTTATGATAGAATATTGTTAACAAGCATTGAACTAATAATAGAAACTTCATCAAACATTATTTTACCGCATAATGTATATATAACAAATATGTTATACATTATGAGGTAATATAAAAAGGTATGGTTGTTGATAGAAGTCTTAACCCTAGAATTTATGTAAATATTAGTTTTCGGAATAAAGCGAATATTTTAACCAAATCTGTATCGATTAATTTGAAGACATTCAGTTGCAATAAATCAAACGTGTTTTTCTGAGAGAATCTTAACATTCAAATGTTTCAAACTCAAAATGACTTTAGCAAAGTCACTGTTTTGAATTTCTGTTCTTCTGTAACTCGTTATTCATTGCAATTATTCCGTTTTACATTATCACGTGATTGAACTTGTAAAGTTGTATGATGAACATGTCTTTTGGCATAACCAGCATTGACATTTAGGTTTGCAAGAATCAAACATACCATTGAAAACTACCAGCTTTTGACTTCCTCTAGACCTAGTAGTAATGTGGAAAACGATTCCGGGCTAAAACTATGAGGAATAAAAACAAAAACCTTAAGGTGGGCTGCGATGAAACGGTCAGCTAACGGTTTTCATGGCAAAACATTTTTGTTTAGCAGGAACTGAACTCGTGCCTCCAGGAGATGTTTCACACATTAGACACTTAACTAGTTTTTTTTTGTCTTAGGACGCTAGGCACGACCCCAGAATAATTTTTCACGTTACTTCAGGCTAGACCTAGGGGTTACAGCATTATCACTTGGATAAAATCCATTGGAGATTTGGTGAGATTCGAACCCGGGAACCCAAGAACCGGAGTCCCGCGCTCTAACCTCTAGACCAGCCCGCTCCCCGGACACTTAACCAGTAGTATGTGTTCAAACAAAAAACTAAACTCAGTCTAAGTACCTGCTAGCCGTAGCCTCAAGTGATCCATTGCACGACCCACCCTCACTGAGATAGTAGTTATCTTAAGCGGTTAAGCTACTTTGTCTGTTTACAGCTGGTGATTTATCATGTTGCGATCATGATAAATAGGCTACTTTAAGTGTAAAAAATGTAAAAGGTTATTAAGAGTCAAAAACCCGCTTTATATTTTATCAGGTATAAAGTGTGTTTTTGCCGAGGAAAAATGTGTATTTAAATGAATTTCTTTAAAGCTATGGATAAATAAATATAGTGTGGATGGATTAGTTTAATAATACAGTTTTAAACAAAAATAGATTTGAATATGTTATTGTGGATCACTGTTATTTAATTGGAAATTATTTTTCGTTTAAAAGTGTTTGGATGTATCAAAATACCATGATTTCAGTCTAAAATATTGTTTTAGTTAAATGTACATGACGAAATAGCATCAGTGGTGTTTAGATTAATTTTTTAAACGAGTAATCCAAAAGTAAACGTAAAAATGTTGTTAGAATAGGTGATAAAGTATCGTCTGAAAAATGGCAACACGATCTGTAAAATTCATTTTGGAACCAGCAGGCTTTGCATTTGAAGGTGAGAGTACCCTAACCAATATAATTACTGAGTTAAGAAAAAAAAATAAAATAATAAGATTTTCCACTAGAGTCCTGTACATTAGTTAAACCAAGTCTTTGACGTCTTTTATACATTATTTTATGAAACTTTATGTATTTACATGTAATTCACTGGGTAACTTTATTTGATCTATAATCGTACGATTTTAGGTGGTGTCTATATGTAACTATCATAAATCTATCAAACAATTGTAAAAGAAAATTATTACAAAATAAAATATTCAAGCAAGTACTAAATACCAAGAAACACAAGTAATTATGGTATTTATTGAAATAATGGTATTTTTTACCAAAATCTAATTTGGATAACATATTATATGAGATTATCTCATTTTTTACCAATTGAACTAGCCTAAATGCTGTACGAGGTCGATTTTTCACTTTGATGCATTTTTCACTTTTAAAGCAGGTTTTTTTCTAGCATTTCATCTAGGTCTTGAAACCCTGGATATTTTCTCCAATTTACATCCTCGTGATTTTCCAAAAAGCACTCCGGTCCCACACAACCATCCCCTTTGTTGAAGATACTTTGGCTCTTGCCTAGCGGTGTCAGATGGAACTGGTTGGTTAAGTATTCATATTCCACTAGCATTTGGATCAGGCTGGCACACGTTCGGTAAATCCTTTTTAAAGGCACTTTATCTGAAATCGTACATGAATAAAAGGTAACAGCAATAAAACATACACTTTCTTTCATTAGCTTGTCAACAACCCTTATCATTGGAAAGGGGTGGAAGTAACTATGGTATTTTATGGGGAATATAACATAACTTGTTAATGACTTGTTGTTGTTAATGACTTCTGTAAACGGTATTGTTTACATCTTGCCCAAACATCTTTTGAAATAACACTCACACTTTCATTTTCTCTAAAGATTCCAATGGCGTAAATAAGAACAAACAACAAATCTTTAGGTACCTATAAAAAAGGATTACAATACTCGTATTATTATAATCTCTTTGAAACGTCCAAAGCTTTTGAACGCTTGACTAATCTTATTAATTTCTAGATTTTTCATCTCAGCGTCTTTCCTTGGTAGAAGCGAACTTTACGTCTGTAATTGGGAAAGTTGGAAAAAAATTTTTGCAAAAACTGTTTGCTATGTTTAGAGATATTTCACTTTCGCTCGTGTAGCCATACAGCAACGATTGGCTAGATTATCTGAAATACGATTTTAAACTACGCGAAATAGGCCAAACAAATTGTCCTAGTTCTGAGTTAGTGTGATAATTATTCCTTGAAGCTTTATGTTCACCATTCTACTCGCCTAAAAGGAAATTGAAGCATAGATTTAGCAAACTATCTTAACCTAAAACTAAATCGTCAAGTGAAACATGACAAAAACATTCCGCAATGTCCTCCCCGTGATTTTGCGCAACATTTGAAAATCGCAAGATAAGTTTGCCGTAAAATGTTTATAGAAAATCTTTATGTTCATGTTTTCTGTTGAAAATTTTATGTTTAACTTTTAGATGTTTTCAACACTTATGAACCAGGTATCACAAATCTCAAATCAGAACAAATTGAGGTTATAGGAAATAAATACCTGAAAAGTCCCCAATGTATGCGATGTCTAAGCTTTTGCCCTTCAGGTCCATATGTTGTTTGTCCTTGTGGGCGTGGTACAACAGCCCTCGACCTTCATAAACAACCCCATCCCCGCCTATCAGGAAACTGACATATCAAACTACTTTTAGTTCAAATCTATTCATACCTTTACTGGAGGAAGGAAGGTTACTGTTGGATGGAAAAATGAATATGCATAGCATGAGATCAAATGCGTTTGTCGATATTTAATTACCGCTAGCTTATACAATTTGGTTGTTAATGTTCAAAATAATTATCCTGCCTGGTATGTAACTGAAAAAGGTCATTACAAAACTAGCATAATATTATCAATCCAGTAAATGCAAACAAAAGAGTAAATTAAAAGATTTGAGTGAATTATTAAAGGCACGTATGTATCATGCACTTGAATACTATAATTTAACCTAGACGTTAATATAAAGGGGTACTAAATATTTCGAAATGGTTAAAATAGAGCTGTTAAAAATTCGTGGTTGAATATAATATTTTCAGTTTTATACACTTTTTGATACAAATACATAGAAGAAAGCGTTACTAATATACATTTTTTGTATATAATATGTGTAAATATTATGTTGGTTTGGATTTTATTTTTGACTTAAGTTAAGTTCATGTAATATGAAATTCGTTCGTAAATAAAGGCTTTTTTATTTACTAATCTATACATAAATAAAATGTATTAAAATCCGTATATAAATGAACTGGCGGTATTTCTATCTGCACATTTTAATACCAAAGAGTAATTTAATTTGCTAAGATGGTCTGTCATATTTAAATAATGGATTTAAAAAAAATGGATTTTATTTAAAGCATGGTAAGTTTCAAAATTTATTCCCCGGACAAGAAGTTAAATTATTTACCCAGATGGAATCTTAGTCGACATTTATTATGACTCAGGGGTAGTTTATCTACACAATGTCTCCACAAATAGTTTACTTATCTCTTAAGCTCTAAATTTTGAAACTGATTTATTCAGAACATTTGAAACTATCCGACTGTGACTTTATTTCATACCTGTTTACGAGTCATTGTACAATTTTAATTCAAAAAAACTACAAGGCGTTATAGTAATGACTAGTAATAATACTAGTAACCCACCATGATCCAATATGACTCAAATATTCGTCCTATCCCAACAGCTGATTTGTCACAATCAGTTTAATATCTTTTAAGTTGAAAATCTAAAAACTAGTTCATTCAGAATATTTGAAGACTACATAAATATGGATTTAAGTTGAGTATTTACCTCCTTTCCCCAATTCATGTCAAATAGTTAAATTGAAAGACGAAACTAAACTAGGAAGATAATGTTATATATTTACTAGGAGTTAACTTTCTTCTTCCGGCCTTAAACACTAAATGTGTTTTTTTACAACAAAAATACTACAATAAGTATTTGTTTATATACAAATGGTCTAATCCTTAAAATTTAGTAAGGGAAATGGAATTTGCTTAGTCTGCACATTCCTGGGGTTATAATATTTTTTAAACGTATCATTCAATCGCAGTGTTTTGTATTAGTTGATCTTCGTGACTCACTTGTATTGAATATCTGCTAGACCTCTGCCTTGAATGTCTCGCCGTTGTATTAGATCCACTGCGTCTAGACATTCGTGATTCGTCAGACATTCATCCGTTCCAGTGAACGTAATCAACACCTATAAGGATTAAACACTTCAACAACTGTTTCGTAATACTATAAAATAAAAAATATCTATCTTAGTAGAATTGTCATCCTTATGGTACAGCTGAAGAAAATTTTATTTAACACAGTGTACTGTAGAGGTCCTGTTTTTGTTTACAATGTGTTTCTTGTTATTTCAGTCATTTAAAACCTCGTTTGACCAAATAAATCGATCTAATCATAAACAATAAGTCCCTTAGTTATATAACCAAACAGTACAGCACAAATCAATAAATTAATCCTAAAGTAATAGAAACTAAATTACATCGACACTAGCGCCCAGTGGAATTGTACATGAACAAGACACGAAAAACGAGCTTCAACGTTTACAATGGGAGAAGTCTACCTGTGTTGGTGTTGGTTAGTGTATAGTTATACTATCTAATTAGTATACGATGGATGCATTGGTTATATTACTTTAATAAATCGTAGTTTTTTCATGTGGTCGAAGTTTTTTCATGTGTGGGGCCGTCGACTCCCCTCACTTCTGTGCATTACTTTCATATTTATTAATATTTATGGTATATCTTGTTGTTACCTTTATTGTCAAGTTTTTAAATTTTCTTCAAAGCTTATCGTACCTTTTGCACACTGTTCTCTTCTGTAAATTTGCTGTTTTTGCCTCCATACTATGTATTATTTTGTAGTGTTTCATAATTTTGGGTTTGCTTATTGTGAGTCTCTACTTCGTTAATATTTATTGTATTATTGTTCCTGCATGTTAACTAGTCTTTATTGCCACTTGCTGTGATATTTATCGTATATTTATTTTCTAAACTATGTTTTGTAATTCTAAGTGTACGTAGTAGATAGCTGTAATGGTAACATGCATGTATTACTATGTCATCTTTTATTGGTTATCTGTAAAAAAATTGCAATGTAAAATGTAAAATAGTGTTTGCCGTATATAAATAAATAAATAAATAAAAACAAATAAATAAGCATTGCCTCTTATAATACATGACAAAGTGCCAACACCGCAACCCTCGCATATTAAAATTTATTTAAATACATTTTAACCATACAGCAATTTTTAAAGGGTGATAAACGCTCACAAATGAATGGTTTTATCTGTTAGTTCTACCTAGTTTAGTGTGTTTGGTTTTCATTTTGTTAGACCTATTTGATAATATATATATTCAATATTTTGAAAGTGGCTGATTCCCCTAAACATCGTCTTCTTAAAATAGCCTGGTTACAGCTAGGATGTTTGGTTTATATTTTATATTTAGGAATAGATTGTGAAGTTCTATAGTTATTTGTGCAACTAGTGAGAAAAGTGAGCAATTGACTCACTCGAGAGAAATCCTTACTCACGAGCCTTAGGCGAGTGAGGAATGGTTTCTCGAGTGAGGCAATTGTACTTTGAACTCGAGTTGCACATTATACTTTTCCTACAGTTACCATAAAACAAATAAATTTGTGAAGAAACATAACCTATTCTTACACAGAAGTGAACTTTTAATATAACATTTAATGTGAAGTGACAAATACAACAGTATAACAGCTGACCAGCTGATTTACAGCCAGTGCTGCCAACGTATTTCGTGCGCATACGACGTTGCCTGCATGTTACGCGCTCACTATTTCGTGCCTTCACGTTGCAAATCTGGAGTGAGACAAAGTAATTAGAGTGAGACAATGTTAACATTGTCTCACTGATGAGCGAATTGGCCACTTTGCTTTCTCAAATCAGTGAGAGAACATGTACATTGTTAGGTAACTGTAGGAAAACAATCTTAAAATTATATAAACTATTCCAAATTTACCATGATTTAACAGTGACAACTGCGTTAAATACATTTTGAATGGTTCACAACATCCGCAAAAACGATTTCATTTACAGTTATTTTTTTTTTAACGTATTCTCTTAAAAGATAGTTAAAAACAGATCGATTTTCTTTTTACCTCTTCCATTGGTAGTTTTAGCTCTTCCATTTCTCCACGCGGGGCCTGAGCCCCCCATGAGCTACGGTATATTACAGTAGGGTGTGGAAGTCGGACTTCTGAACTATTGCAGGAGCAAAACAAATACAAATAAGACCATATAGTTTGAACAACTTAAAAAACCCGTCGTTATAAAAATGTATTTCATCAAAATATCTCTAAATACTAAGCCCTTTTAAAAATACTAAAATAATGGTTACTATAAATTGTGCTTATAATTTGAAATAAAAACCTTTAAGTTAAAAAATCTGCTGGCAGTAAAAAATATAAAACAATTACCTGTTTTAACCCCTCTCCAAGTTTTCAAAGTGATTTATAAGATATGAAATCCAATATAAAAAACAAGAAATAAACAACAAACTGCGGATTCTTAAGAGCTTTAATATTATCTAATAAAATTAGAAAAAAACTTTAATTACCAAGCTATACTTAAATATTAGACTTTATCAAATTCTCAAAACATGTAATTTACAAAGCAATCTCACTTTTACAAAAAATCTTTTGACCTAAAAGATTTATCATAATTATGTTTAGCTTAAAGGAATTACTAGTATTTTGTAAAATGAACAATTTCGTAGGACCACTGTCATAGACGTAAAACCCATAGAAAACAACAATTATTTACTAAAATCCAGCCATAATCTTTTTTTATTGTAGACCATTAACAAAATCTTATTCTAGAAAATGTTAATCTTAACTGTCAGTTTAATTAATAACAGACTTTTTTATTATTACAACTTTCTTGTTAATAATTTGAAAGAGATCCAGACAAGCGGTTAGTGTATTGCTACCATATAAGGTAAAGAAAAAAAAATCAGGTACAAAAATAATAAGGATTGGAAACGGCCTAATGGATTTGCAAATTTATAAATGCAAAACTAGTTCTAATTATACACTTTTCGGCTTCAGAAAAAATGCTATAACAAGTGTTTGTAATTGAAATACCAAAATAATGTACCTATATTATAAAAAGTATTTTTTAACTTACCTCATTGGCTCATCATCATCCAATGGTGGAGGTGGTATGTCTTCATCTTCTTTTTGAATTTGGGTGTTTTCGGTGTTCTGTAGTGAAACCTCTTCATTTTTCTGATCACTTCCCGACTAAAATTGAAGTCATCGGTTAACTGTCGTAATACAAATTGAGTATTTAATTTGAAATGAAATTGCGATGTTAAAATTAGGCTATAGAATGTAGGCTTTAAATTGGTCAATGCATGTTTAACCGTTGATGCATATCTAAGTCTGTAAAGTGACTTAGTAATAACTAAAAAAATAAGTTTACTTCTACTATGTCTTACCATTCACTGATATTCTTCAAAGTCTTGAGGTTAGACTCATATCTAGACGTTTATTGGTCGATTCATCATTATTGATAACCACTCAGTTATCTTAATCTTTCTTGATATTGGCTCTCAAACGTATTTGTTATTTAAACATTGTTAATTAACAGTAAATTAAGAAGAAGAATGTAGTGTTTTTTTTATCTAATGCAGGAACTAACAGTATTTTTAATATTAAAGTTATTTCGCGTAATTTGTTTTAAAGTATACATCTAAAATCAGATTTAGTAAGAAATATTTACAACTGATTGATACTCTCTAACGAGATGTTTCCTTCATACCAATTCGGTATTTCGATTTCTAAAATCCACAGATTGTCAATTTTTTATTGGTTTTTATTTTATTTTTTGTATATTATAGTCTCATTATTTTTTTGCAGGAGTCATCCAAAGCTCTGGTAAAATATTGCGAATACATTATAGAATGAATGTTTAAAGATCTTTAAAAGAATTGTATGTTCTGTTCCTATTTCTAGAAATCGGTATTGCAATATGAATAGGCAATTTAACAGTAAACAAGAATTTCTACAAGCCTGTATATTTTACAGCCAATGATTTGTTTACTATTATGCTAAGTAATAGTTAAAATATGGTCAAACATCCATTAACATCTACTCGTCCTCTTGTTGATATAGTTTTATGTTTATTATGCTTTATTTAATCCTCACTAAAACAAAAAAAATGTTTATTTCAATTAAAATTAAAATGTACTACCAAATTAAAAAAACCTACGATAAGATCTGTTGACGTGTGTACAACAAATCGTATTATAGGTTTTTAATTTGGAAGTATACTATCTTAGAAACATTTTATTAAAAGTAATTGAGTGCGTATATTAATTGAAATTTTTACGTTACCATTATAACAGTCTCCAAATACAATTCAAGAACAACTTCACATAAAAACGTCAATTAAAAAATCTAATTGATCGAATTTTTATCTGTTAGTGATGCTTTTTAACACTGGCATTTAAACTTTTCGTAATAACATCTTTTATCAGACAACCCAGATGTATTGGTGGGTCGGTAGCGTCTCGGACTTCGGGCCGAAAGCAGCGATATCATGTGTTCAAATCTTGGTATCTGCCTCTACTTTTCATCGGTACAATTTATTCTTGTACTTTGTCGGCTCACTTCTTGCTTTTTTGGATACGTTCCACGCACTGGCGTTTGTGGCCCATGAGGACGGGCAAATGAAAGGTAAAAAGAGGCGGTCAATTTTTTTTATGAATGAAAATTGTGGCTATGTACGTGTAATACGTCACAAACAGAACTTATTATATTTTAAAAACAGAATAACAATCATAGAGGGAGCAAATTTTATTATATCACCATAGGTTTAAAATATTATCTTCCACTTTGAGTTCGCCTCTAGGTGCGATATCGTCGCGATATTTATTGTATCTTTCGCGGATATCGGCGCAAACGTCTGGTCCCGGTACTGGTTCCTTCTGTCCAAATGGAATTAGCTTAAACTCATCCTTCACTACACTATGTCCTACGACGAACCTCATAACTTTTTCAGCGACTTTATAGAACTTCTCTGGCGGTGGTGTTTCTAAAACAAAACAAGAAATTAGAAAGTTTAAAAATAAAATACCAACTATGTAATTTTTATCGAAAAAAAAACACTGGGATGTTTTGCTTGATAATATTTCAACATTTGGCTCCTCAGTAGAATTATTTTAAAAATTAAGTTTGTTCAATGATTGTAAAATTTTATTGATTTTGAAAATCAACTGTAGGGTTAGTTAAATTTCCGTTGGAGCAAAACACCATGTTTATACTATTTAACATGAAAACTTTGCTTGTAATGTTTTATTTTTGATGTTGTAATGTGCAAGGATGTTTTATTCCGAGGGTTGAGAAACTAAATGTCCATTTTAAAAAGCAACGTGTACTCCACTGATTTTACAATTAAAATAAGACTAAACATTTTATGAAATCAATTCTTCACATTTTTACTCCAAGCTAAATCCTGAGATTTTAATTTCTTTAGGTATCGTAAATGTATTTTGTAATACATTATAAGTTACTAGGACTTGTCTATACTGGTTTATTTTCAAATAGACTATTTTTAGCTGACTGTGAAAAAACACCTACGATCGCCTGTGATCTTTCACACATTACATTGATATAAAACCAAAACTAATAACTACAAAAACATATACAGACCTGAAAAGTCTCCTATGTAGGCTATATCAATACTGTTCTTGTCCATATATGCAAACTCGGGGTCTCTTGAGGAGTTTATTAGCCAACCTCTTCCTTCATAAATTTCTAAATTGCTTCCTATGTAGTAGCTGTCAACATGCAAAGTAAGTTATACAAGTTTGACAATACTGTAGTAACTTTAAGTATTTTCTTGTAAATTTGATTTGACTTAGACAATAATATATTACAAAATGTGTGTCTAATTAAGAGTTCTCCTACAAAATTTTAAAATGCTGTGTTTAAGATGTTTGCATTTTGTTATTTAAATGTTGGGTTGTACGCCTGCAAGTGAATTAGACGCTGAAGACGCTTCCTCGGGTACTTAAGACGGCAAGGAAAGCACTCCAGCGACGTAATGGAGTAATAACGGGCTAATTGGCTAATTGTCCCTTGTGAACTTGTCAAACCATAACTGGAGGCACATTTGCTCCTGTGTTTTGCAACAGCGAGTGCTGCAGGGTTTGTACCCATTGCCTTCAGGCCATTCAAGTCGGATATGTATTAATCTTTGTTCTTTACTTTTTATATATAAAATAATAATCGAATATCGAAATTGAATTTTTATTCTTTCAAAATATGATTTCATTTAAGTTTTTTTTTTATTTGATGTACACCTCGAGATAGGAATTGTTGACTATTACATGATTGGTATTTTAAAATCAGCTGATTGTCTCTTTAATTTAAAACTGATATGCAGAATGGCTAATAGGGTTCCGTAACCATACAGGGTTATGATATAGGTTTTTTGCTTTTAAACCCACTAGTTTATATAGTGTATTCGTATAAAAGGGCTATTTTTTAGGATATTTTAACCATCGTTCGCAATGTTTCCATAAAACTCGTTATCAGAAGATTCTGAAATTGTCCTAGCATTCAATATTTTTTTCTGAACATAAATTACCATAATATATGGACTAATATCCGTCATAAATAACTAAATTTAAAAAAAAATTCTTGTAACAATTTGGAATTTCGTTAGATGAAGGTTTGTATTGTTAAGAGCAAGTTATCACGTAGTGTGCGAGTTTTGTAGTATTGCCTTTACACAATAACTTGATCTGCTGACCTGTTATTTTCCATTATTTGAAATACTGAATGGTAGAGAATTTAATCAATGGTTCCGTTTATGAAAGGAACTATTTGGGACAGGTTTCTGTAGGTAGAAATAAAAAAAGTTGCCTAGCCTTAGTTGGGTAACACTTTTAAAATATCGGAATGTGAAAGTTCCAAGTTTGAATTTTGTTAAAGCAATTATTAACACACTTCAGAGTGGAGGGCAAGTTGGTATGGTGGCAGAGTTTCAAGTTTCAGTCCACGACGTTTCGGCTTTGAATTCCGCTAACTAGCAATTGCTTATAAGCATGTAATAACTCCGCAAACATCTAGGCCTGAAGTTAAGTGTAACATGGTTCTGGGCTAGAGTCATTGGCGTCTAAGGACGTGATGATTGGGCATGTTAAAAGTCTTTTTGAAACTGCTTTACCTTTGGTTTATTATCTGTAGCCTCGTATAAATCATTTTTTCATGTACGAATTCTGTTATGCAAGATATTTTCCTATATTTGATTCCAAAATTGATTACCAAAGCATTTGGGTAGAACTTACAGGGCGACAAAAATGGTGACCCATAAAGCGTTCACTTAAACAAAAGATGAATCATGCACATAACCTCCCTCAATGCATACTTCATCAAAACCAAATTAACATCTAAGATAACTAGATGTCAACCTACTTGTGTTTGATGTCCAGCAGTTTGTTCTGCACTATATCTTTCCTCTGCAACTCTTGCATCAGTTGGAAGCATTCCAGATGGCTGTGACAGCCTCTACTGCGTGTGTGTGTTATGGTCACATATTCCATGGGGAATATGTTCCATTCTTCCTTCGTCAGGTCTACCGCTTCTGCACGCCACTCGGTCTTCTCCCATATTTTTATGTTTCTCTTTTCGAGTTCCCTGTGTCATTTATTACGTAAGATAAGACTAATAAAAAAAAAAAATTAGGTCCACTTTTATGATAAAAAAATTTAAATACTAGTTTAATTTGTCTAATAACCAAGGCTGATTGTTTGTTGGAGGTGTATTTCCCTCTATGTTTCACTAATTTTCAATTGATTTTGTTTAACCTCGTTTATGGTAAGTTTAAAAACCACTTTTCTAAAGGAACTATCCAAAATTTTGAGAATTTTAAATTCTATAAGACAAAATTTAATTACTGTTGACTAATAACACTATAAAAAAAATATTTTAGATAATCTAACATTAATTATTCATACTTTTACCATATAATTAGTTTTAGTTTTTTTTTAAATAATTAATCAATAAACATTGTACAGGATAAACATAGATGAAAGGAACATTTTCTACGTGAACATGCACATTGTGGTTTACTACTTGCGTCAAAAGCACATAATAACCATTTTAAGGTTGGTTTTTACACATATTTAGGGTCAAAACTAAATACAGTTTTTCTATAATACAGCAATTACAACTATAGCTTACCTTTTCTCATTTTCAGGCCACTGTCTGTCCCTCGCTTCTTCCAGCCAATCTTTATAAACGACCATTTTCTGCAGAGGATAGTTGAAAATTTATAACCAATTACAATTAGCTAAAACTTTTATTTTTCGTAAGATCCAAGTCTTTATTGGCTTAAAGTCTTTATTGGGTTCAATAAAGTGATTTGCATTGCGAGGATGTTTCTTCATTTTTTTACACTACATTCTTAAAAAGCTTCACTTGGTTACCACTTTATGCACCAAAACAAACAAAAACAGAGTAGTTATCTTATCGGTGTCAGATTTTGAATGGAATAGGCATTTTGAAATGTTCTTGGTGATTATCTCAGTTCAGTAAACGAATCATTACTTATATCAGTAGATGTGTTTCTATACACAGATCTAGTTATTTGTGGCGTTTAAAAATAATAATGACATAATTTTTTTCAGGGATAAATGCATTTTTAACTATTTTTATAATTCATATTTGAATTTCAGAGCAGGTATGTTATTTGTCTATTAGTATCAAAATTATATTTTGATATAAAAATATTTCCTACAAATATCGACACCGAGCAGCTTTGTCCATACTAAATAAACCCTCATACATTGAATCTGTTTATTTGAATCATAACTTAGCTTCTTATATAGATTATAAAAATATAGATTAATATAGGAATAATATAGATGATCAATTCGACTTCTAACACACAAAACTGAAATGATTACAGAAACGCATTTATTCAAAAATCACCTTTTGGAGTAAAATTATAATCAAAGGTCGTATAAGTAACATAAATAGCTACAAACATAAGTATTTTTTTTTAATATCAATTAATATAACTCTGAATTTGACAACGTATTCATCTAGTGTATAAAATAAAACTCTTAGTCTTCATACTAAACTGAATTCAATAAGAGAAAAATGGTTATACAAAATCCCATAGAACTTATTTTTAACTCTATTGCTATTTGAAATCTTGGTGGTCCTGCCACAAAATCATATATTTTGTTCTCCTTGTGCTAGGCTCTCCGGAGTAGTTATCCAGATTACTTCGGGATGGGCTTAATAACTACTTTACGACATCAGCACTTATATAAAATCTATTGGTACTTTAGCTGGATTCGAACCTGAGACCACAGGGACCGAAGTCTCGTGCTCTACCATTAGACCAGCTTTCTTCCCCATCATAGTGTATATATGTGTAAATAAAATAACTAAAAGAGGAATATATTTTCCATTGTCCTATTTAGACACTTGGAAAAAAGCTTTATTAAAAAAATTACACAAAAAATTAAACTTCTAGTTGGGTTTATGAAATAGCTTATTTATTTAATTTTATTATTATAATTATTATGTCTTTGCTTGTCGAAAGTGGTCAGAAAGGTTTATTTTTATGGACGTAGTGGATCGTATAGGGCAAAAGTTGACGATTGTATTAATGTAACCACGTACAGTGCCTTCGCCTAGAACGTTGAGAGCTGTTTTTAACATTTTGGTCGGTGGCATTTTTCCTGAAATCAGATGAAAACCAAAACATCAGTTTGTAAATAATGTTTCTCGTTGCAGTAAAATTCCCAACAGGATTACAAAGTACATACTTTTACCGATAGTAAAGACGACAATTCGTATGGTTTTTTCTTGAGATAATTTTTATGTATAGAATACACTGTAGTATAATAATTAATTAATACGTTTATAGGCGTTATGTTATTTAGTTTCTCGTGTCTTCCCTATGTAGCAACTGCTAAACATGTAAGTTAGAATGTTGCGTTAACAAAATATTTAAAGGAATTAAATTAATTAAGTCTCGTATGAACTTTCAAAAATATATTTCAAGTTTCTGTAGTTAAGCTGAGAGTAAAATGGTGTAGCATTTTTAAACAGTTTACTTTCTAAAGTAAATTATTATTTAATACGTTACAAATTTACAAGGGTGAATCAAATTGAATGTAAACGTCTGTCAAAACCATAAATCATCGGTTTATTGGCATTAGTAACGAAATAGATTCTATTACATCCCACAAAAGTATTTTGAACAACTATGAATCATTTGACTTTTTGACTACAAAATGATTCCTAAAATTTATCGTGATTGGGCGGACTCGTCGGACTGGGACGAAATTTAACGTTTCTTTTAAATAATTTCCGTCGATCCCTTCGTTGATTATTGATAGAGCCACCATTGTCATATCTTTATTTGGTATTCTGTCTGAAATCATGTATTACATAATTTAGTTAGTTGGTCAAATAAGGAAAGAAATAATAAAGCTTTGATACTAATGATTAGAGCAGTTTTGACATTTCCACAGCTTTGGTAAACGTCTAAGGTTGTAGTATAGCAGACAAGATTTGGAAAAGTTTTATAATACAAATACAATATACTTAACACAGTATTTATTTTCTTTTGGTTAAGGTGTTTTTTCTAAACCATTACATATCTGCTTTTATCAACTGCAGTATTTTTGCGAAATAAAACGTTAATCCATCCAGTGGAACCTGACCAAACTTTATGGCATAATTAACTATTGACAATTCTTTAAAGCAGTTAAAGTAATTACTGAAAAGGTAAGGCGACTGTATGGCTAAATTAATCAACATTTTAATCACCCTCTGCCACTTAAAATCTATAAAATAGTATTTGCTTTTAGGATCCCATAAATCAATAATTTATAACAGAAAGTAAGGATAAACTACAAATAACATTGTTTAACTCTATTTTGGAAGCATATATTTCATATAGTTTGCAAAATCTATTGCTATAGATTGATGGGTATGCAGACGACAAAAGTTTACAACAGGTTTAACCATTTTAGCATTAATGCCATCCCCAACCATAGTAAGTGCTGCTTTTACCATACCTGCGGGTGGGTCTTTATCTGAAATAAAAATTCAGTGTACTTTTTGAGCCTCAGTTTTGGAAATATTTTTTAGAAGCAAACAATAAGTAATGCAAGCTAACAAATAAAAGTTTTGTTTTGACTTGTTGAAGATGAATTTGCACATGCTCAATTACAAACTATTGAAATCTATCCAATATATTTTTTATATATAGTTATATTTAACAATACATATAGCTATACTGTATAACACGATTAAATGCAACCTTGATGTAGTGCAGTTTAGTATTATTCACTGGTTTGTATCATATTCCACCGCAAGTTTTATAGCATATACACAATATATACTTATGCTAATTACCAAAGTGTATAGTACCTGTTGATGAGCAGAAAATATTATATATTCAGTTTCAAAAATTTATGCAATTTGAAGGATACCCACCACTTTTATTCGTTAAATGTATGTTGAAGCTAATTTACGGGTTAAATAAATGTTTTGTATAACCTCAGCTGTTGAGTAATTGTTAAAGGTAGGGTGAAAAGGAAAGGGTAAATTTCTTCCCCTAAAACTGCCTAAATTTGGAAAATGATTATAATACAACTATTTATATGTTATTCTATTCCGTAGAATCTTATGTTTCGTCTTTTACTGCTATGGATAAAAAGTGCCCGTGACTGATGATTCGTATTAAATTATGTATTTACTTTGTAAATGCTTAAGGGAATTATCAACTATTTTAGTCCTGTAAGATAAGCTATTGTGCCGAAGAAAGAGAAATAAATGGGTGGAAAGGTCGACTCCATTGCAGAGTAATGGAGCAAGTAAGAACAAGTGTCTAGGTTTGTTCTAGTGGAGTTTATCTTCATGATGCTTTGTTGAGCGAACTGCTTATAAACGTAGTTAATACTCTTTTGGACTTAATCTCCATTTCTTGCAAAATGCATCAAAGTTATCCGCTGGTTTCGTTATACATTTAGTGCATTTGGAAATTATGGGTTGTAAGATAACGACATAAAATTTGTTTTAAGTGTTTAAAATGTAAAATGATTGCTTTTTGTAAACTATCATTTAAAGTTATCAACTTTATTAGACATTTGTGATTGTTTTCAGATGGTTAAATTTCCATGTGATAGTTTATCTTTTTCAGACCTACCTGGATAGCTACGACTTATAATTTTAGGAGTTAGGTTAGGTTAGGAGGTCTTTTTTTTTTGATTCTCATGCTGAAAGTATACTTTCTATTTAAATTAATATTTTTATTATTATTTTTAATGCAGCCTGCTAAATCATTTAATTGGATCGAAAATAGGGAGTGTGGTTCTTTGATGGTGCTTTTAAGATTTCTAAGTCCCACTCAGCTACTTCATGTCCATTAGTTGCCAGCGACTCTCATCCTCGTGTGCACTTAACGTTGTTAGCGGTTACTGAGCACGTTTTGCACGTTTTAGTTTGCTGAGGTGTGTCAAAGCGAATAATAGAACCATGAGCTTAATTCACAAAAGGGTACGTGGTGTTTTAACGATAAAAAGGTGTCCAAGACGAATCTTTGTGGAAAGTAATTTTGTAATTAGTTTAAAAACTGAAAAAGTGTACAAAATAATTCAACTTTTTCACAGATTTTTTAAATCGTGATATTGAAAGGAATCAAGCCATCGATCAGAAAAAAGAATATCCAAGATAAAAAAATATTAAACTTAGTATTTTCATTAATATTTTAGGTAAGTTAAGATAATTTGTAGGCTGCTTTGGTCTCTAATCAAGGTCGTAAATCATTTTTAAGGTTAGGATCTAGGCTAATTAGAACTTAACTGAGTCTTAGAAAAATCAACCAATTGCACAAATAAATCACCATGTGACTTTGGCTCATTTTTATTTTCCCATCCCTACCCCATAATAGACGAATGTGTTGAGTAAAGTACGCAAAGTAACATTTACAGTGAGCTTAAAGACAGGAATTAGTCACCACTTGACGTAATAACCACCACCAACGCGAAGAATAAACATATTACAGAAAAGTGCTACTGGTATTGAAACAATAAAACCTTTACGAGCGCCTAAACTCTGAAATTGGTTCTTTACATGACCAATAACATACAGCGGTTGGTTATGACAACTTAATGGTGTACTTACTTGTAAAATCACCTATGAAACAAATGTCAAGACTTCTTCCGTCATAGTGCTTGTAGAGTAGGTCCTTAGTCGCGCTACGGTGCCATCCCCGTCCTTCATACACTGTGTTGTCACTGGTTACCATGAAACTAGGAAACAATTGAAATATACAGTTACATGATAATAATATATTTCACTACTAGTCACGAAAATGATCTTCGGGATTGTGTGGGAAACACTATCGAGCCCCAAAATGGGACTTTCGTGACGAGTATTGAACGATACCTTTTATCACGATGAAAAAAACTACTTCATCATACTTTAAAAATGATCCGATATTTCGTATTCTAATAATTTTTCTAATCTGCACAATACGGTTGTACAATTTATTTTTCCTACAGTCACCCGACAAAGTTGGCTTACTTGTACCGTTTATAGTACAGAAAGCTGCTAATTGCTGCATATTTATACTTTGCCGTACGGTTTATACTTTGTGGTACGGTTTATACTTTGCCGCACATCAGGATTCCAACGAAACAACACTAAACAGCGTGGTTCTATTATGCACGTAATCCGTGTACGCTTGGAAATAGGTTGGCAACACTTAAAGATAATAATACTATGAGCAGCTGATTGACTATTATAACTACGATTTAACCTGTCATTTCGTGTTTATAGTTTCGGTATTTCTGAACTTTCTGGACTTTTCTTTTAAACGTTTTTAAAACATTCCTACGATCTTAATAAACAAGAAAATACATTTAAAGCATTTTTTTAGGCACGGAAACCACTTTAAATTACAAAAACATACGGAACTATATTCTCAAAACGCGGAGCACATTTCTTGCCGAGGATAAATAGCGGAGTGATACGGACCGTGGGTACTACTTTCTCTAGGGCACCTATTTGTGTTGCCAGCTGAACCTAAACACGTGTTGTATAGTGTTTGAAATACTAATTATGTATATGCTTTATAGTGACTGTAGGAAAAATATAATGTGTAACACGAGTGAAAAAGGCTTTTGCTGCACTCGAGATCATTCCGCACTCGCCTGCGGCTCGTGCGTAAACATTGCTCTCGTGTGCAGCAAAGTGCCACTTTCACCACTAGTTACACAAATAACTATTAGTGTAAAATTCAGCTGATTTTTACTTTGTTGATGTCAGGCAAAGTATTATTTGTGTAGCGAAAGTAATGTTTATGTCAGGAAGTCAGCTGATTACTATTTGTTTTTGGTGTATGGAAATTGAAGATTTTTGAAGATCTCAGCTGTATAGAAATAAGCTTTTTTTTAATACGGAGTGATGAAAAAATATTGGTGTACTAGTTTGGATGAATGTAATGTAGTTTAGCTAAGGAGTTGTGTCTAATCTTCATCTAGTCATTTTGCATTTAAGTAAAAAATGCACCTAGATTTTAAATTATAAACGACGAAGTTTTAAGGTGGTTAAATATTTGAGTGGTTAAAGAATAGAAGAGTATGTTTAAAGCATTAATTAGTATAAAGTGCCATGTCTTAAAGAGAATATATTGACATAATGAGCACTTAACAGTTTGTAAAGTTATGCAACAACTCGTCAGATTGTAAGTTGTATATAAAATAATGAAATAAAGCAGCATACTATCACCCACTATTTAGTTAAATATAAAATCCATTCGTTGAAAATTAAAACTTTCGACCAATTTAACACTTTTGTTGGGATTCAGTTAACAACAACTATAATAATTCTCTGATAACTGCAACCTTTGATTATAAAGGTTCTGAGGTGAATCCTTTACCAACATTTCATACAAGTGAAACCTTATATTAAACCAAACAAGTTTAACTATGCTGGTTTATGTTTAAAGGGGATAGAAAATCTAGTTAAGTCCTTTGACTACAAAAAAGCTAGAGAAGATCGAATGGCCTGAGATTGTGATCGATTATTAGTTTCATTTCACACGTGGTATTGTTAAATGAGGAATTTAAAATAAAAGATAATATTATAAATAAAAATAACCCAAAAAGGTACCTTAAAGTATACATTTCAAAGGTGTTATGGCAAATTTTTGAAAATATATAATTGCATTAAAAGGGGGACGAAACCAGTTACGTGTTAGCCCAAATATGAGTGAAATCTTAATGTAAAATGTAGTGATACTTATGTTGCGTTTTTACTTATACATTTCTGGGCCAAGGACATCAAGTGTTTTGGTAAATAGCAAAATTAGCACACACTTAGGTTGCAACTAGTTACGGGATAATAAATATATCTTACTTATACTGTATATCCGGCATCCCTCTCTCATACATGTGTTTCCTCTGGAGTTGCTGTAATCTCTCCGTACATTCCATGATATTATGACACTCCTCAGTTCCCGGACCTGTGTGAAGGAAGATGACGCTGTCTATTGGATGCACTAGTGGTGGAGCAGGTGGGTCCTTGGGGGGCAGAGCCCCCCACCCCCCTCGGTATATCACGGTAGCTCGAGGAACACTGAAACACAAGGTTTAGAAATATGATCTTTAGGTTTTATGTTTTTTCGATGGATCTTTAGATTTGACAAGGGAAGCCAAAATGATCTTAAATAAAGTTTTCGTAGACACACTCTAACAAAATTCTACCTTATGTATTTAAAACTATATAAAAGATGTAACAATATTGTGTTGAACTAAACTTGGAGAATAATTTTTATTGTAACCCCACAAGTGATATTCTCTTTAAATTTACTTATACATAAATACAACTATTCAAATTTAGTCAGATGTAACTATACAATATGGTACTCTAGAGAAACCAATATAGTAAAGATTTTTTAATGCTTACCTTTCATTCACACCGTCTGGAGGTCTGAAAAAGATGAGAAAATATTAATAATTCCACAACATACACTGTTGTTATGTAATTCTGAAATCATAACGCACCAAGTAAAAGGAAAGTGCCTGTTAGCGGTTTTTATGTATTTAATCTTCAAACAGTTGTTTATTTTTAAATGTTTAGCTTTTTTACCTACACTTCAGGTTGAGGTGGTGGTGGTGGAGTTATAGGGCGTGCTTCTAAATCGTAAACGATCTTTTCTTTATCCCTGTAAATCAATACAAAACAAAATTTTACGTTTGGTAAATTACTATTAATAAACAAGAAGGTTGAATAAATTAACATAGAATTATTTTTCAATAATACCATTCAATCTATTAACAATAATAATAACGTTAACTAAAAAAATAGAGCCAAGTCCAGTGGTTTTAAAAACGAAAACTTGACCTGTATTAGTAGGTTTTTTATGAGGTCATACACATGTTAAAGGACTCACAATAAATATTACTTCAGTGTTAGATAGCGAACACCTTCCTGTTCAATAAAATATTCAGTGAGAATTAAGTAAGTTAGACTGTTGTCAACATTTGTAGACTTTTTGCATCATTGTATATAATAATAAACTTTTACTGAAATAAAGAATTCATTCATTCATTCATATGACCGTTTTGAGGATACATTATATCTCACTATAATTAGAAAATGGAATGGCTGTCTATTTGGTATTATACATTATAGCATAGCTGTAGGGAGTAGATTTTAGCCCCCAATCAATATGGGATATGATTCTCCTTTGAAGTGTTTCTCAAGGCTATTTAATGGTCCGTTTGTGTAGTACACAGCACAAACAGACCTAAATAGCATTAGGGAAACACTTCAAACTGTTATTATAATAGGAGACTGCATCTCAATAGCATATATACCCTTGTATACATCCTACTAAAGCAAATTAAATACGTTAATTATTTTTAGAAATTGGATAGTAAAAGTGCAATTTTTAATAATGTAACGAAAATGTGATTATGCTTTTAACATGTCTTTGAATTATATATAATAATAATCGAAGGAATACTTACACCAAAGGTCGTAACTCATCAACAGCATCATCTAAAGGCTGGTCGGCGTTTTCAGGTTGCCTAGAAAAAACACTTAAAATTAGTATTTGGCAAAACTCATTAACTCATTACTTTTATATTTCTTTAAATCACCTATACGAAACTTACTGTTTAGCTGTGTTGTACACAACACTAAGTTATTTCCAATTTTAGTTAATCTTTTGTGACATCTGGAGTTGTGAGGACTACACTTCTTTTTTCCATTCTAGATTCTCTCATTGTCATTTTATTTCTTACCTTCTGCATGCTTTGCTGTACAATGATCTTAATGAACATAAAATGAAAAAAAAAAACAAAAAAAAACATTAAATACATTTACCCTGTTGAGAGGTACATAAAAGTCTCTTCGATCTTCTAAAATTACCAGGTTATATTAAATGACAATATGAATTGTAACCTGGTAGAAATAAGAAGTCTCTTGAAATATAACTCAACTTAAATAAATGCTTGAATGCTTTAAAACTGTTCTTTTTAAACTTATCTTACGTTTGGTGATATTTATAGATTGATTGTTTGACCGTTGGTATAAATAAATAAATAAAAATATAGTTGATCTTACCCATCACTCTGGTTTGAAGTTGAAGGTGAACCTGGATCAAACGTTTGCGTGAAGTCTTCTGCTTTAATATCACTAAAACGGAAGATCAATATTATTTATCCTAGAACTGGTTGGAAAATCGGAGACAACAATGCATAAATAAATTTTGTATCCAAACTTTATTCTTTTGATTCATTAGAAGCCTGATACTTGTAGTTTAATAGAAAAAATGCCCAAATTCATTGTTTATCATAAAAGAAACAAAATATTTACCAAAGTTTTATACCATCTAAATTTGTTCACAGGTAACGTTGTTGAACATAGGCTAATAATTTAGGCAATTTTATATGCCTTTTGTCAGCGTTAACGCAGTACATGCTTTTCAGACCGTCTTAAAAAATAAATGCAAACTCCAAACAATATAGCCAATGTAATCCTAAAACACAGCTGTTTGTACGTAACAACTGGACTTACGTATCGTATATGTCATAGCTATCGTTTACATTTCTCGGTTGAGATTCAGTTATCGATTTACTACTCTCACTTTCATCACTTTGTTTGTTTTCTTCAGCCATTGAACATTTGTAATATCGATAAAATAAGTTTGTAAACTATATTAAATCAAATATTTAGTTACGTTTCGATATGTCATGTAATTGTGTAACAATGTGTTAGATAACTTGGTGTAATCTATACGGGAAGTCTCATTAAGTAGTGCAGCTTGTGAGATATCACTTGGATCTTATAGTCCATCGGTATCACTCATCTAACTTATATGAAATCCCACATATGGATAGTTTGAATAAAGTGATATTTTGGAACATAATGCAAAGAAATGTTAGTGCTCTTTTCTTAATATTCTTTTAGTATATTACTATGAACTACACAGTATGAACTACATATGTTCATTTATGAAAGTTTTAAGTTTTAATTTCAAATATTTCTGACGACATAAGTTATTTAAAATACCAGATTTATACAAAACAATCTTTCGTTTGTTTCGCAAAATTATACAGGTTTGTTTAGTTTTCCAGTTGCACTATTTTGTTTAGAATTATAAGCACAATAAAGATGAATTTCAATCAGAATTGGTTTTATAGAAAAATGCATTTTTCCGTTTGTTTGTAGGATTTTATGGGAAAATAACATGAGTTACAATAACCTTTAAATCGTAATTTTACATCAATGGGGGGTTGCAATATTTTGTTAAGAACTATATGGACCATCACATACTAATATCAATAAAAACAAGTTTTTTTTTTAAATACGATTTTCTCACATTTTATTAGTCTTTTATGAGAAAATAACATAATTTACAATAACTTTTGAACCGTAATTGTTACAGTAATGAGAGTTATATAGTTTTTTTTTTAATTTAAAGGTCTACAACATATGAAATTGATATAGAAATTCGCTCAGGCAAATATGAGAAAATCCAATGTTTCCGCTATTTTATCGGTTTTTATGGAAAAATCATTATCAAAAATAAAAATTTCAAAAACATTAACAAGATACCTGGAGATAAAATGGATTAGTACCTACATACCAAATTTCATCAAAATCTGACCACAGGTGTAGTCTGTAGCTCTGTACACATCCACACATATGGACACACACATAGACATCACTTCGAAATCCTCTTTTTTGGGTCCGGGGGACCCAACACGGATATATCCACTCAAAACTCAAACTTGAACTCGAAAATATAGAAGAAAAAAATACTTTCTCCATATACTATGAATAAGGGGAGGAAGTAAAAACCACCCTGTATATTTGCAAAAACGTTCCTAAGAGACAAAGAAGTTTGTTGAAGTATAAACAACGATGTCAATTACGGTACATAAAGCCAGCTAAATAAACCCCGTTAACTCAAGAATGAATCTCAAGTCGGCGGAATTGGTTTTGTTTTCAAACTTGTCACGAAGTGGTTTCCAATTCCAGACCTGGTTGAAGCTAACTAAGTTGGATCCAACTTAATCCTACTCAGTTTATGCGCAGTTGGCCCTTTCCTGCTTCTCTAAATGGTCGTTTAATGTCCAGTCCTTCAAACAAAAGTCAAATGGGATTGTAGCTAAGCTATGTTATTTTGGTCTGCAATTTTAAACTGATGGGTTTGTACTTTCTATTTTGAACTGTTATCATGTCAGTTCCTTAAAAATTAATAAAGAAATATATTGTTTTGGGTTTACTGGTTAATCAATCGAAACTCCATTTCATAAAAACCTAACTACCGTTTATCTCATATGATTCATAACTCTATTGTTGTTTTTGGAAAGTTCTATGACCCTCATTAGTAGGTTCGTTAAATCTAAAATTGTATAAATTTTTCTGTCATTGTAATTATTAGTAAATGTCGATATTGGTTGATTTACTTGCTTGGAGAATCAGTTAATCAAAATGACAAATGGGTGTAAAGAATAAGTCAGTAAACATGTTTTAACATGTATATTGATCGAGACAGCTCGTCAAACACAGGTTCCTGAATTCGGTGTCAATCAAGTCGTTTTCCATTCCATAAAGAACAAAAGACTTTCTAACATCGAGCACACTCTGGTTTGGATAATTTTCTGAAACAGGTTGAAATTCAATTAATCGTTATTTGTGGACTGTTCATGAATGCATTCTGTTTATGTATGTATGTAAGGTTAGATAAGGTTAGGTTTGGTTTAGGTAAGGTAAGGTTAGGTTAGATTGGGGCTCGAATGAATACCAAGTAAACCCAAAAAAATATAAATTTATTTTAGTACCCTTTAAGAAACTTACATGTATGTAAGGTTATAAACAAATGGAGCAGTTTGATTAATTATTGTATACTTAAGGCTATATCTTTCAATGAACACCATTCACCATCATTCAGTGAAACGTATCAGTAGTATAGGGAGGGTGCATTTGGGGCAACAGGTGTTGCCCCCCGCAAAGCCATACCTTGTTTATTGTTTACAATCCTTGACCCCTGACCTCCAGTAATCAGCCGATAGCGCCAATCAAACGTTTAACCCCAATTGACCCCAATTAAAAAAACAATTAGATAAAAGATATCGCATTCCGGCGTTATCCGTTATCGGGGAATCCCCGACCCGCGGGTCGCCGCGTCTGTTTACATCGTCCGCCATTGTTGTTTACACTTCTTTATCTCCTTTTGCGCGCGCTTTTGGCTCCGTCGATTCAGTTTCCTAGTATCTTCAGCTCTCCTGATACTTGTTCGAATTTTCTTTCAAATCTATTTAATTTGGAGTTGATTTTTTTTTAAACAGAGACTTTCTTCAATTATGGTTCTTACTAATCTCCGCTCTCCTGCTACTTAAGTTTTTGCAATTTATAGAATTTTGCGGAATATTCTAACATGCAGTGGACTGTGAACTGTGAACCTAGGTACCACGTGTTTTCTTTGAATCATGTCTGTGATAATCACTCATTTACATCAATTTAAAATAGTGATATGGCATTTTGTAAACTTAAGTGGAAAGGGTTTATAATCCTTTTTTATTCTCACCTAATAAATTCAACTTGCCATATCTTAAGTTGGATATTTTGCATCTTTTACTCAGATATATTTCTGAGATAAATCTTTCATTCACTATCATTATTTAATATCCAGCTTTGGATGTTTTGATGTGGTCTGACCTTCTCATGTTCAACGACACAATAAATGTGACTTTTCAAATTGTCTAAAGGACTGTTGAAAATACTTTTGATATCTTAATACTGTAGTTGCATGGAATTGCATTTTTAGGCATATACCTAAAAGCATGCCTTTTAAGCTTGTTACATTATGGTGTGATTATCTGTTCTTGTTGTTTAAAAAACTCTTTTTATTATAATCAATAGTAGTATGTATGCAACTAAAAAATTAAGTTCTGCAGATGTTTAAAAACAGTATTGATGAATTATATGCCATTTAAGGATTACAATGATTGTTTGGAAAATTGAATTGTTCAAAAGAGAAAAAATAGGATTTTTAGATCTAAAAAACATATTGTTCATACTGTAGTAGTCAACAGAATTGTGTTGAGTACTGATAAAAAACATAACCATAATTTTTAATGATGGATACAACAACAATGGCACTTGTGCCTTATGGTCAGTACCTAGTTGTAACCTCATCCAGACTTGTGTATATTTTTTTGTATAAACCCAAATTTTGATATGTGTTACAACTAAGAGGACAATAATGGTTAAGGTAGGGATATAATAATGAAAATAAAGTAATATAAAATTGTTTTATTAATCATATATTACATTATTTTTCGTACAGAACCAGACAGCGGTAAATATTGAACCAAAGCATCATGTATAATTAAACAGTAAGCTGATGTGTTAGCAGGCATGTCATCTTAAGTTTGAAAATCAATTCTAATATCTAAGGATCCAGTTTTAATTGTTTCAGTCTGCTTTGAACAATCTATTACAAACAGTGGTGCCTTATTAATAAAGGTTTCCTTGTTAAGGCATGGTTGATCGTCAATTCCATTATAATAAGAAGAATGGAATGATGAGTAAAAGTTAAACATTAGAGATTTGTTTTCGTTAACATTATCATAAGGATAGTATTTTGCATTTAAATATAGTTTGACATTTTCCAGCTTACACATATCAAAATGAGCTGCATTTTTATTTGACTTATCTTTTCTATCGGTTTGAAAACCTAAAATTACATATCGTGGTTTTTCCATCATTGAGCTTGTTTTGACTGTCCAAGAATGTAGTTTTGATACTGGGAGAGTTGGGTATTCGTACAGTTGCCATCTTCTAAAAGGCATAGATATAGGTTGATCCCTATCGGTTATTTTTAAGAGAGAAAGTCTTGTATTGTCTTCAACTTGGACATAGGATATTTTCCATATGACCTTGTCTAGGATTATATTGACATCGTGAAGAGCTGTAGCAGCTTGAAAAATTGCATTTTTATCTGTTGAAGACCTTAAAAGAATCAATTCTTGTTTAACATTTAACAAAATGTGATTATAGTCTTCTGCAAACCCTAAGAGTAATTTCAGTGGTATGCAAAATTAAAAATTAGTTTTTTCATCTAGCACTGCTACTGTGGTAACTTTCCAGCCAGCATTTTCCATCCAATTTTGATCAGAAGAGCGGGAAGTCAATATGTTCTTCATTGTAGTTGTAATTCCAACATTTTTTACTCTATCAACTTCTGTTCCACATAACTCATATCTAATTTCATCAAACAAAAAAGACATGGCATTGGTAATCAATTCAGTCGTAGTATCATCTTTCTTATCGGCGGCCTTTACAATTTTCCCCTCGATTACTAAAAAACTCTTACTAGGCAGTGTATAGACATCTTGTTGATGAACTGGGATTCGTATTTCATCGCTGTTCTTTAGTGAATTGGAAGAGTATGGTGTGTGGCTGTGATATTCTATATTGTATATGGTATCATCATAGTTCACATTTTCACTAATCTTCAGGATGTCATTCATCTTTTTTTTCTGGTAAAACCCTAGTGATTTTAAGAATAAACGGTTCTTCAGTGTTAACTGTTTAACCTCTCATTTGTGTGAAACATTTCAATATTTTTCAATCTGTTTTCATCAGCATTTGAGTTCTATCATAAACTTAATAGCACTATTTAAAGCTATTGCCTAACCACATAAGATAACATAGGTTTCAATATCAATTTATGAGGATCAAAATTAATTTAGTAGCAATTTATTAAAACAATCAAACATACCAGACACTGAATGTAGGAAACGGACGAGATTGGAAAATTAATATTATTTAAAGTGATAAAGTCATACTCGAGATATACGTCGTTGGTAAACACTCAATAAAGTTCACACAAAACCTGCTTAAAATAGTGTCTTAAGTCTCTTATGTCATATTTCAGTCTAAGCACAATAAATAATATCCAAATTAAAGCAATTGCAAACTATTGCAGGCGTTATTTCAAAATGAATAACAGTTATAATTTACGATGACAGTCAACTTAAAGGTAGTGTAATCAATCCAGTGTAACTGAAAATAAACTCACTCTGAAAACTGACGCTCATGTGTATCATGTGTTTACTATGAACAGCCGTAGTAATTAATACAACCTAGAGACCCAAGCTGCCCTGCAGCGTTAAAATAAATATAATATCTGAGAAATAATCAAATTTATGATTTTTAATTAAATAATACATTATCTTGAGCTAAACTAATTTAAACGATTAATAGCTCAAATCGACATCTATAATTTATTGACTATTTTGAGTCTATAAAATATAGAAACATGAACAATACTGGAGCTGTTGATTTTTAATCATATCAACACCTAATGAAAAATAATTTTTATGTTGATTGTTCACCTCGCGTTTACTTGAAACTCATCCGATTTGAATAACTAATAGCTTAAATGAAAGCCAGTATTTCACTGAAGGTTCTTAGACTAATATATAAAATTATAACCTTAAGATTAATTATAATCTTAGATTATAAAATTATAACTGACAAAGGCGCATTTTAAATTTAAGTAAGAATTAGAAAATGTAAATATCTATCGATGCTTTATGTGCAAATTTGATGCGTATGCCTTCAATTTGAGACCTCAATCAATCAAATTGGTTGGGTAGAAGAGCCAAACGAAATTGGAAAAGTAATACATGGAAGCAAATTTCGTTAACATGTAAGCCAAGTGGGATGATAGATAAATATATGTCGATGCTTGATGACAAATCTGTGCGTGCATACCTTAAATTTGAGACCTCTATCATGAAAATCGGTCCAGTAGAAAAGCCAAAGGAACTTGAAAAAGACCAACCAAATTTAACTCCCAAAAGAAATACATGGGGAGTAAATTTCGCTTTCATATACACCGAGTGGGATTATAGACAAATATATACCAATGCTTGATGGCAAATCTGTGCATGCATACATTCAATTTGAGACCTCAATCATGAAAATTGGTTAGGTAGAGGAGCCAAACAAACTCAGAAAATAAAAACGAAACTTTTTTTAATATATAAGATTATTTGTCTGGTTAAGTAAACAAAATATTTTTTTCGTAAGAAATACACTAGGATTTTGATGGCTTGAGGGTCATTTTGACATATCATTTGTAAAAATCTGTTTATTATTAATGAAGGAGTACTGTTTTGTAGAAAACATCTTTATGTAAACTGATAAAGTAAAATCTCACTAAAACTCGACTTTAGTGTTGATTGTCAATAGAGATTGAGATTTAGTTAGATAAATATTCATGAAAAGTATCAGCTGATAAATTCAGCAGTAGTGGTGTAATATAATACATGTTTTACGATGGTGACTATCAAAGTCACTCTGAAACTTCATGAACATGTAAAAACTGTTTGATTTGTTGCAGTTGTTGTTAGATAATATGTAATTATATCAAAAAGATTTGTATACATTTGTATACGTAGGAAAATCTTTCCTTGTTGCAGTAATACCACTTGTTTATTTGTAGTAGACAAAAAATATCATGTTATATTTTTTGAAAACAACCGTGTTTGACAGTTTTATGATGTGTACATGGTGCAACTGAAATGTTTGTTTAACTTTATTGTCTAATTACAGCTATCTAGTTGTGATATAATTTCATCTATGCAATAAATTATAAGTTTAGAATCTTGTCTTTCTAAAGGTATACAAATTATCCCATTTTACGATTGTTTTATTTGGATTTAACTAAAACCGTATTATAGTTGCTGTCATTACAGTTGGGCTGCTAGTTAGAGAGTTATAGTAAAAAAAATACCCACCCATTTTTGGATTATTTGTAGATAGAGAGCTAATTAATATAACCTTATTTGATGTTTTAAGCAATTGGTAAACATAGGTTTCAATATCAATTTATGAGGATCAAAATTAGTTTAGTAGCAATTTATCAAAACAATCGAACATACCAGACACCGAATCTAGGAAATGGGTGAGATTGGAAAATTATTCAGGCTGTCTGTAGAAAGAGGTGGTAAATGCTGCCAACACCTGTTAATTACATGTTTAACTAAAATTATATTACCAACCCAGTTGTTTCAATCATTATGTGAGTCCTCTTGGGTTAATAACCCAAAAAATCTATTTATATACAACATTTAAATATATATGATTATATTCAAACATCTCACACAGTTATGTTAATGGCTTCAATTCATGTGAGTAAGTTGATTCTAAATAAACAACATTTTTTTAGTTAATAGTTTTAAGGTTTCAGTAGGCTACATAAATTACCGTTTGAAATGTTTGTTTTACTATCAATTGAGCTAAAACATGAATGAGGTAGTGGATGAAAGATTTGTTTCAGAAATGCCTCAGAGTAAAGGATGTGAAACATTACTTATGTGCAAGTGTTTTGTTGTACTTATCTGTTATTTAGCATAATGTATTTTTCGATAGAATCGTAATAATTTAAACACATTTTTTTATTGTACGGGGTAGTATTTAAATTATTGTATTTTTATTGACTGTTACCTTTCAATACACTTAGAAATTGAGTTGCACTAGGCTATGTTTTGTTATGAATGTCTTGTTCTCCTACGATTCCCCACACATAAGATTTGAGGTTGAACAAAAACATGTCAAATAATACTAATTGATTAGTACTCAATTTCATGTTTGGTCAGAAAAGTGGCAGTGGCTAATGATAAGACCATGGTCAGTTCAAGGTTATGTGATTAGCTCCTCTTTATCTTTAACTATTATTAGTTTTGAATCAAAGTATTTAAAGACATACAAATTGGCATACTATTTTTCAACAGAATAACTAAATCAGTGAATGGTTTTTGCTTTACAAATACGTCAGTAGAGTTGTTATTCTTAAAATTAAGCTACACTACATATTTCATCTTAGGCAATACTGGATATGCTTTCCGTTTTAACGAATTCCCCCAATAGACAAGTAGCTATTACCGTAGGTGAAATGGTAAAACATAGGCCCTTGTTGAACAATTAACTTTTTCGATTTGATGTCCACAGAGGTCAAAAACACCATTTATTAAAATTTTTATATAATTCATTTATATGTGTATTCGTAAAAGCGATAACTTGAATAGTTTGTGTCTGATTTTGATGAAACTTAGTTTAAAGGTATAAAGTAAGATAAACTTGAATAAGTTTGCAAACCAGAATAATCGGACCTTGGGAACAGAGTTTTACGGGGGGTTTTATGAGGTAAATATTGGGCTTTCTAATTTTTGACCCTCAAAACACAAAATTTTCCTATTTATCCGTGTACCTTTTTAAAGAGCTTAAAACAAATAATTTTGTATATAAAAGTGTTTTCATACGGTCATTGGTAACAGAGAAAATAAAAAAAAATATACATTTTAAATTCCCATATTATTCTCATGGAGAATATTATAGAATGTTGTAGTGTCATTCTTTATTGATATATTTTGAAAAAAAAAACTTATATATATTTTACTAAAAACCCACTTTATTAGTTTCCTTTAGGCAGAAAAACTCTGATGCAATTTAGCCTAAGTATATTTAATTGAAAATCGATTCAGACAAATGGAAATTTGCATATTCGGTAGGTTTGCTGTGGCGAATATATTTTTTATACTACGATTGTATTTCTAAATAGTGCTTATAACCACTATCAAAATATTTTTCAGTATTAAATTTTCTAAAATTTGATACCCAAAAAGATATTTTTACTAAAGTTAAAATTTTTAAAGCTTTTTATAGATGGTAGGATGTATATTTTTAGTATGTTGATTAGAAGCATAATACCCACCATTCCCAGCAAGAATAATTTGTGTTGCAATTAGTTCCACCTTAAGGTATATTTTCCATTATTCCTACTGCACTACAAATGAAAACAGTAGTACATACTAAACTAAAACAGTAGGTATTTGAATGCCATGTTAAATTCTATATTAATTTATCCTTTAAGTACTGGAATATCACTAAATATTCCAGTGATAAGTGTTTACAAAAAATAGTATTTTTAAAAATCAATAAAAAAGACTGATATTTTTACCCTTTTTATCGTAGTTAGAAGAATTATCGTAAACATTTAAAGCATCCATCGATAATGGGATTAACGGGTTATTAACGGGTTTCTCCTAGTTAATAATAATTCAAAAGTCTCGTATAAGAATGCGTTTTTAAACAAAAATATTTAGTCTATATAATATGTTTAAGTATCACTATCAGTATTTTAAAACCATCCATGTGCTTATTAAATTAAGTTGATCAAAAATGAACACTTAACATGCTTATTGGTTATATTATTATTTGTATTCTTAGCCAATTAATTCAAACTCTCTGCATTTTATGTTTGTCATTATCTATTAATTAATTACTAGGAATAAAATCCTTTCAAAGATTGTCACAATAAATTGGAAATTATTACCTCTTAATGTTCCTGTAAATTGGTCTGCACTCTTTATTTCACAACAACTGTCACATCTTGATTCACAACAACTACCATATATATAAAATGATTAAAATACAAATAACGATTACTCAGTATTGCCTAAGAAAGTTTGTTTCATCTATAGTATTGTATTTTAACTAGAAAGTGTAGAGATGAAACAGTGACCAGTTTGAGGTCACACAATATATCTATCAACTGGTTCCTTATCTTTAAGTTTATCGTCATATCGAACATAAACTTTCTTTCTCTTTCTTTAGTTTGTGGTTAAAAAAAATATAGATGGTTTTGAATTAGACTACTACAGATTTTTGTATTTTTATACTATTTACCAAGTTTAAAAATCACCCGAAGTAGTATGGTAGTAAACGGCTCATAAGTATATCTTTTACAAATCTAGTCAGATCTAGTGTGGCCACATCATTCCCTAAAACGTATTATTCTTTAATATACTTCCTGCACTAAATTATTTCTGACTCCTGTTAGGTACATCATTAATATAGAGCTCATTAATTTAGTTTAAGAAAAAAAACTCCATCATTACAAGTATGGCATTTAAACTAGCCAATCTAAATAAGATGATTGGTCCACTAGGTGGACACTGGTCCACTCAGCTCTATTTTAGGTCCACTCTTGGTTTTTTAGTGGGATTGCAAAAAGCAAATTTTGTGCTATAGTTGATAAGTGATATTAACATCTTAAAGAGTATAAGAGAATAACTTAAAAAACAATATAATCGGTTTTATACATTTTATTATTCAAATTTACAATCGGATGAAACCTTCTGGTGTTCTTCTGCAGGCTTGTCATCAAGACCCAAATGATCTAAGACAACACCACACTTGATGCATGAAACTGGATGCAGTTTTAATCATATATTCAATACTCGGATATAATTTTGGCCATATAATAAGCTTTTCTGTCATTATATTTTCAATAGACTTTTTGTGGTTAAAATCTATACTATTATAAAGAAGAGGTGGTGTCTGTGTGTGTGTTTGTATGAGCTAATCTCAAAAACTACTGAACCTATTGGGCTCAAATTGCACACACATGAAGCTACAGTTCCGAGGATACATATAGAACTATTCCCGCTTCAATATTGACCTCGGGCTCTGCCCCGTGGGCTTTCAAAAATCGGAGGTGAGAGATTTAAAAGTAAATTTTGATTGATGGTATCCATGACAACAAAGAACAAACCTACAAAGTTTAAAAATGTAAACAAGCAGTACTAACTGTCAAATTAATTTTGATTTCACAATTCCATACAGCTGGTTCAAACATTCATTTAAATACTGCATGAATATTAGAACAGAGAGGGTAAGGATCATATTTAAAATAATGATGTCACTATTCTGAATGTAAACATTATTTAACATTACTTAAATGGAGCTGTCAAACCATACGCTAATGTCACTTTATACTTACATGCCAACCCCGTACGAAGGACGGGTACTCTGCTAGTAGTTAATATAGTAATCTTCAGCATATTCACTCATTTTACACTTGGGGTTTAATACTTTATGAAGAAAGTTCAAGTATCGTAATGATAATCTTTCACTGCCCGACTGCCAACCACACTCATAACATATTACTTGTTCATAACATTTTGTCCTGTAGAATCCTTATTTTACAAGATCCTCGTTCCGCACATTAAAAGTATCAATAGAAGATTTCTGGGGTGATGGTGGAGTTATAGATGTGACTAATGAGGCATCCATTGATGCTGGCTGGTGATTGAATCTTCTGTAAAACTCTTGGTCCACATCACTGATTGATTTCTTAAATTCCGTCCACTTGTCAACATCCAGCGAAACACTTTCTCTCCCATTTGGTGTGTATACAATAATGAAAATTTTTGTTTCCAATTGGTCATTTTTGAATTGAATTTTCATATCATTTGTTATATTAAATTCTTCGTGAAATTCCATATTTACTGCTATGGACATTTCCACACAGTCGGATATCAAAGTAGACTGAAACCATACGAGCTTGAAACATGACTTTTATACCAAAAATTCTGTCTAAACAAACAAAATCCTCAATTGGTTTTCAACTATATCACTCTGGCTGTTAGTCACTTTTGAAACTTGGATGGGACGATTAACAACGTTTGAGCTAGCATCGCTAGATTGAGCTTTGTACCACCTGTCATCTCCACTCGTCCAAGTAGATGATGACACGAACCCACTCTGTTCACGATTCCTATCTCCAGCCATGCGTTCATAATTGCGTTGATGTGGTCTGGAAAAATCCAAAGTAAGGTTGGCTCTGTTGGGATTTGAAGAGCCAAGAGATGAATTTGGCTGTTCTTGATTAGGTCCAGACATTGTACTAGATCGATGGCTACACTAAGACTGAATTTATTGGGTTAGCTATATGACATAAAAATACAAGGCAGTCTGTAGAAGTCATGCTGGCTCAGTGGTAACGTCTTAGCTTTGTAAATAGTGAGTGATAGGGAAACTAAAAAATCCCATTGAGGCAGCATGACTTCTTTTTTGCTACACTTTTAAATCACAAAAATTACAAAACTCTAGTATTTCATCTAGTTCACTGTTTTACCAACAGATAGAGCGCGAATAGCTGTTAGCACACATCGACAGACTTGATCGCGCGCGCAAAAGGAGATAAAGAAGTGTAAACAACAATGGCGGAAAGTTGACTGTCATCGTAAATTATAACTGTTATTCATTTTGAAATAACGCCTGCAATAGTTTGCAATTGCTTTAATTTGGATATTATTTATTGTGCTTAGACTGAAATATGACATAAGAGACTTAAGACACTATTTTTAGCAGGTTTTGTGTGAACTTTATTGAGTGTTTACCAACGACGTATATCTCGAGTATGACTTTATCACTTTAAATAATATTAATTTTCCAATCTCGTCCGTTTCCTACATTCAGTGTCTGGTATGTTTGATTGTTTTAATAAATTGCTACTAAATTAATTTTGATCCTCATAAATTGATATTGAAACCTATGTTATCTTATGTGGTTAGGCAATAGCTTTAAATAGTGTTATTAAGTTTATGATAGAACTCAAATGCTGATGAAAACAGATTGAAAAATATTGAAATGTTTCACACAAATAAGAGGTTAGTCACCTTTTCAAAACCTCTTGACACTACATTTTACTTTTCTGACTATGAAGATCGGAAATGCACCAGTTTGTTGGATAGAGATCGTTTTAAGCGAAGGATTAGTCAAGTTGAAATTGTTTTACAAAACTATCTCATGCTTAAGGTACATCATGTTAGTCTCTTCTCTCTTGATGATCATTCTATGTGTTATAAATTCTTAGTAAAATAAGGAAACTAACTCATCTGTTGTGCACAGTGTAATACACACTAACTTGTCAATTGGTGTCTAAACAATCCAACATTAATTTATATAATGGCCCTGCAGGGAGGTGGATGACATTAAATGAGTGGAAACTAAAATCTTCTTCTGCTAAACATCTTACTGATGGAGACTTCATCTGGATGCTTAGCTAAAAGGATACCACTAAGTGCGTTTATTGTGGAGTAAAAATGTTTGAAGTTGCTCATCAAAACTTTTTAAATATGTGCAGGATATAAATCTTTTAAAGTGCTAATGTTTTTAGCTTCATACACACTACTACGTTATAATGAAAATTGATTTTAAGAACATTGGAGTGGATAATTATGTCATGATGTAACATGCTTAACACTTTATAAGCATATTCCAAAAATGTGGTTCCATGCAACTATTAAAATGCCAAAAGTTTTGTCAAGAGTATTTTAGACAATTTGACGTTTAGTGTGTTGTTGAACAGACCACTTCAAAACCTCCAAAGTTGATGCATTTAATACACCGGCTAATACAGTATTTACTTTAATGATAGATCTTGCGATTATACTACTAACAAACTAAATAGCTAATATATCGTCTTTACTCAATTCAAATTCGTTTAGCTCTAAATACTTCTTCATCAGAGGATGGTGGTTCTATTTCTTCATTAGGGACTTTATATAGTTCCCCCCAATTTAGATAATCACTTTCCCCAGCAATAGGTAAATTGGCAGACCTTCCCGTATGTTTTTTATGGATATAGTTAAATAGAATCACGCTGAATTTTTTCAATTCTCTATCATGATGTTCCTTGTTTTGCGTTATTAAACCTTGATGGTGTGATATTTTCTCATTGATGGTATTAATATCGGATTGAAGTTTAGCCAAATGTGTAGACATTGGTATAAATTTATCATTCATACTTTTCTCCAAGTATCCTTTTGTTACAGCACCAACTTCACCCTCAGGCTCAGCTAGATGTGTTATTTGTTTTCCCTGGGCATCATAATGGGAGTCCTTAAGTGATATACAGAGTCGTTTTACAGTCTGGTAGTTGACTCCGTCAGTGTCTTCAATAGGATTTCCCACATTTATTAACCTTTTACTTCTAAGATTATAGGAGTGTCTATCACCTGGTATTATTTTTTTATCGACATATTCCTTTGAAGCCGCGTCATTACTGTTTTTGGGTTTACCTATATTGGTCACGATTTTGCCCTGTAAGTTGTAGTTCCCCTCGGCTGTAAGAACATATCCCTCACTTTTAATAGGGTCTTTGCCCGATTTGCTACTATGTCCAAACTTATCAATAGTCATTATATTAATGATTTAAACCTAGAGTTTCCACCACCTCTTATACACCCAGCTTCACGCAGCTCTTCTATGATACTAATGATCTCATTGGAATGTACTCTGTTTCCGGTCTCTGTAGGCATGATAATATACCCGAGTCGGTTTACAAGTTCATTTACATCATCCCAATATAATGTCTCGAGAATGTATGTTTTTCCATAGTAAGCCTCTCCCTTGTTCTAACATTAATGGCTGTATAATTCTTAGATATTTAACACCTTTACTCGATTTAACTCGACCTGTAGGCTCATATTTCTCTCTATAGCGTTTGTAGCATACAATATACTTTTGTATGTATTCAAATCGTTTTCCATGTAAGTACCTTTATCGGGTAATCGTTTAAATAATAGTTCGTAAAGACCTTCAGACGCTCCATAGTTAACACCACCGATATATTTATATATATTACCTTTATCGTTAAAGTCCAAGTTTTCACTACCAACCATTAACACACTGCCAAATGTGTAGTCTAAAGTTGCTCTATTTTAGAGGAGTTTTTATGAGGGACAGTTTACCATTGAGAGTTCATGAAAATGAATCAGCAGTTATAAACCTAGATTGTATAAAGGGAAATGGTACTCATTGGGTGTGTTATTATACGAGAGGTTTTCATATTGAATACTTCGATATTTTTGGCAACTTAAAACCACCAATTGAGTTACAACAGTATTTCAACACAGGATTTCATCCTATATTGGTCAAATATAACTATTTCCTAAAACAAAAATTCAACTCTGTCAACTGTGGTCATTTTTGTTTGGATTTTCTTGCTAAAAGAAGATGATTTGTATTACTGGAAATTCATCTAATTTAAATTGCTCACTGTTCCCTCCAATGGACTTATCATCAGCAAATGAATGGGAGCTAGGATTCCTGGATTTAATGACATATAACTCAATACCAAACGTGGAGGAAGGTATAAACAACATTTTACATGTTGGAAATGATATACAAATATCCTTACCAACAGGATCTTATGAAATCAGTGACATCAACACGTATATAAATAAGCAGATTAAAAAAAAGCATCCTTCTGTTACATTTGAGTTGGTTGCTAATAATAATACTTTGAAAAGTGAAATCAAGTGTTCAGAAACTTTAGATTTTAGCAAACCTTCAAATATAGGTTTGTTACTGGGATTTAGTGAAAATTTCATTCTTGAAGCGAATAAATGGCATGTATCTCCAACTCAAGTCACCATTAATAAAGTTGATGTCGTAAGAATAACATGCAATATTGTGTGCGGATCATACAGAGACGGTATTGAAGGACATGTGTTACATGAGTTTTATCCTTTAGTTGGACCCGGTTTTAAAATAGTTGAAAAACCAACATCAATCATTTACCTACCTATTTTCAATAGAAAAAGTCTGTCAGAGTTTAACATTAAGTTAGAGGATCAAGAAGGTAGGCTTGTTAATTTTAGAGGTGAGAACATCAATCTACGGTTACACATAAGAAAGAAATCACAACATACATAATGGGATTTATTTTTGATAACCAAAAATCAGTAGGAAAACCGCAAAAACATACAAGCCAATAAATCCCAATCACACGATCAGTAACAATCGAGAGGTTAAACAGTTAACACTGAAGAACCGTTTATTCTTAAAATCACTAGGGTTTTACAAAAAAAAAGATGAATGACATCCTGAAGATTAGTGAAAATGTGAACTATGATGATACCATATGCAATATAGAATATCACAGCCACACACCATACTCTTCCAATTCACTAAAGAACAGCGATGAAATACGAATCCCAGTTCATCAACAAGATGTCTATACACTGCCTAGTAAGAGTTTTTTAGTAATCAAGGGGAAAATTGTAAAGGCCGCCGATAAGAAAGATGATACTACGACTGAATTGATTACCAATGCCATGTCTTTTTTGTTTGATGAAATTAGATATGAGTTATGTGGAACAGAAGTTGATAGAGTAAAAAATGTTGGAATTACAACTACAATGAAGAACATATTGACTTCCCGCTCTTCTGATCAAAATTGGATGGAAAATGCTGGCTGGAAAGTTACCACAGTAGCAGTGCTAGATGAAAAAACTAATTTTTAATTTTGCATACCACTGAAATTACTCTTAGGGTTTGCAGAAGACTATAATCACATTTTGTTAAATGTTAAACAAGAATTGATTCTTTTAAGGTCTTCAACAGATAAAAATGCAATTTTTCAAGCTGCTACAGCTCTTCACGATGTCAATATAATCCTAGACAAGGTCATATGGAAAATATCCTATGTCCAAGTTGAAGACAATACAAGACTTTCTCTCTTAAAAATAACCGATAGGGATCAACCTATATCTATGCCTTTTAGAAGATGGCAACTGTACGAATACCCAACTCTCCCAGTATCAAAACTACATTCTTGGACAGTCAAAACAAGCTCAATGATGGAAAAACCACGATATGTAATTTTAGGTTTTCAAACCGATAGAAAAGATAAGTCAAATAAAAATGCAGCTCATTTTGATATGTGTAAGCTGGAAAATGTCAAACTATATTTAAATGCAAAATACTATCCTTATGATAATGTTAACGAAAACAAATCTCTAATGTTTAACTTTTACTCATCATTCCATTCTTCTTATTATAATGGAATTGACGATCAACCATGCCTTAACAAGGAAACCTTTATTAATAAGGCACCACTGTTTGTAATAGATTGTTCAAAGCAGACTGAAACAATTAAAACTGGATCCTTAGATATTAGAATTGATTTTCAAACTTAAGATGACATGCCTGCTAACACATCAGCTTACTGTTTAATTATACATGATGCTTTGGTTCAATATTTACCGCTGTCTGGTTCTGTACGAAAAATAATGTAACATATGATTAATAAAACAATTTTATATTACTTTATTTTCATTATTATATCCCTACCTTAACCATTATTGTCCTCTTAGTTGTAACACATATCAAAATTTGGGTTTATACAAAAAAATATACACAAGTCTGGATGAGGTTACAACTAGGTACTTGACAGTATGCACAAGTGCCATTGTTGTTGTATCCATCATTAAAAATTATGGTTATGTTTTTTATCAGTACTCAACACAATTCTGTTGACTACTACAGTATAAACAATATGTTTTTTAGATCTAAAAATCCTATTTTTTCTCTTTTGAACAATTCAATTTTCCAAACAATCATTGTAATCCTTAAATGGCATATAATTCATCAATACTGTTTTTAAACATCTGCAGAACTTAATTTTTTAGTTGCATACATACTACTATTGATTATAATAAAAAGAGTTTTTAAAACAACAAGAACAGATAATCACACCATAATGTAACAAGCTTAAAAGGAATGCTTTTAGGTATATGCCTAAAAATGCAATTCCATGCAACTACAGTATTAAGATATCAAAAGTATTTTCAACAGTCCTTTAGACAATTTGAAAAGTCACATTTATTGTGTCGTTGAACATGAGAAGGTCAGACCACATCAAAACATCCAAAGCTGGATATTAAATAATGATAGTGAATGAAAGATTTATCTCAGAAATATATCTGAGTAAAAGATGCAAAATATCCAACTTAAGATATGGCAAGTTGAATTTATTAGGTGAGAATAAAAAAGGATTATAAACCCTTTCCACTTAAGTTTACAAAATGCCATATCACTATTTTAAATTGATGTAAATGAGTGATTATCACAGACATGATTCAAAGAAAACACGTGGTACCTAGGTTCACAGTTCACAGTCCACTGCATGTTAGAATATTCCGCAAAATTCTATAAATTGCAAAAACTTAAGTAGCAGGAGAGCGGAGATTAGTAAGAACCATAATTGAAGAAAGTCTCTGTTTAAAAAAAATCAACTCCAAATTAAATAGATTTGAAAGAAAATTCGAGCGAGTATCAGGAGAGCTGAAGATACTAGGAAACTGAATCGACGGAGCCAAAAGCGCGCGCAAAAGGAGATAAAGAAGTGTAAACAACAATGGCGGACGATGTAAACAGACGCGGCGACCCGCGGGTCGGGGATTCCCCGATAACGGATAACGCCGGAATGCGATATCTGTTATCTAATTGTTTTTTTAATTGGGGTCAATTGGGGTTAAACGTTTGATTGGCGCTATCGGCTGATTACTGGAGGTCAGGGGTCAAGGATTGTAAACAATAAACAAGGTATGGCTTTGCGGGGGGCAACACCTGTTGCCCCAAATGCACCCTCTCTGTACTACTCGTATCTTCTCTAAGTGATAAAAAACTAATTTTCTACACTTCACTCAAATGCAAACTAATATTTGACACGGGTTTTTTGTAAAAATATAAACAGCTCCAAAAGAGCTAAAATACATTCAATTGGGTCAATAAAATACCCCCTTTTTACAATCCTTTCAATTTACAAATGCGAGTTGGTGATTTCCGTTTTTGAAATCAAAATTTCTTTTAAGTTTACGACCTCACGTCAAGAGAATATCCCTGATACTGGTATTCTAAAATATTTTACTAACCTACCTTATTTTCTTTTTCTTTTATCTTTTCTCCTTATTTCTTTTTCTTTTTCTTTTTGTTTTCTTTTATTTTTGTACCTTACCCCCAAAACGTCAACAGCCCTCTGTTCTGTCAACAACTGCGTTCTGTTATAAGTACACAACAAAACTTATTGTAACTTGTTGTTATGTAACTTAACATATACTTACGGTTGTTATATCTTCCGATGTATGCTATGGCGCAGTGCATCTTCTCGAAGCTGGAGAAACTGGGATACAAACAGCCTGAAGATACGTTCCACCCCCTCCCTTCATAGACCTTCAGATCACCGCCTATATAGAAACTGTCATGTGTTAGGTTATGATGATACTGATTGGAATCTAATTACATTTAGTAATTTTTCTTTTAAATTCTATATGTTTGTACATTCTTGTCCACATGTAGGATTAAAACTAAATTGTAAGTAACTTATGCAAGAGAGGCTTATAAGTAAGTGCGTTTGATTCTAAATGCTAACAACATGTTATACATAACATTTTCCGGGGAAAATGTTTTGTCTATTCGAAGCATTGTTTTGTAGTTATAGATATCACTTAGCCGGGGGGGGGGGGGGGGGATTTTTATTTTATACGCAGTAACAGAGATTGGTAACTTTAGTACTTTGATTGTTAAAAATTTTCAAATAGCTCTAAAAATTAACAGACTATGATATTAATCATGCATAAAATACCATTGGCGATTGGTGCGATTTGAATACGAACCTTAATGGCACAGTTATCCGCATTAGTTATTAACCTGCTCGCGCCAAAAAGAAAATCTAAATCCTCCATTAATACTTCAAACCAAATGGACGTTTTTATATTTGAAATTAGCATGATGAATGATTTTGTGTTGGTTTTATTATTTATAAAATCGCATCTATATCACGACACTACTGTATGATCAATCAAAGTAAACTTAAGAATACATTTTTGTTTGTGTACGATCGAAAACAACGAAGGTAAGTTATTTTGTTAAAAGTTTCCCCAACCTGGTACAATATTTCTTAAGTGTGTCGAGATATTTTGTAGATTACTTTCAGGTTTGTTGTTTCGGCTGTGCCTTATGTTGTTTTTCAATTACTGATTCGATATTTGAAAATAAACCACGACATTTCTTCAAACCCTAACAGAAAATGAAAACCGCACTTGGATTTAAAATGAAAGACATTATTGATCATTATTATTGACATTATTTTTGACATTATTGACATTATTGTAACCTTAAAACTCTTAAAAGTTTACGCCTCAATAATTTCTACATCTTAATTGGAAAATGCATTGTAAGCATCAATATGTAATTTATTTGCAAGGTTAATTTATAATATAATATAATTATATTGAAAATATCTTATTTAAAATAACAGTCATATATTTATACAAATAACTGAAAAAGGGCACCCAATGGTAAACTCGCAATACAGCCTTTCCAATGCATTGGTTTTTTTTATTCAAGAAATAATACTATACTAAGGAATTATAAAAAAGTTGTACAATATTTTTTGTTTGCATTTAGAGTCAAGGTATGTAAATGATAAACATGTCAAAAGGGGATGATTGGCACCTCACTCGAACCAGAGGAGCAAGCTGGTCTGGTAGAGCGCAGGAGTTCGGTTTCTGAGGTCTCGGGTTAAAGTCTCACCAAATCCCCAAGGAATTTATCTAAGTGATAATGCCGCACCCCTTAGGCCTAGCCTGAAGAACGTGACATCCGATCCCGGACTAGAGGCTATCGTCCTAGCTTACAACGCTAGGCTAGTTTGGAGGTTTATCTGACTTCTAGGATGTTCAAACAAAACAAAAACTACACTTGAACGTATTGATTGACCTTAGTATACAGGGTAATACTTAGAACGGCGTATCTGCTGTTGTGTACATTTTCTAATGACATTTACAAAATGATTCGATGTCTCAAAATTTAACTTTTGAGCTTCAAATGGGGCTTTAGCATTAAAATTTTGGATACTCGAATACTAAAACTATATATTCAAGTAGAGGTAAATTTGTATTGTGACCTACTTGTATTGTATATCGGACATCCCCATGTCCATGTGGCGTTGTTGGGTTTTCCTCATAACTCTGCCACACTCCTCCTGGGTGAAACACTCGTCAGTCTGCGCGTAGGTCCAGAGCACCCATGGGTGAGGCCATGGGACGGGCTTCGGGTGGTCCACGTCAGTCCTAGGGGGAAGTGCACCCCACTCTGCTCTTGACACAACTTGTATTTTCTTCTCCCAGGCGGACTCAGTTTTGGGTGTTGGATCATCGGGTGGAAATTTCGGAAGCCTGAATTTAAGCTGTACAAATTCGTGTTGACGTGTTTAGAATCAATTAATAAAATCTCCTCTCTTAATGGGGGTATTTACAAATTAACTATCCTTCCATGTTTTTTTTTTCTATAGCCTGTATGATTTTACCAGTCTCTTGACACCCTGTCTACCTAGGACTATACTGGGCCTTAAACTACTGGGAAGTTTCCAGATAGACGGAAGGTCAGGAAACAGTTTCCTAAATACAGACTATAATATAAAGAGATGCAATAAACATTAATTATTGCTTTTAAGATCTTAAAACATATTATAGCTTAATGTAGTTTTGTCTAGTAATTGTTTAAACTCTATAAACATTCGATAGGTGGTTATGCGTCCAATGTAGTACTCTGTAGTCAAGGACAAATTTAATTAATTAATTATATGACATATCTAACAGCATCGGTAAAATGTTGTTGCAATTAGCGTGTTCGTTTTAATTTATTATACTACGACTATGGTAGTGTGCATGCAAGCTGAACTCTTTTAATTATATTAACATTCAACAAATACCCTATGTTTATAACAATGTAAAAACTGTATTATGCAAACTAATCAAATTGTTGGTTTTATTAAGGTTTTAAATGATTAAATTTCAACGTTATATACGTAAAAATGTTTTGGTGAACTCACATGTTTCTGACTTAGTTGTTTGTAAAAAGCCATACTAGTTTTTCATTTACTACCAAAACATATTGACATTTCTTTAAGAACACCTATTAATTACAAAACTTAGTACTGTGTGTGATTTCGATTCCAACCACAAAATAAATATATCTTTCAGCTTAACTCAAAATCTTGTGGACGATCATGAACTCTTATCAATCTCTTTGTTAATGTTAAAAGCATATTTTTAATATCGGTAAAACTATCTACATGTTATCACTGTCTTGCCCATTCTTAAGAGTGATATGTCATATTAGTTACTGTTTATCAAATTAGTTATAACGCTCATTCTACTGTGTTTTTTACAATTGAATTATAACAAAAAACTAATTAAAACACAGCTGAAAATTCGACTAATAAGTGAAATATAATTTTCAACAACGATAAATAAAAATAAAAATAGTACTGGTAATACATAACACTGTAAAAAGAACAAAAAAACTTCAATAATAACGTCAGTTATTATTTGTATGTGATTTTAGAACCTAAATTACTTATCAGTAATAGGTCCATAAAAAAAATACTTTTACATTTACTGTACATAAATAAAGAACGGGTACTCGTGTATATTAACAGTTATTTTATTAACAAAACATTTAACAACAAGTATATGGACAAATTAAATTTTAGGTTATTTAATTTAGCAAATTGTTTGAGCAAATTTGCTTATAGGGAAGTAGCCTTAGGTTGCACGGTGAAACCTAGATCCAGTACAATATTTATCTTCGCGAAACAACAGATCGGACTACTAGAAGGGGTTTTATGCGGAAAAATTATTTTTGACCCTCAAAACGTAAGGTTTGGCAGTTACTTTGATAACCATGCTATAGGAATAAAAAAAAAAAAAACAATTAATGCAATATACTGAAACTTTGTTGTACAGGTTATAGTGCAGTAGAAATAATCGAAAATATAGCTTAAGGTGGAACTAATTGCAACACAAATAATTCTTGCTGTGAATGGTAGGTAGTATGCTTCTAATCAACATACTAAAAATATACATCCGTACTGTGGCGCAAAATACGTTTTTTGGCCGCCATCTTGAAAAAAGTGTCAAAATTTTAATATTCGTAAAAATAACTTTTTGGGTATCAAATTATAGGAAATTTAATGCTGAAAAATGTTATAATAGTGGTTATAAGCACTATTTAGAAATACGATCGTAGTACAAAATACCCCCGCCGCAGCAAACCTGCAGACTAAACGAATTTCCATTTGTCTTAATTGATTTTCAATTAAATCTAGTAATTCAGTTTTAAAAATCTTTGTACAACTAAATATAGAGTTCTACTGGACCGATTTTATAACCTAATGGGTCATTGGAAAGGAATTCGTGTAGATTTTGAAATAATTATTAAAGTTTGATTTTTTAAGATTTGCTAGGTGAAACCCGTCAACGTCGACAAATAGCTTAGGTACTGTTGAGTTTGCTAGTAAGATCTTTTTAACTATAAATCGATGATAGATAACTCCATTTTTAAACAATTTGGATCGTTTATAATTTAGCAGTGTGCTTTAGGTACGTCCAATCTCAATAATCAATAATTCCAATGGAATCTGGTATTTCACTGAAGATTTTTAGATAAAAACATATAGGATAATGCAACTGCTGGAATACATTTTTAATTGAAGTAAAAATTGAAAAAATCCAATTTAATTGTTGTCGTAGGGTTATACATTTGATAGATTAATGATGACAAATATGTGCTTGCATAGCTTTGAGACCAAAATTATGAAAATCGGTCCGGTAGAAGAGCCAAACGAACTCGAAAAAAACAAATTTAACTCCCATAAGTAATGTACAGGGAGGCAGTTTGTGCATAGCTCAAAATATACGTCAAAATGAGTGCTGATGCTAGCAAATCTATGGTGCGTCTATAGATTTAGTTTAGAGCCGAATTCACACTATGTAGCAAAACCTGCTATATAACTTTTGCTATATACCATTGCTTTATAACTTTTGCTGTATGAAAAATTTACAAACAATTTTAGTGATTCTGGTGCTCGTGCTATATGTTATATGTAGCACAACCTCATTCGCATTCCGTATCGAAATGTGCGCTGAAGAGACATTGTTCGTGACAGCTATCGTGGTGATCTTGGAAGTCAGAGAGAGAGACAGACAGGAGCGAAGATTTTAGCAAGTTTTAGGTTTGACCGCTTCTTGCTTCGAGAAATAAGTACAGTGTAGCAGATTTATTACGGGACCTTAATGATGATGAATACCCTGACAATCCATAATTAAAACGCTAAATAAGGCGACGGTAACTTCAAAAACGTTTTATGTATGATCACAACGCCGGTTGTCCACGGAACAGTTCAATTAAGTTTATAATATCAATAGCCCCGATAATATCATCCCGATCCTAGGCACTGCCACTTTCCGTGTCCAGTCCTTCCATTGTAAACAAAGATCGCTGAGCAAAACCGTTCAGCGCTACATATAGGAGATGCTAGACGAAAAATATATGTATATCATTGCTACATATGGCAATGTTAGATGTAGCACGTATTTCTTTTGATATTTACCGACTCCCGATGGATAGCACAATTTTAGCTATATATAGCAGGATCTGCCACATATAGCAGTGTTATATAGCACTTTTGTAAAGTTACTTTTTCTACTTCTAGCAAATGTAATATAACATTGCTAGATGTTACACAAATCTGCAATGTAGCAGGTTTAGCTACATAGTGTAAACCCGGCTTAAGGCCAAAATTATGAAAATCGGTCTGGTAGAAGAGCTAACCCGACTCGGAAAAGAAAAACCAATTATTTTTATAGATTGCAATAATTGATTTACCAGTATGCATAATCTAACCATACGAAAAATGAGTTGATAATTTAACAGCTTATTGTTATTTAATTAAATTTTCTTTGATTAAATATTGTTGTTAACAATTTGCATTTGTGTTTAAAGTGTGTTTCTTATGTTAAGTGTGTTATTATGAGCTTAATATGTACCACATATTAGTGAGTAAAGTGGTGTATGGATTTCATAACCATTATTTTACTAGAGACCGTTGCATTAATTTAACCACAATGGGCTCTGTTGCTAGTCTATTAAATAAATAACATTAGGTTAAACGAAACGAGTACCAAGGTTTGCTGCTACAAGGAAACCAATTAAGTGTGTTTTTAGTAAAATATTAATTGTTTAGTATAAAATAAATAAATCTTGAAAGTTTTATCAAAATATATCCATAAACAAGGAAACTACAACTTTTTACCATATTCTCCATAAGAATAACAAAGGGATTTTAAATTTCCAATTTTTTGAATTTTCCCCGTTACCAATAATCGTACAAAACCCCTTTGATATACTTAACCATTTGTTTTTTAAGCTCTTTAAAAAGGTCTAGAGAGAAATTGGGGAATTTTACGTTTTAAGGGTCAAAAATGAAAAAAAAACAAATTTTAAAAGTATAAAATAACTTATAAATAGAAAACTTTTCAAATGCCAAATTTTTAAACGCACCTTTTTTCGCCCATATTGCATCACTGTTAACAGTATATTTTAAATTCAACCATTATATTCTTTTCCAGCATGAAATGTTCTATAATTTGATACCAAACCAGATTTTTTAACAATAATTTAAAATGTTACACTTTTTTTTAAATGGCGACCAAAAAACCGTATTTTGCGTAACAGTACAAATGTATATTTTTAGTATGTTTTTTATAAGTGTATTACCTACCATTTCTAACTGGAATAATTTCTGTTGCAATTAGTTCCACCTCAAACCCTATTTCTACTGCACTATTAGGAGAAAACGAAAAGAAATGAATTTTTAAATTCCCATGTATATATATATATAAGTAGTCTACTGTTGTATTTTTCTTGTTTGTGCATGTATTTTTTGTCAAATTTGGTAAATTTATTTGTTTATTACTGCACTATTAGTATTTTAACAACAAAACTTGTTTTTCCTGTAGAATAAAATTTATACAGGGTGTTTTTTTTTTTAAACTTGCATCTTTATTTATGTAAAAACCGCAATAGATAGAAATATGCAGTTTGCGGGAATCATCTATTGACGTAGGGGGCCCAATTTTTTTATATCAAAGTTACATTCACATCCCCCCCTTTCCCTCCCTGCCACCAACTTATTTTTTTTTAAATAGCAAGGTACCCCTTGTGACATATCAAATGAATGAGCATGAAAAAAGAAAATGTTTGATGAAAAAAAATTAAAAATCGGTTCATAAATTTGCGAGATATTTCCCCCCCCCCTTTCCCCGGAACTTGATTTTTTTTAATAGCAAAGTACCCCTTGTGACATATCAAATGAAAGAGCATGAAAAAAGAAAATTTTTGGTGAAATTTATATTTCATTTGATATGTCACAAGGGGTACTTTCCTATAAAAAAAAATCAAGTTCCGGGGAAGGGGGGGGGGGAAATATCTCGCAAATTTATGAACCGATTTTTAATTTTTTTTCATTATACATTTTCTTTTTTCATGCTCTTTCATTTGATATGTCATAAGGGGTACCTTGCTATTAAAAAAAAAAAATAAGTTGGGGGGAAAGGGGGGGAATGTAAATGTAACGTTGAATTCAAAACAATTGGGCCCCCTATGTTAATAGATGATTCCCGCAAACTGCATATTTCTATCTATTGCGGTTTTTACATAAATAAAGATGCAAGTTTTTAAAAACAAAAAAAACACCCTGTATATTCGTTTAACTGAATGTTATTCAAAAGGGAATAAATCTGATAACTTTAAGCAACAATTTCAGTCCAAACAAATCTTAATTCACTCAGTCTGCAAGTTTGCTGTGGTTGAAATAATTTATTTTTAATTAGGAATATAAGTACACGTTATTAATGCTCTGAACGAGTACAATTCCACGCTTCCTTCACACACATACACATTAGTATACGAAACTATTTTATTTATACACCACAATTTGTACTATACATCCTCAGATGTGTCTAGGTTATATTGTTTAACTGACTCTGGCACTACTACGGGTTCAGCGTTGTAGGGTAGCCCTTTCTGCTGTTCTTCCCAAGAACTGTTAGTCGTACTTTTATACAATATTGTCCTGTCATTTTCCGAACCTGGAGGTGGTTGCCACACTTTATATTGTAGGAATTCTGGGTTGCAGTCCCCTAAGTACTGGTAGACCAAATTCTTCACTGCATTATAGTTAGGATTGATGTATTTCTGTTCGATCCCGTACTTGATAATGGCATCCTTCGCTGCATATTGCTCAGGTGTTGCTGGGTCATCTAAACATAGTGTTTATTAGTTTTACTAGTCTTATTTCCCGGAATTATATTTCCACTTTAGGCTAGGTCTAAAAGGGGTTATAGCATTGTAACAAAGCTATTAGTGATTGGCGGGGCTTGAAACCGAGATCCAGGGGACCGAAGTCCAGACCTCTACCACTAGACCGGCTTGCAAGCCCATGACGTGTGTCTTTTAGAGCACTGTGTATTTTTTCATTGATACCAAACTAAATGCAAGGAACAAAATGGATAATCATCTACATCTGTAGTCCACATCCAACAATTTCAATTAGAAAATGTCAAAGGTTAATTTAATTTATTTTACTCGGAAACCCTTTTAAGCAAGTGGCGATGATTATATCTATTGATTTGTTCATTTCGAGTAAATAAAACCCCACATTAACACAGAAACTCTTAGTTAGTTTTTGCTGTATGATCTATTAAATGTATATACACAACTAACCAGCATGGCCCAGTCATATACTACACTTTACCTTATAGTGTAAGATAATTTTAAGGCTATTAGTGTTATTGATACAAACATGTGTTGCAAATAGTTGAATTTAAATACCAACCTTGGAAATCCATGCCTATCTTAGCAATGGTAATGAACTTTCCTTTTAGTCCAATCTCATCATAGTATGGGTCATAGTTGGAGGTGTTCTTGAGCCAACCTCTGCCCTCATATATGGTTCCATCCGGGGCAATGTAGAAACTAAAATAAGGTAAACTTAGCAAAAGAAAATAAAATTCCATAATACAGTAATACTTGTAAGTACTATTTTAAATCGAGAAGTTTAAATATTTCTTGAAGAACCTTTTAAAGTTGGATTTTTCTAACATTATAAAGAGTAATTTAATCATGAATAGTTTTATTTTAGAATGTACCTAAAACCTAAAAAAAACCCTACTAAAATAATCATATTCTTAGTGGATTTCTTAAGTAATTAATCGTTCCTACCTTCGTATCATTAGCTATGTAGCTCTAGCCGTATATAACTGCCATGTCCTTGATTACTCTTCCATAATTTAATAGAACAGCCATTTTTTTTTGTAGTTTGTTATTGTTTTTATTCCAAACTAAATACAATGTTGGTTTTATACTTTAGATTTTTATATTTAATTAGCTATTGCGCATTAACAATTTAGGGTTTACAGCACCTGCCATGCATTTTTAAAAGGTAAGAAATATGTGTTGATAATTACAGGTTTCGGTGGAATGTAACTATCAAATATATCACGAGCCCAGGAAATGCATGCATCCTTATGATTAGCTTCGTTGGTGGTATCATTACCGGATACATGTCCAGAGGATATGTGTGTCTAGTGTGTAGGTGTGTGATAAAACCATAAACAAAGCCAATCAAGTGGATTTAATGTATTGCTGGAATAAATGTGTTTGAAAATTGCAATTATCCGGAAAAACAAACACATGGCTGTTCGGCTATTCGGAGATGCATGACAGGTACAACATGCAAACCAATTATAGGCAAAATAGCAGTTCCGAGTATATAACAACAAACTTTTGTATTTTTAAACTAATTCCAGCCTTTGATGAATTGAACATACTTATGCTTCATGTCGGCCATTTCATGTATACCCATGTGGCATTTCTGCATGAAGCGCATCAGCTGACAGCATTCCTCCTTGTCGTGGCAGGACAGCGAGGCTGCATGAACAAACGCCACGTCCCTTACTGGAGGCTCCAGAGGGTCCAAGTGACAGGGAGGCATGGCACCCCACTCGGTCCGCGTAACCATCGCCAGTGTCATCTTGCTGGAGAAGAGACTGCTGGAAAATTCACAATTTACATACTTAACTTTACGTTGTGGAAACATTTCTTTACGTAGGTTCCAAGACCAGACTTTTTTTGTAAATTACACTGAAGTATAAAATTTAAGGAGATTCATATGTCTAAATACCTATTAATGATTAGTTGATGAAACTGTAAATACGACGTTCATCAAAACCAATCTTTATTGAAAACCATGCGTTTTTTATGCATCTTTATTATCTTTCAATGTTTGGATGTTTCTTTCTTTCTAATTAATGCTAAGTAGAACGTATTTGATATTAAATTATTGAATTCATACTGAAAAATAATGTTCTATCATGTTTTATGAAATTAAGAAAACTAATTCAATCTTTTTTTTCAAAAGCCCTACATAATTTTGGATGCTTAGACCTAATAAGGTGAACAATTATCCAATAAGGATTTGCAATCCATATTTCTTTTTTACTTCTATGTTTACACATTTGTTTCCCAAATTCTTTTAGAGGCTATAGTTTTTTTTTTATCTGTCTAGTACAATTTAAATAGTGATTTAATTTAATAATTTACTCTCAAAATAGCACGGCCAATTGCCTCACTTGGTGAACTGTTAGGCTATAAGTAGTATGTCATAATTACTGAGACTTAAGCATAGTTAATTTTAAACTCACCTGAAACCTTTCAGGAATACTGTATGACACTTTATTCACATTTTACCACCTATTTATATATAAAGAGAAATAAACAATGACTATCACATATTACTTAAAATAAAAATAACAACATCTGTTTGGAAACAATTTAAGAACGTGAAACCCAAATTTGACAAGAGTGTGCAAACTTTCATCACATAACCTTGGGCTTGACACTGCCGACTTGCATAATTCAAACCAATCGATTAATAAATAGTTATTATTTATAAAAATAGTAGTACAACAATGATATGTTCATTAACTAATACAACAGAATAATACAATTTATCTTTCAAATTTGAAACGTCTTAAGGATTATTAATTGTTGCTAATTACAATAACTATACTTACTTTGTCACTGGTTTACATACACTCGCACGTTTCTGTAGCAAATCATTGCATGTTTGTGTCTAGAACTATCACTTCAGTCACACTTCTGATAAAACTGTTATCTTTTATTTTTTTTTCTCTCCGTGAAGTGGTGAATAAAAATTATACAAGACTAATGTAGTGTTAACAAAATAATAACAATGTAATTAGTAGTTGAATGAACTCATATATTTATGTTTGAAAGAACTCTCTCTTATTTAATTCAGTATAATTCCATACTTAGCCTAAACATGTGTCATATTTATAAACAAAAGCTATGATACATAAGAACAGGAAGTATGGTAATTGGTAAGTATAAATCTTTTCGAAAAATATTTATTTTAAGTTGATAAACCCAGTTCGTTCGTATTATAGAAACATATAAATAAGTAGAAGGCCTTAACAATGTTGTTATTATATAATCGAACTATTGGTCCTATTTGTCACTAAATATGTACTAGGTTCAAAGTCAATCGTTTTATCTCTAATACTTTATTTCTTTAATACTTTATATATGGTTTCTGAAGAATGGACACATTTGTAAAATCACACACAGGCAGGCAGTAAACTAGGCACTTTAGACCCATTTTCATCCGATATTTGTTATTCATTTGAGCTTATGAAGAATAACTCAAATTCTTTCCAGGGGGTTTATATACACCCTGTATATATTTTTATAAACTAACGATGCTTTTCAACTATGGAGTTTTTAACATACTAAACAAATGTGTACTCTTTAATGTAATGCATCCTAATGACCTTTGTAGACAGGGAGGTTACGCCAGAAATTACGGTTATTTTTATAAGAGTATTCACTAGTTTTTCAACGCTCACCCTTTAAAACAAAGGTTGAATTAAAAGTGATTTTATAGTGAAAGATTATATAGTGAAGTGATTATATAGCAAGATTAGTTTTTTTTTATGAGTAAGAGTTTAAGCATAGTAAATTGCAATTAATGAGTCCCAACTCCCAGGTTTATTTTATTTTAAATTCAACAGCAAAAACTGTTAAACTCCCACATCTAATTTCTTTTCTTAATTTAGATCTGAACCGTCCATTTGAAATCCTACCTTTGAAGCTTGTCCCAAGAGCTGAATGGGGAGCTCAGGCCGCTACGTCAAGAGAGAGATACAAAGAGTATCCCATTCGATGGGTCGTTGTTAGGTTTACAGAGTCGGAGGAGTGCTTCAGCAAAGAGGAATGTTCAAAAGTGCTTCAGCGACTTCAGCGAGAACAGATGGAACAGGGGCTTACAGACATAAAACACAAGTAGGTATGGGGTGGGAAAGTAGTATGTTGGATGGTATATAGATATCTTCAACAGTTAATAGCTTTGCCATAAATTATTCCATTACGTGACGTTAAGAGGATTGAACTCGTCACTGTCCGAAAGAAAGAAACTATAAATCCTAGGTGTTTTATTGGATGGTTCTTGATAAACATACTTAATTGAGTAAATATTTAGTTTCAGAAATAAACTGTTACTGATTGCTATACTTGAGGGAGGAAATTAAAAATAACGTAGGTAAAGAATTCGTGTTACTTGGAAAACCTTTCCTGGAAATATACTTTACCAACGTTAACTGTAATTAAGTTGGGCATTGTATATTGTTTTGTTTGAAATGAAATGCCATTCACAATTTAGACATAATATTAAAGTGATGGCTCTTAGTGAACTGCGTAAAGTAAATTCATGGAAATACTATTATTAAGTGTGTGAAAAACGTTATGTGGATATTTATAGGGATGCAATGTCGATAAGATATTCCCTGGTGTGGATTAATGTCTGCACTTGTGAGTATTACGACTATCCACAGTACTAACCTAATAATTAGACAAATTCGTAAAATACCAAGGCAAAAATGTGGATGGATTCCTCTATAAAACTGTAGTTCCCTTGGTTGCCCTTAGCTGTATGGGCTATTAATTAACAACTGTGTATGTCGGCCTTAGTCACTAACAGACTACAAGATCGTGCCACTCATCCTACACTCATCCTTCACTCATACTTGGCTTAAAACAACTACTTATATGGTCACAGTTTCCCAGAAAAGTATTAAAATAAGTAAAGTATTAAAGATATAATCTGTATTTATTGTATGATAATTTTAGAACGATAATTTATTAACGCAATTTCATTGTAAAAACTTCATTACTGAAAGCTTATTTATTTTATTGACGTTAACAAAATTAACAATTAAAAGTTATCCATTCTAGAGTTACTTTCAATTTTGATGAATAAAATTGTTGCTCACATTGAAATTATGTTTTATGATAGCGGAATAAGTTTTAAACAAGATACAGTTTTGAAAAGTTTTAATGAAGTTGTAAAATCAAATAATTTATCTCCACCAATTACAGAGTCGTAATCTAGAGCTTGGAAACATCATTTTAAGGGCTCGCTATAAGCTTATATCGTATTTTATAAGATATTTTCTTTATTGAAACAAAAGCAAACTATTAAAACAATCTTTAAGTATTACAACAAAATCAGTCCTACAAAGAGGTTGATATTTTTAAAATGATATACGAGACACATGGAACAAACTACGAACTTTAAATTACACAATTGAAATAAATAAATATTTTTAAACACCAACGAGTCACTCTTTATTCTCTCTAATCAGAACAAAATACACAAAAAGATACAATTGGTATTCTTACACATACTTTAAACAACAATAATTAATTCAAGGGAATACATAAAAGTATACAATATTTGAACACTATTTAAATTTATTTTTGGTTCTCAGATTTGGCTGTCATCATAGTCTAACTGTTTATATTTTGTTTTAATTTAAATATAAATTAATCCAAACTAGAAATGAATTTCACTCATGTTCTGTAAAGTGAACACCTCGAAACGCTCAAACTAGAAGGACTAGTTATGAACAAGTACATTAATTCTATGAAATGAAAATGAAATGAAATGAAATAATGCTTATTTCTCAACTGAAAAATACAGTTCATGGTATTTTAACATAATAAATTAAACAATCCTTGACTTAAAAATAACTTACAAAATAATATTAAAACTAAATGGCACAAAGAAAAAAAAAACCTTATCAACTTATATGGAAATTGTCTACATATGCAGGGCCTGTGCGTAGACATGAGTTGCGGGTAATTTGTTTAGTGAGTGGGAAAATTATTTTTGGAAATAATTGTTATGACTTGGCCCATTGATTTTACCTTCGACTTTATAAATGGCCAAGGTTAATTGTCGTGGTTTTATCTACAGCTTCATGGTAGGAGGCGACTGGTCTGTGTATGAAGGAAGAGGGTGGAAATACAAAGCAGGAGATCCCCTCACTCCGGACGTCGAAGGGGTGTGTCTTGACGTTGGCTACATCGGACCCTCCCCTCAGATCAGGCAGAGTATGTATCTAGGGTTGAATTTTATTGCTTCTTTAGCACATTTAATATGTAGGGAGTAAGGTATTATTCTGAGTCATAGGGTAAGACATGGATCAGGGACCGATTAACATTTGATGTCTCTAGAGGTCAAAAATACTTCAGTTCAAATTTACACACATATTTTATGTGTCCGTTTAGCATGAAATTTCGAGTCAAAATCATCCTGTTTTGATGTGAAAATCTAAATTTATTCGAACCGGTTCACAAGCGTAATCAGACTAAAAGGATAAGGTTAGTATTGGGTAATAATTGGAGTTTCCCATTTTTGACTCCCCCAAAATTGTGCAATTTCTTAAACTATTTCGTAGAGCTTAAAAGACAAATACATAATCTAGGTTATTGACGTGTTGATGATGTATGTCTAATGACTATGGACTATGGATGGATAAAAATAAAACTCTAAGGTTTTCATTCCTATGTTATTCTCACAGAAAATAAATAAACTTTTGTTTTTTGCATTTTTATGTGTGTATTTTGAACGTATTGAGCTAATTTGTTTATTCACTACTAAGCTATTATCATTTCAATAAAATAAATACACTCATTATTACCTTCCCTGTAGCAGAAAACGTAATTATTCACGAAATTTCATATTTTAGTAGGAAATAAGTCGGCCAATTTTTAATTTGTATTTTTATAAATATCGAACCATGTATACTAAAGTTTGTTCAGTCTACAGGTTTGACGGGGCAAATGTCACTATTTTCACCATTTCCTACGTTTATTTTAAAGAGAACAAAATTGTTAACAAAGTGCAGAATAAGTTATACAAGAGTATCTCATTTGATTTTATGTGGACAACAATAAACGACACAATATCTACTTGGCTAATAGTTACATGTTAAATTATCGTAGTTACATCACACATACTTCCAGAACCCGGTATCAAAGAAAAAGTTCACAAAAAAAAATACTGTTTTGAGACTGGGAATAATACACAAACTTCATTTAATTCATATTCAATTTTTTTTCTGTTATAAGGAAAGACAATGATTAAAGTAACGATTTACTTTGTTTTTCCAAAGTCAAGAAATTTAAATGAAATTGTTTTGTGTTTCCTACACTAAAACTTGAAAACTATCTTCATTTAATATTTGGATAGTTTCATTTGTACAATATATCTAAACAAGTTGTTAAGTGTCTTTATAAGTCACATGGTATATTATATTAGATTGTTTTAATTAGAAAGTTATTTTATTAGTTTCAATCATTTACATTTTATAGAAAAAACAGCACACCTATGTATCCTTAACAAATAGTTCACCATATAAATATAGTACCGAAATATAATTGTTTACGTTGATATACACTAATCTATTCCATTATTTTCAGTTAACTATCCATCAATCGAAATGAAAAACGCATACCACAGAATATTGGAATTCGGAGTAAATCATGGACTTGTAGATAGAAATTTTAACACCGATTCAGAATTTTCAAGTGACCGTATCCATGCAATACTGGATCCCTATCTAGTGAGTGATGTGTTGAAGGGTGATGACTAAGGATAAATCAATGGTGAAAAATGCAATTTCTATCTAAGGTGTTACAGTTTTCAGCAGAAACTAATTGAAACTCTCAAATTTTAGATATTTCGTATGTCTTCTTCTTCAAGGGAAAGGTATCTCGTATGCTATTGGTCTTTGTCTCCATGGGTCCCAATTGCGGTTGGCAAGCACTGGCAGAAATTGGTAATGTTTTCTAATCAGGCGTGGCTTGTGTCGTTGTCCGTATCTAATAAGCTCTTGCATTACTTCCATTACCTTTGTACCAGGAAATGCTCCTGGAATTTAATATACATTACCATTAATTAAAGTAAAATAAAACCTTTATTCTGTTAAGTGTTATCTAATTTATTACATTTAGATTATATTCAATGCTGTACTAATGTTGTTTAATTTATTTTAAAAATTACCTTTGCGCTTGGAAATGCTTTTAATGTAATACTATTGTACATGTAACTACTAATGAATACATGTTCATGTACTAATGAAATGTGTACGAGTGTAATAGAATTGTATTACTAATGCATTGCATAAAGTAGAATAAACTCTTTATGATATCAACCACTATCCAACTTACTGCAGTAACACTTCATTCAACGCAGTTTCTAGTTTAATATTGATATTTTTCAATAGGATGGAAAATGTACAATATTCATATAATCTAAGTTACATATACAGGGTGAGTTTTAAATGAGTCCCCCCTACTTTTTTCCACATTTCAAGATATCAAATCAGGACCACGTCAGATCATTAAAGAGTAGTAAGTACTTCATTTTGACTGGGTATAAATTTTTGGCCGCCATCTTGGATCCACCATATTGGATACAAGGTTATTTTTTCAAATGTAAAGGTAGGGTTGTGACCCATCGTTTTAAGCTACATTTTTATGCTAAATACGATGCTGCAATTTGTTTTTTAAAATCTTTATCCATTCTAAGGTTATGAGAACTTTTTATAACATTATTTTTAGCCCATTTTAACATTGTGCATTTAGAAACTAAGAACATAATCGCAAAATAGTGCTAGAAAAAGATTTATGTATATTATGTGGTGTATACTTATCTTTATCTAGTACTATTTTGCGATTATGTTCTTAGTTTCTAAATGCAAAATGTTAAAATGGGCTAAAAATAATGTTATAAAAAGTTCTCATAACTTTAGAATGGATCAAGATTTTAAAAACAAATTGCAGCATCGTATTCAGCATAAAAATCTAATTTAAAACGATGGGCCACAACCCTACCTTTACATTTGAAAAAAAAAACTTTGTATCCAATATTGCGGATCCAAGATGGCGGCCAAAATTTTATACCCAGTCAAAATGAAGTACTTACTACTCTACAATGATCTGACGTGGTCCGGAGTTGATATCTTAAGAAGTGTAGAAAAAATTAAGGGGGAACTAATTTAAAACTCACCCTGTATACATTCTAATAAAAAAGCCACAATAGAACGTTGAATGTGTTCATTACAGCTGAATGATGGAAAATTGGAAAAATAGTAAGTTAAAAATATTTCTCATATAAGTGTATTTTAAATCAACTAAATTCCCTTTGGAACTGGTGTAAATATTTTCCAAGCAATTTAATTTACTTTAAATGTACATACTTACCCTTTTTACGCTTATGTTTGCCGATGTAGCATATGTCGAATATTTCATCTTCTATTTCCGAATATTGTTTGTAAGTCTCGGTGGATGCAGTGTGCCACCCCCTCCCCTCATATAACGTTAGGTCTTTTGTAATGTAGAAACTGCAATGAAAAGCGCTAAATTTTAAAGAATGTAATTCTTTAGATTATGATAATACTTGTTAAAATGCTAACAGATGTGCCAGGTAGGCAGTAGAAAAAGCCTAACAAATAATTTAAGGTATTTTGGTTTAAAAGAAATTGCAATACCGGTATGGAACTTTAAATTTGTGGTGACACGGAAAAAACATATTAAAAATGCCCTCTCAAATAACCAGAGATCAAGAGGAAGTCCATAAGATTCCCTTTAAGGTTATTCAAGTATATAATATTATTCACGTTCAAGCGTCTATATTTCCAATTAAAGCAAATCTTCTTTGGGTACAAAATCGAGGCTAAGCTCTTCTCGGGAAAATATGTTACGTAGTACACTAATTATATCGAAAATTCAAGTTCCTTACAATTTTATTACCATTCAAAGGAAAATAAATAAACTTATTTTAAACAATGCTCATGACACGTACTGAGTTTGAAATACAAAGTTACTTTAATTTTTAATTTGCAAAGGAAATGTGTTTATTACGAAATTCAAAGTGTTTTTATATTTTGACTATAAAACTATTACCGGAGTTTGGCTGTTTAATTACAGGACACCTTGTGTATTTGCTTATGCACCAAATTATACTTCCGACATATACAGAATACACATATACATATTACCAATTCGTGCATTACATACTAATACTTCCCACCTATCTAAAACCTTCTCACACCTCATTACTCCCACTTATTTGTGCATGTACCTACTTATACTGTATGTCGGGCATGCCTTGTCGATACATATCTCGCATCTGGAGCTCTCTCATGGCTTGCATGCAGTCCTTCTTGTTCCTACATGTCTTTGTGTTGGACCATACAAACATCCACATTCTCACTGGGGTCTTCAGTGGTTTCTCATACTGAGGAGGTATAGCTCCCCACATCTCCCGGGTGTATATGTTGAGGGGGACTTCATAATCCTCGTCGTACCTGAAGAAATATGTGTAATATGTGATTTTGTTATAAAAATATCCAATAAATACATTTTAATCAAATACCATAGATGTTAACATTCCTTAGAAAATTCATTTTACTTTAAATATTAATAAATAATTTGTTCAGAGTTTACACATAATATAAAAAAATGTATTCGTATAAAATATGTTCTTATAAATACATAATGCTTACTACTACTAACAACTGTTCTACGGATACACAAAAAAATCTTATATCGTAGGCTACAAGTTACCATTCTATTTTTTTTTTATTGCATTAATGTGGCATTAAAGTGTGTTTCAATTTTCTTCAAGTCAATTAGGATTTGGTATTTTTTACTAATCATTTATTAATTATAATTTATCAAATTAAAAATAAAATTACTATTTCTTGTCCCATGTTAGTTAACAGAAATGAATTGTTTTCATCTATAGCTCACGATAATTTGTTTGACTTCTAAACAAATAGGCAATTTTTTTGACAATATCCCAGTTTTTATAAATATTGTACCACGTGAATTTATTCAACATATAACCTTTAAATAGGAATATAACGGAATTAGTTAGTTTTCAAATAACGATTTCTGAATAGTTACTGTCCTGCGTTAACTGAAATTTTTATTGCATGTTATTCTTTACAGCTCTTGGGCATTAGTATACATCATATAAGTACAATTACATTAATCAAGTTTAGAGTGTTACCAAAATTTAACACAAATCAAAATTATACTCTGCACGATGGAACCTGTCTCCTGACCCCTCCATCTGCCAGGGAACTGGAATACAGAGGCCCAGGTAGAAAACGTGTTAGGAGACAGGTTCCACCATACAGACTATAGCCAATCATTTTGCATAAGAAACAAACGCGTTTATTGATGACAAAACACAAACACATTAATTTGATCAAAATGTAAATTTCATTAAATAATTAACTCGGTTGTTATTAAATAATTAACTCGGTTGTTGTAGTACCAGTGCGTACGCTAAAGTTCAGATAATCTTTAAATATATGAAACCATCGTTCGGCGAATTGGTAAGAATACCATATCAATAAACCTTTATTTAAAGTCACTGAATTGTCCTACAAGGTCCCTTAAGAATCACTTAAGATAAAGACAAAATAAAGTAGAGCCCTAGAGACATTATTCCCCTATCAGCAATTTTACTTTACTTGTTTACTGTCTTCTAATGTCGTTTGTTCCAATTTACGTTTACAAAGATTTATACTATGTAGAGCAAGTAGTAATAACACACAAAGTACGTTAGTTCAGATTCGCTCGGCCATTTTATGGGTTTCTTGTTAATTTCTTCCCAATTTTCAATCTCGGATTCGGTGTCAATCCACTCCATTTTGAAATCTCAAGGTTTCTAAAACATTAGAAAATTTAGTAGTTTAAATTCTAAAAGGTTTACTGAAAAACAATGTAAATTAAAAGGTTCAAGGCGTTTAAGTGTTTCCGTACTTACGAAATAGAGTATGCCTTTTACTAGATGTTAAAATAATGTTTAAAAAGAGCAAATCATAACGAAACAATATCGTATGTAAAAGGTTAAATACAAGATCAATTGGTTTGATAAAAAGTGTTTTTTGTTGTTCTGTAATGGTAGACAGATATGATTCATTTGGCAATATTAATAATTAAATTGTGCTGCATCATAAAAGAAGGCTTGGTAAAAGACTAAGGAAAGTTTGAAATGAATTGTTCCTTAACAAGATGTGTAACAGTTATATTATTCAAAACCCTATATTCAGAGATTTGTGAATAACCTTTATGGTAGTTAATGATGTTACAACTACCATAGATACTTTTCAAGACTTAAAAACATCTTAAAGTATTTTGACACAAGGTTATCAACTGGTAAACAGGATACTTACCAATTTTGGTTATCCAAAAAAACTTTATATTGAGATCACCGTTTGTTGTCCTAAATTTAAATAACAAACAAGTTGATAAACTATTATCTTTAACTATTATCTTATCACTGGTATTGCTTGAGTTCAAGTTGATACTCACTCTTTAGAGAGTGTAAACATTGTTAAGTAACTTTTGTTTCATTTGTTTTTAAAGGTGGTTAGTGCCCATAGTTGCCTTTCACATAAGCCTTGGAACTGTGCGTGGAACGTATCCAGCAAAACAAGGGGTGAGCCGGTACAGTACAAGGGTGAACTGTACTGATAAAAAGTAGTGGCAGGTACTGTACCAGGATTCGAACCTACAACATTGCTGCCTCGGGCCCGTTGTCCTTAATGCTACCAACTGACTTATTGATTCACAAATTTTCTTGTTGCAGATTAATTTACACTTTTCCTTCTGAAAATCCATTAAACATTTTGGTGTAACATCGCAGCTACTGTAGTCTTGATCTTTACTTTTATGTGTAGCAATTAAATTTATTTATCTTTTTTTAAGGTCGAATTTCACTGTGTGTGCATCGTAAGTTCTTATTTTATACAAAAATTGTGAGTAGTAAATTATTTGTTAATATATTAGTAAATTATTTGCTAATATATTAGTAAATTATTTGCTAATATATTAGTAATATTAGTAATATATATTAGTATATATTAGTTAAATTCCAAGAGATGGATAATTGAAGACTAAATGCCCTTAATAAATTTAGGACATAGTTAATAGCTGTAGTTAGTATTGTCATTAGCTCACTTACGAGCTCATGTTTACTATCCATGTCATGTAGGCCTAATGTTTGAACTGTGCTATTTAACTATTATCTAAAATAAAAACGAACATTTGTCAACGTATGTTTGATGTAAAAATAAGGGGGTTTATCTGGATTAGCTTTTTTTCTTTGAGAGTTGACACGTAAGCTGGTGTAGGGGTTTTTATTTAAGGCAATATTGTTAATGTCTCTTTTGATTTACGAAATTACAGTTGTATCGGTCCACATATAAAATAAGGGTTCAGTTTAAAAAACAAGTCAACTTAAAAAAAAAACAAAAAAAAAAAACAGTAACGTTGTGTTTGAATGGCTGTAAGTAACTAAAATATATTACTTAGTAGTTACTCATAAAAATGTATGTATTTCAAATCAGTTCCATCAAAATAAAAATAAATAAATAGCATTGACTAAACGTAGGTCGATTCATGTATTCACTACACACTTGTGAATTAAACCCTGATTATCGACTGTCATTGATAAACCATTATATTGGTAAATGCATTACCTGTATAACAGACGTGCAAGTGATATTATGTAGCTATAATCTGTATGATTGAACCTGTCTCTTGACCTTCCATCAACCTGGGGAAGGGGAAATAAACAGGGGGCAGGTTATATCATACATACTATAGTAGTTTATACAAAAAACTTTATAATATAACAATAGTCATTCTCTTTGTAGTTGCAGTTTTTATTTAGTAAAATACCAAAGACTGCCTACAGATATGCAGCATCAGAATCGCATTAGAACCAAAGGGGTACAAGGAAATGAAAACGTCAGAGTTACATTTAAATTACATTTAATATATTACCTTGGTCGCCGGAAATACCGTATATCTATGTAGTTGTGTCTGAATCCATACATGATCAGGGCGTCTCTTACGTGCATTACGTCTAGCTTAGGGAATCTCTCTGTAAAAAAAATTAAAACTGAGTAAAGATTTGCAAGTAAAATACTTTTGTACTATACATTTAAAATTTAATTGATAAAATATTAAGCTTAAACTAGACTATACCAGGCAAATGATTTTAACCTCTTATGTAGTGCCGGTGTGACGTTAAATACATTTTTTTGTCACGAGTTTAAGATAACGACGAAGACAAAGCGTAAGGTTAAAAATTGAGCAAGGATCAAATACCCCCGCTGCAGCAAACCTGCAGACTAAGCGAATTTACATTTACCTGGCTGGAATTTTACTAAATTTTAGTGAGTACTTAGGTTTGCTGCTACAGGGAACATATTGAGGTGTGATATTATTGCAATGTTGATAGCTTTATTCAATAAACCAAATTTCAAATTGGTTAAAATATATCAATAAACAAGCAAACTACAACAGTAATTTATTCTCTATAAGAATAACATGGGAATTTTCAATTTACAGGTTTTTAAATTATCTCCGTAACCGTTGGACATACTACAACGCATCCTTATACAAAATTATTTCTTTTTTTAATCTCTACAAAATATTTTGGAGAGAAATAATGAAATTTTGTGTTTTTATGGTCAAAAATTGGAAACATCAATTTTTATTTAGTAATTTGGCCAAATATGCAATGCATTCAATACAATTATTCACGCCCCAGGATTAATAAACATGTTTTCAAAATTATGTATCATGCTAATTAGGGTGCATTTACAGACAAGTAATTAATAACACTATCCTGAATAGCCGATCAATTAGCAAACGAAATCTGAATACCTCCTTACCACACCTCATTAAACCTATAATCCGATTAAGATTAATTAGTCTCCTTTGAACTTATGGCTGTGATAAAATTTGGTACAGCTTGATATTATTTTTATCAAAGGTTCTCAGGCAATATATTAAGAGTATATTAAGAGTAAAAATGAGGTATTTACTGTGAGTAAAAATCTAACGAGTAAAACACTGAAATGGATAAGGACAAATCATTTTCTATGTCTCTTTTTAATGTCTGACCTTCATATCCAAGGAATCTGGGATCTAGCCTGGAGACGTTTTCACATTACTTCAAGCTGAACCAAGAGCTTCCATTATCGTTTTGATAAAATTTATTGGTGACCAATGGGACTTAAACCCGGGAGTTCGGGAAACGAAGTCCCGTTTTCCAAAACAATTTTGCTTCCAAGGATTTACAGTCTTGGGTGTGGATTCGTAATAAACTTGAAACTCTTCAAATGTTTTAGAGCTATTATGCTCTATCGGTAAAAAATGGTTGGTTTTTAAAGTAAGAAGTTAAGAAGTTTAAAGTTTATCATTTTTGGTAACCCAACAAAAAATCCTACTTACCTAATTCATTTACGCCTATGTACGCTATGTTTAAAATCCTCTCCTTCTTGTCTTCAAACTGTTCCCAATCTTCGTGTGGTTGAATATCCCATCCTCTTCCTTCGTAGACATTCAGATCGTCCCCAAGCATGAAGCTGAACATATGAAATGTCAGGAAAGTATTTTACTTACGTAAATAAATGCATAAATATTGACTAAATGAAACAGAATTACAACAAAGTTTGTTTGAAGGCGTATGCCTATAATACAATAGTTACATTGATGAAGTACGTCATCGAGAATTTCTTGACATTTGCCTATTGGGTTTGATGATAATTGGAGTGTCCAATCAAAATCAATCACCACTAACCATCTTTTATATGTGTTTACCATCTTGTGAGTAACAGTATAAGCGTAAATATATTATTACAAGCGCTAATAGACGTATATCTTTTTTTCAGGTAACACTTACGATGCTGATCAAAATGTTATTCCGCTTCCTTTAAGTAAAACCATAGTAAAACTGGTCACTGCTGCTGGTACATGTAGACGTATAGTTTAGGTTTCAAATACAATGCCTAGATTACTATTTCTGTATGAAGTAACTTGTCTACTGACCCTGTTTCTACCTAAGAAACATTGTCTTACCCCCAGCTACACCTCCGTGACCAGACAGGTTCCGTCATACAGTGTATACATGACTTACTTGAAAGGAATGTCCGGAAGACCCTGGTCAATTGAGTCCTTCTGCATCTGACGACAACTAGCTGAGCATTCTTCGTAACTGCTGCAGGGCTCGGTATTTGTAAAGGTAAACATGACGAAAGGTGTCGGATACTGCAGAGGTTTCAACGATTCTGGGTCCTTTGGTGGCAAAGCCCCCCATTCGTCCCTTGACACTATGCGTTTTAAGTAGTCAATACATCTGTAATGGGGTATGGAGCCTGCGTTTGGAGTCAAAACCACTGGATGTTGCTGTGAAGAGAAAAAAAATTAAGTACCATGGTAAAATTGTAAATCATTTAATTGAGCGTTAATTAATCCCAAAACATTATATTTTTCTTAGTAATTTTTTTAATATATTATTTGTTAACCCCCCCAATACTAATTATGAGTAATTAGCTGTAAAATAATAATTAAAAACTAACAGATCTTTTGTGTAAAGAGGCTACTAGCCTCTTTTTTGCCCGTACACATAGGCTATGAATTAGACGTGTGTGGAACGTATCCAGCAAAGCAAGGGCGGACTGTAATGATACACAAAAGGGGTAGGATTCGAACTCAAGACATCTCTGTCTTTTGAGCCCGAAGTCCGTGACGCTACCGACTGATCCACCGGCTCAAACTAACAGTTGATATTAACAAGTATAATTTATTAAATAAGTTTTAAAAGGTGTCAAAAGAAGTAAATGCAATTTAAAAATCCAAAATACCTTATACACATTATGTGTAAACCTATGTAAATCCTTTTTCACTTTGCTAAACAGTTTTTCTTGTTTTTTTTTATTATTATTGAAGAATGTGCCAGTAACCGTACCATTTTCTTTTCTTAGTGTTCTTAAACATCATCTACATATATTTTCCTCAGAGACCACTATATTCCACTATCACCAACTAATACCTTTGGTATATTGCTTCAGGTAAAAACAAGTTAATACTGGTAATACCGGTTCCACTTGAACAAGGCAGAATAGATATACGGTACTATAAAACCTAAGGGAGTATGTTTTATCTAAGATAAAACTAAGCCCTGTGTAAAAACTAATCATACACTTAAACGAACCCACTCATGATGTTATTTATATTTTAATTTTTACGAGATTTCCTACCTTTCTCACAAGATCAAAGTATTTCGTGTTGTCATATCCACTCGAAGATGACAACATGTTAAACTGTTGCTTCTCATTCGTGGCTTGGCATTCTGATTATTTTCTACCATTTTCACAAGAAAGATTTCTGTCTTGCATTTCTATTGAGCTGTCTTATCTTTAGTGTTAAAAAGATAATTACATTAGCCTAATATTGATGTTGTTTACTGTTTGAAATGGTGATGGAATCATTTTTTTAGGTTGGTGGCCTGTTTTAACCTTGCATTTGCCCGTCCACATAGACTACAGATATGTGCGTGGAACGTATCCAGCAAAGCAAGGGGTGAGCCGGTACAGTACGAAGGTGATCTGTAGTACTGATAAAATGTTTGTTTCAGTGACCAGGATCCGAACCTACGACATCACTCCCTTGGGCCCGAGGTCCGTGACGGTACCACCTAAACCACCGACTTGTTAATGAACGATTTAGGGGTTGAATAAACTGGTGTAAAAAAGTACTCTGAATAAATAATTTTTCACTCTTGTTTTTAATTTAGATTATTTTTAAAAGTATGTCCATACTAAAATGAATCTTATATTGATTGTACGTTCGTTATAGCTATGAGTTTCCTCTAAAATTGATTCGCCTTCAAACAAATATTTAATGATGAAATGTATAATTACATTTTTATTTTTTACAAGTTCAATAAGGCTAATGTATAATATTTTTGTATTTACTATCACTTTCAGAAACTATTTTTCCATCTTCAGGAATTAGTACACTAGTACAAAAAGTAAATGATAGTAAATAAAATAAAATTATTATATATTGCCCTTTTTGAGCTTGTAAATTTCATTATTAATTGCCAATATCTCCAATATAAGTTATTAAATAGTTAATGATTGACTTTGATTATGTAATGTTCAATGATAATATTGAATCTTTCAATGAACTAACTATTGTAGTGAACGTCATGCTTATTATAATTATATTCATGTAGCTTCACTGAGAACTCACTGTGTTTGCATTTAAATACAAACGTAAGACACTCAATTTTTTACGATGAGACATTTTCGCTGTGAAATATTAGGTGCAAGAGCAACAGGGCAGGTCATTTCATTTTGGCTACACAGATTTCCTTTTACTGGGACACGAGTTTGTGAGTAACTATGTTAGTGAGGACTCGCTACTACTCCCTAGGAAATCAACGCTTTTGTAACCACTTTTTGGCTTTATACAAAACACTACAATCATTTAGAAGGTTTAACGAATATGTGTATGCATATTCTGTACACATTGGATATATTGATAAATTTGTAAAAAAGGGACTTTATAACTTTTGAAAGGAATTTAAAACCATGATTAAATTTGGACGGAAACTGTGTTTCGAATGAAAAGAACCCATTATTTACATATGATACTAAGTTTTTTTTTTGTCAAAATATACTAAATACACGATTTAGATGTAATTGACCAGAGCTTCTCAAATTAAACATGGTATGTAAAATATATCCAAGGATAAAATATATGTATATGGCCGAGGTATGGAGGTATTTGTGTATATTTGTGTGTGTATTTGTTATTGTATTTGTATATTGTGCAGGGAAATCGGTCTGGATTACCCCATTACGGAATAAAGAAATATCAATCTCAAGCTTTTAAGGTAGGGTTAACGTCAGGGAACATTTTGTTCATTTGTGTAATCGTATTGTCATATTATACTGTATAATATATATTATAATCATATTGTGCAGTCTTGAACTTAAAAAAAGGTGCAAGGTTTTTCATAAAAATGCAGAAGACATAAGTTTATAATTTTTTATTAGTAAAGAATTAAAAAAATAATTTAAAAGTACATGTATAAAAACTAGGTTAATAAGATAATTACTGGTTCCAAACGTCGATTCGATCATACCTTGCATTCTCGTCTAAATATCCATGTTCAATTCCGTACAAAATCAAATCATCTCTTATATCTAAGATCTCGATGCAGTAAAAGTTTCTGTCAACTAAAAAAGAAATTAAAACTTTATTAGCTTATTCAATATGCATATGACGTCACGTCATTAGGAAAAGAACGTTCAGACTAATACTAACACATTTTTTGTGAATATTTTTAAATTAATTAAATATCTGCTACCCTGTGTTTGGTATTTGAATGCAACTTACAGTTGAATGATCTTACCAAATTAATATTTTAACAAGTTGCTTTAAGACCTTTAGGTGAAAATTGTTTCTCTTTGTCCTCATTCAGAAATTGAGGTTTTTGTACGGTCGTTGAGTATATTTTAAACTTTTTATAAAAAAAATTCACTACCACTAATTATTGTTTTTATTATCTATAAAATACCCAAATATATCACAGATTAAGCTCAAAGAATACGCCACCGCAACAAACCTGCAGACTAGACGAATTTACATTGTTTAATTGGATTTTAACGAAAATGTGCCCTCAAACATATGCAATTTATCTGCTATTTAAATACCTGTACGTATACCAAGTATTAAGATTTTTATTCGTTGAATGTTAGTAGTGCCATAAAATATATAAATGAGCGAAGGTTTTTTTCGTAAGGATATCATAGGGATTATAAATGCACAGCTGTTCTATGTCTTTTCCGCAACCCTCAATAGTACAACAACGATTTGATGTACTAAATTATTTTTCTTTGTGATCTCTACACAATTGTTGTTTTTAAAATTGGAAATTTTTATATTTCAAGGGTAAACCTGAAAAAAATTAGTTTCAAAATTGTATAACACTTTTTCCCCATTATCTGACCTTCCTGGTTCGCAAACCTATTCAAGTCCAACCCCACCAAGTCCTACCGTGCCATCTATAGCAAAAGCTTCTTCCCTATTGTGAAATTCTGCTGAAAATAGTAAACAATGGAAATAATGAAATTAATCTAAATTATCGAGTACACTCTATATAATCTATGTATAGCATTTCTACTTACTTCCCGCACCCTCTAACCCCATGTAGCCTATGGAGAGGTATTTCCCGTCGTATTCCCTCAGTTTGTCATCCAAGTAAGTGGGTTTCAGAAACCAGCCTCTGCCTTCGTATATACTCAAGTCTCCGCCAACTATGAAACTAAATACAACATTAATGAAAAGATTAAATCGTACTGTTTTGACTTTTTGATACGTTTGTTTGTCAATATATACAGGATGATTCAAAAAGGACTTTACAACTTTGAAAATTCATATAAATCTCATTAAACAAGGTACAGAGCTGGTTTTGGTATTGTTTTAAACAAAAACACTTCAAGTTTTTTTTACCTTAAACTAAAGATGTTCTATGTGACTTCCATTGGATTTGGGAAAAACAATTATTTAGTTATGAAAAAATAGTGAAAACTGTAAAAAATGTGAGAGAAATTTACAAAATTTTTAAAGTAGGGCTTTTTTGAAGTGGAAGGAGTGCGATACACCCACTTTTAGATGTGCTAGGGAGTTGAAATTTCGCACACTTGTAGTTTTTGGTCCCAAACCACCCATAAAATTCCAAAAAGTCGCATTTTCAAATTTTAACCACCCAAAAATCCAAAATGGCGGACCTCTGAAAACGACAAAACACTTTTTTTTTAAATGGCTATAGCTCAAAAACGGTAAGAGCTAGAAAAGATTTGAGGAAAAAACGTTATTCGGAATTAAATTTCCTTCAAGACACCACTTATGCATTTTTCGAAAATTGCACTCCTTCGCCATCAAAAAACGCCCTACTTTCAAAACTTTGTAAATTTTTTACGGGTTTCACTATTTTTTCATACCTAAATAATTATTTTCCCCAAATCCAACGGAAGTCACATAGAAAATCTTTAGTTTAAGGTAAAAAAAAACTTGAAGTATTTTCCTTTAAAACAACACCAAAACCAGCTCTGCACCTTGATAATAAGATTTATATGAATTTTCTAAGTTGTAAAGTCCTTTTTAAATCACTCTGTAGTACAAAAGCAGTTGTTATTTACCACTTGAAGTGAGTTTAAGAATTTAGTTCCTTGCTCAACACCATGTTTAGTACAGTATGGTTAAAATATTTGAGATAGCCATAAAAAATGCAATCCTATAGGCTGTATTGGACTTCGCAACTCCAAATGTATAGAAATAGACTTACATAAACACATGTCGGGAGGTGGAAATTTGAAGAAAATTTCAAATACTTATTGAAAAATAAATTCTTTGTAGACTTTAACACTTATCAAAAACAAACCCAAGGTCCAAAAGAACTAAAATATTTAAAAAATTTCCACACACAACCGATTTCATATAAAATAATAACTTAACATTGCAAAGTATGTCTAAAGAGAAAACAAATTGACATTGACATCGAATAATTTATTCCCAAAAATAATAATAGAATTATTGTTTTGAACATATAGCTATTGCTTCATACTAATAGTATTATATCAAATGAATATGTGGCATTAAGACGTCCCAGCTTGACAAAATATTTGACAGTTAATATATTCACTGGCATTTTTATTTATGAAATATACTGCGAGTTATATTTTTGTTAAAAGTCCTCCTGAATTGTTAACAGATTTAAATGGCCTCGGCATCAAGGGACGAGACTTAACTTTAGCAGTTTAAAAAGTCCATTTTCGCCAAAATTAAGGGGAGATACTATTTACTTAGAGTTCAATTTCTCAGTACTACAGTAATTAATTCTTTGGAACTAGTGTTAGAGTGAAGAATGGCATAATTATCAAATTACATAATCAGAGAGGATTCTTAGAATCGTCTTCATTTTATTTTGGAATTGTGCATTACAATAGCTGATACAATAGAAAAAGATCACTTTCTAAAAGCTTAAAAAATTATTATTTCATTATTCACTTTACATATTATAGGAAACTGTCATACCCTCAGCTACGAATTTCTTTTTATCTTGACTGTGCAAAACTTATTAACTTACTTGTATGCGATGTCTGGTAGGTCCTTGGCAAACATGTGATACTTCTGTAGCTCCTTGATGTTTTTTAAACAAGCCGTTCTCGATATGCATGGATCCGTGTTAGAAAACTTGTAGCCAAAGTATTCTATGGGGTGGTCTATCGGTTCTATTTTCCCCGTTGGTTCTAAAGCTCCCCATTCCTGCCTGGACACAAAGTTGAAGGGGTACGGTTTCGGGGGTTTCTTCAACTCAGTGGGCTTTTGTGCAGGTTTCATTTTTGCAATAGTCTCTTCCATATTTCTATTGGTTTTGGAAATAAAAATGAAGAAAAACTTGTTTACATTTCCTGAAAGCACAAAAAATACTTCAAATAACACTTATAATACTATATTTACACTTATACTGTTACCAGACGGTAAATACAAGAGATGGTAAGTGGTGATCGATTTTGATTGGACATTCCAATCATCATTAGACCCAATAGGCGAATGGCAAGAATCAAAATGTCCCTTATATACTATTTCTACCGGAAGTACCGCCCAGTAACAAGTACGATGCTGATCTAGAAGTTGTTTTATTTACATTTGTTTTGGAATCCCTGAACCTTGCTTTAAGTTAGTTTTAAAACTTGAGTAAAAATATAACGTGTGTATGATTTTTAAGAGAGGATAAGCCTATTAAAAAGTATATAAATAAAAAAAAAACATTTTTATGTTTATAATATTAATAGGATTTTAATATTTTATGCTTATGATGTTTTTGCATAAGCCTATGATAAATGATATATAGCCTATATGTAATTTGTAATTGTAATGATAAGAATATTTCCAATCAGTTGATATAGTAATGTATTAGATTTAAATAACTAAAATAAATTAGAATTTAATTTAAACAAATTTGACATTGGTCTATCTTTGTAGCAGCATGACAATATAGACTAAACTCTCATTGAAAGCTAAGACTCACTACTTACTTTTCTAATTATGTAGTTTATAGCACTTAAACCATTATTGTAACATAGGTTTCGATTTTATTTGATTTGAAAACTTATTAGACATGGCTTAAATATTGTATAACAATAACCCACACTAATTAAAAATGAAAACATTTGCAATGATATTTTTTGTTTAAACAATTTAATACACTTGAACTAGACGACTAATGTATCAATCACTTAATTCAATACACTAAAAATCTATACACGGTTTCCATTTTCAAAATAATCTCACTATATTTATTTACAGCGGGATAACGAGATAAATCTTAATTTTTAAATGATAACTTTTGGTATATATGTCTTTATTTATGTTAGAGACAAAGGGGACTTATTATCACAACTAGATAAGTTATTCTTAGTTAACATCTTATTGACTTGTAATTTTAGCTAGTTCTATTTCTGCATCAGTGTTTTGTTGATGTACTGCCTCATCTCCCTTAACCCATTAACAATAAAATTTACAAGTTATATTTACAGATCATGATTTATTACTCTACTTTATTTATTAAAAAAATTAACAATTTACTAACATTTTATTTTTTAAATGTTAATATTTATGTACATATTATCAAATTTACTTATTCAATCCTATATTTATTTATATTTTATTGTAATATTCTGTATTTGAGAACTAATATTTAACGTTTTAGTTACAGATTTGCAGATGCAGATACTAATGAATAAATTTATAAATATATTTGAACATTGTATTCCTAAGCCTACAAATATAAGTTAAGTTTAATCCTAATATTCTGAGGGAGAAAATACGATGAAATGTGTTCTTCAGATATAATTCCCGGCGGAAGCAGAACGTTTCCCGTCGTCGAGTAATTATTGTTGTACACAATTAAAAGATGTTTTTATATTTTCCCTCTTTCTCTTGGGGAATGCTTTGTTTACCAACGTAAAACATTGTAACACGTGTAAAATAAAGAACAAACATCAGATCAAGTAATTAACAATATTAAATAACAACATTTATAAAATATATATGTTTAGTTTAATATATTACACGCGAAGTCAAGTCTGTTTACTGGTTACCCCATTCGATTAATATTAATTAACGGTGTGCTATTGTTCTTTTAGACCAGCTTACAAAATACTTTTTTGTAAAAGCCTCGACTTACAATAGTAAACTTGTAAGACTTCTAGATATCTAATCAAATAAATTTTTTTTCTATAGTATTACCAATGAAATATACATGATTAAAATTCGATTGATTATTGATACTAAAATGATATAAAAATCTCACATACTGTTACCATTTACTAATAACTCCTAACACTATTTATTCAGTCACACACAGTTTATTTTGTATTTATTAGCCTGTAGTTAATACATTGTTACAAGTTACATTATTGATAGCAAATAGGAATTAGTAAGTATAACATATATTATTAAACATTTACTTTTTATTTGGTTTACAAGCATATTTATTGATCAACAACCCGACTTATAACACAGGTAATGATGTATATTTTTTTAAGTTATAACATTTTAAAATATTTTACTGTTATAAACAATACCAACGCCAATTGAAAGGTTTTGCTGTAGTATATACACAGGTTTACATTATAGCTACATGAAATAACTAAAGGTAGTTTATTAGTTTACCGCTATACTGATGAGACTATTAATCAGCTTATCATAAGTATTCTTGGTTCTTTTTTATCAAATTTATCCTATAAATGAATAATAACTAAGGAGGTTCCGGAAATTCCGCCTTGTATTCTTCTTCTCTAAGTACAGGATCGTCCATGGGGTTGTAGCCTGTGAATTTCGGTCTCAATATATGAACATGATCCTCCCACAGAGTGGTGATGTTGAAGTGTTCGTGCATAAAGTTCATTTTCTTGGCCCATATGATCAAATCGCACCCCACTTTGATAAGCTCTGGACTGAGCTCTTTATCTTGATGGAAAACATACAAATTAGTTATTCAAAAATGATTTTATTTTGGGAATCTTAGCAGTGATTTTTACCTAATGAGAGTAGGTTTTATTGAACACAAAAAAATGCACTGAAGTTTGTTTGAAACTATTTAACAAATTAAAAAAGTTAGTAATTAGTGTGTTGTATAGGTCACACTTCAGTTTCTAAACTTTTGGTCACAATTAATTCAACATCGATAAATATGATCGTTTTGGCTTTAAACTAGGCATGTTCAAGGCATTAACATAAATCCTGTTGTTATTCACAGTTTTTTTATGAATTTTACAACTGTTTTTATATATTTGTAAATGTTTAGGAAGCGTATATTGTCCTAATTCTGCTGAATGGACTGAATCATATTGAAAGTGTGAATTATTATAATAAAAGTGTGTTCATTATATCTGGTATTTATAGTTGTGGTTGTTAGTTAAATGTTTAAAAACAATACTTATTTGATTAATTTTCTGACACACTTATCATCACGAACAAAATATAATCTGACTGTTCATCAATTTAATTATTCAAATACATTTTTGTTGTCATTAATTTCATTTATGATTATTATCAATCATTATTTGGAACATTTACCATTGATTCTCCGTATGGTAAGTAAGGTTTATAAAGGTTTCCGATTGTTTATTCACAAGCCAAAATGCATAAAAAATCTTTTAAAGTTGTACAATACAATTCTGAATATGTTCACTTTAGTGTCATATCGTTCATCTAACTTTTCAAGGAATTCACCCCCTTATAAATTACAATTGGGTCGAGAAAATATACCTATAGTTTTTCACGTTATTTAATCTTTTCCCTGGAAGATTTGTAATTGATACATACCTTCAAAAGTGCCTATGTAAGCAACGTCCACACTTCTGTTTGCTGTTTCGTAGTTATCGCTGTCCTTATCAGCTTCCACTTCCCAGCCTCTGCCCTCGTACACTGTCCCGTCTCCTCCGATGTAAAAACTATAAAATATCCAGATTGTAGTGTATTGGCTCGAATTCATTATAAATTTATCGATTTGCAATTCGGTCTTTACGTATTATATCTATCACACCTAATATAACCTAACCTAACCTAAGGGTGGTTAGGTAAAGTTTAGGTAGATTTTGTTTTTTAAACTAATTAAAATCTTATTTGGGAGTCGATTTATAGCCCAGGCAAATTAGACATATGCTCCCCGAAAAATCGTCTAAAGCTGGAAAGTGTTTTAATACCTTTTGGGGGTCCCAAATAAGACTCCTGTGAGTTTGCGACGGATTCTGACGTCTGCTTAAGTTTTGGGAGTCGAAAAACTATGAAAATTTTGCACTTTTTTAGGTTTTTCGCTTATAACTCCTAAATAACGAATCCCAAGGAAAATGTAGTTCAAAGGTGTCTTTTAGTACATTAAATTTCGCGTCGATTGATGTTAAATAGGTCAAAATCGGCCGAGCCGTTTAGCCGCTGTAGCTTTTCAAAGTTGGGATATTTTCATCAACATGGCCAAAAGGTTGATTATTTGACCAGTTTTTGACTTACAACTCCTAAACGACGCATGCTGTACAAAAATGCGCCTGTAGTTAGTTTGGACAACACAAAATTCGGCGTAGAATTATGATTATGAATGACTAGATAGTGGTTTATTTCATGGTCATCATCCAGAGGTTTATCCAAGAATGTGTGAAGGAAAGGGTAGCAAGACCCCCTATGCAATTTTAAATCTAATATTGTTGAGGGGGTTACAAAAATTCTAGGATTCGTCCTAAGCTCCCATTTATACAATCCCATCTCTGGACACTCCCGAATGATGTTAAGCGATTCTAATATATATAATAAGATATTACAACGAGAAAGATTTGATTAAATATAGCAAAAATGTTATTTTTTAGCTTAATAAACGAAAGATGATAATGAGACGGATGTACATAGTTTTAATATGTATTTAGCCTATTAAAAAAACTATTGGGATTTTTCGTAGATTTTACCATATAACTTTTCTACTTCTCATCATTGGAATCTTAAGAATAAGGATTCATTCTTTGCTCTTATTGGTCTTGCCACAAATGGTGACATTCGGTACCATCTTTTTCGTCAGATATCGAATTGAGATAATCGTGCCCCTTGCAAGTCTTTCAGACAGTAGTGCATTATATCCCTGCATTTCATATGGAGCGAGAAAATGTAAACCTTTTTAACATGTACACGATGGTCGAGATAGGTAGACGGAGTTGACCACAGTGATAGTTAACCCATTGACGTTAATTTTCCATACCTATCTCTCTGAATTAAGTACAATTTTAAATGAGCTCTAAAGGATTGGTGGATGAGCAGTCCCTTTTGTTAGAATCAAAGTCAAAATTAGTTGAAAGTATCCTCTAGAAGAGACCAAACCAACCCTCACTTCATTTGGATATTTTCTGCTCCCAACCATGTATACCTGCTTCTGCAACTTCGCCAAGCGTTGTAACCCGTCAGAACACAGTGAGATCCACATCGATTGGAGTAAACAGAATGAGTAGTTTTAGGCTACATGAATAGTTAGATTTTCGACTCTTCTATATCACGCTTTCTTCATCAAACTGCGCTAGTGGGTACGGACCTATTTTTAATCCAAAGTATGATTCAAATTGAGGCTTGGATTTAATGTGGAATATCACGTGTTGACTGAGGGGGCAGATTCTTCTTTAACCTTTGCTGTTGCCATCACAGCTCGCGATTAATGTCACCACTTCCTTTTATTCTGCACAGTTTATGGTCATTATAGGCTTGCCTATTTACGATTTTCTTGCAAGCTGTGCCTTTCCATTATACATAACTCGCGTTGATGCTATCATATGGGATAACTGCTGAGCTGATTGACATGAGCGAACTATTTTCAGTAAATGGGTCGTGACACTGGAACCATTTGATGAATTTATTTTTGATCCCACCGTATCCGTGGAGTTTATATTGTCAACTTGCTGATAATATGTTGAAGTGGTGATCCCACAATATACCTTAACTTGATGGGTAGCATTCACTGCGATGGGCCTGCCAGCGAACCATCGGGCTAGATCCACATCATTGATTCCCCTATCTCGGAAAAAGCTCTCCACAGTAAGATGCTGCTCTCATGAGCACTTACTTGTTCATAGGCCATGCTGCACGGTCCATGACGTCACACTAGTGAATAGATTCACTGCCATATCCCCTATGTTTTTGGTAATTAGGCTGGTTGTTTGTCAGATTTCAATTGTAAGATTTTAAACTTGACAAGCATCTGATCTAGTGTTAATAATCAATAGCGGTTAAATGGTGAAGCCGATCTTAATGAATTGGAAAACATTCTACGCAGACGTTTATGCTCTTCAAACTAACTACAGGAACATTTTTTCTATAGCATGCGTTAGAAGATGTAAGCCAAAAACTGAAAGATGAATACAGGGATAATTCGTATATAATGGAATGTTGGGATGAATTCTAGAATTTTCGGAACATCAGACAACAATATTAGACTTAAAATTACATAGGGGGTCTTACTATCACACACCTTATTAGATAAACCTCTAGATGACCATCATGGAATAAACCACTATCTAATATTCATAATCCATTTAAGGACAGGATCTATGTTATTAACCAATTTTATTAAAATTTCCCAACTTTAACTTTAATACTTTTTTTCAATGAAATGGCGTCCATGCAAAGTAGGTAACAATCAATTGCCGTTATTGATTAATAAAAAAACATTATACGCAGAATTTTGTATTTTCCAAACTAACTACAGGTGCATTGTTGTATAGCATGCGTCGTTTAGGAGTTTTAAGCCGAAAACTGGTCAAATAATCAACCTTTTGTCCATTTTGATGAAAATATCCCAAATTTGAAAAGCTACAGCGGCTAAACGGCTCTGCCGATTTTGACCTATTTAACATCAATCGACGCGGAATTTAATGCACTAAAAGACACTTTCGAACTACATTTTCCTTGGGATTCGTTATTTAGGAGTTATAAGCGAAAAACCTAAAAAAGTGCAAACTTTTCATAGTTTTTCGACTCCCAAAACTTAAGCAGGCGTCAGAATCCGTCGCAAACTCACAGGAGTCTTATTTGGGACCCCCAAAAGGTATTAAAACACTTTCCAGCTTTAGACGATTTTTTGGGGAGCACACCCTATATTTGATCTAATTTGCCTGGACTATTATTCGTGTGCCAAGTATAATACGTAAGTACGTGCAATTCTACAGGTTACTTGTATTTGATATGCTATATCGATCGTTGTTTAGATCTTGAGCTGTGACGTCATATAGCCACTAAATATATCCAACAACAATATATATAGTTAATATATATTTAAACAAGCAAACTACAACATTTTACAATATTCTCCATAAGAATTACATGGAAAATTTTACTTTAAATTTTTTTGAATTTTCTCCGTTACCAATAACCATACAAAAACACTTAAAAGAGTAATGTTCTAAGCTCTTTAAAAAGGTCTGGAGAAAAATTGTGAATTTTGTTTTTTGAGGGTCAAAATGACAAAAACGAATTTTTACCCCATAAATCCCCGTTCCCATGGTCTGACCATGCTGGTTTGCAAACCCGTTCAAGTTTATCCTGCCTTACACCTTTGAACCAAATTTCATCATAATCAGACAAAAAATACTTGAGTTATCGTGTTCACGGACACATATAAACCTATATACATATATAAATATGTCAACGAATAGCATTTTTGGCCTCTGGGGACATCAAAATGAAAAAGTAAATCGGTCCCGGGTCTAGATCTTACCGTGCCACCTACAGTAATAGCTACTTCCCTATAGGGAAATTTGCTCTGAAGCTTAAATTTATATTAATTTTAAGTACCAAACCAGACTTACTTATATTGAATATCGTTGTATTCGTTCTCTTCAAAATCGTACTTTTGCCTTTCCTGTAGAAACTTTTTACATTCATCCTGTGAGTAGCATTCCTCTGTTTTGGTTTTCCAAAACAACGCTATTTGGATTGGTTGTTTGATTTTTTTCATGTCCGGATCTTTTGGTGGCAGCGCACCCCATTCCTGCCTGGATACTATTGGGTACGGTTCAATAGGGTCTGGTGGTCTGAAAAATCGGTTCTTCAATTCAAAGAATAATATATAACGTTTCATAACGTAACATATACTTTGGTAAAGCCTGCTAGGTGTTTGGGTTTACTTCTATTTTTGTGAGAAAATTGATTAAAAAATGTTAATACTACATAAGATCCTTTAAATCATGGTGTCATAGTGATTGAAAATCTGATTTATACTTTTATAAAAAAAACTTTTAGTATATTAATGTGATATTAAATCAATTACTGTGAGAATTTATGCGATAATGTAAACACAAAAAACAAAATATAAAAACAAGTGTAAACAAGTATGTTGATACATTTGTAGTTTAAACTAATGAACACCTATTTTTACTTTCTACCCCTATACCATTGTATATGGAGAAAGTATTGTTTTCGTCAAAACTTTCGAGTTTGAGTTTTGAGTGGATATTTAAAAAGTTATAATTCTTGATTGAGAAAAACTAAAATAACATAGTGTGTATTTTTTTTAATATCCCGTCTCTGAGGTTGCCAATAATTCCCCAACTCCTAGGAGTATCAGTTATTTATCGCGTAACAACATTTTAAAACTAAACAGGAACCTCGATAACAAGTCACCCTTGATAACAAGTTTAGATTTTTAAGAACCCTTCATTTTATTCTGTTCTTAATCACTTTGCCATTGCAAATAAGAAGTCAAACTCGATTATTGAGTTGACGCTTGAGACACTTGTTTTTCATTTCATTTTATTTCAATATCTTTATTCAATAATTGTACTTTGTACACTAAATCAAATTTCTAACCTAGTAAATACAGTTATAAGCTAAAATTACAATTTATACAATACTAATAAACAACCAATAAAATCAGGTGAATTGAGGGATAAAATACCTCTTTGATGGAATAAGGAGTGTTTTTATATAAAATAATTTTTTAATTTGTTTTTAAATTTGAAGTTACCAATGGTTTTAAAATGATTTGATAGGAAACGTAAAAACCTTCTTCCGGCACAGGTGGGGTTTTCATTTGAAAATAAAAGATGGTAGCGACTGTTCTTTTAGGACTTTTCCTCTTGTATTGTAGCATAATTATGAAATGCTATTAAGGCTATAATGTTACTGTATTACTTACATAAAGTCTGCTAAATAACTACTTACGCCTCGTTGCAGCCAAATTTATTCTTTAAAAAATCTATGTATGACAACCCCTCGGGATCCTCAAAAGGGTCGTAGTCAAACGTTATCGCTCCTGATTTATCCATTGTTCTAAAAAGTCAAGAAATTGAAACAACTAAATTAAAACAATTAACGCAAACTCATTTTAATAAAGTTTGTGGTATAAATTGAAACTCATGTTTTTATATGTAATATCCTTGTGACGAAATAATATGTTTCTAATTTCTACGGCATTTAGAGTAAGGGTTTGTTCCAGAAAAATATACAATATGCCTACTTTTTTCATTATTGTATTATTGTACCGTTATTGAATCATTATAATAGTTATATTTAAAATTATTATTTTACTACTCTGGCCATATTGTAAATATTATATTATTTTGTACTACTTACCTAGTGTAGATATTTCAGTCCGTTTTATATGATAAAACTAGTATAACTCCATAACGGAAACACATATTGAGATCATACTTGAGCTTTATTTAGTAGTTTCATTGTTTTCTACACACAATACATTGAAAAAATACATATCTGTCTTATGAATTATTTAGACGCCTTTCAATGGCACCTAATGCTATAACAATTATGAGAATGATAATTTTTTTCTCCTCAAATGTATTTTATTGTTAATATTTTAGTGGTAATGTGAAGATAAGATGAATAATTCATTGTTTCTATTTCTCTCAAGTTTGTAGGTGCTAGTTTGTGAAGATTTTTTTTATATTTTGTTTATTTAATAGATAACAAGGTAATGTGATATTACTTAAAACTGTTGGTTAGCAAGGAGTGAAAATTGTAAAACAAATCTTTTCTAAAATTACGTGTAAAATAACAATACCTCTACCATAAATTCATTTTAGCGAATTTCCCATATAGGGAATAAGCTATTACCGTAGTACTCATGGTAAGACCTGGACCCGGGACCGATTTTTTTTCCGTTTTGAGGTCCCTAGAGGCCAAAAACACCATCCGTTCAAATTCATAAATCAAAATCGGATCATTTTTGCTCGAGTTATCGCGCTAACGGACACATATATATATATACTTAGTCTAGAGGCCAAAAACACCATCCGTTCAAATTCATAAATCAAAATCGGATCATTTTTGCTCGAGTTATCGCGCTAACGGACATATATATATATATATATATATATATATGTGTCCGTTAGCGCGATAACTCGAGCAAAAATGATCCGATTTTGATGAAATTTGGTACAAACGTGTAAACCTACGTTTGTTCGAACGAGTTCGCGAACCAGCATGATCGGACCATGGGAACGGGGGTTTATGGGGGCTTTTATGGGGTAAAAATGGGTTTTCCCATTTTTGACCCAAAAAGCATAAAATTTTGCAATTTCTTTCTGAACTATTTTGTAGAGCTTAAAAAAACAAATAATTTAGTATACTGAAGCGTTATAATGCGCCTAATAGTTACGGAAAAATTCCAAAAAATTGTAAATTTAAAATTTCTATGTTATTCTTATGGAGAATAAGTAAACTGTTGTAGTTTGCTTGTTTATTAACATATTTTGCCCAAATTTGGAAAATGTTTTTTATTTCTTACCAACTAATAACATTTTCATAAAAAACACTTTTACCCTCCCTGTTGCAGCAAACCTAAGTATGTTTTAAACTGATTCTTTTTAAATAGGGAATAAATGTGATATTTTTAAGGAGACATTTTAGTGTAAATCCATTCAGGGAAATGGAAATTCGCTTAGTCTGCAGGTTTGCTGCGGCGGGGGTATTATATTTTTTACATTGTATGATGTGGTTATATAGCCTTTTGTTAGCATATGCACGTTAAATTGAAAAAAGAAACAATGAAAAAAACATTTTTCAAACACATAGTGACCACTAATAAAACGTAAGGTAGTTATATACAAGTTTTAAATCACGAATTCCCATTGTTTTCATGCTATGCATTAGTTTGAATGTAAATAAATCTTCAGCACTCCTCCAGTTAAACACATTATGAGCAAATACACCGTGTCCCAAAAAAAAACTGAACAATTTTATTTACTTATAAAAAGTTTATTTAACAATCACACGATAAACTAATTACATTTTAACTGTCACAAATATTCCTAAGTTTTGTTTGATATCATATATGTTAATGATTTTCAACATGGTTTCCATTAATGGCAAAAAGATAGTCAATACGGCTGTCCAATTCAGCCCACACTCTATGGCGCATTTCGTCAGTAATGTTGGTAAAGGCTGCATTTATTCTTTGCCTCAATTCTCGGACATCGGAAACTTCTGTCTTATAAACTTATAATTTTGACAAATTTAAAATCACATGCTGCACAGCGAACAGACTTTCGAGGGTCGTGAAGACATAATTGTTGCACGTTTTCAATCAATTCATTTTGGATTTTCGGCCTACCTTTACCTTTTAAATGTTGTAAGCTTCCAGTTAACATAATTTTGTCATACCAGGCTCGAATGCTGTTCCGTGATGGAGGACGTCTACCATACCGTCTTCTAAAATGTTCTTTGCACTGCAATAACTGACTTACTTTGAATGTACCACTCAACGCTTTCTCTCGTGCGTCCATGGTGCCTGCTTAATGACAGGGCAATGTTTTTAAATTTAAAGTTTCAAGCGACAACAATGAATCAGCTGATAAATACAATTGATATTGAACAAAACTTCTTGAGCTCAGTTATCATATGCTCACCTTCAAAGTAGACTAGGTATGCCTGGACGTATTATATAACAATTTAAAATTGTTCAGTTTTTTTTGGGACACGGTGTATATTCTAAATGTATTTAATTATAACATAGTTCGTGAGCAATCGTAATAAATCATTGTTAAATAAAAAAAATTATAATAAAAGAAATATAAATAATGCGTTTGGTTTCGAAATATTGAAGCTCAGTATTTCAGCAATTGCAGTAGGTAATATGATGCTAACTGAAATTGCTCAGTAATTAGTTTTCACCATAATTCGGTTCCATCCATATACAAATATCACTGGAAATCGAGAATATACCGCATAACTCGATATCATGGCAGAGTTCCAAATCACTCTTATAAACCTCAAAGTCCTGCTGATGCTTCGATATCGATGAAGCACTATTTAACTGTTCTATTTGTAGCGTAAATATGATTCAGTACCTTTATGTTAAGGACATTTAACAATATTACAGTTTACAGTGGACCTTCATATTGTTTGTAAACTAAAAAGATTTAAAATGTGAAACTGGTTCAATGTAACTATATTAACATGTAAACATATTCTGAATCAGTTGGTACAGGCATACTTCCACGTATCGTACAATAATATAAACTTATGTAATTAATGTTATCAAATCGTTATTCAATAGACACATTTTATTGGAACGTAATCTAAACTATTTAAATTATTTCACTTGCTAATCCTAAATGCCTTTACTAAAGAGGTTTTTTATCATTTTATTTTTAGTCTTAATTTTTCATATTTAAGAAAATAACGTTTATAATACTATGTATAAAAATATCCATACCCATTACTTAAACACGCATCTTATGAAGAAAGTTTTACAAGAAGGTTAACGTTGAAAGTTATTAAAATAGTTTGTACCAGGCACAAGAAGAATAACTGGCACTTATTCCGCTACAATGCTATATAACTTCTTGATCAGCATTGTACGTGTTATTAAATTTACGGAAAGTAAATAAAAGATACGTCTTATAACACTTAAAACATACACTTACGCTTATTCTGTTCGGAGTGTCTAATCGAAATCGATCACCACTTACCATTTTCTTTTTGTATATTTACCGTCTTGTGAGTATTTTACTTTCCGACAATGTTATAGTAACGAGAAAAATTGCAAAAATGTCAACGGACAGTAACTATACGATATGCAAATAACAAATAACACTGCCATTACTATAAAAATCTACAACCGAACCTCATAACAAGTAACATAGCAAGTAACAATAATTACAACTTGGGAAATAGAAAATGGAATGTCGATTTAAAATTACTTTATGTTATTATGTTTTAGTTTCAATTTTTAGAGTATTTTGATTTTGAAACAATACTGTGGACATCACTTTAACAGCTCCTGTCCCATGTCCTCATCCTCCTTTGCGAACATGCGAACGTATGTGATTGGATGTTTTATGAAATTCTTCTTCGCCCCTTCTACCGCCAGGAATCGTAACGCAACCATGGCGTTTGGGTTAGGCACCTCTCCTACAAATATGACCAAGTGTAACAAAACAAGAATCAATATTTATTCAAGTAAGACACTTACATTAATTCAGTAGATTACATGCTGTGAGCATCGAGTAGTAATAGAGATCGATGGCTGTAAGACACAAGTCAGTGAAAAACATCAGTGTAAAACATTTCAAGGATTAACAAAAACAAATGCAGGGTTATTTAGATAGTACAGCGATACTATGGTGTACAGGATACCCACATTTTATAAATGGAACAATAAAAAAATATCCCCGCCACAGCAAACCTGCAGACCATCACCACTTGCGGCATCATCATTTGGATAAAATGCGTTGGTGATTGGTGGGATTTGAACCCGGGACTTCGGACACCAAAGTCCAGCACTGTACCTCTAGACCAACTCGCTTCTCAATTCTTATGATACCATATTTTAATATACATAGTATAACTCTGTACGAAATAGATTTACCTAGATTCCCATTGTAAATTCGAATGAATGTAAGGATGATAATTTTGACCGTTATAGGAAGAGATTTTTGTGTGAAAATGCAGATATTTTTTAAATCACTACTACTATACTGAAGTTCAAACTAGATAGAATACAACGTTTACCTGACATGTCATCCATGAAGGCAAAGGTCACACTGTTGAGTCTGTAGCGATCATGACGAGGGTCATTCCATGTCGCAGCAAAATCCCATCCCAGTCCCTCGTATATGTGGCCGTCATTCCCCACCAACCAGCTGCAAACTACCAACTGTGTCAGTGGCAAGTAATGCTACTACAATAGGACGAATATCTCAAATCTGAAGGGGTCAAACATTCGATTTATCAAGTTTTCAAATAATCCAGGTTCGAGTTATCAAGGGGTGACTGTGTTCAAACATCCAACTGTAAGGTTAAGCAGTTTAATTAAAATTTGCATTCAACCCGTTATAAAGAAAGTTGGTAAGCATTTCTAGATCATTGAAAGCAAACTCTATAAACCCCACTAAAATGAACTAGACGCCCCAACGCTAGAGGGGTGAATCCTAAAAAAAGATATTTACGAGTCGTCTCTCCACTGGATCATAGAGCAAATGACACCTCAATCGTTGAAGTTAGGTAAAATGGTTGGCAAATATAGGAGAATTTGGTGAGCTACTTACTTATATTTAATGTCAGGAAGGTCATCTTCATACATATTGAGCGTCTGAATCTTCCTCAAACTCCGTTTACACTGCTCCACACTTGTGCAAGGTGGGGTGTTGGTGTACGTTAGCACTACGAAAGGAAGTGGGAACTTGTAGTTTAGCTTCTCCACTTCACGTAGAGGCTGTCGAGCCCCCCACTCTTTTCTTGAGACATATTCAAACTTTTCAATCGGTGGTGTCCTCAACACGTTTTTAAACACTTTTGTGTTCATTTTGTCAACATAAAGCACGTCTGAACGTGTTTCAATGAATCTATGTAGCCTTAAATGCTATGTAATCTATAGTAAAGTTAGGTGCATATGAGTTGTAATCTGGGTGTGATAAGAAAATACGTGTTGAAGTTTATACTTTATGGAAATCATAACATTACTTGGAATGGTTAAAGCGTTATCTTGAGGGATTTGGTGTTTAAATAAATGATTAACGATTATGTAACCGACAAGACTGTATTATAGCAAATGAATTTGATAAAATGATATGTTAGTATTTCAACAAGACTTAAGCATTCTAGATGAGATGGATAAACGTTAGTCTTATTTTTTTTAGATATCCCGTTTATTAAAGGACGCTTATTTATGTACACTTTAAGAGCTAATTTTTCTTTTCCGTTTATAATGTAAGGTTTAATAAAAAGTTGTATTTTAATGTATTAAATACCGTTAAACTGTATGGGGTGAATAAATTAATATATTTTTTTGACAAGTAAGACTCGTGAATTTTAAATAATAAACTAAAGTCACGTTATTTACTTAGTAAAAACTTATACAATTACAAACAGGAACACTAATAATACAGTTTTGGAACTGATTACATGTATCGGGCAAAGTTGAAGTAAACCTGTTATGAAGAAATACCTTAAATAGCTTCGTTAAACTGGCTTGAGAAATCGGAAACTTTTTAAAAGAAGATTGATTCGTTAGGGAAAAGAAGTTTTTTAATGAGTTTTTACAATATTTTATACTAGTTTAACGTGTATTTCGAACGGAGTGAAGCCTCTTTTTAAATATAAAATAATAAAGGTAAAAGAGAATCTACTAATAATTCTCACAAAGCAGTTTTAACACAATTGTAGCTTAAGTTTTAGCACTAATAACAAGGTCTTTCTTGTTTGACGTACTTTATTTTAAAAGGCTAAATAACTGCAAATCTTCTGGGTTTCTGCTCCAGATGATTTCCCCTGGGATGGCAAACAATTGGCACGCTTCTTCGTTTTTAAATAATCGGAGAGTTATATTTGATACCAAAGTATACAAACTAAAATTCGTTTTTATTCTCTCTCATACAATCTGAATTAAAGTCAACACAACAGTTTTCAGTTGATTTTAATTTCTATTTTCCTCGTCTGTGATATTTTGATTGGAGTAAAGCTTTTGAATGTTTATTCTGTAACTATTGATCAGTTCGCTATTTGATATATAATTTTTAAGAATATATTATCGGTATCAATTTTTTTTCTTAGCTTAGTGCTAAAATAAACTTAAAAGTTCAAACGAAAAAGAGTATGAGGATCAATTAAGTCTATGAAATGGAAGCCTAAACCTTAAAAACATGTTTAAAGAATCTAAATAAATGGTTTTGTTTCTCCCGAAATATTCTCGAAATTAATTATATATGATAGCATAAAGTAGTTATAAATTTGACCTTTAAATTAGTAGTAATGTCATTCACCGTAAAACCTACTAGGTTTTACGCGGTTGCTGGTTGGTTGGCACAATTGTCTTAGTTGTGGAAGGTTTAGTGATTTACAAACCATCTGGAAACCGCCCTAAAGAGAAATTGCTCCAGACAGTTTGTGGAACTTTTGTTTCTAACGTTCTACTTAACTTGTAATGTTAAATGCTGTTTTTGTGTTATTTTATAAGGCAATACTATAGGTTGAAAATTATGAAAATCTAAGTTTTGTCTAATATATGGGGGTTTCCTTACAATTTCTTAGAATAAAAAGAAAACTTTAATGCATTATGCAACTCATTAATGCAACAATTAAAATGACCTTTAGAGATCAAATTATATCTATTAAAAATTGGTGTAAATACCTGCTTCTTGTAATCCAAATTGTTGCTGTTATGACGCAACTAGTTTCGACTTATCACGAAGTTATCTTCGGGCGTCCAGGGGATGTCAATTCACTTCATCAGAAGGTCGTCAATACACACATACGTTCATACACGAACATGGTCACGGTTACGAACAAAAACACAGACACGAACATTGAAACGAAAAAAGTACGATTTAACGAGTAAAAGCTAAAAATGGTAACACCGGTGAGGATTATGCGTCACGGCCGGATGGATGTAGCGTCTAGACAGTCTAGACCATTTTTAGCTTTTACTCGTTAAATCGTACTTTTTTCGTTTCAATGTTCGGGTCTGTGTTTTTGTTCGTAACCGTGACCATGTTCGTGTATGAACGTATGTGTGTATTGACGACCTTCTGATGAAGTGAATTGACATCCCCTGGACGCCCGAAGATAACTTCGTGATAAGTCGAAACTAGTTGCGTCATAACAGCAACAATTTGGATTACAAGAAGCAGGTATTTACACCAATTTTTATATTCAACGTAATCCGGAGGCTAACATCAACTATATCTATTAAGTTTCCAAGACTTTGTATTTTAAAGGTTTTTTCACATCATTGTTGATTTGTGTAGCAATGGTATTTTCAGTTGTAATGTTATCAAAACATGTATGAGATACTTTGTTGTTCGTAGCCATTAGATTTTTTAAACTCAAAACTAAATGACTGGAAATCATCAGATTTTTATGGCAGTGAATAATTGTTAAACATGTATACAGTTACAATTAAATTACTAAAGCCTCACATGCAAGTCATATTTCATTACCTAATGGTGAAGGCTATCAGTGTTCATAATTCCGATGTTCATAAAAATAAATTATATGCGTTACATATAAATTTACAAAATTATTATTCGTTTAGTGGACATTTTAATTTGTCAAGAGTCGGGTTACTTCCATTTTACAGGTCAGTAAATAATGTTTGTTGGATTTCCACCTACTCTATTAGCGAGATTAAATTTTAAGTACATCCCAATTACCACGCTTTAACTCTAGTTTTAATAGATTGAATTAAATACTCGTAAGCCATCATGGCTAATATAGTATAATGTATATTGAAAATTCATAATACACAGTAAAAGGATACAAATTTAGTTCCCCTAACATTGATAGGGCGTAGCGGTTTTTGTGGCTTTAATACTCCAAAAGACATAAAACCTGTGACATGGCCCCGCATATATTTGGATGCATTTTTTACAAAACGAGTGGTTGAAAAATAACATTAAAAATGTCACTAAACTTGGACAAAAACCTTAGACATTGCTGATATGCAGTGTTTGGCTGAAGTGTAAACCCCAATCCTTCAATCGTGTCTTTCAACAAACATTTAAACATTTCAAACACGTCGTTTGAAGCTATACTAATTTATTTAACTAACTTTGTAGCCATACTAATTAAAGCTGTGTGATTCAATTATTTGATTACGTAAAACTTAAAACTTACTAGTTTTTTATACAATTTTTTTTTTTAATTTGATATACACATTGTAACCATTTACTATCAATATCAAGAGTATTTCAGTAGTCAATAAAATTGTATCAATTTAAACATGTTTATAATGATATTCATTAGAAGGCTATGGAGTAAAATTAACACAGGCAAACCCCAAAATCCGATATAGTGAAAGCTAGAGAGCTCTAAATTATGATGAATTTAATAAAATATTATGTATAAACTTTATCGAAATAAATATTTGTGTGTCTTTTGAAGACAGCCCAAGGTGTATATTTTGGTTAGTTTTAATGAAGTCCATTTCAAGTAGAACAAATCATATTAATTAACATAGCACCAAGTTTATTTATATTTGTTCTTATTTGAGTTTAAAAAATTAACTGTATAAATAGAGTCAAATGATGATAAAACCATTTGATATATTTTTTTAAATGTATTATATACGAACCGCAAGAAATATAAATGGCTATTAAGAACGCTACAACATTTATAAATTAATTTGGACAACTAATAGATCCCTACAATAAACTAAAATGGCAATGAATTATTTTAATACTTTTTAACTTCAAATATATTTATAACAAGTTGTTTATCGATAAACTACACGAAACAACTGTTATTTAAAACTATTTATTGTGGGATGGTAGTCACATTATTCCCGAACATTTAAAGCGATACGAATTAAAGCTTAGCTTACTTAATTATAAAAACATTGTATGTATGATTGCCAAATAAAACGTTGTGTACCTCCGTTACGACGAACCTGCAGACTAAGCGATTTCCCATTTGCCTGATTGGTTATTCATTGACAGATTTCCTTAAATATGTCACATTTATCCAAACATCATTTATATGATTACTTAGGGTTTTGTGGCAAGGAAGGTAACAAGTTATGTTTTATTCAAATGTTGATAGCGTTGTATGAAGTGGAGGATTTTCAAAGTTTAATCACAATACCTCCTTAATCAAGCAAACCACAACACTTATTTTTATTGTATATAAAATAACAACGGCATTTAAAACATTTACAGTCATTTTAAATGTTTTATTTGTTTTGTTATTCATTGAAAGATTTCCTTAAACATGTTACATTAATTCAAACAACATCATTTTTACGATCACTTAGGTTTCCTGTGTTAAGTAACAACACAAACAAAAAACTAGTTATGTTTTAGTAAAACTTAGATAGCGTTGTATGAAGTAGAGGATTTTAAAATTTTAATCACAATAAACCCTTGATCAAGCAAACTACAACACTTGTTTATTGTCCGTAATATAATAATGGCATTCAAAAAATGTACAGTCATTTTTTATTTTCTTCGTAACCATGAAGTGCACGACAATTTTTCTCAAAATACTAAATTATTTGTTTTGTAAGATCAAGTGTAAAGGCATTTCAAAATGTGATATTTGAAAGTGATAATGGGAAAACCAAATTTGTGTCTCATAAAACTCCTTATAAATCTCGTTCCGATAAACTGATTATGATTGTTTAAAACCCATCTGAACAAATTTATGACCACATTACGAAATTTGATCAAAATCAGATGATTTCTGCTCCAGTTTTTGTTCTAACGGACCCACCACACATTAATATACGTTACATGTGTATACGTTTTAAATAGTCAATGTTTAGGTACATATTAAGAAGTTGCAAAAATATAGATAGGCCTATATGTTTTTTAATGGATTGTTTGGCCTCTGGGGACATCAAAAGCAAAAAGTAAATCCAATCAGGGTTCAGGTCTTAAAATGAGAGATAAAGGAAACCCTTATCTCCAAAATTGGAAATTCATTACATTTTATTTAATTAGTTTTTAATTGTAATGCAAGTAATAAAGTTGTAATGATAACACTAATGCAATTTGTATAATTCAGTAGAACGTGAAATAGAAGCACTCCCGGCAGATTAAAATGTCAATTTGTTACTCTGAATGTTAAACTCGTTGAAAACTTTACACCAGTAATAAACTTATTCCTCCTGGTAATTTGTGTCGTTTTCCTGTAACTATTCGGATAAGTTAGACATAATTTCCCCAAATTCCATAATAAATTATTTAAGCATTATATAATTGTCAATAGCTCAAGAATATTTTGTGTAATAGAGCAAACCTTTACATTATGGTGAGGAATCAATAGATATAAAAATATTTTAAATCATTATACAGGTCGATAGGTTTCGGTGGATTTTCCTTTGGTTCAACTCACATTTAATTATTCTCATAAAATTTGTTTCAAGGGATGTCACATCATTTATTGTAGTGATCCTTATTTGCATAAATTAATATAATATTTGTAAAACTTATAAATATGATAGTTTAAGCATAACCTCTCAAAAGAAAGAGTCTTATTAATTATTAGCCGTTCATGCAAAACAGTGTAAGACAGCGCGCCTAACAAGCAAAACAGTGCGCTAAGACATTCCCTTAAGAAATTGCTTGCTGCATAAGCATTTATTAATGAAAAACATTTAAAAAATTTAAAAAACTTTAATTTTGAGCATATACGATTTGTATATAATTAAAATCATAATCAGCTCATGTATTTTGTATGAATATTTTATAACATTGAATTTAAAAACAAATCACTCAAAAAAAAAATAACGCAATATTTATTACATCACATTTAAGTAGCATCGATTGGAATATTTTATATTTATTTTTGCCATACTGTAGCATAACAGCCATTTTTAATACATGCGTCCCGGGTCTATAGTATATATTTTATTTCCTTGGGAATAAAATTCAGCTGTTGAAATGGTCTAAGAATCTAATGTAATGGTCTAAAATGTGTAAAGATCTAAGTTAGTAATGGTGTTTATGTAGGCTTTGTTGTTAAAGAGTCTTCTTATACTAATTTATTAATATGCTCAATTTTCCACTATTGAATTACATTTACAATTCTAATTACAACACTTTATATTATAAGTTGTCTGATTACACGACAACTCTTGATCAAAGTGTTTGTAGTTACTGTCAAAGGTCACAGTTTCAATATTGACATTTGGTATTTGAACCTCATAACTACTGTAATTACATCAAACTCAATGGTCAAATGCCATTAACTTTTGACCGACATTTGGATTTTGACCAATCATTCATCGTTCTAGGGTTGAACAATACAAGTATATATCACGTAGGATAAGAGAATAATGAAATAAATTAAAGTAAGTGTTTAAATACGTTTCAGAGCAGTGGCTGTATATCATAACGATTGATTGTCTAATAATAGGCCTGGTCTTTTAAATCTGAAGGTAGCTAGTTCAATTCCGTTCAAGGTACAATATTTTGGCAGCCCAGATTCAATTACTCATTGAACTAAACAACTTAAAGATCAACGTTGTACGTGTCATTAAATTTACAGAAAGTAAATAAAATATAATTCTTATAACACTTAAAACATATATTTACGCTTTTACTGTCTACTCACAAGACGGTAAATATACATAACAGATAGTGAGTGGTGATCGATTTCGATTGGACACTCCAATCATCGTCAGACCCAATTGAACTGAACCTTATTGAACAGTCAAATCGTTATGCAATTGAACAAAAGTTTAAAGTTAAATATTAACAAAACAAGAGTTGGGACCCTTTAATTTTGTAAAATGCCATGGGTGTAAAAATGTTAACGAAGAAAAATAAAATACCGTTGGGTGTAACATCGATTTAAGTTTACAAGATTGGCGTACACTTTATATAACTTCTCGAGAACAAACTTATAACTCACATATGAGGAAAGTTTAAAACGAGTCCTAACTTATTTTCTGTAAAAATAACGTAACTCAATTTCCTTAAGTGTATTTCATATTAGTGGAAATGTGGTTTTTATTCTAAAACCTTTAAAAAACTTAGTTTCCTTTAGCTTCAATGTTCATAAAGCATTACATTCCGCATTGAACTATAAGCATTTACTTTTAATAAGCTTATTCACTCCCACTCCACCATGTTTTCATTAATTGATTACCAGATTGATTGAAATTTGTAATTTATGTTTAACGTACATAGTTTTATATTTTATCCCAAATGTATAACCCTACTAAACACAAAAAAAAAACTGGTACGATCTTATCCTAAATAAAAAATAAAAAATAATAATAATTAATAATAAATAATAATTATGAAAAGGTAAAATTCTCCAATAAAAATATCAATTGTAGAATGGTTTTAAACATAAACTCCGTGTAAGAACATACAAGATTCTCAAGAATAATAGAAGAGAACGCTCGTAATGTTTTAACATCAAACGCAAACTTGACCTACAAAGATAAAACTGCCCTTAAACACACAATGTTGAAGGCAAAAGAGAAAGCGGAGAAATGTTCCAAAAGAATGTACATTTTAACTGCGGTTGAAAAACTAGGAAAGTTTTACAAATTGTTTGTTTTCCTTATTGTGTAATTCATCACTTGTTATGGTATAGTTTATTTATTTTGTAATTTCATATCGCATGTAAAGTATTTATTTAATTGCTATCATTAGGAAATAACTTTATTTCACTGTATATTTGTTTGTTTAATTTTGCGTTAATTCTTGGTATACTTCTTTTTTTTATCAAGACATCTAAGATCTAAATGTTTTTGTTAATTAACACACTAGAAAGATAAACTTAAGACCACCTTTTTAAGTTCATTTTCAGTAATGGTTCGATTTTACATTATCTACCTTGTTATTGGGGATATTTTACATCACATTAGTAAAGAGTAATTTTTCCTGAACAAACTTTGCTTTTAGCGAATTTCCCTATAGGGAAGTAGCTATTAGCGTAGGTGGCACGGTAAGACCTAGACCCGGGACCGATTTACTTTTTCATTTTGATGTCCCCAGAGGCCAAAAACACTATTCGTTAAAATTTATATATATAGACTTATATATATATATATTTATTTATAATATATATATATATATATATATATATATATATATATATATATATATATATATATATATATATATATATATATACGTCCGTGAACGCGATAACTTGAGTAATTTTTGTCCGATTTTGATGAAATTTGGTTTAAAGGTGCAAAGCGGGATAAACTTGAATGAGTTCGCGAACCAGCATGATCGGACCATGGGAACGGGGCTTTACGGGGGGTTTTATGGGGTAAAAATTGGTTTTTCTCACTTTTGACCCTCAAAACACAAAATTTCCCAATTTCTCTTTAGACCTTTTTAAAGAGCTTAAAAAAACAAATAATTTAGTATATGAAAGTATTTTTTTCGATTATTAGTAACGGAGAAAATTTAAAAAAATGTAAATTTAAAATTCCCATGTTATTCTTATGGAGAATATTGTCAAATGTTGTAGTTTGCTTGTTTATAAATATATTTTGATCAAACTTGGCAAATTTATTTATTTTCTACTAAGCTATCAATATTTTACTCAAAAACACACTTTATTAGTTTCCTTGTAGCAGCAAACCTAGGTACTCGTTAAACCTAATGTTATTAAAATATATTTAACTGAAAATCAATTCAGACAAATGGAAATTCGCTTAGTCGGCAGGTTTGCTGCGGCGGGGGTATTTACCTATATTGATGGAAATATCCGCAATCACCTTGGATAATGTAATTAGTTCAATTTTACCTTATTTTAATTATAACTAGCTCTAATTTGTTGTTTTTTATTTCTTTTACACAGTTTTATCCTTACATATACAGCTAATAAACGGAAACCTCCAGGAAAAATAAGTTTATTACTGTAGCAAAGTGTTAAATGAAATTAACATCCAGAGTAACAAATTAACATTTTAATCTGCCGGGAGTGCTCCAATTTCACGGTCTACTGAATTATACAAATTACCTTAGTATTACCATCACAATTTTATAAACTTTAATATAATTAAAAATCTAATGAAATATAGTGTTTTAGTGAATTTCAAACATAGCTATACTGACCGAGATCCGAGTCGGATTTACTTTAGTTTTGATGTCCAATGAGACCAAATCATAATCCGTTCAAATTCATATGTATATATGTTAATTTTATCCTAAATGGCATTAGCTATTTTATTTTAATTAAAAAAATATGGCGGTAAAATATGTAGTTGATAAGGTCTTCAACTTATGTTATATACTCTCAATATTGTGTTAAAATAAGCAAAGGGTAAAGAAAATGTATATAGATTGCCTGATACAACCTTATGACAACATAAGCATTAGGTACTTCAAACACATTATAATAATCGGTAAAAACGAGACCGAATAGTAAATAAATATTATTATTTTCATTTTATTAAGCGAAACAAAGCTTAATATCACCATTGAAGAACTAAACAGAAAAAGGCATTTTGATTATTCCTATAATTCCCGCAATACAATAAACAATTTCAAAATTAAGTTTTAATTCCTGAATCCTTCATTTTAGGAGACCTATTTGGTATTTATAGAAATCACAAAGAAAATAATACAATTTAATAAAACTTATTTCCAAACGAAAATAATCAAAAAAAACTTAACATACATCAGTTAGTAACGACCCATGATTTATAAATTTAGGTGAATAAATAGTTATAGTTTTGTTATTAATAATCAAGTTCATAGTAATAACAATTTATAATATTAATTTATCATAAAACATTTTAATTTTGACCATCCAAGCTTATTGCAAAAAAGCAAGGCAGATTGGATTCAGACGAGTGAGCATTGAGTCCTAAAGCTGGATATTCCAGATTAGAAATTCATGGTCCAGTTGTGCTTATCGTCATTTATGTAGGCTCCTGACATTTTCACTACTCGAATTTGGTATTTTACATCACTTCGAGTACAAGGTAAAATTTAAAATTTTTAATTTAGAACTTTATTTCAATTGTGTTCAATGAACTTGAAAAACATTGACTTAGATCGTATATTTGTATTCACTCGCGTTGTTTGCATTTAAGGTAGAAATAAATATTTTAATCATGCTGAGATTATCTACTAGTGAATTATGCGTTAATAAGCTGTGTATTGTCTATCTATAGCAATGAGTTTTTTTACGTTTTAAAAGGAAACAGTCTAAACCATGGTATTTTTAAAGGAATAGTTCAATGAAAAACAGCATCTCTGGGTCTGGTTACGATCACGCTTGGAATCGAACCAGAGACCTTCAGATTTATTATTATTATTAATTATTATTTATTATTATTAATTATTATTAATTTTTATTATTATTATTTATTAGGCTGGCACTGTAACCACCTGACTACCCAGATATAGTCTATTATTACTGGTTTGGTAACTGAATTATATTGATTGATTATAACTGTTCAATAGAGCTGAGTACGAGTTAGTTGTGATAGGCTGTTTCTTAACATTATTGTAATTAACAGAACAGTTCTATCTGCAGCATAGGGTAACATTTAATGACATTTTTTACATGTTCAAAATGTTCAAACATGCAAATAACTAAGTTTAAAATCAACATTGGGTTATCAAATGGATTTTTAAGACCAAGCAATAATATATATTTTACATAATATTATTTTATGTAAAACATTTTAATTTACCTCTATATTCTTACTTGAGTTTTATTAGTTTTACCTTGTTTTACCTGGTATAGGTTCTAAATTAATTTAGCAATTGTTAGCATTTTTGATCGAAATCAATTTTTGTGTAGGTCTAAATAAAAGCTAAAGACTGTAACATATTGCAAATTAGCTGAAAATGTTTTAATTTTACTAATTGTGTTATACTCAACCATATTGACAAAATGTATACTTAAATACGTTGCTGAACCTGTATTTACCCCAAACAAACACCAGTTTTCACACGATAGCGAAAACCACATCAAATTGTGGAACATTATTTACCAGCAACACGGTGAACAGTATTTATCACTGTATGTAGTGTAGACATGCAAGCAAAGGTGTCTGGGATTCAATGAAGGCTTGCGTAGTTTTATTTTCATTCTGACTATGTAATGGAGTTATCATGTTAAATTAATCTTGTATGTAGTTCCAAACTGCTTAATTAATGTTTTAGTAGCTGAGTAAAATTCCTCGTTCTTCGTACGGGGTTGACGTATAATTTGATGTATTGTGAATTTTGACGGTATGCCGATTGTTTGCGTTTGCTACAGGATGAGGACCACGAACTAGGGGATAGCTTTTACCTAAAAGCCTTTATAGCAAACTCAATTAACAATGATATAAAATACTTAAATTTAGTTGCATTTTTAAACTGTACAATGCTACATAAAAAAAATAAAACCCCCACAAAATATAAACATGAGGGCCGAAACTTACATTAAATGCCTAAACTTAATCGTAATCGATTTATCTGTTTAAATAACAAGTAACATACATGACCCGTCATGTATGTTATAGAAATAGTTCAATTAGAACATAAAGACGTCTTAGCAAGATTACAGTAATGTATCAATCAGTTATGTATGAATCTATTACTCAAATATTTTAAAAAACAAATCTTCTAGGACGCGAACCGGAAATCCACCCCAAAGCCAGGCTTTGCCTCCGAAGCCACTTTCAGTAGGAAAATCGTTGCATTTGAAACCAAAATTAAAGGAAAATAAATCCATTTGGAAATATTTTCCAAATGTACTTACATAAATTTATACATTCGTAAACATGCAAGCCTTATGAAATTATTTAGATAATCTATGGTAGAACGAAACCTTATTAGAAACGAAACAATGACGGATAACAGGAATATCTTTTAATTGCCAGAATTAAGTTAAAACCGTAAGTGACTACTACTTTAGGATTGCAAAGTCGAGTAGAGGTTTGCTGTCATTATTACAGAAAGTTTTATTTAGCTGTGTGCATCTTGGCAATATCACTAATATTGTATGATAGATTGGAAGTTAACCTGATAGATTGGCATGCAATAGTGATAACCTGATAACATACTTGTCATTAACACGTGAGCTACCAAAATACCAATGGTGGTATACAAAAGAAAGGGGTTTCGTTTCGTTCTCAAGCATAGTTTGTAAACTTCATGGCTTACAAAAAGTATTATAGTATATATGGTACGAACTGTTTATTGTTTAGTAAAAAACTTATCTAATACGACAGGTAAAGTACCGGATGAAATAACGGGGCACAGTTATCAAGCAGTTTAATTTCTTTCGACTAACAGACCGTGTAAAAAAATGAAAAACGATCTAAATTTAGTTTGGTTGGAAAACTAAAAAAAATTCAAAGTGAATAATTAATTAAATGTTTACTCATTGTTGTGGCTTGCCCCTGAACTGGTAAGACAAATATAAAATAATAGTGGTTTAGTTACCTTTACTTTCGTCCCAGTTCAATAATATTATTGAACTGGGACGAAAGTAAAGGTAACTAAACCACTATTATTTTATAATTAAATGTGGTAAGGCATAGAAACTTGATTTCGGTTAAAAGTAACCATTAGTTTGTTAGTAAGATCAAAATGTGCACACATGTACTGTCTGCCTTCTCAAGTGAAATCAAGGCATCAACACCCTTGCTGGCTTTTTCTTCTCTTTGGTTCAATGGTCTGTGTTAAGGACGGTTTTATCTTGTTAGGGCAAGTTTATGGCTAAGCTAGACAAGAAATTGAATAAGAAAGATATATCATGTTTTATATCGAAGTGTATACTTTAATTACTTTATTAATAAACATAGTTTAAAATATAGCTAATTAAAATATACTTTTTTATTTGACGAAGTATGTGATAAGGTCACTCACTATTTGTATCATCGGAAAATTAATTTTGTTTTATCAACATTTTATTTGCTATTTAATATTAACCTAAATGAAATAATAAATAAAACACAATTAAGAAAAAATCACAAAACAGAAAGAAATTACGTAAACAATTACCAGGCCAAAAAACTATACGTTCAATTTCTTATGCATAAGATCTACGATAGAAGCATATTCCCTTTATGGGAAATCAACTTAAATATAAAACTGACCATATAGAAACTGATGGCTTTATAAATTGAATTTTCCAAACAAATTTCTTATCAATCTTCTTCGACTATCTTTAACTAAGTAATTGTTTGTTTGTGGTTCGTAACTCTATCTGAGCTCAGGTAACTGCTTAACCTACTTCTTGTGGGATTAAAGGACTAACCCTCGTCAAATGCAATGCAAAATTGTAAGCTAATGACAACCGATATATATTTATTGGATCATTTTACACATGGCCATAAAGTTTAATTACTCTGTCTATGTTTAAGTTTATTTTTGATACTGTCGCATACACAGCACCCAATTATGTGTTCATATATTGCCATTATCCGTGGAGATGTTACTGACTATAAATTCTCAATCTAGAGTGGTTTTAAAAACCATTAAAAATATGTTTGTGTGTGTTTTAGCGAATTTCCCTATAGGGAAGAAGCTATTACCGTAGGTCTCATGGTAAGACCTAAGCCCGGGACCGATTTACTTTTTCATTTTGATGTCCCCAGAGGCCAAAAACACCATTCGTTAAAATTTTTATATATCTATATATAGAGATATATATGTATGTATATATATATATATATATATATATATATATATATATATATGTGTGTGTGTCCATCCGCACGACAACTTGAGTAATTTTTGTCCGATTTTGATAAAATTTGGTTTGAAGGTGTAAGGCGGGATAAACTTGAAAGTTCGCGAACCAGCATGATCGGACTATGGGAACGGGGGTTTATGGTGGGTTTTATGGGGTAAAAATAGGTTTTTCCCATTTTTGACCCTAAAAACACAAAATTTCACAATTTCTTTTTAAACCATTTTGTAGAGCTAAAAAAAACAAATAATTTAGTATATTGAAGCGTTATTATGCGTCTAATTGTTACGGAGAAAATTCAAAAAAATTGTAATTTTAAAATTCCCATGTTATTCTTACGGAGAATAAGTCAACTGTTGTAGTTTGCTTGTTTATGAACATATTTTGATTGATTTTGGAAATACTTTTATTTCTTACTAAACTATTATCATTTTATAAAAAAAAACTGCTTTACCCTCCCTGTTGCAGCAAACCTAAGTACTCGTTAAACTAAGTCTATTTAAATAGGAAATAAATGTGCTATTTTTATGGAGGCATTTTAGTGTAAATCCAATCAGGTTAGTAGAAATTCGCTTAGTCTGCAGGTTTGCTGCGGCGGGGGTATTTGTATTTGTGTCTTTGAACGCGTTTGTTGCACATTTGTAAAAACGCGAAGGGCCAGAAGAACAAGAATGAGTTCGCAAACCACGATAGTATACTATTAACGGGGTATTTTTTTTTTTTTTACATTTTAGAAAAAGTACCTATTAGATAATATCTAACATTATATTATAATGTCATTTAAAACAGGATTCAATTGGATTTACTGAGTCGAGGGATTTTTCGTGATCGCGTTAGACAATTTCTTCAGTTAAGGTTTATAGTATACCATGACAGGTTAATAGTTCTTCAAACACATTTTGTTATTGTTATAGGAGGTAATTAAAGTTGATCCCTTTTAAACTTACAAAGTGTTTCACAAATACCAACATCCCATTTTTGATACTGTTTAATTATGTGGAGCACAATCATTGACTATATATTCCTACAGGAGCAGGTATATATAGCCAATGAGCACAATTGAATGAAACCTGTAAACTCAAGTTCTTTACAAGGCTTCCTAAAACTCCCACGAGACTTTTAATAGCTTTTTAAGAGTGATTGATCTTTGAAGCAAGAAACTTTCACCCAATATCAATGGGCATTCACTAACTATAAACTTTAATTCTTAACTTTGTACATTTACATTCTGTGAAACGGGAATTTTCATATTACAGAAACTAGTTGTTACCCACAGGCTTCACCCCGTTTGACTTCATAATTAATAAAACCTCACTCTGAGATAAAACTATTGATTGGTTAGGTTAACTGAAATAAACAAAACAGATTACAGTAATACAAACAAATAATCTCACCTGATTTTAATAAGGTAATAAATTGAAAGAATAACATACAAATGAATACAGCTGAGGTGTTTTTAACATTAGGTATATGGAAAGTTCCCTTTGGAAAGCAATTATGACCTTATAGGGCAATTTAAGAAATAATGGATAGTTTTGCACAAGGTTTCTCGTCATAACGAACATTTTAAGTATATGGTTTATAGGGGTGTGACTTGTAGTTTTCTTAAAAGTTCATGGGTACTTTTGGCTTTATACAGGGTGAATTTTAAATGAGTTAACTTTAGAACGGATCAAGATGTTTTTAAACTAATTGCGGCATTGTAATCAGCGTAAAATTCTAGTTTGAAACAATGGGTCACAACCCTACCTTTACATTTGAAAAACAAATTTTGTATCCAATATGGCGGATCCAAGATGGCGGCCAAAAATGTTTATCCAGTCAAAATGAAGTACTTACTACACTACAATGATCTGACGTGGTCCGAAGTTGATATCTTAAGAAATGTAGAAAAAAGTAGGGGGGGAACTCATTTAAAATTCACCCTGTATATAGAAGATAGCTGTTCTAGTAAAAGATTAATAACAGATGAAATAATGAAACGTGAAGAAAATGTTTTCTTTTAATCTAATTTTTTTTTGTCACAAAACAAAAACTTGAACTTAAATGAAAACATAATCTGAGTTGTAGATTAATTTTGAGATATATTAATTGAGATATACCACTAAAAAACATATCGCATAACATTGCCATAATATGTATGTAGCCCCTAGCACACAAACACATAGAAAACATCGGAATTAAACCACTAAAACATTGCAGGTCAACCACCGTTACCACCTGCTGTGGCTAAGGGGTGACAATTGTCTGGACATAGAAGTTTATTGTCTTACAAAACCACCTTTTAGTGCGATTGCTGCAAGCAATTGTGTGGATTGAGATCTTAGCGTAAAATAGAACATTCCTTTCTTACAACTTTATTATTAGTTTATTTTACCTAACAAAATGTATAAAATATACTGTTTCTTAAAAAAAATTAACATAATAATATAAGAGTGATATTTGTCTTTAGTTATATGTACACTTTGAAGCTACATGCATATAAAAAACAAACCATAAATTATATGCCGTAGAATAATTATTATACTTTTTTTGGCATTTCGTTCATTAGTTTTGTTTAAAAAAATGAAGATACATAACAGTAACCTTAAGAAAATAATTTATAGTATTTTAATTTCATGTTTCCGTTTCCCTATTTTTGGTACCATTTGATTAACAATTATACCTGAACATGATACAAAATTACACATTTGTTTTCACGCTAATACTTGTCATTACAGTTAGAATAGTTAAAAATATTTTGTTAAAGTTATTATCAAGTTAATCATTTTTTTAAGATTGATAAACTCCATGCCGTTTGTTGACGATCAGTTATGGTATTGTATCAATCGAAAAGTGCAATCTGATAGTTCAATAACACATTTTGATATAGAATTAGTGTGATCATTTTATAGACTATTTTTTTACAAACTTTTACTTCTGGTCCAATATTATAACATAGTGAAAGCAAAAGGTTAATTAATTTGCATAACCATACTACAGTAGGTAATAATGATACAAAGTTTTTATTCGAGAACTTTACAAATTACTTTATCCACTTTATTTATTTAACATTGACACTAATTAGGAGTATTTCCATTACATGTTTTAATGAATGGGTAATACAGATTTCCTCATACTACCTCATCAATTAGGTTTATTGACGTGCTAATGAATTAATTTTATAAACTAGTTCAGGATAAAGTCAGAATTATTACTCTCGTATGTCCATAAAGGGAATGCTAACACAAATTTTCTATAGGTTTTACCAACTTTATGTTGCTTTTATCAGATTGATATTTTCTAGCTCATTTTCACTATAAAATATTGTATAGCAGTTTAAAAAATTATAAAAAATTAATGTATCAACATTACTTCACTTATATTTTACCGTATGAAAATGATTATTTTTTTATACTTAACATGAGCAACATTTTATAGCATGCATGTAGCACTATTCATTACGTTCTTGTTACAATATTTGTAACTAACTGCAAAAACATTTGTAAATTAAAATCGACAGTTAATTTGACATAAGCTTTAACAGCTTTTCTAAATAAAAAAACATAATTATGTGGTAAATATTAAATAATATTTGGATTAAAGTGTTAAGCAATTAATAAGAAAATGTAAGATTACACTGACGCTCAGTATATAATTTCCTCAGATAATATAATCATAACATACAATTACAATAGGCTCCAAAACTGGTGTATTTTGTAGCTGTATCACCGCTGGAGTTTCATCCAACTAGTCAACTGTATTCTGGTTATCGAACGTTTGCGGTCACGTATTGGTAAACTAGGAAAGCCTCAAACAAAATTAGAATGTTTGTTGATGGATACGATTGAGGAATTGAGGTTTATCGACTGCGGACCAAACACTTTATATCAGCAACGTACAGATTTTGTTACTATTTGTAAATGGACAAATTTATATCTCGTTCATTTTTGTATGAAATGTTACATTGTTGAGGTAAAACACATTTAAATACTGTATATAAAAATCATCATAAAAGTCCCTCCATAGTGTTAAACATTTAGATAGGGGTCTTGGTAAGTTCTAATAAATATAACAAAAGAAAACATTAAATATATGATATGTCGTTTACAATATTCAGTCTATGTTAGAGCAAAATTGTTGACCAATATATAATGAAAAACGGCAAGACAAAGGGTAAAATAGACAAAACATTACCACAAAGGGAGTAAGACGACTTTAATGCAAATGTCGTTGCCAAGCATCTTTTAAACATAATCAATGAACTAGAAGCTTTGTTAAACTGTACATAATTTTCGTGGAGTTAAAGATGTTGTTTTACATAATCCTTGTGGTCTTACTTCAAGAGGAAATATAAGTAACTTGTGAGAGTATCTGTTATCATCTTTTGAAGTGTTTTGAGAGACAAAGTCATCCTCATGTGACGAAAGCTATAGAAAATTTCTACTATGAGCTAACTAGGGGGGTTCATAGGGGTCATATCAAATGCCAAACAGTATTCAATCAATAATGAGTTAAATCTATACGATCTATTACTAGAACAGCATTGATGTCGTTTTGATGTTTAATTGAATGGGATACAATTGAGTGAAGCCTTTTACTGGAAGTTTCTTAACTGGCTTCGTTAAACTGTCACGAGAAATTGAACCCCTTTAAAAGAGTGATTGATTTTGTAAGGTGAATAAGATTTTCACTCTAAATCAGCTGTCACTACAAGTAAGGTTCAGGTTTGGTATTTTTTCGAATTATTTTAAGTATGTAAAAAAGTCCAACAACACCTGCTAAATTCAATCGTTTTATATTTTAGTTAAACGTAAGTATTGCCATAAAGATAAAATATTAAAGCAAATTTTAAGACTTTAATTAAGTCACAATTATAAATAACCACTTCGTAATGAGTAGCGTAATGGTAATTTGACTTATTTGTGTACTTTTAAGCTTAAGCTCCTTGCGACTCGTACTCTATTTCAAAAGGTAAAATAACTAGGAATCTTCTCGGGTTTTCTACGAGATAATTTCCCTTGGGTTAAGAAACTAAAATATTAGTTTTGAAATAATTGTGAATTTAAATAAGCCCTTGACTTTCTTGAATATGCAATAAGTTTAAGAAAAATTTAGAATTTAATATAAAATGATTTTAGCAGATATAAGGGGAAACTGTTAGAAATAAAATAATCTTCAAGGTATTTTTATTTTTTTGGGAGAATTGTGCAAGAGACTGGATGAAAATCCTACCAAATCCTTTAAAAACAATGCAACTTCCTCTAACTATATAAAATCTTTTGTTCTGGCTGAAACCATGGTGCTCAGTATGTCGTAATGCAATATTTGTGATTTTCCAAAACTCTTTTATGAAATTAATGATATCTAATGATAATATAATTTATTTGTTTCCAATATTTCGAATCATATACATTATGTATTAACTTGGGTTTCGGGTTTGTTTCAAGTATCTTTAATTTAAAAATAAATATATTGAATAACTACATTGCCAAAAGTATTTTCGCGTGTATTACGGTGTTAGTATTGAAAAGTAATATTTTTACATTAGGTATTTTTCCTAATTCAATTTAAAGCTTACTTAAACTAAACGGCAATACGTAAAATCAATACATAATAAAACATGTGATCAGAAGAAAACAATTTTTTCTCTCGTTTTAAATTTGATAACATGTAAGCTCTGCTGGTTAACTAAATAGATTTACAACCTAACAAAATAGTTTTCTGAGTTCAGGATTTGAACACTGTGTTTTTGTTAGGGCAGAGAAACTCAATCATTAATCGTTGCTCACGAGAGCAGAAGTTTTTAAAAAAAATGGCAGTTTTATTACACCGTTTATAGTACGTTTCCTTTAGTGCACCTAAGTGAAGGGGGGTCGGGGTGGACTTCTCATGGATTTTACAATCTTTGGAAATCGTCTTGTACATTGTATTTAACATGACACGCAATATAATAGAGTATTTTAAATAGTTAAATACCGGTAATCAAAAAATAGCTTAAAATAATTTTCCTAAAATCACTTTACTCATCCCAAACGTAATTTTCTTTTAAATAATTGTTAGGTATATCCGAGCATTATAACAAAACCAATGGTTTAAAAACTTAAAATATTCAAAATCTATCTTTACGTTTAGTGTAATAAAACATATATACACTACTGGAACGCGAAAGTCTTGAATTTTGTAAACTTTGTTTGCTCTATTTAGTGTTAGTCACGCCCAGTTAGACTATCGGCTTCCAATAACCCGCCAATAGTAGACAAACACTTCACTCTACATCAACATATGACGTCACTCCTCGCTAAAAGGTTGATAAGCAAGAACGGTTGATAAGCTACGATCAGTCATAAACTCTGTGTTATTATTCGGTAACCTAGCACAAAATTGTGTTTAATTAAACAATTGAAGCAGAAGGTTTTGCATTTTCTGATTCAAAATTCCTCGATCAAAAAGGTTGATAAAATCAATTGTAAATTTCGACTAAGTGTTACTACAAAGCTAATACTCTCACTGCAGCAAACCCACAAATTGAATTAAAATAATTTGCCTGATTTGGTTTTCACTTAAATATTTCCTAAAAAATATTAGTATTATTCCTACTAGATAAATTTGTTTTAATTCGACTTGCATTTTTATTTCCACAAAAAATTATTTTGTCAGAAGTTACTTTTTTATCATGCCTTAAAGATGTTACGATACTTAAATTCCAAAAGGATGATGATAGGCTACTTTTATGTTTAAATCAATGTTTAAATTTATGATTATATTGTTTGTATGAGTCTCTTATAATTCAATGACTTGTAATCACATCACGATTGAGTTTGCATTTATATTTGAAGAAAAATTATAATAGTCCAATCAATTAAACTAGTTACTAATTATAGTGTAAATGGAATTGAACTTCGTGATACTGCCTGGTAAAATAATTTGTTATTCATGTGGTCAGTTATTTTATTATCAACAGTATATAAAAAAAGATCATTTATAATCATTGTAAATTATTGTTTTAGTTCCTAGCCTTTTCAAATTATTGATCACGAATAATGAATAAGCAATAAACTAAGGAAATTACTTTACCAGGAATATTTAAAGGAACGAAACGCCGGATTCTGTACCACTGCAAACTTTACGTGGTTCTTCAAGAGAATAAACATTATAAGTTATTAGTTCGTTTCGGTTGACATTTTAATTTGTAGGAGTGTTTCCATTTCACAGTCTACTGACTAGATAATACGAGTTGCTTTGCACTACCAAGATTAGCTGTAACTTTCATTTTGCTTTTAGAGATAAATAAATTAATGTGAGGAGCTTATTAAAATAAAATAATATCCATAGCTTAAGCTTGAACTTCAGAAACAAACTTGATCTTCATATTCGGGTGTGTGATGATTAGGGTTATACTTTGACAAGCAAGGAAGTCTATCACCAGCATCACTTATTTACTGTTGGACTGTAACTGTATTTCACTGTAATGCAACAGTGAAATACATTATTTACAATTTTGTTTAGAAAGAAGGGCAAGTTTAAGAATGGGAAAAAATCTTACCTGTGAATAAAGTATATTAAAATGTAGTAGATTACAGTAACTCCTAGTAATAAGGTATTATATATACAAAATAAACAACAGGGACGTTTATTACCTTAGTAATAGTTTTACACCACGTGTTAGTAATATGTTTAGTTTGACGAATTGAGATATTGTATTCAAAGAGTATAAGGAGAAGACCTTTTGGATACAGTTCGATTGGTTTATAATGGATGACAGCTATAACACTTTAAATGCTAAAAACTGTTAACATTCAAAGTATACTCTAAGAGATTGAATTAAGTTAAGTTTGTATTGCATAAATTAAAAAGTCCAAATAGCTGATCAATAAGTTATTTAATTAAAAAGTAAAAAAAAAAATACCAATGCTTAGTTACAAATATACAGGGTGGTCATAAATTACTGTACACATTTTAATATTAAATAAATAAATAACCAAGCGAATTAGAAACAAGGGGACTGTTTCGTTGCAAATTTAAAACAGTTTTATACAGTTAATTCAAAAAATTGATTATGTAAATGTCAGCAGTTATGACAAGTGGTTCGAAAAAGACTGTAAAAATCACCTAAAATGTTATTGTAAGTAATGCTTTCTACTGATGTGAGGACCCTTTAGACTATATGTTGGACACTTACTAGTCGTTCGAACTGCCTGTACCACCATTTTATAGAATTACTGCCATACTCCAAACGAAGCTCTCTTTGAACGGTTATTACCGATTCACTTTCGTGAAACCAAAGACATTGCTTTTTATTGCACACTAGTAATTTGCTACTTAATTCAGTTTAAGGTTTGGTTCGCCTACTGTTATACACAGCTGATGTAGAAAGGTCCATTGTTGGCCAGCTGACTGTTACCAATGAATACAGAAGGTTCTGTATTCATTGCTATGCAACAACGCAGGGCATTTAGAAAAAATTATAGCTTACACTCAAAGTTTAGGTGATTTATACAAACGTTTTTCACCATTTTCATCATTACTGACATTGTTATAAATATTTTTTGCATTTACTGTATAAAACTGTTTTACGTTTTCTATTAAATGAAACAATTCTCATGTGTCTAAAATGTGTCTGTTTTGTTATTTCTTTATATAATCCAAAAATGTGTCCAATTATTTATGATAATAATAATTTATACCTTCCGTAGATAAATTCTTTACTATCTCCAAAGTTTAAATATATATAGGTGTTCCATTAAATCTCAATTAACATTTACATTAAATAAGAGTTTTTTTCTCATTCATTCATTAGCTAACTATAATTGATCCGGTACAATAGCTGTTCAAAGTTTAACAAAGGCTTTAGATCATGGAACCTTCTACGCTTTCATTACGTGATAAATTACAGGTCGTCGTCTTTTAGCTTGAAGAGTTAAGCTTTTTAGTGATTTTCAGAGACTCTGTTGATATACATTACTACAATGCAAGCAGAAAGTCAGCGATAACAGTATTTAATTTTGTTGACTCGACTTTTTGATTTAACAATTTAAGTTAAAACAAATTAATAAAATATACGTTTTCAGGGAAAGAGTTAGTTCCCTATCCTTTGAAATTGTTTTATTTATTATACACACAAAGCGTAATCAATTAAAATCTCATTGGCAAAGAATATATATGGGCAGTGCCCTGAAAAACCCCAAAAAGGACGAGAGTGGTTATTAAGGGATCAAACCAGTGATATTCGTGTTTGAAGGTAAGACATCAAACTAGCAAATTTCTTGGTCGTTTTGCATTCTTACTGCACTAGTTTACAAGAATATAATCAACGTTTTTCGTTTTAATATTATAAATGACATTTGAAAAAAACATATTATATATGGAACGTGTAGAGTGTTTTAAATATTTATTGATTGGTAATTTAATTACTTACAAAGGAGAGTAAGATTTAATAAAAATGTAACTAATATCATATTTTTTTGACACAAGAACATTTCAACAGAGTTATTTTGCAGCCTAAAGTAAATTCAGAGCCAAAACCAGGCTTAGGATTTTGGCTGCGGATATCCGGCTTATGCCCTATGAATTAAATTTGGAGCAACATACAGTAAAGTTAAGAATAAAACCAAACAATCTTCGTAACTGAATATACTTGAATAATAAGCATTTTTTATTAAAGTGTTTGCTTAAAAATTCAACACTGTACTTTGGATTTCGAGTATATATTAGTAATCAACCTTTTATGAAGCAAATCAATTATACGAGCATGTGTCTGATAATAACTCGAGTAAAAATTCAATATAGGTTGTTTTTTTTTAAACGTGTAGATGGTTATTCAAATGAGTTACCAACATGATGACCATGTTACATGGACCAGGATGACATGGGAATCTAAGTATATTAAGGGGTGAACCCCAAAGTTTTTATATTTTTGACCATGCAATCATAAACCTACTAGCAATTTATTAACCTAACCATTATTTAAATTGGATTCTAGATTAAAGTGTTTGTGCTATTGACAAATTTAAATAAACGTCAGAACTAAACAATCTAAATCAATATTATATACTACACAAATATTGTACCAACCCGACAGTAAATAATTAACAGTGTTGTTTGCATGTCCACTCAGCACATACATAAATATCGTATACTGTCTGTGGGCGGTGTAACATTAATCTTTGATGGGGTTTAGGCACTCGTATAAAAAACAAACGTTAATGTTTGGTCAGAAAAGCGAGATATAATTGAATATATCTTTATATACCTGTTTTGCCCATTAAACACATAAATATTTGTAAGTTTTGCATTTGTTATGTTTAACAGAATTATATATTCTCTATAGTATTATATATTATATATATATATATATATATATATATATATATATATATATATTATATATATTATATATATTATATTATATATTATATATTCAGAATTATATTGTATAGTATGGAATTTCAATAACTAATATTTTATTTAAAATAGCCTAAATAAAATGTTGTTGTTACAAATATTGTTAGTAACGAATAAAATGTTTTTTTTTACGGCAAAGTCAACGTTGTGGTAAATTATCCTCTTCTTAGTAACGAAAATATAAATTTATGAAACAGAAACGCATACATTAAAGCGACAAGTAATTTATGTGGCTAGAAGGAATTCTCACAATATTTTAAAACTGAATTTCCTTGTTTTAATATTTTTGTATCATTTTAAACTTACAACAATCATTTTGGTTGGTATTATTATGTACAATCTTAAATACTCTATATTTTTTTGTTATCTTAGTAAATAATTTTTTGATACAATTAATTATTGATTTGCTGATATAAACTTTTGGAATACGTAAAAAATGCACTTGAGTATACATTTTGTATCTGTTTATGACTTTATTCAGTAGGGATCGTCAAACGTACAATTCAAGCCCATTTAGTTTGTTTGGTTTTGTAAAACTTGTCAATTGTATGTTTGGTGTATGGTAATGTGTTTCATTCAATATTCTATATTCAACGTAACCAAAACTTCAACAATTAAAATCCATGCTCCTCCTTTACTTTTTATTAATGCACTGTATTTGCAACTTGTTTTATCAACACACGAGTCTACTGTCTGTTCTTTAGAACAAAAATAAATACATATAAATACTGTACATTAAATTACTTTCAATCTTTTTAAAACATATCTAGGTAATTGACTCAAACATAACCTTATGCTCTAAAACATTTATTTACGAAAAAGAAAAAATAATTTCAAAATTGTTGTGGCTGAGGTTTACAAAATTAATTAAAAACTTACGTAACTTTTGATTCTTTTGTTTGGCGAGGTAGTTGTATATAAAAGCATAGATTAAAAGAAACCCCTTTTATCTATGATAAAAGCAACATAGTAGTTTCTGCAATACAACCAGTCTACGCAAATAATAAACACAATTGGACTGTGAATTTCTATTCCGAAACATCCAGCTTTAGGACTCAAAGCCCACTCGCGTAGTCTCAATCTGACCTACTTTCAACACTAAGCTATGATGTTTATAATTTTTGACCATTTTAAAGTTAAAACTTCCATAAGCGTGGTGGAATGATTTCCTATTCACTATATTTTAAATTATATATCATTATGAATGTTTATATTATTCCAACCTTAGTTTGTTTCTATTAAAACTTTTACTTTACAAAAACCTGATGTGCCCTGTCATCAGTAGGTGTATGGTAAGTATATCGATTTCACTATCACTAAGCCAACCTATTATACATAGGTGATAAGCTATCAACAACTTTGTTGAAGGCACCCGTGTAAATATCAGCATGACTACCTAGACTCTAATACACGACACCCATAGTTAGTTTGGGTTACTTGAATTACTAAATTTAGTGATGAATAAATATATAAAAATAGGGAGACAGAGGGTGATAGGAACACATTTAATTCCAATCTAAATGTTTGGGCATTTATCCAGTTCCCTTATTTGCGTAATAAGGAATTTCGTTTTATACAACCAAACCAATAATAAATGTATTTGGCAAGTTCATTTTGCAATTTATTTCCAGTTCTAAATAAATTTTTTCCAAAATCGCATTGTCAGCCAGATATCATTTTTTTTAATTATTTTTACATACAACATTTGTATATTTATTGTTCAATCTGATCTTTATTAAACTTGGTTAGTTTGTAAGACTTACTATTTGTCCAGGTCAAAGAAGACTTCAGGGAAAACAACGTGGTCCAATCCCAAATTTTGAAAATGGCTTATTTTATTAACAAATGTTTCGAACTGGTTTATATAGCATTTAAAATTTCCAATGTAAAATTTATAAAAAATATAAATTTATAGATTTAAACACATGAATACAAATTAGCTGAAATTTAAATACAGACCTACATATTTTTTTTTATAAACAAACATTCAATGGGTTATAAGGGATTAATGAATTCTGAATTAGCTGGCTACATTTTCCCCCTTTCTTTTGACATTTATGTTTAAGGACTCTTTTGCATTTATAGGTCAAGTTTGTGTTTGGTATTTTTTATTCATTTCGTGCATTCTCTGTTACTGTTCTAAGAAAGAATTTGTGATTAAATTTAATGAGTAAAGTTTTCCGTTTTATGAAAAAATGTATATAAAAAACCTTTACTCCCAAAATTTTTTTATGACACGTTTTAATTTCCTGTTTAGGAAAAAAATACAGAATAATTTATAAAGGCAGAGATTGCAATAAGTAGAGAGTTAAGGGGAAGAAATTATGTTAGCATATTAAACAGTAATTAATAATTAAGCTCAGAAAACCATTGTATACCACCATAAAACATATTTATTCTTCTAATAATTGAAATTGTTTCAGTTTCCAATTAGTGAGAAAGTAAGAAATGGTTCTGTATAACTTTTTCTCGCTAAAATCTGAAAGGCCGTGGTTTTTGTTAGTGTTTATAGTATTGCATTTAAGCACTTATGTCACCTTAGAAAATAACCAAATTTAAACGTATATAACGTCAGAAACTGGAAGGCTGCGTAGTTCACAACAGATGTTACACAGCGGCTTAAACACCTCAAAACAGCGATCCATCATGACGTCACGAGGTGGACTGTTGAGCTGACAAGCCTCAGTTAGTAGAACATGTGGTAAAAACAATATCAACCCAACATCATTAATAGTGAAGCATTTACAAAATGGTAGCTCACACATGTAATGACAGTTGAAGGAAACTACTTAAGTTTCTCCTTTATGCTAATGTAATACTTATATTGAACTTAAAAGCTGGATACGAATTATCACTAATAAGCATTCATTTGTTCAGAATGATCTTAGGACGAATGCGCTGTAACAATTAGTAGATAGTATTTAACTATAAAAATAACCTTGCCTTTCATTACGATGTATATGCAAGCAACTGAATAACAACTAAAACAGTTGAACTTAGAAATGTTAAAAAGTATTGTTTAACACACGGTTGTTTTTCAATAAAGGTTTTATTGAGATATATTTATTCAGTCCCTAGAGCTATTGTCAATGTGTTTTCCATTTTGCAAAAACATACACAGTACAAAATAATTCGATTTATATAATTATACACAGGATAACAATATTTATTGGTTCCTTCAGTTTAACCTATACTATATATTATTTACTTCTAAGAAAATAATTATTTTTACCATCAACATTTAACCCCAAACATTATATTCAAACTAGATTAAAATACCATAATAGTTTTTTTTTGTATGGAACAACCGTTGTTACATCCTAATCAAACTATGAAAGGCCCCTCAACATCCTTTTTGGCCATGATCATAAATCAACTAGCTAACTTTGTTAGTGGTTTTGCCAGAAAGGGTGAGAGTTTGAGATGAATGAATTTATCAGACAATAGTGTCTGTCAGCTGTTATTAATTCCTCTTCTGGCGCCTTTAGGGTATAGACCTTCTATCATGTCTAAGATATTGATACATTTCACAAGCCGCATAACATTCATTATATTATTGAATTTTTAGACTATCTATTTACTTGTTTGTTTGTGGATCGTGTTTAATTTTTAAGAATACAGATATTAGGAGGTAGAAAACAGATGTATTAATGCCACTCTCAGTGCGAAGCTTGAATTTTACTAGAAAACCACGAAAACGAAAATATAGGTGCGTTTAAAGTGAGTTTTGAATTAGAAGTTTCCCAAAGGGGTTTAAGTTGATGGCTGTTTTTAGTTAAAATTTACTTTACCCCATTACTTGAAATATTGAACACAAATTTCGATATACTTGCACTAAAGTATTACTTAGGAAATTACATGATTTAATATCAATCATAAAACACTAATCAACAAGGGTCAAAACTCATTCAACAACTAATAAAACATATTATAACGCTAATTCTGTTATAATATACGATCTGTTGGTGTACGTTTTGCACCATAATTCAAGTTATTTTTAGATTGTAATACAAATTTAAAAGTAATTAAATCTTTACAAAGTAAATGTCATTTTATGTCAGATAAGTATTTTTGATGAGTCTAACGTAAAGGAGACTCTCAAAATAACTTTATAATTAGAGGTTCTGGAAGTGGCAAGCTAACGTTTCTTGAAATTAGACTCTTCATTAGTTAAACTTGTAAAGCTACGGAATTAGGCCTGACTCAGAGTAACTTTACGACTGTCGTTTCATCTAGACCATTTTCTCACCCTTTTCCAATCGTTGAGTAACTCAATTAAGTTTTACTGGTTTATTATTCGTAAGTTTTTCACTACAAGTTTTAACATGTGCATTTTAGTTTGTACTGAATTCTCTTTGTTTATAAAAATAATTTGCTGCATGGCGTTAAAATACTTGATAAAAGAACAATCAGTATATCAAGTCCTAGGTTTTGGAGTAAATGTTATAATGGACTATGCCAAATTCATGGATTTAGTCGTATATATAAAGTGAATACATGTTATAAAACGAATTTATTTATTTCAGAGTGTAGAGATACTTTCATCTTAATAAGGTCATGGTTACATATATTTGGTAAAATTAGTTATTTTAAAATAGTAGTAATGTCAAGTATGGTGAAAGGTTTATTTATGAAGTTACTAACTAATATACAGTTAATAATAACTTTATGAACAAGTCAAAAATTTCTACTTGATTCTATCCAACTTGATACAAATAGGATAGGCGTTGACTATAGGTCTATGTTGTATGCTGGATGTTTACAATCAACCTGTAGGCTTAGGACAGGAAATAATATTCTAGGAACACCGAACAATGTTTTAGGAACTATTAAAACTCCAATAATACAAAGTACAACTCTTATATAACCAGGAAACAAACACTACGAGAGCTAAAAGATAAGACGTTTGAGGTGGGGCTCAAGATACATTATAAAACAGGCATTTTCTCATCTCGGTTAACGCCTTTACACACTTTTGTACTCAACACAATTTGTATACGTAAATAATTGGGTAAAATTGTCTGAATCCAGAAATAATCGAATGAATAATGAATACTTTAAATATGGTTTAATGGTTAGGGTATAAATAAACTATTGATGTAATAATCTACATTACACTAAATTGATAATAATTTAATATAACTTGCAATTGCGTTTCAGTAAAAAATATTACCATAAAAATACTATTGTTGTTACGTTTGTCTAAATCTTGACTATTACTACAAAGAATACTTAAGGTGTAAACTTAAAATTACCATTTGCATCAAACAGGTGATTCTTATAAACATGCTTTTTTTATAAAAGCTTAAGGTAAATATCGTTTTACAAACAAATAAAACAAGATGTAGATTAATGTAAATTCTTACTTATTTTAAGACACATATTTGTTAAAATCTCTTTCTAATTTAATTTTTAACTATCTAACCACAAAAAGGCAACTAATAGGTTTTCATGTAATATAAATTATTTAATCAAAAATGATTGATACCGTTGATATATCAACTGGTTATAAGAGTAATATCTAAGACCTGATAACGAGGTACTGGTTAAATAAAATATTTAGTTATTCGAACATGGTTGAGGAGTGGCTGGCCTAGTGGTTGAGGTCCCGGGTTCAAATCCTAATTAAATAATAATGCCACAGCCCCTAGGCCTAACCTTAAGTAATTCTAACAGCTTAGCTTCTTCGAACATTCGTCTTAAGCTACCCCACCCACAATATCTCCAAAATTCTAAAATTGATGGTTTTAACTGTCTTATAACCAATAAACGTACTATATGATAGTATTCCTATTTAGAATTTTAATATAACGTACTATAAATAAAAGTTACCAGTAAACAAAGTAATCTGTTCCAAACAATATTTAATAAGAAACGCCTGTAGCTGCACCACAGCTCGGTTTGAACCTGTTCAAACGAATAAACGTTTAAAGTAATAGCTTTTGTTTCGGCTGACATTTTAATTTGTAGCAGTGTTTCCATTTCAGGGTCTGCTGCTTAGATAATGCGATGTTACTATACAAAACCACGATAAATTTGCAAGTTTAATTTTGACAAGGGAATCCGTGTGCAAATTTCCCATTTTAATAGGGATAAAAACACGTTTCCGAGATAAAAGAAAAAGCAATACACTTTAAATTTGTTAAAACTTATTAAAACTTTTACGTGAATATAACTATAAGTGTACATTAAATTAAATTTGTTGATTCTAGATATATAACCTCAATAAGTGATTTACCTATCTGACAGGTTACAATTATAAAAAAATCATCTTATCTATAATTCATTATTTTGTATCTTGTTTACAAAGTACATTAAAAAGGCTGATTAAACAATCAACTGAAAGATCTGTTAACAGTTAAATTCACATTCATACCGCTATGAAGAACGTTTATCAGGATTACTGAATCTGTGAAAGTAAATTTTGAAAAAATTAAAACGCTTGGGGTGATGAGGCCCGGAATTAAATTGTATGTAAAGTTTATATTCGTCCCCCCACTAGAAGAGCTTTGAAATAACACCTCAATCTTAAAAATCGGTTAGGAAGGATGACTAAATAAAAGGTGTTGCGGAGAAACCCGTAATTTTATTAAGTACCTATACAGATTTATAAGCTCGTAAAAGTAAAAGACTAGGGAAAATTAAATAATATCAACATTTTCAATTGCTTAGGCTCATAGCATTAAATTTGTCTAATAAACATTTTTTCCAATAATAATCTAAAGTTCTTTTAAACAATGTATATGATTACTAATTCATAAATCATTCTGATTTGTCTTGAATGCAGTTTTCCTAGATTATAAAATAGTTAAATTTGTGATCCAATTTGTAGTTGAGATATTATATAATTTACATAAACTATACCTACTTCATAATCACAGATAGTTTTCAATTTTCGTAAGGACATAATACTTCTTACCAATCGTTTAAAATTCATTGTAAGTATTATTTTTTAAATATAAATATTTGTTTAAAGGTTTTAGGATTTGATGTATCACCAATGTGGTATTTTCCATGAATTTGATTAAATATGTTTTTCAATATACTGTTTTATACACTTACACTTAATTTTAATTTTAATTGGCACCAATTTCTCATCGAATAAATTTGAATTCACCACAGAACCAGCGTGGCGAGTATTGACCAATTGCGGTTATGGAATGGTTACTGAGGAGAGCCTCAAACAAAATTAGAATGTTTGTTGATGGATACGATTGAAGAATGGAGGTTTACCGACTGCCTAACATCGTAAATCTAGGCTTACAATGTACAGATTTTGTTACAAGCTGCATAGTGGTTCTTCTGTTACCGACCACACAAGGTTTAGTTTTAAGTAATCAAGCATTTTTAATGAAAGCGTATTTCTCAATAAACACAACCTGACCTATCCTGTTGACTTTGATATAACAAAAACAGAATGTGTGAGGTCGTTATAACAGATAAATACCAAGCTATGTAACACAAGGTATTCAAATATTAATTTTCTTAAAATACGAGTAGAAAGCTCAGTTTTTAGAACCCCAAAAAAGTTTTGAACCCTTTTTTACAATCAAAAAAAGCCTACATCAATTACATTTTTTTAAAGAATAAAACATAAATTGAAACAAAATTAATTTTTTTTTAAATTTAGGATATAATAATGTAAAATATTCAAACCGAGTTTAAATGTAAAGAAAACACAGCTAAGTTTATAGTTAAAATTATATTTTTAATATGTAAACAAAATAATAGGTCAAAAACGAATAATGCAATGACTGTTATGTGGTATATTTTGTATATTTATGATATTGGACTACATCCTTTAAAAACTTCTTGATCAGCATTGTACGTGTTATTAAATTTACGGAAAGTAAAAATAAAACTCGACTATACTTGCTATTTGAACATTTTGAGCTACCCCCTACCCCCGATACCCCTAAGGGCAAAATTTTCAAAACTGACCATAATTATTATAGCCCTTTATATCCAAACAAGTTGCCGCAAACCGATTTGAAATATCTCAAATAGTGAAAAACTTAAAGAGGGTGCAAGTTAATTTTTTTGCCACTCTCATGGTTATTTGGATTTGAAACGTTTTTTGGCGCCATTTTGTTATTAGTAGACCGATTTTTGTTTTCTTTATGTTAATGTTTATGTTTCGTAAAGACCTGTAAAATGATACCAAACTCGACTATACTTGTCATTTGAAAACTTTGAGCTACCCCCTACCCCCGCTACCCCTAATGGCAAAATTTTCAAAATTTACCATAATTATTGTAGCCTCTCATATCTAAGAAGGTTGCCTCAAACCGATTTCAAATATCTCAAATGGTTGAAAATTAAGGGGGGGTGCAAGTTACTTTTTAGTCACCCTGTATACACTTATACTGTTACTCACAAGACGGTAAATATACAAAAAAGATGGAGTTTATTCAGGTTTATTCAGGTTACCACTTGCCATCTTTTTTGTATATTTACCGTCTTGTGAGTAACAGTATAAGCGTAAATATATGTTTTAAGTGTTATAAGACGTTTCTTTTATCTATTTTCCGTACATCCTTTAGCTCGATAATTCCCTTACAAGTTTTAATTGATGGAGACAAAACACGTACCATGTTGTGTTGTATTGTATCCCTGTCCTACACGTATTATTTTAATAAAAATATATCAAATATACTTTTAATTAATTGTAGCAATATTCGAACAAAATATCTCTTAAGAGGTCGAATTAATTTAGTTATAAAATTTAAAAGAAGAATTAATAATTTGATTTTATAGGTAATTTAAGATAAACTATACTTAACACTCCTTGTTCATTATATACAATTTTGATGTTTTTGTAAACAGTATAAAGTAAAAAATCTGTTTAAACAAAATATACGTTATACGGTTTATAGGTATAAATTTGAAGAAATGCTGTATTTAGAATTGTGTTCCAATACTATTGTCATTTGATTACTGTTGCATCAACAATTTGTATGTGGAGCAAGAAACTGTTCAATTTCAAGTCAATGATTTTTGAACGTAACTGTACTATGGATGATTCATTGTTTCACAGTGTCATAAATGCAAGGTGTAGTAATAAAACCCATTTTTAGAGTAAAATACCCCCGCCGCAGCAAACCTGCCGACTAAGCAAATTTCCATTTGTCTTAATTGATTTTCAATTAAATATATTTTAATAACATTAGGTTCAACGAGTACCTAGGTTTGCTGCTACAAGGAAACTAATAAAGTGTGTTTTTTTGTAAAATATTGATAGCTTAGTTCAAAATAAATAAATTTCATCAAAATACAAACTATATCCATAAACAAGCGAACTACAACATTTGACAATATTCTCCATAAGAATAACATGGGAATTTTAAATTTACAATTTTTTTAATTTTCTCCGTTACTATTAACCGAACATAAATACTTTTATTACTTTGATGAAAATGACAGCACATTTTACACATTGCCAGGTTACAATACATTCTCTTGGCTTAGGAAAACAAAAGGTGGAGGAGGACTTATAATGTTTGTAAATGCACAAAAACTAATTTTCACACCAATCATAACACACACTATAACCTATGAAAACATAACGGGTGAATTAGAGCTGCTTGGGTCGAAAGATCAAACAAAATGCCTCATTCATGCGGTGTACAGACCCCCTTCCTCCTGTAGTGGCTTTCCCCTCCCGCAAGCGATCAAAGAGTTGGATACAAATATCAGTAATTATAATAACTACAAGAATTTTATTTTACTTGGAGACGTTAACATAAATCTAAACGATAAAACCAATGCATATGTACAAGAATATGAGTCCATGCTGGTGTCATGGGGCCTAGATAGAGGTATCTGGGACAATACTAGAGAGGAAATAAGGCTAAATGTATTAACACAATCATGCATAGATCATATATATTACAGATTTAAAAATCCCTTTGAGAAAATATACACAGGTGTGATAAGAACCAAAATTTCAGATCACTACCCAATAGTAGCAAAAATTGAATTTGCGGGAGGAGGAAAAAGAGACACGCAGGTAGAAAAAACTAGATTAAATGAGCCGCTTTTGGAAATAAAGCTGAAGCAGGAAAATTGGACTATTACAAACCACGATGATGCAAACAAAGGTTTTGAAGAGTTGGTTTTAAAGTTTAAAAAGATTTACCAAGAATGTTCAATTACTTTTTTCACCTCAGGTGGGGGGCATACTGGGCAAAGAAGCGCTCACAAGAGAATCAAGCAAAAGGAATGGATGAACAATAAGATTTTAGACTTGATTAAGGAGAGAGACAGAATTTTTAGGCTATGGAAAGGGGACCCCTCAAACAATAGGCACAGACAACTATACAAAACCCTTAGGAATCAGGTAGTCAACAAAATAAGAAATACTAAAAATAACTACTATAAGAGATTGTTCGAAGATAACAGTAAAAGCACAAAAAAGATATGGGAAAATTTAAACGGGCTACTAAACAGAAAGAAAAATACCAGTATTGATGACACAGTTAGAAATGCAATGGGAAGTATATTAAGTAAAACAGATGTTGTGAGTGGCTTTGCTCAGTATTTTATTGATGGAGTGGATAATATCAAACATGATTGTATTAATGGTAACAGACTCTTAGCACCACAGCCAGAGTTTGATATACAACCCCTACAAAGCCTATATATACCACCCGCTACTACAGAAAAAATCAAAGCAATAATTAAATGTATGAACTCAGATAAATCACCAGGTATCGATGGAATAAGAATGAAGGATATAAAGTTAGTAGCTGAACACGACATATCAGAACCACTATCAAAACTTATTAACCTATCAATTTCACAGGGAACTTTTCCAGATTGCTTAAAGACATCAGTAATTAGGCCTATCTACAAGAGTAAAAGTAAGAAAGAATTCCAGAACTACCGTCCAATAGCAATTTTACCATCATTTGAAAAAATTTTGGAGAAATATATCTTGAATTACCTATACAGTTACATAGAAAGCAATAACTTTTTGAGCAGAAAACAATCTGGCTTCAGAAAGAACCTCAGTACAGAACATGCCCTAACAGAATTTGGAAATACCGTGAACAACATTTTGAATAATACTTGTCATGGATTAGGTATATTTATAGATTTTTCTAAAGCTTTCGATACAATTGAACACTCAAAAGTAGTCTCAGCTCTTGAAAAACTAGGTGTGAGGGGCCCCTACTTGAGTTTATTTGACAGTTATCTCAAAAACAGAAAATTTGTAGTGAAAGTAATGAATGAAATTAGCGATGAAAAGGATATTAAATATGGTGTGCCTCAAGGGAGCCAAATTGGACCAATACTATTCATTATATACATAAATGACCTACTAAACAGAATTACAAATTGTGATATATGGGCATACGCTGATGACATCCTCATTTTCTCCGGTCACAAAAATTTAAAAAATGCAGTTGAAAATTTACAGGACGATTTTAATATACTCAATAAATGGACACATGATAATGGTCTAATTATTAACGAGCAAAAAAACTTGTATCTTGCATTTTCACCCAAAAAATATCAAACTAGAAGGGAGTGTAGTTATAAAGTACCATGATTGCAACTGTTTAAAGGGCTTAAAAGGGTGTAACTGTGCTGACATAAAGGTGACAGATAAAACAAATTATTTGGGCCTTACAGTAGATAGTAAATTAACTTGGAAAGATCATGTTTCTACGTTAAATAGAAAACTAGGCGCATGTACTGCATTGATGTACAATTTAGGAAATAAAATTACACCAGAGGTTAAGATAGTTGTCTACAAATCTTTGTTTGAGTCTGTGATGAGGTATGGCATTAATGTGTGGGGAACTGCTGCTAATAGCCATTTAAAAATTGTAAATAGCCTGCAGAAAAGATGTTTAAGGGCATTAGGCCTAAGGGGAGAGCATAATAGCCAAGATGATACTAAATATAGTATAAACAAAATGCTAACTCCAAAAGGAATCTTTGTATACAATGTTTTAATCCAGCACCATGGAAACAGTTTGTATAAAACCAAACCACATAGGGTAATACATACAAGGAATGTTATAAAATACAGGACGCCAATACCCAATACTACGTATGGCCAAAGACTGGCAGAGTATTTGGTGCCATACCTGTTTAATAGACTACCAACAGGGATAGAAAATATACAGAACCTAAAGGCCTACAAAATAGCAGTCTCTGAATGGCTTTCAAGCTGCGACCTAAACTTACCTTAGAAATTAGATCCCCTGGCCCAAATGATCTGATTCAGGCAAAAATGACTAGGCCTAGGTGGCATCTAACAATACACTGACACAAAATCACACTAACACAGACACTTTTACAAACACTAAATAGTATTCCCTACACCAACACAGACAAAAACCAGGATTTCAATTAGGCTAAGGCTTTGTTAGGAAACAATCATAATACTATGAAGATGAAGCACATTAACAAACACACATCAAACCCACTATGTTAAGGACACAACACTTAAAACATTTTATAGGGAAGAAATACAATTTCTGACGCTTTATAATTGTTATTATTATTATTTTTCTCTGCTTTTTGTGAATTGTGAGAATGCATGCATGCATGGGCGTTTCACAGTGAGTGAGAGGTTATGTTCGTTCGGTCAAACCAAACGGACTAAAGTTTCAGGTTTTTTTTGTTCTTCTTTTTTTCAGTCAGCTCAGCTCGGCCGGCGCTGCCAGTGCCAGTCTGCTGTGCAAACGCAAACAAACAAACAGTTCAAACATGGTCTACGAACCATGAAAAACAAAGAGGACCAAATATGAGCAATCCAAAAGAATTCCGTAGATTATAAAGAAATATTTATGTCACTACATTTTAGATTTTTTAGTGTGCTGCCAACTACTTTGTTTTAAGTTAAAGTGCCTGCCACAAACCGCCGTAGAAATATAGGACATTAAGAAATCTTTGTTCAAAAAAAGAAAAAAAAATTTAAATTATTTGTTTGTTAGCCTTATTGTATCAATTGGACCTCACCGACAAGTTTTATAAACTTGGTGAGGCCAAGCTGTTGTAATTTTCAGAATAAATATATTTGTATTTGTATTTGTATTTGTAATGGTGTTTTTGGCCTCTGGGGACATCAAAATGAAAAAGTAAATCGGTCCCGGGCTTAAGTCTTACCATGAGACCTACGGTAATAGCTACTTCCCTATAGGGAAATTCGCTAAAAGGTAAAAAACGAACGTTTATTTCAGTAATGTCTCGTAATAAGTTAAAGTTAATAAGAAACTTTATGACAAATATTTGTACAGCCTAATATTTTGTGTTTTAATGCCATGCAGGTAGTATTAAGTTTGCCAGTTATCATATTTGCCAATGTCGGAAAGTAGGTCGTATTGGGCTTATGCGAGCGGGCATTGAATCTCTACAGCTGGATACTCCAGATTGGAAATGCAATGTCTATTTGTGCTTATCGTCATTTACTTAGGCTGACTCTAGTGCTAAAATTTATATGATTTGTTTTGACGAGAGATTGTGTAAAAGTTTGAAAAAATTTTACCATATTTATTATAGGTATTGTTGGTATAAAATTTACATTCCATTCCTAGGACAGACAGTTATATATCATAAATATAATATTGTTCATTCAACACAGGCAAACAAATTGCTTTGCCTTTTTTGATGAGTATACAAAATAAGAATTCAATTCTTATAATATACTTAGTAGAAACAACAAGCTCCTGGAATTAAACAAAATTCACAACCTATTGAGTTATAAAACATACAATCATGCATAATTCAACACACTTTTAGCATTCTTAATGACAAATTCCTAAATTAGCAACAAATTTATAGACTACGCATGTTTTACTTGTAAAATGATAATTATTTTAAATAAAGTTCTTATAAGGTACGTCATGATTTCTTTTATTTCACTTTAGGTAAATTTTACTTATATTGCAATACAATGATTTGTAAATAAAAACCGAGTAAACCTGTTCTCGTGCAAAGAAACTAAAGGACTCACAATTGAAATAAAATTATTGTTCTGAATTTCTTAGACACCATTACACAATAATTACTTGTTACTAATGTTGGAGCTTTTAAGTTTGACCTGTCCTCGGTCGACAAGAGGATCCCCTTAGTTTACGCACTGTTGACTCCACTGTTCCAAACACTTTCTGCTTTTCTCTCAGAATGTTTGAGAAACGTATTTTGTATATGAATTTTATAACATGCAAAAAATGTTTATATTACATTCCCACAAAGAGTTTTTAATTTAATAGTCAACTGTTTTGTTTTTACTATCAAAAAATCTATTAAATAACTGCAGTAGGCGAAATAAGGAATTAGAATGGTATTATTTTGATCCAGTTTATACTATGTGAAACATACATCAATATACACAAGTGACTAAACTACATCAAAGCAACTCGTAGCTGGTTGTGTACTACAGCAGACAGTGTACAATATTTATGTAGTCCCTGTGTTGAGCAGACATGCAAACGACTGTGTTGTTTGTTTACTGTATAGCTGCGTTGGACAAATTAAATCTTAATTTGTCTGTTTAATTAGTGTTACCGCTATATGAATTTCCCAACTATCCATAATATAGCAGCCGATTATTAAATTATTCACAAACTTAATTTCTCAATTAATCATCATTTCTGTTTTAATCATACAAAGGAACAGTTAGTGTAGTGTTGTCCCATCTTATATAAACCAGCTTAAAAATTGGTTATTGTTGAAGCATTTGGAAATCTATTGATTGGTACACGTTAATTGATAACAGGAATATTCACCAATAAGCTAACGGATCGACGAGAACTTTGAGTATAGTTGAGTACGGAAATTATAGTTGAAAATTGAACATCTAAAAAAAATATCCCATTCAAGTATGCAATAAATAACAATATAGTAACTGCTTACCAGAACTTTTTTTTAACATTTTATTTGATTGTTAAATTATTTTGTCTTATTGTGACAGACATTTAAAGAATGAATTTAGTAGTTCTAAAGTGTCAACGTTACTGGCTGAATTGTAAATATATATTTTGTAGAGCGTGTACCAGATATTTGGCCTAAAATCCTAAGGTCAACTTTTTTGCTCTGAAACGACTCTTAGCTAAAAAGATAATTTATTGCCTGCGTTCCCAGTGGGTTTAAAAAATACTATTAATAAATACTCTATTGATAAATAATATCACTACCAAATCAAACCTGCAGAGAAATTGGAGTTGATTTGAAGGGGTAAAATTTAAACCATTTTAAAAGGTCACTAAATAGTAATTTTTTTTGTTAATAATGTATAAAAAATTCTAACCCCATTAAACCTTCCTAAAATGTATGTATGAATTTGAATGGATTGTTTTTTTTTTTAACTCTGTGTACATTAATACGTGGTTTTATTACATAAGGATTCATATTGCTTTAACTAAAAATTTTAAATCTACGACATACCTTCAAATTTCTAAACCCAGTAGTTTGCAACCATCATTACACATATGATTAACATCACTACTACAATCAATCATGATACCACATGAAGGATCGACTCATTGAGTTGACAGGTGATAAGTGTCATGCTAACAATAGCTACCTACACTGCTGATGACAATTAATTTACAAAATGATTTCTCGTATATGGCCTATAAAATCAACGATTGTAAAAACAGTATTATATCTAAATTTAGTTCCAAAAATACGTTTATAATAATTTCTTACAATTACTGTAATATATTTGCAATATTAAAAAACCATGTGAGCTGGTATGGTTTGTATTAGTCAAACGTAGTAAAATTACTAAATATTGACCTGCTGTATTTTTTTTTCTTTATCCACTGGGTAAAACTAGTTAAACAAAATATATTAAAGAAATGTCTGTCTTTTCGATGAAATCAGTTAAATATCAGAGTTATTATAGTTAATAAAGGCTTCAACTCCCTTGCTCAAATTCCCCTTCCCTTGGTTTAATAGTGTGTGTTAAGGGCTATTCTATCTTTTCGGGGCAAGTTTATGACTGATCTTTTGACAAGGAGTAAAATAAGTAGATCAATATGAAGGTTTTTGGTACACTTACCACAAGGTCCTGTTATGTTATAGAAAATTGGGTAGAAGATAATTACGTAGATATCATCCTAGATGTGATAATTATGGAATAATATCTATACACGATTATTAGTTATTTTAAATTATAATCCTAATCAAACTCACTAACTTTGTTAGGAGTTTTACTAAGAATTTTAGACATTCATGTATCTCAGCTGTTATTAATTTCTCTTCTAGTGCTTTGAGGGTTAAGTAGTTATAGACTCTTCTAACGTTTACTATGTTATGGACACATTTTATACATTCTTCTAATTCATAATATTACTGCACCCTTAAAAATCTACTATTTAAGATAGTTATTAGAAGATTGTTTAACATTATTGCAGTTTAAATCAAAGGGTGTTAATATTTAAACATCATTGGATAATATCTTTGCGTTAGTTGAAAATGATACTGTTAGTAAACCGAATAATCAGTTTTATTATTTTTATTTCAAACTGAAGTTTTTATAAATAATCCAAATATATTCGTGCATATTTACTAAACTTTCCTCAAACAATCCCAAGCACACAAACCGCTTGTTTGTGGTATAGCCCAATTACAGACAGGTAAATTGTTTAACCTACTTCCCGTGGGTAAAATAGGCTAACCCTCATCAAGCGAAATACGACAGTAGGACTATAAACAGTAAAGTTAAATTTTGGATTGTAACAAAATCCTTTGCCTGAAAGCTTTAAATCAATCTTTTAATTTATAAGTTTAAGTTTTTGGGTCCCATTGCTTCCGAATGCATTTACAGCTGTGATATTTGTTTTTTAATTACTTCGATGTTGATATTTTACCAGATAATTAAAATGTGACATAGTAACTATCCAATTCTAAATATTGCCCTTTAAGAATGCAACCCTTATTTTAATCTTATTAATATTGGCCATTTACAAAATAAATGTTCAAATACACAAATGGAGGAAAATATTTTTCTTAAAGCAAGAATAGCATAGATAGATATTAGATATGTTTCAATTGATCGTCAAACGATGTATGAATTTACATCTAGACCCCATGTAGATTTACATTTAGATGTGTTGTACCCATTAATTGAATAGACGTATAACATTATAATTATCATGATTGTATTTAATATATGAAATTAAAAAGTAAACATACCTAATACACTTTTATAACTATGAAAAACAAATAAAGCAGGCTAAAATACATCTATAATAAAATATATTAAAGTATCTATGAAATATTCTTTGTAAAAATATCAAGGTGTACTGTAAATATTAAGGTTTTATATTAAATAATATTTTACAACATAATTTTCTTTTATGATAGATGTTATCAAGTACATTTTAAAATGAAAGTCTAATGCAAAATACCTTCTCAAAAAACTTATAATTAAAAGTTCTGGTTGTGGCAAGTTAACATTTCTCGAAATTAGACTCTTGATTAGTTAAACTTGTAAAGCTGCCGAATTAGGCCTGACTCGGAGTTTTCCTTTATCACCCCGGTAGTCAAATTGAAACCTTCGCTAACCTTTTTTGACTTACAACTAACTCAATAATTAGGTTCAACGGATTTACAATATATAGATAGATATTATAGATATTATTATTATATTATCTTTTATAGATATTATAATTTTGTATATACATTATAGCTTTTATAGATAGGCTACTGCAGGGGCCACCTTCCACCTATTGTCGCTGTAGCTTTCATAAATCATAAACGCTGACGAATTAGTCTCACTTAATATGATTTCAAGGCATGTTTACATAAGAATCCATCCACTCAATAGTACAAAAATATTATCCATACAACCTTTTTCAGTTTAGTAGTCGGAGAAATATAGGATATGACCTTAAAAAAATTGCAAGAAAACGTTTTATGGTTTTATTTTGTAAAGTTGGGTTTGCAGAATGACATACTAAAAGTTGCCAAAAGTTGGTGCACGAGAAAACCAATAAAATCAGAATTTAAAATGGCGGCTTTTTCCAACATTGGACAAACTAAAAAACATATTTCACATGCATTTCTTATGCACATTTTTCGATATATTGACTTGGGACCACCGCCTGTTTTTATTGGGTGGTTAGTACTTCATTTTGATAGGAAACATGTTTTTGGCCGCCATCTTGGATCCGCCATATTGGACATAGATATGTTTTTCAATGTAATAATAGTGTTGTGACACATCATTACCAACTAAATTTTTACACTGATTTTAATGCCGAAATCCGTTTTTAAATATCTTTATTCATTTAGAAGATATATTCAAACGAATACTCTCCACCATACATTTCTTATGGACGTTTCGTAGTTTGATAATTTGTTTAAACTATTTTTCTTATATCTCCAGTTCTTATTGACGCTTGTATTTCTTTATAGGCTTAAAATATTCAGTAATGTAAGGGCTTTCATTTGAGCTCTTGACCATTAAAATCAGACGAGTTAAAGACCAGCTACGAACCTCAGAACAATATTAAATTTAACTGTTTAGAAATATATTTTTATTAAAAGATTTATGACTCGGGTTGTTAATACGTCACAAACTTATTTCTGGTCTCAAATTACTCAGTAAATGTTTGGCTTTAATTTTATTGATCATTAAACAAAATCTGACAGTTTTAAAATGAGTCATGGACCATAATTTAACATTATCGACCCTTACCACCCTTCATAAGGCCTAGTGCTCTGGAGGAAACTTTCTCACAACTGTTACAGTGTACTAAGTACACGAACATCTGTTACATATTTAGCGTTCGCTGCCTACGAAATAAAAAAATTCAAGGTCAAATTACTGCAAGTATTTTACATTTAAATTTGTCATAGTACAGTACTAAAAATCACTATCATATACAGTATTCAAAGAAGCTTAAAAGATTTATTATATGTGTTAGGAATTTGCGTTTTTTTTATCTAAAATTTTGAAACAAAACTCGGTCTATTTGGGGCGGATATTAACCACCCATAGACACCATCACTTCCTGAGTCGTTAATGCCAAAGATTACAGCAGTATTCAAATACAATAGTAATGTATTTCCTAGAAGGTTTGGCTTCAATGTTATTTGCCCTGCTTCCTGTGTCGACGACCCTGTCCACCACCCCACAAGTATTTCCTGGAGATTCCTGGGATTTATTGGGTAAAGTGCAAGATCAGGTCAGGTACCTACTCCCGAAAAACCTACCCTTTAAACCACATAATAGGGGCAGCCCATATACCAGTTATTACTCTATCGTCATCGCCCCGCTGCATCTCGAATCTGGAGACCAATGCAAATATTTGCACACTCTACTCCCGATCAACCGGTATCATTATCATTATGATTGTTTTTTTTTCGAGCATAAACCCACAGCGTCGTCGTCAGGCCTTTTTCTTTTTTCTACATGCCTCATTCCCTCTCCTCCGTGATGGGCCTAGAACCCTACAGAGAGACTTTCATCGTTTTTAGGGGTATTGACTGCAGCAGAGGTATAATATCATGTGCATTCGATCTTTCTAATCTTCACGCTGGTAGAGGGATATACGTATAGTTTACGTATGTTATAACGACCCTAGACCGAACGTGTAAGAGGCGAAATCGAGGATATATTATAATAAGCTAGTTTTGTATATGAACCGTGTGAGTGGATCTAGAGAGATTTTGTGTCTTTTTTCCATCAAGTGTTCAGGGACAGCGCAAAAATAATAATGATGATTATATTCTACTAATTAAGTGTATAGAATTGGTACTCGTTCCGAGACTAAACGCTAATAATGTACGAATAATAATGTACCCAACTTTGTTTGTTCAACAACAAAAAATGAGCACTAAACTATCGAAGAGTCTAGAAAATACATTTGTCACATTACATTTTTAATAGCAAAATTTTGTTTACACAGATACATATATTTCAGTTGGACAGACGCTAAATTTGCTAGTTTAAATTTGTACTCTCAAAAAATGTATTTGATCCTGGTTTAGAAACATGGCGAAAGACTAATTGCTGAGATCAACAAATTATCTAAATAAAAATCTGCAAATTAAAATTTAACAATAAAATAACAAAGTTTTTTTTTTTAATTAGCAACGTTTAGGAGCAGGAGAATAATAATAAATCACTCAAATAGGACTATCCCATTCATATTTTGTTAGTTACATCTAATCGAGCATCTAATCAAAAGCTTTTGAGAATATAAAAAGTTCATCCTGTACGAAAAAAATAATTCTCAGTATCTTGAGTGGTTATATCTCAAAAAAGCTCACGGTTGATCATTTAGAAGCCCTGCCAATATTTAAAGATATAGAATTTATGAATAAAAGCCTGTATGCTGATTTTTCACGTTTTCCCCACAGATTGGTAACTATCATCAGGAGCAACATTTCATACAGCCACATGCGTCTTTTCCTATAGAGCAAAGGCTCAAGCTGGTCTGACTGACTACTAAAACAGACTGTGAGGTTCTCTTGAATGACGCCGGTGGTCCAGCAGGTGTGCGGAGGAGGACGGCGAGGAGCATCGAAGATTTATTGGGGTGAGCGCCGACGACAGCAGCGCCACCATCACCTGGCTCCGGTACTATTTAATAATGATAATTTAATTTTAATAATGTCATACGGATTGGCCGGGCTCGCCTCGACTGTCTCGTTCATCGGCTGGAGTCTAATTCCGCCACTCGGAGTCGGATTCACGATATTCCGATAAAATGGCATGGACCCGGAGTCACACCCGATCAACCAGCGACAGGTCGGAATTATAAGACAAAATTATGGTGAATTTTCTTCTTCTAATCTCGAAATAAAACATTTTCAATTATTTTTTTATCAAAGGCACGTATTAAAAAACTGAAAAAATTGAATTCTTTTTTTGATCAAACTTTAATCCCCTAATGGTTTTTTAAATAATACACCCAAGTATTTATCAAGAAAGAGGGGTGTGCAACAATGAGAACTTTCGTTTAACTAGAGTATAAATGGGATATTAGATCTGGATAATACAAAAAGAACTACAGTTTGATATTTTACAAAATTATTCATATCATAGATAAAATTTGATATTTTGCTATAATCAGTTGTTCAAATATGACTAAATTGAAGCCTACATGAATTATTATTCACTCGAAACAATCGGCCAACTTGTGCGATAACTCTAAATTAAAAGTCAAAGATAAAAGTAATTGGCCCAAGTCATCCCCGCTCTATGAGCGATTACATGAGTATCTGGAAGTGAATTCTTCTTTCGAGAAAAATATAACAAGAAATGTTTTTTATTTCAATAGGTTTTATGACAAAATTATATAAAATCTCTGAGCTAAAAGAATGAATGAGGTATACAAGGTAGATAAATAAACAAAATCTCCAATGTTTAAAAGTTAATATTTGATAAGGAAATTATACATTTGGATGAATTTAAAATATAGGTATTAATTTCTATCCAAAGATTCTTCTCCAGGCTCTACGAACCTCCTTGCCAACTTTTTCAGCAGCTCTTTTCGTATTTTGTCCAGCGCGCTCGATAGTTTTTCCGACAAACAGTACGTTCTTCTCAACATCACGTCCGCTGAATCCAAGAGATGCGTATGAATGTTCCCCTTCTTTTGGCATCGCTGAAGCCATAGCGATTAGAATCGCCAAGATCAAGACAGCGAATTGGTGAATTTTCATACTGATAGTACTTATATTAACTGAAAAAAAGTAAATTCAATCCAAAAATCTGATTGCAATATTAAATTTTTATTCAGATGTTCAATTTTAATAAAATACTTACACTGGTGAAATTTTTATGAAGACGCAAAAGCTGATCTCTTACCACAAACTTCACAAAGAATGAACGTCAGACCAAAGTATTGTATTAATCTGTCCAAAGTATGTTCCGATATCATCTTTTTATATTATACCCAAAATAGCGATAATGATTATCTCTGTTCTTTATTATCAGGTATCTTATTCTGTTTGTATTAAGATTCGAACGTCTACTATATTGTATACGCGAGGAGATATGTGTATATAATGTATTGAATCTAATTTTTTTGTTTCGATCATGTGTATTTTCAAGAAGTTTTCTACTTAGCATTATTATTTGAGTTGATACTTTATTACTTCTTAGAAACTAAGAATGAAATAAAATTTATAATGTTTTGTAAATCTCCGCTTTTTGAAGGTAATATTGCTAATAAAATTAAAAAAAATATATAACCGTTGGTTTTCTGTTTCAAACAAGATGGATAAAATTTTATTTTTTTCTTTTTTTCCACTCTTTTTCGACTGAAATTCTCTCTTGCTTTCCAATCAATCGAAATTTCAATCGAATGGATTGGTAACATTTTTTTCCAAGCTTGGAGTGGAAATTCACTCTAAGAATTTTTCAGAATAATTACTGAATCCTGAAAGGTCTAGCGGTTTTTTTATAAATTATATTTTTACTAAATTTTGTTTGAAATTTATTTTTTATCCATTATAATCAAAACCCGGGAAAATGGTTTTCTATAGAGTTTTATATGAAGCCTAATATAAAGTTCTATTAAATTTTTGATAACATATGATTCTATATAGTATACTTTAATATAGTAGGTACTTTAAAATATTCAAACTTAGTCCACCTTTTTAAATAATCAACAAACCGATGATGTTTACTTAGACGATTTTATTAATCAATGTATCATGTAAATATTTACTTTATATTATATGAGTGATTTTTCTCTAGTCTAAGAGCTTTAAAAAATTATAATTTCGTAACTAATAGTTTTCGATATTTTTATACATTGGTCATTGTCTTAAACTAATAGTTTAAGCTCTCGTGAAACCAACATAAATCCTTAATTATTAAGGTTTAATTGTTAAAAATGTGATGTACGTATTGTCTTTCAGTTTAACACTACGACATTTAATGAGGATGATAAACAATGGGTTACAAAGTTATATTATCACCAATATAACACAATATAACACATTTTGGTCTAATTCAATTTGTACCCTAGACCCCAGCATATTGGTTTAGGCTTTCAATGTCCCTCTTAACTGTATTAGCAATACAGTGGTTGTTGTTGCTGGTTTTGGGTTGTTGCTTGAAGGTTCTTTGTTATACAATTGTAGTTGATGAAGTTATCACGTTCGAAATGTTTCGGAAGCAATAAGTTATTAGTATGTAATGAAGATTTTTGTTCTAGTCATAATAAAAATAATATTCTTTATAGATAATACGATTTAGAATTGCAGATACAAGTATAAATTTAAAGAATATTATTAGATTCATACCAGATAGCCTGTATATATCTTAAAACTTAGACGTGGTTATCATTACCATACCACACCAATGAAATAAGGCTCATGGTATATATGATAAGTAATGTACGTGAACCCTCACCATAAGATATAGCCAACTAAAAAATCTTGACTAGATTAAAAGTTAGTCCCGTTTACTTATTTCGTAAACATTCATTTAACGTGGGTCATTATTTTACATCTAAATCCGTCGTATAATGAGCTATTTTTTCAATATCATAAAAGTTTGCATATTATAATATAATCTCAATGTAATATTAACTTCAGTATGTATTAAAGCAATAGAATTTTTTACTATAACACACAATATTGACATCTTTCCGAAGCTATATTTTATCCATATCATACTTGTATACAAGGTAAGTCGGAAAAATTAACTTACTGCACCAAAGTATAAATAAGGATATTAATTGGTTGCATTTTTAAGTTTATTTATTATAAAACAGCCAATATTTTATTCAAGGAATAATTGTATTGCAATCTTTTATTTTATTTAAGTGTTTTTTTTTGTTAGACTCAGAAGATTTTGTTACCCGTACTAAAGATTAGAATACACCCTCCTTAAGTGAGTTTCCACTTAATCTAAATATAGAAATGTGTTTGCCATACCCTCATCCATCATCACGAACGCTGATGTGTTGCTAACCTACGAGACTCCTTAGAAACCACCTTCTAAACCACTTTTCGTGTCATAAGAAATAGCGTGGTGCGCAATCTTTATACATTTATTATACAGGGTGACAAAAAAGTCTGGAAACGGTTTAATATCTTTTTAACTAAATTCGTTAGAAAATTCAAATCTTTCACATCAACTTATATGTATGAAAACTACTTTTTGCAATCATTGCCATTATTTGACCTTCACCAGGGGACGGCGTCCGAGGAGTAGGTACATAATCTTTAATGTAAGCATTGGTTGATATGCACATCATTTTAAAGGCCTGGTTAAGTGGAGTTCATTACCGGAAACCGCGTCAAAAAAGGTTCATCCGTTACAAAATGGCGGCAGTTCAAAGTTCTTGCGGAATATACCTGCAGAGGCCTTAGTATTGGTAAATACTCATAGTCAACATTAGCAGGGAAATCTGAAACCCGGTTAAATTTGTTTTGATGATTGAATACTATTAGTCTATGAACTAGTTGACTTTAAAAAAACAGTTTAAGCTCTCAAGCTAATGTTTAATACGAGTATTTGCCCATACTAAGGCCTGTGCAGGTATATTTCAAAAGAACTTTGGACAGCTGCCATTTTGTAACGGATGAACCTTTTTGGACGCGGTTTCCGGCAATGAACTCCACTTGACTAACCCTTTAAAATGGTGTGCATATCAACCTATGCTTACATTAAAGATTATGTACCTACTCATCATGGGTCGTCCCCTGGTAGAGGTAAAAAAATTACAATGCTTGGAAAAAGTAGTTTTCATACATGTAAGTTGATGTGAAAGGTTTGAATTTTCTAACGGATTTAGTTAAAAAGATATTAAACCGTTTCCAGACTTTTTTGTCACCCTGTATAATAGGTACATAGGTAAAATAATATGTTTACAAAAACACCTTAAACAAAGAGCTCTTCCACGTTACTTGGTGCATCTTAAATTCAATATAATTCTATATGCTCAATGAGAAAAAAAAACTCAAAAAATAGTTATTGGACTGTATAAATAAGCATTGAGTATAAGTTTTAATAAGGGTTGAGTCAAAGTAGAATATTCTAGTTCCTAAGTATTGCGCCAACCGAATGCGTATGAATAGGAAAAAAGATACAAGTCCCTCACCTGAGAAAAGTACTGTCTAATATACAAAACGTGTATAGAAATCTTCAACGGTTACTCAGGATCCTCAAAGCCTATATTCTCCCAAAAACATTTTAAAATCTTCGATACCGCAAGGATGTTTATGAAAGAAAATCACAAACATAAAATAATAGGTAATCTATTCAGTAGCACATGTTTTCAAAGATACATTTAACGGAGTGAATTTCAACTAAACTCTATAAATGTGTTTATTAATCGCCATTTAATATCTTGTTAGCTAAACATATAAATTAATATAACCTTAGATAAGATTTCATGTAAACCAACGTAAACTAGAGAGTTCTAGCTATGTTGGTGAAATCTTCAAAGTAAAGCAGTTGAAGTTTTAACGGTCTCAAAGACTTGAACATGTCTACGTCATCTTTCCACATGCTTGAGTACCTTACTATGTCATGTGTTATCATACACAATTTCGTTGAAAAGTTGTACAACCGTAAATTTCATACGACTCCAATCTTAATTTACCATTTTAACTTAACTTATGATGTTTATGTTTACAAATGATGTTCCCATCTCGCTTTATTTCGTGTAGGGTTTGACATGTTGTAAAGGATTAAAATGTTAAGCTACAAACCAAATCGTATCTTAGGTAATTAAATAAGAGGATGAATGAGGAAATATACAATGAAACTAATATTAATCTCGCATTTTAAAGGACGGTCTTTCAGATTATAAAATAAGTAGGAGATACTTTGTATGTTACGATTAAAATATTTTAATAAATGAGATCATTAACATTTGGTGGCATAAAAATTACTTTCTAAGCCTATTAAACTGGATACTGATAAAATTAGGCGTATTTTTACTTAGTTTTACTAAGTTAGTAAAATAAAAAGCATTTTTCTAAAGTTATGTAAAGCAATAGAGAGGTTTGTTTTGTGAATGAACCTATGAGTTGTTGAAATATAGAATAATTCATCTTTATAATACAGAAAGCAATAAAAAACATATTATAACACTTATTTATAACTTAAAACATATATTTACACTACTTGTACTGTTTTATAAAGTCATTCGCTTTTGGGGTTTGTTGATAATTGCATTGTCCAATCGAAATCGATCACTACCACCACATTTCATGTGTGTTTACCACCTTGTTAGAACAGTATGGGTGTAAATATATCTAACAAGTGTTATGAGACAAATTTTATTTTACTTTTTATAAAATAATTTTACTTAATATTCAAAATAAAAAGTTATTAGGCAAGTCCTAGTATAAGGTTTTACATCTAAGGACGATTATTATGTTTAGACGTTGCTAGTTACAAACCGTCCACCTGAACACTATTATCACTGCAGTCAAAGGCAAAGACAAAAGATTTTCAATACAATAGAGTTGCCTGTGCTACTGAGTTGCCAATGTGACAGAAACCGCTACAGTAGGAAGTACCAGCAAGTACATTATACCACTACAGATACCATATATGGTGATGCATAGAATAGGTTATGTTTTATATATAAAAAGTCTTTAGCAAAAAGTGCAACACCCAATTTTTTTTATATTCAATTCAATGTAAATTTCAAATGATTTTTTATTCCTAATAAATGTATGAGCAAATATTTAGAATGATCAGAGAGAAAATATGAACAGCATTAAGTTATTAATAATTATACATTTAAAAATAAATTTCCTGACTTCAAGACTGTATAGCAATTTAAATAAATAAGAAAATATCCATCTGCAAATATGGTATTATACTTTCATTGAACATTTTACAATTTAAATCAGAAGAGCCTTATAACCGTTAGAGTGTTACTAGTTAATATTCTATTGCGTCTATTTTATTTATGAGTATTCCAGAAGAAATGTTGAGCATTTCCCTCAAACGCATAACGTGTGAGAGCTGTTATATAAATGAGAATGATTTTAAGAAAAAATTCGTACAAAGCAAGAAACGATAATGCATGAGGCTGAAAGAACGTTTGATAAAACATCTACGATTTCAAAACTCAATCCACCTGGTTAAACTTTTATTACTTTTGTGTTACATTAATGTAGATTAAAAATAAGTGTTGTATTAATTCTAAAACTCCGTATAATTAAGTAAGAAAATGTTAATTATTAATTCTAGCAAACGAATGTTCAAAGATAGAGGAAAATAACAAAACAGTATAAAATATTATCAATTATTTAAGATGGGGATGCCACTATGTGAGTGCGTATTTTAACCCAAATATGAGTGAAGGATGAGTGTAGTGGCGCGATCTTGTAAGTCCGACATGTTCCTTAGACACAGCTGTTAGACACAGCACTAAGGTTTATACTGAAATCCAAACAATATTTTTCCTATACAAGGTATTTACGCACAACAACATACCGTTAACACCAGCTTTGGTCTGTTACCCAAGGCCCAAATCAAGCTGAGAAAATACAATAAATTACATCGACAAGTATTTCACTATTTAGTAACGGGGAAAATGGTGTTTAGTTCCAAAATTAAGCTAAGTTCTACGTCTAGTGGAAAATATATAGATAATTTATGTGAAGAAACAATGTTTCTGTAGATTTGCTCCCTTAAAAAGCTTTATGTTCGATATTTCTTTTTATTTAAGTCTTCATGCTTTTCGAAAAGGTCAACAAGCAAACAAACTTCAAGTTTACGAGAGTAAATGCAGATGTAGGAAAAGTAATTTTCAAAATACATAAACCTGAATGTAAAGTCGCATCTGTTCCACTACATTTTCCCAAATGATGATCCATCCGTCAAACAACCTTCCTTTGTGTTTTGGAGTCTTCTCTTTTGTCACTTCTTTTCTAAAAGTCTTTAAAGTCTTGTCTCACATTCTACTGTGCTTGCTGAGATGTAGCAAGTCATTTAAAGTAATTAAAAATATGACAATAGTACTATTTATGATTATAAATCAATTCAGTACTTTTTGGCTTATTTTGTAAGACGATTTTGGTTATATTCAATTTTACCGATACAAAAACGTGATAAAATAGTATTTGCCATAAAAAGATTTCGTTTTCTTTAAGTCATAAGCTTTCATCAAATCAAATATAAAAAAAATGCATTAGCTTCGTCAAAAAGCTGGTCAGATTAAATATTTACACTCACTAAAAATAACTCTTTTCCAAGATATTTACCACATCTCTCTTTTGTTCAATGTTAACAACACGTTATAAATGTTTTAACATACGTTATGTGTATATTTAAATGTTAAGTTTATCTTTGTTTGTTTTGGTTATCAACCGTTGGTTGTTAAAATAACTACACATACAAACGAAGAGATGCTTTCCAGAAGGCACAAAAGATCGTTAGGTATCTAATCTAAAAAAAAATGCTTTGTACATACAGGTTAGTAAAAATATTCAGCATGCTAATAAATAAAATGTTTTTACATATTTTTATAAACCGGCAACTTAATCATCAGATAGATCGAACGCGTTATGGTAATCCTGGATCTGGGGACTAGGTAGCATAAGCAGGTATAAACATGGTAACTATGGCAGCATCACTGATAGCTTATCACCAGCTTATATTACGTCAGTACAGTGTTAGTGATAGCAGATTACTAGATTACTGATAAGCCCAAATACAGGAGTGGCATTAGATGGACCGCCATTGATTTTGCTGTTTGGTAAAAGGTCGCGTATTTAGATTTTTTAAGCGCTTATATATCTATGTATTTTCGAAATACAAGAATTTAATTTATAGCTACTTAGATGCTTGTTTAACACATGCTACATTATTTCCTGTTTATGCTTATTCAAAGTAAACCAAACCATCATTTCGTAATTTTGTTTAACCTGCTTATGCGTTATTTAATTATTTCACACCATTTGTTTGGTCAAAGATGTAGATGGGAAACTTTTGAAGATAAACGATTATTTGACCATACCGATTTTATTGCTTGTTTTGGGTGAAAACACTTCCCACTGAAAGAGGTGAAATATCACATAAAATAGTGCTGTCCGTTTTTCAAGCAGCTCCACCTCTTTCAAGTAAGGGTGAGGATTGGTGTTAATTTATCCTTTTCTTAAAATACTGGATACGACTATTGCGTTTTTAGCTATATCGTTTTATTTATTCTTAATCCTATAAGCCTATGGAATATAAAACATTTTATATGTTAAAAGGTATAGATTGTTTTGATGTAGCCTATCCATGCAGTGGTTGAAATTTTATTTCTTGCTCTTAAATATTAGAGAAATATTTTAATAAAACCCCTTGATTCTTTGAAGGTATATTTGAACTGTATACATAACAGAATAATAAATTACTAAGATCTAAACACTAATGAGTTACTCCAATTAATCGGTTACGTATTAGTGAGATTTTTTAATAAAAACTGACACAAATTAAGCATTTTATTTAAAATCTGCAAATAATGTCAGCGTTATCAACTTAAATCAAGGCCTCAACTCCCCTCCTTCATCTCTCTCCCTCTCTAGACCCAATGGTCTGTGTTAAGGGTTGTTTTATCTTATAGAACAAGTTTACGACTGATCCTTTGACAAGGAATCCAATTTCATTATTTTGGCTTCCTAGTTTAAAAGGCACACATTAGTGTTACATGTACAATTGTAATGAAAAATACACAGTCAAAATTTATGCACTTAGTGTTTTCCGATATAATATTGTTCTTTAGGTTCTATGACAAAATGTTCAATATTGAATATTACAATGTTCATCCCACTACAACACTACTATTTAATACACTATTATCTTTCCTGGAATACATGATCTACCAAAAATCATGTTTCGTAAACCATAACATAGTTAAAACATACGAGTATGCTTTATCTATGATTATACACATCGAATCAGACGTATACTAGCGGATCTCGTTGTTACACGTGAAGAAATCATAGCAAAAAAATGTCCTATCTGAAAAATTAAAGACAATTATAATATTTTGCCAATAAAACAACGAGAAAGCCTTCTCAACAAACTTGTAGATGACGATCATTTCTCAGATTAACTCTCTAAGTTTGAGAGTGATTTTGAGTGGAAGATGATAAGTAGTTTTATCAGACAATGATGCCTGTCAGCCTTTATTAATTTCTCTTCTGGCGCCTTGACGGTTCAGTATTTATACGCCCTAGGCACCCCCAACGTCAATAACTTTGAATGTGTAAATATATATCACTACCCTGCTAAAATAAGTTGTCCATAATATAGTATAAACTAATTTAAAATAGTAATTTTTAATTCAGTTACTTAATAAGCGTTCGGAATTGTATAAAATAAAAAACAACAAGGGTCAATAAACTTAAACTATTTTCAAAATTGTTTAGGTGCTGATCAAAGGATAATAAAATAAAAAACATGTCTTATTTACTTGTTGTATGTAATCAAATCATATTTATCGTATTTATATTTCAATCATTCATTAGTCTTTAATCATAAATTAGTTACGTTTTTGACGCAGTAAAACGATTTAAATATAGGATAACGAGAGTAGAATAACACGAGATTTAGCGACAACTACTTTTATGCGACCAGCATCATATTTGTTGTGTTTCTAATATTGTTCGTATATAAATACTTAACACCGTTCTGGTTGAAACTAAATTTAGTGACAGCCACGTTTTTGCCAACGATACTTGAATGACGTGTTAGTGTACTGCAGTCAGCAACATAAAAGTCTCAATAATATTTCAGCACATTTTTTAATATATAAATATCCGAAAAGGTATTCTAAAAGGTATTTCTTTACTATATAGAATAAATGGTTTTTATCAAGTCAAACGTCTGAACTGATTATTCTGTGGATAAAGGTGTAGAGGTAAATTAACGTCGAAGTGAGTAGGAAATAACTGACGCCCATAAAATACAACGAGAAGTAGTCAATCTGGAGTTTTAACTGAGATGTAGGTGGTGAATTGTCGCACCTCTTCCTTATGATAATATCTAATTAAAAATACCCCCGCCGCAGCAAACCTGCCGACTAAGCGAATTTCCATTTGTCTGAATTGATTTTCAGTTAAATATATTTTAATAACATTAGGTTTAATGAGTACCTAGGTTTGCTGCTACAAGGAAACTAATAAAGTGTGTTTTTGAGTAAAATATTGATAGCTTAGTATAAAATAAATAAATTTGCCAAGTCTGATCAAAACATATTCATAAACAAGCAAACTACAACATTTGGCAATATTCTCCATAAGAATAACATGGGAATTTTAAATTTACAATTTTTTTAATTTTCTCCGTTACTAATAATTGAACAAAAATACTTTTATATAATAAATTATTTGTTTTTTTAAGCTCTTTAAAAAGGTCTAAAGAGAAATTGAGAAATTTTGTGTTTTGAGGGTCAAAAGTGAGAAAACCCAATTTTTACCCCATAAAACCCCCCGTAAAGCCCCGTTCCCATGGTCCGATCGTGCTGGTTCGCGAACTCATTCAAGTTTATCCCGCTTTACACCTTTAAACCAAATTTCATCAAAATCGGACAAAAATTACTCAAGTTATCGCGTTCACGGACGTATATATATATATATATATATATATATATATATATATATATATATACATATATAAAAATTTGAACGAATAGTGTTTTTGGCCTCTGGGGACATCAAAATGAAAAAGTAAATCGGTCCCGGGTCTAGGTCTTACCGTGCCACCTACGGTAATAGCTACTTCCTTATAGGGAAATTCGCTAAAATACTCAAAGTCTTAGTTACATTTTTTGATATTTTAGTTGATAGTATTTTATTTGCCAATCATACGTGTGCATTCATTAAATAATTTTCTTCTTAGATCCTAAACACTCTAACATGTTTAAAGATGGAACTCTCATCAGAGCAAAGTAATTAGCATAACTTATTTTGTGTTGGATGTAAAAAAACTTACACTCGTCAACCTCAACTTCCAAACACAGTTAATTTTAACTGGTTTAGCATAACAAAGATTATTTAAGATATTATAGATAGCTAAGCTAGGCAGATATAAAATACAAAATACGTCAATATCTTTGGATAATTTAATAAAAAATATCTTTGTACACATAAGATAAAAACAGCATGAAAACATCTGCAGAACAACACATATTACATCATTGAAGCTCGTAGAGGACATTAACATTGCATTACAGTAGGCTGCTAATGAGAATGTTCATTAACCTAGCATTATGAGTGCTGAGGGACCGGGCCATCTCACATGACACAGGCTATAGACAAGCTGGGCTGTGAGCTAAGTAGGGCTCTTATTAGCTCACAGTGTTGCTTGCCTTTGTAAGTGAAATGCATCACTAAGCTCATCGGTGTAATGGTTTAGAATTACATGAACAAATAGGTCACAATTACTTGTACTCTGAAATTGGGTAAAAAAATATAGTCAATAACTCCTTTAAAATTAACATAATTATTTAGTAAAAATGTAAAAGGATAGGAGGGTATCAGTAGGCCTATTAGGTAAGCCCTTTATGAAATATAAACTTGATAATTCCAATAGTTTCATATTAAACCCTTTATAAATATTGAAATAAAATATATTTACTGGGATACGTTGGGAACCTGTTTTCAAAATTATTACGTGTTTAAAGCTCATTGTCAGATTTAAAATATAGGCCTACATGCATGGACCAAATTGAAAAAAATAAAACTAGGGTTTTAAACTAAATTGTAACCTAATACCACTATAAACTATATCACGACATCGCACGGCATAAAAGTTTGATCAAAATGTTTTAACAACACTTTTTTTTTGTTTTAGTAGAATCTAAAATCACAACATTTTAAGTAAAAATATCCTATTTTATCTCGATAAGTAGCTTTTAACAGTTTCAGTAGTTATCATATATCACAACATTTACAGTTCAAAAAAGAGAATATTTTAATTTCTTTTGTCGTAGTTTTAAATCAAGCTTGAAATACTGTTCCTTATTTTATTATTAGAGTCCATTACGTTGCACTGCAATAAAAGATGTATTTCTTAAAAGAGATAATTTATTCACAAATTATTAAGATTATATATTTACATGTCAAAACATTTAAAATATATTTACACCTTTCACCTATTATCACAGACATTACAATTCAGTCAGCACCGTGTTAGATCTAGGAGGGTGTCTGTCTCCGTTGTGCACCAGTAGACTTACACTTTCCCTCCGGTTGTTGGTGGTGGGGGGTAATACAGTTCTTGTGGTCCCTTCCTCCGCCACACTCCTCCCAGCGTTACTACTCCTACCACACTTCCACGGCAGCAGTTGCATCAACTCTTGTCTGATGTTGGAGTTCATCCAGCCGTACATGACGGGGTTGGAGACCGCGGAGGACATGGCGATCACGTGACATACGGCCAGTGTGACGTAGAGAGACTGCGAGGAGTCGGGAGGTGATATGACCTCGGAGGCTAGAGAGAAGACACCCAGGGGAGTCCAGCTGACAGCGAACAGCACGGCTACCACTGGAACATGAGATGAGTAGGTTATATGGTGTGGATTGATAACTTATAGATCACGTGACATACGGCCAGTGTGACGTAGAGAGACTGCGAGGAGTCGGGAGGTGATATGACCTCGGAGGCTAGAGAGAAGACTCCCAGGGGAGTTCAGCTGACAGCGAACAGCACGGCTACCACTGGAACATGAGATGAGTAGGTTATATGGTGTGGATTGATAACTTATAGATCACGTGACATACGGCCAGTGTGACGTAGAGAGACTGTGAGGAGTCAGGAGGTGATATGACCTCGGAGGCTAGAGAGAAGACACCCAGGGGGGTCCAGCTGACAGCGAACAGCACGGCTACCACTGGAACATGAGATGAGTAGGTTATATGGTGTGGATTGATAACTTATAGATCACGTGACATACGGCCAGTGTGACGTAGAGAGACTGCGAGGAGTCGGGAGGTGATATGACCTCGGAGGCTAGAGAGAAGACACCTAGGGGAGTCCAGCTGACAGCGAACAGCACGGCTACCACTGGAACATGAGATGAGTAGGTTATATGGTGTGGATTGATAACTTATAGATCACGTGACATACGGCCAGTGTGACGTAGAGAGACTGAGAGGAGTCGGGAGGTGATATGACCTCGGAGGCTAGAGAAAAGACACCCAGGGGGGTCCAGCTGACAGCGAACAGCACGGCTACCACTGGAACATGAGATGAGTAGGTTATATGTTGTGGATTGATAACTTATAGATCACGTGACATACGGCCAGTGTGACGTAGAGAGACTGTGAGGAGTCGGGAGGTGATATGACCTCGGAGGCTAGAGAGAAGACACCCAGGGGGGTCCAGCTGACAGCGAACAGCACGGCTACCACTGGAACATGAGATGAGTAGGTTATATGGTGTGGATTGATAACTTATAGATCACGTGACATACGGCCAGTGTGACGTAGAGAGACTGCGAGGAGTCGGGAGGTGATATGACCTAGGAGGCTAGAGAGAAGACACCCAGGGGGGTCCAGCTGACAGCGAACAGCACGGCTACCACTGGAACATGAGATGAGTAGGTTATATGGTGTGGATTGATAACTTATAGATCACGTGACATACGGCCAGTGTGACGTAGAGAGACTGTGAGGAGTCAGGAGGTGATATGACCTCGGAGGCTAGAGAAAAGACACCCAGGGGGGTCCAGCTGACAGCGAACAGCACGGCTACCACTGGAACATGAGATGAGTAGGAAATATTGAGTAGAATGCTCATATTTGGTCGGTAATAGGAATGTACACAATTCAGCGATTTTCTTATTGAATATTAATTTTAACGATTTTTATCCTGCATGATGAGAGGTTAACTGCAAGAAAGGACCATGAGGTCCTAAGTTCACCTCAATAAAGAAGGATTTTAATTTTATTCCATTATCATTTCATGCCGGTTAAGAATGAAAAGTTGCAACGCTGGATACCTAGTACCAAGAATGTAATAGTTTTCTGTCTTTCTCCTTCAAAAAGGGGCATTTATGAATACTCATAATACATTGTCTTAGCAGGTTGAAAATATTTTTCTAGATTCCTTGCGCTATTTTTCTCTTTTTTATTCTAGGGCGTGGAGTAGGTAAATCGAAACTTTTTTATCAGCCTTTTTTGTCATTGCCAGTTTTTATTGAACATTAATCTTTGATCACCTTTTTCTACTCCCGTTCCAGAAAATCATACAATTACGAAGAAAATTTTTTTCGGCATTTTAATTTCCAACCTAGGTGTTTAAACATCTTGTTCGGTTTTTATGGGCTTTCTTTATACTTTTAAACCATATTTTAAAAGCCTGTATAGTTACATTAAGCTTCCTACAGTCCTAATTGCATCTCAAAGACGTGGCAAACCGTAGTATCTTCAAATCTTGGTACAACATGTTTAAAAAAAGTTCTATCTCAAAAAAGCCTCAAAACTGTTTCTTTTTCACTAAGCAAGATAACTTATTGGATTGGTATGACTAGGTTACCCGAGAGCAGCACAGTAGTCCTCTTGTTCCTCGCCAGCTCGCGCTGCGCTCTCCGCGAGTCCCGCTGAGTCTTGGCGTGCGCGTGCAGATGTGAGGATATCCTGGCGTGGACCACGACCACCACCAGGGCGGGGATGACGGCTTGTATCAGCAGAATACAGACAGAGTACAGCAACTTCAGTTCTTGCGAGGGCCAACTCTCTATGCACATCTCGTACAACACCACCTCCTGGAATTTGAATGGCTCGACCACCTAAAAATTAGGATTTTAGTATTTCAACGAACGAGTCTAATAGTTGTTTGACATAATTAATACAAATTTGTATGAATACGCACTTAATTATTAATTTGGTTGGTCAAAAAGAAATCTTGGTGATCAAAACTTGTATCAAGCCTATTTGCATGTATTAATATTTGGTAAATGGGCTTTTACTGAATACCCCATATAGTACTCTAAGTAACCTTTTCTGAGGTGGTTAGCCGAAGTACACAATAAAACCAATGTTATTTAACAAGGGAAAAATCTAAAAATCTTAAGGACGTGACTCAGTTAAAGTTAAGCCAGAACATTCGAAATTCTTAGTAAAACCCAATTATAATATTTTAATGCGTTACAAAAAAAATGCTGCTTTATACTTCTTAAACACGGTAAAACTACATCCAGCCCACGAATACGTACTAAAGAGAAAACTACAATCCAACTTCTACAAAACGTCAAGTATTACCTGTCAAAGTTGGGTAAAGTACATGTTTTCGTTCTGAAAATACTTGAACTCCGTTCAATTGTTATTTCTTTAAACACTTATCAAACAAACTCCCTTCAATTCTACGTCAACTCTCATTAGGTACGGTACCTCATATTTAAATGTAAATGAAGTAGCACGGTGAGTTCTAAATACACGATTTACTCTGCTCTACCTTATATTCAAACCACTTCACTTGAAGTTAACATATCACCAACTCAGTCTTACTTGATAGAAGAATATCGGCAGAGTAGCGCCTAGTGAAAGTAGCCACACACAGACAATGGAACACACGACTCTGGCTCTATCTGTGCCGTTGTGTGTGTGAACAATGGTGAAGTAGCGGTCTAAAGCGATCACTGTGATAGTCCCAACAGACACTAGGATGTTGGTACCTGTGGACAAGAGGTGGGCAAATTTAAATATCTTTCTAAGGTATTAAAAACCCTCGATATTGTAAAATTTATTATTTTATAACTTAATAATAAATTGTAATGCAAATCTTTTCCGTTCTAGAAGCAAATGTTGATGACAAATTTGATTATATAGTAAATACATAATCTATGTCAACAAAACATTCAAAAGTAATTGTAATGATATTATTTCACGTATTTGACTTGAATCTATTTTTGTAATGCAATATACTGATTATTTGAAACACTTAAACAATCAAAAGAAAGTCCTAACATTTTGGGAGATTCAAATCCATATTATGAGAGGGTTATGATTTGGTTAAACATGAGGCCTAACATACTAGAAAATAAATCAACGATTCAATGAAAACTTTATTTTTTAATAAACTGACTTGAACTGAAACTGACTTAACGACCACTTAAATGGTTAAATTGTTTTATTTTTGTAGTTATAACATTTTCAATCGTTATCCAACTTTGACATCCTAAGTATTAATGCGATCTGGTTACATATTTGACCCAAGTGCAGGACTAAATACTTCTTTTGACTACCACAAGAAGATTCTTAAATCAAAACAGTAAAAAAGTTGAAACCTGCCACATTTCCCTATTAACCGTACCAAGTAAGACAGGACATTTAAAAACTGAATAGTGTCATGTTCATACCTTGCAGTACAGGGACGAGTTTACACAGCAGCTCCCCCATGTCCCACTGACGTCGGATTATCTTGAGCAGTGTGAAGGGCATACAGATGACACAGAGGGTCATGTCGGATAAGGTGAGGTTGACGATGAACAGGTTCCTGGCGGTGTGCATCTGAGGTCTTCTGGCGACCACGAAACTGACCACAAGGTTGGCGAAGAGCCCGAGGAGGATGAGGAAGGAGTAGACGACTATCAGGACATACTCTGTCACCTGTAGAGTGCAGACAAGATGAATGAGAAGAAAATGACTGATCTCTTAAGTGGGAAGTTGTATGGATGTTTAAAAATGTTAAGGATAGAGTCAAGGTTGAAAATCATGGCTTAAAATCGTAGCTACAGCAAATAAATAAATAAAATAAAAATAATAAATAAAAAGGTCTATATTCATGAGTGAATTTCACTAACAATACTGGTTTACAAATTGACTCAAAACAGGACTAAAACTAAACAAAAATTCTTAACACTACGAAACAAATAAAAATTTGTTTATCTGTTTGTCACCAAGAAATGGCATAACACTGTACTTTCGTTCCAATAGATGATATCTTATGTGTTTCAATGAGAAATTTCGGTTTAAGATTTCACAGAAAGTTGAGCTGGATAAATTCCACCCCTTTACACTAATTGTCCAAATAAATGTTGGGACCAACTCTTAGTCATTCGGAACTCCTGCAACCTCTAAATTGGAGTGTTGAGCCCCGGGTATGCTTAACGGATATAATAAGCAACCAACATATTGGTTCCTAATTTGTCATTGGTCATTGATCGGATCACTTTGGTTGTATTAGCAATTCGTATAACTAGTAAGTTTTATTACAGTGTACTTTTACTGACTTAAATGTAATAAAAAAATTTATATTGTAGAGAAATACCAACAGTACAAATACTTAATAGAGCAAAGGTTACATCAGGTTATTCTTATGTAAAGGACATAAAAAGAAGAAAAAATACAGACTTTTAACTAAATTGATTGATGCTCAACCGATGCCTTTACATTAATACTTATATAAGCAAACCTTGATCGAGAATAAAAAATAATATTTCCTGGAAAATAATGTTTAACTGAACTTCAAAGTAAAGCAGAAAGAGCGTGCGTAGGACTTTGTGCAACCAGTGTAATTGAAGGACTTGTCCACTTCATTAAAGCTTGATCCTTTTGACGATGAAAAACTAGTTGTTGATGTTCAATGCTATCAGTTGAGATTCACAATAAACTGATCGATTACAAGTTTCGTTTGTTTTAACCAGAACACTGTTGACCTTTCACAAAACATGACTAAATCGGACCTGGGGGGGGGGGGGGAATCCAATTATTACTTTTATTGATATAGCCATTAAAAATTCAAATTTTTTAAATTTATATTTTTTAAATTTATCAATAATTCACTAGAAATAAAATATTTGGTTCAAGTATGGATTTAAATATAATGGTATCTACTTCATTAGAGTTTTAATAACACTTATCATATGAATCCAAACGCGTTATTTCGTATCGATCTTTTTCTTGTTAATACATGATACCGAATTCCAAATCGTTTTATGTAACAGCGTTAAAATCATAAAAAAATACTTTCATCATTATTGTTTTCACACAGTTTGTCAGTACAAATTTATTATTTGAATTGACAGACTTGCTAGGATTAAAACCTAAAAGTTCAAAGCTGTTAAGATTAAAGATTTTATGTCTTAAGAACACTCTACTTATTAACTTTACGAATTTACTTATTTATCAGTATACAATTTAAAGTAAATCTTATAGATGATTATGTTTGATACCATCAATAAGTATAGTCACACTATGATATTTCCAACCAAGTATTCTAATAAAGGATTAATACAGTGTAAATAGTTAAAACATAAACTTTATAGCCAGCAATAGGTAATTTACTAAACATACCAACAATTAATACAATTACTGTAATTCGATTTTAATTCGTTTAAAATTTAGTGGATTTTATACCATGAAAGTAGCTTATAATAAAATCTATAATGTCACCTTTATTTATTTGTTATGAAATAACCCATTTCAAATAATAACAATAAAATAAGACAGGCTAAATTTAATAGAAATAGCATTGGCATACTGATATACGACGTAATACGAGCTTTACGTAATTTCTAAGTCTATCTAGACAATCAAAGTAAAATATTGTTATCCTAATTGAAAATGTAAATGATGTTTACGTTGACGACATTTCAAATGAAATCTGATTCGGTTGAGTGTTTGTAAACAAGTTGATAATTGGAGAGTCTAGTGCATTTCAGTGGATCAACAATATAACTCATGACTATATTGTTGTTTTCCCACAATATTACAACGAGAGTTTTCATACTAACTGCAATATAAAACTTTTATTTCCAAACAACGCGGTTGAACTTTTAAAGCGTAATTGTCAAATATGTCTCTAACGAAGTGATAATCCTTAATACTATTTAACATTCAACAATTTCTCTTTTTAGTTAGTTATATGTTTAATGTTTAGTTAAACAAACAATAGTTATTTGTGCAACTAGTGAGAAAAGTGAGCAATTGACTCACTCGAGAGAAATCCTTACTCACGAGCCGTAGGCGAGTGAGGAATGGTTTCTCGAGTGAGGCAATTGTACTTTGAACTCGAGTTGCACATTATACTTTTCCTACAGTTACCATAAAACAAATAAATTGGTGAAGAAACATAACCTATTTTTACACAGAAGTGAACTTTTAATATAACATTTAATGTGAAGTGACAAATACAACAGTACAACAGCTGACCAGCTGATTTACAGCCAGTGCTGCCAACGTATTTCGCGCGCATACGACGTTGCCTGCATGTTACGCGCTCACTATTTCGTGCATTTACGTTGCAAATCTGGAGTGAGACAAAGCAATTATAGTGAGACAATGTTGCACTGATGAGCGAATTGGCCACTTTGCTTTCTCAAATCAGTGAGAGAACATGTACATTGTTAGGTAACTGTAGGAAAAATATATTTTCCCACTGGGAAATGGAACCAAATATTCTAACCTTTTTGATATAATTAAGCATTCACTGAAATTGTAAAATAAAATACGTGTTGTCCATGCTAAACCAGAGGCAACACTTAACTGATCTTTAAGTGGAAAGAGAACTCTGAAATTAGAATAGCTGTTATATGCTATATGCTAGATGCCATTTGTCATTAGGCTATGAATTAATGATGCTATCTAACAAAAAGGTCGACGTTAGATAGTAACAAGACCAGGGTTTGGGCCGTTCCCTTTCAAAATGTAAAAATGCCATTGGCGTAAATACACACAAAATAAAAATTAAATAAAATATTCTTAAAATAACCTTTAGCTGCATAGTTCATAGATCAATCCCTGAAAATACAAAATATACTCTAACAAAATGGTTATGTTTATTTCAGATCTCGCAGAGAAGAAAGCTAAACATGTTTATTTAAATATTAGGTGATTTTCTCTCAACACCGGAATAATTCAAGTATGCTTCTTTGGTTGGGAAGGAAGTTGATTAGATAGAACAGAGTGACAAGAGGGCCCTAGAAGAAAAGGTATGCGAATACTGGTAACACTATCTTTGGTTTAGGCCCAGTAGGGCAGTTGTGGGAGGGGGTGTTTGGAATTAGAAAGAAATGTAAGGCGAAAGAATCAAATTTGGTTTTGGATTGAACTAGGTCATGCGTGAAGAGTGTTTTGTTTGAATATCCATCATATTATAACTATCAATCGCGATGGGGACGCAATCTAGGTGCATATTTGAACCAAAATATGAGTGAAGGATGAGTGTAGAACAAAGTAAGATCATCTGTCTAGCTTTATTGACAAAGTTTGCTGTTTTTTTTCTACTAGCCAAGATCATCACTAAACCCCAATGATCAGCTAGGTCCAGTTTTGAACCATCAAAAAGCTGCAGGCTTTTCTCAGGATCAATCCGGTGACCTTTTCATTGAAGGCGAGCTATAACCACTTGGCTAAACAGCAAGTAATTTCTTTGGATTATTTTGTTGGAAAATGTTCAGTTTGCGTGTCATCCCAGATATTGTATGAACGATGGAAGTATGTATTGATTTGTATTTTTCATACACTTAACAGATTTTATCTAACAAATTGAAGTAATTTTACCTGTCCAACATTTCTGTTGCGTCTCTGATGCTCGATGAGGATACCGATCGCCTCGTCCAGGCTGAAGTTGAAAGTCCCATTTAGTTGCATGGAAAGGCAAGTTTTGATACTGCTGATGCCCCGGATTTCACACAGCATTTGAGAACTCCGATCATTGTTCATCCCTTCCCGCCATTTCTGCTGGAGCCATCTCGGATGGCGTGGAAAATGGAGGGAACCTCGCTTTTCCGGTGTCAAACTGGAAAATTGTGTTGGTGTGAGTGGTTTTCAACAATGGAATTGTAATACGGGCATGTATTTGAGAATGGTTTTGTATTCTGTAAACACCATGAATGAACTCAAATGTAAAATGTAAATTGGTAAAATCTGTTGGCAATAAATAAATAACTTTAAATTTTTAACAGAGATTCTTATACTAAAACCCTTATATGTTTCAGGGCATTTCTGTAATCTCTTTCTTAAGTTTTATAATGAATTTTTTTTTACCATAAAAAAAAATAACAATTTAAGCCTTGTGAGCGATATTGAAATCTTAAAAAACCGCATACTTTTTTGTATACCACATTTTCAGTAAACTGGTTTTTAACTTAAACATTGAAGGTAGGTAAATATGAAGAGTAAATTGAAAATTCATTTCGTTATTGATTATTTAATTTAAAGCAAATTATATTTAGTTCGCTAAAGTAATTTGACATGTCTATATTAGGTATGCTTGGTGAAAAGATAAAAACAAATTTAATTTAAAGCCGTAGGCTATAATTAGAGGTTCTGGAAGTGGCAAGCTAACGTTTCTTGAAATTAGACTCTTCATTAGTTAAACTTGTAAAGCTCCGGAATTAGGCCTGACTCAGAGCTTCGCTTTAACATCCAGCTTTGCTACCGTATTTCTTAAATTTTCCTAAAACCTTTTAGTAAATAGTCTTCGTGTCAGTAAAAATGGGTACCTTGATTATCAAAATAATAATAGGTTTTAATATTGAAAAAAAGGAAAATTGCGAGTTCATTTCTCATTGAGAAAAAATCTTGGTTTTAATAAGCTTCGCAATCGTCATTGTTAAGGAAAATAGATATTTTATTATTGTTTTCATCGCTATGATGCTTGATATTAACGTAATCAAAATCCTGTTGTCTGTTTAAATAATAAATCCTTTTCAACTGTAAGTGCCTTAGATAAATTTGTTAAAATTTTTTTTTCTGATAAATAAATAATCAACTCATGAAATTAAATTGATTACATATTTTCTCATTGCAATTTAATACATTTCAACATTTTCATGATATCAGATAATTTTAGCTCAACTGAAAAGTCAAAATAGTGGGCAATTTTAACTATGAATACGAATGAGAAGTTAATTTTTCCTTAATTTTTTTATGTTAAATAGATACTATTTATCTAAACTGTTTCGTAGCCACTGGCTAAAACTTAAGCTTATAATGTATACAAACTATCCAAGGTAATTGAGTTTATCACGTGTATTTGACGTTTTAATTATCTTCTCTATGCGCTGATACCGCCCGTGTGAAAACAAGTAGTTCCACTTATTATCACAGTAGAAAAAATATAAAAAAATAGATTCCTCTTTCGGGACATTTTTAATTTAAGAATCTATTAAAACACTGGGAAATATTTTGATTGGAGATATATGTATGAGCTAAAGACGTTTCTTTCACTTAGGCTAAAAGGTTAGGGTTCATAACAATATAATTCTATTTCTAAGGTCACCATGTAGTTTATTATTAGCATTTTGCGCAAGTAAATTTAATTCAAAAACACAATGACATATTCATTTTTATAGACCAAAACATAATTTGATGTCATTCTTTTAAGTCAAGTAGGCCTGAATACTACTTTGAACAGGCTTTTAAAGACTAACCTATGTCGGTGTCATGTATGTTTTGGTGGGTAAAAAAAAACTAACTAGAAACTAGAACTATATCTAGAATGGAAGTCGTTAACAAATTTTAACTTCATATTGAATATTTTAGTTAAAGTGTGTATTGGTCTTCCAATGTTCCTCTTTGCTGAATTAGTAATGAGGTTTTCCAAACCTATTATAGAGTTTTCAATATAAAAAAAAGAGTTCGTATAGTATTCTTTAGTATAGTATTGTTGTATAAATCATAAAAATATTTAGGGTTAGGGCTACTTTATTAACTATTAAGTAGACTATTATTATTATGGAGTGTTTTTATTAAGTAAGGGTGTTGGTATACTAATAAAATATTTATGTAAGTTAATGAACTAATTTAAATATTCTCACGAGTTTTAATAATAAAAATTTGACTCGGTGGACTCAACGTGAGATAAAGTAAAATGTAAATGAGTTTAATATTGTATTTAATGCTTGCCGTGGGAGGATTTCTTTTCAACCCTGAATTAATTATTCTCAGTTCATAATGTATGGATTTATTTAAAGAAAAATGAAAAATTAAAATTGTTTAATTACTATGAAAATGTGGGATTATCCATTAGTAATCAAATTTACGTCCAAGTAGCTAAAACATATGGTATTTTATTTGAACCTATTTTCTTTTCTTTTTAAAATTCTGTTTCAATTGGTTGAATTTATTTTCTACAATTACAGTCGTAATAATAAGTCATTATTCAGCCAAATTAACCAAATTCAACTTGATTATCCATGTCACAATAAACAAATATAAACAGAAGTAAAACTAAAATACACAACTTCTTAGGTAGTAGCATTTGTAAAACTATTTACAGGTTGTGGCTACCAGCCGAAAAATCCCAGACGCTGCTATATACGTTATTTAGGAATACAGTATAAATAATTGTCAATGTATTTATCGTATTAATTAGACCTTACTCAGAAATCAAATTTTTCGTTTGTTCGACAAACACAATAAAGATAATAAATATTTACCTTATTTTTTAAAAGATCCATGTACTTACCAAACATTTTGCCTGGCAATTTGTAGTCAATTTTACATTAACTGTATCTGGAGTTAATATTACAATGATATGACGATACATTTTATAAATATATATTTTTATTTTTATTTTCTGTTGTTTTCTTTCATTGGGTTGATGAACTGCTCTCTTTACTAGACTAATGTATCAAAGCTCAAACTATAACAGTGTAGCTATAAGATAAAAAAATTCAATTTTTAAGAAGTTTACTACAATTTGACTTGAATTAATTTTGTCTCTGGTTTACTAGAGAGTACTAGATTTAGTTTTTTACCCTTTAAGACTGTGCCATAACATGGTGTTTTGAAGATTTTTAGAGCGATAAAGCAAATGAATAATGTAGGAGGCTGTAAAATATGTTTTAAGAACAGGCTGAGTATTCTTTGGTTGCTAGCGAGAAAAGATGTTGCACATTTGGTATCAGTAGCAAAGTTGTTGTCACTGCTGTTTATGAAAAAAATAACTAGTTTTTATCACTCTTAAAATAAATATCCTTGAAGATTTTATGTTGTAAATGTAATCTAACGCATTTTCCTTTTCTCTGGATTAAATTTACACGAGTTGTTTTATGTGCTAAAAAGATTGTTTAACAACTTGGCAGTCAATCAATATTTTGTTTAACACATTTAGACAATACGCAATACCTTGTTGCTATACGATTTCAACATGTTGAAAATGTAACCTAAATTTCAATGACAAAAAGAAACTGGTTTTTAAATTGCTGTAAATATGCTAAAGTGCATTATTTTAACATCAATAATATACCTTTAGGCAATAACAAAAACAACTATCTTTTTGTCATATTTTACTACTACTATGACTAGTAATCTTTAAAAAGTCAAGTTATAAAGTGAAGTACAACGTCACATCTCATAAATGTGTCTTATACCAAATAATTGGCCCTCACCATAACTCAATTGCTCACCACGACATCTCTAACAAAGCTATTATTTGTCCGGATGTACTGTGTTCGTCACTTTCAGAAGGATGGATCGTTTTCTCTATGAAAAATACCTGGTTTATAAACTGTACTCCTTATGTTGTAGTCAATTTATAGAGCAAGATAATACCAGTGTTTTAATATGTTTGAATATGTAATGTATACAATATGTACTATAAGATATGTACAAATGTTCATATATACAATATGTACTATTAGAGATCCAAGTCATGTTTATCTGTTAAGTCCTCAACAATAATTAAAGTTAGTACTACAGTTGTGGGAAAATACATCACATAAAATAACGATGTGATAGCATTATTTTAGCTATCCTTTATTCATATTATCACAAACCTAAAACCAACCCATTATGTACACGTTTAAAACTGATAAAACCGATTATATTATTATTATGTTAAGCTAGGTAGAAAAATTACAGCTAAACTGGAAAAGATTGAAGCATATCAAAAACACGATCAAAACGTAATATCTCCCGTTCAGAAACACCTGGATCAAAACGAGAAAAAGGAAATGTATCTGTTATTGCTTGATAGAAAATGAAGGTTCCCACCGTCATTGCTAAGAAATGAGATATTTTTAGAAATTAAAATAATAAGTCAGTTCATTTAAATCTTAGGTACTCTTATAACGTATTTTTTTATTTATTTATATTTGGAGGGAATCGAGCTACTGCATAGCAATTACAATAAATTATATTTTTTCACTAGATAGTTGCTGTAGGTGAGTAATGAATGCTTTTAAAGTGTGCGAAGAATACAAAATTTATAACATTTCAAAAACAATAAAAACGTTCAATCAACCTAGGGTGGTGTATGTTATAATCTAAATTAACAGTAAAAATAATAGTGTTGCGTTCTGAACATGTTTCCATAATTCCTCAATTATTGTGCATTTCTAAACATAGCACTTATGGTTTTAACTATTAAAAATACCATTTAGAAAGATAATTTTTTGGAATATAATTATTTTGGTAGCTGTTTTGAGTTTTGATTTTAAGTTTGGGATTGTACTCTATATAATCTCGAGAGTAAAACTAGTAACATCTCTTAGATCATGTTTAAGCAAAACTAAATGTTAGTTATGTAATAAATTAAAAACATGTTAATAGAAACGATGTCCCAAAGAGTCTATTACTCAGTAGTAATAGACTACCACCAAGCAGGTGCAAAAACATAGATAGTGATCACCCTCTAATTATACGGGATTTGACTAAGTTGTTAATAAACAACTGCAAATGGTTAAATATCAAATATGAAGGTTTAATATTTATTTAATTTTATTTCTAGTTTATAGAACAATTTCCAATAGCAAACATGTTTAGGCACCTTTAATGTATTTTTTTATAATTTCACCTGGGATGCTTGCAACGCATTTCTAACCACATAATATAGACCAAGCAAAGGAATCAGCAGGGGCAGTAATTAATTAAGGTTAGTGATTCATAAATTTTAAATATTCCTGGAATCCCAGTTGGCAAATTACATTACTTTCCGCATAAATCGTAAAGTTTTCCCGTATTGTCAAATCTTCTTGATAATCTATTTCGATTGAATTTATTAGAATTTAGATAAAATGTTAAGCTGTTACGGTTTGGGTTTGTTTACTGAATATGATTAAAATAGAAAGAAATTATGCATTTTATATGATTACCTGTAGAAAAAAACGCCATGGTAAAGCCCCATGTTTTTTTATAATATTGGTTAGGCTCCTTGACGACGATGGGGTGTGTTTTTGGTTATGAAAGGTTTACAAAAATAAAATACAAAAAGATCCCTAAGATTCTGAGAGTACATGCAAATATGCCAAAGGAAGTCTCCAAACACGTAAACCTACGAATGTAAAGTCGCATCTGTGCCACTACGTTTTCTCAAATAATGACACATCTGTCAAACAACCTTCCTTTTTGTTTAAAATTCTTTTATGTTGCTTCTCTTCTAAAGCTCCTTTAAATCCTGTAGCGTATTTACACATATTTGTATGAGATTATTATTTTCAAGATACATTAAAGTTTTTACAATTTCCCCAGTAAATATATAATAACTAAGGATATGAATTAACACATTTTATAATTTAATGATTGTATAGAATGTGTAGAATTTTATTAGAAAACATATTTAATTTATAATTAGGAATAGAAAAGTTTTAAATCAACATCTTAACCTGGTTCAGTAAAATAATAATTAATATGAGGATAAAGGAAACTAAACAAGCAAATAATTTTTGTAATTCTGAAAAAAAAAATTGTAAAAGAAATCAATTTTTTCAATACTTTTTAACAAACAAATAAAGTTTTTTTATTTTTTCAAAATTAAAAAAAAAAATGTTGAAATAGTTTTATTTTGTATTACTGATTTTATATTTACTGTTTATGTAGTTATGCATTCGATCAAATATCTAAGGTATAGAGTTTCGTTTCCACACGTCAAAACCAAATGATATGTCCTTTAGAAACGGAAGGCTTTTCGTTCGATCTCATCTGGAATCGCTTGAGCTATCATCTGTCATCTCAACACTTGACAGTTACGCAATACGCATGAGCCTATATGAGTCCAAACTGAAAACATGATGTGCAACTACGTAATAAAACTAACGAATTTGTATGTATAAAATTAAATAGTTTGTTTGAATCTAATGCATTGTATAAAAAAAGAATCAATAGTCATTTAAAAACATGCTTGATACAGAATATTGAACATACGAGTATATTTTAAAACTGAAATTCCCATAGTATACTTAAGGATTCGCAGGAATAATGTTAATGAAGGAATAATATTAAGTTGTTTATTATTGTGTTTGATGTAATCGGATTCTAATTATGTTTTCATGATTTATACTAGATTCTTAAGTGAGTTTGAACCGGAAAAATACTACAAATTAAGAATTTTATATTCTTAATGGAAAATATATTTTCAATCACATGGCAAATAGATAATACATACATACATTCCATATTATATTAAAATTTATCATCATACAGTTTGTGGAAATACAAAACATTTATTATATTAGAAACGGTATTTTTCAATATTCATTCAAAAGGGTTTATGTATTAATGTTCTTTGGCGAAATAAAAATAATTTTAATTTTTTTATTTGGTATGCCTATATTGTTGGTTTTAAAAACATGATTTTAGTTTTTTAGTTATTTATGTATCTTTTTTGCTACTTATTTACTTTTTAAACTGTACTTGCTTTGCAAAGAATTTTTATACGAACCAAAATATTCGGTTGTTCCTAATAGATTCTCGTTAGTCTGGTTACGGATTGTAAACGAATGATTTGTCCTTGTCCCAAAAATATACAGTATACTAAGCATCGTATTTTTGTTCATAATGAATGTAATTTTTAAGCTACTCTATTACAGAACAGTGGTGTATTGTGACAATGGTAATTATGTATAATTGTAAAAGTGAGATATTATCAAAACCTTGAAGAACACTGTGATAAGCCAAAGAAAACATTAGATCAATTACAACATACGTCAGACATTTGAGAATACGTCACAACAGAGATCTATTTGAGCACATAATCACGCCCACATGTAGCCAGGCACAGGTGTTGTGACATTGAGCAATATTACACGTCTCCGAGACGCCTTCTCTAACAAACATTTACGTAATACGACACTTACGATTTAACATAAATGCTTCTCATTTTGAAAAATGGGAAATGTATGTCTGCACGTATATTGGAATACTCCTACCCATTGAATTTCCGACCCTAAAAACTTTCAAAAAGATTTATGTCATTGAAACCAGCTAACAGTTTAATATAACTTTTTAGTTTTACGTGAACGCAATGCGTATTGAGCCAACCACCCTATAATACCATTCCCCGCCGTACTGAATAATGTATTGCTCTGTGTGGATAGTCAACAATTTAATATTAATTTAGTATTGGAGAATAGTATACCTGATAGAAATCATGTACCAGGTAAAGACATATGTTATAATTGTTGTGTTTTGAGGTAAATGTTACGCATTATTACTTATGGGACTGTGTAAATAAGATAGCAACTTACTCTCTCTTACTGAAAAGTTATAAGCATACATAATACTCCATTGTACCTAGCTCACTGGAGATAAATTGATGCTGCAGACGACACAATACGGGTTCTTCCAAGAAGATGGTTCTTTGACATAATCGAAATGTGTTTTGAAGTCTACCTTTCACATGCGAGTATTTTGCAGACTATTAGGTTCTTAAAATGTATTTCATAAATAAAAACAGTATTTTAAAACTTATTTATGCTTGTTGGTGTATGAGAATTCTTAGTTAACCTATAGTTCTTGTCAAAAACATACTTGGAATCTTAATAGAGTACAGTAATACGTGGTCAGTCTTATTACCAACGATATTATTGTAATTCCCTATAACATTTTAATGGAAATACATGATTTATTTGATCTTTTTTTCATGTTTTAGACAAAATCATCGGCGTTTTTAATTGTCTTTACAGAGGCGAGAAAGACAATTCTACTATATTCTACTGTAACGTAGAATATATCAAAGCAATCCTGTCCGGAAATTTTCACAGCGCCATTTACGAATAAAACATGTGATTGCTGGAAACCGATAATTAAATTGGGTTAAATATACTACACTCTCGAAATAGAATTACATTTCTGTGCTGGGCGTCATGCATTGAATATTGAGTCGTAATATAGGTGTAATTTGAATGATAATATACAGTGTGTCCCCAGGCTAACAAATGCATCTCGTATTTCCCATTATCACTGTTCTGAATAAAGGGAATGAGAAATGTTTATCGTCAGTCTCTTTAGAAAAAGTTTTAAAGTAAATATAAACATTGTGGTTGGAAAAAGTCTACACGCTTAGGTATAAGTGTAGATACCTGATTAAACATTTTTTTCTATGGTGAAACAATCCACAGATCTACAAACATTATTCAAGCTTTCATTCAAAAATTAAAATAATTATAAGTTGGTAGTTTTCAAAATGTTTTACTATCTTATAATTTACCCCTAATTAGGCCTAACAATGAAAACAGAGTAATGAATTTAAAGTTTTTAAAGCATCGTCTAGGAATTATGGGAGGAGAGTAATATTCTGTAAATAAAATAACTTAATATTGAATTTATATATTTTTCTGTAAAACGCTACTATTTTCCGTTTAGTAACAGTAATATTAACGTAATAAAACATTAATATTAATAATACTATAAATTTACTATATGTATTAATAAAGCATTGACAAAGAGTATGAATTTTTACAGCAAACGATGTTAATAAAGACTTTTTTATTTGCGCTTTTATCAACTTTAGAAATTTATACTACCTGTAACCTTGTTTGTAATACAGTCAATTTTATATTTTAAATCTTATTCAGGATATTATGACTTATATTTTTGTATATAAATAGTTAACATTCTATAACGTTGTTAAATTAAGTATGCTTTACCTAAATACACTTAAATCTTTGAAAATAAGATACATATATCCATTGTCAATAGGAAGTAGTAAAGGGTTTTCCCATACAAAGGCAAACATCGATTGATTTGAATAACGCCTCGACATGTGTGAAACATAGTCTGGTACGAAGCACTCGAGATTTTCTAAGGCGACGATATGAATAATGTAAAAGAGAGTTGACTACTTTGACAATTCACACAGATTGCATGCGTTGGTTTATGGTTGGCGAAAACGTGCCTACGATCTTCAAAGGCTCTTAGATGCAAAGTCATAAACACTTTACTTGAAAGCTTCTAGACGATTAAAGATTTCTATTTTTAATAGAATCATTTGAATGTATTTATCTTTGTAGCCTCCACAGTCCTTGGAGCCTAGAAGCTCTAACTCGTAAAACAATTGAATAACTACATAGAAAATTTCAATTCTCACAGTATAGGCCTACTAGATATTTGAATTACAATCACTCTGACGTTTGAAAATATATTTTGAGTTGGTAAATTACTCTTCAGTGACTGTTTGAAATTTACAAAATTACCATTGCTCTTGTGGTGGGCAAATCCGAAACCACAAAGAACATTTTTAATCTCACAGTGTACTAAATATTTAAATTATAATCACTTTGATGTTTGAAAGATATTTTCGGGCAATAAATAACTCTTCAGCAGCTGTTTAAAATTATCCAAGACTCTTAATTGCTAAATGTTAGATCATTTAGTGTATTTAAAGGTTTCAAACCCCCCACAAAAAAAATAAAAAAAACTGTACGTTAAGAATTCCTTATGGATAAAAGACAATTTTTTTGTAGTTTTCATCTTTGTGAGTACATTTTGGTAGATTTTGTCAAATTTATTATTTATTTCTTATACTAAGGTATTAACATTGATGTAAAAAACACTTCATAAACTTACCTGAAGCGGTAAACCTATATTACTCATTGTTATTAAAAAAGGGAATAAATACGAAAATTGTAATTACAGGTTAAGTGAAAATCCAATCCGGTAAATGGAAAAAGATTGGGTTGAAAAGGTCAGGTTTTCCTGGTTGACGAACAATAACCACTGCACATTAAGTTACTATGTGTATACAAAGAAAACCGCCTTGAAAGATTTTAGTGAAATTTATACTTTCATTACACTAACTTGATTGTTTTTATTGCATTTCATATACGAGTTTGAAACATGTTCGCAGGCAGGGTATACTTTGCTTGACGTAGCACCTGGTTTTATTCAACAAGTTCCGTTATTTTGACAATGACCAACTTCCATCCGGCGCTTTCCATGTTGCCTTGCTACCCTTAACTTTTGTCAACTTTATGACTAAAAATAATGTTTGTGTTCTAGTATTCACTTTAACCTGCTTACTAGAAACTATACCATTCATTAAAACAATTATTCAGACACAACACGCAAAAATTAAGTAAAGTAGTAAATATTACAGTTGATTAATGGTTTAACCTTTAATGGATTATTAATATCCTGACACTTTTTTACCATAAGCCTCAAAATAATGACTCGGACTTTTATGGTCTAATAAAAACTAGACCCAACTGGGGAATTAACACTATAGGCCTACGTCTATTAAAATATCATCCCAATGATATTTCTTGACAATGTGTTTATGGTTTATCAAGTGAAGGTAAATTATTACTAACTTAAATAAAAGGTTTTTTGTAATTTGACTACATTATTGTCATTTGACAGTTTCCGAAAAAACGTATGTGCTAAGACGAATTAAACTCAATGGGCTGAAAAATAAGGAATTACAAAATCCTACGTAACCAATCGACGATTTTTCTATGCCCCTGGCCCTCAAAACCACACACGAATTTGTTAAATAGAGTTTCAAAAGTATTTACATTTTTTTTTCAACAGGTAAAATAAGTTAATCAAAAATTAGCTTGGTTGGTGAAAGAAACGTGTTTTTTATGTCACTTTGAGGACGCCTCCAACCTTATCTTTTGCGAAAATGCAGGTGTTGTTAACACAGCCGTCCGTGTTGTAAACGTAGATAATTCACCATTGTTGTTGACACGCAAGTCTGTTTTTCACCAGTTAACGCATGAATATTTCATCCTTTGTATTCGTGGTTCACTGTTAATGTTACATAATCTAATAGTTGTAAAACATCAGGTGTTTTTCTAGCCTAGTGGTTAGCTACACGGACTTCGGTGGAAGAGGGAATGGTTCGATTTCTTGCACACCCAAAAAACATGTGGGTTTAGAAAATGTTCCTAAAAAGCATTTGGGTGACACTCTCTCTTTCGTCTTCTCTAAAACGCTAGTGACGTAGATAAGAAAAAAAAACTGAGTAGCTGAATAAAAAATTGTTCTGACATTTCAAAGGTTGCCCATACTGATAAAGTTTGACAATTTTTATGGCTTTAAATGGTTCTAGCTAAGTGGGAATTTTAGAAAAGGCCGAGGTTAATGAAACAACTGGTTAATCAGTAAAAAACTTCTCAAATTAATTTACCTAATTCTACGCTTTCAATTTGCTGTTCTTTCGGCCAAAATACGCACCTGGAATGCGTTTTGACCGTTTAAGATTATGTGATTAAAATAATAACAGACATAATATTTTTTTTTTATTAAACGTTAAATACTTGTATATAAAACAAATTGAGCTTTTTACTGAACCTGGAAGAACTGTAGTAGTACTTTTAGACATTTTGTTAAATCCTCTGGTGATAATAATTCTATGATCTATTTATATTTCACAAAAATCTGATAAATATAAGCAACACAACAAATTGCTAATCCCTTGGTGGTTTTTCTAGATACAATTTGGCAAAGTTGAGCGCAATATTCATGCAAATGTTTTCACCAAGCTCTAAGAGTTGAGGTTTAGAGCCAAAGTGCACTTCATCATGTTTCAAGCGACAAAATGTTATGAATAATGTACAAGTGGGTGTTGTAGCTCTGGCTAGACGCGCAGCTCGTTTTACTTTATTGCCAACAAATAATTTGATTTCATTTACATATTCATTGCCTCTGACAAGCGTGTTGTCATTGATTGGTTATTTGTTGTTTGTTTCCAAAATATTTGGAAGGGTAGAATACATGGAATGTGTAAAAGAAGTGTAGTTAATAATATTTAACTATTAACTTTATGATACAAATGACAAAAATTGATTTTTTTAATCAAATAATTTAAAACAGTGTAGTAACAGTTATTAAGTATGTGTAATATTGGAACTACACAATTATATTGACAAAAATTACTCATGAGTAACAAACTGCAGCCAGAAAATTTAAGTTTTTTTTCATTTTCTTTTCGTAACACCTTTAGAACCCGACATTGTAAGCTAGACCTGGAGGGCTGGACAATTTCACAAGCCTAAAGATATTTCCCATTTGTAGTATTTGAACCCAAAGCCTCATAAACCAAAACACTCTGCACTTTCTTACTGAAATCCCCGCATTATTAATATATTATATTTCATTATTATAGATGTTTAAACAGTTGGATTTTCAGCTCAACATTAATAAAATACGACAATCGTTAATTTAAGTAGGTATGGTTCACTTTAAAAACCACATTATATTTATTTAAAAATTTCTTTTATCAAATAATTTTGCATAATATTTTGTTTCTATTTCAAAAGTTATATGTATTGAACGCTCAATTTGGGTGAAAGAACAAAGCAATTTATACACAAAGGACAAATGTAATCATGAGACTTTGTGGTGTTTTCAGGTATTTACTGAAATTGCATTTCGTGGTGTACATTCATTGTTTGTTTATTGTAGTTTTCAAAACCATTAATAACGCATCTGCCCCAAAAGCAATCAACATGTACATTTTCTTTTCATTAATTCGGTAACAATACTAATTATAACCTGGTGGGTTTTAATGTGCATTGAACTTTTATTATGTATAGTATATTTTTATTACAACTCTAGAAGCTCAGAAGTTTCTAGAAACGTAATTAATATATGTACATGGAAAATTACCAAATGAAGCAAATGTAATAAAACATTGCCATAATCTATTATCCGTTAGATTGTAAAATATATAACTGATTTGTTTATTTAGATTTGTATTTTCATGACAGAAGTTGTTTTGGCTTCACCAACAGATTGGTTTACCAACTGAAGGACGAAGACAACAAACATTGGTCTTAGAATTAGTCTTAGTTAGTAGGTTTATGTGAAGTCCCGAGCGTACAGAACTATTTGTGTAACAGTGATGTTTCAGTATGTCTTTGCATAAAACAAGTTACCATCTATAAATGATTGACGTTGATTTTTCTTATTATAATAGTTACCTTTAAATAAATGGTGTGTTAAGTTATGATTGCTAAATTACCAACATATTGTTATATTGAATACAATTACTAAAAGTAAAGGCATAAATTTAGTATTTTTCTAGTAACACCTGCAGTTATCGAGTTTTAAGTTTATTACGAGCATTAACATGAAGTATTGTAGAAATGCAGTTCTAAAGTATTCATAAAGTATTCTAAGGGTATTCATGAAATGCTGATGGTTTATTTTTACTGGTCGTATATAACATTTAAACAAATATTTTAAAATTTATAGTTATAAACAATTTATTAACTGAAGACTACTAAGTTAGTGTCTTGTGCTTTCAAAAATCTTTCGTTCACATTTTTTATACCTTTCAAACCATTAAAATTTTTGTTTTTTATGTACCCTTATATAGCTTCTTATAGAATGATATAAGGTATATTTTATTAACATTGGTACGGCTCAGAAATTTTCCAATATTCTTACAATAACCAATTTAAGTTTTTTTTAAATCAATTAAAAAGTAAACAAACGTCGTCATCACAAACCTTATCCACAACTGGAATAATAGACGGGAAACTTCAACACATCACCATATTTTAAAATAAAGTACTATTTACTTCATTATTCTTCTCATAGTGTAACTTGCAAAGCATTTTTTTTTTCTTATTCAAGTCTTTTATAACAGGGAACCAGGTCATAACAGCGATATAAAGAATTTTCTTTTGAATTTACGTTTTATAATAAAACCCATAGTTTGACTATTATCAGTTAAGAATAGGTAAAAATGTACTTTTAATTAGTAACTTCTTACAATGCTAATAATATTAAAAATATTTCAAATATAACTAACTAAAATACAAAAATAAGCTTACCTCAGATGAAATCCGTACTGCAAGTATAAAATTTCACTTTAAATTCTTCGAAACGATCCGAAATCCGATGCTTCTGTCCAAATTAAAACTCAAATTGGCTCAAATGCTGAAGAAATTTATCTCGCAGATCTATTCTAAACCAATATTATAGAGTAGTTACCAAATGTACAGTGTACAAACAACTAATAGTTTATGGTAGAGCTAATATCAGTATAGAGCGCTTAAACATTTTAACTGCATAACTCGTGGTTTGTCTTAGGTACGCGTGCGATTCAACGTTAAGGACGAGAAACGTTGTGAACTATGCGGCGCGTCGTGGCGGACTGTATTTTGGCGTCGGGTAGCATTGGTGGGCGAAGTTCGCATAGAAAATCGCACATGCGCTCTGGTAATGTCATGGTCATTGCGTCATTATCTAGCTTGAGATAACACATGGAAGTGATATCAGAGGACCTTGATGGCATTCAATGTATAGTATCGGATGATAAAAGGTGTCCCAATTTGTATGTCATATCTTCCTGTCCTAGACAATAAAAACATTGACTAATAACACGCTAGACTCTAAAAGGGTTGTTTAACAAATTTCTTCAGGCTAGGATCGGAGGGTGGTTACATCATTAGTTAACAATTGTGATTAGAGGTATTTGAACCCGCGACCTCATTGACATAAACCCCACACTTAATCAATATAAGAAAAATAGTTTTCGCTCCCCGAGTCCCTCCTTTACTACTTTATCTTAAACAAAACTGTATATTTAAACTATTTACCTTCATCATCGGATATTAAGAAAACTTAGTCGTCCTTTTACAAGAGAAAATAACTCTGAAGTCTAAATTGGGAACTAAGTGATCATAATAAAGTATATTTTACAAAAAAAAGAAGCACAACGTGCATGCTTCTTTAAAGGACGTTTTAAGGCAGTGGTAAAATAAAAAAAATATGAAAAAAGTATTAGATCTTGATATAAATCAAATACTTAAAAATACAGGGCGTTTATAAAAGAATCATCAGGTTTTAAAACATTTTATTGACGTTAACGTTAAACAAATACTGATATAAAACATATCAACAAAAAGGATAACTCTTAAATGTTTCATAGGTACCCCTACAATTGCTCAATGTGCCGTCCATTAGCCATGGAGCAAGATTCCAGTTTATGCTGTAAATTGTCCCATTCACCGGATAGCATCGCAAGTTTGATTGATTCTACGGCATTGCGAATTCGTCCACTGTGCTCTTGAAGCGTTTTTTTACATAGCCCCATAGAAAAAAATCACACACCGTAAGATCAGGAAATCTATGGGGCCATTTGAGAAGGGTCAAGTCATTACATCTGCCAATCCACCTCTGAGGTAGCTTCTCATTGAAATGACGAACATATAGATATTAATGAGGAGGATGAGGCAGATTTCTAAAACTAGCGATACCACCTTAAAATGCTTTAGTAAGTAGGAGAAATCTGTCTAAAATGCCTCTGAAACTCACACTGGACAATAATTAAAGATGAACTTGAGTCATAATGGAAAACACAAAATGTTTTTTCTTGAATAATTGTAATCATTTTGAAAATGATGCAAACAGAAACAAGTTCAAGAAAAAAACCAAGACTGATTATTGAACAGCTTATTATAAAACATGGAAACATGCTTTTTAAGCACATGTTTCAAATATTAATGAGGGACAAGAATTGACTGAGGTACATGACTTTAAAACCTGATGATTCTTTTATAAACGCCCAATAGTTCATGAAGTAAAATATTTAACCAAAGCAGGATTTTTAAAAACGTATTAATACAATTGTGCCATTTTAATCTGATATTAATAATAGTAAAAGGATTATCAATTCCTGCAACAAGATACCATGTGCCCAGTATTTTCACAAAATATGAATGCTGATACCTAAAATAATACAACCATTTAAGCCTTATTGTTTTAAGCCATAATATTTCAAAACAACTGAACAGTAACAAAGACCTTTCTATGTAAAAGATTCTAATAAAGTAGAAATAACAAATAAGTAGCTGTTACGAGCGAAGGTCAATTTACTGAAATTGAACTTAACAAACCTCTTTAAGTGGTCTTTGTTGGCGTTCTCATTCAGTATATTACCTCCTTAACAACTTCCTCTCTTTTTCCATTAGGGAAGTCTTAAAAGTTCGTAAATTTTCTTTACACCCTAACATTATAAAATCGAAAAGAGATTTTTACCTTCCAAAAAAATATTTAATTTACAATCCTAAATTAATTTTAGTAATACAAATATTCTGAAAGACTTTAATGTACATGTTTGCATCCTTGTACATTTTGTAGAATTTCCATAGTGATCTAGTCCGTGATGAGTAATAACCATTAATGATTATGTCCCTGACCATTGGTCTTTAAATAAATGATCTTGACTGATGAAACAGCTGATCTTAGTCAGTAACAAAGCTACACAGATCATCTCACACAATTCTACATAAACCTTTCACTCATATTTGCATCCCCATGTCAACTAATTGATAATTCGATAATGGTTATGGAATATATTATATATAGGTCCAGGTTGATATATAATGACAAAAATAGCTTTTTGGCATGGTAGAACGCCGGGACGTTTTCATAGTTTTTTTTTTCTCTCTCTTTAAAAACATTGATTTTACGTATTAACAGTTTTCGGGACTCTTACGTATATTATTTATATACGTATAAATAGTATAGTTACGTATTTGAAAATACATGATAATTTTAATATTAATTTTTTTTCAAAGTTATACGGTTCAACAAAATGTCATATCCTGTGGTTATCCTAAGGTGCGAAGTGATTTTGTAAAATATAATTTCCGCTCAGTTTATCGTTGAATGCATTATTCATAACGTCACTAAGTCTTCTATGAAAAGTATTAGTTTCTAGAAAATCCACTTTATATATTTACGCTAGGTGTTTATTTAAGGTTTCCATATCCTTAATTTTTTTAATTTTGTATCTTTGTAACCAACTAATACAAAACAAAGAGTACCCATTCAGTTACAAATCTTAAATTCGAAATGTATAAACATATCACACAGATTAATAAATCAGTTTGTCCTAAATACTAATGGTAAATGTTGTCAGTTAAAAATCATTTATAATTAGAATATTGAAAACATAATTTAATCTGAGGTTTATAGAAAATGTGTGTTTAAATATTTCACCTACAGTATGGCAAATATCTCTTACAACGATTTCCTTTAGTCAATAAATAAATATGCCGATAATCACCTAAAAAAAATATTTTAAAATTAGTGTTCGTTTGTGACTTGACGAGGAGTGAGTTGGTAGTTGGTTCCAGCTGTAAATTTAATGAGCTATACGAATTCAATGAGAAATGGAAACAATTCAAGGTTCAGTAGTTCTAGTCAACTATTCCTTCGAGGCCGTTGGCTTTCTCTTTGTGGTTTTTAATATAATTACAACCCATTTCACTCTCTATTAAAGGTCGTAATTTTATCTCCGGACAAATTTTTGGTTTGCACAAAAAAAATTTGCCTATAATTTTTTCGGTTTGTGTTACGTAAGTCCTAGTTTTCGTGGATAGAATATGCATTGACTAAATCAATGCATAATCAAACAGAAGGACAAGAGCATAAACATCGAATTATTAAAATAGTTTTATAAAAATCCGAAATAAATTTTATGTCTATATAAAACTGCTTTGAGATTATTTTAGCTTTGCTTCTATACATAAATGTTAGTATGCATTGTATGGACGCTTTTGTATGTTTTGGTAACTCAGAATAAAACATGGTATGACAACCTAACAAGACATGACCATTCATTCTCAAGAGCAGATATTTCTTCACTCAGTCAGTGAATTCGAAACAATTAGGTTCTTAAAGCCTTTTAAATAAAACTGTTCATTCGTCAAACATTTTTTAGAATTGTATCGACTTTAATTACGAGATAAATTTTTATTTTTGAAATGCTATATTTTTTCAATGAACGTATGTTGCAAAATAGACATCGCATTAGTAATAACGCCCGTTTATCATTCCTGGCATCGCAAGTATTTTTAACCATGAGAGTTTCCACATGTCAAACGACATGCAAAGGTCAGTAAAATAAATAAACCCCAGATAAAATGTTAAAGCCTGAATTTTTAAAGATTATTTTACAAATCACAACTACCATTTTTCAATTTTATATCTAATAGATTGTAAAGAGAAATTCAAGAACTGAATTGGTAGCATGATTTTTTATTTATATATATTCAATATATTACACCGGAAGGAAATAGTCGGGTGTTCCAGCTCGGAAATTCCTTGAGAAATGGAAACAATTCAAGGTTCAGTAGTTCCAGTCAACTGTTCCTTCGAGGCCGTTGACTTTCTCTTTGTCTTTTTAATGAAATTGCAACCCATTTCATTCTCTATTAGAAGTCGTAATTTAGTTTCTGAACAAATTGGCTGGTTTTAAGCTTCCCTAAAGGTTTTTTTACCACAGCAGTGAATGAATCTAAATCAAAATAAAACTGACAAATAATGTTACTAATTTGTTCGATTGACAATGAAAATGTTGTTCAAAACTATAGTCAACTATCAATTTTTGAATCATTAAGATGGGGACGCTAGATGTGTATTTTAACCCAAAAATGAGTGAAGGATGAGTATAGAATGGTGTGAGGTGATCTGTGTAGCTTTGTTACTTAGATCAGCTGTTAGATTTGAACCATGCCCTCGAGCCTGCCCCCAGACTAACGAAATGGAAGCGTGATCCATGCGCAGGCCCGAGGAGCGGCTCACAAAACTTTACTTAACAAAATGAGAACCATGGATGGAGGCTCAAGAACAACACGCCATTTGAGAGAAACGAGCTGTAATTAACCATTTAAAAGAACAACACAACAATAATTAACAATAATACATGAATTAAATACTCTCAATAAAACTTTAAAAAATTTTGATACCACTCTGACCTACTCACTTACAACATTAATTTAAAAAAATTCAAAATAGGCTAATTTCAGTCAAAGTAAATTTAATCAGTTTTAACCTTTAAATTAACAAATTACAACAATGAAATATCTAATGACTCTTTTAATAAATTCATTTCATGGTAACTATAGAAAATTTAGGGGCCCCAAAATTGAAATTTAATAGAATATGTATTTGATAATATGATAGAATTTAAAAGTGTCAACAAATAGGCTAATACACTGAAAATAAAATTTTAAACAGATAACAATAAATATAACTTTGTAGGCCTATGACAACTAATACTGTAAATAGTCTCTTCTTTTTGTAGAATAAAACTATAAAACATAACAACAACAGCAACAATGGTAACTTGCGGTAGGGCGGTGTAGAATGTCACTACTTTCGGGCGGACAGCACCGGAGGGGAGATGCAGCAGGGCGGAGAGGGGGCCATAATTCAAGAAGCAGCCAGGGTGTTGCGAACTTCCCCTCTGCTGAGGTAGAACATGTCCATCTTAGTCCTCCTCACGGGCCCTGAGTAACAAACCCAGAAAACACAGTAGTCACAGTCTAAGTTCATTACGGCAAGGTTCACTGTCACACATTTGTTTTGTTTTTCACTGACTTCCAAAAATCCACAGATTAGGCCTAACATAATATTTTCAAAAAAATTATAAATTTTTAAAAGGTTTATCTCTCTTTAACAGCTCTTTAACAATATAAAACATTTTAAACAATAACAATATTTTAAACATAACAATTAACAGGTTAAACAGTACAAGAATGGTAACATTAATATTTGCGGTAAAACCGTCAGCAGGCCAGACAGGTATGTGACAGTGGTAAATTTCACCAATAGAGAGAAAATATTTAAATTGTCTGGTCCAAAGTGGCCAGAAGAACAAGTTAACAGAGAACAATTGACACTTAAACACAGAGAAATACTTTAAAATTGACAAAAAACGTTCCATACAAAAATTTTAGGCCTAACGCAACGACTCATGTATTTTTGCTAATTTCTCCAAAAGTTGTGATCCGAATTTGTTCGGAAAGGTCTTAAAAGCTGGGGGGAATGTTCCAGCAGCTTCTCCAGACCATCCCAAACCTTAACTCAAAGGCTGAAACCAGTTGGCCTATTGGTTACCCAGTTCAAACCTGAATGAAAAGTTGCCAAACTAAAAGTTACTGTAACTTTCTTAAAACTTGAGTAAAATGACTCAAACTTTCAGGGGAGCTTTAAGAGCAGTTAATTCAACTTAATTTAACTAGTTTGGCAAGGACAAAGCAAAATAAAAGACTTTAACCTTACTTGACTGGGTAACACAAACTGAACATTTTACAAGACAAAACAACACTAAAAATTGTACGGGACACAGAAACAAAAGACTACCAGAGTAGTAGCCTAAGACAATTACATTTACTGAGCAAAATTGTAAGCCTAGGCCTACCACAAAACAGTCAGAAGAACCCAAAACTGACTTGGCAGTTTCTCTCAAATAGCGGCCTTCCAACAAACATTTCTCAGTCAATTCTAGGCCTAGCATTTCGGGCAAAGCCCTGAATTATACAAAACCACAGAGAAAAGGGAAACTAACTATCAAAAGTCTTCCACGACCCCAAGACTAGGTTCCAGACCTAGTGCAACATGTGGCAATCCTAACCTAACTTTAGAAAAAAGTGCAAAACTCACCCAAAAGGCGCGCGTGGCGCGATAAATTTAATCCATGGTCGACGTTTGTCTCCTCTTGAACCAAATAGGGGCAAATAACATTAAAACCATGCCACAAACTTTAAGATGGAATCGGATAACCAAAATGAGCCGACCCGGAGTCGAGCAACGCCACACAACCTATGAGTTGCTGGCGGAAAAAGAGTAATAAGAACAAAACCCACAGCCTTGTTCGGGGGGCCGTGGAGTGACAACGAAACACTGAACTAGCCTACTATAAAAAAACACTTGAACCATTGATCATGAGTCGTGACATTCGCCCGGTGGAAATAGTCACGGCTCAACCTCCCTCCCCAAAAGAGGACACTCCTCTCCAAAAGGGACAAACAAACAAGCCTCTCCCCCACTTCCTGAAAAGAGATTGACCTGAAAGACAACTCAAGTGTCTGTGGTGGGGAACGCCAAGGGACTTCCAAACTGAGGGGAAAACTCACCCCCAGGGTTTGCTCTGGCCAGAGCTGGAAAATTTTGTGAGGGAAATTCCTTCGCAGAACACAGGGGACAGGAGAAGTGATCAGGTTCTCTGCCCCAGTGCACTTCCCATCCAGACACAAGAGGAAAGAAAATTGCCTACGGAAGAGTTCCGCGGAAGGGCTTGAGATGAGAAATGTGCGCCCTCCGGAACACTTTTCCAGTCCGCGGATCTCCAAGCTCCGCCGTGACAGGCGTCAAAAACCTCAGGATGCGGTGGGGACCTGACCACCGATGACACAACTTTGCAGCTCTCTTGTCCACAGCCGAACTGGCTGGATGAGCTTTACAAAACACCAAATCCCCCACCTGGAAAGGGTTGTCTACTCTACCACGATTGTGCTTCCTCCGGACCAATTCCCTAGCTCTGATCAAGTTTCTCCTGGCCGCTTGCCAAGTTGCCTTGACATCAGCCGCACCAGGAGGTGGCAGAAGGTCGCCAATTCCCCACACATTCGCTAACGGGTTGTTAGGCGGATAGCCTAGAAACAGCTCGAAAGGGACCGCCTTGTGACTCTCATGGTGAGCAGTATTGAAAGCAAACTGAAGCCAAGGGAGTTCCTGATCCCAGGTGGTCTGCTTGTCAGCATGGAAAGCTATGAGAGCGGAGCGAAGATTGCGATTGAACCTTTCAGCATGAGAAGGCTGTGGATAGTAAGGGGAAGTAGTCACATGGCGGATTCCGTGCCCAAAGCACATTCTTTTGAACAGATGGGAAACAAACTGTGTTCCGTTGTCGGAAACAATGGTGGCGGGTATTCCAAAATGTTGGAAGAGGTGAGTTCGAAGTACCTGCACGGTGAGCTGTGCAGTGGCATTCCTTAAGGGGAAAAGCCAACAAAACTTGGAGAAGGCATCCACACAAACAAGTAGGAACTTATTTCCTGACTTGCTACGCGGGAGAGGCCCTACATAGTCAATGAAAACCTTCTCCAAAGGTCTTTCCGCCACCTCAGATGACAACAAACCAAACTTAGAGTTTTGAGCGGGCTTGCTCAGTGAGCACGTTTGACAAGAACGCACCCTAGCAGCAAGATCCCGATCCATACCCTTCCAGATGAACATTTCCCTAACCTTCGCAATGGTCTTGTGGATACCTAGATGCCCACCCACAGGAGAAGAATGAAAATACTCAAAGACCATAGGTATTAGAAGACTAGGCAGCACAACTTTAGGTTTACCTCGCTGCCGAGCGCGACAGCAAAGGGCACCCTGGGACAGAAAATATGGGGGGTGGGCTCCCCCATTTTGAAGCTCACCAATGATCTTTGCCAGCTCAGGATCCTTCAGCTGATGGGGAATGAAATCAGAAAAGGCGAGTGGAAACTCCAAGAGCACGGCACAACCCGGTTGCTCTTGGTCAGAAGGATGATCGTCGGGTGAATGGTACATCCTAGATAGTGTGTCCGCAATCACATTCTGAGTGCCTCGAACGTGTTGCACTTGGAACTTAAGGGACGATATTTGGACAACCCAACGACCAATTTTCCCAAGCTGGCGTGGATGTGCGAGAAGCCACGAGAGTGCCTGGTTGTCGGTTTCCAATAAAAACTCTTTGTGCTCCAAAAAGCGTCTGAATTTATTGACTCCAAACACGACAGCCAAACACTCGAGTTCATACACAGAAGAGCTTTTCTTTTCGCAGGGACTCAAAGTGCGTGAGGCGTACGCAATTGGCTGCCTAACACCATCCACCTCTTGTGACAACACAGCCGCAATTGCGACGGAGGAAGCATCTGTTTGCAAGACAAAGTTTTGATTGAAATCCGGCATCGCCAAAACAGGGGGCTGCATGATAGCCTCCTTGAGAAGATCAAAAGACGTCTGCTGCGCTTCACCCCAGACAAACTTGGCGTCCTTCTTCCGAAGCTCATTGAGAGGAGCCGCCAATTCAGCAACATTGGGTATGAAGCGTCGGTAAAAACCTACCATGCCGATGAACCTAGCAATACCCTTGACATCTCTGGGAGGAGGAAACTCCCTGATAGCCTGGGTTCTAGCGGGGTCGATGCAGACGCCTCTATGAGAGATAAGATGACCAAGGAACGAAATTTCCGGCTTTGCAAAACTAACCTTGTCAGGATTCACGGTAAGGCCAGCCCTATTCAATCTACTCATGACTTCTTCAAGATGAATCAGGTGATCTTCGAAGCTCTCACTGTACACCAAGAGATCGTCGAGGTAATTGAACACAAACTTGAACTTGACATCATGAAAGATGGAATCAAGGAGTCTGGTGAGAGTCTGGGCCCCCACAGCAAGACCCATCGGAACTCTTGTGAACTGATACAAATTCCACGGAACGCAGAAAGCAGTGAGAGGTCGAGACTCAGGTTTCAAAGGAATCTGATGATAGGCCTGATTCAGATCAAAAACAGAAAAATACTTGGCCTTACCGAACCAATCAAACGCAGAATGCAAATCGGGGAGAGGCACAGAGTCGATTTCAATTTGCGCATTCAATTTGCGATAGTCCAGAACCATTCGGGACTTGCCATTGGGTTTTGGGACGAGAAAAGCTGGACTAGCGTAGCTCGAACGGGAAGGTTCAATGACACCATTTTCCAGAAGTTCGTCAATGATTTTTCTGAGAGTTTCCATTTTGGGTGGAGCTAATTTGTATGGGTGAGAGCGAACGGGACGGGTATCTGTTAGACGAATCTCGTACTCTAACAGGTTAGTGACTCCAAGCTTTGGCGTCAGCACATCTGGGAAACGAGAACACAAGGTTCTGATGGCTTCAGCCTCGCAAGTAGTCAGATGCCCTAACGGATCAATTGTTGGCTTGCTGGGTATCTCAGGCTCGACTACCGCAGCACCACCACCAATTTCATCAGCAAAAGATATTAATACCCGTCTCGCAAATCGGAAAAAACACTGACCTCTGCCTAAATCCAAAATTAGGCCAGTGTGCTTGATAAAATCCGCTCCCAAAATGACAGGGAAACAAAGGTCCTTAGCCACCCAAAAACTCCAAACCCAAGAAAAATGTTCAATTTTGAACTTGAAACGGGCTTCATAGATGATGGGAAGGGGTGAATTTGACGCAGTCCAGCAGATAGGGGTTTTTCGCTCAACTTGCTTGATAAGCCCAGACGATTCAAGTTTTTCAAAAAGGGACAAGGAAATGAGGCAACGGGCTGACCCAGAATCCACTAGGGCCTTCTGCACCGTGGAACCTATGAAGATGTTGAGACGTGGGCAAGTTGAGCGCGCCGCTTTCACGCCCATGGTAGCAAGGCCCGCAATCCCCCGCAGCAGAGGCTCGGTCACAGGCACAACACTCCCAGAAGGGGAGGCAACAGAAACATTAACTGACTTTAACTTCGACTTTGACTTACTTGAAAAAACTTTCGAATTATTGCCCTTTACATTATCACCAACAACCTCACAGGAAGGATTGGGCAATTTTTCCTCCTGTGAGCAAACTAGTTTTTTGGACCACGTCCAAAATTTCCACCTTGACGGCAATGCCGCCGAATGTGACCTGGTTGCCCACAACCAAAACAAACAACAGGTTGCCTCTGCCACTGCGGCGGTTCAGGACCCAACACTCCCACGGGTGCTACGACAGCATGATGACCAGCTAGGGGAAGATGCCCCGCCGCTTGGTCCCTCTGAAAATCAGCGTCCTGGACAGATCTCGAAAGGATGGAAAGTCTGTCCAGATCCGCAAAAGATGCAGGTCGTGGCGCAAAAACCAGACGGGAGCGTTCCTCAGGCTTCAACCCCTGAAGCACAATGTCAATGAGCTCAAGCTCACTGATCCCCAAACGCAAGACCCTTTCCACCGTGCGAATGTCCCCCACGTACTGGCTGAGAGACTCGGCTGGCTGCTGAGGACGAAAAACTCTCTCAACTTTCAGCTTCTCCATGACCCGACGGGGCATGAAAAGCTCCAAAACTTCTTTATGAAAAACATCAAAGGTGACGCCTCTGCGCAAACAATCAAGCAATCTGTCCCCCAACGGTTTCAGACAGTATGGAGCAATGAGTTCCATCAAAGTTGCGTCTGACATGCCAGGGTATTCACGCATGCGCAAAACACTCTCCAGAAAAAAACAAAGACCATTCACATCTAACCCGTCCACCGGCCGGAAACCACTCAGGACAGAGGCAAGGGGATGGGGAAGTTTGCCAAAGGAGTTAGAGATGGAAGGGGAACTATGAACTTGAGAAGGAAAGGGAGATGGGGACTGGACATTCAGCGTAGCCGCAGCCAAGGTGGACGTGTGAGAGGGGGACGGTGTGACATTTGCATTTGACATTTGAACATTTGCAGGCAACTGGAGCAGTGTACTTGGCGTAGGCGGAGCCTGGGGGGTACCCACTGGAGCCACAACTTCAACAACAGACTTTGGCACTTCGTTTGAAGTTTCCAAAGAACGGTTGTCTTCAAAAATTTCAACTTTCTCTTTGACAGACTTTCCTGCCTTAATACTCTCCAAAATTCCTTCCAGCTCAAGAATTCTGGCTTCCACCCAGCTCTTGTCCTCATCTTGGATTTCAGGTTGCCCTGAAACCAAGAGCAGACGCTTACGCCAGTGCGTCAGCTGGGTGATAGCCGAACCCCTAGCTGAGCCCATAGGCAAACTACTCCAACTATTAATTTCCCCACTTAGCTCTTCCATCCTCTCTTTACATGCCTCCAGTTCCTCATCCAAACTGAGCGACTCAACCCAAGCTTGAGGCATGCTAGCAATTTGTCTGAACTGTGTACGCAAAGTGCGTACATCAGTTCCAGGAGTCTCCCCCCGGGACCGCACCTCGTACACCAGCTCCGGCTTCCTCAAATATTCTGGCACAATTGACGCCATACCGAGTCTCAACCAGTACTTGACTCAAAACAGACAACAAAAATTTTTTCACAAAACAAACACAGAAATTTAATTCCTAAGGCTTCTGGACGTTGATGCCTGCGCTCCTGATGGGGCTTAAAAGAAGAACCTGCCCATTCATACCGCAAGTACCGCAAGAAAAAACAACAACAAATGACCCACGAACGTACACACACACAAACATACACCGATACATACACTAGACAACACCTAACACCTGTGTGATGGGGTGTACACACAAACCTTTTTTTTTTTTTTTTTTTTTTGACACATGACCATGCTTTTGACACTCTTGCTCCCGAAGGATGCAAGTCATTACCACCGATTCCACCCGGTGCCTCGGCCAAAGGGCGAGCTCCTAATAAAATGTGTTTACGCCCCACCACAACAACGACAAGACCTTTTTCCAAAACTGCCAGGCCAGAACATTTCCAAGAAACCAATCCATCCACGGCTCTTCAAAACAAAACAAAAAACAGAACGCGGACAGTGACCGCATCTCTAAGTATCCGAGTCGTGAAACCAAGTTTCACGACAAGGCACCCAGGACGCAACCCACTAACCACGCTCTGCTACCAGATGAACCATGCCCTCGAGCCTGCCCCCAGACTAACGAAATGGAAGCGTGATCCATGCGCAGGCCCGAGGAGCGGCTCACAAAACTTTACTTAACAAAATGAGAACCATGGATGGAGGCTCAAGAACAACACGCCATTTGAGAGAAACGAGCTGTAATTAACCATTTAAAAGAACAACACAACAATAATTAACAATAATACATGAATTAAATACTCTCAATAAAACTTTAAAAAATTTTGATACCACTCTGACCTACTCACTTACAACATTAATTTAAAAAAATTCAAAATAGGCTAATTTCAGTCAAAGTAAATTTAATCAGTTTTAACCTTTAAATTAACAAATTACAACAATGAAATATCTAATGACTCTTTTAATAAATTCATTTCATGGTAACTATAGAAAATTTAGGGGCCCCAAAATTGAAATTTAATAGAATATGTATTTGATAATATGATAGAATTTAAAAGTGTCAACAAATAGGCTAATACACTGAAAATAAAATTTTAAACAGATAACAATAAATATAACTTTGTAGGCCTATGACAACTAATACTGTAAATAGTCTCTTCTTTTTGTAGAATAAAACTATAAAACATAACAACAACAGCAACAATGGTAACTTGCGGTAGGGCGGTGTAGAATGTCACTACTTTCGGGCGGACAGCACCGGAGGGGAGATGCAGCAGGGCGGAGAGGGGGCCATAATTCAAGAAGCAGCCAGGGTGTTGCGAACTTCCCCTCTGCTGAGGTAGAACATGTCCATCTTAGTCCTCCTCACGGGCCCTGAGTAACAAACCCAGAAAACACAGTAGTCACAGTCTAAGTTCATTACGGCAAGGTTCACTGTCACACATTTGTTTTGTTTTTCACTGACTTCCAAAAATCCACAGATTAGGCCTAACATAATATTTTCAAAAAAATTATAAATTTTTAAAAGGTTTATCTCTCTTTAACAGCTCTTTAACAATATAAAACATTTTAAACAATAACAATATTTTAAACATAACAATTAACAGGTTAAACAGTACAAGAATGGTAACATTAATATTTGCGGTAAAACCGTCAGCAGGCCAGACAGGTATGTGACAGTGGTAAATTTCACCAATAGAGAGAAAATATTTAAATTGTCTGGTCCAAAGTGGCCAGAAGAACAAGTTAACAGAGAACAATTGACACTTAAACACAGAGAAATACTTTAAAATTGACAAAAAACGTTCCATACAAAAATTTTAGGCCTAACGCAACGACTCATGTATTTTTGCTAATTTCTCCAAAAGTTGTGATCCGAATTTGTTCGGAAAGGTCTTAAAAGCTGGGGGGAATGTTCCAGCAGCTTCTCCAGACCATCCCAAACCTTAACTCAAAGGCTGAAACCAGTTGGCCTATTGGTTACCCAGTTCAAACCTGAATGAAAAGTTGCCAAACTAAAAGTTACTGTAACTTTCTTAAAACTTGAGTAAAATGACTCAAACTTTCAGGGGAGCTTTAAGAGCAGTTAATTCAACTTAATTTAACTAGTTTGGCAAGGACAAAGCAAAATAAAAGACTTTAACCTTACTTGACTGGGTAACACAAACTGAACATTTTACAAGACAAAACAACACTAAAAATTGTACGGGACACAGAAACAAAAGACTACCAGAGTAGTAGCCTAAGACAATTACATTTACTGAGCAAAATTGTAAGCCTAGGCCTACCACAAAACAGTCAGAAGAACCCAAAACTGACTTGGCAGTTTCTCTCAAATAGCGGCCTTCCAACAAACATTTCTCAGTCAATTCTAGGCCTAGCATTTCGGGCAAAGCCCTGAATTATACAAAACCACAGAGAAAAGGGAAACTAACTATCAAAAGTCTTCCACGACCCCAAGACTAGGTTCCAGACCTAGTGCAACATGTGGCAATCCTAACCTAACTTTAGAAAAAAGTGCAAAACTCACCCAAAAGGCGCGCGTGGCGCGATAAATTTAATCCATGGTCGACGTTTGTCTCCTCTTGAACCAAATAGGGGCAAATAACATTAAAACCATGCCACAAACTTTAAGATGGAATCGGATAACCAAAATGAGCCGACCCGGAGTCGAGCAACGCCACACAACCTATGAGTTGCTGGCGGAAAAAGAGTAATAAGAACAAAACCCACAGCCTTGTTCGGGGGGCCGTGGAGTGACAACGAAACACTGAACTAGCCTACTATAAAAAAACACTTGAACCATTGATCATGAGTCGTGACATTCGCCCGGTGGAAATAGTCACGGCTCAGATTATAGCCAGAATAATTCATTTTCTGTCCAATGACCAGGAACGGTTGGGTCCAGTTTTGAACCGTCAAAAGCTAGTTAATTAGGATTGATAATGTGAAAAATGTAAACCTATTGAAATTTTATTTAAAAAAATCAATCCTGGAGGTAATGATGAATAAATTAAAATAGGTCATTAGCAAAAATGTTATTTTAAAATAGATTTCTGCAATAGAGTCCTATCGCATGAGGAAGGCAATCATGTGTATCATGCTCGGTGTGGTACGCTTTTTACAATGGGAGTGTCCATATATCAACTGTCATGCAGAGGATAATGGCTCATTTAAAACAATGTTAATGGATACTGTATAATATCGTATGCAGTCGATTCCAAAAATGTATCCTCATCAGTGCATATTGATGAGTATTAGGTTTTTAAGTAAATGGACAATTGTATATAAAGAAGTTTATTAATGTGTTTCATACTGTTGCTCCATTATCATCCTAAAGTTTGCTTTAACTCTGTTTGGTTGGTATTGCATACTGATCATACATTTTATTTTAAATATTATTGTTAAATTTATAAAGTAAACCCTAAGCAGTTCATAAAACAAATTACACATTCTTTGTTGGAAGTTCATCATTTGTGATGGTGAGTTAATGATGTTCAAAGGTTTATTGTGGATATTTTCCATCAAGATAGTAAAAAAAACAACACAGAACGTTTCGGGATCTTGAATCTGATCCCGTCCCGGTGAACTAACACATTATAGCCAAAAATATACAAAAGCCCAACCTAGGTTGGAAAACACTATAGAGAGTAGCAGTCAAATATATGCACTGTATAGCAGTTGAGTTATGACACAGCATGCAAAAATAGCCAATCACAAAACACTATAGTCTATAGTAAGATGTAGAGTAAATAGCTCACCCAATGGAAAAGTATTACATAGTTCGTCGGTTGTCTCCGTGTTTCGGATTGGTCAGCCATGATGCTTGATTGGTGGAGTAATGCTGAGGACTGGATCAGATTCCAGATCCCGAAACGTTGTGAACAGCTTTTTACCATTGTGATGGAAAATGTCCGCAATAATCCTTTGAATAAAATTACACATATTGTTTCAAATATCAATTAGTTTATAAATGGATATTTAACTTTAACAAGTCACAAATTGTAAACGGAACATAAAACTGCTAGTTAAAAAAATATATTAAATTTCTAAAAGCCCGAATATAATTACAGCGACTCTTAACCTTTTGTAAAATATTCGAGAATCATTCCCGAGCAAGCATTTATGCACCAATGCATTCGGGTTTAAACTACGCCTGAAGAGTTCAGCTATAGTTTTAGTTTTGCATTATTAATTAATTAATTTCTTTCTGAAATTCTAAAGTACGGTTAAATTCATTTGCCATAAATCCTTTACAAATAAATATATATATATATATTATATAGCTGTAAAATATTGCAGCTTGTCTGATTCTAAATTATATAAATGTGAAATGAATTCACTTAAATATGACATAAAAATGCATGTAGTGTAAAATACCACACTTTAAAAATCTTTAGATTCCAAACTTAGTTTTTTTTTTATAAATACATATTTTAAACAGTTTCTATATTGATCCAAATCAAGTTCTGAGAGAACCCCAACCTTATATACCAGCTCCCTCCGTTTACTCGTCACAAATGAACAAGTTATAAGGTTTTTTCAACTACTATTACTTTTTTTATATAAGCCTCAGAGATCACTAGAGATTTAGTTTAGTTTAATAATTACACAGTTACAATAGATTCTGAGATTCAAAAGAAGACACAATTTAGTGGTTTATTCTATTTAGTACTCAATATAAAACGCTTCTCTTTGCGATACAAATTCTTTCAAGCTTTGGTTAGGTTTATGTATTGATCTTGAACCATTTTAGATATCTTAAGATGGATGTATCCCAAATCCCAAATTGCCATATTTTGAATCAACTGTGATGGTAAATGTCCGCAAATACCCCTCAAAAAACGTTAAATCAACATCGAAAGTAATAAATATAAAAAAGTGTGGTACTTTTTTTAAGCCGTTAAATCGTATAACTGTGTTGACACCCAATTAGAAACAATGCTCATGCTTGTTACTACACATAATTTGCAACACCCTTAATTATGATTACACTTTCTATAAGAAACATACTCTTGTGTCATTGTCGTTGGATTAGTGTAACTAAGGGTTGTTTCTTTATCACAACATGACAAGAAACATAACTTGGCAATGTCAAATAATTACGTGTATACACCTCAGCCAAGATATTTTTACTGCCAAAGATACTCGAAGTCATTCCAAAATATTATGTTATACTTTAGGCTGAAAAATATTTGTATATTTTCAAAATTTAGCAAAATATATTAATAATTAAATACCAAATAAAACTGGTAGGAAAAAGTACTAATTACGTACTTCAAAATAAAACCTTTTGCTTACAATATATTTAAATATTTTTAAATTTACGTAGTATTTCCTGAAAGTCTAATATTCAATTCATATTTTAAAGAATGAATCCTTTACATTTGTTGATAAAAGAAGGAAAAGCAGTCCCCTAATGGTGGTTCAAGGCCTCTAAGATAAACACACAAAATTCATGGCTGGGTTTTCACGTTCCGTGCTCTATTTCTCCGACCTTATATTCTTTTCCTTATTTGCTTTTAAAAAAATTATTTGTCTCATATTAAATACAAGTAAATTGAATTTATTTAATGTGTGTCAAGCTGTAGAATTCCTGTAACTATTACGGTTAATTTATTTTTATTAAACTTAGTTATGCCGCCTAATATTTTTCACTTAGCCATTCATCTCACACTTTTTTTCTTGTAACTCCATTTACATCATATTTTCACCTCATCATATCTCCTGTCATTTATTTATTTATTGCATTTGGTAAACAATGTTATGTTTGGACGCAACTACAGTCGACGCACAGTCTCGCTGCGCATGTCGGCTTATTCCTTATTAACATGTACGCTTTTTTTAACATAGATGTAATCTAAAGGTTAATTTTATTTTATTCTTTATATTAACTATGTTCTTTTCTTCCTTTAAATAGTTGTGTACATATTCTGTAAATAATTTGTTGTAATAAAGAGATGATTCATTCATTCATTCATTCATTCATTCATTCATTCATTCATTCATTCATTCATTCATTCATTCATTCATTCATTCATTCATTCCTTCATTCATTCAAGTTCTTGAGCTTTAGAAACTTGAAATAATTTTCCTATTTGAAAAATCTTGAAACGTAATAATTTTTTATGAAACGGGTTATAAATTTTAGTAATCAAAACATATTACATGTATGTTAACTGGACCCAATAAGTATCCCCTTAAATAAAAAAAAAAAAAAACACACACACATGTTGCATATATTTATACAAATAACCTATGGTGTGTTGTTTGGTTCCGAATGGAATTTAATAACAAAAACTATTTTATAAATTGTAAATCGTTTGATTTTGAAACACATTTTGTGGCTAATAACTGAAAAAACAAATGTAATTCAAAATAGAACAACTATTCCAAGATATTCACATAAATCAATTTAATTAATTAAAGTTAGTTTTTAAACACAATTAATTTTGTTGTAATCAATGCTAGCAATAACTGACAATGTTCCTTACGCTAATTAGTTGACTGATAGTTTTCTCCATTATTACCATTCATATAGTAAGGTACATTTCTTCCACAGAGACATTTACGGCGTAAATATAACGTAGCAGACAGAAGTAATAACTTTGAAATACAGTAGTCATCTGATCGTAAACATACATGCTGGAAGTGCTTTAGCAAATTTAAAATAAAATATCGCCAACACACTAAGCTATTTCGCTCTCAAATTCGACAATATCCTAAATATATGGGCCAATAAAATACATTAAGAATTGTATTATTTTGTTTATGTGTTTTAAGGGATGTTGGATCTAAAGAGTTCATAAAACGGAAGTTTGTTAATGGTGTGAGATTATATGGCTTTAATTAGTAATAATTTCTTTATTACCTAAAATGTACTTAATTTTGTTTTATAGCCTCTGGATTATTAACATATTTTTAAATGATGTTAATAACCTGTTTTATGGTAAGCTATAAAACTTTTCAAGGCATTTATTAGCCTATTTATAACTTTATGCTTGAAAGACAGATTAAAATTATTCTAGGCAAACCACTGTATAAGAGGGTATTTTATTTAAATGCATACATATTAGTTCAGTTTATTTATTTCAGCTTACCTCCAAAATCAAAATAATTTCTAAATAAATATTCTTTCATGGTTATAGTTTAGTGTGTGTTTTTGAAACATACACGAACGCCTAATTACCTTCAGATCTTATAATTTTAGATTCTTAGATCTAATTATCTTAGATTCAGTCAGTTCTTCACCTCCCATAAATTAAATTCTTATAAAAACAAAATATAAAAAAACATGTAAAAAACTTATATTGTTTTTTACTGCTTCTTTATGTAACAAAAATATCTTTACAGTGTAAATTTAAATGTTACAATATATAATAAATGCTAAAATAACTGGCAGCCAAAGGCATTCAAAATAATAATATTGCATTTTAAATCATTTACATTTTTAACAACTATACATTTACCTTAAATTGTTTCTGAAAAAAACTGAACGTTTTCTTACATTATTTAAATACACTCTTAATTACAATAAGTACACAGATGAAAAATTAATTAAAAGTAAAAGTAATAAGAATTGTAATTAACCGTCTTAAACAATGCTATTTATCCTGTTAGATCTGCGGTCTTTGACTTCAGAAGTAATAACCATTACGTACAGAGTTAAGGGCATCTCCAACTCCCATGTTGAGCTTAACCAGCTTATGCAAGTCAAGGTTTATTAGTATTACACCCTAATAACCCGCCCAGAGATTCAAGCATAGATAAATTAACATAGTTAACTCGTTAACAACAGCGTAATATTTTGTAGCGGTTAGAGGATTATTTGTGTGTTGAAGTTATGTGAAAAAAAGGTTATGGGTACCTTTCCATAAAAAAATAGGACAAAAATATTACTACACAGTACAGTTTATGTATACTAATACTACAATAGTTTTCATTCGGTGAGATAGATTTTACATAATGTTTCAGTGATCCAATAAATTTTAAATCAGTTCGAAATGGGTTGTTTCCGAAATCCCCTATATTGGTGTACAAATTAATATAAATACTTAGGAACGGATGAGAGTTTTTGAATCCCTATCGTAAAATTTAACAAATTTATATAAACAAAGGGAGTTACAAGTAACTAGCTTTGTTGATAGCTCAACTGACTTATTTCTGTTACTAGTAATTATTAAAATTTACTCAAATAATTATTATAATTTCGCTGGATAATTTCAATAAGTCTTATAATGTATTGTAAACTGGACGTTAAAAAAATAATCATCTCATTCTTTGTTGCAGAATTAAAATATCATCGTAACCATATCGACATAGCAATTATTGTGTGTTTTGTAAGAACTTAAAGTGCAGTTCCGGCTCTAAGATATTACAAATACTCCATTGCAAGTGATACAATCTGTAAAAGTCAAATTAGGTAAGTGAAATCTCGAACAAGGAACACGTTGATACAAGCAAAAATTGAAATATTTAGGTTAAGTGTTTTTTTGAGTGAAAACACGAATTGGGTGAACTGAGTAGTTCAGACCAATGGAGGCGTGCACTGTGCAGCATAACTTATCTCAATCCAATAAGGAATGTCAAAACTAAGGAAGGTTCATATATTCCTTATCCGGTAGGAGATTGAAAAGGGGATGAGGAAAAATGTTTATTTCTTTAAATATACAGTATGTCTTCATAGATAACATCTTTTATTTATGGCATTGCAATTTGGTGGTCATATTTTATGGCACTAATTTTCTTTTAGCTTTCTGAATCTCAATTTATGTGTAAACTTGGAATATGTCATTAAACTTGACTTTAAGAATTTATGTCCGTCACTTTCAATTGATAAAATAATATTAATGTTATTTAGACATCATTTAACACCAAATTCAGTCTGTATAAGAACGACATAATTAATTACAATAGATTCTGAGATACAAATTTTGGCACAGTCCAATAGATTATTAGATTTGTCTGTTATACGCTGAAAAACTTGGTTAAATATATTGGTTAAAAATATTCTAACGTTAATTACAATTATTTAAATAGCCTTTTATGCCTTTTTAACTTTTGAACTGGAGTGTATAGCAGCGCTTCATTAAAATAATATGCAATGACTTAGTTCAATTTGCATGCGAAATTTTTAAATAGTATTTACGAATTAAATTTATTTAGTTTTATTTCCAATGATATTAGGTATGCAGTTTAATTAAAATGGTATTGATCAACGCAATATACGCACACTATGTTTAGGTAGCTGTGTAGTTTAATGTGTATTTCCAATTATATACTTTTATACCTTGTAGGTCAAATCTGAACGCAAACTATTATTAAACATCAGGTATGTATATTTTGTAGCTCGGTAAATCCATAGATAAGGCAGGTTTTAAATTTTATCACAAAACGCAATTCTTACAAAAAGATAAATACATTTTTAAACTAAAAATATATACATTGTAGGTTTCTCAATGTTTTAGATGAATCTGCCAGAAGATAAACAAACATATATTTTATTTTCTAGAACCATCATCGAGATCCTTTTCAGGAAGAGCCTAGCAAATAATCCTCCCTTATCCTTAATAAGCTCGGAAATAATTTTTTTTCAAACATATTTCCTTTCTCCATAAAGTAGGAACATGATCATGTTACTTCAGTTAAAGGTTGTATACTTTAAATTAAAGCATACATTAAACAATAAGTATTATCTGACATAGTAGCTAAAGTTCTATAAAACATTATTTTTAAAGTAAAAAAATACCAACAGCTCATACCATTTTTACACCTTATATAGGGTTCTATTACCATTTTGAAAGTTGGTCACTCTGAATGAATTTCATTGTTAATGCAGTAAAATAGTTCTTCGTACTGATTTGAAAGCAACCCGACACCGCACAAACTAGCAACAAATATTAATTATATTTTTCCTACAGTTACCTGACAAAGTGGTTACCTTCCTTGCACTGATTATAGTACGCCAAGTAGCTAATTGCTTCATTTACTTTTTTGACCCACTCATATACTTTTCCACATTCTTTTATTGCAACACTCCAGTATTCCAACCAAACAACACAAAACAGTGTGCTTTTATTAGACACGTATTAGGTGTACGCTTGAGAATAAGTTGGCAACACTTTTAAGACTTCGATCAGCTGGTGCAGCGTTTCCTATTTCGTTCAACGCTTGGATTTAACCTAACCTGAAAACGTGTTGTATAGTGTTTAAAATACTAACTATTCATATGCTTTATTAAAACTGTATGAAAAATATAATGTGTAACGCGAGTGCAAAGTGCCTTTGCTGCACTTGAGAAAGTCTCTACATTTCTCTCATGTGAATCAAAGTGCCACTTCGCACACTAGTTACACAAATAACTATTTAAAACCAACAATAACAAATATTTACAATAATACCACGTAATAAAAATATGGCATTGCTATTTTATTTTTGTACTCCATACAACAGAATGTTTTCTCCTTCCTTGATACAGAAGCATGGATAAAAAATTAAAAAATAATCTTAAGCTATATAATTTTATCTCCTATATATAACCAGCCCCAAAGGTTTTTGTTTTAGGTTTTTAACTTATTAACTAACCCTGTCCAAAATCTAACTAAAACTAATCTCAACCTTTGATTGTGCACTTACAAATACGTCTTCGCAATCGTTTTAATTTACAGCAAACTTGTTTTGTTGCTTTGCAAACATTTTATTATGCAATAACTGTAAAAACATTACTCAGTTATACTAAAAACAACATCAGCGCCGACTTTAGTTGGCTCCATTTCAGATGACGCCTAATTATCTTATCGTAAACTACAACTTTTCAAATCCAATTTACCTAATTAATGTCTACTTATAAGTAGAGACTTTTATAAAGTTGCAATATCATAACTTTCTTATAATATAATGATTTGTAATGTCATCAATGCCTTAGTTTATAATGTCGAAATTTTACAACTAGACCGGTCAAATAAATTAGATGTTTGTATTCGATGTTTACAAAATATTATGTTGCAGACTTAGAGGCTCAAATATTCATAAAAACTATATTGATGATAATGCAATTAAAATATAGAGTAAATATATAATTTTTTTTTATGATTTCTCAAACAAAACGCTTAATACCTTAAGCTTTTATGCTTAGGTGTATTTAGTATATACAATGCTAAGAAACATTAAATTTGCCAATAACCATAGAACATAGTGTAGAACATTACACTTAAACTAATGCAGATGAACATAACAATAAACAACAACAACAAAACAACCAAAAACAAAAAACAACACAAACAACAACAAAACACACATCAATTATGCCTAACAATAAATTATGTATCGATAGATTTACTAGATTTTTATAAACACTGTTATAATCTTGTATGTTAATAATAATATACCTTCCAATAAAACGAAATTCAAACAGAGTAGAGTTTAATTTTAATTTGACATATTTGTAGAAAGTTAATAGTCCGAATCACGACCTGACATTCTTAATCGGTTTAGTTAACCTTCGAAAACCCGATAAACTCGATTTGTCATTGAGACGTCAATAGCAACCAATCGCTTCGTTAAACAAAATAATTTGGTTACTTTAACCTTATACTCTGGTAAACATGGTGTAATAGAATATCTGTATTACAAACTAAATATACTTTATTGTGTTAAATGAACACAATTTTAGTTAAAAGGGTTTGTTAAAAATGTTGGTTTATATTGATTTTGTCTATTTTATTTTACAAATGTTCCTTCCATTTTGATTTTTAAGAGCTACATGTTGGTGTGATTTTTTGTTATTTCATATAGTGTATTTTAAGTGTAACACACTTTGCGCGTACTTAAGTTAAAATAATAATTTATATTTTTCGTTACATAATAATGACCTGTTTTCGTTACATGTTTATCACCTGCTAAAATTCATCATTACATTGTTTGCTACGGCAAAAGAATGTTTACTGTGCGAAAGTAATGTTAATTATAATTTTGGTGGTTTTGCCGACGAAAACAAAGATTTTTTGTTATTGTATTGTCAACTGTTTTAATTTTTGGCAACCAAAACTCTACAACCAAAGAAAATATTAATATTGTTTGTTTTATAATTTTGTTATAACCTGAAAAATACTATGTGTTTTGTAATGTTCAAGAAATTAATTTGTCTAGTGCAGAGAAAAGTAACGTTCAAAACACGAGTCTAAGTGGGTCTATACATATTCTCTATATACAATTTTAAAGAGTAAAATATTTTTGTCCGGTTATTTTACAGACGATATTAGATTATCCTTCACATCTATGACAATAATAAATCTTTACACTGCAGTATTAGGAAGGATAAGTTGAACTGGACATTGTAAGTACACTGTAAATCAAGCAATTTTGTAAGATCTTGAAGATATTGTAAGAAGAATCACATTTGTAAACATTGGTTATTTATCTGGGTGTTAGCTTTACGCTGATGTATAACCCTTAAACCAATAACTCAGACATATGTCTAAAGTTCCGACTTGTCTGCCAATCCACCAAGATTACGAGTCTAAGCTTGAAAATATATTTCTTACACATTTGACAAAATCTGTTTGAAGAGAAACCCCTAATATGACACCCTTTATATGGCAAGGAGTGGACCCTCCACTTATTAATTGAAGTGCACGTTACAGCAAAATTACAGGATTCATAACGCATTTAATAGTGTTTACTACTAAAATATACATCCATAATATAATCACATCAAAGTTATTCAAGTTTTTTTTTCATTTATCATTTGTAAAATTTTAGTTTAACCCTCTTCTTGTTTAACATTCCAAGTTTTATACTGTTTAATTTGATAGGGTTTTAATAGATTACAGGCTTACGTAAATTGAATGTCCTAAGGTATGAACTACATTATTTTTATAACAACACAAACCAATATTTTTTTATTCTGGAATTTATTATCCATTAGTTATGTAAGTAAGAATTTATATTGTTACTGATTTTGTCCATAGGGATTTTTAATAAATTTTACCTTCACAACCATTATAGTATTATAATTATGGTTTTTAGTTATAAGGGGTAATCATTGTACATTTATTGAATGAATAAGATATGGCCAAATTGAATTCATGAATAATTTAAATAAATGTATCTACTGATATTTTTCTAACGATAATATATTTTAAAAGGTCCATGCTTTACATTTCTAAATATAAACGTTCTAATATGACACGTAATAATAGCAATACGTACATTTCATTGTAATATATTCGATTAGAACAACTCAAAAGCCTAAAAATTATAACAATATAACAGTGTGCGTATCACAAATAATTATATGTTATTATTGAACTTGTGATGCCCTATTGATAAGTATGAAGATATGTTATCAAAGCAGTATAGCTACACTGAGAACAGAGTAAACTTCAGTTCATGTTTTACGTTACCCCCTATAATGTCGTTGTATCATAATCTTTGTGTACCCCATTATTATCACTTGTGCAAACGTGACATATAAATGTTGGCATTTTAAACGGATTTTGGGATATTTGTTGAATTGTGATGTGTTTGGAAATATTGGGTTTATGTAAATAAATGAACTACGTACACGATTTTACATTATAAATCCTCAAAATGGTTATATTTTTAAGAAGAGAGGCTAAATTACCTGAACCTGGAGGTAGAGGTGGTGCAAGAACGTAAGTTTTCAATAAATAAAACACTATTTATATGTATAATCGTAGAATAGCGGAATTTTGAAATAGCAATTTCTTGTTGTAGATTTAAATTAGGATATTTACACTTCATGACCTTCTGTGATGGAAGGGAATCAGAAGAAAACTAGATGGTTAGCACAATTTGGCTAGCCATAGTCTTATTTTATGTTTATCAAAAAACTAACTTATATAATATGTCAATAACCATTTGTATTTCAAACTAAGATCTTGCCTTAATCCCATATTAATCATTAATCGTAGGAACAATAGCATACAGATATAATATTGAAAATGATAATAGTAAACAAAGGGTGATACTGATATAAACTAGTTCGTATTCCTTAGATTGACCTCAACAATAAGTTTTTATTACTTTACATAAAATTTGTATATATCTGTTTAGTATCCTTGGGCTAAAGCCATAAATTAAAGCTTCAAGTTGAAAGTTTAAAGTTTTATTGATTGGCTTTAATAGTGAAAAATAAGTCACAAAAGCAACAAACTTTTTAAATTCTATTTGAACTCCTAACAGAAAAATGTATATTTATGTAGGCTATCGCATCCCACGAAAACAGATTTTACACTAAGATAATGTTTAAGGAAGTAAAAGTAACTTTTTTTCGTAACCGGTGTTTTAGAAGTAATTGTTTTATTTACCACACATTAAGGTCAGATTTTTTGCGTCCTCACTTTTTGCAAAGCGGAGGCATTTTCATAAAGTACCTTTCTGATTTACCTTACTCTTTCCAGTATCCCAGATCACAACATCCGGGCACTATTCGTATTCCCGTACCGGATGTGGAGTAAACTTCCTCCCCTGCAGACTTCCGCTCCGCTGCAACATCCGGTCAAACACGTGATCGCCTCCTGGACAAACACTCAGGAGTGTTGGTCGGAGTGGGAGTGTGTAACGGAGATGTGGAAGATCCAGAAGTCCTACAGGGAAAGAGGCATGGAGATCCCGTACAAGTAAGGTAACTGTTGAATTTATATGGTTGTTTTTGTGTGGCACGATAGTAGTGTACAACAATTTTGAGTTTAATTATGCAGATTATTACCTAATGAAAGTTTATTATTAGTCCTAAACTAAAAGATAAATTACGCTTCGGAATAGATGCAGATCACTATCTCTTTAATGGAGTTTTATCGTGATAATTGTTTGATGAAACTTTAAGTATTTTAAAGTATCAATGCCAACGATTTTTGGCCACAGGAATAAGCGTTCAACTTAGTAGTATTAACCAGCCGTATCTGAGTAAAACAAAATTATATGAATCCAATTGTTTTAAAATGCTAGCAGAGTTTCTCCGGAATAGGCACACGGAAGGGACTAAGGCTAAAGGTGTAGTGACGTCATATCTCTAGTGGCTAATGTCTTCTCTTGAGGCGACACGATTACCGTAACGAAACGAAGTGATTTCAGCGGCGTTCGTGGCATAGTTGGTAGCGTTTCGGATTATTGTTCAGGAGGTCCCGGGTTCGAATCCCGCTAGTAGCATTAACTTTTTGTCAACAAATTTTTCATATCAGCAAGTTTGGTTGGTTAGGTTAGGTTATGACAGTTAAATTTTATAATACTAAATTCTAAAATTAATTTTATAATTAATTAAAAATTATAAGTAATTATTAATTAGATTTTTATATTATCAGCGAGTCTGGTTGGTTAGGTTATGTTATGACAGTTTAATTATAAAAATTAAAAATTTTTATTTTATGATTTGAAACAATATTTTATAATTAAAAAGTTAATTTTATAACTAAAAATTAAAAAAAATTATAATTTTAAATTATTTCAACTTAGCAGTTCTAGCGGCGAACGCTGACACTACAAGATATGTTAGCCTTAGTCCCTCCCGTGTGCCCCACCGGAGTTTCTCCCGGCAACATTTTACTTCTTTCTTTATAACTTTATTACTTGTTGATACTTAGATTACTGATGAAACATATAAAGGACCAGGTGTTTACTAAGCGAAATGTGAACGAAAAATTGTTTTAGACTCGAATAAGATGCCTTAAGGATAGATTTTTTGCTCAAAAGCCTCATATAGCCATGAAGTGCTTATATTTTCCTATATTTCTCTAGAGGAAGACCTCTACAATAAACTTTTTCCTTTAAAGCCACACGGATGGATTCTATGGAGTCTGTCACAACTAGTTTTAAGATTGAGTTGTTAAAGATATCCGTAACATTTGACTATTTAGCTATAATTTACTGTAAAGTTTTATAGTGGGCGGAGACAGCAACATATACGAGTGCCGAGGGTGGAACGCCCAACCAGAGAAGTGTGAGAGATATCCAGATTTGGAGGGAGCAAGCTTGGAGATTGCCCATATTGGCTGGAAATGTGAGGATGGTTAGTAATTGTTCCTATAACGGTGGACCTTAAATAAAAAAAATTACTAATAAAAAAATAATAAGTAATAAAAAGTAATAATAAAGTAATAAAAAGAGAAAGGTGGACCATAAATACAAATTCCTACTAACGGTGGGGAGAGGTGTTTAAGTGGTGGAGAATATGGGTTTCAGTCCCGGAGGTCTCGGGTTCAAATCCAGCCAAGTCACCAATGGATTCTATCGAAGTAATAATGCTGCATCTCCTAGGTCTTTTCTGAAGTTATTTGAAAAACGATTCCGTGCCAGAGCCTGGAGTCAAAGAACAAGAGAAATTAAATTTATCAGCATCTTGTCAGAGAAAAGAAAAGGTTAGCTTAGGTTGAAAAGTAAGACGTGGTAAACAGGATTCACATAAGCCTATCTTGTTGTAGACATAAAGCTTGTGGGTGAATGTGGAGATATGCTGATCAATAAGTTTGACTAAGTGTTCATTGATGATTAGTTTCTTTCGATAGTGTACAGTAATAACTAAAACTCTTTTATATTACTCTTATATGCTTATTGGCAGAACGAGACCCATACACTGGAATGTGTCATCAAGCCTGGTTGCTATTGGAGTCTGGTATAGCTAAAGGACACCTGGATAAGGACCTGGACTTCAAACCAGACTACGACCCCCTCTTTGGGACCCCTTGGGGAAAGCTGGGCCCCGAAGAGTACGAGAGGTCACGAGAGGACGAAGAAGAAGAAATAAGGGAGTACATGAAAGAAGCCAAAGACGAATTTTTAGACGACACAGTTGACGCGAAGTTCGTGTAACAATTTGATAAATAAAGTATAAATAACATTTAAAACAAATCACTCAATTATAATGTGAAAAACTATTTTAATTTGTCTCGTTTCATTGGGAGTTGCTTGGTAAACTTTATCAAACAATGCGTAATTAATTAAGATATTGGTTATTATACATTAAATTAGTGGAAGATGTCACTTCATAGAAATGTTTTCGCCTTTTTAGTCCTAAGTGTATAATCGTATAGGCAGAAACAAAATGTTTTTGATGAACCCATTTTTTTCATTAGGGTTCAAGTTAACAACATACAATTAGTTTAAATTTTTACAAAAATATACAATAGTTAACCGAGGTCAAGTATTTATAAACATTTTACTTTTAACTAGTAAACAATCGTAATTTTAAAACCACGTAATATATATTTAAGATAGTGATATGTGCCATTTAATCGTTATTAATAATGATATCGAAAGGCAATACGTTATCTTGAAACTGCAACGAATCTGGTATTGTTCTGTATATACGAGAAGTGATCAAATATTCTTAAATTGCTCCACCTTCCTTCTGTTGGGTAATATTGAAAAACATGTGAATATATACAGTTTCCGAAACATAATTGTTTTCATGCTAATTTCAACAATCACAGATGGATTTATTTCAAGCAGCTAACAGTATGGGTTAACGAAAAACAAAGATATTAGAACGGGTAGAAGTGTCAGGTACCACCAATGTGGCCTGAACAAGCCTTCTATATTATTCCTAGGAAAGAGTGGAATCCGAAGCCTCCTAAATCTGTGTTTGGATTGGCCAAGCTAGCTAAACATGTGATGGTAACATGGACCAACTCCGACCATTGCCATGACAGAACAACATGTCTAAAGACTATGCAGGATCTCCAAAACAAACATATGGAAAGTGGGATGGACGACATTGCGTTCAAGTAAGTCTTGACTTTACAACAATTTTACTTGTAATGGACTTTTGAACTATTGTATTGTGTCTTGAATTATTCATGTAATTTGTAAGAAGAAGCTGGTTTATATGGTTAAATGAGATATACATGTTTACAAGAACAGGAATTTTTGTAAAAATTTTTCCAATTTACGATTTAATAATCTTGGGGCCAGAAAAAACGATATCAATGATTTGTGGGTCTCTGTGATAAAAATGTGTATTATATGATTATAAATATTATTTCAACTTTATCATTTGGGGAAACTTGGGGAACTAGGTGCTTATATTTTACCAAATATGTGCGAAGTAATTGCTTTGAACCAAGTGAGATGCCTTGTGTACCTTTGTTACCGACTTTGTTAAAACTTGCTGTTTCATTAGCCAATAATATAATAATATTATAATAATATATATTATATAATATAGGCTAATAATATTATAATAATACAATAATACCAATAATATTGATTAAAATTCAATTGATCAAGGAGGGCTCAGTCTAGATTTAAAATATGAAACAGATTTTGAATTTTCTTGGAATCAATTAACCAAGGTAATCCAACTGCAATTTATTAGTAATATATCAATTTGAAATATGCCTTTTGACGTGGTTATTATTTATTGACCATAATAATAACGTCAAATAATTATTACAGGGGTCGGATCTCCTAAAAAAACAACTTTGAAAACACCACTGATGAACATTGTGATAAACCCAATCAAATAACTTAGTGAGTCGGTGGCTCAGTCGGTAGCATCGCGGACTTCGGGTCCAAGGCAGCGATGTCGTGGTTTTGGATCCTGGTCACTGACGAAAACACATAATCAGTACAGTTCATCTTTGTACTGTACCGGCTCACTCCTTGCTTTGCTGGTAACGATCCACGCACGGGCGCTTAGTCTATGTGGATGGGCAAATGCAAGGTTAAAAGAGGCCGCCAACCTCTTTTATTTTTAAACAAAATAAATAAATAGTATATTTGGCATTTTAGCGAATTTCCTTATAGGGAAGTAGCTATTACCGTAGGTGGCACGATAAGACCTAGACCCGGGACCGATTTACTTTTTCATTTTGATGTCCCCAGAGGCCAAAAACACCATTCGTTCAAATACGTCCGTGAACGCGATAACTTGAGTAATTTTTGTCCGATTTTGATAAAATTTGGTTTAAAGGTGTAAGGCGGGATAAACTTGAATGAGTTTGCGAACCAGCACGATCGGACCATGGGAACGGGGCTTTACGGGGGGTTTTATGGGGTAAAAATTGGTTTTTCTCACTGTTGACCCTCAAAACACAAAATTTCCCGATTTCTCTTTAGACCTTTTTAAAGAGCTTAAAAAAACAAATAATTTAGTATATAAAAGTATTTTTGTTCGATTATTAGTAACGGAGAAAATTAAAAAAATTTTAAATTTAAAATTCCCATGTTATTCTTAAGGAGAATATTGTCAAATGTTGTAGTTCGCTTGTTTATGGATATATTTTGATCAAACTTGGCAAATTTATTTATTTTGTACTAAGCTATCAATATTTTACTCAAAAACACACTTTATTAGTTTCCTTGTAACAGCAAACCTAGGTACTCGTTAAACCTAATGTTATTAAAATATATTTAACTGAAAATCAATTCAGACAAATGGAAATTCACTTAGTCGGCAGGTTTGCTGCGGCGGGGGTATTTATTATATAATCACTTTTCTAAAAAACCTATTTAAGGCTTAACAAATGGTGTGTGAAAAATAGTGTGAAATATAACAACGCCTAAATCTACACCTTCCAAACAAGAGTCAATGTAGATTCTTTTATGATATCCTGAGTTTAATTTTTTCATGAAATTTAAAAGTCGTATTTCATAGTTTTAGTGTAGGACTAAGAAAATTTGCAACTCATGTTTATTTCTTTTGCCAGTTTCGTTGTAGGAGGTGATCTCATAGTGTATGAAGGACGGGGATGGAAAATAGCTCCCATAAAAATAGAACGTCGTGAGAGTATACAGTCTACAAGTATATTAATAGGCGTTGTTGGCCAAGAAGGTACGTATGTATTTCTAAAATAATTTGTTCGGCTTATTTAACTATTTTATTAATTTACTAATTTTTTTTACTCAGTTTTCATATGATTTCTAATCGTTGCTTCACTTCCTTAAACGTTAAATTTCACTTAACAGGGGTAAAACGCAATTGTTAGATAATCACATTTTTAAATATAATTTGTCAGTTAAATAAATAACATGTGCAGAAAACTTATGGTTTTTTTTAAAATCATTAGTCATACAATAAAATATTTGTTTGGTATTTGTTTAGTAGTTTATTATAATTGGAATTAGTTTTGATAACAATTGCTTACCTGTTTTGCCCACTTATAATTTTCATGTCAAAAGTTTACTAACATCTGGTGTTAAATGATCAGTATTTTTCGATGATTATGTTAAAGACCAAATTAATGATCATCAAGGTTTGGATTAATGAAATAAGTAAGATATAACTCGTTGTATGTTCTATGTGTATATATTTCAATCATATTTATTGTAAACGATGTAAATAGGGTCACAGGGAAATAAAAATAAATAGGATGATAAACAAATCCAAATATTAATATTTTGGATGTAGATTGATGATAGCATAATTAGTTATTAATATTAATGAGAGAAATGTTAATATTGAAATGCATTCAGCATCAGCTGCATATTTAATGAACCTTAATATTGGTACTATTTTGACTATTCATTTTTACATAAAACCCACACTAAAGTAAAGTTGTGTTTTCAGGAATGGTCCTTGCTGAAGAGAAGCATGCTGTAGTGGACAAATTAATTTCTTATGGTAAAAACAACGGTCTATTGATGGAATATATAACTGAAATACCTTTGTTCGATATAACCCAATTGCCTCCAATGCTCCCTACGTAATAAACTACTTACATTTTACCGTAAAGGAAAACATATTGATATAAATAAAAACTATATGTATGTATGCTCTTTAAAATATTGTATATATTTAGCGTATTATATTTTAATTAAAATTGTATTGAAATATAGTTACAATCTAATTAGTATTTTAGGCATACCTTACTCCAAGTAGGTAATTTAAAATTGTGTTGTTAATCTGGAACCAAACTATATTTTGTAGTTTTTTAAAGAGGCTGGCAGCATCTATTCCATTGAGTTTGCCTGTCCACATGGGCCACAGATCCATGTATAAGAACGTATCCAGCAAAGCAAGAGGTGAGCTGGTACAGTACAAGGGTGAACAGAGGGCTTATCCCAACTCCGCGCGGTGGTCAATTTTGGCTCCCACAGCCCTGATGGCTGAGAGTTTGTTTTTGAAGTTTGAAATTGTTATAAATTCTACATAAGCTAGAACTGTAACCTAACCTAACCCAACTTAGCCTCACCTAACCTCAACTTACCTCACCTAACCTAACCCAACCTAACCTAAGGTAAATGTTGATGGGTAGCGTAGAGATTAGATGTGGCCAACAGGCGGAGTTGGACCGGATCCTTCGGGGGCCAAAAATATTCCTCATCCAAAGTCTGACCACCGCGTGGAGTTGGGCTATCCCCTGAACAGAACTGATAGAGGCAGGTACCAGGATCCGATCTCATGGCATTGACTTGGGCGCGAGACCCGTGGCGCTACCTCACCAATATTTTATTTCCAATGTGTACCCTTAGTCTCCCACGGTGGTTTGTCCATCTTTCTATACTCTTTTGGTAACTCGCTCTCGTCCAACTCGTTCCCTTCCTTAGTATGCAGATAATTGTACAATTCATCAGTCATTGGGGTATCTTCATCGAAATAGTCTAAATATACGCCTATATGTTCTTGGAGACAACCGGGGTCATGTTTGCTCGCTTCTAAAAAATTTATTAACTTCATAACCAAGGCCTTCTTGGGAAACATTCCTAAAACACAACAAAAAATGTGAAATAGTGTGTGAATAATGGTTAGTTTGCAAGGTATTTTGTTTAAACTCACTACAGTTAATGTAATGTATTTATATTAATCAATTATGGGTATTTTATAGGTCCCACTAAGTAATCAGGGAGGTAATTAGTGTTGGGAATTAATATTCAACAAAATATTCCAAACCAGCAAAATATTTTAGGTGAAAATTTCTTCTGGTAGTTCCTTGAGAAAAACTACTTTTTTCCAAAAAAAGAGCAAACCTGCGTTGAATAAAAATGCCAGTATGGGTTTTGTATTAATTTTTTAGGCTATTAGTAGGTATAATTTAACAATTATCTACTTTTAAAAAGTCACAAATACGAACCGTAAATATTTACTATTGTTTGTTACGGTATAAATACTAATTTAAATACTAGAGATTTCTCCGTCATGCGTAAAACATTCAGAGAACCATAAGGAATAAGCTTCTTAGCAAATTAAAGTAGTCATAGAATTGAGTGTATAGTTGGTTTTAACAACTATCAGCAATATAATATGCGCTGAAGCTGAGTGAGTTTAAAAATTCGTAAACAATATATTGTGTTGCAAGATAAAACGATCAGTAGGACAGGATTTCTGTTTATTTATGTAAATCACAAGTACTTGTGTGTTTTACCATCGTTCTATATTCTACAGTCACACATTGTCGTTACACTTTATGCCGCAACGTTTATAGACTCTATAACGTAAGGTATTTCACGACGAAGTACAAAAACAAATCCTTCATACCTTTACATCGCTTATATTATATCAGGATATGATGAATAACGTTAACATAAAGGGTGAATAAAAAGTCAAGACCCCCCCCCCCTCTAATATTTTTCCAAGTAAATATACAGAGATATCCTTTTGGTGGTCGTGCAAGCTTAGCAGGAAGTTTCATTTTATGATTTTGAAATTCGGGAGTGTCCCCCCAAAAGGGGGGATTTGGGGGGTAACTCAAATCTTTTAAATGTAAACCCCCTTCAAGTGACACCTCATTTTGAAGTGTTTACAAAAACTTAAAGAATGGTGAAAACTAGAGGTCGCTATCTCTTTTCTATCCAAAATGGTAGCCCGTCAAATTTTGTAGAAAATCAATGGTAAAATTGCAAAAAATTGGTAAAATTAAAGATTGCACGACCACCAAAAGGATATCTCTGTATATTTAATGGGAAAAATATTAAAGGGGGGGGGTCTTGACTTTTTATTCACCCTGTATAAACTAAAGACAACAACATATAGTTTTGTAAATATGCTATCATTTAAAAAACCTATTCCATTGACTTTGTTACTTATTTAATTACCCTTATAAATTCAACATTAAATCAACCTTATAAAGCCGATAGAAAAATAAGTTATAAATACTTACCTCGTTGTCCAATATAAGCAATATTAATCATACAGTCGGAGATATCCGGCCATTTCGGATCATAAGGGGGTTTGGTGTGCCATCCGCGCCCCTCGTATATGTGTCCGTCTCCCCCGACCATGAAGCTAAAAAATAATTAAGAAAAATTGAATAAATTGTATTCTACTAATACAAGCAAAAGGAAAAGCAGGTAATCAGGTGTTTATTTGTTTTTTTATTACTGTCAACATTATTTTCACTAATATATTGCTACTTAGGGTTGTTTTAGCTATCAATGTTTCTTTTCTAATATAACAGATTCAACTTTTAATTCGTTTCCTAGAAATAATACATCTTAAAATGATGTCTCGATAACCAATGGGGCAAGTTGACTAATTGACGCTATTCTAGTGGTCAAAAATAATAATCTTTAGTAAATTTCAGTGATAATTTAGAGAGCTGTGTTGACCTCTTACAATCTAATAATGTACTGTGTACTGAAATTTTTATAAATTCTATAGACGAAGAAGAATTTCAAAAGGAAAATCTTAAGCTTGAAAGGATACCAGTCGAGTAGTGTTAGTACCATAAACTAAAACCATAGTACAAAATATTCTGTTTCTAAGAGGAGTCACTTTCCGAGACAGTATTTTACAAAGCTTTACAAGTGCTCCAACCTTAAGTCAAAATTTTTTATTGACCATACTCTCCTACGACATTTCAATTTCTTCTTAGAAAGTTTTTTTTATTAACTTATACATCTCACTAAAATAAAATAAGTAAAATAACGTAATGACAATGATTTTGTCACAACCACCTCCATTTATAAGCAGTAATATTTATCCGAATGAATATATTTATTTCGGATCCGAAATTTAACTGTAGGGCAACTAGTAGAAATTCAGGCATTTTTAAGTTTTATCCCCCAAAAGTTTATCACGATTCATCTGCAATCTATGGCTTAATAATTTTATTTAAAGATCAGGTTACCTATTTGCTAGTATTAGTGATATTTATAGCCTGTATCATGGGACCTGTCTCCTGACCCTCTGTCTACCTGGATCTTAAACCATTGTCCTGTCCCCAGATAGACGTAGAGGTTGGAGACAGGTTCCATCATACAGACTATAGAGAGTATTTGCTAAAGCTTACTTGTGCCTGATGTCCGGTTCCCCAGCGTCCATATGATCTTTCTGCATCTTCCGCAAGCGTCTGATACACTCGTGCACATTGTCGCACTCCTCAGTGTTCGTGAAGTTCACCAGAACATCGGCTTGTATCTCATGATACTCGTCCACATACAGAGGTTCTTCTGCACCCCAATCTTCCCTCATGATATACTCAAAGTCACACTTGTATCCCTTGAACCAGTCATATCGTATTGGCTTTTCTAACTTGATCTTCAGCTTCCTTGCAGTCTTCCTGGAATAGTTGGGCTTCTTGCCGGCGACGAAATCTTCAAACTCTTGACCTATTCAGATACAGTATTGACATAAGTTAATTATTAGCTTGAACGTGTAGTATTATGTTTCGTTAAGTATGTTTTGCACGATGCATAATTACTCTTAATCAGTTTAAAAGGTATATTATTCACAAAGCTACATATAAAATGAAAAAAAGAATAACATTAGAGTGAAGAAGCGTAAAAAAACAGTCGTAGAACTATTCGATTACCTGGCATTTTTCTCTGTGCTATAGCATTTTAAATCGTTAAATGTAGTTTACTATCTGCTAATTAACTACTTAACTGCTTGCTCAGCCATGTTATGTAGTTATTGTTAGTTCTTGTGTCTTTTGTAAACGATCCGCCACTAGAAGTTATATACTGAATCTTAAATGGGCTATCTCAATGTACTTAATCTAATAAATAGGCTCATTCAATGCATTTTGATAACTTATTCACCATCGAGATTTCAAATTATCAAACCGCAGTTGGACAACACCCAAAAATGCCTCTATCAATTTTTTATCTCGTACTTCACTTTATGTACAACCAGGGCAAACTCTTCTTATTGAGCGAGCTCCTCCGTATACTTTCCTGTAGTTTTTAATAAAACATTTTCTTAATTAATTATCAAATTTAAATATTTGAGACGCGAGCTGGCATGACGTCTTAAACTACAGGGCCATGAGAAATCAAAACCCAGACTTTTGAAAAATCTGTTGCACATTCATTATGGATCGTCTGTCCGATGTTTATGTTTATTTGTTTGTTTTTGACTGTTATTTACCATAGCGATAGACTGGCAGGTGCGATGTTGCCAGACACCAACGTGGTGGCCTTTTAGAGGAGGGTATGGAACTAGTCATTGAGGCATGAGGTGACGTGTGCTCGAAATGCGTATCCAACTTAAGTAGACCTCACGAGAATGGCTAAATACACATTTGAACAGCTGACTTCGCAGTAACTGCATTCGACGAACATTTTGAATCCAATGTAGTTAGATTACCCCTAAAATTAAAACAACTAAAACCAAATTAATTATAAATATTTGATCACATAAATAAAATCCACACTTTTTACGAATTATATTTAATACATTACAAATAAATACACTAGCACTGTCGGATAGTTTGGTCACTTCACTCTCCCCACACTGCATGGTACATTCCTGCCACTTCCTCACGTAGCGGTCTTGTCCAATTGTTGCAATCTTGAACAATCGCTAGCAGCTTGTTGTCGTCCACGTATGAAGGTTCTTCGTAGTCCAGTACGATCTTCTGGTCTTTGAAAGAGATTGGTCCGTTGTCAAATGAGTGAATGTCGAGCAGACGGTACATAATTGCGGTTTTTTCACCTGGACGTGGAACTTCTCCTAAATACAAATTCGGTTGGATCTTTTATGTATATAAAAGTGTTTTATATAGCTATTATTTGTTTCTCTGGTGTGCTTGGAAAACAATTGCATACCTATAGCTGGTCCTGTTATCATAAACAAAGACTTAACATTTGAACATAATTTTATAGTAAGAAAGAACAGTCGATATAAGTCTAACAAAATTTAAAAATGTTAAAGCATACACCAATCAAACTTTAGATCATACAACATAGTAAAAAATTCAACAAGCACAATTCAAAGTCGATCAAAAAGTTCTACACTAGTCTGAGTTATGAAATTATTAATTTAGAAACCTTATACTCTGTGCTATGTAACCTGCATCCTAACCCTCCACGTGTCTGGAGGCTGGCCAATAGCTTAAGGCCCAGACTAGGCCCAGACAGACGAAGGGTCAGGAGACAGGTCCCATCATACAGACTATAGTTACCTCTCTGTCCACTTAAGGCTACCTCGACACTTTTTCCTTGTAACCATGGATACCTCGGGTTGGCTCCTGTTTTGGTTCTGAACCCTCTTCCTTCATAAACTCGCTCATCCCACCCAACAACGTAACTGAAAATATTGGCAAACATTACATTCTAGACTTAGACCTGATATTACTATGTTCCTTCCATTAAAAAAAACTATGCACTTATTAGTATTGATTTCTTATGCTTGAAGGAATAAAAAAATGTTTATATTGTGAACATCTAATTGAAAAAAATAATAATATACAGTATTGGTGATACAGAATTAAGTCTAAACCGATTTGACGATGGTAGAATAGTTCGATACATTTCGTAGGGTAATTATAAGTAATTTTTTAAATTTATTTCAGTAATATTACCACTCAACATGATAGTGTATTATTGAAATCATATGAAATAGGGTGCACGTAATTAGCTAAAAATACAATTAATTTGTTTACTTTACTCCTTAACCTTGAGAGATTATAATTTAAACAAAGAACTTCACTTTTCTTGCAATCAAGGAAGATTAAAATATTTCCAACTTTATTTAGTTGAGTGCAGTTTTTAGACTCAGTAGCTCAAAATATTACTGAATTAAAACATTACCAACATTTATTTATCCTAGTTACAGACAGTTAACAAATGAGCTCATTTAATTTTCCACTGAAGTGAAGCTAAATTATACCTTATGAAGTACAATCCACCCTTTTACATATAAAATCATGTGACAACTACCTAAATCGTATGTCAGGCTCTCCTTCAGACATGTGTTTCTGCTGCAGTTCCTGCATCATTTTGATGCAGCTCTCCTTATCTTCACATTTGTCGGTTTCCGTGTAGCTCATCAGAACGTCCCTGATAGGGAAGCTGTCAAACTCCTCAACAGACTTTGGAGGCAAAGCACCCCACTCCTGACGTGACACGATCTCCAGTTGTATCCAAGGCAGATTCTTGTACTCTTCATGAGCATCTGGAAGTTTATCTGCTATACCCATTGTGGTTGTATGAATCTGTAGGTTGTCTGAAACAAGTAAATTAAACGGTTTTTTGGGGTATATGCGAATATTTAGTGTAAAGGTATTATGGAGTGATGTAACGTGTTATCGGTTAAGAGTTTAAAGGTTTACAGCACATAATATTACCTGTATTGTAATAGAGTTGTGTACAGCCATAATTTATTCTCAAAGCCAAAATGTTGGAGAAGATATTCTGCACACCAAAAAAGCCTGTCCAACTCTCACAATCTCCTTGGACAATCTCTGTTCCTTTTCTTTTCTCTTGGCCCTACCATTTACTCTATAGCCTTCATCTCTGATCTCTTTCATCATTGTATTTCATAAATACCTACTTGTTTGTGGTTATTGCAATCTTCTCAAGACATGTCCAGGCATCATAATCCTCCCATTGAATAATACTATAGAATGACGATTGTTTTGAAATTCACTCACACAGGCTGAGGTGTGATACACTACACACATCCCCAAATGCTACTTAAAGCTTCTGTTGTCTCAGAGATTAAAGAATGTTTGCCAAATAAATTATGTTTCATTAGCTCTAAGCCTTAAAAAGTTGGTTAAACGTATTCCCTTCCCACTGATGTGAACATACATGTGCAATTAATTAATTTAAAAACAGTGATAAGGTTCAAATATAAAACTTCAAATATAAATCTGAAAAAGAGAGTAACCTAGTTCTATATAACACCAAATAATACAATGTATTAGGACATATACACATATTGTATATCCTTAATAAAAATAAACAAAGTTTTATACTGTTTCCAGGAACAAAAATTAAGAGTTAATATTAATTTATTAATATTTAATTAACAATGAAGTCAAACAAACATAAAATAGAATGTTATACCTTCTTACCAATATTAGTTAGTTATCACCGAAATTTCCCAACGAAATTTCCCAACATTGTGTGAATGTACTGCTTGTAATACACGTTTTGCAGAATAATTTTATACAATTAAACACCTGTCTGAATATAGGGCTACTACATAATATTTAGATCGCATAAATAGCTCACCTTTTTCACGAATATAAAAGAGGAAAGTCGAATTCTATGCAATACTATATACTTCACATCCTAAGCCTGTTCATTCGTCCACTGAAACCTTGTGTTTACTTTTCACATAATTTCACTCACATTTTTGAAAATAGTCTAGTAGATACCATTGATGAAATTTTAGAAACTGTTTACAAAACTCAGTTTATAAGTAAAAAACAGATAACAAAACAATCGCTGTTCACCATGACTGACCAAAAATATTGTATTGTTTGTAATATAATGTATAATAATTCAAAAGATAACACTGTCTGTGGTTTGGTATTTAAAACAATCTTATGCTGTATGTTAAATCATTCTTTCAGCTAAAATGAGTACTGCTCCCAACTTAACAAGATACTGATTGGAACAACAAAATTCATTTAAACAATTTATTTTTAACCATCGTAAATTCAAGAGTAACATATGTTTTGGTGTTATTTTTTGTAAAAAAAATATGTGTCATTATATATTTTTCCTAAAACAAAATTACTCGTTAATTTCACTTCACGATCATACAGCTAAGATGTCCCATCTTACTCTTTATTTTATGTAACAGAATCGATAAACATTCAAATATAAGAAAATAGACAAATCAATTTTTTTTGTGGATTTAATATATTACAGCTTTTGCCATTTATCGTGAACTTTATAATACAAAATATGACTTTGTGTTCAATATGTTCAAAAAATACTATTCAATACTAAGCCACTGATTTTTCTAACGGGTTTATTATTTTATTACTAGGGATATTTTCAACCTTCGTCTAAAAGAGATGTTACCTATGTGGACCTTAACCTGTGTACCAAGAATAAATGACTTAACCAGTAAATAATATTACAAGATCTTCAGTTTGCGCAAGACACCAATTACCAATTAGTGAGAACAATTAAGGTTCAAGACGTAATTTAAAAGCAATCATCTCACAGTCAACCAATACGACCATTGTTTAGTAATTAATTAGTTAACAATGCTCAATTAAATTCTCGCTCACAATAGCTCAGTTGCAGGAGCACTTATTAATAACCTACAATAAACGGCATACGTTTAAGTGTCCTGGAAGATTATCTGAGAAATATTATTTTACTTGAAAATAAACTGTATCAGCAAAATCACAAAAACTTCAATAGATGTTAAACCGTAATTTTTACAAAATTGTGGGTTGTACCATTTTGTTCAGAGTGAAAAGGACAATAACATACTAAATTTGGTTCAAATTTCCCAGCGGTTTCTAAAATATCCCAATTACAATTTCGAATAAGAGAATAGTACTCCTGGAGATAATGCAGATTTTTCCCACACAAAAGTTCAATTACTATGTAAGGGGGGGGGAGTAAAAACAATACAATGGTATGCGTTAGACAAGAGGTTTATTTATTTAAAATCATTCTAAGGTCCCATTTAGGAGGTTGGCCACATGTAGTCGATGCAGACTCGGGAATCACTTGCAATATGTTTTGTTTCTATTCCGTAGTCGTACAAACGGTTGATCAGCTTCACCTTTTCACGGTCGGGAAAATCATCTGAAAACATGACAGTTTTAAACACATGTTCTGTTATAATACTTACAAATGCCACATTTAACATTGCAGCACAATTATGGTTCATCGTTACCGATTTTTTGTGATCATTTCAGTTTTTAATAATGCCATTTATTTTTATATTATGTAAAATAAATATTTTACCACTATCATACACTATTTTACTGCAAAGGGGCGGAAGTACGATTTTACTGCAAGTAATCTCACCAACATTAATATATAAATTGGCAGAAAATTAAAATTTAGTAGGCGTTTCTAGCATTGCAGTACCCTATCAGAGAACGTTTCATTAAAATTTTTTGTTAAATATGCAATACCAATGCATATGCTGGTTTTACAAAAATAGGCCTATATTTGCTTGTAAAAATAAAAAAAATTAAAATAAAATGAGTAAATGACATTTTAAGAATTAAATCTCTTTGCTTCTTCGATAGTGAATTTTAAATTCTATGTATGATTTCAAATGTTACACATCAACCACTCCTAATATGTTCCATGCTCTTCAAAATAATTATAATTTTAGTATAAATTAGTCATATTTTACCCAATTTCTTCTACAGTATGTACGCACCTAAAACAATTTCTCTATTTCGATCCCAATAACATAGTCCATCCATCCACTTTTTTGGGCTTCTTAGTCTATGTTTTGCAGGAACATTTTCCTTGCCTGTATTTAATAACGATTGTTAGAAAATATTTTATTGCCAAAAATTGGGAGAAAAATTGACGCTCGTGTTTTCAATGTATCAGTGGCAACAATTTCTATACCATTACTTTATTGTTCTTCAGATATTTTGTAACGAGTTCACAATTTTTTACATTTGTGATGAAAATTGGATTGATATTGAATTTTGCTATATTAGTATATCTTAAGATTTTAAAACCTTTTTACTCCTGAGAGGTTAGATTTAACACATATAATGATTACAAAAGCTTATACAAACAAACTCCCTATCCGTTGATCACGGAATATTTTGCAATCAGTTGAAAAGGAGCGTAACATCTAGTCCGAAAATATTGAGCTAGTAGTAAAACATATATAGGCATCTCCTTAAAAAACAAGTTCTTTGTTTAAGGTCTGAGTTAGAGGCAGGACTTATTTTTCCATTCTTCCTCAAGTAGAATTAATGGCCAGCGAGTTTATGCAAATTAATGTGTCCATTTTTACTTCTTGATCAGCATCGTACGTGTTATTAAATCACCTGAAACCCCCAAAGATAATAACACTTGTAATAATATATTTACACTTATACTGTTGACTCACAAGACGGTTAACACGTGTAAAAGATGGTAAGTGGTGATCGATTTCGATTGGACAAACCAAGCATCATCACAACCAATAGGCGAAAGACAAGAAACTCACAAAAGCGTCCCTTACATACTATTTGGTACATTCGGTAGCCAATAGTATATAAGTAACGCCAGTGAGAGATTTTTGTCATTCCCCTATTGGTTGTGATGATGCTTGGTTTGTCCAATCGAAATCGACCACCACTTATCATCTTTTATATGTATTTTCCGTCTTGCGAGTCAACAGTATAAGTGTAAATATATTATTACAAGTTTTATTAGACTCATATATTTTTTCAGATAGATATATTAACTTACGTCGTCTTCCAGTATGAGCAAACTCTATATGTTGACCCTCCAAGCTAGGGTATTGTTCGTTCAGTGGAGCTCTGACGTACCATCCGGTGCCTTCGTACACCTTTCCATCGCCGCCAAGGACGAAACTGCGAAAATGCAGGCTGTATTAGTTATAATGGAATTTAAAATGTAACATTTACTAGAATTAATGATGTTGTTCCACTCCTCATGCAAACCCACTCTTATGTTGCTCTAAACAATATTCGATATCAGGACTAAACTGTCTCCTCTAATACAAGGTCGTGGCGCATGAGTGTGGCAACGTCGCACTGCCGTCCTGTACAGTACACGTCAACTTTGAAAAAAGAATGCGTAGACACTCCATCATAAATTGCAACAGCTGTTTCGGTAGGCCGGGATTGCGGTGTTGCCACTTTTCTTGCTACGGCCTTGTATTGAAGGATGTTGTTAGAACCATATAAACAATTACTTTGATTGCATTTTCTGTAAGAATACAAAACGATGCCGTGTAACCATATGCTTTAGTGAACCATATCTTAGCCTGCATGTAGGAAAAGTGGCTTTTTGCGAGGAACCTAGGTTTTAATGGGTGTTTTCGTAGCACAAAACACTGTTTTCATTTCTTTTTCATTCATCCATTTGTTGTTTTAGTGTATGTAATTTTTATTTGTATTCGTTGATATTGATAAATTAAAATGTCCAATTGGAACATATTAAATTATCACCTATCATGTGAAATTAATTGTTTCATCCTTCTTTACCTCACAAATATTTTCGTATACGGTATTTAGTTTATATCTTACATAATTACATTTTACAGACAAATTAGGCTTAAATAAGTAAAGATAAGAATACTTAAAAAAATGCCTGGGCTGGTCTAGTGGTAGAGCGTGAGACTATGGTTCCTGTGTTCCCGAGCTCAAATCCTACTGAATCATAAAAATATTAGATATATATTTAAGTGATAACGCTGCAACTTTATTTCTAGCTTAAATATTTTCAAAAACAATCCCCAATAGAGTCCTTTAAAAAACACACACACTTACTTGAACTTTATATCAGGATACCCTTGTTCCATGTGTTTCTTCTGCATATCCTTCATGGCTTGGATACATTCAGCCCTTGTGTTGCAAACGTCAGTCTCAGTATAGGAGTATATGACGTTCTCTACTGGGAAGGTGAATGTTCTTTGTTCCCGAAGCTCCTCCAGGGCTCCCCATTCTTTACGGTATACAATGACAGGAGGGGGTCCCGGGGGTTCGTTCTCGGACTCCGTCTCCGTCACCGGGATGTCCTGGAAGGGAGGTCCTGTGTCGATGTTTTCCGTCTCCTTGTAGTCGGAGAGATACTCGTCGTCGTATTTGGAGTAGTCAGGGACGTACATTGTAGGCTGACCTAAGCTTCGTTTCTACAATAAACAACTTGTTATTTATCATATGACGTGTATTGGTAGGTAAAAATATGACTAATAACACGAATCATATATTTACTTATACTGTTTTGATAAGAAATATACAAAGCGAATAAAAAGTCAAGACCCTCCCATCTATTATATTTCTTAGTAAATGTACAGAGATATCCTTTTGGTGGTCGTGAAAATTTAGCAGGAAGTTTTATTTTATTATTTGGAAAGTTTTGAGTGTACCCCCACAAATGGAGGGCAACTCATTTTTTTATGTAATGCTCCTTCAAGTGACACCTTATTTTAAAGTGTTTACAAAAACCTGAAGAATTGTGAAAACCACAGTTCGCTTTCTCTTCTCGATCCAAAATGGAGAGCTCCAAAGACTTGAGTTGCTCTTCAAATCCCCCATTTTTGGGGACACTTAATATTTTCGAAATCATAAAATGAAACTTTCTGCTGAGATTGCACGATTACATAAGGACACCCTGTATTTGAAAGATGGTAGGGATGATCAATTTTGATTGGACACTCAAAACATCATCGGACTGAATATGTGAATAACTATAATTAATGAGTTATTCTTTTGAATTAATTTACGATTCATTCATTTCAATCGAAATCGAGCACAACTACCACCTTTTATATGTATTTATGGTTCACGTTTCATGACGTATTAGACGTATTAAGTTTATTAAAGTGAAACACCTAAAAACGATTGACCATGTAAAAATATATTTATTTACTTTCATTGTTTATTGCATTTTTAAAATATCTTAAAATTATATGACAGTCAGTGGTGGTTGATTTGACAACACTTTGAACATCTCAATTACCGTTTAACACGTATGACTTACTTCAATGGGATACAACAGAGAGTGGTTTTCAAATGTCACTATTCATGGGCCTTAATACATAATTTTGCGATTAAATTCAAGGGGCTAATTGCATCATTGTAATACTTTTTATAAATCTGTGTTTTAGTCAATGTTAAACATTTTCCCCATATAAAAATCATCATAATTGGTAAACCTAAATTGGATTCGTTTTCAGCCAAATCCAAACAAAACCCAATAAGCTTGATATGAGCATTTTATAACGATATTCTAAACCAAAATTACCTTACAATTTCACATTAACTAGACTTTGGTATCAAAATCAACCCCATTTCCTAACTGACCGTTTTTTATCACATTCACAGACCCTTAAAATTTATTTCAGGGGTGTTCTATTTTACCAATAGCTAACCATCTTTTAAAATATATAATTTGCGAAATTTGTTATTAAAAGTAAGAGTAAAACTAAATTCCATATACTTGTTACAGTTTTACCTGAAATTAGGTTATCCTATGGCAATAGGTATGTTACCTATTCATATATCTCACAAATATACACTTAGTGGCACTCCGTTTGAGTCTCAGCTAATTTTGAAATTCATTTCATTAGTATAAATTGTTATTGATATTAACGCTTTTTTCACATTTTAGCTTAACTACTCTAAAAAAATCGGAAGTATAATTCTAATTTTAATGTCTACATTGAATGCATATCGCTTTGGATAACTTGCATTATTCATATGAATTGTAATGTCAGATATGAAATAGTGTTTAAATAAAGATAACAATTGATCACAACGTATGCTACCAACACAGTTAAATGGTAACATTGTATTTAAACGGGAAAGATTAAAAACTGTGTAAAAAACAATAACCTCCTACTTCATTTAAAAATGCAAATGGCGTAGACAAGAGCAAAATGCATGTTTGTTTATAATAAGTAAATATATTTAAAAGTCTGTAAACAGGGTTTAGTAAAGCATGTATAAGCATTCTAAGCTTAAACACAACGAAAAGATTTTACTTGTTATTTATTATGCTAGACAACTAGAGTAAAATGTAAGTTTTGATAGGGAATAATTGTTATGTTTGAAAAAAGAATAGTGGGTTAGTAAGAATAGTGGGTTAGTTCTCAAAAAAATTGGAGAATGCTTGCTTTTTTTAAATATTTTTTAAATCATCAGTATCCTATTGATCTTTAGGTCCAAATGGATAATTAAAATGCAAGTACTTTGTTAAATATGGTGGAGATATGATCTTTTTTTAAATCACATTAAAAATCGTTTAACACCAAAAGATACATAATCTATTCAGGCAATAAGTATATAAACTTATTCTCCTAAACCATTGTTTGAAATGCGTTTAACAAAGTCTTTGTTAAAAGACTGCCAAAGATTATTCTAATAATCACAATCGAAAGTATCTAAACAGTTGTTATCTTTTTTTATGTATTGTTTACATAAGTAACTCCGATGATTACAATTCATCCATAATATTAGCGTGAAATTTGTATAACTTTTGAATTTGTTTGATATGTTTTAACACACAATATGGATAAGAAGTTCTGGAGGGACAAGCCAAGACCTAGGAAGGTTATAGATAAAGTTGGTGAGTATAAAGACTCGATAATATAGTATTAATATTTTAAGCGAATACATTTCATAATTCTAAAGTAAACCAATAACCTCTATAATATTCCTCTCATTTATTCCCTTTGCCAAAAACTAAAAACATCAAAAGTACGTTAGTTCAGAAAAGCTAATTAAATAACATTTAATTTAAAATGTTTTTATTCATAGATGACTAGGGCCTACTTGTACATAAAACTGTTAACTAGGGTGCGCGTTAGGATGGGTGTTAAATCAAAAGGGTTATATTTCTCTAAAAATCTAGATCACCTACTCTTCAACATCTCTACAAAGACTTCAACAACGACTACTACGAAAAGCCAGATGTAAACAATTAGCCAGGTTTATTAAGCCCATAAAATGTCCTCTGAATATTTACTGTATATACTACATTGCCTTTTTAAAGGACTAGTTTTAGTAAAACAAACACACATGAACAAGTACTCAATCTGGCTCAAATACCACAACACTCAAAGACAGCACACGAAATCGCTGCAATTTTATCTAGACAGTGTCGATATGGCGTCACAGCTACTAGTTTTTGAAAATCCCGAACGGTATTTTAATATGTTGCTCTATAGAGTAAGGTGTATGAACTGAAGATGTAGATATAGTGTTGAAGATATAGATTTCGATGATTATGTCAAATTAAACCTAGTTAACACCTAAGTTTTAAGACATTCTCTGACAGCGCCATGCATGTAAACCTGTATTAATACAGCAATAAACAAATTCTTATTCTTACTCTTTCATGATCTAACTAGCCTTTTTCTGACTACAAGGCACTCTATTTGCTACTCCATGTTGCACTAAAATGAAATACCCCCGCCGCAGCAAACCTGCAGACTAAGCAAATTTCCATTTGACTGATTTGATTTACACTGAAATGTCTACTTAAAAATATAACATTTATTCCCGATTTAAATAGAATTAGTTTAGCAAGTACTTAGGTTTGCTGCATCAGGGAGGGTAAAACTGTTTTTTTTGTTTTTTTTGTAAAATGTTAATAGTTAGTAAGAAATAAAAACATTTTCCAAATTTGATCAAAATATGTTCATAAACAAGCAAACTACATCAGTTTACTTATTCTCCATAAGAATAACATGGGAATTTTAAATTTACAATTTTTTGGAATTTTCTCCGTAACCATTAGGCGCATAATAACGCTTCAATATACTAAATTATTTGTTTTTTTAAGATCTACAAAATGGTTTGGAAAGCAATTGCTAAATTTTAAGGTTTTTGGGTCAAAAATGGGAAAAACCTATTTTTACCCCATAAAACCCCCCGTAAACCCCCGTTCCCATGGTCCGATCATGCTGGATCGCGAACTCGTTCGAATAACCGTAGGTTTACACGTTTGTACCAAATTTCATCAAAATCGGACCATTTTTGCTCGAGTTATCGTGCTAACGGACACACACACATATATATATATATATATATATATATATATATATATAAATATATATATATATAAATATATATATAAATATATATATATATACATATGAATTTGAACGGATGGTGTTTTTGGCCTCTAGGGCCCTCAAAACGAAAAAAAAAATCGGTCCCGCGTCCAGGTCTTACCATGAGTACTACGGTAATAGCTTATTCCCTATATGGGAAATTCGCTAAAAAGTGTTCCTGTCCCTATTTACAGTTAATACAATTCTTTTACTTACTCACTGTGTATTTTCAGCGATCAGCAAGAGGAAAGAAAGAGGATGGATAAAGAACATCCCACTCGTACCCTTGGTGATCGTTCGTAGGGACGAGTGGGGTGCGAAGGATCCCAAGGTAGGTACGGGGGAAGATGTGACCTCCATCCGGCATCCAGTTAAGACGATAATCATCAGCTACACCCGTCATGAGATGTGCGATGAGCAACATGAGTGTCTGAGGACCGTCAGACAGATGCAACTGGACGACATGGCGTCGGGCCTTCCAGACATACGATACAGGTGAGGAAATCAAATTAATCTGCATAAAGATCAAAAACGTTGTGATCCCCTTTAATAAGTTAACCAATCGCAGTATTCCTTATATCTCAGAATCTTACTAATTTTTTTAGATTGTAGTTAGAACTCAAGGAGATAGAGTGTGGTCAACTACCTTCTGTCCTAAATGTTACAACAGAACATACACTGTAACCTTTACGTGTAAGAAAGGCCCACGTGGCCATATAACTTTGCTTGTTAAAATAAGGAGTTTTTATTTCATTAAGTTTCATTTTATTATATCCCTGATGGTTAATGAAGCCAGGAAGTGATTCTCTTTTTCTTTTAAAAAATGTTGAAGATTTTGGTTTTCCTTTTACTTTAAGTGGCTTACTATTCAAAATTCATATTTAGAATTTTAAATAGGTCACTCTACTATAATACCGACTATACTAGTTTTAAGTAAAGCTGGGTATACAATATTGTTGGGCGATGTCATTATTTGCTCGATAGTTTCGTTGTAGGTGGAGACGGAAGAGTGTATGAAGGAAGAGGCTATCACTACAATCCCGCTAAAAGTGAATGTCTTCCAGAATTTTTCACCAAGGCTTTGGAAATCGCCCATGTCGGAATGCATGGTAAGCATACCAAAGCTAAGTAATGTATGTTACCAAAGCTACTTGTTAGTTGATGATTTTAGAAAAAGTTAAATAATCCACGTTTTTATACGTACAAGTTTGTCTATCAAATATCGTATTTCGTATAAGGGTTGAGAATATTTTATGGTTGTTACATTAGACAAAAATATATTACGCACGTTATTTATAAGACAATTCTTTGTTTTCGGAACTAGATTAGGTGGTTTCCCAGTTTTATATGACCTTAATACAAATTATTGGAACTCCAAAGTAGTTTCAGCGTGTTTTTAAACTGGTAAAATCAGAAGTCTTTCATGTAATTTTTACGTCCCTTGTGTAATATTTTGTCATCTATGAGGTAGTTTTTCAATTCTATAATGAATCATGTTTTATTCACTACAAAATATTCCTGAAGGAGTTTTGCAATTTTGCAAAATGGGTACAACATATCTAAATTTGTCAAACTCATAGCTCGGCTAATTATAGAAGAATATTATTCTAAAAGCTAATATACAAGATTTATATGATATAAAAACTATTTAATTGACACCTAAGGGTATACTTTTGTTAACTATCCTTCTATTTCCATCAAATAATTTCTTTTCATTTCAGGAAAGCATCTTCCACAGTACATGGCAAAATTGGCCTACGACACAGTAAAAAGAGGAGTGGAAAACGGATACGTTGATGAGAAGTGGGAGATGGAACTAGACTTGTATGATGCCGCTGCTGAAGGATATATGGATTGAGCTGCAATTAAAAAGTGCATAAAAAAAATATCAATATGTTTATCTTTGAATATGTAAATGTTCATAAAAATTGCCCAGGTTATAGTTGTAATTTGTTTTCTGTGGTAAAATATATCCTATCCATAGAAAAAAGGAGATTACAATAATTTCAAGGATCGTAATAAATAATTGTACAGAAAATATGGTTTTCGATTTTACTTTGTAACATGATTTATAATAAGGGTGCAATAATAGTGCAATAATAGTGAGATGTTAAGGTAACACTTAAATATTACATTCTAAGGGTTTAAAAGTAATTTTATCAGTTTTTACGTAGTATATAAAAATGTTAATTTAAGGCCTGACCTTTCCATGAAAGCCCAAATACTTACTAAAACTAATTATTCAAATAGGAAATAAATCTTAAAGTTTATAAATACCCCCGCCGCAGCAAACCTGCAGACTTAGCGAATTTCCATTTGCCTGATTGGATTTAAACTAAAATGTCTCCTTAAAAATATCACATTTATTCCCTATTTAAACAGAGTTAGTTTAATGAGTACCTACTTAGGTTTGCTGCAACAGGGAGGGTAAAAAAGTTTTTTTTATGTAAAATATTATAAGGTAGGTACTGTGGTTTAGTAAGAAATTCATGTATTTTCCAAATTTGATCAAAATATGTTCATAAACAAGCAAACTACAACAGTTGACTTATTCTCCATAAGACTAAAATGGGAATTTTAAAATTACAATTTTTTTGAATTTTTTCCGTAACAATTAGGCGCATAATAACGCTTCAATATACTAAATTATTTGTTTTTTTAAGCTCTACACAATGGTTTAAAAAGAAATTGTGAAATTTTGTGTTTTTAGGGTCAAAAATGGGAAAAACCTATTTTTACCCCATAAAACCCCCCATAAACCCCCGTTCCCATAGTCCGATCATGCTGGTTCGCGAACTCATTCAAGTTTATCCCGCCTTACACCTTAAAACCAAATTTTATCAAAATCGGACAAAAATTACTCAAGTTATCGTGCGGATGGACACATATATATATATATATATATATATATATATATATATATCTATATATAGATATATAAAAATTTGAACGAATGGTGTTTTTGGCCTCTGGGGACATCAAAATGAAAAAGTAAATCGGTCCCGGGCTTAGGTCTTACCATGAGACCTACGGTAATAGCTACTTCCCTATAGGGAAATTCGCTAAAAGGGGATACTGTAGCGGAAATTAGCTTATCCTGCGGCGAGGTTTTTGTTCAAATTCCAATAGCTCGGCATCAAATAAAAACATACCAAATTTTATCGAAATATGCCCATAAATAAGCAAACTACAATAGTTTACTTCTTCTCCTTATAACAAATTTAGAAAGACATTGCGAAATTCTATGTTGAGGGTCAAAAAGGGAACACTACATATATGGTGGTACCCCATAAAACCGACCCATTTGTCTAATCATTCTGGTTCGAGAATCCCTTTGAATATACGTAATAATTGTTCATGTTTCTCCTGAATTCTTTTAAAATCTTATTAATTTTAATTGAAGTATCGTATTAACGGATTCATGAAAAATATATTAATTTTAATGGATGTGGTTTTGGCAGCTGGGAGCATCATCAAATCCAAAAAGTGGTCCCGAATGATTCTAGGTCTTACCATGAGACCTAGCTAATAGCTTATACCCTCTATGGCAAATCCGGCTAAATTGAAAACACGGCCATTTAAAATATTTATACATTTCATTTATTATCAACAACTTTGTCGTCTTGCTGACCTAACCTAGAAGGTCCCGCTTTCTTTTGCTCCAGCTCAGCTCTCAATACCGGATCTAGCAACGACCCTTCACACTTCACCCCATCTACGACCTCATAATCCTCCTCTTGTCCCATGTCTATGTGTTCGTGTCCGATAGGCTCTTGTGCGTTCTTGTAGCTTCCAGGTGTGACGTCACCGAGGACCTTGTAGTCATCAGACTCGTCCTTCTCAGTTTCTTCACCAAGTTTTTTATAGCACTGCAGCTCAATATTTCCACTCCCGTCTATCTTGTAGTGTTCTTCATCTTTCACACTGTAAATACAGTTGTTTCAATGGATATTTTCCTGATGAAATGAAATATCAATGGAATGGGGAAAATAATTACGAAGTTTGATTGGTTTTAAATTGTGACTCTAAGTGGAAATATGTATCTGTTGTCCTTGGGGCTGGTTTAGTGCGAGCAATTATTATTTCATCATTGTAGGACTAACTGTTTTTCTAACGTTAAAACTGGAAACCGTCAGAGATTTACACACTTTAAACGCAAATGTTATAAGAGTTTTTAAAGTCTACTTACAACGTATTTAACCCGCTAAAATAACAGAGTTTAACATCATATTTATAGTCCTTCCTGCTACCAATGAACAATAATTAGAGCTTAGCTGTTTTATAACTGGCCCAAATGTTCTAGAACGCTAAGATATAAATAAATGGTCACGATACATTGCTACAAACTATAATTATTAGTATTGATGTGTTGTGCCTTTTTAATTTGGGTTCGCAACTGACAATTTAAATAACTAATGACATTTTTTAGTTCTCACATACTTACATTTCTTTGAAATGTGTGATGTATTTCAAGTCACTTTTTAGATAATTCTTTTTTATTCCGTATCTCAGTAAATTTCTCACGATGTGTTTGATTTCATCTGCTGGTTCCCCTACAACATAAATTAAAAACCATGTTCATACACCAATATTTTATCTCAGATCAGGTGTTAAACAGTCAAAATCGTTTAAATTAGGGTAAAATGAAATTTGTCTTGTGGTTTTAGCTAAAAAGGAAATCATACCTGCAAACCCAATATGGGCGATTTCAATGCTTCTTTCAAAGATATCTGGATAATCTTCATTCATGTCGGGGAGACTGGTCCAACCTCTGCCCAAATAAATGCTGCTGTCTTCCCCTATCACAAAACTGAGAAATTGTATTTAAATATATTAATCACTTAAGTATTTCATTGGTTAATCTACCAAAATAGGAATACATAGAACACTTGTTTAGATAATAATGTAAATTCATAGAAGTTGTTAACATCTATTAACCAAGTGAGTAAAAGAACCCATGACTTGTACACCCGTAAAAATTAATTTCAAGTTAAATATTATTTTTCTTAAAGTGCAAAGTATAGCCAAGTTAAATTAGTTTGTATTTACTGCTAGAAACAAATTTCCTCTTAACGTGTAAATAATTATAAAAAATTATCTTCACATCTTCGTGTGAACCAAAGTAACAATTACCTACACATATTCACACTTTAATCTCCAATATTGATTAAAAACCGTTTCATTTAACATGGAATAATTTTTCTTTCACTTATGTTTCATAAATCATAACAAGGATATTTTGTATTTTTAATTTCATTGCTATGAAGGATAGTTATTTCAACATAGAAGTAAGGTGGATTGCGTATTGTGCTGGTTTTTTTGTTAAACATCACTTAATTTTGGTAAAGAAGCTCCTCCTGTTTCAAGTGACCAAAGGGAGCTTCTTACTAGAAGGGTAGACTATACTTAAGACTAGACCTATGTAGAAGGGTAGAATATAGATTCTACCCTAAAATTTAAACCTTACAATTAGTTGGCTAAATTTAGGGCCATTAGTTCGTCTTATAGGAGGAAGTTTCTTTAACAGCCAAAACTAGATAGGGCACATCTATTTCACCTTCAAACTAAAACAATACTGATGACTTACTTGTATCTGATGTCTGCGAATCCCAAAGACAAGTCTCTCGCCTGTATCTCCTTCATTCTCTTTATACATTGTCCTCTGTCAAAGCAGCGTTCAGTGTCAGTGTATGTGTGCAGCACGTATGGTGCTGGAGTCACTAAATCAATGGGGTCTTCCAATGGCTCGTTGGCGCCCCAATGTTTCCTGTCTATCAAATCGAAAGGGAGGAACTGAAACGGCTTAGCTGCCATGGTTGAATACCTAAATATTTCCTACACCTGTGATGCACATTTGTACGTTTAGGTTAAACAGACTCACACTGTTTTCATTGTCAATTGAGTAAGCTTGCGTTTAGTCAAACAACTGAGAAACTGATTATAACGATACTTATCGGGGGATTTAGATAAGCTATATAGGTTCTGACTGAATATGGTACAAGTCATAAATTGAGACTTTCTACTATTTGATTTCAGTCTGATATAAATATCTAATATACTCTAGTTGTGGCTTAAAGTTAAATATTAAAGTCGTTGCTGTTAAGAGCATATTTGCTTTATTCTATATTATATAAGAATAGTTGGCCATACATGTTGCATATAGGTAAATTTCGTTTTTGTAGCATTATTGTCATTGTGAAAAATATTTTACATTCACAAAAAATGGATTCTTAAATATAAAAACATAAGTAATCATTTAAACGATTTAAAACATATTTATCAGCTTTAAATCAAGTGTTTTACAGATTTAGTTTATATTATTGGAATACTTAGTCGGGATTTAGAAGGCCATTTGAGTATATTAATAACTCGTGGATTACAAGTTGATAAAGCGTACGTTAAAATCATAGTCATATTATTATTTTACATATTTTTATTACGTACAGCAACCTCTTTGAATCGTCTTGGATTAAATTCCAGTGTGTAAGTTAAACATTAAAATGGCTATAAAACGAGGTAAATTTGTCTTTTACAAAACCTGCTACAAAAACTATGGTACAACTTAATAAAAATGGCTTTATATGTTAAATTGTCTATTCAGTCCTCAGGATTTCATTATATTACACACCTTTTTCCTCAGATCAATAAATGAAAATAGTGATGCATTTATAATGCATATTAGTAATGATGGTATAATAAAACAAAATGCAATACAAAGCAATGTGTGTATTTATTCATATAAGTACATATCTTACATTATCTAACGAGTAGTAAACGAAGCATCAGCCCACGTATTTAGTACATTACTCATAGATGATTTCACGTTCCTTTAGCTCCACGCCTTTAGGCTTAGGATCTGGTTCATCACTGCAAAAAAGAGTTACGTTTGAGATTATAATAATTAAAACACCTTTTGTGAGTGACAACTGTAATATTTAATAGATTTTAAACTAATGTATCATGAAATGATGTGCAAGCACACACGGCAAAACAAATCACATATTTTAAAGGAATGTCATAAAACTATGTTATTATGATTTTCTTCAAAAATAAACTTACATTGCACCTATTATACGAGAACAACAAAGCAAACTAAATCTGACAGAAAGCTCCTGATTTTCTGTATTTTCAGAAAAGTTTACTTTTTGCTGATTGGCGTATGTTGTGACAACAAATCCAAGATGTAACATAAAATAACAGTAATATTTCCATTCAAACATATACTTTTATGCTTAATACTACGTACAACATAAAAAAATACTTTCATTTACTAAAAACTAAAAAAAATCTTTCTCCATTACTCTTAGATATTATCATAAACACTGCCATTATAAAATTATTTTGTATTTAAATGCGTATTTTACCTTGTAAACACGTAAGAACAGCACATTATATTCTGAAAACTGTTCCATTTGACCATTTTTAGTCAGTAATTTACCTTTTGTCAAAGTCGAAGATACACCTAAAGTCCTTTTTCAAATATCCTCTATTTACTCCTCGGAGAAACAACTTCTTAGCTGCTTCATGAATTGTATCTGGGGGCAACCCTGAGAACATTGCGAATAAAAATGCTATTCATGGAATTTCACTCACATAAGCTGAAGAAGTATTACAACGGAAAACCATACAGAATAGCTTAGAGTCTAACTTTGGGGAGGGAGCTGGTCTCGGTAGAACATGGGTCGTCAGTGCCCGAGGTGCTGGATTCAAATCCTTCTAATCACCAATGGATTTTATCTAAACACCATGCCACACTGATCGGTGTGACATGACCTTATGAGATAATGCTTAGACCCTCTAGGATTAGCCTGAAGTAATGTGTAAAACATTTCTGAGGGTATAACTATCGTCCTAGGATATAAAGGTGGGTAAAACCTCTAAGAGCGGATTTTCAATCGTGGTAACTTTGAAATGTTCCACTATTGAACCGACGACCGTCTGATTTAATGGTTAAACGCCAACAAATCAAATTCTTTATCATTAACTTATTTATAATTGTTACAAGCAAACACCCATGTATTGGCTTGCATACACGAATACTATTGTAAATAAATATGCATTACTTTTACTGCATTTGTATTGAGGGAATAATACAACATGTAAAATAAAATAACTGATACATCCCAGAGGTAAACTAAATAAATAAAAATCTCAACGTATTATCCACCTTAAAAACAACTAGAATTATTTCATACTGATCAGAATTAAATTTTTAATACAAACCTCCTTTATTAACTAGTATTTTTATATAAAAAACTATTTCTAAAAGAAGTAATATCCTATCGTAAATACAGTCTCTCTAAATACCAACTCAATTTTGCATCCCTGAGCCTTCTTGCCTTCTTGAAAAATAAATATTTCAATTTAAGTGAAGTATCAACTTTCTGTAGATTAGAATTGTTTGAATATTGTTACTCTATATCCAGTTCCCACAAGATTCCCAAATCCAACTCTCAGAACTCCCACCTCCCCCTACTAATTCCCAAAAAACCTATAATCAGCTTACCCGAAGGGCCAATGTGTGCAATCTCTATACAGTCTTCCCAGTATTCCTCAAATTTGGGGTTTAAAGCAGGATTAACTTCCCATCCTCTGCCGATGAACACAGATCCGTCTCCACCTATAACGAAACTGAGGTATAATTATACAACAAACAAACTTAAGAGGGGTACAAATACTGAAATTTACCAAGTGAAAATCGCTAAAACCACGTCCAAAAAGTAGTAGACTTTTCGGATTTGGTTTCGAGTGGTGCGTTTGCAACCATCTTAGTAGTAGAGCGTTCCTACTCACTGTGTAAATATACAGTCTCTACCCTCGTAGTATTCTTAAGCTATACAAATATTCATTTGAAAAACATTTCTTAAGTTTGCTTTAATGTGTTTTAGTTGTAAGCAATTTTACGGCTTTCTTTTAACGAAAATTGGCTATTCACGTTAATAAATAGTATAATCCTTCTCTTTAATAGTATAGTTCTCCTTACTTGTAATTTATATCGTCCTCGCCACCATCCATGTGCTTCGTTTGTAATCCTCGCATAGTCTTGGCACACGATTCTTCACTGATACATATCGGGGTATCAGTAAACGTATACACCACGTACGTCACAGGATAACGCAGAAGAATTCTTGCCTTGGCATGGGCAGCGCCCCATTTCCCTCTGAAGACTAAATTTAAATTATGTTCGCTATCATCGTCCATCTTTACTTGTATTTGTTGAACATTGATCAATGGAACTTCTTATAAGACTAGACGATAGCGGTTGATGGCTCATGTAAAGTTCTTGGAAAAATAATTAGATTTAAGATAAAAGTAATGGATAAACTAATACAAATTATATCATTAACCTTCATGTTGATTAAGTGAATTTTAGTTCAGATTACAGAAAAATTAAGTCAAGAACGAAATTAAGTCAGTTAAGAGAACCAAACAACGAAAAAACGCTTTGTTGATGTATTTGTCATCTAAGTTGGGAAAATATACGCTGATAGGTTATAGAAGTAAACATATTTATTCATGTGAAAACACACAAATGGTACCAACTATTCGTGCAGAAAGTTCAGTTGCCATATTGTTATGCAAATTCATGTTATCTGTTTTTGTTTCTAGTTCAGTAAACTGCATAAGTTACTCGTATTAGGTAAGATATGTATTATTTTAGGTATTATTTGCATTTCGTAAAAATCTCTACCAAAAGAAAAACAAGCTGTTTGTATAAAGTCAATATATTTACATATTATGTTTACTAGCTGTTACACACCCCGTTTGTCTTCATAAGTATTAATAAAACTATTGATTGATTTATAACAAAACAGAATATAGTAATACAAACAAATAATCACACCAGATTTTAATAATGTAATAAATTAAAAGAATAACAAACAAATAAGTACAGGTGAGGTATTTTTAACATTAGGTATATGGAAAGTTTCATTTAGAATGGAATTACGATATTAAAAGGCAATTTATGAGATAATGGATAGTTTTGTGCAAGGACGAACATTTTAAGCATCTATATAAGCATATATAATTTATGGGGGTGTGACTTGTAGTTTTTTTTAAGTTCATGGTTACTTTGGGATTTACATATAGATAACGGCAGTGAATAATTCAGACTAATATCAGTTAAATAAGTATGAGGGTTGGTGTACAAGTAAATCAGACAAAAATTATAAATCGTAATGGTATATTACTTTTGGACTGACAAAATATTTTTCTATACCCAAATCAATTAGATCCTTTAAAGCCTTGGTCTCGATCCCCGAAGGTTGTCTACCTGTAAAAGAAATATTTTATTATCAACTATTATAGTTAACCTAATGGGAATGTGAATTGAAATACTTTCATCTACAATATTACTCTTACTCTTTCTCTACAATCTTTGCAATAATAAAACAAACAGAACTTTCGATACAACAATTGCGTAAATTCTATCCTATGTTAGTGAGTTTAATGTCAAAAACTAAAGCTTCTACTTAAAACCATGCGAAAATGGATAAAGGCAAGCTCTATTATAACAACAACGTAAGGTTATTTTACAGAAAGGTTAAAAAACTAACCTTTTGGCCCGAAGTACGATATATGGAGCATATGGTGTAGTTTGTCTATGTGTTCGTCAGGTAGCCACGGGTCCATAACCCACCCTCTTCCTACATAGCAGAGACCGTCACCCCCTATAAGAAAACTACACAATTAGTTATGAGTCGTGACCATCTCAAAAGCTATGGTCTGTATGATGGATCTTGTCTCCGTACCTTCGTCTACCTGGGACTATCCCGTGCCTTAAAACATCGGCAAGTTCCCAGTTAGAAGGATGGTCAGGGGACAGGTTCCATCATACAGACTCTACTCAATCGATCAGGCTTAAAAGTTTAACACGAATACATCCACACATTGTGAGGCTTGATGAGTCATTACGACATTGGACTTAAAAACAATGATACATTCTTACAATGGTAAATACATGGTGTTACAATACACAATCAATCTAGACTGATCAATTTCCTATTGTGTGCAACGCTGGTGTCATAGAGTGATTAATAGTTGGAAGCTTAGCACCACAGCTAAGGATCATGTGTCATTCCTATTTCAATCTCTAACCATTATAAATATTAATAGAAAATAATTATGCATACTTAGTCTGTCTTTTGAAAGAGGTAAATCGAGTTTGATAAAAACCTGAACACATTAGATCAATTTTCATCAATATATTACAGTTACACAGAATTTAATCAACCTTTACCATTGCATAATCGATGTTTGGCTTGCTCATTATTTGATCTGGAAATCCCCATAGTCAAATCAGACTCGATCTAGTGTTAAATTTGTTATTAATTTTAATAAGAAATGTTCATGTGAGAGTGACAAAAAGATACAGCAAGCTGTGTTGGCGAAAGACAAAAACACTCAAGACTCTCCTGCTAAAATCTATATCTAGACCGTGCAGACCCTAAAGTTTAGGTATTTTAAGTAAACAGAAATTGTATCCCATTGAAAATCAACTTTGTTTATTTAAGAAGCTGTTAATAACTGTAACACCAATGGGAGCAATTCAGCAAATGAATGTAGGATGGACTTTGGTCATATAAAAATTACTTTTGTAAATTAGAGAAAAGGGTCAGTCAAAGACAATGACTACATTAGGACTATTGGTAGGTAAAAATTATAAATTGTGAAAGTACTAAGGAAAGAAATCCGTTTGGGATAATGTCTTAAAATTTATTCAACGACTTGTTACATATTGTTTCAAATGAATTTCAAAAAAACTTATCTCATTTATAGTCAATTTATAAGCACCAGTACTATTACAGTATGCAGGCCTACATGTTCTATCACATAAACTATAAAACATATAACACCAATACCCATTATCTAGTGTAAATGCATTTATCCAGAAACGAGTGTGAACGTCGTAAAGTAGCACAGTAAAATGTCTAGTCCATGTTTTATGACCAACGTTGAATGGTTTTATGTTATATCTGTAGAATTCCAAGTAAAGTATCTGGCTGCTATGAACAACTGGAAATACTTATGACTCCGTGTAGGAATAGTGTTTTACATCTTTGTTGTTTTTGTCCATTAATAATGAGCATAAATCTTTTTTATAAATTGACATAGTATGATGAAACTATTAAATGAAACAGGCAGCAAATAAAATTGTATATAGGCCAAATATGCTTGGGTTTTGCTATTATTTAAAATATTCACAATCGTAGCAATTTTACTACATTTTACCTGTTATTAATGTGAATTTTTGTGTTCTCACGCTACATAGAATGCTTTCCAACCCAGTTAAGATTTTCTAAATTATATAAACTGCATTTAAACTACTAAAAGAATCAAATTAGAATTTACAATTCTAAAAGTTTAAACCTACTTCTGCTTGATGTCCTGTTGAAGATCCTGCTGCAAATGTCTGGCTTGTAGTTCCCTAGTGGCCTGGATACAGTCTTCCCGCTTGTCACAAGTCGAATATCCAGAGTTGGTCACTAGGATATGGTCCACAGGATACTCCACTAATGGACGCACCATGATGTTTGTTGGCATTTCGGCATTCCAGGACGTTCGGTTAACGGCATTCGGTGGAAATGCCATGAATTCATTAGATGCCATTTTTAGTTCCAGAAAGACTGGGTTTTGTAAAATGTTTAAATTGTGTTATTTAAATAAAAAAATTACTAAACAAAAGCTTTAACAATAAACTGACTACAGTTAGTTGTAAAGCACATCAAGACGGTTATTAAGTATAAATTAAACTAAATGGCATATTTTTTAGTTCATTTTGTGTTTACTTATAACTTATTGGCTCTAAAATATGTTAAAGAACCAAACCCGGTAATTAGTTTATAAATAAATATTTTTCGACTTGTATGATGGTCTTAGGCAATACAGTATCTTAATTTATTATCATATCACATGATGAACGACCTTTTAGATAAAACTTTGATGGCCAAACCAAAATTTTGCTGAGAATCTGAGTGGTTATTTTGCTCACTAGTGGTCAGAATATAACATATGTATACTGTTTAGTTGTTCCACTAATTTATTATTTGTGATAGTTAAAAATTTGACTCAGATAATAGACTAATTAATAATTTTCATATTTATTATGAGCCTAATTATAGCAAAGGGTCATCAGTTGGGCACAAATTAAACAAAAAATTATCTTTCTCCTTTCTATATTGATCCTACAATCAAATTAAGCTTAAACAATGCAAAACTCGGTCTCTGTCTTACTTAAATTATGGATTATTACATTCCATGAATACGTGGTAAAGGTATTTTATCCAGTAAATGAAACTATAATTTTACTTTTATAATTCTAAATGTATTTTGGGGTTCTCAACAATAAACTCGTTGTTTTTCCCAATATCCATAACTTGGTTGAATGTGTTTAGTTCTATATCCGTCGGCTGCCTACCTGTAAATAGAAATAAAACCTTTATAATATCTATAAATTCTACATACTTCAAAAAGGAATCAAGGTTAATTATTTTGTCTTCTCAAAAATTTTCAAAATCGCTCAATTCCAGAGATTTTCTTACATTAATTTAGTAGCTTTAACAAAGAAGTATTCAAAAACATTTTATAGAATAATTAATAATAATACTTCACGACAATATAGCAGCTTTCGAAACAATAAAATATCTTTTGTGTTAATCAAAATTCTAAAACCATCCTTATGAGGTGTAAATGAAAGAATGTAGTATAAAACTCTTAAAACTTTATAGAATTGACCAAGGGCTTAATAAACAGGGTTGAAATTAACATTTAAAGAAAGGAAAAAAATAAACTAGTAATTACGAAATAATGATGCTTCTACCCATAGTCCTAGTAAAATGCCGTAGAGGGACAAACGTGGAAACGCCGCTGCCCCGGCCTACCAAAGCAGCTGTACTAAACAATAATTGAGCGTATGAGCAATGTTAATGTTGACATGTTTGTTATCATTACTGTAATGATAATTGCAATAGGCCGGCCTGTGCGACGTTGACACACACCAACACAGATCCTTTCAAGGAGGCTATGTTGTTCCTCCTCATAATAAAAACAAAAATAAATAAATAAATAAATAAAACCTGTGCCTTACCTTTTGGGCCAAAATATGAGAAGTAGAGTGTATCTGTTAGTCTTTCCTTGTGTTCTCCAGTCAATGCTGCATCAGACACCCATCCTCGAGCTACGTACAGATTACCGTCACCACCAATGAGAAAACTGAAAGCAAATTAATACGAGAATGTGGATTATTATGACATTATGGCCCACTAAAGTGTACATTAAATGTTATTAATTTTGATTTTGGTTGTGATTTTGCAGCATTAAAGCACATATTAGTTCATTAAAGCAGGATTTGAGATCTTTTAAAGACATAGTTTCCAAATTCTGTGTTTTTTTTTTTTTTTTAGATAAAATTATACTTTCTCAAAATCAATAATATAAATACATGTTAGGCATTTATATTGAAGTCCGACAACGAGATAGGTTCCGAAAAATGTACTTTCAAGAAAATATACGGATTTCAGGGTACACAACTTTTTTCACTTCAAGACCTTGATATAGTCTACAAAGCCACACAGATCATCTCACAACATACTAGAGTATACTCATCCTTCACTAATATTTAGTTTGATATTTATCTCACGATGAAAATTATATAATTAGCAGCTCTATTTCGTGAAAACCAAAGTATTTAAATATTATATTAATATATCAAAATTAAGAAAGAAAGAGAGATTTTCGATAGCAATATACTTACTGAATGACTCATTCAACTTAGTTTATTTTGAATAAGAACAAGTTAGTCCTAGTCCATATAAATGGAATGTCCACTTAAGAATCTAAAGCCATCTAATGTGTCACAACCTCAAAAGCGGATAGATAATCATTTATCTTACTTCTGTTTGATATCCGGCATGTCGTGAACTGTCATATGGTTGGTCTGAAGGTCCTTGATTATCTTGGTACACTCTGCCTCCGTGCTGCACGGTTCAGTCCCCGAGTTGTCCACAAGAATATTGCTCACAGGATGATTGATCCCAAAGTTGAACACTTTGGGTGGAACAGCATCCCATTTATCCCTCCTAATCGTGTTGGGAGGGAGGGTGTCCTTCGGTGGCTTCATTCTCCTCTTATGTCCCTTTACAACATAGTTATTGAGTAAATAATAATATTATTTTTCAGTGCATTTTAAAAAGTATTAAAATTATTTTGCAGCAAAAACATTGAAATGTTTTAAGCTCGTGGCTGAATTAATTATTGACCATATACATCGGTTTAGTGAATTACGTTGCTAGATTTTTTGGAACTAGGCGGGGTTCGTTTTTCACTTTTTCAGGCCTAGGGGTTAAGTCATTATCCCTATAAAATACATTGGTGATTTGGCGGGATATGAACCTGGGACTTAAGGGACCGAAGTTCCACACTCTACACACAAGACAAGCTCGCTCCCCAATATGATATAAATTAACCTCTAAGGTAAGATTTTCCTTATATATGTAATATTTTTGTTAATTTCCCTTAAAGTCCGAAACCACTTTTCACTTTTTCACTTAAGCTTTTGTATACAATTTATATTCAATTGAGTGCAGCTTAGTGTTTACTTCCCCCCGAGCTTTATGTCTTTTACTTTAAAAATAATTTATTTCTAAATAAAGATTGGCTTAGTTAACTAAGGACTGAATATTTCAACTGTAGTCAGTCACTAACTGATTAAAATCCTAACTAGAGCTTATAAGGCTAAAATCTGTCCAATTTAACATCAGGTTTAATTCCATTCTTCTAAAAATAATTTTCAAAAAATATCCACGTGAAGTAATAGGTTCTGCAAGTGTGTTAATCAGTTTGCAAATAAAGTGTGCAATGTGTTTTACGTCTTTTTAAGAGCCATTTACAACAGAAACTGCAGTTAAAACGTAGTTAAAAGCTCCTTAGTTTTCTAGGTTTGTTGGCAATCTTCCTTTAGTCTTGGCTGCTTTAGGTCTGACTCGGCGAAAAACAGACAGACGTTTCAATAATGAAAAGTAACCTAATTTTATATGTTTGTTCTGTATAAAAGACTCAAATTAAATACAGTTAGCTAAAAATCATACCTTATCCACAAACTCGTACTTAAACATACTTAACACTAACCATTCACAAGACTAAGTACTTACAACTTACAACTGTAATATCAATCAATCAGCCGAAAGAGTGAGAAAAACGTAAAAACTCACACATTGTGGTAATTGAGACAGTAGTTAACGTTATCAACTTTGTGCCACATATAACTCTTTATTTATACTTTGATACCAAATACTTATTGAATTTAACTTATGAAACTTATTCCACACCCATGTAATAGGTACGGCATTCATTGTAGGAAAGCGGTGTAACATTACTTTGTTTAGTTTTAAGTTGATAGTGATGTTGAATTAATTAATTAAACAATAATAAGTTTTTACGAGTACTTAAAGATGTTTTTAAGTGTTACGCGTTTATTATCATCTTAGGTTTGTCTCTTCTATAAGTTTAAAAACTGTACTCCGGAGTTGATATTTAATATTTTACAAACTATTTAAGATTTAAGAAAGTTCTAAATTAGACCTCATCTACATCCGTAGGTAGTTGAATATACAATCAGTCGACACATAACGTGTTTAAAATAAAAACTACAAAATTAAATTATTTATGAAACGTGTGCATACAACTTTTCATATCCAACTTACATCTGGGATGTTCATGGTTAGTAGATTTATCAAGTTTTTTGGATGTTATGTGAAATCACAAAGGCAAAACCATAAGGCAACGTAACCTGATTGAAATAAATTTAAATGAAATGAAAAATTACTTTATTCACTGATAAGGTAAAAATTTACAGCCAAAAACATAACTCTGTGAAAAAACGGTTGATAACAACCGTCTGTTTTGTTGGCACAATTTTTGCCTTTTGAAATGAATCTGAGTCCTTAACAACATTTGGAAAAAATATTAAAATTTGTCGATACAATAAATAAAAGAATAATAAAAACAATTACAGTACACAATATACAACAAAACATAATACATAATTAATGATATCAGATCCAAGTAAACTAGTTTCAAGTATTTTTAGTTTTATTTAGCTTAAGCTGATTAGGGTCAAATATTTCAACTGCATTCTACTATTTCTGTGCTTTTTTTGGGACGATCACATTTTGAAGCCCCTATTAAGCAGCAAAATTGTCATGGTAATAAAGAAATTTTTAGGACCTGTATCTGTAATGTGAAAACATAGTTATGTGTGTATGATGATTCACAGTCAAGATTATTTGAATTCGATGTTTGGAAGTACAAATAAATATAAAGAGTTTATGAGCACATACTTATCCAGATCTTCAAGACAATTTGTTAAAGCTTTAATGAGAATAAAAGAGGCTGTTAATAATGTGTTCACCTAGGAGACTTGTGTTTATAAATTTATGTGTTAGTTTAACCTGTATTAGAGGGTTACAAAACCAATACTTCAAGACAATCGAACACTCAAAATATTCATCGGTGTATTTTTTAAAATATCCCTTTCACATGAAACCTGTATTTTGAACGAATTTTCATTTTCTCTAGTTGGATTTCGAATTCAATATTTAATCTAACATCTCACAATTAAATTTCTTATTTAGATAATCGTAGATTTAAGGAATACTTAGGTTTGCCATACAGGAAAGGTAAAGGTGTTATTTTATTTCATTAATATAGTGGAAAATAAAATAAAATACTAAATCTGATAAAAATACATCCATTATCAAGCAAACTACCACAGCATACAATTCCTCCCCAGATAAAAACCTGGAAGGTTTTTATGTACAGATTTTTACATTTTCTTCCGTTACTTGTAATCGTACAGAAACGCTTCAATATACAAAATAAGGGTGTTTTGTGCATCTGAGGATATAGAGAAAAAAACGTTAATCGGTCACGGGAAAAACGATTAGGTAAAAATTAATAATAACGAAATATGGATTTAAATATACACAGTTTTAATATTTACATGCTGTTAAGCAAAGAACATTTGTCTAAAGTTCAAGATATATTTTCTTGTTATATTACAGGTCTGAATAAAACGTGGCTTCTTCAGATATGTGCTTCCAGTTGAACGAGTGTTTAACGAGTGATTTTCCTGCGAATCTTTGTTTTTCAACCGGTCGAGTTCCTGTAAAATGTAAACAATTTAAGTTTAAGAAAATTGTAAGTTTGAGGACAGTTGCCTTTAGCTTGTAATGCAGTCATTACAACTCGTAACAGTTCCAGCGTAAAAGATTAAAGTAATGTAAATTAATCTTTTGTACTAATAATATTTTATGTCATAAGGACTATTTGTTGTTTATTTGGAACTGAATTGAAAATTGCAAAAACATTATATTGTTTTTTCACCACTTAAGAATTAACATTTCGTACCTCTAACAAAACCTAACTAATAAATAATCAAACCGTTTTCCTAATTAAGTAATAGAAAATATACTCAGTATAAAGGTTAAGTAGGTGATTAGGGTTGTTATTGTTCAGCTACAAACTGCAATGCAAAGATAAAGGTCACACACTGACTACGTAAATATCCATTTTTAATGTAGATAATTACATGGCTTAGTTTTACACACCTACATGTAACTGTATGTTTAATGATGTAGTGCTCTTTCATTCGCACAAAATTGAACTAGAATTCTTAAATGATTATTTCAATACCTATAGATACGTAGATATTTCCCATATAATTTTTTATACATATGGCCTTGCAATAGAAATTTACACAGCAGAGAAAAGAAAAATGGATTAAGATTTTCTTCGTGAAACTTTTAACCCTCTTGTTTTATAAACCTAATAAATAAATTAAATTCTTGTGATAATTGGTTTGTATCATTCAAACAATATATTTAGCAGGAGATATTTACTCTTTCCTACATTTAATTGAGAATAATAATCCAAATATATGGTTAATGATCTTAATTAGCGTTGCAGCTACATATGTTCAATGTTCATACCTTTGTATCCAATATATCCTATGTCGACCATACTGTCGCTGATCTCTGGATAAAGTTGTGGTACTTCCGGTTTTACCTTCCAGCCTCTTCCTTCATAAACATTCCCGTCTCCGCCCACGAGGTAGCTTAGAAAAATACCACTTGTAAGTAATTGAAAGGTAAATAATTCTCATCACTAAATATAACACAATCTTATTACTATTCTTTAAGTACACGATATGCTGGTAATGTATGATAAAACTATGGGATTTTTTTTAAACCTGTCATAGTAAAAAAATATCAATTACTAAATAAAATAAATTATTTTAAATAAATACATTTCTCCTGCCTTACATTTACCCTCCTTATAAGTTGATGTGGCATACTTATAATTTGCAATAATTAAACACACGTCTTGTATCGAGATTGGAAGTCATGCCCCATACCCCGTTAGTTTTTTATCTCAAAATAAAAACAAACTGTTAACTTTGTATTACTTTATTAGATTGTAACCTCTCTCTAGGCCAGAAATAAGTGAACCTTAAGAAGACATACCAGCCTATTAGATGTCTATACTAATGCTACAAACCTTTCTACGCCGCATTGCCACCACTGTTTACAATAACAAAATAAATAATATTGAAGTTTAACGATTTACTTGTATCTAATGTCGTTCAGTCCCTCGTCCAGGTGTTTCTGCTGGATTTGTTTGACAGCTTCTACACAAGTTTCCTTCGTGTCGCACAGTTCGGTGTCCGTGTGTGATAGATACACGTGTGTCACGGGGAGTTCCATCTTGTCCGTCACTTCTACCCGGGGAGGCGAAGCCCCCCAGACTTTCCTCTCTATGTGGCATTCTGGGAAAGGCTCTGGACCTCTGTAAATGAGAATGGCAAATGTTGATTTAATGTTTTATACTTTACAAATATAATACGTACAATGTAGGAAACAAAAAGTTTTAGATGAACAACTGTAAAAAAGTAGAAATAACATCCATTGAAGTGGTCAAAATGCTTTGAAAAGTGCATTTTTAAATACTAAATTAATAAATAATAATCGTTCACTAAATTAATTATGCTTTCTAAGAAAAAGGTCGACGTTAGATAGTAGCAAAAGCAGGGTTTGAACCGTTCCGCTTGAAACTTAAAAAATACCACAGGCGTAGAAATAGAACACACAATATAAAAAATATAGTATTCATAACTATAAGTTATACTAACACATACTGTATTCATTAAACTATGATTTTATTAAGGAAGTATTTTTGATTAGGTTCGAAAGTTTATAGCTCCCGTAAAAGTTAAAATGTAATCCAAGCAATAAATATAAAAACACAATTAATCAGTTTAAACTTTTTACAGGCATTAGTATGCATTCAAATAAATTAACTAAGGTTACATTAAACGCTTGAAAAATTCGTTTTGCATGACTTAATAATAACGACCATTTATTTCATAAGTAGTTTTTTTACAAATTAAATCTATTTGAATTTGCACATAGCCTCATCAAGGGTTTATTTCATTTTGTTTTTATTGTGTAGACAAATATTGTTTCTTTTTTTGAGAATTAACTACGAGTACTTATATTTTATGTTGATCATGTAATTATGTTTGATCCGATACGTACTTTGGATCAAAGATGGAGAGAGGAATTTCTTGTGGCGGGTCCATTATGAAGATTTCATATGAAGATTCAAGGTTCGAGAAACATATTAAACAAAAACGTAGATAAAAATGCTGATGGAGGCTGAAATAGCGTTTAATGTTATTGCTCAATATCTGCGCTAATACTAATCGATCATGAGTTAGTTATCTCCTATATGCTACTGTGATTTAAGAATTGCACACAAATCAATTAGTTTGATAAATAACTTTGGTAAGAGCAAGGCTAAGAATTGTAAAACACTTACATCTTTTTTTTATTTTTATATGTAAAAAACAAATCAAAGGAAATATTTAAAATCATTATTTGGACATGAAACGTATTAATACTGTCTTTCTTAGAAATTTATACTGGTGTGATATAAGAATAGCTTATATAGTATTTCCGAAATAGGTTTTAACTAAAAATAATAAAGAATTGAACAGGAGCTTGTAAAACTCGTATATGAGTTTAAAATAGGATATACAGTGTGTAAATTAAGTATGGAAACAAATCTGTATTTATTAAACCGAAATAGAAAGAAATATTAGGTTTATGGCATTGCTTTTTAAAAAAGGTTCCGCAATCGTTTACTTCAAAAATATTTTTAACCACACCTAACAAGGGTTAGGGGTAGTGTGTAAATTATTTTTTTCAGATAGCAACTCTTATTGAGTGAACCCTAATTTTGAAGGGTTTGTGACGAAAAATTCAATGACGCAACCCCAAGGAAGATATCTCATCCCTAGCCAAAATGGTATGTATTCCAAAATGTGATTTATGTGAAAAGCACCAACTTCAGAAATATGGAAACATGTCTGTATTTGTTACCGAATTAGATAGAGATATTTAGTTTGTGGCATAGATTGTTAAAGGTTTTAGGGATTTTTACATCAATATATTTTTTAACCACACTATCAGTGTAGGGGGTAGGGGGTGACTTATTTGTCCAAATAACAACCCTTATTCAGTGACCCCTCATTTTTAAAGGTTTTTTTTAAAGAAACAAAATGATGCAAGACCGATGTAGATATCTCACTAGCCAAAAAGGTAGGTATTCCAAATTTTGAATTGGTGGAATGGATGATTTTTCACATATACCATATTTTTGAATACCTGCCATTTTGACTAGAGATGAGATATCTTTCTTTGGGTTGCGTGATTGTATTTATCTTAGAACCCGGACCCTTTGATCACAAACAATGCCACAAACAGCATATTTCTATATGTATTTTGGTTTAATAAATACAAATTTGTTTCCATACTTAATTTAAACACAGTATAAATCATGTATACGTGAAAGCCAACTAAAGTACTGTAGAAAACGTACCCAATCCACATCCATGAAAATTCATACAAGTCATGGTAGAATTGTGCACTTTTCATGTCGTTCACAAAGAAGGATAACTATCAAGTTTTGTCTTTAGGTGAACCATTAGCATACACGATAAGAAAATTTACGCTTTTTTACGATATGTTATTGTAACGAGATTTAGTACACAGCTTACAACGAAAACGCAGATTTAAACTGTTCTTTTAAAGAAATAAAACTATCTGTGTACTTATGATGTAAATAATGGCTAAGCAAAACTGTTAATTGCAAGTACTTATGGCGCTGTGTTACTTTGATTGCAGCTCAGTTAACTTTAAATGGGATGGTCGCTATTTTAGCCTTGCATTTGCCCATCCAGCAAAGCAAGGGGTGAGCCGGTACGGTACAAGGATGAACTGTACTGATAAAAATTTTTTGGTAGTAACCTGCATTTGAACCCACGACATCTCTCCCTTGGACCCGTAGTCAAAGAGCCTACCAACTGAGTTACTGACTCACCCATATCAATTAGTACTCACAATGTTTGTAAAGAACACGATTTAGTGTATCCTTCCAATTATTTCACAGACCTTGACATACTTACGGTTGCTATCGTATATTCAACAAGTAAGCGTTTCCTCATGTGTGTTAACCTGCAGATTTTCAAAACTCTAGTAAGGTTTAAGCTTATGTGAAGTAAAATACCCATGCAATACATTTCTTTTCTAATATTGACATTTATAACACATAAAGGCTCGTAAGGACTGTTCTTATATATTTTACCTTACAAATAGACAATTTCAGCATTTTGTGCATATATTCATCATCTTCAAATATTTTCACGGCAGATCAAGTGGTAACCAGTAGTAAAATGCAAATTTCAAAGTCATGAATGTAGTTATAATTTAATAAATTACTAACGTGTATTACTACACTTAGTATTATTGAGATATCACAGCTCAGGTTGTAAATAAAAGTTGATACAAATATGTTACTTTTATTGCGAATTAAAAAAGGAGTAGTCTTCTAGAAGGTAGTTGCTTTTCACTCCAGAATCTAGAAGATCCCAAAGTACATGGAACATGTTTGGAAGAGGTAGTGGGGCTGTAATACAGACAAATTATTTTAAATTGGGGCTCAGTTTCAAGTATAAGGATATTCTACCTTAAAGTAAATAAAAGCTAAGTTTTTATATAATCTTAATATTAGACACATATTATGCACTGTACATCTACAATACGAGCATTGTGACATCACATAACCTTACTGTTACATCACTTAATTTTATTTTACAATTCAAAATACTATCTGCCCATGACAAAGACGAACAGTATAAGAAAACTGACATATTAACTAGTCAACAAACCTTATAAAGTAAGCAGTGGGAGTAACTATGATGTTTAATATGCAAGATCAAGAAAAATGCAATAAGATGAACCGTCATTTTTACAACAATTGGAAGGTTATTTCAGTTTGTTTTGAGTTACAAGGAACATAACACACTTATTTTAAGCAAACCCGTTCAAGCAGTTTTTGCAAAACATTTTATTTTCATTTATTTTATGGGCTTTATGAAAATCCCCTTTAAAATTTGAAAACTTCAAAAACTCAAACGAAAATCTGAAGTAACTATAGATTGGTAGCCACATACCAAATTTAATCGAAATCGGACCAAAGGTGTAGTCAGTAGCTTTGTACACATCCACACATACACGCTCTCACACATATACGGACACCACTTTGAAAAATTTTGTTTTGTTTTAGGGGGACCAAAAACTGATATTTCCACCCGAATTTCAAACTCAAAAAGAGTGACAAAACGACGCTTTCGCCATATATTGCGTATGTTTTAAGGGGGGGGAGGTAAAAAAATAAAAGAAATTATTTCAAAGTACAAAAAAATTGCTAGAGGTACTTGTAGACTGTAGGGGTTTTGTTTATAGGATATAAGCTGCCAAAACTGTTCAGTTATGAATTGATACGATTATTTTCCTTCGACTTTTATATTTAGAGATTTTTAATCACCACTCAATGTATTCAACTATGCCTTTTTCATGTATGGCGTTATCGTACTATTAGACGTGTCACATAACTTCTTATATTACTTATACGTATCCTGTTAATCATTTTATTTTATTTAAATAAAAGAATGAATTGTGAAAGTAATATATTAAAAGTAGATTAACTTAAGTCTCGTTTAGTTTGTAAGTGATCTTACCTTTATATTGTTCCTTGATTTCCTCCCTGAAGAGAATGTATTCTTTGCTTAAATCTGGCATTTTGGAGCTTATATGTTCAGCTGAAAAGAATTTACTTCAAAATGTGACTTTAAATGATACTCTTCAAGAACTTTCACAGGGACTTAAATTATTAAAGAAGTCTATTATCTTATTTACCTGAGGATTTTTAAAACAAGAAATTTTTATGTTTTCATGAGTATGAAATATTTTTAAATTATACAACTTTTTCATTAATGGATGATAGTATTTTTCTATTGAAACATTCAAGATATGAATGAATGGTTTCATTTATGCTGTAGTAAACTTGTAAAGTGTTTTCAACCTATATATAAAGAGGTCTTGGAATAATTTTAGCTGAACGAGTTCATTACAGTACTTCCATAAAATTTTATTAGGCGCAATTTGAACGAAGGAAAACTGCTTTCAAAACTCCCAAAAAATGGCTTTTGATGAAATTGCTCTTTTATATTTCTGAAAAAATCAAGAGGGCTTAACTGTATGAGCTAACTAATTAAGCTCAAAGTACCTGGGGACCGAGCTTTGCTCGGGGAAAATCATTAGTCCACTCTGAAAGCAGTCTAAGTACTGTATTGGAGACACATAGATCCATTCCCAAACTCCACACGGCTCGCCTTTACTACGTCCTACACCATTTCCTACGTCATGGACCTGTTTCCCTCCATTTCCATAGCACTTTAGGATTGTAGATACCTTAATCTAATCGTTATTAACAGTTCCCACACTCCGGACAGCTCGTCTTTACTACGTCCTACACCATTTCCTACGTCATTGACCTGTTTCCCTCCCTTCTCATAGCATTTCAGAATTGCAGATACCTTAATATAATCGTCATAAACAGTTCCCACACTACGGACAGCTCGCCTTGACTACTTCCTTCGCCACTTCCTACGTCGCGGACTTGTTTTCCTCCCTTCCCATAGCATTTTAGGATTATAGATACCTTAATACCTTAATCTAATCGTCATAAACAGTTCCCACACTCCGGACAGCTCGCCTTTGACTACATCCTTCACCACTTCCTACGTCACGGACCTGTTTTCCTCCCTTCCCATAGCATTTTAGGATTGTAGAAACCTTAATCTAATCGTCATAAACAGTTCCCACACTCCGGACTACTCGCCTTGACTACTTCCTTCACCACTTCCTACGTCGCGGACCTGTTTTCCTCCCTTTCCATAGCATTTTTGGATTGCAAATACCTTAATCCAATCATCATAAACAGTTCCCACTCTCCAGACAGCTCACCTTGACTACTTCCTTCACCACTTCCTTCGTCACGGACCTGTTTCCCTCCCTTCCCATAGCATTTTAGGATTGCCCATACCCTTATCTAATCGTCATAAACAGTTCCAACGCTCCGGACTACTCGCCTTGACTACTTCCTTCACCACTTCCTACGTCGCGGACCTGTTTTCCTCCCTTCCCATAGCATTTTAGGATTGCCCATACCCTTATCTAATCGTCATAAACAGTTCCAACGCTCCGGACTACTCGCCTTGACTACTTCCTTCACCACTTCCTACGTCGCGGACCTGTTTTCCTCCCTTCCCATAGCATTTTAGGATTGTAGAAACCTTAATCTAATCGTCATAAACAGTTCCCACACTCCGGACAGCTCGCCTTGACTACTTCCTTCACCACTTCCTACGTCACGGACCTGTTTCCCTCCCTTCCCATAGCATTTTAGGATTGCCCATACCTTTATCTAATCGTTAAAAACAGTTCCCACACTCCGGACAGCTTGCCTTGACTACTTCCTTAACACCTTCCTACGTCGCGGACCTGTTTTCCTTCCTTCCCATAGCATTTTAGAATTGCAGATACCTTAATCTAATCGCCATAAACAGTTCCCACACTCCGGACAGCTCGCCTTGACTACTTCCTTAACACCTTCCTTCGTCACGGACCTGTTTCCCTCCCTTCCCATAGCATTTTAGGATTGCCCACACCCTTATCTAAATCGTCATGAACAGTTCCTACGCTCCGGACAGCTCGCCTTGACTACTTCCTTCACCACTTCCTACGTCACGGACCTGTTTCCCTCCCTTCCCATAGCATTTTAGGATTGCCCACACCCTTATCTAAATCGTCATGAACAGTTCCCACGCTCCGGACAGCTCGCCTTGACTACTTCTTTCACCACTTCCTTCGTCACGGACCTGTTTCCCTCCCTTCCCATAGCATTTTAGGATTGCCCACACCCTTATCTAAATCGTCATGAACAGTTCCCACACTCCGGACAGCTCGCCTTGACTACTTCCTTCACCACTTCCTACGTCACGGACCTGTTTCCCTCCCTTCCCATAGCATTTTAGGATTGCCCATACCCTTATCTAATCGTCATAAACAGTTCCCACACTCCGGACAGCTCGCCTTGACTACTTCCTTCACCACTTCCTACGTCACGGACCTGTTTCCCTCCCTTCCCATAGCATTTTAGGATTGCCCATACCCTTATCTCGTCGTCATAAACAGATCCCAGACTTCTCACTGCTACCCTTGACTACAATGTATCGAGTAATCTTCAGTATAATCTTTGCTAAATGATGTTTTTCCTTTTGTACTGTATTTTTAATTTGCTAGTATACTGTGGGTAGTTGGCTTATTATGAACACATGCTACAACTTCAAGTTTTTGTTTACCTTTTCCTTGTTATTTAATTCAGCCAACAAGGTTACCTAGCAACCCATAAGACTAATGTTAAAAAAATGTGATTTTCAGTTTCATTTTTCTACGTAATTAGATTTTTGTTGGCAGTTCTAACTGCAGTAAACTCGTTTTTAGGCCAGAATTAAACTATTTACAACATTTGAAGAAAATCGTCGGAACCGTTTTCGAGATCTTTGTGCAAGCAAGCATACATACATACAAGCAAACATTGCTCGTATTAGAGTATAGGATAACCTTATAGCCTGTATGGTAGAACCTGTCCTCTGACCATTCATCTACGGGGCCCAGTCCCTAAGTAGACCTCCATTCAGAAGTCAGGTACCATCATACAGACCGTAGTGGTAAACTTTGTAACCATGTTAATCCCCATACTTAACCATTGTGGTAATATGGAGTATATTTGCTTATAAGATTACTCACGATGTCGCCATATAAACGCTATATTTATGCTGCTTCCATAAAGCTTCTTGTATCTTTTGTTCGCTTCTGGGACAACGTTCCAGCCTCTCCCCTCATAGACACGACCATCAGCTCCGATCAGGAAACTACACAACACATATCAAACTACTACTTAGGAATATAAAATCCAATAATTATCTTAACTAAAACATATTTTGAGAGAAAAATCCATGAACGTAAATATTTAAATGTTTTGGAGTGAGTTGAGCAAGTGACGGTATTTTTTCACTACTCTGTCTCCAATAACTAACGAATAAACTAAGAAAACTATAAAACCATAAAAAGGTCTATCGATTGCTTCATATCTCAATCCTTTAAATAATTTTATTGGGTTTTTTTGCTCACATAGCTTGCCTTTAAATGCACAGTAAACAGTATGGGTAAGTGTCAAGACTAAATAATTTAAATTAGTTGGGGGCTTTGTGTGTGAATCGTTTTTTAATGCAATACGATTTTTTTTTTTTTTTTTTTTTTTTATTATTAAACCTAAAGTTAGCTTTAAAAAGTTTTAACTTTTGGTAGCTGTTAGGGTTATGGTTTGGTTTAGCTTGGTTATTTTCTACATTGTTATAGAAACAAGGTGAAATTTACAAAGACAAAATCGTTTATAATTTTGCGTTTTTCATCAAAGTAGAATAGGAGGGACCAATTTGTCTCTTACACTTTTTTCAAGTGTAGGACATTGGTATTTTTACCTTGTTTACCATTGCCATGCACTAAACTAACCTAACATAGCCTAGTCAACAGCAGCGCTCAGTAGAATGGTAGGAATATCCGTGGAAATACCTCTTACCTGTACTTGATGTCGTTGTACCCCCTCAACATCTGGTTCCTCTGCAGTTTCCTCACAGCCTTGATACACTTCTCCTTGTCGTGACAGGGTTTGCTGCCTGTGTACTGGAGTGTCACGAAGGGTGCAGGAAGTTGCAGGGGGGTCGGGTACCCCTCCATGGGCACAGCCCCCCACTCATGTCTGGAAACTACCTGGACAGGCCGGATCTCAAGAGGTTCCCAAGTGTCCTCTCCGGGAGCTAGAATATAGAGAAATGTTGTAGATCGCGTATTTTAAGGGATCATTGAGAAAACTTTCTAAAATAATAATCAAAAAAATATTCTTGTTTCCGGGTGTACAACCTGACCCCATATTCAGGTAGGAATGTATCTAAAGTAAGATTTGTACTCATACTCAACCAAAACATGAAAAAAAAAAACACACACACACACAAATAGGCACAAGAAAACATATTCCAATAGAAAAACTGTGATTTACAATAATGGACGATGGACCGCACTATAACAAAAACATGATAACCTGGCTCAAAAGTGAACATATGTTTGTTGTGTTGCATTTCATCACTTGAGGGCAAAATTAAACTTTAGATGCAAAAAGGTTAAAAAAACTTTTCTTCAACAGTTTTGATGGAAAATGTCCGGAGTAATCATACACCGCACATGTATTTACGAGTTTTCTTTTTAACAACAACTGGTCAATGTCGTTAATTTGCTTTCCAATAGGAGGTATAATAATTTTTATCCGTATACTTTTCTCTAAGAAAATGATACAACTATAACAAGGTTCAGGAACAATTAAGACGGTAACCATAGGTGAAAGTGTAAATTTAGATGAGTGAGGAATTATGTCAAATATTAAATCGACCATCTAATAGTTTTATTTACCCACTACAGAAAAGAAAAGTAACAAATCTAGAAGTAGTAAAAGAGAAAGTAGTAAAACATTTACTAACGCTAATTCCGACGAACTATCTGTCAACCTTTGGACAAAATTCACTTGCCTGAAAATGTTGTAAACAATTTCGTAAATATGACTGTAGTCTTTGTCTCTAATCTAAACTTTCTTTGGTAATAGTATTTATTATTTTTAAGAAGGTATAAAGCTACTATTAAAATTTAAAGGTTAGCTAGAACTGAAGCCACTTGCATTAAATAATTTATCTAACATCAGCAAGAAATAAAAACGTATTTACTTACGGGTACGGCTGCTTTCAACTACCATTTTCAAAGAGTAAATTTGTTATCTAATCCATTAATACTCCATAGTTATGATAAAAACTAATATTACTTTATCTGAGGTTTGAGTAAACTGTTGGGTTCCTGTGATCGAATGAATCCAATGAAAATGTTCAATTTATTAAGTGTGATTAACCGAATAAATACAAAAATTTGTATTTTTTTTTTAAATGTTAAATTTTTATTAGTTGGTTTAGTGTGAGAAAGGATGACTTCAGATAAAAGCAAAATTTAAAAACGTGTTTTATTTGCGAATACAACAGATATCGTTTTCTGTGTTTTGTATGAATTTGGTACAGTCTTATACCAAATTCGTTTTAATGCAACCAAGTTCCAAGATGTAATAAAATATAATAGTGTATGGTCACCTAGATTTCATGTTATTTGTGAACTTCCCTACGCTTATAGTGCTTGTGATTTTAGTACATTCTCGATAAAGATCTTAAGTGATAAAACTTTAAAAACAAAAAGTTTTTTTTTATAGAAATATTTGCGTAATTTTTAAGTTGCAGTAATTTTTTTTAGAATTCACGTACCTAGTGTGTTAATTTGGTTTACAGTTCAGAGTCTCTATGTAGGCTATAAGCTATTACCTAAATCTATTAGGGTTTTACAAACGATAAGTGGCATTTAGTGGGTATATACTCGAGTTCTAACCTTTAAAGGGTCTGTTAATTAAATCCTATAGCATATGAACTTATGGTTTAGTATTTTCTAAAAAGATTTGCCCATAATAAGAATTCGCTAAAAAAATAAATGTTGAAACAAAATTGGGATGGGACGTAGGAAAATAAATAATGTACACAATCAAATACTAAAAGTGTACTTATATAATTCAAATTTGAACACTCAATGATAACTTTAAGAAATTAACCATCAAACAGATAAGGAAAATATGTACATGTAAAAAAAATATACAAACCGAATTAGTTTATCGTGTCTTATCAACGACTTTAAATCGTATTCATGTGCAAATAAACTAATTCATATCGTTGTAAAACGTTGGACGAAAGTTGGTAAACATCTGTCGCATTCCCCTTTTGATCAGCTTCCACGAGGCCTTCTCTTCGTATACTGGCGGTCGTTTGCCTTAAAAAAATTGACATAATTGTTAACAAGGTGAATTTGGAACAGGAACGTGGGGTGTCAAATTATAGCTTATTTTAAAAACGTTCGTTGTGTCCGTTTACAATTTCGAGAAACTAACTTGATATAGATAGTAATGTTTAGTCGATTGCACACCCAGGCTCATATAACCGTGACCTTTACTACAATAGCTGAATACATTTTCCAGTATGTTATTTAAAGTGCAATTCAACACTCTAATCTAGAACGAACACTCCACTATACAGAGTGAGCAGCCTAAAAGTTTCACTATTGGTATCTCAGAAACTATGAGATTTTAAAAAAGCGTTAAATGGAGAACTTAAATGAAATAAAATCAAGAACTAAGTTAAACTCATTTAATCATAGAACAAAACATAACATTATTTGTTTACATGTTCATAATAAACATAAAACCAAATTATCAGCTGATTCCAATATATTACACTTTTCCCTCCTCATCGTCTACCGCACCTTCTCTTCTTCGCAGTTGATCCGAATGTTTTCTTTTTATCACTCCACCACACATGACTTCATACGAGTATAAGCCATTGCGTTTGACTATGGTTCCTGCTATCCAACCAAGGTTATTCTCTTTTTTAATCCATACTTCTTCCCCTTCACTGAATGATCTTAAGGTTTTCTTTTGAGTTGGATTTTGTTGTTCCTTCCAAATTTTCAGATCTAATTGTTGTCTAAGGTTTGGTTTCATGTTGTCCAACATAGTTGGCATTCTTCGACCAAGAAACAACTCTGCAGGGGTTCGTCCTGTTGTTTTTTGTGGGGCATTTCTGTAACTGAACAACACATTTTGCAATGCCCATGAAGAATCATTAATTTCTTGTTTTGTTGTTCTGTAACGCCTTTTCAAAGTCCCTATTAGACGTTCAACTAAGCCATTACTTCTAGGATGATAAGGAGTAGTTCTTATATGTCGAATTGAATGTCTCTTGAAAAATGCTTCCATTTCAGTAGAGACAAACTGTGGCCCGTTGTCAGTTACTACTTGTGATGGTATCCCATACCTGCTCATCCACGATCTTAATCTTTGAATTATGGCAGTTGAAGTCGTTGTTCTTAAACATTCAACTTCTGCCCACTTAGATAGCGCGTCAATCCCTACTAACCACATTACTCCATCAACTGGTCCAGCTAAATCCAAATGAACTCTTTCCCACACTTTTTCAGGAATGTTCCATGGATAGACCGGGACTTCTTCAATGTTTCCTCTGTTTTCTTGACATGCTTCACAAGTCTTAACATGCATTTCAACGTCTTTGTCAATGTCAGGCCACCATACATAGTATCTGGTAATTGATCTCATAGCTGAAATTCCAGGATGGCCACAGTGCAAAATTCTCAAGATTTTCTTTCTCATATTTGTTGGCACAACAACTCTACCAAACCACATCAAAACACCATCTTCAACTGATAATTCTTCTTTCCTTTGTTTAAATGTTTTAATGTTATCTGGTACCTTCTCTGGCCATGCATTTAGCACATAACTTTGTACTAATTTTATCTCCTTGTCCAAACTGCTGTTATGTTTGAGTTCCTTATAGGACACCAATGTCTCAACTTTATCCATGTTTAAAAACTTTATGTCCCTTACATCGGTAGCTTCTTCTCTGATTCTGATGGGAAGACGGGATAGTGCATCAGCACAAACGTTTTCATCTCCTTTCCTGTACTTGATTTGAAAATTGTACTGATTAAGTTCTAGGGCCCATCTCACCAACCTATTGTTACATTACTTACATTACTTACATTACTTATTGTTACATTACATTATTGTTGCATTACCTTTGGAAGATTCCGGTTTTCTCCAAATATTCTTTGAAGGGGTTTATGATCGGTGACAAGTGTGAAGCTTCGTCCATATACATATTGGTGAAACTTTCTTACAGCAAATAAAATTGCAAGTGCTTCTCGATCAATATTCGAGTATCTTTTCTCAGCATCTGAAAGAGTTCTGCTAGCATACGCGATTGGTTTTTCCAGACCATCTTCACACTTGTGCATTAGGACACTCCCAAGACCGTCTTCTGACGCATCACACACCAACACTAGAGGTTTGGATTCATCATATGGAACAACTGTGTCTTCTTCCGAAAGAATCCTTTTGACCTTTGTAAATACTTCATCTTCTTTCTCTGTCCAGATCCATTTCGATCTGTTGCTGGTAAGTCGATGTAACCTTGAGCACAGCGCATGCAACCTAGGGATAAACCTTTCATAATAGTTTATGGATCCTAAAAAAGACCTAAGCTGTTTGACATTTGTAGGTTTAGGTGCCTTTTTTGAACGACAATGTCGCGGAAAATGACCCATCTTTCCACAGAAGTGACATTGTTTTGTCTTTTTGGTTCCACATTGTCGTGAGAAATGACCTTGCTTTCCACATGAAAAACACTTAGACTTTTGAGCTGGACAAAATTCTTCACTGTGTACTAGTCCACACTGATTACAATCTTCTGTAGAATGGCTGTATGTTTCTTTTGCCAAAGATATATTTTTCTTATCATAGTTACACCTTGTTAATTACAGGCATAGCTTCTTCTAAAATATTCATTTCCCGCTTAGCTCTATCCATCGCTTCAGCTAAATCTACCAACTCATTTAAAGTTAGACGTGAACCATCTTTATTTATGCCTTCTGGCCACCTTTGCCTGATTTCAACTTCAAACTGTGGAAAGTTAACGCCACCAGCAAATCTATCCCTTACTCTTTCCTCAAAATACCTGTCGTATTTACAGTAGGAGGCTAACTCTTTTAAACGCAAGACGAAATTTGAAAAACTCTCATCATTTCCTCTCACACATTTTTCAAAGTCTAGTCTCGCTGCAAAGATTGTTTTACTAGGTTTATAAACACACCGAAATGTATCAATCAGTTCAGTCATTGGTATGTCATAAATTTGCCTAGGTAAAACGAAGTTAGATACCTTTTTGAGGGGTACAGGTCCAACATATGCTAGAAGAAGATCCCTTCTTGCCTCCTCAGTTTCATTACTGTCATCACCCAATCCCTTTACCTTGCACATCAATTGGAAGTGAGCTTCATAATCCTCCCAGTTCAATTTTTCATCATAGGGTTCTATTGAAAACTTTTCCATTCTCTTTCGCACCTCTTCTTTATTGTTCCAACCAATATCTTCACATCTTTGGGTTCGTTTTTCATTCATCGTCGCCAGTGAAATAAAATCAAGAACTAAGTTAAACTCATTTAATCATAGAACAAAACATAACATTATTTGTTTACATGTTCATAATAAACATAAAACCAAATTATCAGCTGATTCCAATATATTACATTAAACTTTTTTCTCATGACATAAAAAAAAGAATTCCACTTTTTCCAAAATAGAGTGCTAAACATGTATTATGGAACACTCTGGTTTTTATTATATGATTAGAATGTGGATGCAATTTTACTTATTTATTCTTTGCATATTCTCTCCAAAAGTATCCCTTAGGATCTACATGATTCAGAATGTACACAGTAATCCATGTTTTTCAAGGTGTAACACGCTACAGCTCCCTAACGAGTAGCTTTAGATAAAATGTGAAGAATAGAAATGTTTTGCAATTAAATCTTTCTTTCTAAGTACAGTTTATCATTGAAGAGTTTTTTAATTGTTCATTCTTAAACAACAAGAAATAAAAGGTGCCCCATGAGTAGTTTTAAATTACCCGCCATATTGGAAAATTGGGCCCATTTTAGTCTAGTGGAATTTCTATTGCTTATGTCAGAAGAAAATAATTGGAGTTACCCGTTTAATGTTCTTTTGAAATCTAATACTTCCTGTAATACTGAACTTAACGGCGGTTTAGTTGAGTTGTTAACACTAAATACTAAAATCTAATAACAGTATATATTGCATCTTTATACATTTCTATGGGGTTAAATACTTACTTTGGAAACAAAAAAACTGTGTTTAAAAAACATTAAAAAATATATGCTACTTAGTTTAACTTAATCAAAACGTAAATTTAATTTACCTCTGAATCCAATGAATGCAAAGATGGCAACCCTTCCGTGAAGATAGGGGTAAAGCTTGGATCTAGGAGGCAGTAGAGTCCATCCCCGGCCTTCGTAGGAGTAACCATCACCACCTATCAAATAACTGATACTTAAATAATGAAGAAAAGATGAATAACATTAATCCTATAATTGGACCTAGTAACACATGATAGAGGATTTGAACCATCATGGGACGATCAAGATGACTGCGGTTTTTTGTTCTTTTTATTTGGAGGGAGCTGGACATAAAATGTAATTAGGCCTAGGTTAAATAATAAAAAAAAAATAGGTATGGCGTCCCGTGTGAATAAAAGAAGAGCGTCTACATTGACCTGTTAACTCTGGCAAGTAAAAGAAAGTGCAAATAGTTAAGACATGATTAGCTTGTCTAAGTAGAAAGGATCATTGCGTTAAAAAGGCTTAAAGTGGTAAGCAACTCCACTTAACTTAAAATTTTACGTGGTAAAGATAATGGTATAGCAGAAAAAAGTTTTACAATTTTAATTCGATCTTTGCGCATATAACCACTTTTAATACCTAATCAAACAACTTTTGTGGACATCGCTTTAATTTATCATTGTAATAAAAAAATAGATCCTAAATTCCGTGTTCAAAAAACTACATGCCCCATAAAATGTGATTTTATTTTGGAATATTGCATGGATTTCGCAGATAAAATCCATCTAGACTGAAAATGTATTTAAATATTTCAGGTATTCATTCAAATATTCAAACCAGAGAGGAGAGGTTTGAAATATTCATGTTGGCGTTGAAAGGTATTTATTTGGACGTTTGACTTTTTACAATAAAATCTGAAGGTTTTGAATTGTAAAGTAAAAAACATCCAGGTTTTAACTGATAAGTACGATTGACATTTTTGTCAATTTTAATTGGATTGATATCTTTTTACGAGTCAGTTAATTTTGATTAACAGGTTTTAAGCTTGCTGTCACCAAATGATCAGCGATCAAATTTTTGTTACTTATTTATTTGTGATAATATATGAGTTAGAGCATGGTATCTAGATGGTATACTTGTATACATATACTGGTTGTAACAAAATTGAATTAAGTTTAATGGTGAAACCAACCAAAAGACGTAAAACTTCCCTTAAGTCCGAACTATTAATTACTATTTATTAATCAACATTGTTTATAGTTATTTAAAATCACACATACTTTACTGTGGACTATATTATTTATTCGTAACGATAAAAAAAAGATTTACTCGTTCATTTTCAGAAAATAACACACATTAAGTACTACTTTAAATTATGCTTTAAATTACTTATTACTATAAATTAACGTGTTCTGATCTAGCTTGAATTAATTTCTTACAGGGAATCATGAAAATTTTGAATTTAAAATCTATAGAAACATCTCACTATCTTCCTAGGTAGCTAAGGTCATTTCTCAAGCTGTACATACAAAAAATAACTTCTACGGCTTATTCTCATACGCTCGACACAAATGAAATGAGTTTTTATTATATTGTTAATAACTTAAATTGACTGCTAAGGTTCAACGCATTAGTCCTTGAATTATTGACCGAGGAGCTTAAAACCATCTGTACGTAGTCTTATTGGTAAGACTTTATACTTCGATGCTCAAAACTATAACATAAGACCAAATGAATTTAAAATATGTCAAGGTGGGTATGAATTTAATATTTACTACGTGGTTTTTGTGCAGTGAAAAACACATCAACATTCAAGAAATGTGAGTGAATTGCCTATATAAGATCGTTACAAAATCTTAAAATGGCTGTTGGATATTTTTGAACTATTGAAATAACTGCTCTCTGACAACTTACTTGTACTTGATGTCATGATATCCTCTGTTCATATCCCTAAGCTGGATAGTTCTCAAAGTTTCGTAGCAATCCCGTTTGTTTAAACACCTTGGAGTGTCAGTGTAGGTTAGGATGATCCCTTCTATAGGATGAGGGAGGAAATTCTCATCCTTAGCCTCCAAGGCTCCCCACGCTTCGCGGTGGACGAACTTCATCGGGTACATGTGTGGAATGGACGGCCTGGAGTATAGAGAAACTTATTTGAATGTAGGGTAGTAATTGGTAAATTAGACACAATAGAACAACGACGCATTAATATATTCTTTTCTCCCATACAATTTTTAAAAGGAAAGTCTTGTTTTTGTCACACTCTTCAAGATTGACTTTTATGTGGACGTATCCGTTTGGGCCCCACTGAACCACAAAAAAAAGGTTATTGCCCCCCTGTTGTCCGATTTAATGAAATTTGAGTATTATTATATAATATCTCTAAGAAGATTTTTCTTTTTTTTCTTTTTACGAATTTTCATCAACATGGTTTAAACGATTTGGATTTAAAATAAGTATGTTATGGCCCTTCAAGCTCTAAACAAAATACTAAAACAGCCGGTGGAATAAAAATTACTATTGGTGATTTATTTAAATCTTTGAGATTTTGCCCATAAAATATCATAGTTACACATTTTCATAGATGTTGTTATGTTATTTATCCCCAAGGGACCCTTCTGCACATTACTTCAGGCAATCTCTAGAATATCAAGGCATCAATAAATAGCTAAAATCTGTTGTGATTTACATGATTTGAACCCGAGACCCTCAATGATTGAAGCCATTTTTACAGAGCCAGCTCACTGCTAAAAATATTACTTTTGTTGAGTTAAGTAATGTTTATAACCATTGATTATTAATTATTTCAAAACACAGATAATCTGTTGGTTAAGGGACTTCTTCGCAAGACTATAGTGAGTCAGAAATCAATCAGTCTAACAACTAAGTTAAAATAATAAACATTAAAATAAATTCTGTATTCGATGATCATGTGAAAGCTAGTCTCACGATGCCCTATGGGAACTGTAGACTTTTGTATTCTTACAGTAATTCTACAAAATATAGCATATAATAAAAATCTACTCAGTTTCACATGTGGATTCTTTTGTTGAAAGGTAACATAATATTACATAAATACATTCATCAAACAATCGATATTAGAAAGCATATTATAGTCTTGAGTGTTTCTAGATTATGTTATATAATTATTATAATCATCTAAAGAAATTGCTGAAGTATCATATATTAGGGGTGGTTTGAAAATTACTGTCAATTCAAAAATTATACAGGGTGACCGTTAAGTCTTAGGACGACTTTATAACTTTTAAACGACAAACGATATCACAACCACATTTGGTATGCTGTTACTGGAAATTGTAAGCTACTTTTATGTGTACATGGTGGTCGGATATCACCTTTGGGGGACGGCCCGTCGGGGGTCAGAAGAAAATCTTTAATGACAGCCTATGTTGAGTTGTACATCATTTTAAAGGTCTACTTCAACTGAAAACAATGCCACAAACCGCACTTCAAAAGGTTGATCCTGCGCAAAATGGCAGATGTTCAAAGATTTTAAAAATTAGCCAATTTCTTTGAATTAAAACGCTTTTTTAAATCTTTAAACAACTGTCATTTTTTAACGGATAGTCCTTTTGAAGTACGGTTTGCGGCATTCTTCTTTGCTTAAAATTCCCTTTTAAATGATCCCCATAACTTCACATTCAGTGATCCAAATAACTCTTCAGGGTGACGGCCCACAAGGAGTCGGAAGTAAATCTTGAATGGAAGCAAAGGTTGATATGTAAATCAAATTACAGGTATTTATTAGTAGAATACAATGCCGCAAACCGTACTTCAAAAGGACCATCCGTTAAAAAATGACAGTTGTTTAAAGATTTAAAAAAGTGTTTTAATTTAAAGAAATTGGCTAATTTTGAAAATCTTTGAACATCTGCCATTTTGCGCAGGATCAACATTTTGAAGTGCGGGTTGCGGCATTGTTTTCAGTTGAAGTAGACCTTTAAAACGATGTACAACTCAACATAGGCTGTCATTAAAGATTTTCTTCTGACCCCTGACGGGCCGTCCCCCAAAGGTGATATCCGACCACCATGTACACAGAAAAGTAGCTTACAATTTCCAGTAACGGTATACCAAATGTGGTTGTGATATCGTTTGTCGTTTAAAAGTTATAAAGTCGTCCTAAGACTTAACGGTCACCCTGTATAGTAAAAAATATAATTCAAAATTCAAAGCTATACATTTTTGAGTAGCCTATTTACGGATAGAAAATAATGTTTAACAAAATACCTACATTTTTATTGAAAATATCCAAGATTTTCTGCACTATATTGAAACTCTTCCTAAGCACCACAATAGCTTAAAATTCAACCTAATTATAAATAAACTTGTACTTGTTAAAATTACAATGTTGATAGGTCACTAACATGTAAATAAGAACTGCATTAAAGATAACATCATTTTAATCTATATCATTCATTCAAAAGTTACAATAGATGTCAGTATATCTATGTATCTTACGCAAACTAAATCAGTTTTGTAGCCAATGTTTTAATCATATTCCTGTTTTACTTTCTTTTACATTGTGGCTTATTAACAATCATAAACAAGTACAATTGTAAAAATACATCCCAACTGTGACGATTAATTATAATTTAAGTCAGTAAATCAAAGTTAAACTTAGTATTCCTAAATGTTAAATTATCATTTAGACCCTTTTAGTACTGTAAAAGAATGATACGATTATTACTAGAGCTATTATAAACTATAAAATAACAATATTCAAATTCTGAGAATGTAAAGTTTGTTTTTACTCCCACAGCTTGTTCCCTATGGTACACATTCAATGGCCCTCTTTTTGATTGGTACAATGTTATAAAGTCTGTAAAATCTGTAATCTGAACCAATGTCTCCTTGGTCAACACAATACTTAATAAACCGCCAAGCACATTCTTCCATTAGCAAAGGAGGAAGAACTCCTGAAACAGTATTATGAAAAATATTGTCACTTTTTTGGTACTTTATTGCAATAATTATAATTTGACGAATCTAAACAGAGTTATACGTAACAAATATTCAAAGCTTCCAAAAACACTATATAAATCGTGAACTCCCCAATAAATAAATATCTTTTCAACGTTGTTCAATATTGTTGCTTTAAGTCAAATTACTCCTAATACACTTGATTAATATTTATCAGTTATTAAACCTTTTGTATGCAGTAAAATATTTTTATATGCAGTAAATAACTATGACAAATGCAAACAAGATATGGATAAAGGAATTTGATTAAACGAAACATTTTTCTAATATAAAAATCAACTTTTATCTTTCTTTGACCCTAAAAAATAACTATAAAAACAAATTTAACAAACAGTCCATAGGCAATTGTGTTTACGCTATATTTATTTGAAAATAGTAGCAAATAGAACAGAACTTGTATACATACATTAAACTTAGGGTGATTGAAAATTAGTTTTGTCTTTTACCGGAATAGCCATCAACAAATGATAAATTAAATTAGCGAAAACTTTAAGTACTCGAACCAAACAGCTAATTAACTGTGTAGTAAGCAAAGTCAAAAGTACGGTCCTGAGTAATACCATTTTATTACAATTCAAACATATATCACACATAATGTGACTCTAAGTCATGATCTAAATCCACGAAGCCTTTTCTAAGTCCAAATTCGATCAGATCCCATGCAACCTCTATCATAAATTGAGGGGCCCGTTTCCCTGAAAAATAAAAATTTTGGAAAAAACTTTTAAGAACTCAATTAAACTAAATCAAACCAGTGTTGCATAAGTATTTACATGGTTTCCGTAAATGTTATTCTACAATAATTTGGTTTTGGTATAGTATTAAATATTAAATCAGATACCTATACATCGTTAGGTTTAGTCAGTTTGTTCAACACAACTATCATCAGTTGCAGAGGCTGTTTCAACTTGACTCTCTGCCTCAGATTGACTATCAAGACTTTTCTCATTTTCCGATTGAGTTATTCTTTGTCTGCTTTCAGTTGTTACTTGGGGAGCCTCACTTTCCGATTTTGTTTTCTTGTGGTATATAACGGGATCCAAGGATTCCCAATCATAACAGGCTGTATAGTCTGGCACTTGTTCAATTTTGCGTTTTTTAACTCCCAAGGTAATTAAATCCCAGGACAAAAACACATTTTCTTTAGGGGGATAGTCACCTGAAACAGGAAGAAACCAATTGTGAGTTTCGAATTAAACGTAATATATTTAATGTGTTCAATCGTTGTACAATTTTACACCTTTATTGTGTCTTTTTATCGATATTCAATCACTATTTCAATCTAATTATTTTATTTGTTAACTATATCTACCAGTATTATAGACTCAGTGATGAAAATAGATTGTGCAGGTCTTATATTTATCAGCTAACATGACGACGTTATATTGAACTACGATACTAGAACAAAACCTGTATGGATCATAAACCGAAACAAATCACGTGACTGACCCGAAAGTAAGGGTAGTTGTATTATCATGTAATAACACATTTCAAAAACTACCATCCAGCTTTTAAGGTTACAAGTATAAGATTCGGGCTGGTAAAGTAATTTGTTTATTTTTATCATCCATACCTATTCTGTTCTAATATCAAACCTTCTTTTCCCTCTCCTTAACCCTCGTTTCTGTTTTCATCAAAACTATCTTTATAATACGAGATAACTGTAAATACAGACTAATACTGTTTTCAAATTAAAACAATTGTTTATTAGTTAAATAATATCCTCAACCACTCACTTCTTCTTTGTATAACTTATTTACTATAGTTTGTGATTCGAATATGTCAAGTTTTCAACAATAAGGTTATCTATATATTTAATACACGGTTGTAACACTGTTTTCTCAGTAATTACTGGACCGATCCACAAGATCTATGTGTCAAATTAAAGGGGATAATGCATAGATTTGCCGAACTTCATTAGAATTCACGTTTTTTCTAGGGGCTAAAACCTACAGCCCTTCAAAGGTTGAGTCAATACAATTCTTATTGAAGAATATAATTTACAGCTTATTTAATAATTGAAAATCATATGTCAGCTGTTTAATGTTTGTTAGATTTGTTATTATTTTTATAACCTTAATTTCAGTATGTAATTATTAATCTAGGAGTTCCTGTACACACGATTTCAAACAAGGAAAGGAAAATTTGTTAAAGTTGTATACCACAATGTATTATTTGTAAATGTATATGAACATTATTTGTATTTTTTAGTGTCAATTTTGTATTTTCGAATAATGTGTTAGTTTTCCTGCAAAAATGTTGCTGAAAGTGTTTCTGAAGGAATGTGTTGATTGAGTTTTCAAGGAAAAGTGTATTTGTTAAAGTTGTATACCACAATGTATTATTTGTAAATGTATATGAACATTATTTGTATTTTTTAGTGTCAATTTTGTATTTTCGAATAATGTGTTAGTTTTCCTGCAAAAATGTTGCTGAAAGTGTTTCTGAAGGAATGTGTTGATTGAGTTTTCAAGGAAAAGTGTATTTGTTAAAGTTGTATACCACGATGTATTATTTGTAAATGTATTGAACACTATTTGTATTTTTTAGTGTCAATTTTGTATTTTCGAATAATGTGTTAGTTTTCCTGCGAAAGTGTTGCTGAAAGTGTTTCTAAAGGAAAGTGTTGATTAAGCTTATGTTTGAGTATGGAACATGAAATTATACCCATAGTAGGGGACGGAAACTGTTTGTTTCGATCAATATCATTTATTCTATACGGCCACCAGAACAATCATAGGAAAATCCGTTTGAAAGTTGTGCAGAAAATTGTTAAAGAGTGGGAAAAATACAACAATTTTATCGTAGGCGATGAGTCTTACTCAACGTCAGTGTTTGACCGTCACCAATACCAAACTTTACTTTCCCGAGATGGCGAGTACGCTGGATACGTGGAACTACAATGTATCAGTGAGCTGTACCCTAACTATTTACAATTATTTACTTAATGTATTTCGAGTACCTACATAGGGAAGTTGCTGAAGAAACTGTGACTTATGACATTGGTTCTGGCGAAGAAGTGTGTGATTTGATGTTTAGTGGTAATGTTGACTCGGGTCATTAAAGTGTTATAAAACTTTCTCATAATACCCAGGATGAAAAAAGTACAAAATGAAAAAGAAAAGGTAAAAAGTCATTAACTGGGCGTAAAGAGACAAACAGAACAAAAATACGCGTAGAAAAACATCGAACTGAAAAAGTAAAGAGCAGCGATAGTGTAAAATGTGCACTGGAAGTTCCTAAAAAAACACCGACTCTTTTGAATTTGCTGGGATCATTAAATTGGATTTGTCACTACTGCGAATCTTTGAATTTCGAGTCAGAACAGACTAACACAAATTCATTCTCCTTATGTCGTCACAAGGGGAAGGTAAAAGTAGCCCCTTATCAACATTCGGAGTTTATGGAGAATCTTATCAACGGGACTACATCAAATGTAAAAGAAACAAAAAAACTATCAAGAAACTATTTGAATAATATAAGATCATACAACTCAGCTTTTGCTATGGTGAGTTCTGAGTCTCAATTAGATGAATCGGTGGTATATATAACTTTAAGATCCATGACTCCTTTTACCATCGTGTCACGATTGTGACAGAAATTATATTTTATTTTCATAGGTTATAAGGAAATAGAATTGAATGTGAATACAAATCCTGGAAAACTAGAAGAAACCGGTTTTCTTAGTTCAAGTCGATACCAGCATTGATAACTGCAAGCGCGCAGTCTGGTGGCAAGTGTTCGAGACTAGGCTTAGGGTAGCGATGATTCATAATTTGGAGGAGAACCACGTTGTTTCAATCTCATTTTGCGTAGTTGTGGCCGACAGTCAACTTGTTCCCTCGATTTGGAGGTATGTAGTGCAAATAATTAAGCAATTTATGTTTCTAGGTTATTCCAGGAAAAATCAGTACAACTTCAATTTGTAAATATGTAGTTAAGCATTTTTGTATACCAATAAATAATTTTTACTTAAATTTTGATAGACATGAAGATTGAACACCACGTGTTTTTGGGCTCAGGTTTCAACGAGTGTTAAAACATTGTTTTAGCTTTGTATCTTAAAAGGGTTAAATTTAATGAGCATTGTGTCAATCTAAATGAGAATTTATAACTGTCAGTAACTGTTCAGAGAGAATATTTCGATTAAATTTGATTTTTTAAGGTAAAATTAGGTTGGTTTCAGAGTCATGTTCTAGTTGAACCGACAGGATTTTAATATTGTTTTAATTTGGGGTAGTTATTAAGGATTTGTCTAAACAGTTATTTATTTCAACATGGAAGAAGGATATGTTTAATTGAGGTTATTTGTGTTTTATTAAAATGTCACAGTATACAAATTTAGTAATTCGTTAAAGAATAAAGATGTATAAACACATGTTTGAGACAGCTGATTTAAAATTACTTTGTGGTCAATTTTATTATTATGTAAATTCAGTAAGAGGTAATATGTTTAAATATTTTATATTTTGTACTTACAAATGATTTTATTTAGGGGGGTTATTTCAAATGTTTATCAATGAGAACAGAATGAGAATTATTGGTATTCTGTGTTTAAATTTATTGTGGAGAAACTAGGCTTTAGGAACAATTTGGGGAAATTAACTTTGCTGGATAGATGTGTGACTAGACTAAAATAAAGATATCATAGAATGGATCCATAGTATGAATTTGGAACATGTCCTAGGGTTCAAGTCCCAGAGTCAAACATCGTCGGAGAGTACACCATCGTCTATCTGCTGTCTGGAGGAGTCTGGACGAGTATCACCTTCTTGGAGGCCTAACAACCGTCTGGGACAATCTGTTTGCAAACCATGGACGTCTTCTCACCAGTAGACTGTCTCCGGCTCAGATCATCTCACTGAAGCTCCACCAAGGATTGAAGACAGCGTTCGTGAAGTGATGAGTACCCTTCACCATGTTACACATCAATATTTTCAAATTTTATGATTAGGCCTATATTTGAGTTGAAAAGTAGGAAAGTATGGACTTTGGAGAGGACAAGAAGTTTTAGGGGGTTTTTATATAAGGTTTGATCGATCAATGAAAGGGGAGGGCAAAATAAAAGGGGGGGGGGGTTAGTAATGGTTGTAAAGTTTTCTAAGGTGTTTTATCATACTGAACAATTGTTAGTTTTAAGAGTTTATTTCATTATATTGGATTTTTACTGGAATAATACGACTTCTTATTTCAGCATGCCCTTCTTGCCTCCTTTCACAGCACGTTATACTTGATTTTAAATTTAAGACACTTAGGTGTGTCAATCGGATTGGACCGTTAATACCCTCTAACATTGAACCAAAGTATGCCCAACTCTATATATACGACGTAAACACCGCTGTTACTCACAGAATGGGTCAAAGGTCCAATGTGAAATGCGACCAACTGCTGATGCATGATTTAAGTGAATATCCTTATTTCATCAATCCCTTCATGTCTTCATATAGAACTATTGCAGATATGTGTTGAAAATATGACTCAGAAATTCTTATGCATATAGTGGAAGACAAACTGTGTGACAGGAGACGCTACAATGATGACGTTCAAACAGATGTGGCTGTTATATTCCGGTCAGAAGATGGTGCACCCCCTGGCGAGAGAAACTTAAGAGTATATTCAAGATCTAATGGTGTTCGTAAAATCTCTGTGATTGAGCCATCTTTAGACCCATTGGCCTATCCTCTGTTGTTCCCATGTTGTGTCTTTGGATGGAAACCCCAAACAGAACATGACCGTTGTAGTGTAAATCAACGTAAAACACTACATTACTGCAGTACGCATCCTATCGGCTTGCGATTCGTCCAGATTTCAGCCTATTGCATAGATCACAAAAAATCTACCTGCAATGGACAGTGGGCATGTATTGTAGGATTGAGAGCACACGTCTAAACTATATTTGTTTCAACCAAAAAAGCCTACGTGCTGATCTTTATCTGAATATGGCTGACTTTGTGCACAAAGGAAGTGGGTCTTCAGGACGATGCTGTTGGAAGTTCTACTTTATGTACAAAAATAAAGCAGCCCCTAAATAAAATACAAAGATAAACAGAAGTTGTTAAAATTATTATCTTTTATATTGCTGACATTATTCCCGTGGCGAAGCACGGGCTGTTAACTAGTAACGAATAGTTTATAAGCTTGGTTTAGAAGTTATGAAGGTTTGAGTTATAAAGTTATGAAGTTATGAGAAGTTATAAAGACGAAATTTTACTTATAATACCTTTGCATCCAAAATGTGCTATTTCCAGTGCTTTTCCATGAAGCTGTGGCGCACACGGATGTTGTTCAGGGGCAAAATTCCACCCTCTTCCTTCGTATACGAAACCATCACCACCAATCATGAAACTGGAATTTATGATTTAAATGCAAATATTGTTCAGCTGTTAGACATGCATTATTACAAGTAGTGATCTGCAAACGCAATTTAATTTGCAACAATATATATACATTTTTCAGTTTATGGTTTGTCAAAATATAAAGTTCTAAATGAGTATGATTTTTTTTTTCATTTAGCTCATCTTTAATGGAGACTATTTGAAAATTCATGTACCAGGAGAAGTGACGTTCATTGAAAAACAAATGTTTACTATTATATCAACGTATACAGCACAAAAACACACTCAATAATTATACTTTATAACCAAATAAAATCCAATACATTATCAAGGAATACAAACTATTGTATATTAGCTAACTGTTAGTAACCACGTCTGTGCTAGTGTTGTTTGAGTTAGGTCATGAACCAAACTAACTTTCAACAAACAGTGAACTGCATTAGGTAACATCCATCAACGTCAGGAGAATATGTATGCCTCGAGACGTTGAAATATGTTAACTAATTAAGTATCCATTTAAAGTTTTGGCGTCATAAAACGGACCTTAAAAGTGTTTTTACAAATGTTTTTTAGATAGTCATGTCAGAGGTTAATGTTTACATGAATTGTGAATTGCTTTTATTATTAACAGACAGTTCATAATACAAGCGGCTACATATTTATTTGGATTGGCTCCGTGGCAAGATGTGAAAAAACGTAGAAATTATAAGAATATTTGATAAACATAAAACAAAAAAATAGACTACTAATTACCATAAAACTGCGATTCAACTATACAGTTTTCAAATCAATTGATAGTTTGTAGCCACCTTAAGATGTACGTTAATTTATTTCAGACATAAAATAACTTTATCACATTACTTGGATAGTAGTTTACGCAGATGTGCATTTCAAGCCGAATGTAAAATGTAAAGTTCGAGTATAAAGAAGTGAGGTTCCTATTGTACACTTACTGACTATAAATATATGTTTCGTAACCATGATCATTTTATCATGAATGACAGCTGTCCAACGAGCAAGGGTAACTGGTCTATTGGTAGAGCGTAGTACTTCATTCCCTTGAGATCTCAGGTTCAAATCCAGTCAAATCACGAATGGATCAATCCAACCCCACAATCCAATCCATCAATCATTCCGAAACCCCTAGGTCTAATCTGAATCGATGTGAAAACGATCCCGGGCTAAAGCCAAGTATCCTAAGTTAAAAAAGGTTCCAGTCAGAAACCATCAAAAAGCTACTGACTTTTAGCAAATTACCCTGTAGGGAAGTATTTTTTCCGATTTTGATGAAATTTGGTTTAAAGGTGTAAGACAAGATACACTTGAATGAGTTCGCGAACCAGCATGATCGGACTATGGAAACGGGGTTTTACGGAGGGTTTTATGGGGTAAATAATAGGTTTTCTCATTTTTGACCCTCAAAAAACCAAATTTTCCAATATTTCTTATTTTCTCTTAAACCTTTTAAAAAGGGCTTAAAAAACAAATAATTAAGTATATCAAAGTGTTTTGTACGGTTATTGGTAACGGAAAAAATCTACAAATTTTAAATCTAAAATTCCCATGTTATTATTATAGAAAATATTTTAAAATGTTGTAGTTTGCTTGTTTATTGATATATTTTGATCAAACTTGGCAAATATATTTATTCTGTACTAAGCTATTAATATTAAAAAAAAAAATACACTTTATTAAATTTCTTGCAGCAGTAAACCTAGGTACTCGTTAGACCTAATGTTATTTATATAGATTTAATTTGAAAATCAATTCAGACAAATATAAATTTGCTTAGTAGGCAGGTTTGCTGTGGCGAGGGTATTTAAGATCAAATCGGTTACCTTCTGATCATAAGATAAATACTGTATTCACTCAGCTATCCCTTTACTAGGTCCCTCATCAGAAAAACGCTTATTCTTCATGTTTAACTCCCTTAAATATCATACGATAGTTAATACAACTATTTTAACTAAGGTAAGTAATCACCTAACAGGCCTCACTTGGGTCCAATGTCTTTCAAGTTGTGTTTCTGGTACTCCTCCTGCAGTTCTCTGGCGAACTGTCTACACTCTTCAGCAGTCGTGCAGATGTTGGTGCCCGTGTAGGTCAGCAGGACTTCCTTGACTGGATGTTGCAGAACATCCAAAGGTCCTGTGGCGTCCTTCGCCCCCCACTCTGACCTCTTCACTATACATTCCTCGGTAAAATGCAGCACCATGGTTCGACCTTAAAATCAAAGTCAAAGTAAAAATATTATTTATTTCGCAAAAAACAGACATATTCCATATCATGATCTCTGTACAAAAATATCTACAAAATTATTTACAAAATTTACAATTTTTTCTAAATTTGTTAAAAAATAGTTATCGTCAATACCATGATCTTGTGCTATGTTAAAGTTGTAAAATGTTTTGTGGTCTTTGTCATTTTGTAGTAGTAGTGTGTTATTTGGGTGTAGCCAGGGATGGCAAAATACCTCAGCCACAGCGAACCTGCAGACTAATTGAATTTCCATTAGCCTGATTGGACTTGCAATAAAATGTCTCCTTGAAAATAACACATTTATTCCCTATTTTCATAGAATTATTTTAACAAATACTTAGGTTTGCTGCAACAGTAGGGTAAAAGTATTTCTTTGTTTTTTTATGTTAATAATCTAGTATGAAATAAACGAATTTTCTAAATTAGATCTGTTCATTAACAAGCAAACTATAACAGTTTACTTACTCTTCATAAGGATAACATGGTAATATTACATTTAAATTGTTTTGTGATTTTCCCCGTAACCATTAGGCGCATAACAACGCATCGATACACTAAATTATTTGTCTTTTAAGCTCTACCAAATGGTTTGTAAAGAAATTGCTAATGTTTTTGTTTTTTTTTTTTTTTTTTGTCAAAGATGGGAAAACCAATTTTTTTCCTATAAACCCCCGCCCTATAGTCCGATCATGCTGGTTCGCGGACTTGTTTGCATAAATGTAGGTTTACTCCTTTATACCTTAACAGCCTTAGTATATATGAATTTGAACGTATGGTTTTTTGGGCTCTAGGGGCATCAAAACGAAATAAATAAATCGGTCCCAGCTCCAGGTCTCACCATGAGTAAAACGGCCGGTAATAGCTTATTCCCAATAAGGGAAATTCGCTAAAATCAAAATAAATATTACGTGATCGTTTATATGTGAAGTGACGAAGTTTGGAAGGGGTTAAGCTGATGAGTGAAATGTTTTACAGTGTTATTCTGTACCTTGCAGTTTGTATTTGATTGTATCTGCTTGACTTTAAGTGTATGCCTACTTGTATATTTACTACTTAATTCTAAATAAATGTTGGAATTATGTATTTACCTTTATTTACTACCACTGATAAATCGGAAGTAAAGATGCACTATAAGCTGTAAAAGTAATAGTCATTAAAAAGTAAACACTAAGGATAAATACTTTTATCTTAAACCGTATGATTTTTTAAATTTTTTTTCTTTCTTTATTTTCAAAACGTATGTTAAAACTCTATTTAAACACAAATATCTAATGTTATGATAAATTGATATTGAAATCGTAAATATACTAGTATACTGAAAATACAATAAAAAAGTAGGCCCAATACGTTAGATCAAATGCAACATTGGTAAGTCTAATCGTTAATAGTTACCTACCTTTTAAAAAAACTTAGTCCATTGTAACACCTATAATGTATTTATAAGATCTATTGGATGTATTATAACAATATTGGACACACTCGCTTTACAAAAATGATGAAGTTAAACTAACAACTTATCTATTTTATCTTCTAAATATAAAAATGGTGTATTACAATGTTTCGTCAAATCAAATATCCATTTAGATTGTAGCTGAGATGAGAAACACCAAAAGTTGCGCTAAACTTTTATAATCATATTGTCTCCAATCGGACTGATATAATTAACATGCAAATTCAAGTTTCAAATAGTTAGCATGGTCTGCCAATCAAGATTTGCCATACCGATTGAGTTATATATTTAGTTATAGTTTTGTTGCACGTTTTAAGGAAAGTGAGATGATTACAACTATTATTAAGAATAACATATTACACATCAGTAAAAACGTTAACAAATGTAGCTGAAATTCTCCGTTTTTTTAGCACGTCCTATGTTAGGCCTACTTAAGTTTAACATGACTACGGTAGTAAATTATTCTATAAATTATTCCTAAAACGTTAGGGGTTTCACCCAAATATTCTATGTCAACTACTGATTGATTTGTATGATTCTTCTGCCGAAATAAAGTTGTTAAAAGAAGGGAACGTCGAATTCTTGATTTTGGTTTCGTTCAAACAATTTAATTAAACGTTTTCACTTTAAGTTATTTACAATTTAATGGTTATTTTACTATTTGTATACCATGGTTTTTATTATCAACTGGAACTATTTTAACCTTTGTATTAGGTAAATAAATACAATATTGGTCTCAAGAAAAAAAATTTAAGGTGGATTATCTTGGATTTATTTTAAAAATATTCAAATACGCTGTTCTAACTGTATCAGAACAAAATATGTTTTCATATTTTTCAAGTATTCCACTATTTTACCTAAATTATGGAGAAAATAATTTGCCCCAGCGTCAAAATTGTTTCAATTATTTATTATTAAACAAATGTTTCTTTCAAAATCTTTACTTTATAATTTTGTTGAGTGTAATATATGTGCGGGATCTGTACAGAACATAAATGATTACAATATTATTGATTATAGTATTACATTTATTACTGTAAATACATATATTGATTATTACTATAAAAGAAATAGGCTACAATTTTTGCGTCACGAATTTCATATTAAAAGAATTGTTAGGTCGTGTTTAATGCGAGGAACTAGTTTACAAACCTTACTTTAACAAAATATTAAAGTAATTAATTTCCCATGGTTTATAATAAGACTCTACAGATACTTTATGCTTTAATTTTACTGGATTTAAAGGACTAGAAAGCAAGCCCTGTTAGTATTTAAATATTTACATTAATAAATGTGATCATCTATTCATATAGGAAGATTTTTCATGTTAGTCACGTATTCCTAAGTTTTTGATATGAGAATCCTATATCACATCATGTTGAGCAGGACCATGCATCATTAGCCATACTGGGAATGGACGAAGACCTGAAATTACAAATCACAAAACTATAATTGTAATTACAAACTTTTTAATTGCCTTTCTTTACATTTAGGTAATAAAAAATTTGACACTCAATCACCAAGGTTCAAAACCTACAATGAATGTTCGAAATACCTCAACAACCTGCTAAGCTACATGTACAACTTATCTGTTAAACACCACCAGAAATTGAAATGCATGTTAACATGAAATAACTTACAAATAAGTACCTAATAGACCAGTGTATGTGCATTCTCTTAATTTTGGAGATATACTTTTTTTACCGCGGTTACGTTATCAAAAAAGAGAACTAATATAACTTTTAGTATACTGTTTTAGCTTTCCTAAAGTATTTATTTTTCCTTATGGCAGTATTTGTGTTTTATTGTGTGTTAATAGTGAATTATGCATTTAAATGCCTCTAATTTATTTTAATTAATTAACAATATTTTTTACCTTGCTTAGTAACCCTCTAATTTTTTACAGGAAACATATGAAAAAATATTAAAAAACATGGACTTTGAAAACATTGAAAGTTCTGACACCATTTTATGAGTCTATTGGATGCTTCAGAAGGTTTGGTTCTGATTAATCGATGATTAATTACTTGGCCTGTACGTATTAAACATTTAACAGTAGTGAAAGTCAGAGAGTCAATGAGTTTGTTTTATTTTTGTTACATCTTTCAGAATTTTTTAAGTTTTTAGATTTACAACTTTTTTTGATAAAAAATTCTTCTAACAAACTAAAAGCATCAAAGGTTTTTTAAAATTGAGTTTGTAAACTGTTTAAAAGATAATCGATCAACGAAAATACCGTCATATATTACCTTTCTGGAATGCATTTAAAACCTTAATTTATTACGTATATTGTCTATGTAGGACATGATCATGATCTATAAATGTTTTTCGGATTCCTACGCCGAGCAAGTTCCATCCGATTTCCATCATATATTCAGGAGGCTCCTTTCCTACAAAACAGTTTTGAAAGAATTAGTGAAACAGAATGAAGAAGAACCAAAAGATATACCTTAGTAGTATATACCTTAGTAACTAGTATGAAGGTTTGAAAAATATTAAATTAGGTTTTTATATAAATTAGATGTATTATAACAATTGTTATGCAAACTATTATGAATAGGGCCAGTTTATTATTATTTTTTACATAGTAATAAACATATTACCTTTATAGATAATCACAAAAACTACTTACATTATTAAATATCCCTTATTTTCTTAATTGTTATATCGTAAGGAGGTGGTTGAAAGGGGATTATTTTTTATTTCATTAGTAGAAATTTTTGGTTTTCTGATTAAGCTATTTATTTTACAAATAGTGGTTTCAAATTTCCCATTACAAGTCTAGTTTTATAGTAATATATTGGCTAATTGATCTGAAATTTCTCAACCATGACAAACTGTTTAAATTTATGTTTTATTTTTTTTTGTTGCTGTTTACGTAAATTCCAACAAACCAATTAAGTTTTTGGGGTAGATTGTAAACTGCTAAACTAAGTTTTTAATGTTGCATAGAGCAAAAACCATTCTACTTATTTTAAAAGACTTCTTACACTTTGAATGTTTCTTAATTATAATTATTGCTACAATTTAATTAGATTATAAGAGTGTATTTTTACGATATCTAGAAGTTTTGGAGGTTATGGTGATTGAAAATTATGTCTGTGTGTTCGAATTTAATAACAGCCAAGAATGCAGTTTACTACGAGCCGTATTAGGCTTGAAACATGTACAGCATAATTAACCACAATTGACACCTATACTGGCATATATAAGTAGATTATTATCTATAGTAAACATTATAAAGGTGTCAATGCTGATCAATTTGATGTAAATACAGATTTTTAGTAAACAAAATATTAATCTCTTGTTTTTCGATAATTTAAAGAATAATTTATGATTATTTAAGAAAGTGAATGTACTTTTTTATAAATCATATTTTGGTTTTATATTCCTTATTTAAATGCATAGGTAGGTCCCTCATGGTTCGGAAATACTCTAGGAGAGGACTGCTTATGCAGAAACATAACTGCCTACTTAACTATTACCAATTCCACCTATATTCTTAACAACCAATACCAAAATAAAATACCTTTGAATCCAAAATACGATATTTCAATAATACTTTCATTAAGCTTCGTAGCAGAAGGTAGTTGTTCAGGAGCTAAATGCCACCCTCTTCCTTCGTATACGTAACCATCTCCACCAATTATAAAACTGAAAATGATGTACATTGTCACTGGTTGTAAGGGTTTTGTGGCAATCAGACACTTAAGATGACAATATGATTTTCGTCACAGAATATAATCTTAAGGGTCGTAATGTAACATCATACACCAAGTGAAAAAAATTAAACATCCACGTTATTATAATAAGGTTCACGGAAAGATATATTGGTTATTCGAGATTGGGTTTCTGCAAGCTACCTATCCAGACACAGTGATGTTAAGTCAATAATGAAATTCGTGAATTTGACACTTAAAAACCTACTAAATCTTACTTTTGATTGTGGCAAAATACTTTTTGTAGGCTAAAAATCCCACATTTTACTGATATAAATATCGATGTAACGGGTAAAGACTGTGCTTGGAATTTTATTTAACATATCTGAAAACTAACGTTTAATGAAAGCAAAACTATATTAGGTAACTCTTGATGTTTCTAGTTTCATATGTGTGCCCCGGGGTATTGAAGTATGTTAACTAGATTCGTTGCAACTCAACAGTTCATGGGTTGCAATAATGCAGCTTTATCACGATGTTAAGGTTTGTTACCTAGTCAAGTCTAAAATCTAGAATTCATATATTATATTCTTATTGTTTAAATATATCATAAAACTTATACAGTTGGTAATTAATGCTAATGCATCATAAACAAATGATTCATCCAGTTGGATCATAATTATGCATTTAAATATTTTTACTGTTCAAACTTTTGCCTGCTTAATTTAGTTGTACTGTGTTTTCTGAGGATGTCGTAAGAAATGATTTTCAAAACCAAAACACGATACATGGAACTAATATGTCTTGGAGAGGGGTTAAACCTCCAGGAATAGCAAAATTTTGTTAAAACTATTTTGTTTATCAACATAAACACGAATAAATGATGATTTTTTTGTATTTTTAGATTTCTGTTGTTTATAGATTCACCATATAATATTCTTTTGCAAAGACATGCATCTTTAATGACCAAACATATAAAAGTAGTGTTTGTCAACTCGAAAACATGACATTAGGAAATTAAAATAAACAATAACTTAGTAAATATTACCTAAAGTGACACTATTACCTAACAAACCTCACTTGGGTCCGATGTCTTTAAAGTCTTTCTTGTGGTACTCGTCCTGGAGTTCTAAAACAGCCTGTGTACATTCTGCTCGAGTTTTACAGAGATCTTTTTCTAGATAGTTAAGTACGACTTCTTTAACAGGATGTTGTAGGGGTGTTAAAGGCGTCGTGTAAACTTTGGCTCCCCAAATCTTCCTCCTTAAAATGCGTTGTTGGATAAGGAGCTTCGGCATGGTTCAATCTGAAAATATAGGAATCGTATAAGATTATTAGTTATATGCATTTGTTTGACAGCAAAGGTATATCAACATGTAACAAATCATACAAAAATTTGAAAATAATTCTTATAACTTTAAAGACTTAACAACCTAATAACTAAAACTCTATGTATTTTATCACTAATGCTGTAAAAGAGGTACTTGCTTTGTATTTTCATACTAATTATCAAACAAATTTGTTAAGACAAAACCGTACAAAAAAATATATAAATTTATTTTAATTTCATTTTGAAGCGCTACGTTTCTCACTCTTTGTATGGAAAGTTATGAAGAAAACAACAGTTTTATAATTGAGTTATTTAGTTCAACAAATATAACAGTGGTATCCTTAGCATAATAGGAATACCTACCTGTAGTGTGTTTTAGTTCAATAACATTACAAATATTTTTTATGAAACATGTTTATATTTTGAAAAACACGTGACATTCGCACTTCAAAAGTAAAATATAACTAAAATAAAGCACGGTCTTTACCTAACTATCTGAAAATTATATTTACACAATGTTACAATGTTTTATCTTATCGAATCCGTATTTAGTTATTAAATGAGAATGAATGTACGTAATGCTGCTTATAACTTTCCTCGCGACATTGTCCTAAACGGATTGAACGAATCAGCTTGTCAATTTCAAGTTTTAAAGCGATTTTGTTAACCAAGTTTCTCAATTAATATTTGTTACACAAATTGAAATATAACAAATGCAAACAAAATGCTATATGTGTATAAAATGTTATTTTTGCGTAGAATGCGTTTGGCTGAAGTCTTTCGAATTTATTTCCTTGTGTATTTTATTTGTTGTTTAAACAATGGCTATTATTTTGCGCAGCAAATATAAAATTACTTAATTGCTATAAAATTAGAGATCGCAAAGATGTTACTAACATTTATTTAAAGCCCTGTGAAAATCCACACAAGTCTTATTGAATCGTGAAATGCTACATATTAAAATGTTTAGTGTAACAAATGATTGTAAAGCAGTCATAAACACTCTTGTAAAATAATTGTTATGTCTTGTTCCAAATGGTTTTCCAAATTTAGTTAACATTTTGCTGGCCCTAAAATGAATAAATAGGCCCTATTATTTCCGAACGATACGAAAATATACAATATATTTTCCTGTACTATTTTATTGTTACATTTTAGTCAACTATACTTATGTAATAGCGTAGGCAAATGTTTTTATACAGATCATAATATTATGTTTTCATTTTAAACTGATTAATTGATTGGTAATAAATAAGGGAGGGCCTCTACTGACTTTTGTCTTATTCGTGTTTAAATGTTTAAAACTGTTTTTATGTACATTTTCAAACACCTACGAGAAGAGCATGCGATATTCTTAGACTAAAGAATAGTATGGTTAAAATAATACTTTTTGGTTTCATGTTTATGACGATAAGATCTTTGTGGCCTCTTATGTTTCCATTTTTTGTTTATATAATAAATAATCGCATATGAGCTTACTGACTAGATCAGGTTCAACCTAACTTAACACGAAAAGTAAAGGTAAAGTATAAGATCCATATAATAATAACAAATATTTATACGTAAATACTAACAACATGGATACACTATAAACGATTTAGGCACAATTATTTACACCCTATTTACACTTATAAAAATATTCAGTTAATGTTTAATCATGGTAGTCCGTGTAGAATCGAGGTTTATTCTTCATGAACGCTATTTTCACACCGTATTGGACAAGTTCCCAAGCAGCATTGGCCATAGTTAGTGGTGGTGGAGAACCTAAGACATAAAATATATTTTATTAAAAAGTGTAAGCAATTTATTCTAAAATATATCCTCAACAGTTTGAGTAAACATGGAGAGTAAATGGAAGTTTGAAAATCACCCCAAAGGATTTTAGCTTCATGGATTCCCAGCCTACCAGGAAATCACAGTCTAAATACCATAATGAGGGGTTAAATACCTTCATGAATCAATCGGTTGTTGTTCTCTAATCCAGGGGATTTACTCATGGTTGTATTGCCATAAACCCGTGTAAAGCTACCTTTTATCTTATTTTTTTGTAATTTGTTAATAGTCAATGTAAACAATTTTGACAACCTACAAATGCCATATTACATTACCAACACCATAGATTTTTAATCTCTTACAAAAGTTAACATAGTCCTTATGATCTTTACGATTACTAAATTTTTATTTATGTTTTTTGACAATACATCGTTATTTTAGTACCTCAACTGAATGCTATATTGAAATCATACTGAGTCAATTTAATATTGCTCATTACGCAGCACAGTAAGTAGTGTACAGGCTGGGTGAATGACATGTCCTTTTTTACATTGTAGCGTCGATTTATATTTTTACTGTAGGGATACATTGTTATTAGAACTTGCTGTTTGTAAATTAATATTTTATTTATTTCGCTTTTATGTATATTTCATTGGAATGACAATTTGTTTTAGTATACTTTCATGAAAAATAAATATAACATGAATCAGTTTACTGTTTTACATTATAGGTAGAACTTACCTTGCTGTCCAAAATGAGCAATTTCTATCACAGCTCCATCTAATTGTGGATATTTTTCGCTCATTTCAGGTTTTTTCGTCCACCCACGTAGCTCGTAGACAGTACCGTCTCCGCCAATCGCAAAACTGAAACGCCAAAAAAGTGTGGTTGATTTCGCAAACATTCATAATAATGTGTTATTGTATTTATTCGAGATTGAAATAAAAATGCTAGTCATTTGTTACCTTGTTACCAACTATAATTAAATAGTTTATGTAGTTTATCTAATTTCCCTAAAATCTAATGAAAAAAAATTCAAAACAACTATAGTGTTGTTACACTTTTAACTCTCTAAACCGTAAAAAAAAAACTTTTTCTTAAATATGTTTGTACAAGTTTATAAAATGTTACCAAATTTATTTGTTTAAAAATGGAAATTTTGGTATACTGTTATACATTTGTAACTTTTATAGATTTAATACACTCTTGTCTTTACGGTGATAAAGGAGCATAATGCTGGATATTATTTATCACGAATAGCATATATTATTTAACATATATTATTAAATAAAGCATTATTTTTTTTATTTATTTAGCATTTATTATTTGAATAGCATATGCTTGCTATTCAACCAAGTCTTTTCTATTGCATGTAATGTTAGTCTCTTATCTGCCTGTCAATAAATTATGCAAAACAACAAAAAAAAAGGAAAAAAGCATGAGAAAAGGCAGAAGAGAAGAAAATTTAATTAGGCTAAGCAATTTTATTTCACATTTCACCTTCACTCTTTTATTACTTTTCGTTTATCTAATCTCAATCTTTCAATATTGTATCTGTATCAGCATGTCAACCCTGTAATGCCAACCCTTGTAAAAATGATGTTATACCGTAAACAAATAAACAAATAAACGAATAATTCCAAAACCTCATTTAGTTATCATATTCCTTTTCCAGGAGGACACGTTGACTTCAGTTTTCAAAGTAATTAATCTGCTGCATATAAATTGATTTTCCCGCAAAGTCAAAGGTTTCGTAGCTAAAACTCTTTCACAAGCCCACCCTGAAGCTCTGGTTAGAGAAACTAATCTACCTTGATTAATTTAGTAATTAATAGTTTAGTGCAATCAATATTTTAGACATGCCTCAGCACAGGCTTTCGGTATTTATTTATTTATTTATTTACTTTTTTTTATTTTTTTATTTATACGGTAAACACCATTCTTACAGTCAATAATACATGAGATTCAAGTTACAAGATAAATATATATAAGCCAGATACAGATTCATCCTGCTAAGTAAACATGCATAAACATTTTTAGAAAAATAACGATACAAGTAACCAAATCTAGATAACAATTGATAAATATTTTAATATAATAACAGTAACGAGCAAAAATATGAATATATTTGACAGACAAGACAGAAAAAAACCCATGACAATAATATAATAACGGTGACGTAAACTCAGTGAAGAAATGTTAACATTGCAATAAATATTTGTGAAAGTGTAAACAAACAAACAAACTAAATTAACAACAACTTAACTAAATTAAACAAACAAATTAAAATACAACGTCGATGAAATTCTATTTAGTGATTTTGACGAAGTTAAACGTCTTATTAGAGAAGAATTGCACTTTTTGGTTACATTATATTTGAATGTATTCCAAAATCGCATATGTATTCTGAAAAGTCAGATTTATTTCAACATGATGCCAAAACATGAACGTTGTACGTTACGTAGCATGATGTTATATAGGATGATTTGGATATCATCCCATATAAAGAGTCCGCAATGTACATGTTTACGTTAGTATCGAATTTGGTTGTTTCAACATTATGTACTGCTGTAAAAATGTACTACCACAGTTTTTATGTACGTATACTATGGACATTATGCATATTAGTACTGTCTATGAGATAAATATTTGATGGGAGGGAGTTGGTCTAGAGGTAGAGTACCAGGCTTCGGAAACCGAGGTCCCGGGTTTAAACTCCTCCTATTAAAACTGGGTTTTATCGATGCGATTATGCAACAATCTTCTATGGATAGCCTCAAGTAATGTGTAAAACAGTTCCGGGATAGAGCCTACCTAATTAGAATGTGAAAAATTATCACGAAGAAAAAAACTGTCTATGAGAAGTAGGCACCTTTTTCTGACTTTTGTCCATGGATTTACTTTAAAACACACAATAAAAAGCTCATGCAACCAATCTTTTTTGTAAAAGATAATGCTCTTTTAATTTTACCGTATGGTATTTTCCAAGTCTAAGTTCTTACCTCCTAAAACACTGCGTAGCCAAAGTTCCATCAAATAAAATTAAAATATATGTTTTTCACAATATTATGAACTTTGAAAACAGAGGGACTGCTGGTTGATAATATTAAGATTTTCAACATTGCATAAAAGTTGGAAAAAATAATTCTACCATTTCTAACCAAAACAGTGATGATACTTCAAATATACTAGACAAAATTGGAAACCAACTTTTACCTACCTGTAGGGAATGTCAGGCATTCCTTTCTTCAAACTCTCCTTAGTCATAGCCTTGAGAAATCTCTGGCACTCGTCGAACAGTCCGCACATAGGGGTTTGTGTGTATGAGAAGAGCACGGCAGATATGGGATGTTTCAATGGAGGAATCACAACAGTTGACACTTCTGTGCTAACTTTCACAAGATCTGCTCCACTTGTCTCCAGCTGTTGCTCATCATCCCACTCATCCCTGTACACTAGGTTGAACGGTTTCAGAATCTCCTCCAAATCACGATATTTGTGCAGTTCTTTGTTGATTGCTACATTTTTGGGATGCATTTTCACACCCATGTTGACTGTTTATGTTGTGGAAAGCTTAAATATTGAAACAAATTAAGTAGCTAATGTGAAGGTTTTGTCACTTCCATTTGTAGTTAACTAAGGAAACATTCGTTTTACATTTTTGCGCTAGAAATAAATTGGAACATTGAAGTGTTTGAAACCATGTTGCACCGTCCGTTATCTTCTAATTACTTACTAAGTTATAGTGAAGATAGTTAAGTAGATATTATGCCATACAATTCATAAAACTATGTTAGTTTTGATAGCTGAACCAACATAGAAAGTTGTAGATTTATTGCTGAAGCTGTGAGCTTCAAACCGAGGTATAAAAGGTTCACATAAAAATTACGACAATTAAACATTATGGTGTAAAGTAGATTTAGTTATAACAATTAATTTTAAAGTTGATGCAGCTTAGGAATTAATAATATAACAATTATTGTGTTCATAGTATGTAAAGTCTGTCTTGGTTTTACAGATTTCCTTTGTGTTAGCAAACAACATAATCTTATTTTTTCGTCCTAGGCCATTAGGCTTAAGCCCGAGGTTGATTTTTGTTTGAGTCAAGTGATGAGCCTGTACTCACTAAGTTGTATATAAAATATTTTTTTAATATTTTTATTTTATTTTTCGTTTTGATGTTTTTCCACAAGTACTATATTATGAGGCAACTTAATGCCCGGAAAATTTATTATTTTGTATAATTATTTAATTATTTAATTTTTTCACCTTACCTCAGGTTAGATCTAGGGGCTGCAACATTATCACTTAGATCAAAATCAATATAGGGGATTAAGTCGGCTTTGAACCCGGAATCCCGAGGAAACCAGCTCACTCGCTACACACAACTAAAGTTATACTTCAACAATAGAGTTTTTAATTATTCATTTATTTGTTGAATGTGGCTCTGTATAGTTTTTTGTTATCATTACTGTTTTCATCTCCACTGACTCCCATATATAGACGAAATGATGCGGGCACATTGTTGATTTTGGTTTTCTATTTATATTAACCATCACAAAAAAAAAGGATTTAATTAAATAGTTCAGTTTAATTGATATTTTTATTAAGTTTGTATACTTTTGGTATGCTTGATGTTTAATTATCAAGAATGTATTTTAACTGAAAAATACGCTTTCATCCATTAGTAACAGTTTAAATTGATAACTTTTGAACTAAGTAGGCCTAGGGGAAGTCACGTGACGACGGATTCATGCTAGACGTGTCTATTTTGCTCTGTAATTTCTTTCCGATTTTATCAATATACTTAAACCATTTGAGTTAACTTTTGTTGTTGTGTATAGTCAATGATTTTCCGCATCTACTGTTGTGGTTCCCTGGACATTTTTCTGCGTGAGTTTTAAATGTCAGAAGTTTTTAAATCCTAACCTAGTTCTGTTTCAATTAACATTTGGCCAATATTTTGCAACCCTATGCAGCTAATCTGCCCAACTTCCATCTCAACATTTGCTAAACGAAGCGCCACTGTACAGAGGCCAGACGCCACCTATACGGGATACGTGCAGCTACCCCTTTCTTGAGAACATCACAACGCTACCTATGAGCGATTCTGCAAGTTAGCTACGCCTGCAACTTTTGCGATGCTTCCCGCTTGATAGTTGAGTACTGCGCAACTGCGTTTCAACTGTTGAAGGCACTACAGTATCCAGAATTGACGGGAAACTATTCAAATTTTTGTTTGCAATATATTAGGAGGGAAGGTAGCACATTGATGGATGTAGAGTCTGCTTTGTATAACGTGACTAACTTAGACGATGAATCTGAACATATTTTTTCCTCACTTTATAATGAAATAAACACTTTAATTGCTAACAATGACGAATCCCAAAACTCACTGTTATTGCCAAACCTCGCAAAACTTATTATAAAAGTTGACAGTATCCATAAAAAGGAATATGATATCGAGACAAGTAATCTAAAACTTAAAGAAGAACTAAATATGTTGCATAGAATTGCGCAAAATGAGAAAGATCTTAGATCTGAGGAAATTAACAACTCGTTCAAGATCCAAGACTCAGCTAACGATGAAATACACGAACTTCAGCAAAAGATATCGGACTTGCAACAAATCATCAGTGGGTTGAACTCTGAGAAAGAATGCCTAACTCGTCACATAAATGAAATCCAACGGGAAAATCATATAAGTACTGACATTATCAATAAGCTGACTAAGGAAATCTCTGACCATAAGTTACAGCTTACAGCTATTACGAAACAGAGTAAGCCTTCATCCACAAATAATGACTTGTGGTTTTCTGATGATATATTACAAACCTATTTTGATTCACTCTACGACAATATAAATGACAGACAGGACATTCTTCTTCTTGGACCAGGAGCAACGCTACAGATAAAACTAGGATCCTCGGTCGACGTACAAAAACAGCTTGAATTGATGTCGTTTGGCTCAAAAAAGTTTGTCTTTTTATGTGTGAACGACAGCTTGGAATTACAGTCTTCTGACTCCGGATCCCATTGGAGCCTTCTCATATATGACAGTACATCTTCCAAAGCTTATCACTGGGACTCAATAAGTGGCTATAACAAAGCTGCTGCAGCAAGAATTGCCCACCGTCTAGGTATTAGTGAGCAGCACATCCAAGAAGTTTCTTGCAATCAACAAAAAAACTCGTTTGAATGCGGCTTGAATGTTTTAGTGAATGCAAAACTGGCTTTGCTAAATATTTTTAAACACAATAATATATTTCCTTCTATATGCAATACATCACAGAAACCTACTCTAATAGGTGACACCAAGAGAACTGATGTGAGTATTCTTGAAGAAATTAACAACCTAAAGCAGGCAAACCCTAGTAAATTTATCATGGAATCGGACAATAGTACTTATTCCACTGCTGCAAATGAAGATAATAACTTAAGATTGAGAAGTCTCAGTAAGTGGCCGTGTTTACCACCTGTAACAACAATGAACAGATATGAACCTCTCGCTGAATCAATACATGACACTAGTGCAAGTAATCAATCTGAAGAAGAGAAAAGTATTACTAAACTTGCTACAGGGGAAAAGTCAATTAGGGCTCCGGAAAACTTACCATCAGAAGACCCGAGAATTGTGACCACCAAAAATGTGCCCAAACGTTTTAAAAATATGGGAAACCACCTGATGAATTCAAATATCAAATCACACAACCAGAAGACCCAGAAAAAAATTCAAATCATTGGAGACAGTCATGCAAGAGGCTTAGCTAAAATGACAATGGATTTATTTTCTGAAGAGTTCAGGGTATGTGGCTTTACATGCCCAAACGCCAAAGTCGATAAACTTATGATGAACAGTAATACATGGAATGACAATGATTTGACAAAATTTCTTGCTGGTGCTAATAATATATATAGCAATGACCTTAAAGCTTTATACGCCAACCTTAAACTGCCAAATATGAAAACTCCGTTATTTCTTATCACCGTACCCTTCCGCCGTGATGTATCTCTCTCACAAAAGGTCAACTTTGATATTTTAGAATATAACATTTTTTTTAAATGATGTAGCACATTCAAATGCAAATGTTTTCATTATCGATGGTTCTTCCTTATCTGAGAAATATTATTCAAAGGATGGTATTCATTTGAATAAAAGGGGGAAAAAGGAACTTTGCAGATGCATACAATTTAAGTACGATAAAGTCATCAACAAGCTTAAAGATAGGAGAACGGACACACTCTCACCCCTGGACAACTGCCACTCAACGCCGAATGATAAAACTCAGTCTATAGCAATGTCCATCGAAGAAATAAAGCGTGATCTATTTTCTGCCCCTGAGGATCATGCTTTGGCTCACTGTGTTGCCAGGGATTTACGAATGGCAAAAGGCATTGCGGCTAAATTCAGGAGTAAATTCAAGAGAATTGAAGAGCTTAAGTCCCAGAATGTAGGTGTTGGTGGTTGTGCCGCACTGAAGGTTGACAGTCAGTATATTTTTTACTTAGTAACAAAAGAGTTAAGTTACAAGAAGCCAACTTACCAAACTCTCCAAAACTCACTCGACAATCTAAAGGCAAAATGCATCGAATATAAGATCTGCAAGTTAGCTATGCCTCGTATCGGTTGTGGGCTGGATGGACTTCATTGGGGAAGAGTTAAGGAGATGGTAACCAAAACGTTTAATAACCTAGACATAAGGATCGGCATTTATGAATTCAATGAGGAAGGTTTGACTGAGTGGGAGATGGGTAAACCTAACTTCCAGACCTCAAAGTTACCGACAGTTCCATCTACAATAACCAAGAGTCAAACCCAGGTGAATCATCAGAAGACTCGAGTTAACAAACATTCAAAGGATGATCCCATCGAGAGACAACCTAGACAGGCCAAAGAGGCAGATCTACCAACTGATGTGATCGGGACTCGGGATGTTGCTTCTCCGACGTCCAGTGCACCTGGTCAAGACACACAACCTACAACTCCTGACATCTCACTCCACAATGACCTCAACACAACAAATGAAAAAAGAACCTGAAATACCCAAGAGTTTGATTTCTGTAGAAAGTGAAGAAATTATAGTTGATAACAGTTTTACTGATGTAAATACTAGGCAGACTAACATGAAATATTTTTTAAGGAACAGAAAGGTCATGCAAAAGAAAGCATAAGACTACAATCTAAGACCAATTCCTCTTATGTGGGCACTGCTGACACACAAGCACTTAAATTACTAAACATTTTACATTGCAATATTCAAGGGATAACCCAGGGCAATAAAATCGATGAAATAAATCTTTACATAGATTCTTTTAGAACAAAACCTGATATTGTTTGTTTCTCTGAACACTGGGTTCCATCTACATGCCAAATTCCACTTTTTCAATTCGATGGGTATCAATTAGCCGGTTCATATTGCAGAGAGAAACAAAAAAGAGGTGGGGTTTGTGTATTGGTGAATAATAATTACAGTATTAAATTAAGAGCGGATCTTGGAAACTTTACGGTTGACTCTTATTTTGAGTGTTGTGGTGCTCAGATCACGGACCCTCTTGATTTAATTGTGCTTTGTGTCTACAGACCTACCGTGTATACCAAAATTGCATATGATATTTTTTTTCTAGCTTGCGTTCACTTTTACAATATTCTATTCTTAAGAATCCTAAATCCTTTTTTATACTTACAGGAGATTTTAACATTGATATTTTGAAAAATAGTTCTCAATATGAAGAGTTTCTTTCAATATTAAATTCATTCAATCTTTTTACAACTATAAAGGTACCCACTCGGGTTTCAAATGTTTCTAGTACATGTATTGATAATATTATAACAAATTTTAAACCTAATTTATGTTTGCCTTCTGTGGTACAAAATGGTTTATCTGATCACTTAACTCAATATCTTCAAGTGAATTGTGAATATTTTACCAAGAAACATACAGAAACTGTGGTTAATAAAAAAACAATATACGTAAGACATTTTTCTAAGGTTAATATCTCCAATTTTGTCAATTCTTTAAAATCAGAGGATTGGTCTTACTTCTTTCAGAAATTAAATGTAACATCTGATGCAAATACTATTTATAAGTGTTTTTTACATATTTTTAAACTACATTTTAATGCGTCTTTTCCATTAGTTAAGGCTAAAAATAGTCTTAACCGGAATAAAGATAAAGGTTGGCTTACAAGTGGGATAAAAAGATCTAGTAAACATAAACGGGAACTTTTTGAGCTCAGCAAACGATCCACAAATCTGCATTTTAAAAATTATGTTAAAAAGTACAGCAAAGTGCTCAGTAAATGTATAAGAACTGCTAAAATATTACATAATAAAAATAAAATTAAACAATCGTTCAACAAGACTAAAACTGCTTGGCAAATTGTAAAAACAGAAACGAATACTTCCGCCAGTAAAATAGACAAATTTCCATTTTTATCCGAATCCGTAAACATCAAAAATCAGTTAAATTATGTTAACAAATTCTTTACAGAAACTTGCAAACTTCTAAATGTTAATTCTGATCCTGAAAGCTCAATAAATTTTTTACAACAAGGGGTCCGACCTAATTCTATGTTAATATCTTTCAAAACTACAGATCCTCAAGAAATTCAGCAAATAATTAACGAATTAAAACCTTCAAAATCGTGTGGATGGGATGAAATATCACCCTTCATCATAAAACAATGTTCATCTTTTATTTCAATCCCACTTGCTCATTTAATCAACACTTCACTCTATACAGGTGTCTTTCCGGATGTATTAAAGCTCTCAAACGTGATACCAGTTATAAAAAAAGGCAATCCAAAAGAACTAACTAATTATAGGCCCATTTCATTACTGCCGACATTCTCAAAAATTTTTGAAAAGATAGTTTTTAATAGGCTGTATGATTACCTTGATAAATGTCAACTCTTAAACATGAATCAGTATGGGTTTAGAAGGGGTAAAAGCACTGTAGATGCCATATTTAGTTTTGTATCTGAGGTTGCGGATGCTCTTGACAGGTCGCAGAATGTATCTGGTCTCTTCTGTGACCTGTCAAGAGCGTTCGACTGTGTAAACCATAATATACTGATTCGGAAGTTGCAGTTTTATGGTATATCGGGCAGGACCAGTAAATGGTTGGTTTCATTTCTATCCAACAGAAAACAGTGTATAAATTTGCAGTCACTGGGAATTAAATCTGATTATAGATTAATCACAGATGGTGTACCTCAAGGGTCCATTCTTGGACCCTTACTCTTCCTGGTTTATGTCAATGACTTGCCCATGACCTTAAATTCTAAATTGGTTATGTTTGCTGACGATACTTCTGCTATCTTCACCCATCCAGATAAATCAATGTTTCCACAGCTTATCAAACAAGAATTCCAAAAGCTGGAAAGTTGGTTTCAAGCTAATGGACTTTTACTAAATCAATCCAAGTCTCTTTTAATGAACTTTAAAAACAAATTATTTTAATAACAATTTTTCTCACGAAAACACCACTCTATCTTGCAACCTTGCCAACTCCACCAAATTTTTAGGAATAACAGTAGATCATAAATTAACCTGGAAAACTCACATAACAGACGTCATCAAAAAGTTAAATAAAGCATATTTTGTAACTCTCATTCTTTCTAGATCAGTTGATATTTCTACTCTTATGATGGTATACTATGGCTATGTTTATCCTATTCTCAATTACGGAATTATTTTTTGGGGAAATTCCGACAAAAATAAAAAAGTTTTTAAATTGCAAAAAAGAATAATTAGAACAATTTATTCTATCAAAGCTAGGGGTTCTTGTAAAAATACATTTAAAAACAATAATATCCTTACTTTTCCCAGTCTGTATATCTACAATTTATTAATTTTTATGAAACAAAATATTTCTAAATTTTCTGTTAATTCGGACAATCATAATTATAATACCCGACACAAAAGCTGCCTTTTATACCCTAAACATAAATCCTCAACTTTAGAATCTTCTCCCCACTACTCTGGTGTTAAGTTTTACAATAACCTGCCTGATTCGATTAAATCTGTAGCTTCCCTTAAGTCGTTTAAGAAACAGTTATTTAAGTTTTTATGTAGTAAATGCTGTTATAAGGTAAAAGATTTTTTCCACTGACTCTTGTACATTAGTTTTAAGATATTTGTTTTATCACGATTATTGTATTGACGCTATTTATGTATATTGTATACTAAATGAATAAAGGATAATTTGATTTGATTTGATTTGATTATAATATATAATTATTTGCCTTTTTACAATAAAAATGGATACAATAAGCTTACAAATAGCCCGTTTCAATCGAGAATACAACAAAATCGTCTGATTATAAATTAAGATCAACTATGTTACTCATTTTTCTGAAAGTTTTGTTTTGTTCATTTACTATTATAACACGCATAGTTATACAGTTGTATGAAATGGAATATTTAAAAATTTACGCTTTATGTATGGGTAAAAACATTTTCTGTAATATAAAAATCCCACTGTTCATCTATCACGAATTTCAAATATTTTAATGTCTTGTGTAATCAAATTAAAACACTATTAACTAATTTCCCATCTCACTATGTATTTAAGTACAGAATACATAAATAAAATACAACTTTAAATAGTAAAGCAAACAGTTTCAAATGTTTATTACAATAACACAAGTTTAACATTATATACATAAAGCTTAGGGTATAATTACACGACTTGACACACATTTTCTAGCAATACACTATACAAATAAAGGATGTCGGTCGGGCATAGACTTGTGTGTGATATATTTCTTTGACATTCCAAACAAAGTTAAAAGCCAGGAACCGTTGATTTGATTTATCGATGGTGGTTTACCTAGAACAGACAAAAATTCATTAAAAAATGCCCATGAATTTTTATAATAAAAAAATAGGAATGAATTAAAACGTTTTTACTACACATATAAAAAACCAGGGTTGAAAAGACACCTTTTGCCTTTGAGAAACTATATTGTCATTATGTACTATTCTATAAGTTCGTGTGACTATTTATGAATATAAAATGTTATTTGTTGTTTCTCTGTATAACATTAATACAATTTATTCATTCTTTTTTCACTACATAAACAAGCAACTGATCCATACGTATAAAAAATTTTAAAATATTTGAATCCATTTAAAATTGTTAGATGCATAAGATATTACGCTACCAATTAAATAAGAAATTGAAAAATGTGCTACTGAAAAACTTTAAAATTTCAATAAATTTAAATATCAATAATTCAGAGTCAAATATTCTTTACAGTGGTAAACATAAATAAATTTAAAGAATTATTTAATAGTTTACTTTTTCATCGGGAATACTTTCCTGTTGGAAATGTGATTGAGGTATAGGTGATGTCCACTTAACCATAGGTTGACAATAACATCCTATGGCCCGGCAGGAAAATATAACATCCTATGCCCCGGCAGGAAAATATAACATCCTATGCCCCGGCAGGAAAATATAACATCCTATGCCCCGGCAGGAACGTAATGAAAACATCAGTTTGCTACAGTACGACGAAAATATGTAATAACTTCATTGTAAACGTATATCGGTATGAAGTCATATAATCTAAGCTTGTCAACAAGTTTAAAGATTGGCTTATCTTACCCTTTCTCCCAAAGTGAGCTATTTCCATACTTTCTCCCCACAAAGCTGGGAAAACTCTGCTTCGTTCAGGCTTTCTTTTCCAGCCCCTGCATTCGTACACGGTGCCATCACCACCGACTACAAAGCTGAAAGATGATAGAATTTGCTAAGAAAGTAGGTCGTTATTTTTCATTATTGAAGGGAATCGTTTTTCATTTAAACCATAATAAATGGTAACAAGATTAGTGGAACCAGATTTATTTTAACCAAATTGCAACCACAAGGCCTAAATGTTAATTAATTACATTTAATTTTCTTTTCAGCTTTGATTAATTAGATTTACGTTACCTCCCAATAACTAGGAAAGATCGATAGAATGTGTAACATTTGTATTAATCACATAGAGTACTCAACTAAACCAAACATGTATCAAAATATATTTTGTTAGGAATCGTATATGTATTACAAACAGACAACACCACTGTATTTTCGTGTCAGGTGTTAAACACATTTTCAATTCAAATTGGTTTGTGTAAGCTAAAAAAATAACAAATGTTATTACATATATGTTGGTCCATTGGTTATTTCAAAACAATGTAATCGAGTAAGATCAAAACTAATTAATATCTTGGAAAATGTGTCAATGTTTTACGGATAAAACTAATTAAAATTTGTCCGTAAAAATATAAAATACAATGATTTAGTACTCTTTAGTTAAGCTATCTTATTCTTTAGTTAAATCCTAACGCTTCGGTTGGATCCTAATGAAATTTTGTAATAATTTGATTTTATTTAAAAGGGATGTTTATAAAATACCAAGGATGTAGTCGTTATTTTAGTTTGATTTCATTAGCTTTGCATTATGAAACAACAAATTCCAAGGGGCATTAAAAACATGGTAATATATTTTTTTTACAAATTTAGAATTACAACCTGGAACATCAACGTAAGTTTGGTAAATTGACGTAAATTAGGTCGAATAGTGAAACCCCTTTTTAAAAGAATTGTCAAGGATACATAGCCATTTGAATCCCCACTGGTGAACTTCTTAGCGAAACTTACTTGAAAGGAACAGTCCACAGTCCTCTTTCTACAGCGTCCAGATGCATCTGGTACAGCTTCTCCTTACATTCCTCTGGACTGAAGAGGACATCTGTCTCCGTGTAGGACAAGATGATGTGAGGCACGGGGTTCGAGAGGAACGGTTTCTCGAAGTATTCACACTCCAGGAGTGGAGGCCCTCCCCACTCGTCCCTAGGGACTATCACCAGCTCTGTGTGTCTTCGCTCCCTCTCCCAGCGAAATGTGCGGGCCGTAGAGGTGGTCAGACCCTAAAATGACAGTAATGTTTGATTCCAAATTTTGAGAGAGCTTTTTTCTGTGTCTATCTAAGTCAGTGACATTCGTGTTTAGTATGTTAAATTAACCTTGATCTTGATCCAACGTGTCAGGTTCTTTAATTGTTAGCCTAATGATAAATGACATCTGGGTCTATATCTAGCTTAGAATCGTACTATTGACCTTCAGATTTAAGGCGTGGACTATAACCATTAGGTCACCCAAACAGTATGGATAGGTCAATCATGGAAAGGTCTTTAAAGTGCATATCTTGCACTCATTACAGGTTACTTATCTTAAAGAGACGTATAAAATATCAAAAATGTATTATGTATGTCAAGTACTAAAACTAATAAACAATTAACTGCTTTACCATAGTATACATTATGTTCACTGTATCTATATGAAACAAATTTAGCTTTGAAGTTAATTTGCCATGAATACTTCGTATTTATTACATCAGGGGGTTTTAAAAATAAAAAGTATTTTCATAGTTTGTTAAATTTATGTGAGGAAAGCCTTCAGTCCTTTGGTATTTAATATAAACTCACTATTGATTTCGTGAGTAAATATCAAAACTGTTTATCAATTGAAATAAAGGGGAAATAAGTAGTGGGCTTGAAAATAATATGTTTTTTAGGAGTTGTACGTAAAAATAATTTTGTTACATAAACAGGAAAACCCTACTCGATATCTACAACCTTGGTTGAAAAAAGTAATTAAGCTTTTTTGTGTTATGTTATGATAATATTAACGCTACGTGAAGCTTATATTACTTACAGGATCTGTCATAATTGCAGATATGTCCAAAGAAACATGTAAAACACTAAATATTTATGAAAAACTTTTCCTTAGACTTTAAAATTAGTCGCCAATTTCTCATTTTATACACACTCGCAAACAGTTACAATCACACTGACTAATTATGTAAACGAGACAAAACATCGTTTGCATTCAAGCCAGCTACGCAATGTTTAGTAGCATCGTTTATGGTTTTCAAGATAAACTTATCTTTAGAACCTACGAACTCCCTAAAACGTATAATATTCCCCTGTTGTCTCTGCCACATCTGGGTTTGACAACAACTTTTTTTTCTCATAGCAAAAAATCTTGTTTTAGTCAATGAGCAAATAGGCTGTATGAATGATGGGACGTAGTTAATTCATATAAAATATAACTTTCGTCCTTAATGTGCAACACACAAATATAGAAAATTTGCGAACTTTTACATAAATGTTGTGTTTAGGTTTAGACAAAGTAGTTTTTGTCACTAACTACAACAACTTTTTGTACATTAAGTATTTTTACAATGTGTTACTTAATTGGATGTTATTTTGTGTGATGGTTATTGTAAGCACTAGCAAAGTTTTTTTTTCTCTAGAAGGCCTTTTCTTTTTCTTTAGAAACACCCTACTAGCATATACACATTTTAATTTAACCCGCAGTATATGATATTGTAAAAGTACTAGAAATGTGTTTTATAACTGTTTTAAAGAAACAAAAGCCAATTAAACTAAGGTACGACTAGGGCTTGTAAGACCAAAGGAGAAGTAAGTGGAAGTACGAACAACTAAAATATTGTAGAACCTTACCAGCATTGTCTGGCATTATAGGAGAACGAAAACCCGTATTACATTATGTACCTATATGAAAAACATTATTTGGAAATTATAGCCTTCTTTCATTTTTGTGATTGCATCGACTACTTAAAGTTTTTCAGCGACATAAGTTCATAATTGAACTATTGTGGAAGAACAAATCCCATTTCAGTTACCTCGACGTGTGCCAAATCCCCATAAACTCTGTGATAATTTTTTTCACCTATAAATCTCACTCGACGCCTGTAAATTGACTAAAGTCAAATTTGAGATTCTTTAAGCGTAAAAACGTCAAACATTTAATAGGGCATTCACGATTTAAATCGGAAACCTCTAGTTGATGAATACAACGCTTCTCCAAAAAAATGTTAAACCACCACATGATTTTTCATAGCGGAGTATTGACAATATAAAACCCTTTTGTATTTGAATTAGAGTTTTTACTAAACACATATTCATGATTTAATCATGGATAAGGTTTTTACTCACTCGGTAAACCTAAAGTTGTTGGCATTTTCTTCGTTACCATTAAGCAAACAACAACGTATCGTTAAACGTATCATTGAAGTATTGTCTTTTTAAACCTTCACCAAAGTGGATGGAATTTAATTTTTTCAGGGTAGAAGTGAAAAAACTAATTTTTCCCCTATGCAACAACCTATGAAAATCCCGTTATCTTATTCCGATCATGCTGTTTCGTGAACCCGTTCGAAAATTATTTGCAAATATCATCAAAATAGGAAGATTTTGCTCATTTTATTGTCCTTGTTGACACAAAAATAAATATTGGAGTTTTTTCACCTCTGGGGACATAAAAGCAAAAGAGTAAATCAGTCCCGAGTACAGGTTTTACAATTAGACGTAGGGGCCTACAGTATTGACTTATTTCCCATATGGGAAATTCGCTAAAATAAGATTTTTTGTAGTTTGCATAGAATATTAGGCACAATTGTCCCATTAAGCATGAATTATGTTCTTGAATTACAACTCAACTTTAATACTTTAAAAATGTTTTACCATTTTACTACTTATAATGTTATACTACCAAACGTGACAATACTATCCTTGCTTAAGCACTATTTAAACAATTGAGTTCTAAAAGTTTATAACAATGGTATAAAATATGTTTTATTATACATAATAAACTTAATAAATACATAAACAAATAAAAAACGCAACCCTACACAACAAAACGGTGACCTTCATCATGACGCACAATCGGTCTCTTGAGCACTGTTATTTTCATGGGAAATGTGTAAAAGAGCGTTCTTCTGATCGGAAGAGGTTTTATATAATCTTTGTTTGTTCCATCGTTGACAATGTACCAAGAAGCGACCATTTGTTCATCGTTAGGTGGAACACCTGAAACTAAGGTTGGAATTAGTTAGAATAGAAAGTTGTTGTAAAAGTTGTAAGTACCTTTGTTTTACTCCACGTTTTCCTAAAATTTGAAAGATTTATGTTAAAACACATGACAACTCTGGTGTAACACCTGAAATTACGAGAGAAAAAATAAAAACTAATGCAATAGTTGTACATAATGTAAGTGATGTTTTACTACATAATTTCATCGTTGTTGAAAGATTAGGGTTAAATCTTATAATATTTTGCTCTGCAAATCCGAAAGGATATTTCATTTAGGATAGTTTGAAAGCTTTCATTTACCTGTGGATCCAAAATGAGCAATTTCCAAACTTTTTCCGGCCCACTCTGGAAATTCAGGATGAGGTTCAGGCTGTCTCTTCCAACCTCGAGCCTCATATACCGTACCGTCCCCTCCAACTACGAAACTGCCAAAGTATGTTAAAGTATATGATAACTATTTAAATAACTAAAGAGTATTAATCTATGTAGAACAACACATAAATTTTAAGCAAAAAGAGTAGACGACCAAAGTAAATTGTGTGCATTTGATTCAAACAAGGTACCTTTGTTTTCTATTTTGACTGCGTTTTGCATAGAAAAGCTTTTTAATTCACAAACAATTTTTTTTTGCAAATTAGATTATTGTGATCACAGCTTCTTTAGAGATTTAAACAAGTATTAAAAGGTTATTAAAACTAAGCATTAAAATACGTATTTTTTTAATATTTACGGTTTTCATGGAATTTGGCTTTATTAAAAATGACCGCCATATTGAAACGACACTTTGTAAGCTTTTTTACCTAATAAAGTACACATTTATACCAATTTTGACATTTCTATCTCGAAAAATGCTCAAGATATAAAATAATTCCTTAAAATCACTAACAGACCGACAAACAGAAATCTGGGCATTTAAGACCCATACTTATACGGCTTTTTATGTTTGTCTTAGCCCAAGGAACAAGTCAACAAAATATGTCCAGACAATTTGGAAACACCCTGTATATACAAAAATATATTATCCTCATTTAGAGACTTTTTCAGAACACACACAAAAAATAATTAAAATATTTGTATACATACCCATTTCTTACAAACAGCAAGTTTATTAACTAACAATACAAAAATACTGAAACATAAACAATTCAGTAAAATTACAGTCATTAGGCCTACATTTACCGAAAAAATATATTTTTAAATTTTAGACTTACTTCCATGGTAGATCATAGAGGCCATCTTTCTTGTATTTCCTTTGCAACTCATTCAACGCTATCTTACAATCTTTCCTTTCATTACACACGTCAGTTTCTGTGTAAGTGAAGATTACAGCAGGTATCGGATACTTTAGAGGGATTCCTTCTTTTTCTGAGATTGGAGGAGCTGAACTCCATTCTTTCCTTGTCACTAGAACTTGTTCGTTATCGTCCGCAACAGCGGTAGGAATTGGTACCATATAACAGGCTAAAGGAGTTTATGGAGTTCCTAACAAGTCCGTAAAAACACCATAAGGTTGAAACGATTCTATCACTTATTACATAATGAAAGTGTGTTATAATGCGTTATCTGTTTTCAAATGACCATGTAGAAAGATTTTTATCACCATTAACAGTCTTGTCAAGTGTTGAAAATATTGGATACAAAGTCCGGGCATAAAGTCCGGGCATGTAGTAGGGTAACATATTCCTATGCCATGAGATATTATTTGATACGTAGTTTTCGTAAAAGTGCTCAAAAATGTTCACCATATACAAGAAATAAGTTAAAGAGAATTGTTTGAATATAAATAATGGTGTTTGGATCATACATCATGCAGTTGCTAGAACAAATATTTATACTACTTAAGGTACATAAAAATATTGATGTTTACATGTGAACAGAGCTTACATTCAAAAATGTTTAGTTAGAAGTAACGTTTGCTTAAAAAATACGTGAAATTCTAAAATTGTAAAACAATATCATGCTTCTCATGTTTTATATTTAGAATATAAGTAGAATGGTAGTAATCTAGTCAAAATTTCCACAGAAGCATACATAATTATTCGTACCACATCATTTGGTACCATGATAGCATCAGGAATTTGTCAACTCTGTGAATTGTTTCAAAACTTTGTCTGCAAGGCATTGTTATGCAAATATTGTTTTCAGTATTTCCTTCTAAGCATGTACTTCTAGGAGAGGTTGCGTCACTTTTGTAGGGGATATTATTGACAAAACATTGTATAAAGCTAAACAAAAAAGTCTAAATATTTTTCTTATGTTGGGCAAGCATCCAAAAAAATCTTGATTTATGTCACTTTCCACCTAAAACAGTAGATCATTTTGCTTCATAATTTAGATTAAAACTACATAAAACCAGAAATTAACGTCGGGACTCTTTATTTGCTTATATGAGTTCTAGGAATCAGGCTATGAATCTATATCTTTATCTCTATCTCTATCTTTTATCAAAGTATTTCATTTTAGTCGTAGGAATGATCTGCAGTAATAAATATACACAACAAAAGAATTAATAGATAGAAACATGAATCAGTAAACAACTCGAGTAGTAGTTCATTAATTCCCTTCAGTTCTGAAGTAGTGATTTCATCCATACATTTTTTTTCTGTTAGTCAATTTGTAGTTTCCTAGGAGTTGCTCTATTCATTTTCACAATAGACATGTAGGTCATGTGCATAGGCTATGCAATATTCCCTGGCTTCACATTGAATTAGAATAGCTAGCTTTATATCCTATTAACAAATTAAATTATTTGAAAAATAAATTCAATACAATTTTCATGCAACGTCTATATACTAATATAACACAGGTAAATACTGTACAGAAAATATTTATACAAATTACATAATTTGAACACTTCATTACACATTTGACAGAATTTATTTATTTTGCTGTAACTTTTATGCGTAGAAGAATGAACTTCTTTCTGGTTCGGGTATGAGATACTTTTCTTTTATTCCATATTCGACCACTTCCCAAGCTGAGGCAATCTGTGCTTCGTTGGGTGGAAGTGTACCTTTCAACAAATACATAATTGTATTTATAGGTAAAAATATTATAAGTTAAACGATAAATTAAATCAAATAAAGAAAATGTGTCCGCATTTTCCAACTGTTTCAAACTGCGGTGACAATTAAGGATCCACTTAAATGGCCCCTGATTAAGTGGTAAGATGCATTGAAATTGTTGGTCTGATCTCTTTGACATATGGTATAAAACGCAAGTTAACAAATGCTGAAATGAATTAACAATTGACACAAATTAAAGCAGAAAAATTTTAAATTAAATCTTACGAAGATACAGCTCATACTAACTAATTATTAATATTTTTTGTTATTGCAATGGAGTATGAAGTGCTGAAGGAAAATCATATGTTTTACTTTTTAGTGAAATACTGTTAAGTGATTTAGAAATGTAATGCAAATTTAATCATTTAAGACTAGCACATTACTCATCTGTAAGGCTACGGGTCATTTTACACTCCCTCACCCATTTCAGCAATTTACCCTCTCTCATTGCATTAGGGTCATAAACTTCAGTCATCTAGCACTGAATGTCAGCATCAAACATGTATCTTAAGGTCAAAAACGTATCACTGGCCTTATCTTTCATGCAGTAAGGGATTCAATAATTTAAAATGTTTTTAACATACAGCAAAACATAAGCGTCAGCTACTGAGCTGCAAATGGGTAAACTCAGTTCACTAGCGATGTCAGTAAGCGGCGAGCCCTACGTAGACCTACACTAGTATACGCAAAACGGCTTTAATTCTTTTAATTTATAATTTTAATGAAAGCAAAATGTGTCACAATAAAATTAGTCTAACATAGTAAACAAACAGTATTAAATATGACTGAGATGGCAGCGTCGTCCTGTAATCCAACTACTAGGAGGTCACGAATTGTGGATACTTACAGGCATGATCTGTGGATACGATACTCCCTGGTTTGGATTAACGTCCAAACTAGTGAGTACTACGACTATCCACAGTACTATCCTGATAATAAGAGAAATTTATGGTAATACAGTCTAATTATATTATAGTTGGTTACCGAGGCAAAAGTTTTGTTTGGATTTCACTATAAACTTTGGTCACTTAGTTGTCATTGGCTGTATGGGCTATTAATTAACAGCTGTGACCAAGAAATATGTCGGCCTTAGTCACCTACAAGACTACAAGATCGTAACTCTGATCCTACACTCATCTCCATTCATACTTTGCTTAAATACCTACTTTGTATGGTTGCCATTTCAATGAAAAGTGTTTAAGTATTAAAGTATGTAAGTATAGAAAGTACTATGGATTTTAGATCTTACCTCTGGTGCCAAAATGTCCGATTTCAATGCTCTTCCCATTCATTTCCGGTTCCTCAGGGTGAGGCTCGGGCAGTCTGTCCCACCCTCTAGCCGTGTATACCGTACCATCCCCACCAACTACGAAACTAAAAAATTATAATAAAACTACTTATAGAAACAATATTCATTATTTGTGTTCTAAAATCAATTTGTCATAGGAAAGATATTTCTAAAAATTAAGAATTCAAACATTTTAAGCGTTGTATAAATTCAGTATGTAGTATTTTATTGGTAGTATGAAAATCCATTAGGAAAGTTAAATTGATTAGTAGGTATATTACCTTTTTAAAGAAGTGTCATTCTCAATGAAGTAAAAGTATACTTATTGCATCTCATTAAATTTACTAGGTATGTTTATAATAGTAAAAAATATATAAATTATTGTTTATAATTTATAATAATATTTATGTTTTTTTTTCAATAATTTTCAAGACTCCTTGTGTATTATTTTAATACTTTGATGATTATATACGTAAGGAAATATTTAGGCAGGTAGTTACTCTCAACATATTAGACTAGGCCTACAAAAGCAAATATTTTTTCTGAATAGTGTTGGAACGTCTGTTTAATGTTTATATTAAAATTTATAGTTTATTTATTCCAGTAAAATTAAATCTGTCATAATAATCAATAATATTGTGTATTAAATATATCTTACCGTCCCTAAATATTGTGGTGACTTCGGACTACATTAATTGTGTTTTCTCGTTTCTACTTATTGCTAGTACTATTCTGACATTTAGTACAAATTAAAATCCATCCTACGTTTTTCCTGTACAGCATCAAAAAATATATACTATCACTTTAAATTTAACTTTCTTGCCTTGCATTATACAACCCCGTTACTCACTTCCATGGAATCTCATACATCCCCTTCTTCTTGAGATCGTCCCTCAGATTTAGCAAATAGTATTTGCAGTCTACTTCGTAGAAGGTATCTTTACTTCCAATAAACGTCATGATGACTCCCTCCAAGGGGTGTTTCGCCATGATACCCTCGTCCTCCTCGAACTCCGGCGGAGACCCCCATTCATTCCTCTTTCGCCAGTTGAACGTGTAAGGGGTTGGCGTATCTGGATTGAACCTCGAAGGGTCAGCCTCGAGAAATGGTCCACTTCCGCCTCTGAAGTGGTCTCCCTCTTCCACTTCCGACGGGATGAAGTGGTCCTCCCTGAGGCCTTTTTTGTTCATTTTCTAGAAAATTGTGTAAAAATTGATATTATGTCAGGGATTTATCAAGAACTTACTAAAGGTTTTTATTTAGAAGAGAAGTGCTGAGGTATAAAGTATTTTCTTACTTCAGGTTGTTCTTTGGGCCCTTTTTGTAAATTGTTTTGAGAATTGTGTAAGAATTTTGTTTTGAAAGGAGCATACCGAGAACTAACTATTATTTTTTTCTAGAAGAGGTATACTAAGATCTACAGGCTTTTGATTTGGATAGCATGACGGATATCGTCCTCCCCAATGGATTATCACATGGATAAAATTAGGTGGAGATTGACAAGATTTGGCGGACTTTGGGAACCAAAGCTTCAATCTTAAGTGCGAAAGGTAAAATTGCACCTTTTCTTATTTTCTGTATTAAAATGTATTTAAAAAAGTGTATTCAAAAATATTGTATCATCCATCTATACCACAATATCCACACTACTACAAAGATTACGTACAACAATTTACAACCTATACTTTCATCTGTTATTTTCATACATGTATCAGTTTTAAAACAAACTACATTAACTATTACTGTTGTATTAACCTTACTCACCAAATTCTTGCTTTCAAAATCACTTCCAAAAGGTGCTTACATTTTGAACAAACAAAACTATGTCAATTAGAAAATTGTTTCACATTTTTACTAATGCCGGATGGTATTTTGATAAACTTGCATTCTCACAATTCATTAATAAAAAGTGTTAATCGGAATTAGAGGTCAAATATCTTACAACTATGCTGATAAGAATATTACTAAGAAAATAACCGCCTGAATGCAATGTTAACTTTAAACTTGTTGAGAATATTAAACCAATGGTTTTTATTAAATTTTCACCTAAACTGTTGTTTAAAAGGTTTTTAATTACATTAATACGCTAGGATAAGGTTTAGATTCATCGAATATTTAACATAATGTGTTAGGATTTACAATCTCATATTATAGTTAGGCCTATAGGGTAATTTTCTGATTAACACAGATCCTAATTTACGCTTCCAGGTAATGTTTTTACTTAAAATATTGATCAGTTGGATCAATTAATTTGTAAAATAACTGGGGAGCTCCCCTTCAAGTGCTAACAGTAACTATACAAAAATTGTGGATTGTAAAAAACTACTTTTAGTGTTAAATTATCTTTGTTAAAGTTCTCTTTGTTCTTCTTAGGTAGTAAGATATTTGTGTCCCCGTATGCATTTCACCAGCCTGTGTGGAATCATCAGAGATCTTCTTAGTATGCTTGTTATCTCTCATTTTAAAGCCTACATTAAAAATATATACATATACATATATATATATATATATATATATATATATATATAATTGCATACGCACTGTCACTAGTATCGTGGTTGAGTTGATCGGACAACGAGACTTGATTAAATAAAAATAAGAAATACAGTAATAAAACCAAGGGACTTATAAAAATGGTTAATGAAATGTCATATTTTTATTTTATTTTGTACGTTACGTAAAAAGAATCTTTCGTAATAGATTCTACATGATGTAAATGTAAAGGATAGAGGAAACTTAAACCATAGATAAAACATGCTTAAACTATGGCTTGAATTCGTATTAACTTACCGAATACTTCACCCGCTCTATCTAACTAAATAAGGAGTTCTCTGCATAGTTGTTGCATACATAACCTACTTTTTGTTAAGTTTTGATTATCAAAGTTATCCTATTACTGGTAGTTTTATTTATTCAAACGGGAATACGTGGGTTATTTTCACACTAAACTAAATCTAAAACGAATTGACGTTTGGTACTGTTATTCAGTATGATTAATTAACTTTTAAGGACATATTCGTTTTGTTACCGTAAATTTTATTTTTAATGTTATTTTAATAGTGAGATACTTAAACATTACAAAAGAACTCTCTCATAGCAGCATACCACTGATTAAACCAATGGTCATTAATTAAATATGCACTTAAGCGTTATTTTTGATTTTATTTTGTTACTAATTAAATAGTGACCAACCAAAACTTCTGGAAAATATTCCTTATTTTTGTGGGTTTATTGGATTGGGGATACTTTACATTTGAACGCACAGTGTATTTTTCGTGGTTAACTTTTATTATACAACCGGTCCTCCTACGATGATTCCCTAAGAAAATAATTTGTTCCTTTTTATAAGTCAAATCATCGTCCATTATTAGTAATATTATTAAATATTCATATATTGTTCAATTGCTTTACATAACTATTCTAAATTAAATAAATTAATATAATCAACGTAGTAAAAACTGTTGACCTCCATATTCAGTGAAACATAAATAACGCAAATGTTCCTTTCTTTTAGAATTCAATCACTTGAGTTTTACTAGCATAAGACCTAATTTTACCCTGTTTAGTATAAATTTATTTGTTTTACTTTTACAAAATATTAAGGTGAATGAATGCATCAAGCCACTTCTCTTGCGATAGTAGTGCACCGAATTGTTTGCATGCAGCTCTAAGACTTTATGTGTCATATTCCAAGATGGTTGTTGCAATAAGGTCACAGTGGGGTTCCAAAGCTAGTTTTATAGCTACAATAGTTATCTGTTTCCTGCGATTGGTATCAGAAATTTCCTTAGAAAATCTAAATAAGTAGGTATTATATTACTGTATAGTGGCATTATTAAAAAGATTTAAAAAAATTACCAAGCTATGAATATGAAATGTTAACACAGGTTCTAAATATAGTTTAATTGAATTCTTTCCTTGTTGTACTAAAATTGGAAAATAAGTGGATATTTTCTAAATTAGAAAATTCTTTGGAAGAGTTGTGAAAGGAATCGTTGGAGCGATAGAATCTAATCTATCAAAAACGGAAATCTAATTTTCGTTCCTTTCCGGTTTGTCAGAGCCACTTGATATAAAAATCTCCACTTGTTACAATCTTTTCAATTTGCTGTTTATTTGGATGTGAAATTGCATTGTTTTCTAGAGAGGAAATATAAAGGAAAATGTGTTTTACTATGGAAAAACTGTCTAGTTGATACAAGTTTACGAAGTCCACGATATCTGTTAATGGAAATATTGTTTATAATATTCATAGGTGAGAATTTGTTATCATTATTTTTACCCAGTGACGGTGATTAAAGAAACTTCTACAGTAACCCGTATCATTTTCTTTTATCCACAAATGTAGTGAAATAGATTTCGATTGTAAAAATTATTTCAGTAAAAGTTTAATGTGTTATTTGTTTATAACCTTTATTGTATAAAACAGTTCATGTGGTACAGTTACTATGAATTTCAATCCTATTCTTGGTACATTCTTTGTTGAAGTAAATGTCTACAATATTCGTGGAAATCTTGATTCTCGTATTCCTATAAGTGAATGTTGACTTCAGTTGTACTTATGGAAACTTATTGGCCGGTACTTCAGGTAGCTAATAGTTTATAAGGGCCGCCATATTAATATTCTTGTCACCTATTTGAGTGTCCAATCGAAATCGATCACCGATTACCATCTTTTTTTTATGTATTTACCGTCTTGTGAGTAAAGTTTAAAAATATTTATTACTAGTGTTATTTTACTATTTTTAGTACTTTAAGGTCAATATAATGTAAAACATTAGGAAAACAACTGTAATGTCAACAATATAAGTGAGAAACTGGAAAAATTATGCTTTATTGTAAGAATTATTAAAAGGATAATAAGCAACAAGTAATAAGCTCTAAATATGGTTTTAATTCAAATAACGAAGATCCTTCAGGAAAATATTGGAAATGATATTGCAAAAACGCTCTTTAAGTCTATTAAGACACTTTATAGCAATATTTCTATTTTTAATTAACTTTTTTTCAAAGTATGCTATAACCCAAGGATGCAATCCTTATGTTCTTCAGATCTATACACTGAACCCACTACAAAGGGTGTTAAGCCATGTGTTAGTGTGGTATACATGCAGCTAGCGTTCCATTGTAGTCTTTACATGTTAATCCCAGGTGTTTAACATAACAAAGTGCCTTTGTTAAATGTTGTGGCTCGATTGCATAAAAGCTTTTGGTTACTCAGACAACGATGTTACAAGAGACAAAGTGTGTATTTCACAGTTACTTTGACACTATGTCAAATCGTCGGTCTGTATCTTATTTAAACTTTCTTTGTCTCGTGTTCACATATTTAATGACTTACAGATTCTCTATGTGATAAGTAGATAAAGCGAGTTACCTGTTGTATCCAAACTACTTACACGTTCTATATTTATCATGAACTGTATATTTTGTTTACATCTATTGCAATATCAATACGAAAAGGGATAATTTTTTTTAAGCTCCAGAAAACCTTTAAACAACAATACATTTATAGTGTCAGAGGGGTACGACTTTTTACTTGTATTGAAATAAAAAAATAATCTATTGTGTTCGATGTATATGTTTGTACGTATTTAGTTGTTTTCCGACGTTTTTTTTTCAATTGTAGGCTACTTCGTATATTCTTTGTACGATTAGGTACACATTTTCTAATGAAAAACTGCCATATAGCCTTAAATGGATTACAAAATGTGTGACGAGCTACTTGTGAATTTCAGAAGAAAATTTTTAACTATTGAGTGTACAATTTTCAAATCGCTACACCAAAGCCTTAACATTTAAACCTCAAATGAAAAAGTTCCTTATTACTTGCAAAAATTCATATTTTTATTTCAGTGCTAAAATACCGTTTTAGTTTATAAGAAACTAACTGCTCAAATAACAATTCAAAGGCTTCAAATTTACAATGCATCTAAAAATTTTACCAAGTTCATAAATGAGTACTGTTACCGTGGAATATTTTTCATAGTAAAGTCATTTCAAATTAATTTACTTTTAACGGAGTTCGTTCCTTTGTTTATCTCTTAATTTGGTAGAGGTATCGACATATTTTTCCTGACTAAAATATCCCTTGATATGAAGTTATTCGAGGTATTCTTACATAAATTACCTTATATAAGTCAAGTCGTTTAAAAGCTTCACAAGTTCGTTGCAAAGTACCACTCTAAGCCTAGCAAGATCGTGACTTGATTGTGCCATTTAATAGAAGGAAACTAGCTGCTACCTAATTAAACTTAAGTTAAGAGTATTTTGCTTAACGGCTGTTCAATTTCAGTTAAATGTGTAAGACATATTTTAGACTGTACCTAATTAAATTATGATTGTAAAATAATACATGTATTCAGAATTTACCTCGTTTCTCTTTTGAAGGATCATCTACAGAAAAGAACCTTTCTTTAGACCCCCTACCAAGAGTCTACGCTCAAATTAGGTTCCGTACTATGATTTAGGTGCCCTTCAAATCATCTAGGATATATTTAATTTTGTTTCTTTATTTATTCCTCTAGGTTCTAGCCCGGAATTGTTTTCTTCGTTTCTTCAGTCTATATCTACAGAGGGTACCGTAGTGGGATTATCACTTAGATAAAAAAACATTCATGGTGGGATTTTAACCCGGAACTTTTGGGAATGAAGTCCCGTGTTATATCCATACCTCCAGACCAGCTCGCTCCCCAGCCTGACACCAACGAATTCACTTGTAATTTAAATAAGGTTATATTGAAAAGGAAAAAACATTTCATGTACAATCTTTGTAATATTTCTTTATTTTCCCATACAAAGAAGTTTAATAGCGATCTCTTTCTACGGCTCATAGGGGTTTTAACACTAACAAGAAACCCATCGAAGCAAACAATATCCTAAAAACAATAAACTGACTGTTTTGGGTGCGTTCTGGTAGCGTTACTATTGGTCATAATGTATTCTTTATTAACCAGGTCACACCAATTGTTTTCATTGCTTTAACAGGACGAACAGCTGGTCGAATTACCGGTCGCAGTTGTATCAAACTATATATGTAAGTGTTTAACAGTCAATTCCATGATGGACTGTGTTTCATTCTAACAAAATCTATGCACTCTAACATAAAATATTGGTTAAAATGTTATCGGTATAGTTTTTGTTACAAGTATGATAATTTAATTAAGTATTAGAATCAAAATGTTGATAGTATATAACAACGTTTTATAAAATGTAGAAATCTGTTGGAAAAATATCCTTATTATTGGAAAACTCCAATAATAAGGAAAACGTGGTGAAGGCTGGCAACACAGAATCTTATAATATATGGTTTTCTACGGAAACATTGTAATAATTTTTCTGGGAACAAAGGAGGAAAGTACACATATGGTTAGACTAATATCGTACAAATTTCTGTTTAGAAAGCAAATATACAATGCTGAAAAGTAATAGTGTGTCTATGTCCAATATTAAATTTTATTTGTGTTTTACCACATCCACCAGTATTATTATTTGGGAAAATACCTAAGTTAAGACTATTATTGTTTAAATTACAATGTTACTAGGATCTGTATTTAATTAAAAGTGTTATTAATAAGACAAAATACATCTACTTTTATACTTTTTTTCAATAAATACAATTTACAAACTCATTTAAAAGCCATACATCCTTCTAGATACTAGTTTGCATTCATTTATTTATACTAAGTCATATACAAAAAGACGAGACACATTTCTTTACTTGTGGTAGTGAAAATAGATGTTAAAAATGTATTTAATTACCTGTTACAAACGAATCTTCACTTGTAGAGGATTTTAGTTATAGGTATTATTTTAAACTTGATCAACGAATGGGGCAAATTAATTGTAAACTGTATCATGTCATAGAGTTTAAGTTAAGCTTGAGTTGTTCCATTTACAGTTGTTTAGCCATATGATACATTGGTCAGCCAGTTATGTAGTACAAAGCCGGAACTTGACCTTAGTTCAGTAACTAATGTAATAACTATACATCTAATATACATGTTGGTTAACATAGTTAAAACCTTAACTGGTGTTATAGTTTTTACCAACTGATAAACTCCCAGCCACTTGAACACCGTGAACTTGAAAATTGCTTTAAGTTCACGAGTTTGCCATCCGACCACTTAACAACGAACTTAGATCATTCAGTACAAAGAGACAAGGAACAGAAGCAGGAAATCTAAGTAACAATTAATCAGAACTAGAAGTTAATTGGTTGCTGAGGTATTCAACTCTAAGTCGGTTTAAGGTTAACACAAAATATTTGTACCCGATACAAATAACAATGCATACAACGACGATGCAATAATGCCATAGCATTTTTTTCATTTACTATTTAAAATTGCACTCTACAATCAATTTTAACTATTTGGTTGTTTATAATCTTTTGAATAGGTGTCTATTCTATGTTGTAAAAAATAAAACATGTCTTCTAATTTATCCGACATTTAGAATAAGTTCCATTTTACCTAAGCTATAAACAAATCGGACTTTTCTGTAATTCTCAAGGAAGTAGGCGTTTGTAGGATTTCTTGTTTCAGAACATTTTAAATCTTTTCCTGTTTGTAGCTCAGTTCCCAGATTTTAGCATAATGTTTTTTTTTCTTTACATACATCTACTTCAACTCCAACATTACTAAAGTACAAAAAAAGTCATAAAGTACAATATAGAAGCTACACTAAAAACTGTAAAGATGTAATTTGAAATGTACACTCTCTTACTTTACGTTTAGAAAAAGCTAAATGTTTTCTCATAAAAGATACTGAGTTTTATACAAGCTACTCCCGATTTCATCTTGGGGTTGTAGACACAATCCCAAGGGGGCTTAATCGGATTTCTCTGACTAACTCTCAGCATTGCTTGAGAGTCCTTGCTATTTAATAAAAGACCCAAGAGATATGCTGTAGCTGGTTGAGAAAGAGTTGGTCAGTGTAATTCGTTTAAGTCAAGAGTCCAACCTAATTTTAAGTTGGGTCGCTTGTACTGTATATTTAAAATTGTGAAAATTTAAAATTAAGCACTTTTATTTAGGGGCAAGAGGCTTTTTACAAAAGTAACAAATGTTTTGTTAAAATTAATTCTAAAAACAAATACAATAACATTATTAATTTTGCCAATTTCCTTTCAATAACTTTTCATTAAACCACAGATTTTGTTACTCAATTACCATAAAACATACAAAAACTGCCTTGTCCCTTTACAACACTTGTACAACTATAATAAATGATATTATCTAAATTCACGCTATATATTTTGAATAATTTTGTACTTGGTAAACAATAATAGTCTCCCAACTTAAAATTAGGTTGGACTCTTGACTTAAACGAATTACACTGACCAACTCTTTCTCAACCAGCTACAGCATATCTCTTGGGTCTTTTATTAAATAGCAAGGACTCTCAAGCAATGCTGAGAGTTAGTCAGAGAAATCCGATTAAGCCCCCTTGGGATTGTGTCTACAACCCCAAGATGAAATCGGGAGTAGCTTGTATAAAACTCAGTATCTTTTATGAGAAAACATTTAGCTTTTTCTAAACGTAAAGTAAGAGAGTGTACATTTCAAATTACATCTTTACAGTTTTTAGTGTAGCTTCTATATTGTACTTTATGACTTTTTTTGTACTTTAGTAATGTTGGAGTTGAAGTAGATGTATGTAAAGAAAAAAAAACATTATGCTAAAATCTGGGAACTGAGCTACAAACAGGAAAAGATTTAAAATGTTCTGAAACAAGAAATCCTACAAACGCCTACTTCCTTGAGAATTACAGAAAAGTCCGATTTGTTTATAGCTTAGGTAAAATGGAACTTATTCTAAATGTCGGATAAATTAGAAGACATGTTTTATTTTTTACAACATAGAATAGACACCTATTCAAAAGATTATAAACAACCAAATAGTTAAAATTGATTGTAGAGTGCAATTTTAAATAGTAAATGAAAAAAATGCTATGGCATTATTGCATCGTCGTTGTATGCATTGTTATTTGTATCGGGTACAAATATTTTGTGTTAACCTTAAACCGACTTAGAGTTGAATACCTCAGCAACCAATTAACTTCTAGTTCTGATTAATTGTTACTTAGATTTCCTGCTTCTGTTCCTTGTCTCTTTGTACTGAATGATCTAAGTTCGTTGTTAAGTGGTCGGATGGCAAACTCGTGAACTTAAAGCAATTTTCAAGTTCACGGTGTTCAAGTGGCTGGGAGTTTATCAGTTGGTAAAAACTATAACACCAGTTAAGGTTTTAACTATGTTAACCAACATGTATATTAGATGTATAGTTATTACATTAGTTACTGAACTAAGGTCAAGTTCCGGCTTTGTACTACATAACTGGCTGACCAATGTATCATATGGCTAAACAACTGTAAATGGAACAACTCAAGCTTAACTTAAACTCTATGACATGATACAGTTTACAATTAATTTGCCCCATTCGTTGATCAAGTTTAAAAGTAGATATAAAACCAGAATATGACCCCACTTTCGGCGTTTTCGGACTCAGGACTTTTAAATTTTTTGGCGAAAAAACACCCCAAATAGGTATAATATGATGGTTTTACCCCATTTTTGGCGTTTTAGAGGCTATATGGGGGCACTTTTTTGGTAAAAAAATGTTATTAATACTGAAAAACATGTCTGGAAATGAAGAGCTTTTTTTGACCACTTTTTTTAAAGACCCGGCTCTCGGCACGTGAACTCGGGCGCACTCCCGACCCATAGGCACACTTCTGATCCCCAGCGATGACAAACTAAAAGTCTTATGAAAAAATGTTTGAAACAAAAATTGAGGAACATCTAATCATCTATACTTTTCCCACTGACAGTTTTTCTCTGACCGAAAAATAAAAAAAATCCTTGCTTACATACTTTTTCATGTTTACTCAAAGTAACCTTTTTTATATTTTCCTTAATTAATAATTACACACTAACACAAATTAAATTATATTTATATTGTATTAAACAGTAGTTCATGTAGAATTTTAATATATAAATTTCATGCTATAAATATTTTTATTAGAAGCTAGACCAATGTGTAAGTGATAGGAGGTGCATCACTTTGAACATCATCACGCCCCCGACATTGCCGTGCTGGCAACACCTGGAGTTTGAAACCATTGTCATTGCTGAAATTATATTATAACATATTTACATACAAAAGAAACTGGTAAATGGTTTAAAATTTTTTAACTTTTTATGCTGTATTATTATGTTGAAACCCATGTAGTAGGCTGGAATTTTAGCCGTTTTGTTGTATATCAAGCCTTTTTGAGATATAAGCACTTTTAAACAATAAAGGAGACCTATATTTACTAATGCTGATATTATATTACAATGCATTGGCATACAAATGAAAACGGTTTGATTTATTTGTACTCATATAAAATAATATAATTCTTTTGAGTTATTGGAACCTCTGGTGATTAAATCACAAATTTAGAACATTTATAATGGACTTTTAAAATAATGGAATCAAGTATAGACTTATAACATTTTCATGATAACTGTTTGATTTATTTGTACTCATTTAAAATAATGTTAAAATAGCATTTGATTTTTATGTTGTATTATTGTTTTTTATATTAAAAGTTGAAACCAATGTAGTGTGCCTAAATGTTTATTTACTGTTTTGCCGTATCTCAATCCAATAGATAGAATAGGGCAAAGAGGTGTTTTTTGATGTTTTACCTATGAGAATAACATGGGGAGATTTTAAGCCACTTTTTAAAAATCATGCTCATTCTCTATATATTTCTATACAAATAATGTCCAACTCCAAAAATATTTCCAATCCCCATTAATCTCTGTATCATGTGTGATTTGTACCAGTTGGTTTGAAATATTTATAAATATAATGTATTGCTGGAATCCCTTTAAATGGCAAGAAACACATAGTCTTGAGACCTCTGGTAAAATATTGGATTTTTTCTAGTCTAGACTAAATATTATTTGTAAAAAATTGACAAAAATATGTTTTTTACTCAACTATTTTAGGATCTTGAAACATGTATTACCGAGGAATCAGGCAAATATTTCGTGCCGAAATTATATTTTACCTTATGTGAGGACTAGGAATCGCTATTTAAAATTAGTCCTGCTCCACAGTATTGTTGCAGGCTTGCTTCTCGTCCCAAGTGGTGAATTGTGTACAGTTTATGTGTGGTGCAAAGACTGGGTTCTCTTTTTAGTTGTGACCAGCTCATTCCTAAGATGCTAGATGGTATTCAGTTTGTCTCTCTGAATGTAAGCAAAATATAATATTCAGTTTAGGACTTAAAGTTAATGTCGGATGCGATGCCTCTTTGATTGAAAGTTTGGGTTGTGATGAGCTCAACCCCTATCACTAGTATCAGCAGAGATCCACTGAACAGTATTATTATGTGTTATTGTACTTTGTGTGGATTAATATGTGTTTGGTACAACACACAATCCCACATCTTGCTAATTGTAGTTGGTAGTTTAGGTGGTCAAAGTAGAAGTAGGGAGCATTGACTTTCTACAATTAAAGTTGGATATCTAGCCAGAGCTTCAGACTGTAATAAAAAAATAGATGAAAATGCAAACTCTAAAGGCCCTGACCATGTTTCATACTTCCGGACTGGAATAACCTTTACTTGGAATATCGTACATAAATTGTTTGTATACATAAGACTCTTGTAGTGAATGTACTCTTCGACGAAAAGACAAAATAAAGATGAAAACTACTTTATGCAAAGAAGAGAAAGTGATTGTGAAGGGTAGCTACAAACAATCGCATTTTAGTGAACAATGAAAGTTGCTATAATTATTGGGATTGTTTTGGGTATATTCTTAGATATTCATTGTGTTTACAGTAATTAATCATAATGGGGATGCTATTTATGTTGAGATATACTGATTTAGTTAAAGTGATAAAATGAAGACCATAGATAGTGGTGGATAAAGATTTTATTTGTTGAGCAATCGATGTGAGAAGGAGTTTCTTGTTAAACAATAACCTGGAAAACCAATACAACATAATGCATTGTCATCCCTCATTGGTATTGTACCTTACAAGCTCTGTTGTTCTTTACTCATTTTCAAAAAACATATAAATTACAAAATAAGCTATTATTTGTTTATTTTCAATTATTAACTGGAAACTATAGGTCTATATTACTGTATGAACATAATTTCTGTATTTCATATACGTAAAAACAATGAGACCATGCTAAATTACAGAATTCAGTAACAAAAGAAGTTGATATTGTGCTATATACCTGAAGGTGTAAATATAGAGGTGGGTATTTTCATAGAGACCTAATGATGAATCAGAATGTGAAAGTTCTATGGTAGAAATATCAAGAAAGCAAGAGTGATAATCAGAGGTAACATGGTCATCAGGGAATTCATAGAGAGGGGTCAGTCAGGTTGAACTAGTAAATTGCAATGATGCATCCAATATAGAAACAATAGTTACAAATAACCAGAACCAATCACTGAATATTGTAGTTAGTCTTCCTATCCTACTGTTAAAATATGAAACTCATTTTAATATGAGTTGTAGAGTTCATGCCCAACAACATGAGTGTAATAATGGTTCTAAATGTATTTATCTTATTTTATGGTAGATTTCACTGTGTGTGCTTACTCTATGGTAAAACTCTTTGAGATCATTTAATATTTAACACACTTAGATTAGTGAATAAATCATCAAAGTGTGATATAAATGTGCTGGGTGAAACGTATTAAAACTTTCTATTATGTGTTATTGTACTTTGTGTTGATTAATATGTGTTTGGTAAATTAGCATGGCACAACACACAATCCCATATCTTGCTAATCGTAGTTGGTAGTTTAGGTGGTCAAAGTAGAAGTAGGGAGCATTGACTTTCTACAATCATTATCAATTAATTTTACCAATTAAAGGATTGTCAAATGTCTCGGTTTTGCTAACTATGACCTGGTGTCCCGAAATGGTAAGATGACAATACATAACGTTTGGACTATTGACTGTGATGTGAATTTATGCATTCTTTGTCATACAAATTTTACACTATAGTATTTTTTACAAGTTCTGACTGTGACTGTGATGTGAATTTGTGTGTATTTTATCACATAAATTTCACACTATTCTCACACATTTCACACCACTATTATGATGTGTTGTGCCTGCATGGGTGTGTTGAGCCATGGATATCATAGACCATCAAGCTATAAGGACGTATGCTAGAACTGATCTAACCTCTGCCAAACCCTGAATACGAACCTGGAGGTACAGACTTTGGACCAAGGATCAATTGTAAATAGACAAACCTGCATGATAGGATATAGAACACTGAAAAATGCAAATGTTAGAAACTTTAGTCTTTTACTTATTTAGTCTTACCATCCTCTGTTTTGGAGGAAACTGCCTTACAACCAACATGATGAAGATTGCATTAATACTCATGATCTTGGTCATTATACAATTGATCAAACATAAATCTGTATTTTGCCATTATTCATTGACCTTTCTTTGTCTATTATGAAAAAGCCATCCAACACTGGTGGTAAAGACTTCTATATTGATTAATTGAAAAGTCATTATTAATATGATTGTTAAATATAAGGTTTTAAATTTATATTGCCTTGTTTGGATAATATTAGAAAATGTATGTTATCGCATAAATGTTTGTGTACTTTCTAAGTAAAAGCAGTTAATATTTTTATGTTGACCCATTGAGAGAAATTGTATACTATTTGTACTATAAAAGGTCTATTCATGCATATCAGTCCAGTAAAAGTTCTGTTATAATCCAGTCATAGGTCAGTCTCAATTGCAGTTTCTCAGTCAACCTGTCAGTCATTTGGTTACAGTCTGTTTTCTAACTCTTCATTAACCGATGTTACATAACATTTTTTATTTGAAACACAATATTCTATAAAATTTTCATTGGCCAGTTTTGTTGATTGTTATAAACTGTACTTGATATACAAACACATACGTTGTCATCAGTCAGGCGTCCAAACAATTAAATAATATCGTTGAGAAGAAATCGGTTGTTGTATTTAATAACATAATGCTCGATTCACACACGGTATGTAATACTTTAATCAGATCACAGTGTATACAGCAACTGACTGTGATTGTGATGTGAATTTGTGTACTTCGTCACACAAATTTCACACATATTTCACACATTTCACACAAATATTATGTCATAATATTATGACATAATATTTGTGTGAAATGTGTGAAATATGTGTGAAATTTGTGTGACGAAGTACACAAATTCACATCACAATCACAGTCAGTTGCTGTATACACTGTGATCTGATTAAAGTATTACATACCGTGTGTGAATCGACCATTATGTTATTAAATACAACAACCGATTTCTTCTCAACGATATTATTTAATTGTTTGGACGCCTGACTGATGACAACGTATGTGTTTGTATATCAAGTACAGTTTATAACAATCAACAAAACTGGCCAATGAAAATTTTATAGAATATTGTGTTTCAAATAAAAAATGTTATGTAACATCGGTTAATGAAGAGTTAGAAAACAGACTGTAACCAAATGACTGACAGGTTGACTGAGAAACTGCAATTGAGACTGACCTATGACTGGATTATAACAGAACTTTTACTGGACTGATATGCATGAATAGACCTTTTATAGTACAAATAGTATACAATTTCTCTCAATGGGTCAACATAAAAATATTAACTGCTTTTACTTAGAAAGTACACAAACATTTATGCGATAACATACATTTTCTAATATTATCCAAACAAGGCAATATAAATTTAAAACCTTATATTTAACAATCATATTAATAATGACTTTTCAATTAATCAATATAGAAGTCTTTACCACCAGTGTTGGATGGCTTTTTCATAATAGACAAAGAAAGGTCAATGAATAATGGCAAAATACAGATTTATGTTTGATCAATTGTATAATGACCAAGATCATGAGTATTAATGCAATCTTCATCATGTTGGTTGTAAGGCAGTTTCCTCCAAAACAGAGGATGGTAAGACTAAATAAGTAAAAGACTAAAGTTTCTAACATTTGCATTTTTCAGTGTTCTATATCCTATCATGCAGGTTTGTCTATTTACAATTGATCCTTGGTCCAAAGTCTGTACCTCCAGGTTCGTATTCAGGGTTTGGCAGAGGTTAGATCAGTTCTAGCATACGTCCTTATAGCTTGATGGTCTATGATATCCATGGCTCAACACACCCATGCAGGCACAACACATCATAATAGTGGTGTGAAATGTGTGAGAATAGTGTGAAATTTATGTGATAAAATACACACAAATTCACATCACAGTCACAGTCAGAACTTGTAAAAAATACTATAGTGTAAAATTTGTATGACAAAGAATGCATAAATTCACATCACAGTCAATAGTCCAAACGTTATGTATTGTCATCTTACCATTTCGGGACACCAGGTCATAGTTAGCAAAACCGAGACATTTGACAATCCTTTAATTGGTAAAATTAATTGATAATGATTGTAGAAAGTCAATGCTCCCTACTTCTACTTTGACCACCTAAACTACCAACTACGATTAGCAAGATATGGGATTGTGTGTTGTGCCATGCTAATTTACCAAACACATATTAATCAACACAAAGTACAATAACACATAATAGAAAGTTTTAATACGTTTCACCCAGCACATTTATATCACACTTTGATGATTTATTCACTAATCTAAGTGTGTTAAATATTAAATGATCTCAAAGAGTTTTACCATAGAGTAAGCACACACAGTGAAATCTACCATAAAATAAGATAAATACATTTAGAACCATTATTACACTCATGTTGTTGGGCATGAACTCTACAACTCATATTAAAATGAGTTTCATATTTTAACAGTAGGATAGGAAGACTAACTACAATATTCAGTGATTGGTTCTGGTTATTTGTAACTATTGTTTCTATATTGGATGCATCATTGCAATTTACTAGTTCAACCTGACTGACCCCTCTCTATGAATTCCCTGATGACCATGTTACCTCTGATTATCACTCTTGCTTTCTTGATATTTCTACCATAGAACTTTCACATTCTGATTCATCATTAGGTCTCTATGAAAATACCCACCTCTATATTTACACCTTCAGGTATATAGCACAATATCAACTTCTTTTGTTACTGAATTCTGTAATTTAGCATGGTCTCATTGTTTTTACGTATATGAAATACAGAAATTATGTTCATACAGTAATATAGACCTATAGTTTCCAGTTAATAATTGAAAATAAACAAATAATAGCTTATTTTGTAATTTATATGTTTTTTGAAAATGAGTAAAGAACAACAGAGCTTGTAAGGTACAATACCAATGAGGGATGACAATGCATTATGTTGTATTGGTTTTCCAGGTTATTGTTTAACAAGAAACTCCTTCTCACATCGATTGCTCAACAAATAAAATCTTTATCCACCACTATCTATGGTCTTCGTTTTATCACTTTAACTAAATCAGTATATCTCAACATAAATAGCATCCCCATTATGATTAATTACTGTAAACACAATGAATATCTAAGAATATACCCAAAACAATCCCAATAATTATAGCAACTTTCATTGTTCACTAAAATGCGATTGTTTGTAGCTACCCTTCACAATCACTTTCTCTTCTTTGCATAAAGTAGTTTTCATCTTTATTTTGTCTTTTCGTCGAAGAGTACATTCACTACAAGAGTCTTATGTATACAAACAATTTATGTACGATATTCCAAGTAAAGGTTATTCCAGTCCGGAAGTATGAAACATGGTCAGGGCCTTTAGAGTTTGCATTTTCATCTATTTTTTTATTACAGTCTGAAGCTCTGGCTAGATATCCAACTTTAATTGTAGAAAGTCAATGCTCCCTACTTCTACTTTGACCACCTAAACTACCAACTACAATTAGCAAGATGTGGGATTGTGTGTTGTACCAAACACATATTAATCCACACAAAGTACAATAACACATAATAATACTGTTCAGTGGATCTCTGCTGATACTAGTGATAGGGGTTGAGCTCATCACAACCCAAACTTTCAATCAAAGAGGCATCGCATCCGACATTAACTTTAAGTCCTAAACTGAATATTATATTTTGCTTACATTCAGAGAGACAAACTGAATACCATCTAGCATCTTAGGAATGAGCTGGTCACAACTAAAAAGAGAACCCAGTCTTTGCACCACACATAAACTGTACACAATTCACCACTTGGGACGAGAAGCAAGCCTGCAACAATACTGTGGAGCAGGACTAATTTTAAATAGCGATTCCTAGTCCTCACATAAGGTAAAATATAATTTCGGCACGAAATATTTGCCTGATTCCTCGGTAATACATGTTTCAAGATCCTAAAATAGTTGAGTAAAAAACATATTTTTGTCAATTTTTTACAAATAATATTTAGTCTAGACTAGAAAAAATCCAATATTTTACCAGAGGTCTCAAGACTACGTGTTTCTTGCCATTTAAAGGGATTCCAGCAATACATTATATTTATAAATATTTCAAACCAACTGGTACAAATCACACATGATACAGAGATTAATGGGGATTGGAAATATTTTTGGAGTTGGACATTATTTGTATAGAAATATATAGAGAATGAGCATGATTTTTAAAAAGTGGCTTAAAATCTCCCCATGTTATTCTCATAGGTAAAACATCAAAAAACACCTCTTTGCCCTATTCTATCTATTGGATTGAGATACGGCAAAACAGTAAATAAACATTTAGGCACACTACATTGGTTTCAACTTTTAATATAAAAAACAATAATACAACATAAAAATCAAATGCTATTTTAACATTATTTTAAATGAGTACAAATAAATCAAACAGTTATCATGAAAATGTTATAAGTCTATACTTGATTCCATTATTTTAAAAGTCCATTATAAATGTTCTAAATTTGTGATTTAATCACCAGAGGTTCCAATAACTCAAAAGAATTATATTATTTTATATGAGTACAAATAAATCAAACCGTTTTCATTTGTATGCCAATGCATTGTAATATAATATCAGCATTAGTAAATATAGGTCTCCTTTATTGTTTAAAAGTGCTTATATCTCAAAAAGGCTTGATATACAACAAAACGGCTAAAATTCCAGCCTACTACATGGGTTTCAACATAATAATACAGCATAAAAAGTTAAAAAATTTTAAACCATTTACCAGTTTCTTTTGTATGTAAATATGTTATAATATAATTTCAGCAATGACAATGGTTTCAAACTCCAGGTGTTGCCAGCACGGCAATGTCGGGGGCGTGATGATGTTCAAAGTGATGCACCTCCTATCACTTACACATTGGTCTAGCTTCTAATAAAAATATTTATAGCATGAAATTTATATATTAAAATTCTACATGAACTACTGTTTAATACAATATAAATATAATTTAATTTGTGTTAGTGTGTAATTATTAATTAAGGAAAATATAAAAAAGGTTACTTTGAGTAAACATGAAAAAGTATGTAAGCGAGGATTTTTTTTATTTTTCGGTCAGAGAAAAACTGTCAGTGGGAAAAGTATAGATGATTAGATGTTCCTCAATTTTTGTTTCAAACATTTTTTCATAAGACTTTTAGTTTGTCATCGCTGGGGATCAGAAGTGTGCCTATGGGTCGGGAGCACGCCCGAGTTCACGTGCCGAGAGCCGGGTCTTTAAAAAAAGTGGTCAAAAAAAGCTCTTCATTTCCAGACATGTTTTTCAGTATTAATAACATTTTTTTACCAAAAAAGTGCCCCGATATAGCCTCTAAAACGCCAAAAATGGGGTAAAACCATCATATTATAGCTATTTGGAGTGTTTTTTCGCCAAAAAATTTAAAAGTCCTAGGTCCAAAAACGCCGAAAGTGGGGTCATATTCTGGGTTTACCACTACTTGTGGTGTTCAAACATATATTTACATAAGGCTTCACTGCTTAGATAAGATGTCTAGGGCACTACCATAAAGGGATTTTATGCTCTAAAAGATCGTTTAATAGCTGCTTTAATGTGCTTTCACCGCTTAACAGCTTAGGAAAAAGAAACGGCTTCAACATAAAATACCAACCTTAAGTATGCAGTGAAAGAGTACTTTATAGTATTCAAAGGATGTTCTCAAAATACAATCTTTAATCTTTTCTACAAAAATAATACCGTTTTTATAACTTTTTTCCTTGTTAAATTCTTTGTATTTTTATTTCAATTTACAAATAAAATTGTTAAACAATCAACAATGTTTTTAGTCATATTTTTCAGAATATTTTTATTATCTTTGTGATTTCCTATTTTAATTTTAATTTTCGTGAAACTTATTCTAAACATACACTACTAGGTTACGAAATTCTTAAGCCACTTAAACGTTTGCTCATAGCATAAATATGTCTTAATTTTTAAGATAATTTGTCGTTTAGCTTATAGCTTTAGCTTTAGCAGTGTATAATTAGCTTAACTAATAGGATATCAAAACAACTCGATATTGGGTCAAATTACCGATAAGAGGATATGAGCCCAAATTTAATCTTGTCTAAAGGCTATTACAGAGGCCGCATTGGAGACAGCTTGTTGGTGCGTAAACATACTACTGTACTTTGAAAAAAAAAAACTATACAATCTAGCTTCCAAACAGGTAAGTATCATCATCTTTCTGATTATAGATTAACAATTATTTGGAAATTTAAAAAAATTGAAATTTTAAGGAATTAGTTCAGTTTAGTTAGCACAACATTTTTAAAGTCTGTTGCCTTTTGTATTGTCATTGTTTCTAAAACTCGTTATGAAACTGTTCTTTTTAAAGTCGTATTAATTATGGTGCAATTCATGGACAACCTCTCCCTACTACTGACATAACAATGGTGAACAATATACTGCTTAATGACATAGTTGACAACAACCCCATCAGCTGTACATGTAGGTCAAGTATGTCATTATAACAGACACACGTTACAGGGTGGGTGTAAATTATAATTTGCCATTTAAATAGAGGTCCATTAATAATTTTAAGAAATCAAATTTATGACAGTAAGCTCTATAATTGTATATTTTATAAAATATTACAGTAATGCAATATGACAAGTTGGTCTTTTACACGTAGGACGAGTATATTAAAACGGAATACTAGTTTATTGTAAAAAAAATTATCATAGCACGCCTACAGAAGTTTGGAAAGCGTTTTTTATCTATTGTTTGTTTCTCTACCGTAACAACCGTAAGGAGAGGGTCCATTTGTATGTGAGTGCAAAATGTCCAATCTATAATAAAGATTGGGCATATATTATGTGTTAGAATCTTTACACAACACAAATACTGATCTTTGGAGTCGAATATTTCAATGTTTATGACAGATATGTACAAAAGCTAAGAAGCGGGATGGTAAGTGTGTGTTGGCACAGGTAGAACAAAAAAGTAGATTGAGGTTAATTTGTGTTTATAAAATTTGGCAAGAACACAATTTATTTTTCGTCCATTGGTTTTCATTATTTTAAAGCAATGACGACGACAGAATTATAAGTCAGAAAATTATATTTCTTGTTAGTAGGTATAATACATTTTTTATGTGACAGCATAATTTTTTCGTTAATATCCATAAATACTATTCATAATATCAAGTCATACACGAAATGTTACTTACATTATACATAAGACGTATGTTTATTACTTCTATGAATTTCTTAGTTTGTTAGGTGATTTCAAAGCTTTAATAAACATTATGATAATCTTGTTTTTCAAGAATCTTTTGAAATACAGTGTATAAATAATTTATTAAACAAAAACAAAATTTTATACAGAAAAACTTAGATTTTTTAATTTAAAAGTTGGATAAATTATTTAAATCTGCAGATTATAACTGCAACTTTAGAGGCCAAAATGAATTATCTGGCAGCTCAAACGGTGAGGGACTAAGTCATTAAAATAAATCTTTCTAAATAAGCCCGACATTTGCATAGTTAATGGGAGGTAAACCAAAGTATAAACTTTAAATTTGTAAAGCCTTTATTAAATATATTTTCATTTAAACAGTAGTAATCAAAATGTGAAAATAATAGTATTACGTCAAAAATATTATTTTATGACAAATTATTGGTTAAGGTACCGCGCTATAAAAATCAACTATTATCTAACGCTATATTGCAAATAGCATATCTTAAGATGCTAAAACAAGACCTTTTTTAAGGAGTTTTTTCGTTTTCAAGGTTAGGCGGGAAAATGCGATTACGCACACAGGTACACAGCGCGATTACGTAAAATTATAATAGGATTGTAATGTTATTTATATCAATAATGCTATTTAGGAATATTATATAACTTGTATAATATGCAAATACATGCTATTTACGACATAGTACTAAAAAAGCACATATTCGGTAAGTAGTAGACACATTTCGGGCTGTGGTATCCATATTTGTTTGCCCCTAACCAACAATAAATTACTAATTACTTCAATTTACTAAATAGGCGAACTAATAGATATTTAAAGACTCCATTCATCATAAAAAATCAATTTGATGCTCATCTTTGGCAATGTGAGATGGGAGCAATGGGAGAACACGTAATACTCAGGAATTGCAATTAGTTGCATCTAAAAATATTAAATTTTATAAACGACCAGAATACGACTTTTTGAGCATTTTTTGTAATTTTGTTGAACCGTGTACTATTCTATAAAAGTCGTAGTTGAAAATGATAATGACAACATAAATAATTAGTTATATACCTTATACCTTAAAAAATGAGGTTTTTTAAAGTATTATCAAATTTAAAGAAATCGTTTTTTATACATTTATGTTAAGAGACGGATAGTGATTTCGCCATTACCATGCAAATTACTTGTGTTGTAACATTGGACCACAGTGTTAGAACTCGACACAGTTTGTCACTACACCACAACTAGGTAAAACAGCAACTTTAAATTTGGACACTCTTTAACATGTATTGAGGTGTAATGCATTTTGTTCCTTTTCCATTTATGTAATTTCTGCAATGGAAAATAGTAGGATGTATTAATAGGTTACTAATGTTGTAAGTGTTGTAGTATAATAAGGTAAACAATTTTTTATTACAGTTGAGCTGGAAACTGCATAGTTTTCATTAAAGTTTTTATGACAAGAAAGTTACTTTAGAAATGCGTTTAAAATTATGTTGATGTAAATTGACATTGCAATGTAATACTAGAAATAATTTTACAACTGTATATGAACTGTATAAAATAGTACCAATACGCATCAGTCAAAAAATTAAGTATACCAGATATATCACAAAATATGAATATTTATTGCTTTCAGGAAAAGCCATTTTGTATGGATTTAAATCAACTTTGACAGAGCACTATTGGGATTTAGTGGTTCTTGACATTTATTAAAATGTATTGTTGTCCAACAATTTATCAAAATATAGTACAAACCCTTTTTGTGGTATACTGTTATAACTTTAAAATTATTATAAAACAGAAAAATTTTATAAAATCGTCATTTATTCTTAGCATATAGAATTATAGTACATATGCAGTAAACTAATAGTTTTGCTGAGTCCCTTTCATTATTGTTTGATTGACTTGATTTATGTATTTAAAAACTGTAAAAATGAACGACATACTATTTAAACGTCAAGTTTTGTCAGTAAATCTGCCCAGTTTATTTTATCTGATAAAATAATAAAATACTTGTACATGTTTCCTATGCTCCGTAATTCATTTTTTGTATCAGTAGTTGGCAAAACTAATAAACTGTATGGACACATTAATAAACATAATACATTCTTTAGGCACAAATACATATGGTATTTAATTTAAAATAACTTTAAGATTTGTATGGACTTTTCAATATATTTTCAAAGAATTAAGCAATGTTTTTTTTAAGTGAACTTTTGCAACAGTCATTTAGTGAGAGGTAGGAAAGTGGTCACGTTTTTAATTTAAGCCTGAATGATGATTGTTCATTTCAGTTCATCTCTGAGTGTTTTTTCATTCCTGGAGGAACCTGAATACATATAATCAATATTTCTTTATTTGTGATGCATATTGCATAGTTAATATATTGGTCATTTTTGCCTCAGAAGAAATATAAATTTCATTTTTACTGCCAAGAAGAACAAACTCTAGTCTTGCATGTTTTAGTAACGGTTAATATTCAACTGGTAGTATGAATAAGCAGTTGAAATACTTAAATTATACTAACCATGTGATTCTTTTAATGACTAAGCAATAACAAATCATATAATATACTGTATAAAATAATCTTTGTTAAAAAGACAGAGAGGATTAACAGACTAAATACATAATTATACAAATTAGGAGTAAAACAGCCACAATGTTTATATGATGCCTTAAGGATTGACAAATATCCCATCTGCCTTAATATATTTTTATTTTAAGGGAGTTCAAAAATCTTTAAGATACATTTTATCTACAAAAATCTCTAACGTAAACTATAAAAAATAACTCACATGGAAATCGCATGGTTGATTTTTGATTTCAAGAAGTAAACTTTAAAAAGAATTTTCAAAACTTTGGTGGTTACTTAATTTATTTCAATAACAAGGTAAGGTAGTATTGGAATTAAATACGGCTAAATAAATTAATAAATTAATGATGAATATTAGTTGTCAGCTAAAAACGTCCATTATTTGAAGTTACTAAAGATCTTCTGAGCTAAGCGTTAAAATAAAAATAAATTATTCCTAATTTTAAATTCCACTAAGAATTTAATACTATACATCAATATGTTTTGGTATTGTAATGAAAGTTCTTTGGTCGACACACGTGTGTGCTTTTATCAAACCACAACATTTACCGAAGGCTTGTACTTTGTTATGGTAAACGCCTGGATAAACATGTACAGACTTTCAAATTAAGCGCTTGCTGCATGTTGTATCAAAGAAACTTAAATTAGAAAACTAGTGTACTTAGTTTGTTAAGCCTTTAAATTCCTTTGAAATTTCATGTAATGCTATGACCTCAACAATTTGTATAAATGATATACTTCATTTCATATGTACATTTAATCACAATTATTTTCTTATTATTATTATGTATGACTTAATTATTTCATTAGATAATATGTGTAAATGCAAAACCTCTGTATCTATGAATTTAGGTAATTTGCTACAACAATTTAATTAATTGATTTTAATAGCGTGACTAGTTTCATAATGTAAAATGTCTTATGAAAGAAATACGACGATAAGTAATCTCAATTTTGTATGGTATTGACATTGACATAAGTAGATGGACCTATATGAATTATTGTTAATTATCACCGTCATTATCATCATCATCATCATTAACAATAACAGAATTTGTCCATCCATAATTTATGTTATAAATCAGGGACTAGGAATAATAATAATCTTTTAAATAATATTCGGGCAAATTTGATCAAGTAAATAGTTTTGGAAAAATGTTATATTGTAATATAAAGATATTTTATTAATATTTCATGATAACCTATTGATATTTTTTTATCATCACTTTTTTCAATAGATTTTGTATTTCTTCACTTATTGAATTTAAGTCAAATTCCATAAACTTTACAGCTTTCCACAGTGTTACAACAACAACGATATACTGTAATAGAATATTTAAACTTAAAGACTCAAACTGGCTGTTTGAACTAAAACTGTTCGCTACTTATTAAAGTTTGTTTTACTACATATCGCCATCCAAGTTAAATACTACTTATTTAAAAGATAGTAACAGGATTGCACTTGCTCACTTTTATATGGCTAAAAGATTTCCTTTGTTAAATAAAAAAACTATCAGTATCTATATAAACGCATACTCAACGTGCTTTTGGAACTTCAAGAAACTCTTTGCCTCTCAAAGCAATGTATTGAGTGTAAGTATGCAGATTCTGATTTTCTCGCTAGAGCTTTTAAGTAATTATAACACGTTAAAACGGCTATTAAATCTCCATCTACTACAACATGGCAACTTTTATGCCTTCGCAATGTAGTTAAATACATTAACGTTGTTATACTTTATTTCTACATCATACTACGTATTATATCATTATATTACTAAACAATACAAGTGTTTTATATCCTAATCTCTTGGCTATTTGTACGTTTCCATGTCTTTAGGACATTATACTCAAATAAGAGTACAAATTGTATTTATTGGACTTAAACATAAATTTCTGTATGTAATATATTCACATCTAGGTGTAAGTAAATTTTACCCTTATCCTGACACTTTTAATGGTTTGAATTTCTCATTCTATTTCGGTCCACTGATCCTGTTTCTGAAACGGGCCGAAAAATACCTTCTTAGACCGTTTATAAATTACAATTGTTTTCATTGCATTTGCATTCACTGATACAAAATAGTCATTGAATTTTTTAAATTACTTACATCGGCATAACAGTAGAACATAAAATATTTAGGATACTCTCATCTTCTAGCTCATAACCTCAGACAGTTAAATATAAATCTAACTGTGCGCGTAATTTAAATTTAAACAAAATTTTAAAATATCCGTACTATTGATCATTTTAAAGTTTCAACCTGTAACTATTTCAGCTTGTAAATGAAAACTGCATTCAGATTAAAACTGAATTGCAATTTCACAATGTCAAATACAGAGTAAAAAGTAACCACTTCTAGTTATAACCGAGCTTTGTGTTTTTGATTTGCTTTTGACGCCGTGGGGAAAACTATTTTCAAAGTTTAATTAAACACGGTGGGACAGAAAGGTACTCTTACAAGATTGTAATTATTTTGTGTGTGTAAAACAATTAGTTGCGACAATAGTTATTGGTTGTACTCCAAGACAATAGTGTATTAATTTTAGCGGAAATTTTTCTAAACCCTAACACAACCTAATTGTAACAGCACATACTTGCGAAATATGCTTGAGAGCAATGTTTAAATTATGATAAATATCCTCTCCTTACATCTTTGCGAGGAAAAGTAAAGTCATCAGTATGTGTAAAGATAAACATTTATTGAAGAAAATATTTTTAATAAAGTATTATTGAAATCTACATTCCCGGTTGTAGCAGCTTAGGTTAATAAGCTATACATTTAAATTGATACTAGCTACTTTTCTTGTAATATAAATGCAGTCAACACTGACAAACCTTAGTGGTTATATGCTACTATAACAGAAATTCTATATATTTTATTGTTACAGTCTACAGACCAATGGGTCTGAACTGTCTCAGTGGAGGGTTGTCGATGTAAAACAAAATTCTTCCAAAATAATTTAGGCTATTTAAGTGCAAAAAAGGTTATTAAATCATTATAAAAATGAAAGCTTAAATGTTTGAATATTTAGCCCCTATTGGGATTATTGGATTGTTACGCATCATCTAAATGAATAGAATGGCTACCAAAAGAGGAACAAAATAATTTCTCACAAAAAAAAACATGCACAAACGAATGACAGCTGCATTGAAGATTGCAATTCAGCAAAACACATTATTTGTAATGATGTATCACTAACTCAATATGAGTAGGTGATTAACTCATTGCTACAATGACGACGAAATACATTACTGCTCTGATTATCTCATTAGGCGTTCAACGGCGTTCCAATTAAAACTAATGTTCGAGATGAATTGGTTTATACCATTATATCTCTCAATCTGTTTAGTCATAAAAAATAGTTCTCGTAAAAGTTTGAAAAAACAGTATTTTACTCAAATATATAAGAGCGTTAATTAAAATATTCAAATAAACATTTACAGTAACAATTTAAAATTTTTAGTCTCAACTGTTATTTTTCTGTGAAAAAATTACATAGTTTACCAATGAGTTTTATTATGTATAAAAAAACGATTATCCGATATGATTAGAGGTAAATTAAAACTAATATTCTTGCTTACTAAATGTTATATACATTCTCCTCAAAAAACTGTTTATTCAAAATCAATGTGTATGTTACATATTCAATTAATAAAGTATTAACGAAACGAACTATTGTAAACATGTTTACAACCATAAAAGGATGGAATTATATAAATATAAATTTGGAAAGTATAATATTTGCAAGCATATTATTACCAGAATCGTTCACATTTTTTGCACCCATCGAGCCTTAACATGGATATGGTAAACCATTATTTTCTACGAGTTCTGACCCTAGGGTATTCTTATGTTACAAGCACTAACACTTTGTGAAGATGCGGCTTGGCTTATGGAGCTAAAAAAACCAAGCAACAATCGCTTGGCTATAAGTATACATAATAGAACAATTTCTTGAGCTACAGTATTAAAGTTTTTTTTACAGAGGGCCAGGCTTAAAAATGATGTGATTGCATCGCAGCTGGAATAGCTTATTGTGCACGCTATTTGTACCTTAAGTACATATGAAAATTGACAAATACTAAAGCATCTTTTGATACAGAACGTATATAATCGTGCATAAAAATTGTATGGGTAAAATATCGTTTTATTTTTAAAAAGTTTATTGTTGTGTTACCTTAATCACTGCATTTTATAGTGTGTAAATTAAAAAAAGACTCTTTTTCAATTATTTTTACTATTTATTTCATTATTTTTATTTCGCTCAAACTTAGCAATATTGATTTTTTGCACGGTATACTTTAGAGCGATTGATAGGTTAGCGGGTACAAATCCTGCCAATCAAGAATGGATTTTATCCATGTGATAATGCCGTAACCCTCTAGAACTAGCCTGAAGTAATGTGTAAGGCAGTCCTGGGCTAGAACTAGCGTCCTAGGATGTAAATATAGGACATAAAAAAGACTTATAAAATACAGATCTAGAAATAGAGCTGGAGGTAGCACTGACACAGCAGATCAGCTAGAAAGTCGAGACACTGTAACTTCGTTAGGTTGGTACCAACTAGAGGAATCAGACTATTCCCTCATGGCTTTAACTTTAGGTCACTCCGACGATCCTATAGTTTAAATGTAGGCTACCAAGTACAATGCACTTCATCCCTTAGTACAAATGGCGGCAATCGTCTCGCAATGCTCTTATTTAGTGCTACCAGCAGTTGTATTAGCTCAGTGACACAACTATGGGTAACCCTCTACAATAAAACATAAACTATCAATACACTGAATCATATTCTAGTCATAATCTTTTAAGGTGAATAACAATAAAAAATAAATATGAAAGAAGTACAAAAGCACTATCTTCGAAGAAAAATATATTGCCAGCAAATTTAAAGCAAAGTTATCGACCAAAGAAGAACTTTTCTGAATCCATTAACTTGAATGTGAGACAGTTAATAGCGGTTAATCCAAAATTCCTATACAACAACAACAAGTATGTTTTTGACGTGTAACATACTTAAACATACTTTTTGACTAAAGCGTAAAAGATATTCATTAACATAAAGGGCAAACGTTTAGGTTTGCATGCCGCAACTGTGATAAAACATGTTATATTTACACAAGAACGAGCAAAAGCAAAAGGTTTTTTATGCAATGTCACCTTTTTAAAAGCTTAAGCTATAGAAGTAATTGATGTTGAAATAACCCTCGAAGTACGCTTTTTAAGCTTTGAGCGTTTCTGGAGCTAACAGTTTTTTGTAAAAGCCTGCCGAACATTTGTAAATATAATTTACATATTTGCCGTTTAAAGGGAGTTTGAAGGTAGTTGCCGCTATACGAGTTTGAAAGGTATATCCAAACCCAAATTATGTAAAGAATATCACTTATAAATTAGAAAGCCTAATTGGCTTTGCTGCTATAACGGACTATACACAATTTATTTTGATAAGGGTGTTTAAAGTATATTGCTAATTATAATTTAATTCGTGACTATAAAACATTAATATAAAATTAAAGTTTTAGGATATATAATCTATAATTGGGTTTAACATTTTTCCAAATAAATTAATCACAATAATAAATGCTCACTATCACAAAAGTGGTCACTTGTTATAATCCTTTTAAATGATTACTTAAACAAATACAATAAAATCCCAGCATGATTGCAATCATGATTTCACAATCTAAAAAGGTGGACAAGACATTCAATTATTTTATTTCAAAAGTTCTTGGTGTTGAGTTAGAATTTTTAGTTTATAAGGTTACTTTTATACCTCTTATCCTACTGCAATGCTTTGCTCTCACAATAAATAAGTAGCTTATTTTCAATTTGGAAAATTCTCCAAAATAATTATTTACAGTTTATAATCGTGCTAAACATTACACGCACAATGATGACTCTGCATTATTTCTTGAATGCTTAAAATATAAATATTTTAGACTCGGTTATTAAATACCAATATTGCAAGCATCAATGATCATGTACCAGCGAGTCAGGTATGAAATCAGCATGCTATACATCGGATTGAACTGATTGTTCATATAGAACAATATGGATGGTATGTACTGGAATGTCTTTATTGAAAACTGTATGGCAACTAAAAAAAGGTTTAGTTTTGTCAATAAAAAAATCAATTCTTTACTTTTGACATTTTGCTCACTAAAAAGTTACATTATAGTAAGGTAAAATATTAAAAAGCTTTTGAATTTTATTTTTGTACATATAGTGTATAAGTACTAACGTAAAACAAGATAGAAAGATCAAGACAAAAGTACTCCCCAAAAATATTGTAAAATACAAGCAAAATCCAAGCTAATTTGGTAGAAATAAGAATTTTATTGAAGATGAAGAAAATCGTTCTTGTTGTAACTTTGCATTAAATAAACAGAAAACAGCAAACAACTGTGTAAAATGTTCCCATATTCGTTTCCATGCAGCCAGTGGAAACAGACCTGTTATTTTACGATTCCGACGCTACATGGGTAAAATAAATAATCTGAATTAAGTTGGAAAACGAATGTAAACCCTATGCACCCCTTACCACCCAATACAAAATTGATCAATATCCCATGTAATGACATAGTTAATATTAGGTACATCAGGTACGTATGTAGGTCAAGCTAGTAATTATCACAGTCGACTACGTGTTACAGGGCTAGAGTTAAATTACACTTAGTCGCTCTATTTTGGATAAGTTTACATCGTCTTATGAGTGTATAAGTGATTTTTACCAACATTTATAGGCCTAAAGTATAAATTGCATTAGTTAAAAAAGAAATAATTACATTTCCGTGTTTATAGATTGGATGGGATTTCTAAGAACATACTGGAGCTATATATTTTATAAAATGTATTTTAATTCCATTTTTACAGAAGTTTTCATTAATTATATCTTGTTAATTCACTATGAAAACGTCATGTTTTATTCTTATATGTCAAAATAAAACCTTGTTTTAATTTTAAAAGTACAATTTAGTTCGTAAAATTGTTAAAAACTATATAGTAATAATTTATGGATTCACTATAGTTGTGTTGGTATATTTCGAATATTTTCCAAGTAAGTTATTACATAAAAATAAGTAGCATTGGGAAGGAATTTACTGCCATGTTTACGTTTACGTTCTCTCCTCATTTTATGACATTGCATGTTTTCAATAGTCAATGTTCTGTACATAATGTGAAGATGTAACTTTATATCACCGTGAGTTTGTGTTTGAATCAAACATTGAAATTCTACAAGATATTATGTTTCTCAACGTGTTTTAGAGAAAGATTATTTTAACACACACGACAACGGTTTATTTTAAACCCGTGTGACTTTGTCGTAAAAGGCACGAGCCTATTTACATTTCGAAAAGTTAATTTCGATTGAATATATATTTTTTATTAGTCGAATACATTATCAATGATGAGTAAAAACGTGTTATCAATTTTAATGAAACGAGTCTGAACATCAACCAACAACGTATGTAAAATAACCATACATTTATAAGAGTACAGTTATTTTAGTTTCCAAACTATTCCTTTAATATAATTAGTGCTTCCCTGCCTAAAACTATTTCATAAAGTTATAATTTTGCTACATGGAATTGTGTGCAGGTAATATCAAAATTATTTACCGAAAGCACAATTTTCATCAAAGAAAAATACTACTTTCTACCAATTTGTTTGACAATTCACTGAATTGCACTTTTATCTCACCAAAGACTATGTTCATTCACAGTATTGCAAAGTCATTTGATTAAAATGATCAAATTTACTGCAATAGATTAGATTTTTGTAAATCTAGTTATAAACTTGTGTCTGTTTTAGACTCAACACAAAACTACTTTTCAATTTAAACATTTAAATATTAATAATTCTTCCTTCCCAGTTTTTTTTTTTTTTTTTTTTTATTGTACTTTTCCGATGCGTTAATTCAGCAGAATATATTTCGCAAAACATATTTATTTGATTATAAGTGGTCGCAATAAAATGTTTAGGTTCAGCAAATATATGTTATGTAATTCGATTTTATCACTCTCAAATACTTTTGCTAGTTAGACGGTAATGGTTAATCAGTTTTTTCCCCCTAGGATGGTAGTCTGTAGCCCTGTATTGTTTTTCACATTACTTCAGCTAGATCTAGGGGTTGTGGTATTATAACTTAGATTAAATCCATTAGTGATTGGCGGGATTTGAACCCAGGACCTCAGGCACCGCTTTACCACTAGACCAGCTCGCTCCAAATGGTCAATAAGGATTAGGGGATAACAGCCTAATTAGTATCAAGCTATGAATTGCAATTGGATTTAATTTACTCTAAGACTGCCAACAATTACTTGTTTAAGCAAAACTTTACCCTAATATTTATTAATTAACGAAACATACCCCTATAAAACTAATAACCGAAATAAATAGATTCAAAAGCAATTACTTTACTTTCAAGTCACAATTTGCAAAGTATTTTCAATCTCACCACGACAATGGGTCTTCAAAGTTGTAAACTTTTATTGCATTTGAAGTGGCTCAGAAGAACCGGCGATGTGTTAGAATTCCTGCTGATATGAGCATTATTGCATTGCTTTATTAAAAAAAAAAAAAAAATTAAACACCCAATACAATTACTATCAAGGATTAAAAACTTGTCGTTAATATAACCGTTGTATTTTATATTTTTTACACACAACTATTTTTTGGCATTGAGAACGTCATGTTTATACTTAAAAATATCACTCTGTTCAGATTGGTATTTTCTGGCCTAACATTGCATGCAAATTTAAATGTAACGTTTTTGTTAAGTAATGATGCAAAAATTATCATCCTTATTGTTTGATGAAAGCTTTGGTTCCTAGCTTCCCAGTAGCTGTGTATGAAAGCCACCTTGGACATTTAAAAAATGTCTACAAATAGCTAATTTCTTAGTTTTTTTCGTAGATGTATCCGATCTTACCGGCTAATTCAGCTATTCCGGTAATTTAACTATTTAGGTAAAAATTTTGCTATTCAGACAGGTAATATACATTTTTGATGATCCATTATTGATGCAATTTTCATAAAAAATTTTTGTCAACTATTTATGTATAATGATTGCGTTAACAATAAAATATACATCAAGAATTTATCACTTTAGTCACAAAAATGGGTACTTTCCTGTTAAAGGGAATATTCATTATTATCGATGATTTTTTTCTCAATATATCGATGTTTTTGTTTTCCGATCCATTACAAATTGACAACAAGAAATGAAACTGTTCTAAGCTAACCTAACATAACTAACCATACTTGCTGTACCATTTAAAAATTACCTTTGGGTTTGAATATAAAAAGCAAGTTTTAAACGCGGAATTTTTAAATGTTACAGCAAGTTTGGTTAGTTATGTTAGGTTATTTATTTTAGAACAGTTTCATTTCATTAATGTTTGTTGATACTGAACAATATTTTTCGTCGTTGTCAGTTTATATGTTTCAATTTGTTAATATCGATATATCGAGAAAAAAATCATCGATAATAACGAATGTTCCCTTTAACAGGAAAGTACCCAAAAATGTTCCAGGAAATATTAATAGGCATTTATTATATCCAAAAGATATAATAGTGTATAAGATTATTTTCATCCAAAAACACTTTGATACAACATAATTGGAATATGTATATTCCTCAGGAATATGATATATTACTGTGGAATTTATAATTTCTAAAGTATAAACTAGCTTAAGATAATATTAAAATACATTTTCACATTATATACAGTACATTGAATATTGAAAACGTGTAACGTCATAAAATAAGAGAATGCAAACGTATTACTGTGGAATTTATAATTTCTGATGTATAAACTAGCTTAAGACAATATTAAAATACATCTTCGCATTATATACAGTACATTGAATATTGAAAACATGTAATGTCATAAAATAAGAGAATGAAAACGTAAACATGGCAGTAAATTCCTTCCTAATGGTACATAGTTTTATGCGATAACATGCTTGAAACCTTATAACGAAATACCTAAACTTTTTTCAATATAATATCATTTGTATAAAATTTTACACGAATTCTCACAACATTTGTTGAAACGTATAATAGTGGTCATTTATTTGACAAAGTTCATCTCATAGCATTAAAGAAAATTTCTTTTTATAAACATTTTACATGGAAAAAGTTGATAATCTTTCATAAGTAAGATATGAAACTTTTTAATGAAGATAAATGTCAAATAGAGTTACAATTTGTTATGTGACCTAATCATAACACAAGTCTGTTAAACTAAAATCTGTTAAGCTAATTAAAATATGACAAACCCTAATCCCTCTTAATCCCTCTTTTTACAATAGAAAATCCCCGATATACGTGAATTGTTTGGAAAATTGGACTTGAATTTGAATCCCAGCATAAAAGAGATATTGCTCTTCGAGTAATCAACTGCAATATCTGTAACCTTTGAAACTTCATATGTTCATTTGGGTTTGTTTGTTTATCGGAAATAAAACCAATCAGTTTCTGTGTAGTTGTTAGTAAGCAAATACAATGGTGCATTTTATTAGAACTGTTATTGCATTTTTATAATTGCATTCGGTTCTGCGTTTGTTGCATTAAATTCTCTAGCTTTATTTGAGCCATCCATAAGGTTAGTCATGAAAAATAAATACTTATTGTAAAACTAAATTATTAACAATAAAAAGTATGTGTCTGGAATATAACATAATCGACAAATATTTTCAAGATTGCTTTCCTATAACCTTATTGGTTGTACAATTATTGATCATTACGTTTTAGTATCTATAAAGTAGAATCACAACTAACTCTTGAATTTCTTACCTTTAAAAACAAGATAACATGGCTGTAAATGAACTGTAAAATTTCTAAATACTACTGAGATTATTTTGTGAGAGAATATAGAGTAAGGTCAACTTTTACATTTTAAATCTAGGCACACAATTATGAGTTGTCACAATTTTTTACTTCCAAATTATACAATAATTAACTTTTTAAAATATATTGCTCATTAAAATATTGTTATTAAAACTGTATTATTATTATAATATTAAAATATTATTAAATTGTATTAAAATATTATTATTAAAACCATATTATATTATCAAAATATAATAAGGTTCATTAAAGACTCATTAGCTTTTCAATTTCTTTTAAGCACTCAACAAAACATAACTTTTCAAACTCGATGCGACAAATTTACGGTTATTTTAACAACAGTTAAGGGCACGATATTTTTTTAGAAACTTTAAAATGCTGTATTATAGTTTTCATTGGGGAAAAATCTTTGTTAATTATATTTTGGAAGAACATTTTTTAATGTTGATAATTTTGACAATATATCCTTCTTTTAGTGTTTTTGTTATTAAATAATATTATGAGTGCCATATAATTTTAAATTTCAAAAAATGTTCTACTACAATAAACTTACCTGTAAATTTGTAGCACAAAATATATTTTAATAATAGAAGATTTTTAGTCAACAACGCAAATACAGCGATTGGTTTTAATTAAAAACGTGACTGACGAGCTACTCCAGTTTGGTTAGCCGTCTCAGCAAATGTTATGCTTTAATCTGAGTCTTGACCTCAACAATAACAAACTGTATACGTGTATACTGCCTTGTATATTGTATACTTTTACACATCGTAGTGTGTACCAGTTATTTATTAGCACTGTTTTTACAATACCTTAATCAATTTCATCTTGCAATAGTTTGAGTCTTTTTACAAAGGCAAAACTGGTTGTAAATTTGCGAACTACCATATTAAAATTGGTGATTTCATGTTATGGGTTTCATTAACAACAAGAATATGCTATTGAAGTAATTTGAGTTGTTATAACTAATACGTTCATGTAATTTTAGTCTCCCAAAACTTTCGCTGTTAATGTAAATAGTCACCAATGACAAAGGTTGTTACGACTATTGCTAATTAATTGTCTGCAACATTGGAATCGAACAAGTCTAGTGGTAGTGCATGGAACTTCAGTCCCTGAGGTCCAGGGTTCAAATCCATCATCCAATCACTAGCGGATTTTATCCAAGCGTCAATGCCGAAACCCCTTCTAGACCCTAAAGTAACGAATATACAATACTGGGCTGGAATTTAGTGAAAAACATTTTATCACATTATATCAAATAATAGTAGTAATTATGTCAAATAAGCCGTCGGGGCAATATTTTGCACTGTCCCCATGCAACCCTGTGTTTTCGGTTCGTCGTGTACGGAAATATTTTCCACGTCACTTTTTAGGCATTCATTCTAATTCAAAACCGTTTGTGATTGGTAATCTTTCTACTTCATTGACATGGGTAGTCTATAGTTTGAATTATTGGCATGGTTATATTTCTCTCAGGCAATACAGCAAAGGCAGCTTTATTCTCAGAATTTACCAGATCATCTATATAACCTTTGCCATACTATGTACGGATATGCTTCTAGAGGTCCAAGGATAACCACTTAAAACACACTCCTTAAAAATATTTGATAAAACCGAGATACTAAAAAAATAACAATGTCTCTAAGATTTGTTGCAGGAATGACAATAAACCTTAGATTTGTCAAGATTACTCAGCAAAAACCCAAATGAGACATCCCCTCCCTACAATAAACGTGTTAATGATGCTATTAAATTACAATGTAAATACCAGCGATTACCATCGAGTTTCAGAACACTTCAGGTAACAGCTTTTAATGCCCTTAGCACCTATCGTGTGTTTTATTTGTTTTGTTTAGATCTACTAGTACTTTTTATTTACATGTCTTTTTTTTCATTTTTAACTTACTATCGATTAACACAACTTACTATTTAACACTCTACTAAGTCAATAAAAGGGTAACTAGATTAAACGTTCAAAATATTAATATTTTTTTCCAAAAAAACTTACATAAATTTTCTTCAGACATTATTGTTTGCAACTATGACAGAATTCTAGAAAAATCGTTTAAAATTTTGGAGACCTCTTTGGAATATTGAACATTATTTGATGTAGCAGCCCCGGGCATCCACGCTTAAGCTTTTAAGCAATGACGATAAAGCTGCTATAAAAGTCTTTCATTTAGAACATAAAACGCGTTTATTAGTGTTGGGAAACATTATTTGGTATTTTAGTATTGGCCAAATATAAACGAAACCTGCATAAACTTCAATCCGAAATCCCCTAATTTCTTTTAATCTCATGCAACAAAGATATGGTTACAGTAACGATATGCTTACTAAAATATGCTTACAATAAATAAATTGATTATCAAAATTTAATCATGTTATTAAGTTTTAATTTTTACTAAATGATTATCTGCTTTCCCACTACATTAAATATTACTAAAAATTATTTGTAAAAGGTCGAGTAATAATATCGTGGTTTATATTCTTAATTAAATGGGTTATCTGTATATTACTTTATTATGAAATTCAATACACAATCAATCCAATTTTTGCGTTTTTTTTTTTGTATTTACATCTGCAAATAAAATAAATTGTGTAAGCTGTAAAAAACGTTTTTTTTTTACTTTAAGCCGCTGCAAAAAAAATGCTTAGTTATCAATCTAGACAAGCATAAATAATTTTGAATTATTATAATATTTCATAGAAACTATCAATGTACTATCAATAAGTCAATAAGTCAATAAGTCATTTATTAACCAAAATAACAATTACATGCATTGGTCATGTCAATATCCTACATCCCTACATCCCACTAATACTACATCCCATAAGTGCATATTAAGAACATTAAACAACATTATAGATCTAAAAATATTATCAAAGATGTACCTAAGAAGTAAACCTTTACATGTATCCTTTATACATTAAGAACACTTTAGTATACACCTACAGCAACTATACAATAAATGTAAGAGAAAAATAACATTACTTTGATCGTGATTAGTATTTAAAAACATCAAACTGAAATAAGGTAAAAATTCCAAGCAACAATGCACATAAGTCGATGTTGAACAATTTAGAGGATGTAATACTCTTGTACATAAGGTCAAGAATGCAGCTTTTGACGAGTATGGCGTCGCCGACAACGTGAACATTCCTGCATTTCAATTTGATGAAACGCTCTGACCTTTATTTCCTTGAAATTGTCAGGGAGAATACAGTAAAATAATTTATAAATAAAAATACTTTTTAAAAATGCCACGTTTTTAAACGCACTAAAAAGTATAAAATAATTATAAAATGTTGAGAGAATAAATACTTGTAAGATTTAAAACAAAAAACGTGGGGCGCATGCTGATTTACAATTAACTTCACCTATTGAACTATTATGATCTATTGCATGCGCCCCACGTTTTTCGTTTTAAATCTTACAAGTATTTATTCTCTCAACATTTTATAACTATTTCATAATTTTTAGTGCGTTTAAAAACGTGGCATTTTTAAAAATTATATTTATTTATAAATTATTATCTAGTTTTTAGTCTTTAATGTGTACATATGTTAAATCTATTTTATATAGCCTCTTAATACATAACCAAAACCCAAAACCTTATTATCTGTAATCAGATGTTTTATCTTTACTTTAAAATTATTGTTTTATATTTTTAGAATATATCAGGAGCAGAACCTGTACCTCTTAACCTCTGATCTTCTAACTGTCAAATTTAAGTATTTACAGCTGACTTAAATTAATTTATATGTTTACATTCTTTTAAAATGTAAACATGGAAAATTTTGAAGCCAAAGGGGCGTAGCCCAAGGGAAGTATGAGAATTAAATGATATAATATTGCATTGTCATCCATTTATGAGCTATGTTTCGAATTTCAAGTCTCTAGCTCATCGGGAAGTATCAAAATTTGCATAAAAGCGATTTAATAAAAACAAGCCCATGGGGCGTAGCCCAAGGAAATTATGAAAATTAAATTATATAATATTGCATTGTCTTCCATTTGTGTACTATGTTTCAAGTTTCAAGTTTCAAGTCTCTAGCTCGTCGGGAAGTTAGTATACATTGATTTCAAAATTTGTACCGGACAAGAAAGCGAGCTAATAAAAACGTTTTAATGAATTGCGTTGACAGTTTTTTTTTAATAAAAAAATCAGTTTGGAACTCATAAATATTTGTATGGAAGCGCTAAACGAAAGAGTCGTCTAAATTTTAAATTAAATCACTTGATACAGAAGCAAAAGTTTTTCTTGAACAAGATTTAATGGATCCTGTAATGGATATGTTCAACGTGCATTAAAAGTTGTAATGAAAGTTCATATGTGCGAAAAAGCTGGGAAACTTCTACGATATGAGGGCCTAAATTAAAATCCAAACGATTTAAATCACACAACTTTTCAATCATTCCCAATGTTCCAGAAACATAAATCTATTTTAAAGAAACATATCGCTTTTATTTTTATACGGGAATGTATTTGAAAAATATATTATATAAAGAATTATTAGACTGCATATCATTTATTTAATTCATTTTGTTTTAACTTACTTTACTGCGGAGGTGATTGAAGTGGTTGTAGATTATTGTTCTAAATTTTGTAGAATGGATTTAAACATATTATAAACCATGACTATGAACAACAGGGTGAACATACATGGTGAACAACTTAACTGTTTAATCATTGACATGTCAGAAGTTATTATGTTAAGAAAATACAATAAATTAAGAACTCAAACTATATTTAATTACATAAAATATATGAAATACACTTTATTATTGGCTTGACATTTTCAAATATGTTGGTTGAATTTGAAATATTGTTTGTAACACCTCGTATCATACAATTGTTTTCATATTTAAATGTGGGTGTTAAAAGGTTTTGATTCAAGCATAAAGAAGTTTTAACATCGCATTACAATTATAAAACAATCGAAAACACAAAAAGTTCAAAGTCAACCACCATATTGGGAAATGGTGGTCATAAAAGTATGGAACAAGTAATTATTTATCCCATAAAAATTAGTTGAAGTTATCCCTTTACTTTTTTCTTCAAAATATAATAATTTCTGAGATACCAATGGTGGCACAGTTTACAGTAGTTGTTCGCCCTGGATTTATATTTTTTAGGTATACAGGGTGATTTGTACTCAGTGTGACAAAATTTTTTCGGTGTAAGTACAAATTAAATGAAGTGTGATGATGCATAACAAATGTTCCAAGTCTAAAAATTAGCGTCCCAAAAAAATTATTTTATGTTTTTCAAAAATAACCATGCTTTTAAACTTATTACAGCGATTTCTCAATTACCTGTATATGGTGTTGAGTAGATAATGTCATTTTCGTGTTCTACGTTAAATTTTGAACAAGACTAATAGAAAATTACGGAGGATCAATTGTAAAAACTCCATTGGAAATAGATTCAAAGATAAAAAATTAAGATGTTTGATAAAAATTAAAAAAAAAAACAATGGTCTATTGCATTTTTTACACCCTGTATACAAGAAAGTGTCGGAATATGTTAACAACTGCACCATTTTATAAGCTTTCCAACGATATGCTACACTATTGAGGTTTATGTCTGCTTACGAACGCATTAATGGTTTGAAGACTACAAAGCATGGTGTCTTTAACATTTAAAACATAGAAAGTCAGCATGTATTAAGCAAAAGTTGTATTTTTGATTCAGCTTGAACAGTAAAACAATAAAAAAATTCCTTGTTTTCTGGTATTCAAACCACTAAAACAAGCAATAATATCTAAAACTCAATAGTGTAGCATATCGTTGGAAAGCTTATAAAATTGCGCAGTTTTTAACATATTCCAACACTTTCTTGTATACAGGGTGTGAAAAATGCAACGGACCATTGTTTTTTAAACTTTTATCCAAAATCTTAATTTTTATCTTTGAATCTATTTACCATGGAGTTTTTACAACTGATCCTCCGTCATTTTCCATTATTCTTGTCTAAAATTTAACGTAGAACACGAAAATGACATTATCTACTCAAAACCATATACAGGTAATTGAGAAATCGCTGTATTAAGTTTAAAAGCATGGTTATTTTTGAAAAACATAAAATTATTTTTTGGGATGCTAATTTTGAGACTTGGAACATTTTATATGCATCATCACATTTCATTTACTTTGTATTTACAGCAAAAAACTTTTGTCACACTGAGTACAAATCACCCTGTATATGAACTTATAAACACTCGTTTAGTTTATTGAAAGTAATGCAAACAAATGGGAGGTAGAGTAGCTACGTCACGTTTTTCATTTCAAGCCCTAGCCTCCTAATGAAGAGTTATCTTGGTTTACCTGTGGGGTTTGTATTAATTTATATAAATTAAGTGTTTAGTCACATATTTTGAAAATGAGAGTCACAGTTTAATTAGTTGCATAATTACATCGAATGCCTTGTACTAGTAAGAAATAACAATTATTTTTAAGGGCAGTATTTTATATTAGTTATTCCAATGATATGATACTATTTTAAAATGATTTAAAGCTACGTTTTAGATAACTTTTCTATACACAAAAACGTAGGTGGAACGGTTACCTATCTGTTACTTAGACCCGGGGCGAATTAATATTTTCATTCTAATGCCGTTAGAGACCAAAAACACTAGTCATGATATAGTAGTTTACGCAACGATTGCGTTAAGTGAGTCTTTCCGACACGAGTAGAAAATTTAAGGCACTTCTACGAGTGTCGTAAAGACTATTAACGCGAGTTGCGTACACTACTTTACCTACGACCGTTTTTTAATTACTATCAATCTGGATTTAATTACTAACAATCACTACTGATAACTTTTTGGAGAGGTTATGTTTTCGTGTATTGTCATTGCCACTGAAAGTGACTTGTTTATAATCAGCTGATTTCCTGTAATTACGTGTTTGTTAAACTTCGTTAAATATTACATTACTATAGTTCGGCCGCTTAGAAAACGACCTGCGCGCTAATGCTAAACCAATGCTGGAGGAGGTCGTTTTCTAAGCGGCCGACCTATAGCAGCATTCTTACCATAAATAATATTGTATCAGGTACAATTCGGCAAATATTTAATTTATTTTTGGACTTCCACCAACTTCGTTAAGAATACGCGAGTATCAACATGAACAAGTCGGATCAACAATTAAATTGGTCAACTGATCAGCTGATTAGTTGACGTTCAAAGCATTACAATTTTAATTCTTTTCTCTCAATACTTGAACCTCATTGGTCCGTTACCTGTGTGGATATGAGAAAACTATGCGGATATGAAATGAAACTATGCGGATATGAAAGTAAACAGCTGTAAAGTGAAACTTTTCATTCTAAGAACTGGACTGAAATGGCTACTTTAAAAAACGGTCGTAGGTAAATTCTTATACGACATGCTTATAAAGTGTATATATAATGTGGTGTCTATAAACACAATAACTCGAGTAATTTTGGCCCGACTGGTGGAATGTAGCATTAAGGTGTAAATTCCAGAACTAGTGAGATTGGGCAGTGGGATCTGGGTGTTAAAGAGTTTAAAATATTTTTAAAATATTTTTTTCATATCAACCCTTAAAAAATGAAAAAGTCCAAATTGTATTAAACAAATAAATCGTGGTGTAGAGCTTAAGCAAACAATATATTAATATTAGTTTTGTTTTATAATAAGGTTTACGCAGAAAACTGAAAATTTTCCAGTTTAACAGTTAAACTATAAATTTCCTTTGTCATTCCTTAGGAAAATAAAAATTAAAGGTAGTTTTGTTGTGTATTTGTTTATTTTGACTAAATTTTGCATTTTTATTTATTTCAAACTTTTCTTTCAACACTATACAACAATAACAACTCTCTTTTCTTTTTATGTAGTAGCAAACCTGATCATAACACACACCTAATTAAGATAGGGGAGAAATCTGGAAATATTTGAGTCAAAGCTTAATTGCCCAGATTGAACTTCCTTAGTGTGCAGGATTGCTGCCGCGAGTGTATTAATGTTATCGCTGGCATTAATGTATAAATAAATAGGAAACGACGTTTAAATAAGTTTAATGACACGACACATTACATTAATAATAGAGCTAAAGAAACTATACACTAATTATTGTAAATTCTGATAGAAATACACTTATTAAGATTGAATGGCAGATTAAGTGTTAGAACTTCCAGTAAACTCATTAACCTTGAAACAAAGCTTGATCAATATTTCCCTTACCTTATCCATAGATTGAATATCATGTAGTTAATAGGTGCGATGTTCAATTATGTGTAACTATGTTGAGTTGATGATACAGGCTACCTGCGCTTCTAATAGGTAATTTGTAGTGATATTTTAAACCAGTTTACAGTCTCAATTGATAAGGTACAGGGTATGTATGTCATTTCAAAACATGTTTAATTTTATTTCAATACAGGGTATGCCGATGCTTATTAGAATTGAGATTGATTAAGCAAAAACATCAAATACATTCTCATCTTACTCCGAGCCTTGTTTCATATACCGGTACCTACTGGTTTTTTTAACATTATATACCAATACCTTTTCATAGTTCACAAACCTTAAAAATTTATATAGACCACTACTAAATTAACGTAAAAGAATCCTTAGAATATAATAATATAAAAACGTGTCTTTTTTCAAAATCTAGGGACATGTTTACTATCAACATTTTACTGATGTTTATAATTAATTATAAACCTTTAAAAAAAGTGCCCATAAGTTTTGAACCAAGTGCGTTTCATCCAAAGATAAGAATGGTTTTTTTTACTTCAAACATACAATTAAAATCAAATCAAACATTCAAATAGTAACCATTTAAACTATTTAAGACTGAATAATATATAATATACTGAATGATATACTAGTAAATAATATTATGATAAATATGATTGTTTGTACTATTTATGTATTTTAAGAATTATTTTTGAATGAAAATAATAATGCTAATATATATTTACTTTTTTATCATGAACAACTTATACTTCGAGATATTTAATTTATAGGACTACTAACACGCTAAACAATTAAAGTGGTCTAAACTTATAATAGGTTCTACAAATTTATTGTGATTTGGTTTAAATGAAAGTGTGCATGATGATACATACTTTATACATACAAATTGAGACGCTCATAACAGCTTAACTGTGTTGTTATTTATTTATAGGGAAGTATTTGCACAAATTATAGTAAAAAGACCCTGTAAAAGGTCACTAACTAAGGTACAAACATAGAAAACTAACCATTAAATCTAAAATTATGAATATGTCATCTATGTTCCCAATAGTTAGGTTTTCTTCAGAAAGTGTTATAAAAGTGAATAGGCTACGTTTATTATATGTAATGTGTATGCCTGTGTTCATTAAGACTAATAATATTTTACTATGAAATATTGTCAATAAGTTTTAAACAATGCAAAGCTGCATGTATTATAAGCAATGTCAATCCCTAAGGGCGAGCCGTACTTGGCAGGCTGCTTTAAACGCAATAAAAGTTTACAACATTCAAGTCTTGTTGTCATAACGATATCAAAAATACTTTGCTAATTGTCATTTTCATCTCAATTCTTTATGTATAGCCAATTATTGTTACAGTTATTGTATTCATTTGTCGAATTTTTTTATTCAAGGGGATGGTGTATAATTTGGCTATAATCCCCTTAACATTTAAAATGTCTCTGATTTCGCCAAATTTACTATTATTCACAAACTGTTAAGGGAAAAAGCTTAGTCACGTGTTACCAATGTTACTTAATTTTTGTATAAAATTTCCATTAACATTGTAATTTAACTCCATAATTGTTCGATTGTCGTATTTCAACATCATGCACTATCGATTTGATCTGTTCCTCTAATATAAGGTTTGATTATTCGGGGTGGTATTAATTCATGTGAACACCCCTTGTCAAATAAATAAACCTAGACAGGGACAGAACAGTTGTTTCGTCATTACCATACAAATTACTTGTGTTGTGACATTTTACAACAGTGTTACAACTTGACACAGTTTGTCACTATGCCACAACAAGGTTAGACAAAACATAAAACAGTGAAACGTTTATCTCATTTATTAAGGATTCAGGGATTAGTTTTTCTGTTGGAGTAGGCATATATTATTTAATAAGGAAATATCAAACTTTAAAGGCAAAAATTCTTTGAAATGTAATTTTATTTCAAAACATTTCCCAGGTGTGAAGTTTCTTTTCAGGGATGGTGAGTTAAAGCCATTTAAAAAATAATTACGACCATTTTTCTATTCCAAACAAAAAAAAAGTTTTCTCAATTTATTACTAGGCCTATATGTAGTCTGATCGAGTCTTCAGTTAATAAAGTTCCAAAAATATTAAAAGTGTACAAACTCAGCTTAAGCTGGAAAACACCAAAGGAATTCCATTCAGAGAAATAATTTTAATCAACTAGGGGTCAAAAAAGAAGCTAAATATTGTTTTTGTAAAATGAAATTAGCCCCAAAGTGTGTAAAGGTTAGGACACATAATGGAAATCTGCCCTAAATTTTTCTAGTTTATACTTTTATATAAAATACTCAATGTGTGTAACAAAAATAATTAATCTTAGACATAAACATAACTCAAATATAATTACTAAAGATATGAAGGGAATGTTAAATTACCAATTTCCACCCATCATTTAAATAAATCCAAATATACCAAAATATATAAAAACGTAAGTTACAAATAGCCTACTCTTTCTTATAATTAAACACTAATTGGTTAGGCTTTTGAAGAAGGAAATAACATATATTTGCATATGAACTGAAATCGTAACTGCATCCCGGGATTTTCGTTAATTTTTTTTCTTAAAAGATTCAGTTTTAATTTATTAAAAGGGAGAGTCCCATATGCTTAGAACCTCCCTGTACAATTATCCCACTCCAAGTCACTTTCTGTAATTAAAATAAGCTTTTACATCGTTACTCCCTACGCGATACGCACCTGGTGAACATGTTTTGCAAGACTCTCGTAGAATAATTTCGTTTTAAAATGTTTATAAAAAGGGTTTCACGTCTAATAACGTGATATTGAAATTAGAATCCCCACTTTCTTAATTCTTTTTGGTTAACTGTTCAACATATTTTCTTTTTTAATCATAGGGATAGCACCTGTTTTTACAGGGTTGTAAAATTTATTTACTTGGTCTACTTAATAATTAACTTAATAATTAATTGCTGAATTAAAGGTCAGCATGTAACTCAAATTACAGAAATATTCCTATATGTTTATAATAAATTTTATGCAGATTTTACGAGATAAACTATATATTTTCTCACATGTATTCGTTAAGAATTTTATTACGTATGAAAGTATAAAATAATTGACGAGAGAAAATTATAAAATAAAAGTTATTGAGATAAATACTAGTGCAGTAAGCTTGGATGGAATATCATGTGTGCTGTGTTCCTGTGTTGTGGATAAAGAGCATTAATTATGATGAAAATGTCACTACATTGTTGATTAAATAATGATTTGGAATATTATCAGCTCATTAATTAATTCGTTATGATGGAAAGGATCGGTGATTAGTTAACAAGTCAAAACATTCTTGGTATAATGATATGGACGACATTCGCTTAGCAAAAAAATAAAATACATGGTCAGTTATTTATTTAATACTTATTAATATTACCATCTAAATCAATATTGAATTTATTATGAATTAATCGTAAATAGTTTAGACATTTATGAAAAGTAGACATTTATTATAGGTCAGATGGCGTGCATGATACACAGAACACCAAACCAAAAAGATTTTCCCCCGTGGAATTTTGCACTCAATACTATGACTAGAAAAGAAGAATTCTGATGAAAGCCAAATTAAATAAGGGAAACGTATCAAGTTTCATCTGTTATCATGGTTTGAAAAAAACTGCACTATTACTTCACTGCTATTGGTTAGGTAACCTAGTTTAATTTAGTCCATTTGATTGGAACCCCTATTGAAATAGTTGTGGTGGTAGGTTTTAAAAGCAATATTCTCTTGTCACTGTAAACTACATTAGCTGTTTATTTGATTTATTTTCGCATAACTTTATATTTCACATCTGTTCTATGACATGTCAGATTGTTTATTACATGTAGCATCGTTTAATATGGTTCTAACTACAAAAAAAATGTAATTATACTTTCTTTTAACCATTCGGTTATAAAAACCATTACGGAAAAATCATTCCCAATTACAAGATTGCGAGAATTCGAAGTAAAGTTCGTATTTTTCCCAAAGTAAGATTAATCTCAAGTCATCCTCTACTAATATTTAGTTTTTTGTGCCATCTGCATTTTATTGTATCTTCCAAAACTAAAGTTTAAGAAGTATTGATTTGTTCAACATGTATTTCGTGAAGCAGAATGTACGTGACATAGCTTAATGCGATATACATATACTTACTGTGTATTACTTTAACTTTATGCATCCATGCATTGCAAATTTTAGCATTCAAAACATTATACAAGAAAGGTAAGCCATAAAATATACAAAAGGGTTACACAAATCTCGGCAAAAGCTTTTTGTGTTTCTGAAATCTGCATAACTTGTTTGATACTTTGTGATATTCTCTATGTTAATATGTTACTCTGCATCAATTAAGCAGAGGATTAAGTAACATACACTGCATATTAACATTTGAACTTTTCCATGATTGCTTTCACAGTAGCTTTTAAATGTACCTTCATATTTTATTTCAAAAACATCAGTCACACGTAGTTTTCTGAACGAAAGTTTAAATTGATCTGTCTTTATGGTTCTGGATTACGCTATCTAGCCAGTACAAAAAAGCAATCCACAACAATAAATATAGAATAATTATATGCAAATTTAAAAACAAAATAACATATAACATAGGTAATAAAGCATTAGTGTTTGTACTGTAAGTACATATAACACTCCTCAGTAATAAGACTTTTTATTGTCAGTTGGTTATCCCATAGGCTATATTCTAGAGTAAGAAAATGTAAATTATATTAATTCCCTTTTCCATTACAAATTACCTACTAGTAAATTACATATTTTTACTTTAAAAGACATTTTCTAAAACTTGTCATTATTTTTTATATGCAGACTTATTTTTTAACCTTTTTTGTATTTATTTGTGTTCAAAACTGGACAATAAACGTTTCTTCGGGGTCATAAGGCTCAAATTGATTTTTAAAATAATGCCCTGGCCATAGTGATTTTTATATATCCAGTCGAAGGTTTCATCGAAACTGTGTACATGGAAGTGGCCTTAGGACAAACCGAAGTGAAATTCTGTAAATTGTCAAACACAGACGTAGAGACCAGGTTTTACTGTTGACAGAGATTGTGCTTTGTGCTATTGGATTGGTTTTGGCCATGGCTTACACACCTGCCATAAAGTTCGTGTGTTACAATACATCTTACGAAACCCATTTATACTTTGTAAACCTATTTAACTTACTATAAACATTCGATAGAGATATTTAATACTAGAATACATATCATTTTACTAGAATTATTTATTTTAACAGTAAGCCATTCATCAATTGACCTCCTTATATCCTGGTTTTCCCTCAATGGATTAGGCTAAGTAAAGTAGTTTTGTTATGTCTTTTGGTTAAAGAAACATCATACACAACTTCTTATCACGAAGACCTAGCGAAATTCATAAGGATTATTTTATACTTTGAACTACTTGTACTTTAATTTAACTTATGAATTAGTACAACTATATAAACATTTCAGGTTACCTAGACTTTTGCTAAAACCTAGTATTCTCCATAAAAACATAGTTAGCAATTTGCATACCAAATAATTCCCCATCCTGTACCATGTGACGGAGATAATGATATACCTGACCTACATCACCTGATAGACCTGTTATTAACTATGGCATTACATGGAATATTGATCATTATGGGCGTTATAAAAAGGATATGGATTTAGAACGTGTGAGTGTGAGTGTCGCTTTGAGTTATTTGATAACTCAGTACTTAATCTTTGCGTAAATTAGTATAGTTTGAATACATTTTAGGCATTTTCATTCGTAAAAAGGGCTTTCATGAGTATAAGGGAATGAGTAAGGGAAATACTTATTACTAAGCCTAATGCTATACATCGAAAGCTGAGCATATCCTCTACCAAATATCTGCAGTTTATTATTCACGTGTTGATATTTTCTGAAATTTTCAGTGAAGCAAAACCCCAAGTTCAAGAACAATCATTCTAAGTAAAAACTATTTAGATTCTCACAGCTTATTTAAATGTTGTCTACCCTGCAATACCCTAGGTTTATAATGTACAATTTACCTGTTACAGCAAACTGTACGTAACTGGAAGCTGTTATATATTTTTTACCAGTTTAAAATAATCTGATTCTTGGATTGCTTTCACCGAGTCATTTTCAACAAGATACATAAAGAAGGAACAAATATATTCGATTTATATATCGAGGTCACATTAATGTCCTGTGTAAGAGACTGAGCAGAGTGTTGTTCCTGCTTAGAACGCTAATGTCTGAGCTTCCAAGGCCTACAGTTAGGCAGGCCTACCATGCTTTCTTTCAGTCTATTTTAGCCTATGGAACCAGGCTGTGGGGCCATGCCACTGGTACTCAGAGAATTCTATTAATCCAAAAGAGAGCTGTTAGAGTAATTTCAAATGCTGGGTACCTTGACCATTGCAGACCTTTGTTTGTTGAAAATGAAATTTTGACAATTGTAAATGAGTACATTTTTCAGTGTCTTGTGGCAATAAAAGCCAGACAAGACACTCATCATGTAAACATCGATGTACATAGTTATGATACTAGGAATAAGTTTGATATCTTTGTACCTAGAAATAGGCTTCAAAAATCAATGTGTTCTTTTCCTGTTTCAGGCATTAAACTTTTCAACAAAATGCCCCAATGTACATTAAATTTAAACACAAAAAAAGTCTCCACTTTTGTAAAAAATTGGCTCACACTAAATCCTTTTTACCATGTATCTGAATTTTTCAACTGCGACAAGAGCAATCTGGTGGTAACCGTTTGAGTAATTTTCAGGTACACCTGCATAGTTTGTGCATGTTTTCTTGTTTTGTTTTTTTGACTTGAGCTTATTTATTTGAATTGTTTGTTGATAGATTTGATGTTGCATGTTTTATTTATTTAAATGACGAGCCTATTGTACTTATTGTATTTAATGGTAATAAAGACTTATGACTTATGACTTAGAAGTAGCCAACTTAAGCTCGGTTTCAATCATAGAGTGAGTTGAAGAATTTAGAGATGTAAACTTAATGTAACGCATGATAAAAAAAAAGTTTTTAATAAAATAAAAGTTTAAATCAAGGCAATTAAATAAATAAATGTACTAAAACAACACAACAAACAATGTTTTTCAAGTGTCACGGTAAGTTGACGGACGGCTGATTTCGCTAGTCAAATGAACAACTAACCGAGTAAAAAAAAAACGTATCAAATAATTAACTTTATAAAGTTAAGTTAAATCGAAAGCATTCACGAAATTTATTGGAATATAGTTTATTAAGAACTATACAAAAAATAAATCCGTGGTATAAGAATCAGATTTTGTAATGCTGTAATAAAAGAGCCTTTTTTATTAACATAGTTTTAGCATGGAATTTTATAGAGGCTGACAGTGAGGACTTCACTTCGTTTCGTCCAATAAGGGTGATAAATCCATTAGGGAAAATATTTAATATCTGTGCATTTTTCATCATACACTGAAATAAAACTCATCAATTCAAGAGTTTCAATTACGTTTTGTTTCTAAAATCAATGGTAAATGTGTAAATTGTTTTTAATATCATGGATTCACAAATAAGCACCTGCTTGAAATAATTGTGTAACAGTTGTTGTTAAGAAAAATCAACAAACTCATTATTTGCGGATATCAAAATTTTAGTGTTAATAATTGAATAATTTTTTCGCGTTTTTAATCTACGATTTTGAAACGTAAGTTGTAGAATATTAATTTCTTACATTTAGTAGATAAATGGTAGATTGGTAGATAAATTTTGCAAATTTTATCAACATATAAACAAGTAAACTACAACATATTTAATTTTCTTCATAACAATAACATGGAATTTTAAATTACACTTTTCACTTCTGTTCCAGAATTATTCTAAATTATGGAAGATGGAATAAATAAAGGACCCGTAACCAAATGTGTGGAATGTCATAGCAAGTGCCACTGCCACTGCCATCAGTGCCACTGCCAGAACCACCCCCCCTCAATGACCCAACCATGTCAAATATTGGGGGGGTTAATAGGGTCCTGTTTGGCAGGAAGAAGGGGACGCCCTATTTCACGCGTGGTCTGCGTCCTAACAGGAGCAAGTATCGGCACAAAAATAGAAGAATTATTGAATAATCATTTTTAGACCATTCACTACATTCATTCTTTAGTTATATAATTATACTTCTTTTATTGTACCAAAATTCGCCATATAGCCTATTTAAATAAATTGTCAGAAAATTAATAGTAAATTTAAATTATATTATCCTTTAATCACCCCTCAGAAACCATCATCACATTTAAAAAATATATTTTTTATATTCAACACATATTTTAATAAAAACTGTAACCTGTAATTAAGTCCGGTTTCGGCTTTTTAAATAATAACATAAATTCCATAATGAATATCGTGTTGAGTAGTGAGCCAAACGGGGTAGTCATGTTCCAGCTTCTCAAAAGTCACTGCGAGAATGTATGAGCGGATACACAACTTTCTTTGAAAACTAGGGCGGATTTAAATCGTAGAGCTGTCCTTTGGTTAAGGTTTTAACTGGTTATTTTTTTAGTTTAAGACAAATTTGTTTATTGGGGCTTACTTCTTTTATAATACAAATAAATAAAGAAACTACGATGGATTTAGTAGATGTCGAGGCTAGTGACGTCTAGCGGAGACTTGACGAACTGTTGCAGACCTTGATGTCAGTGACACCTAGCGGAGATTAGACGAACTGTTGCGACGGTGAGCGAGCAACTTTGGACGTGATGATAAATTGAACGTGATGATGACGTGACTTAAGAGGGTTCCCTACCCCCGCCGAAAAACGTCAGAAAACCGCTTCGCGCGGTATCATATAGTGATTCTAGTTTTAACATTTAAATTGTGAACCAAACACCATTTTGTATATAAAGAGTGGTTCTACTAAGTTTGCTTTTTAAAAAATTTCTATGCTTACGCAATCAAGGGCAACGACTTGTCAAAGTTAGTGAACTTTACAGTTAACGAACTCAGATCACACGATGTATTCGTACTACTACAGTATGTAGAAATACCCCCGCCGCAGCAAACCTGACTTAAGTTAAGTTTAAGAAGTATTGATTTGTTCAACATATATTTCGTGAAGCAGAATGTATTACTGTACGTGACATAGCCTTATGCGAATTATTCATTTATTAGTTCATTGCTAGTTACTGTGTATTACTTTAACCTTATGCAATGCAATAAGGGAGGGACCATGCAATGCAAATTTTAGCGTTCAAAACATTATACAATAATGGTAAGCCATAAAAAATGCAAAAGGGATACACAAATCTCAGCAAAAGCTTTTTGTGTTTCTGTCTGCATAACTAGCATGATACTTTGTGATATTCTCTATGTTAATATGTTACTCTGCAGCAATTAAGCAGAGGATCAAGTAACATACACTGCATATTAACATTTGAACTTTTCCATGATTGCACTTACAGTAGCTTTTAAATGTAGCTTCATATTTTATTTCAAAAACATCAGTCACACCTAGTTTTCTGAATGAAAGTTTAAATTAATGTCTTTATGATTTTGGATTACGCTATCTAGCCAGTACAAAAAAGCTATCCACAACAATAAATATAGAATAATTATATGCGAGTTTAAAAGCAAAATAACATATTCCATAGGTAATAAAGCATTAGTGTTTATACTGTAAATACATATAACACTCTTCAGTAATAAGACTTTTTATTGTCAGTTGGTTATCTAATAGGCTATATTCTAGAGTAAGAAAATGTAAATTATATTAATTCCCTTTTCCATTACAAATTACTTACTAGTACATTACATATTTTTACTTTAAAAAACATTTTCTAAAACTTGTCATTATTTTTTATATGCAGACTTATTTTTTAACCTTTTTTGTATTTATTTGTGTTCAAAACTGGACAACAAACGTTTCTTTGGGGTCATAAGGTTCAAATTTATTTTTAAAAAATTCTCTGGCCATAGTGCTTTTTATATCTCCAGTCGAAGGTTTCATTGAAACTGTGTACATGGAAGTGGCCTTAAGACAAACCGAAGTGCAATTCTGTAGATTGTCAAACACAGACGTAGAGACCAGGTTTTACTGTTGACAGAGATTGTGATTTGTGCTATTGGATTGGTTTTGGCCATGGCTTACACACCTGCCATAAAGTTCGTGTGTACAATACATCTTACGAAACCCATTTATACTTTGTAAACCTATTTAACTTACTATAAACATTCGATAGAGATATTTAATAATAGAATACATATCATTTTACTAGAATTATTTATTTTAACAGTAAGCCATTCATCAATTGACCTCCTTATATCCTGGTTTTCCCTCAATGGATTAGGCTAAGTAAAGTAGTTTTGTTATGTCTTTTGGTTAAAGAAACATCATACACAACTTCTTATCACGAAGACCTAGCGAAATTCATAAGGATTATTTTATACTTTGAACTACTCGTACTTTAATTTAACTTATGAATTAGTACAACTATATAAACATTTCAGGTTATCTAGACTTTTGCTAAAACATAATATTCTCCATAAAAACATAGTTAGCAATTTGCATACCAAATAATTCCCCATCCTGTACCATGTGACGGAGATAATGATATACCTGACCTACATCACCTGATGGACCTGTTAATAACTATGTCATTACATGGAATATTGATCATTATGGGCGTTATATAAAGGATATGGATTTAGAACGTGTGAGTGTCGCATTGAGTTATTTGATAACTCAGTACTAAATCTTTGCGTAAATTAGTATAGTTTGAATAAATTTTAGGCATTTTCTTTCGCAAAAAGGGCTTTCATGAGTATAAAGGAATGATAAAGGGAAGTAATCAGAATCAGAAATCATAAATAAGAAATCCTTTATTGTCCTTAAGCAAAACAATCTTGCAATAGACATAGTCACGTATTATGGTAAAATAGGGTTACACAGTAACCCAGTCAGACTAGATTAATAAGCTAATATCACAGACAATAACAGGTAAAAATGTAAAAGTAAAAAGAAGGCTGTAGGCTGGGTGGAGAATATAGGCTACTAGATAAACTAAACATTCAAACTTAAAAACTTTTACATCAAAAAACTCTTTAATCACATAAAAAGGATGTTTAACAAGCCAGTTGTTTATAGCCTATCCTTAAAAACCAACTCAGGCAATGCTCTTGACTCAGAGTGCAATACATTGAATAACTTTAAGCTCATGATTGAATGGTTACTGGCACATTTACTTAGTCTATGGGGCGGAATTTCAAGTAGAGAGTTAGATCTAGTGTAATGAGAATGAAAATCTTTTCTAACAGCAATTGGAGTACTTATAACTAAGCCCAATGCTACATATCCAAAGCTGAGCATTACCTCCACCAAAATCGGCAGTTTTTTATTCACGTGTTGATATTTTTGTGACATTTTCAGTTATGCACGATTCCAAGTTCAAGAACGATCATTTTAAGTACTAAAATTATTAAGATTCTCACAGCTTATTTAAATGTTGTCTACCCTGCAATACCCTAGGTTTATATTGTACAATTTACCTTTTACAGCAAACTGTACGTAACTGGAAGCTGATATAGATTTTTTATCTGTTTAAAATAATCTGATTCCCGGATTGCTTTCATCGAGTCATTTTCAACAAGATACATAAAGGAGGGACACATATATCCGATTCTGAGAAGTTAGAGTCAGTCAATTTGATAAATAAAATAAATAACTGTCATCTGATCTCTTGGGAATTAAGATGTAGGAGATCCGTAATTTCCTGTTAGACGCTACAGTGGATTTCACTTATAACTAATAATTTTCAGTTCTAAACCTACATTTGATTTGAAAACTCTTAGGCCATTCAGGTCCCTGTTTGTAAAAGAACGCAACAAAATTTAAGGTTAATTATTTTTTGTAACCATGTAAATAAAAAATCCTGTAGGCCTGATGATAATTATTGTAACAATTAGGTAAAAATTATTAAATAAGGTATATTATAAAATATCATCAAAATAATATGTTTATTATTTATGACAAAACAATATACTTGAATTATAAAATAATATCACCTTGAAAATGGTCATCAATATCAACAAGTTGTGCTATGAAAATTCCTCAGCATAATTGTGGTTTTAAGATCTCTACACACGCTCAACAACTTCATCGGATTATTGGAATTTCCCATATTGTCTTTTTTGCAATCCTGGCATATTGGATCCAAATATGCTAGTACTAATAAATTAACCAGTATGTTTTTATTTGTTTTTTTTTTATAAAATAGATTTTTACTTTTTATATATTTACCTGATAACTATGTGACAGTTACATTCATATGCGTATATGCTTACCAAATTAATTCTGTTATTCTTGTTGCAGACAATTTGTAGTGTTCTGCTGTTTATTTGAGAATATTTAAAAATAATATTTGAGATAAAACTGTATCTAAAAAGGTTTAAATCTTATAATTTAAAACTGCTTGTTTTATAAAGTTAGGAGTAAAAAACGTTTCAATGACAGTGTCACCTAAAACGGTTCATTTTACACGTTCTAAACTATAACATTCCTATAAAATAGCTTCAACTGATTTCTTCATAATCCATAGCTTTTTCGGAATTATTTTTTCAAAACTTATAGGAACTTAAAGTAGTGTATTCCGTCTATTTTTAGTTCGTAAACTCTGTGTTTTAGCTTAGTTATTATTACTATATATGGCTTACGTAAAAACCGTCATAAGTACGGTCGTCATAATCGCCTTATAACAAGATCACATTTGGGTTCCTATTCTTATAGGTTTAATTTTGACCCTGTATTGCATTGAATTTAGATCCTATTACCAAAAGTTAATTATATACTTTCAACTTTGGCTGAATAAAAAAAAATAGACGTATGATAAATCTGAGATACTGTTAAAGATAATATTAAGGGTGTTACGGGGGAAACGGCTAAAACAATTAACTCATTACTGAATTAGTACAGGTACGTTTTTATTACTATTTCTGTACATTTAAGACTGTAATTTTTTTAATAAAAAATAAATTATATTTTTTAGTCTTATGAAACTATAGCTAACAAAGCACAAATTAAAAAAAACAATGTAACCCGTATCCAAGGTTTCAGACGAAAAAATCACAAGTACTATAGTCTGTATGATGGAATCTGTCTCCTGACCCTAGATTTACCTGGGAATTGGACGATAGGAGAGCATTAATTGCGCCAACTGACCTGAGTTAGGTAGTCGGGTATTCCTGGATTGCGCCAACTATTGCAGAGAGCCACATGATACGTTCCCTAACTAAGCCAAAAGGGGCGGCCCTCTTTGGCTGTATAATTGAGTAGGTTAGGTTGAGTTAAGTTTGGTTAGGTTAGGTTACGTAAGGATATTGTAGGATAACGCGTAAACAAGGTAATTCCCTCTGCCGGCAAATCACCCCTGCCTATCTTGGGCTTGGCGCAAATAAGGAACATTTTTTGGGACATTTTGAGGCCTTGGCGCAACTAAGGAACTCTTTGGCGCAATTAATGCACAACCTAGACAATGGTTAAGGACCGGGCCTGTCTCAGATAGACAGTAGATCAGGAGACTGGGTTCCATAATTTAAACTGTATAAAATATAATATTTTAGTGCTAGAACTATGTGTGCATATACTTAACTTCTTGTCTCTAGGAATATAATGCATAACTCGTATTTTTAAATGCATTGACTTTGTAAAATTTGAAACAAACGTAAGGTTTTATTAAAGTATAAAGAGAAGCTGAAATCGAATATTCCTTCTGTGAAGATCAATCTAAACAAAATTAAATTTTCTTTGAGCTCTGACGTACCGAACTAATGAAGTTACACTTGTAACTTCAAACAGATGGAATATATATTTTTGGAACTTGTTTGCACTCAAAAGGGTATTTGAAAAACTTTAATCAAAGTTCATTAGGTTGCATACACCCTTAATTGAGTTAAAGGGCATGAAATACCAAAGTCTAGACATAGCTTTTAGTAAAATTTAGGAGAATTTTTAAAAATAAGCACTAGTAAGTGGTGTAGACCTTTGATTGGTCATCGAGGTGTCTTATTATATTTTATATTATTATATTTTGATCCTGAATGTTTTTTTCTAACCGCATATTCAAAAACTGACCAAGACTTAAACCCAAATATTTTTTTGTGTTTATCAATTTTCTTTTAATTAATTACTCAGAGATCAATATTTTGTTGATAAGAAAACGTATTTTAAATATTCCATCAGCAATGGTTGCAGGTTGATCAAATATGTACTTGACTTTATTAAACTTTCGAAGAACTAAAAAGAACGTCATGCAACTTCAATTACGAGAACTATTTTTACAGAAAAAAAATATAATATAATTTTAACGGCTGTTACTAACAAATTAATTTTGAACATTGTGTTTGAAAGGAACGCTTTTAAACGTTTAATGAGATAAACCGAACAAACATAACACCATCAGTGTAACATTTAGTAGCTTCCATTCATATTTACAAACGTTGTTTTCATACAATTGCATTCTTCATCGCAGCTGTCAGTCATTTGTGCATGTTTGTTTCTAGTTCACAGCAAATGGGTGTAATTTCTGGTTTAATTGAGTTTTTAACAGTATTATCTGCATGTTGCACAATACATTAGAACATATCTAATTAGGGTTAAACATTTAAAAACAACTTTTCAATTCTTCCAATAGTGAAAACCCTAAGTTATGGTGTGCATATACTCATATATCTATTTAATAAAATTTGTATTATCTGCTGCTAGAGTTTCAAAAAAATATTTTGTGAGATGCATCTTAAAATCGGACATTGTGCTTAATTAAATAAAACCACTCACTTTTTTCAGACAACAGAAACTAAACAACCTATACATATGCACCCTGAAGCATAATTCATTATTTTAATTCCTTATGTGTCCAACTCACTGTTTTGTAAAGGTAAAAATATATTTCGGAATTATTTTACAGTGTTGAATATTTGTTTAGGCCTTGAGGAGCACCACACACTTATAACTTACCATTGACTATTGGATTAGTCAAAGCCTAGGCAGTTTTACACTTTTGTTTTGCAATCATCAAACGTTTTTGGTTAGGGCCATCTGTTTAAAACGGAAGTCATGACCTAAATGCAACTTATTATTACACTCAACTAATTTTACAACGTTAACTACCACCATAAAGGTTGTTATAGCTACAAAGAAGTTATCCAGGTTGCTCATAAAAATAAACTGTCTTTAATTTCACAAATTTTAAATTATGCTGCCATGTTTTTCATCTTCAGAGTTGAGTGATTATGTGAAGTCATAGCGACAGTTAGGATTGGCAGGTCTTGCTTTTACTTCACCATCTCCGTTACATTTTACTGAAACATGAAACATGTTGAAACATAAAACATAACAAAATGCTTGTTATAGCATGTCAGCTTATCTCAAGCCATCTACCTACGATTATTTAACAAAAGGAATATAATCAATGTATAAGAATGTACAACAAAGGTAACTTTGTCACCTCTAAAACCTTTAAAATTGTAGCTACGAGAAGAACTCTGTCTCCACACTAATTTACTACCTAAAAATCATTAGTTACTTGGATATAAAAAATAACAATGTTGCTTGAAAATTTTAACAATAACATGGTTAATATGGCAATATTTTCGTTTTACCGTATTATAGCGGAATATATTATACCTTCAAAGTAAATAAAAATGATATACTTTCGATAACATCCCCTTATAAAAGATCGAAGTGAGTAATTACCTTTACCTTTCTCATTGAAGATGTCCCTCAATTAGGTTGATTATTGTTCTAAAGAAGACGCTAATCAATGTGGTTCTCAAGTGAGCTACCACGACAACACAAGGTCTGTTTTCTCTAGGCCTATTGCTTTCCTCGCGTCCTCCTTGATTCTGTTCTTGGTTCATATTAACGTTTCCTTGTGTGTTTTCCATTTTGTGTCCCGTGTAAAAAATGTATGTGTGTTGAAAATGTGATATTTTGTTTCCTTGGATACGAGAAATTGTATTTTTAGCGAAATCCTATAGGGAAGTAGAGTTCGTGCGTTTCTTCGTGAAGCATGGGCGTGAGGGGCTGTAGTGGCAAGTGGGGAGCCGAGCGCGGGAGGGGAAGTTGACGTTGCCATCCCGTTCGGCTACTAGTCTGACAAAAGATATTTCTCGGTATTTTTCGGAGGTCGGACCGTGGTGCGAAGGTGGTTAAGGTTGCCCGCGCGAATTGTGCGATCATAATGTAGGTTAATAAAGGGTTCCATGACAGAAATGAGTATTTTCAATAAAAACGTAATTTGTTATTTCATTAAGTGAAATATGAAAAAGCCATCCAACCACTTAACAACAAACTTAGATCATTCAGTACAAAGAGGCAAGGAACAGAAGCAGGTAATCTAAGTTACAATTAATCAGAACTAGAAGTTACTCGTTTGCTGAGGTATTCGATTCTCAGTGAGTTAACATTGCTTTCTATTTTGTGTACGGTTTATGGTTTAGACAAGATTTGTACCTGATAAAAAGAACAATGCATACAACAACGATGCAATAATGCATAGCATTTATTCATTTACTATTAAAAATTGCACTCTATAATCAATTTTAACGCTTTGGAAGTTTGTAATCTTTTGAATTTCAATTCCATGTTGTAAAAATAGAACACTTCTTCTAATTTGTCCGACATTTAGAATAAGTTCCATTGTACCTAAGCTATAAACAAATCGGAATTTTCTGTTATTCTCAAGGAAGTATGCGTTTGTAGGATTTCTTGTTTCAGAACATTTTAAATCGTTTCCTATTTGTAGCTCATTTCACAGATTTTGAAATAATGTTTTTTTCTTTAAATGCATCTACTTCAACTCCAACATTACTAAGGTACAGACAAAGTCATGAAGTAAAATATAGAAGCTACATTAAAAACAGTAATGATGTATAATTAAATTTTGTCTTTTTTACTTTACGTTTAAAACAAACTAAATGTTTTCTCACAAAAGATATTGAGTTTTATACAAGCTACTCCCGATTTCATCTTAGGGTTGTAGACACAATCCAAAGGGGGCTTAATCGGATATCTCTGACTAACTCGCAGCATTGCTTGAGTGTCCTTGTCCATACTATGATATCCAAGAGATATAAGTTGATAAAAAAGATTTGGTCAGAGGAATTCGTTTAAGTCAGGGTCCAACGACAAGTGAAAATTGTGTACCTTATGTATTCTCTTTGAAAATTTAGAAAATCCATAGCTGTAGTACGTAAGGTAATAATTGCGTAAAATATTATTATAGTTTCATATTAACCAACTAAATTGATGGCTTTACAATGTTACAAGTGTATGCAAAAAACAACATAACACATCTGTTCATAGGATATTTTAGGTTTCCTGTACATTTCCGTAACTTCAAAATTTTAACTGTATCTTAATGTTTTGTTCAATCAGCTTATTTTAGTGATAAATAAATTTGAATTTCCTAATACGAAAGCAGTTTTAGGTAAAATTTAATCTAAAATAGTTTGTAGACCCAAATATAATTTTGACCTAAGGCGATTATAATGGCCAAACTAAGGATTGTCTTTAAGCAAATTATGGTCTTTGATACATAATAGCTTTATTGTGTTTATGTTGTGAATTCACATTTTTTTATAAAATGAAGGCTATTTTATTTTGAGAATACGTCATCTACATCCACGAATAATTCAATAGACAACATTTTACAACAGCCAAGGATTCGTATTCGATTTACCGATTCCCATTCTTAAGACAATAGGTTACATAGATGGGTTGGCAGTTCACAATTTGTTTATTCATTGAACCTTATTTGCTAATTTAATAAAATTATATGATTATCATCCTTTTATAGGGAATCATATTTTCATTCATCAGAAAAGGAGGTATTTCTTTTGACGCACTTTCATTTAGGGGCAAGAGGCTTTTTACAAAAGTATAAAATATTTTGTTAAAATTATTTCTATAAACAAATACAATCACATTATTAATTTGCTAATTTCCTTTCAATAAATGTATTATATTCATTACACCTCAGATTTCCTACTCACCAATGCCTCGTCCTGAACACTGACCTGTAATTAATGGTATTGTTTAAATTTAATAGTATTATTTAAGTTCACATTGTGCTTTGAACAGTTTCATGTGCGTCAATTCTGAATGTTTCACCCAAAACGTAAAAGCTTAGAGAAGATGTCTAGGACTCTAAAAGGATGAAGGTTTTTATGCTCTAAAATATAGTTTAATAGCTGCTTTAATGTGCTTCCATCGCTTAAAAGCTTAGGGAAAAGAAACGTCGGCGACATAAAATACCAACCTTAACAGTGAAAGAGTACTTTATAGTATTCAAAGGATGTTCTCAAAAGACAATCTTTCCTACAAAAATGCCTTTTTTAAAACTTTTTCCCTAACAACATTATTTTTTTTTTAATTGCAAAATAAATTATTTTAACAATCAACAACGTTTTTAGTCATATTTTTCAGATTATTTGTATTATCATCACGTTTTGTTATTTAGATTAGAATTTTATTTATTCATGTTTCAAATAAACATTAATAAAATACGAAATTAGCTACAAAATTACTAAGCCACTCAAGTGTTTACTCATAGCATAAATTATTTATGCTATGAAATTATTTGTCTAACTGAATTTTAATATATTTCCTCATTCAGCTTACAACTTTAGAGGTGTATGATTAACTTAACTAATAGGATTCGAAAACAACTAGATATTGGGTCAAATTACCGATAAGAGGATATGAGCCCAAATTTAATCTTGTCTAAAGGCTATTACGGAGGCCGCATTGGAGCCAGTTTGTTGATGCATAAACATACTACTTTGAAACAAAACAAACTATACAATAGATATCTAGCTTCCAAACAGGTATGTGGTATCGTCATCTTCCTGATTATTGATTAAACATTATTTTGAAGTAAAAAAAACATATTTAAATTTTAAGGAAACCACTCGGATGGAAGCACTCGAATTTGTATTTTTTTTCTTTCCCCAGCTCTTTCATTTTCCTAGATTTATCTCTCTCTTCTTACTCCTCCGAATTTGGCTTTCCTCTCTTTTCATTTCCGTTCCGGAAAAGGTTACGTCCTGGAAAAGGTTACGTTCAAAGGATTGCCTGAAAATGTTTTGTTGTTTGGTTTTCTTAGGTTTTAGATGGTTAGGCCTAAACTTCCTTTTCTTTATTATGTATCAACAAGTCTTTCTTTTGCTCTCCTCCGATCACCATTTGTTATCCTTTCTAGACAAAACACTTTGCGTATTCGTCTGAGATTTGTTGATGAGCACATGTAGTATGTGTGTTACAGCGTTTGTGTCTTTCCAGACGTGGCAACCTTGAAGATGTTACGTTCATTTCAAAAACGTTTAGTTTTGTATTTCTTAAAATTTGCCTAACCCACTTTAATGTCAGCTGATTTGAGCGTTTAGCCTTTCTAATCCTGCTGGTCACACAGTTAGTTCCTCCGGCCTTTGGCGCAATGTTACTCAGCTATCGAAACTAGTCTTCTTGATGGATACATTAATTACTACAATAATATTGACGTTTGCTGCTGGTATAATAAAGCATTCAATGTATAAATAAAATATTTACGTACACTTTTTCGAATATTATGTAAAACAAACTAGGCCTACTTGTAATGGCAACTATGTTGTTCTTAGAGTTGCAAAAAGTATAACTGACACAAGATAAACAAATTTTAAAACTTTATCTATGAATTATAATAATGAAAAATTGGCTGTCATAAACAGATTTGGGTATCAACAGATTAACTTGACAGTAAATGCAATTGGTCGTACTGCTTTTGCGCTCTAATCCGGACCCCCAAAAGAATTAGCAAGGGTCACTTAATCCCCGATCTCGTTTGCGCTTTCTTCGGGCCAGGTAGCCAACGTGACAGTATTCCCTGCTAGACAACTATTTGTAAATAAACCCTTACACACTGGATAAATATTTGTAAATAAGTCACCACTCGCCTTCACCTACATTCTTTTATATCCTTCCGTGCATACTCAGATCGGCTGAAATATTTTGAAATATGCCACTCGCCATCGCATACATTCTTTCCTACCCCTCCGTGCATATTCAGATCAGCTGAAATATTTTGAAATATGCCACTCGCCTGTGCCTGCATTCTTTTCTACCCTTCAGAGCATGCTCACGATTGGCTGAGACTAGCATTCCATAATGACACATTCTTCAAAACTACTTATATAGTGCGTATTTGGCCAAGTTTTACAGTTATCAGCTAGAAGTGATGGAGAGAGTGACAACCACTAAAGGGAAAAAAAGTAAAAATGTGTAATGTTTTAATAAGCCCATAATAGAATACAAAGAGTACAGCTAAAGAAAATACTAGGCTAGTACTTAATTTTAATATAGGCTTTTAATATAGTTCACAATCGAGTATGATATTCAATTAAAAAGCAAGTCATAACTCTGACCCATTCGACTCTGTATGTTAGGTGTCTCAAACTACTAATACGATAGAGCAGGAATTACAATCCGCATTTAGTACTAAAGGTTATATTTTACAAAAGATGCCGCCAAAAAGCGCAAACAAGATTTGCCTGATGGGGTACCTGTGGACCCGTCTGGGCTTGAAGCGCAAACGAGATCAACTTCCTACCTGGCAGAGGATTAGAGCGCAAACGAGGTCCGCCCATGCAATTGAATACTTGAATAGTTTGATCCTAATTCTGACATTTCCAAAGTTACTTGGCATTACTTAAATACTTAGTCAATTGATGTAAGGCACAAGAAACAAAATTTAGGTGTTTAAAAGTTAGTTAGATTTTAAAATTATGGCTATGAGATATTATTTCATTTAAAAATGTAAGAACATCAATGGTATTGTCATTGTTTCTAAATTTACGATATGGAATTGTATTTTTAAAGTCGTATTAATTATGGTGCAATTCATGGACAACCTCGCCCTACTACTAAAATAACAATGGTGAACAATATACTACTTAATGACATAGTTGACAACAACCCCATCAGCTGTACATGTAGGTCAAGTATGCCATTATAACAGACACACTTTACAGGGTGGGTGTAAATTGTAATTTGCCGTTTAAATAGAGGTCCATCGATATTTAAAGAAATCAAATAAATGACAGTAAGCTCTAGAATTGTATATTTTATAAAATATCACAGTAATGCATTATCACTAGTTGATATTTTGCACGTAGGACGAGTATAATAAAAGGAAATACTAGTTTATTGTAAAATATGTATCAAAGCAGTCCTACAGAAGTTTGGAAAGCGTTTTTTATCTATTGTTTGTTTCTCTACCGTAACAACCGTAAGGAGAGGGTCCATTTGTATGTGAGTGCAAAATGTCCAATCTATAATAAAGATTGGGCATATATTATGTGTTAGAATCTTTACACAACACAAATACTGATCTTTGGAGTCGAATATTTCAATGTTTATGTCAGATATGTACAAAAGCTAAGAAGCTGACTGATGAGTGTGTGTTGGCACAGGTAGTTTGAGACCTTCTAGCCATACGTCCCGAGTTCAATCCCGCTAATCAGAAATGTTTTTTTATGTAATTATTTCACGATTCGAATTTTACATTTTAAAGTAGTAAAATAAGCTACAAACGGAAAAGTAGATTGAGGTTAATTTGTGTTTATAGACTTTAGAAAGAACATAACTTATTTTTCGTTCATTAGTTTTGATTATTTTTGAAGCAATGACAACGGTAGAATAATATGTCATAAATTTATATTTCTTGTTAGGTCTAATAAATTATTTATGAGACGGAATTAATTTTTCGTTAAAATTCATAAATACTATTTATAATATCAAGTCATACACGAAATATTACTTACATTATACATAAGACGTATGTTTATTACTTCTATGAATTTCTTAGTTTGTTAAGTGATTTCAAAGCTTTAATAAACATTATGATAATCTTGTTTTTCAAGAATCTTTTGAAATACAGTGTATAAATAATTTATGAAACAAAAACAAAATTTTATACAGAAAAACTTAGATTTTTTAATTTAAAAGTTGGATAAATTATTTAAATCTGCAGATTATAACTGCAACTTTAGAGGCCAAAATGAATTATCTTGCAGCTCAAACGGTGAGGGACTAAGTCATTAAAATAAATCTTTCTAAATAAGCCCGTCATTTGCATAGCTAAAGGCAGGTAAACCAACGTATAAACTTCTAACGCTAGAAAACTCTTTAGTACATATATTTTCATCTAAACAGTAGTATTTAAAATGTAAAAATAATAGTGGTCCTTGAAAACTATTATTTTATGACAAATTATTGGTTAAGGTACCGTGTTAAACAAATCAACTATTATCTAACGATACATTTTAATACATATCTTATGATGCTAAAACAAGAGACTTCAAGAAAACTTTTCGTTTTTAAGGTTCGGCGGGAAAATGCGATTACGCACACAGATAGACAGCGCGGTTACGTAAAATTATAATAGGATTGTAATGTTATTTATATCAATAATGCTATTCAGGAATATTATATAGCACGTATAATATTCACGTACATGCATAGCTTTTTGTAAAAATGGACCTTTTCGGTGAGTAGTAAAAATAAAAATTTCAAGCTGTGGTGTCCATATTTTATGATTGCCCCTAACCAATAATAAATTTTGTACTAATTACCCTAATTTACTAATTAGGCGTACTATTAGATATTTCAAAGACTCCATTAATCATAAAATATCAATTTGATGCTCATCTTTGGCAATTTGATAACACTTAATACTCAGGGATTGCAATTTATTGCATCTACAAATATTTATAAACGACCAGAATACGACTATTTGAGCATTTTTTTTAATTTTTTTGAACCGTGTACTATTCTATAAAAGTTTTAGTTTAAAATGATGACAACTTAAATATTAGTTATATACCTTATACCTAAAAAACTGAGGTTTTTAAAAGTATTACCAAATAATTTAAAGAAATTGTTTTTATACATATGGACAGAAACGGACAGTGTTTTTGTCATTACCATGCAAATTACTTGTGTTGTAACAATGTACCACAGTGTTAGAACTTGACGAAGTTTGTGACTACACCACAACAAGGTTAAACGGCAACTTTAAATTTGCACACTCTTTAACATGTATTGAGGTGTAATGCATTTTGTTCCTTTCCCATTTATGTAATTTCTACACTGGAAAAGAGTAGGATGTAGTAATAGGTTATTAATGTTGTAATTTTTTTAGTATAACAAGGTAAACACTTTTATTAATTACAGTTACGTTTTTAAGACACTGCATAGTTTTTATTAAAGTTTTATAATAAGAAAGTGACTTTACTATTGTGTTTAAAACGATTTTGATACGAATAGAGATTTTCATGTAGTACTAAAATATTTTACAACTGTATACAAACTGTGCAAAATAGTAGCAATACATATCGAGTCAAAAAATAAAGTAGACCAGTTAGATCACAAAATATGAATATTTATTGTTTTCAGGAAAAACCATTTTGTATGGATTTAAATCAACTTTGACAGAGCACTATTGGGATTTAGTGGCTCTTGACATTTATTAAAATGTATTGTTGTCCAACAATTTATCAAAATATAGTACCCTTTTGTGGTATACTGTTATAATAATAAAATACCCCTGCCGCAGCAAACCTGCCGACTAAGCGAATTTCCATTTGTCTGAATTGATTTTCAGTTAAATATATTTTAATAATATTAGGTTTAACGAGTACCTAGGTTTGCTGCTACAAGGAAACTAATAAAGTGTGTTTTTGAGTAAAATATTGATAGCTTAGTACAAAATAAATAAATTTGCCAAGTTTGATCAAAATATATTCATAAACAAGCAAACTACAACATTTGACAATATTCTCCATAAGAATAACATGGGAATTTTAAATTTACAATTTTTTTAATTTTCTCCGTTACTAATAATTGAACAAAAATACTTTTATATACTAAATTATTTGTTTTTTAAGCTCTTTAAAAAGGTCTAAGGAGAAATTTCGAAATTTTTTGTTTTGAGTGTCAAAAGTGAGAAAAACCAATTTTTACCCCATAAAACCCCCCGTAAAGCCCCGTTCCCATGGTCCGATCGTGCTGGTTCGCGAACTCATTCAAGTTTATCCCGCTTTACACCTTTAAACCAAATTTCATCAAAATCGGACAAAAATTACTCAAGTTATCGCGTTCACGGACGTATATATATATATATATAAGTCTATATATATATATATATATATACCCCCGCCGCAGCAAACCTGCCGACTAAGCGAATTTCCATTTGTCTGAATTGATTTTCAGTAAAATATATTTTAATAACATTAGGTTTAACGAGTACCTAGGTTTGCTGCTACAAGGAAACTAATAAAGTGTTTTTTTGAGTAAAATATTGATAGCTTAGTACAAAATAAATAAATTTGCCAAGTTTGATCAAAATATATCCATCAACAAGCAAACTACAACATTTGACAATATTCTCCATAAGAATAACATGGGAATTTTAAATTTACAATTTTTTAAATTTTCTCCGTTACTAATAACCGAACAAGAATACTTTTATATACTAAATTATTTGTTTTTTAAGCTCTTTAAAAAGGTCTAAAGAGAAATTGGGAAATTTTGTGTTTTGAGGGTCAAAAGTGAGAAAAACCAATTTTTACCCCATAAAACCCCCCGTAAAGCCCCGTTCCCATGGTCCGATCATGCTGGTTCGCGAACTCATTCAAGTTTATCCCGCTTTACACCTTTAAACCAAATTTTATCAAAATCGGACCAAAATTACTCAAGTTATCGCGTTCACGGACGTATATATATATATATATATATATATATATATATATAAATCTATATATATATATATATATATATATATATACATATATAAAAATTTGAACGAATGGTGTTTTTGGCCTCTGGGGACATCAAAATGAAAAAGTAAATCAGTCCCGGGTCTAGGTCTTACCGTGCCACCTACGGTAATAGCTACTTCCCTATAGGGAAATTCGCTAAAAATAATAAAACAGAAAAAATATTATAAAATCGTCATTTATTCTTAGCATATGGAATTATAGTACATATGCAGTAAACTAATAGTTTTGCCCTTTCATTATGGTTTGATTGATTGTATTTATGTATTTAAAAACGGTAAAAAAATGAACGACAAACTATTTAAACGTCAAATTTTTTCAGTAAAATTACTCAGGTTATTTTATCTGATAAAATAATCAAATACTTGTATAAGTTTCCTCTTCTCCGTAATCTATTTTTTGTATTAATATTTGGTTAAGTTAATATACCGTATACACACATTCATAAAAATAATATATTCTTTAGATCAAATACTTATAATTTTACATTTAAAATAAATTTAAAGAATGCTATGGACTTTTAAATATGTTTGCAAGGCATTAAGCACCGTTTTTGTTTATTGGGAACTTTTGACACGGTCATTTAGTGAGAGGTAGGAAAGCGGTCACGTTTTTAATTTAAGCCTGAATGATGATTGTTCATTTCAGCTCATCTCTGAGTATTTTTTTCATTCCTTGAGGAACCTGAATACATAAAATAAATGTTTCATGATTCCTGATGCATAGTAAATATATTGATCAATTTTGCTTCAGAAAAAATATCAATTTTAACATTTTTTTTCTGCCAAGAAAAACAAACTCTAGTTTTACATTTTTAACGGTTATTTTTCAAGCTGCAACTAAATGTGGGTTGTATTACTGGTAGTATGAACAACCAGTTGAAATACTTGAATTCCACTAATCATGTGACTCTTGACTTAGCAATAACAAAGTACATACTGTATAAAATAATCTTTGTTAAAAAGACAGAGAGGATTAACAGACTAAATACATAATTATACAAATTAGGAGTAAAACAGCCACAATGTATATATGACGCCTTAAGGATTGACAAACATCCCATCTGCCTTAATATATTTTTATTTTAAGGGAGTTCAACAATCTTTAAGATACATTTGATCTACAAAAATCTCTAACGTAAACTATAAAAAATAACTCACATGGAAATCGCATGGTTGATTTTTGATTTCAAGAAGTAAACTTTAAAAAGAATTTTCAAAACTTTGGTGGTTACTTAATTTATTTCAATAACAAGGTAAGGTAGTATTGGAATTAAATACTGCTAAATAAATTAATAAATTAATGATGAATATTAGTTGTCAGCTAAAAACGTCCATTATTTGAAGTTACTAAAGCTTTAGTTACAGCTTAGTTACACCATTACTTGGTGAGCTAAGCGTTAAAATAATAATAAATCATTCCTGATTTTAAATTCCACCAAGAAGTTAATACTATGCAGCAATACGTTTTTGGATTGTAATGAAAGTTCTTTGGTCGACACACGTGTGTGCTTTTATCAAACCACAACATTTACCGAAGGCTTGTACTTTGTTATGGTAAACGCCTGGATAAACATGTACAGACTTTCAAATTAAGCGCTTGCTGCATGTTGTATCAAAGAGACTTACGTTTAAAAACTAGTGTACTTTGTTTCATGTAGTGTATAACCACAAGAAAGTGTATAAATGATAAACTTCATTTCATATGTACATTTAAAGACAATTATTATGCTATTATAATTATGTATGACTTTAATATTTCATTACATTAGATGTGTAAATTTAAAAAAAAAACTCTGTATCTATGAATTTAATTAATTTGCAACAACAATTTAACTAATTGGCTTTGATTGAACTATTACTGTAGTTTTATCATGTGAAATGTCATATGAGAGAAATACAACCATTAGCCATTTTAACTATTATGTTATCAAGCCAAATTCATTATAAAATTATATGTACTGAAAAATACAGACGACTTGTATCTAATCCAATGTCATCTCAATTGTGTATAGTTTTGACATTGACATAAGTAGATGGACCGATATGAATTATTGTTATTTATCACCGTCATTATTATCATCATCAACAATAACAGAATTTGTCCATCCATAATTTATGTTATAAATCAGGGACTAGGAATATATTTTAAATAACATTCGCACAAATTTTATATATTGTAATATAATGTTATTTTATTAATATTTCATGATAACCTATTACTATTTCTTTATCATAACTTTTTCCAATAGATTTTGTATTTCTACATTTTATTGAATTAAAGTTGAAATCCATAAACTTTTCACAGTGTTAACAACAAAGATGTAATAGAATATTTAAACTCAAAGACTTAAACTGGCTGTTTGAACTATAACAGTTCACTACTTATTAAATTCTGTTTTACCAATCATCACCATCCAAGTTAAATACTACTTATTGAAAAGATAGTATCAGGATTGCTCTTGTTCAATATTATATGGCTAAAAGAATTCCTTTGTTAAGTAAAAAAAACTATCAGTATCTATATGAACAACATGCTCGACGTGCTTTTGGAACTTCAAGAAACTCTTTGCCTCTCAAAGCAATGTATTGAGTGTAAGTATGCAGATTCTGATTTTCTCGCTAGAGCTTTTAAGTAATTATAACACGTTAAAACGGCTATTAAATCTCCATCTACTACAACATAGTAACTTTTATGCCTTTGCAATATAGGTAACTGCATTAGCGTTGTTATAGTTTAATTTTACATTATATATTACACACCATAACGTTTTATTACTATTATTAATACAAGTGTTTTTTATCCGAATCTCCTGGCTATTTTACGTTCTCAGGTCTTTCGGCCATTTTACTCCAATAAAGAGTATACATTGTATATATTGAACGTAAACATAAATTTCAGTATGGAATATATTTACATCTAGGTGTCAATTTTACTCTCATTCTGACACTTTTAATTTCTTTTCATCGTATTTCGGTCCACTGATCCTGTTTCTGAAACTGGAGAATGTTATATTTTATTATTATATTATATTATATTATATTATTATTATATTATATTCTAAAATACCATCTTAGACCTTTTATAAATTAAAATTGTTTTCATTGCATTTGCATTCACTAATGAAAAATAGTCATTATATCAATTACTTATATAAGCATAACAGTAGAACATAAAATATTTAGAATACTTGCATCTTCTAGCTCATAACCTCAGACAGTTAAATATAAATCTAACTGTGCGCGTAATTTAAATTTAAACAAAATTTTAAAATATCCGTACTATTGATCATTTTTAAGCTTCAACCTGTAACGATCTCAGCTTGTAAATTAAAATTGCATTCAGATCAAACTGAATTCCAATTTCACAATGTCAAATGCAGAGTGAAAAGTAACCATTTCTAGTTATAAACAAGCTTTGTGTTTTTGATTTGCTTTTGACTCTACGGGGAAAACTATTTTCAAAGTTTAATTAAAACACGGTGGGACAAAAAGGGACCCTTACAAGATTGTAATTATTAGTTGTATGTAAAACAAGTGTAGTTATGACAATAGTTATTGGTCGTACTCCAAGACAATAGTGTATTAATTTTAGCGGAAATTTTTCTAAACCCTAACACAACCTAATTGTAACAGCACATACTTGCGAAATATGCTTGAGAGCAATGCTTCAAATATTTAAAATATTCTCTCTTTATATTGTTGCGAAGAAAGGTAAAGGCCTCAGTATGTATAAAGAAAAACATTTACAGAAGAAAATATTTTTAATAAAGTATTATTAAAATCTACATTCCCGGTTGTGGCAGCTTAGGTTAATAAGCTATACATTTTATTTGATACTAGCTACTTTCCATGTAATATAAATGCAGTCAACACTGACAATCCTCAGTGGTTATAGGCTTTTATAACAGAAATTCTATATATTTTATTGCTACAGTCTATAGACCAATGGGTCTGAACTGTTTTAGTGGAGGGTTGTCGATGTAAAACAAAATTCTTCCAAAATATTCTAGGCTATTTAAGTGCAAAACAAGGCCAAAAATCAGTATAAAAAGGAAATTTCTTAAATATCCAGCCCCTATTAGGATTATTAGATTGTTATGCAGGATATAAATTAAATTAATAAATAGGCTACCAAAAGAGGGAACAAATTCTCATTTATTTGGTGAAAAACATGCACAAACGAATGACAGCTGCATTGAAGATTGCAATTCAATAAAGCACTAACTCAATATGAGTAGGAGATTAACTCATTGCTACAATGACGATGAAATACATTACTGCTGTGATTATCTCATTAGGCGTTCAACAGCGTTCCAATTGAGCCGACCCCTCGCACCGCCCCCAGACGAACAACTATTGGAAGCATGCCCCCCATAGTGGCAGCGCGAGTGGCCGCCCCACATCCCTAACAAAAATGAAAGGCCGTGGGTGAATATCAAAAAAACAAACAGTTGTCAACAAAGCCTATAATTAATCAAAATTCAACAAATAACAATCATCAACAATGTCAGCCATCCAAAGAATTCATTTAAAAATCTTTCAAAAAATTTACCCTTCTAAACTTACAACTGGTACCAGTAGCAAAATTAGGCCTAACAATGAAAATAATTTAAAAAGATGGTAACTGTAATATGCTTTAAACTTTGAAAAAATTAACAATTAAATAAATAACAATACTATAAAAATAAATAACGAAGAATCGATCATTTTGCGGGGCCCCCTTCAAATATAAAGTTTTTTTTAAAATGTTCGTAATTTCAAAGTATAACTTGCGTATTGCGTGGCACAACTATTATCCTTGCTGGTGGCAGGCGGTGGTGGTGGGTGACGGTGAGTAGCTTAATGGTCCCCGGAGAAGCTGGGCCGTAGGCAGCCCAAGGAGGCAGAAGAAGGAGTGTCCCTCCGGGCGACCCTCTCCGAGGACAGCGACTGGTGAAGCCTCACATCCGGGACCCTTTAAACAGTTTCCAGGTCTAACTAGTAGGAGTTCATATAACTGGAGTGTAACCTTAGGCCTACCTAGTTTTTAAGCAAAAAACTCCAAAAAACAGTTTCCGCACCACTCGGACAGCGTCCAAACCATTAAGAGTGATTTTATTAATAAATATTCTTCTTTTAAATTAAGCTTTCCTTTGTAAAACAGTTTTCAAAATTAGAAAAAGTAAAATGACTAGAAATAAGTTAATTCAGTTCAATAAAGCTCTAAAACATAACAATAAATAGACTTTTTAGATTTTACAAACTTTAACAACACATTCTTACAGACATTTTTCATAAAAATTGAAGTTGACAATAAAAAATATAAATTATCTGGTCCAGAAGGGTAAAACACATTAATCAAACACAAAACAGTTACATAAATACTACAATTAATACTTCAAAAAACAGTTTACACAAAATATTAAAAATTCTTTGGCTGGAGGTGCATTTTCGGGTAAAACCGGTAATAACTCCGGTTATTACCAACCAAATTTGCTCAAATTGCTTTTAAAAGCTGTGGCACAGGTGCCCGCAGCTTTTAAAAGACAAACCCATGCCTACCAACTAGCCTGAGGCTAGGTAGGGGGTCAGTTACCTACGGTCACTCAGCAAACAGAAATGCGCTAAACTAAAACTTAAATAACTCGGTCATTTATTATCCAAACTTAATGAAAATTGCAGGGGACATGTAAGAACACTAAAACTAACTAATTATGACCGAGCTTGGCCCCCAGAAGGTGCCATTACTTAACTAAAAAGAATTAGGCTGAGTGACATGGCCTACATTACAAATAACAAAAAACACTTTTACAGGGGACAAAGGGACAAAATTTACATTAAACAAGCTGTAGGCCACAATAACAAAACAAAATTGAGCACAAACTAGGCCTTAGGCCTAATAACAAGTTAACAGGGACACAGAACAAACGGACCCTAGCCCGCACAAAAGTGAGTTTCAAAGTGAGTTTTCTTGGGTAATATCTGGCCTAGAGTCTCGGGGAAAGCTTTGAAAACTTGACAACAACAAAAACTACTAAACTAACCAGAAAAACTTGTGGTTTGACCACACAAAGCTTGGCCAAAGGCCCAACAAAACTCTGTTCAATTCCAGCCTCAGAAATGGGTCTAGCGCCTTGAAAAACAAGTAATTGGTAATTAAAAGTAATTCCAATGCACAGAAGGTGCTTAATACTTGTTTTTCACTAGCCAAAACCCACTCAAAGCCTGCTCAACATGTGGCTGAAGGCCAAAACTAATTCAGAAACTTTCTAACCTAAACAAATCAAAAATAATCAATCAACTTACTCATCTGACGTCTGGCAAAACACTTAAACCATGACTAGAGTCTACGAAGAACGGATGAACAAAATTAACAGTGACATTGAAAGATTAACACTGATATTCATCGAAGATACCCAAGTCTTTACAAATTGACAATCGCCGGCCTTCTGGTGAAAATGTGACAGAAGGCGGACATTGACTCTGGGTTGCAGGCTTGCTGCCCGACCCAAACCGACTGAGTTCCGGCGCAAAGCCAGTACTCGTACTATACAAAAAACACTGAGGCGTGACATTGGTGGGACGCTTGGTGGACAAGTCACGGCTCAACCTCCCCCCCCAAAGGAGGACTTCCTCTCCAAAAAAAAGAAAAACAACCTCTCCCAATTCTAGAAGATCTCAACACCACAGATCAACTCAAGTGTCTGAAGTGGGGAACGCCAAAAGTCTTTCAACTGGAGGGACTACTCACCCCCAGGGTTTGCACTGGCCAGTGCTGGAAAATTTACTAGGGAAAAATCTTCAGCAGCGCACAAGGGACAGAAGAGGTGATCAAGCTCTCTGGCCCAGTGCACTTCCCACTCAGACACAAGAGTAATGAAAGATGACCTACGGAATTGTTCCCCGGAAAGGCTTCAGATGAGAAATGTGAGCCCTCCGGAAAACTTCTCCAGTCTGCGGATCTCCCAGCCGCACGGAGACAGGAGTCAAGAACTTCAAGATGCGGTGGGGACCTGACCACCGATGAGACAACTTTGCGGCTCTCTTGTCCACGGCCGAACTGACCGGATGAGCCTTACAGAAAACCAAATCCCCCACCTGGAAAGGATTGTCCAACCGACCTCGATTGTGCTTCCTCCGGACCAATTCCCTAGCCCTGATCAAGTTCCTCCTAGCCGCCTGCCAAGTTGCCTTGACATTGGCAGCACCAGGGGGTGGCAGAAGGTCGCCAATTTTCCACACATTTGCCAAGGGATTATTGGGTGGATAGCCCAACAACAGCTCGAAAGGGACCGCCTTGTGACTCTCATGGTGTGCAGTATTGAAAGCAAATTGAATCCAAGGAAGTTCCTGATCCCAGGTGGTCTGCTTGTCAGCATGAAAAGCTATGAGAGCGGATCGAAGATTTCTGTTGAACCTCTCAGCATGGGAAGGCTGTGGATAGTAAGGAGAAGTGGTCACATGGCGGATACCGTGCCCAAAGCACATTCTTTTGAAAAGGTGAGACACGAACTGAGTTCCGTTGTCGGAAACAATGGTGGCGGGTATTCCAAAGTGTTGGAACAAATGGGTACGAAGTGCCTGCACGGTGAGCTGTGCAGTGGCGTTCCTCAAAGGAAAAAGCCAACAAAACTTGGAGAAGGCATCCACACAAACAAGTAAGAATTTGTTTCCTGACTTGCTACGTGGGAGAGGCCCTACATAGTCTATGAAAACCTTCTCCAAAGGTCTCTCCGCCACCTCAGATGACAACAACCCATACTTGGTATTCTGAGCAGGCTTGCTTAGCGAGCATGTTTGACAAGAACGCACTCGTGCCGCAATGTCCCTGTCCATACCCTTCCAGATGAACATGTCCCTAACCTTTGCAATGGTCTTGTGAATCCCTAAGTGCCCACCCACAGGGGAAGAGTGAAAGTACGCAAAGACCATGGGTACAAGAAGACTAGGCAGCACAACCTTGGGTTTACCTCGCTGTCGGTCTCGACAACAAAGAGCACCCTGGGACAGAAAATATGGGGGGTGGGCTCCTCCATTTTGAAGCTCACCAATGATCTTAGCCAGCTCGGGATCTTTTAACTGATGTGGGATGAACTCAGAAAAGGCAAGGGGAAACTCCAGGAGCACGGCACACCCAGTGTGCTCCTCCTGATCAAAAGGTTGGTCGTCAGGTGAGTGATACATCCTTGATAAAGTGTCAGCAATCACATTCTGCGTGCCTCGAACATGTTGCACTTGGAATTTGAGGGAAGATATTTGGACCACCCAACGACCAATTTTCCCAAGCTGGCGAGGATGTGCAAGGAGCCACGAGAGTGCTTGGTTGTCGGTTTCCAGCAAAAACTCTTTGTGTTCCAAAAAACGTCTGAACTTATTCACTCCAAACACGACAGCCAAACACTCTAACTCATACACAGAAGAGCTTTTCTTTTCGCATGGGTTCAAAGTGCGTGAGGCATACGCAATTGGCTGCCTAACACCATCTACCTCTTGAGACAACACAGCCGCAATGGCGACGGAGGAAGCATCGGTTTGCAAAACAAACTTTTGACTGAAATCTGGCATCGCCAAAACCGGGGGTTGCATGATAGCTTCTTTCAGAAGATCAAAAGACATCTGTTGTGCTTCACCCCAAACAAACTTGGCGCCCTTCTTCCGAAGCTCATTGAGAGGAGCCGCCAACTCAGCCACATTGGGGATGAAACGCCGGTAAAAACCCACCATTCCAATGAAACGGGCAATGCCTTTGACATCTCTGGGAGGAGGAAACTCCCTGATAGCCTGGGTTCTAGCCGGATCGATACAGACACCTCGTGAAGATACTAGATGACCTAGGAAAGAAATCTCAGCCTGAGCAAAACTAACTTTCTCGGGATTTACGGTAAGGCCAGCCCTAAGCAACCTATTCATGACTTCCTCAAGATGAACCAGATGGTCTTCAAAGCTCTCACTGTACACCAAAAGATCGTCAAGATAGTTGAACACAAATTTGAACTTGACGTCATGAAAGATGGAGTCCAGAAGTCTGGTGAGGGTCTGGGCCCCCACAGCTAGGCCCATGGGTACACGTGTGAACTGGTACAAGTTCCACGGAACGCAGAAAGCAGTGAGAGGTCGAGATTCAGGTTTCAAAGGAATCTGATGGTAAGCCTGGTTCAAATCAAAGACGGAAAAATACTTGGCCTTACCGAACCAATCGAACGCCGAGTGCAAATCAGGGAGAGGGACAGAGTCAATTTCAATCTGAGCATTCAACTTGCGATAATCTAGAACCATTCGAGACTTGCCATTTGGCTTTGGAACTAGAAAAGCTGGACTTGCGTAACTTGAGCGAGAAGGCTCAATTACCCCATTTTCAAGAAGCTCATTGATGATTCCACGGAGTGTCTCCATTTTGGGTGGAGCAAGTTTGTAAGGATGAGAACGAACTGGACGGGTGTCAGTCAAACGGATTTCGTACTCCAAAAGATTGGTGACTCCAAGCCTTGGCGTCAGCACCTCAGGAAAACGAGAACACAACGTTCTGATAGCTTCAGCCTCACCAGGAGTCAGATGCCCTAATAGATCAACCTTTGGTTTGCTGGGTGTCTCAGGCTCGACCACAGCTGCACCATCCACCATTTCATCCGCGAAAGGAATGAGCACCCGTCTTGCGAAACGAAAGAAGCACTGGCCTCTGCCTAAATCCAAAATCAGGCCACAATGCTTAATGAAATCCGCTCCCAAAATGACAGGAATGCAAAGGTCCTTGGCTACCCAAAAACTCCACACCCAAGAAAAATGTGCAATCTTGAATTTCAAACGGGCTTCATAGATGATGGGAAGTGGGGATTTCGATGCAGTCCAGCAGATGTGGGTACTTCGCTCAACTTGCTTGATTAGCCCAGAAGATTTTAGGTTTTCAAACAGGGACAGGGAAATGAGACAACGGGCTGACCCAGAATCCACAAGGGCCTTCTGCACCGTTTTACCTAAGAAGATGTTGAGTCGTGGGCAAGTTGAGCGCGCCGCTTTCACTCCCATGCATGCAAGCTCCCTCATACCCCGCGACAGAGGCTCCCCAAAACCAGCACTCCCAGAAGGGGCAGTACTCAGAGAAACCAAATTCCTGCTGACTTTCTCCAAAACAGCTTTCTCACAGGGCGGTTTAGGCAAACTTTCCCTTTGTGAGCTACTCAGGTTTTTGGACAAAGTCGCAAGATTAACCCTCTGACGACACACTCGTCTCATGTGATCTGTTTGACCACAGCCAAAGCAAACAATAGGATGCCTCTGTCTCTGCGGTGTTTCGGGACCTCGACACACGGATGCTACAGCGGGATGGGGACCAGTCCGGGGAAGATGCCCCGCAACGTGCTCCCTTTGACAATCAGCGTCTTGAACGCTCCGTGACAGGATGACCAACCTATCCAGGTCTGCAAAGGAAGAAGGTTTCGGAGCAAAAATCAGTCTGGACCGCTCCTCAGGCTTCAACCCCTGCAAGACAATGTCCACCAGTTGGGATTCAGGGATGTCCAGCCGTAGGACACGCCACACGCCACGAATGTCACCCACATACTGACTGAGAGTTTCATCAAACTTTTGAGGTCGAAACACTCTCTCAACTTTCAATCTCTCCATGACCCTGAAGGGGACAAAGAGCTCAAGTACTTCACTGTGAAAATTGTCAAAATTTACTCCCCGTTTCAAACAGTCTAACAATTTGTCACCAAGAGGTCTCAGGCAGAGTGGAACCAGCAGTTCCAACACTACTGAGTCCTCCATGCCTGGGAACTCCTTCAGGTGCAACACCTTTCCCAAAAACTCCAACAAAGTTTCTACCTCTAAACCATCAACCGGGCGAATGTCGCTCAAAACCCCAGCAATGGGATTGGGCAGTGGAGCAAACAAACCCATTTTGCTCTCAGTCAGTCGGCCTACCTTCAAAACACACACAAAATTTTACAACGAACAATTCACAAACTTAACTAACTAAAGGCTCTGGACTGAAATGCCTACAGTCAGATGAGGTCCCAAACAGAAGAACCTGCCCATACACACCGCCTAAGCCACCAAAACAAAAAAAAACACGGACTTACACTCACCACATACACACATACATACATACACTAAACAACAACACCTAACATTTGTGTGACGAGGTAAACACACACACACAGTTTCAATTTTGGGTTTGGCCATGCTTTTGACACTCTTGCTCCCAAAGGATGCAAGTCATTAACCAGATTCCACCCGGTGACTCGGCCAAGGGCGAGCTCCTAATAAAAACTACAACAGTGTGCTTACCCCACCTCGACATTTCTTCAAAAAATTCCTAAGACTGCCAGACCAGAATCACCCAAAAATCAAATCCATCCACGGCCCTTCAAAACAAATCAGAACGTGGACAGTGATCGGATCTCTAAGTATCCAAGTCGTGAAACCGAAGTTTCACGACAAGGCACCCAGGACGCAACCAAAAAACCACGCTCTGCTACCATCTGAGCCGGCCCCTCGCACCGCCCCCAGACGAACAACTATTGGAAGCATGCCCTCCATAGTGGCAGCGCGAGTGGCCGCCCCACATCCCTAACAAAAATGAAAGGCCGTGGGTGAATATCAAAAAAACAAACAGTTGTCAACAAAGCCTATAATTAATCAAAATTCAACAAATAACAATCATCAACAATGTCAGCCATCCAAAGAATTCATTTAAAAATCTTTCAAAAAATTTACCCTTCTAAACTTACAACTGGTACCAGTAGCAAAATTAGGCCTAACAATGAAAATAATTTAAAAAGATGGTAACTGTAATATGCTTTAAACTTTGAAAAAATTAACAATTAAATAAATAACAATACTATAAAAATAAATAACGAAGAATCGATCATTTTGCGGGGCCCCCTTCAAATATAAAGTTTTTTTTAAAATGTTCGTAATTTCAAAGTATAACTTGCGTATTGCGTGGCACAACTATTATCCTTGCTGGTGGCAGGCGGTGGTGGTGGGTGACGGTGAGTAGCTTAATGGTCCCCGGAGAAGCTGGGCCGTAGGCAGCCCAAGGAGGCAGAAGAAGGAGTGTCCCTCCGGGCGACCCTCTCCGAGGACAGCGACTGGTGAAGCCTCACATCCGGGACCCTTTAAACAGTTTCCAGGTCTAACTAGTAGGAGTTCATATAACTGGAGTGTAACCTTAGGCCTACCTAGTTTTTAAGCAAAAAACTCCAAAAAACAGTTTCCGCACCACTCGGACAGCGTCCAAACCATTAAGAGTGATTTTATTAATAAATATTCTTCTTTTAAATTAAGCTTTCCTTTGTAAAACAGTTTTCAAAATTAGAAAAAGTAAAATGACTAGAAATAAGTTAATTCAGTTCAATAAAGCTCTAAAACATAACAATAAATAGACTTTTTAGATTTTACAAACTTTAACAACACATTCTTACAGACATTTTTCATAAAAATTGAAGTTGACAATAAAAAATATAAATTATCTGGTCCAGAAGGGTAAAACACATTAATCAAACACAAAACAGTTACATAAATACTACAATTAATACTTCAAAAAACAGTTTACACAAAATATTAAAAATTCTTTGGCTGGAGGTGCATTTTCGGGTAAAACCGGTAATAACTCCGGTTATTACCAACCAAATTTGCTCAAATTGCTTTTAAAAGCTGTGGCACAGGTGCCCGCAGCTTTTAAAAGACAAACCCATGCCTACCAACTAGCCTGAGGCTAGGTAGGGGGTCAGTTACCTACGGTCACTCAGCAAACAGAAATGCGCTAAACTAAAACTTAAATAACTCGGTCATTTATTATCCAAACTTAATGAAAATTGCAGGGGACATGTAAGAACACTAAAACTAACTAATTATGACCGAGCTTGGCCCCCAGAAGGTGCCATTACTTAACTAAAAAGAATTAGGCTGAGTGACATGGCCTACATTACAAATAACAAAAAACACTTTTACAGGGGACAAAGGGACAAAATTTACATTAAACAAGCTGTAGGCCACAATAACAAAACAAAATTGAGCACAAACTAGGCCTTAGGCCTAATAACAAGTTAACAGGGACACAGAACAAACGGACCCTAGCCCGCACAAAAGTGAGTTTCAAAGTGAGTTTTCTTGGGTAATATCTGGCCTAGAGTCTCGGGGAAAGCTTTGAAAACTTGACAACAACAAAAACTACTAAACTAACCAGAAAAACTTGTGGTTTGACCACACAAAGCTTGGCCAAAGGCCCAACAAAACTCTGTTCAATTCCAGCCTCAGAAATGGGTCTAGCGCCTTGAAAAACAAGTAATTGGTAATTAAAAGTAATTCCAATGCACAGAAGGTGCTTAATACTTGTTTTTCACTAGCCAAAACCCACTCAAAGCCTGCTCAACATGTGGCTGAAGGCCAAAACTAATTCAGAAACTTTCTAACCTAAACAAATCAAAAATAATCAATCAACTTACTCATCTGACGTCTGGCAAAACACTTAAACCATGACTAGAGTCTACGAAGAACGGATGAACAAAATTAACAGTGACATCTTTCAATGATTCAAGATTAACACTGATATTCATCGAAGATACCCAAGTCTTTACAAATTGACAATCGCCGGCCTTCTGGTGAAAATGTGACAGAAGGCGGACATTGACTCTGGGTTGCAGGCTTGCTGCCCGACCCAAACCGACTGAGTTCCGGCGCAAAGCCAGTACTCGTACTATACAAAAAACACTGAGGCGTGACATTGGTGGGACGCTTGGTGGACAAGTCACGGCTCACAATTAAAACTAATGTTCGAGATGAATTGGTTTATACCATTATATCTCTCAATCTATTTTAACTTTAAAAAAAGTTCTAGTAAAAGTTTGAAAAAGCAGTAATTTACTAAAAAATAAGAACGTTAATAAAAATAATTGTAATACTCAAAAAACACGTTTTACTGTAACAATTTAACAATTGAATTTACAATTTTTAGTCTCGACTGTTATTTTTCTTTGAAGAAAGATTAGTTCGTTTACCAAAGAGTTTTATATGTATAAAAAAACCAATTATCCGATATGATTAGAGGTCAATTAAAACTAATATTCTTGCTTACTAAATGTATTTAGATTCTTCTCCAAAAACTGTATTTATCCTAAATCGTTGTGTATGTTACATATGCAATTAATAAAGTATTTACGAAACGAACTATTGTAAACATGTTTACAACCATAAAAGGATGGAACAATATTAATGTTAATTTGCTAAGTATAAATTTACAAGCATATATTACCAGAATTGTTCACATTTTGTATCTCAACCTTACCCATGGATTCGAGCCTTAACATGGATATGGGTAACCATTATCCTATACGAGGTCCGACCCTAGGGTATTCTTATGTTACAAGCAGTAACAGTTTGGGAAGATGCGGCTTGGCTTATGGAGCTATAAAAAATCCAAGCGATAATCGCTTAGCTATAAGTATACATAATAGAACAATTTTTGGAGCTATTTAAGTATATTTTTTTTCAAAGGGCCAGGCCTACAACTGACCATGTGATTGCATCACAGCTGGAACATCTTATTGTACACGCTATTTAAGTATCAAAGCATATGAAAATTGACAAATAGTATCTTTTGACACAGAACGTATATAATCATGCATAGAAATTGTATGGGTAAAATATCGTTTTATTTTTAAAAAGTATATTGTTGAGTTACCTCAATCACTGCATTTTATAGTTTGTTAATTAAAAAAGACAATATTTTCCAATTGTCTTTACTATTTATTTCATCATTATTATTTGGCTCAAACAAAACAATATAGATTCTTTTTTGCATGGGATACTTTAAAGCGATTGATAGGTTAACGGGTCCAAATCCTGCCAGTCAACAATGGATTTTATCAATGTGATAATGCCGTAACCCTCTAGGACTAGCCTGAAGTAATGTGTAAGTCAGTCCCGGACTAACTAGCGTCCTTGGGCGTTAAGATTGGACATCAAAAATACAACGAAAATCCTTAGCTAGAAAGAATACTGGAGGTAGCACTGACACAGCAGATCAGCTAGAAAGTCGAGACACTGTAACTTTGTTAGGTTGGTACCAACTAGGAGAATCAGAACATTCCCTCATGGATTTATCCTTATGGCAATCCCACGATCCCCTAGTTTAAATATAGCCTACTAAGTACAATGTACTTTTATGCCCTAGTACAAATGGCGACAATCGTCTCGCAATGCTCTTATTTAGTGCTACCAGATTGTATATCTAGATCAGTGACTCAACTATGAGTTACCCTATACAATAAAACATCAATTCTCAATACACCGAATCATTTTCTAGCCATAATCCTTGTTTACGTTAATAATAATAAAAGGATGAATATGATTAAGAAAGGTAGTATGAAAAGCATTATCTTCGAAGTATATTTTCCCAGCAATGTTAAAGCGAAGTTATCGACAGAATAACTTTTCTGAATCCATTAACTAAATTTGAGACAGTTAATAGCGGTTAATTGAAAATTCCTATACAAGTATCTTTATAACGTGTAACATACTTAAACATACTTTTTGACTAAAGCGTAAAATATATGCATTAACAAAAAGGGCAAACGTTTAGGTTTGCATGCCGCAACTGTGATAAAACATGTTATATTTACACAAGAACGAGCAAAAGCCAAAGGGTTTTTATGCAATGTCACCTTCTTAAAAGCTTAAGCGATAGAAGTAATTGATTTTGAAACTACACTCAAAGTACGCATTTTAAGCTTTGAGCGTTTCTGGAGTTAACAGTTTTTTGTAAAAGTCACCAGAACATTTGTAAATATAATTTACATATTTGCCGTTTAAAGGGAGTTTGAAGGTAGTTGCCGGTATACGAGTTTAAAAGGTACATCTAAACCTAAATTTACCTAAAGAATATTACTTATGAATTAGAAAGCCTAATTGGCTTTGCTGCTATAACGGAGTATACACAATTTATTTTTATAAGGGTGTTTAAAGTACATTGCTAATTATAATTTAATTCGTGACTTAAAACATTCATATAAAATTAAAGTTTTAGGATATATAATCTATAATTGCGTTTATCATTTTTTCAAATGAATTAATCTCAAAAATAAATGCTCACTATCACAAAAGTGGTCACTTGTTATAATCCTTTCAAATTATTACTTAAACAAAAACAATAAAATACTACCATGATTGCAATTAAATAATTTCACCAAAGGTGGATAAAACATATTCAATTATTTAATTTAAAAAGTGCCTAGCGTTGATTTAGAATTCAATGTTTACAAGGTAAGTCTTAGAAAATACCTATTATCTATTTGCAATTTATCTCTCTTACTATAAATAAGTAGCTTATTTCCAATTTGGGAAATTCTCTAGAACAATTATTTAAAGTTTTATTCTTGCTAAACATTACACGCACAATTATTACACGCTGAAAACTTTGCTGAAAATTTTGAAAATTTTGAATTACACGCTGAATTATTTCTTGAATGCTTAAAATTATAAATATTTTAGAATAGGTTATTAAATACCAATATTGCAAGCATCAATGAGCATGTACCAGTGAGTCAGGTATGCAATCAACATGCTATACATCGGATGGAACTGATTGTTCATAGAACAATATGGCTGGTATGTGACTGGAATGTCATTATTAAAACTGTATGGTAACTAAAACAAGGTTTAGTTTTATTTGTCAATAAAAAAATCAATTCTTTACTTTTGACATTTTGCTCACTAAAAAGTTACATTATAGTAAGGTAAAATATTAAAAAGCTTTTGGTTTTTATTTTTGTACATATAGTGTATAAGTACTAACGTAAAACAAGATAGAAAGATCAAGACAAAAGTACTCCCCAAAAATATTGTAAAATACAAGCAAAATCCAAGCTAATTTGGTAGAAATAAGAATTTTATTGAAGATGAAGAAAATCGTTCTTGTTGTAACTTTGCATTAAATAAACAGAAAATAACCCACATCTGTGTAAAATGTTTCCATACTCGTTTCCATGCAGCCAGTGGAAACAGACTTGTTATTTTACGATTCCGAAGCTACATAGGTAAAATAAATAATCTGAATTAAGGTGGAAAACGAATGTAAACCCTACGCACCCCTTACCACCCAATACAAAATTGATCAATATCCCATGTAATGACATAGTTAATATTAGGTACATCAGGTACGTATGTAGGTCAAGCCAGTAATTATCACAGTCGACTACGTGTTACAGGGCTAGAGTTACACTTAGTCGCTCTATTTTGGATAAGTTTATAGTGTCATATGAGTGTATATGTGATTTTTACCAACATTTATAGGCCTTTAAGTATAAATTACGTTAGTTAAAAAAATAACTAATTAAATTTCTGTGTTTTTAGATTGAAAGGAATTTCTATGAACATACTGGAGCTATGTATTTTATAAAATTTATTTTAATTCCATTTTTACAGCAGTTTTAATTAATTATATCTTGTTAATTCACAACGAAAACGTAATGTATTATTCTTATGTGTCAAAATAAAGCATTGTTTCATTCTATACATTCAATTTAGTTCGTAAAATTGTTAAAAACTATAAAGTGATAATTTACGAATTCCCTATAGTTGTGTTGGTATATTTGGAATATTTTTCAAATAAGTTTTTACATAAAAATAAGTAGCATTGGAAAGTAATTTACTGCCATGGTTATGTTCGCGTTCTCTCCTCATTTTATGGCACAGCATGTTTTTAATAGTAAATGTTCCGTATATAATGTGGAGATGTAACTTAATATCACCGTGAGTTCGTGTATCATACTTTGAAATTCTACAAGATATTATGTTTCTCAACGTGTTTTAGAGAAAGATTATTTTAACACACACGACAACGTTTTATTTCAAACCCGTGTGACTTTTTCGAAAAGGTGACGAGCCTATTTACATTTCGAAAACTAATTTCGGTTGAATATATTTTTTTTAATAAAGTGAAATATAAAATTACGTTATTGTGAATATGATGTTTTTAAAATCATATTACTAATAATAGAAAAAGGGGTTTGGACATCAGCCAATAACAAGCTATGTTCCATATCAATACTTTTATATTATTACAGTTATTTTAGTTTCCAAACTATTCCTTTAATATAATTAGTGCCCAAAATTATTTAATAAAGTTATATTTTTGCTACATAGAATTGTATGCAGGTAAAAGCAAAATTATTTACCGAAAGCACAATTTTCATCAAAGGAAAAAACACTGCTTTGTACCAATGTGTTTGACAATTCACAGAATTGCACTTTTATCTCACCTAAGGCTGTTTACATTCACAGTATTGTGAAATTATTTGATTGGAATGATCAAATTTACTGCAATAGAGTAGATTTTTTAAATTCAAGTTACAAACTTGTGTCTGTTTTAGACTCAACACAAAACTACTTTTCAATTTAAACATTTAAATATTAATAATTCTTCCTTCCCAGTTTTTTTTTTTAATTGTACTTTTCCGATGCGTTAATTCAGCAGAATATATTTCGCAAAACATATTTATTTGATTATAAGTGGTCGCAATAAAATGTTTAGGTTCAGCAAATATATGTTATGTAATTCGATTTTATCACTCTCAAATACTTTTGCTAGTTAGACGGTAATGGTCAATCAGTGTTTTTCCTAGGATGGTAGTCTGTAGCCATGTATTGTTTTTCACATTACTTCAGCTAGATCTAGGGGTTGCGGCAATATAACTTGGATAAAATCCATTAGTGATTGGCGGGATTTGAACCCAGAACCTCAAGCACCGCTTTACCACTAGACCATCTCGCTCCAAATGGTCATAAAGGATTAGGGGATAACAGCCTAATTAGTATCAAGCTATGAATTGCAATTGGATTTAATTTACTCTAAGACTGCCAACAATTACTTGTTTAAGCAAAACTTTACCCTAATATGCATTAATTAACGAAACATATCCCTATAAAACTCGTAACCTAAATAAATTGATCCAAAAGCAATTACTTTACGTTCAAGTCACAATTTGCAAAGTATTTTTAATCTCGCCACGACAATGGGTCTTCAAAGTTGTAAACTTTTATTGCATTTGAAGTGGCTCAGAAGAACCGGCGATGTGTTAGAATTCCTGCTGATATGAGCATTGCTTTATTTGCAAAAAGAATTTAAAGTTTCCAAACAACCAATACCCATACTATCAGGGATCTAAAACTTTCGTTAATATAACCGTTGTATTTTGGATTGCTTTACAAATAATGAACGATAAAATAATGAATGATGCAACAATGAACGTCCTTTTTTTACAACATTTAAAAATGTTTAACAACATTTATCATTTAAGTCACAAAAATGTTCCTGGAAATGTTAATAGGCATTTATTAAATCCAAAAGATATAATAATGTATAAGATTATTTATATCCAAAAACACTTTAATACAACATAATAAATTATTTTGAATTTCTAATTTCTGATGTATACGATTTTAAGATAATATCAAGTTACATCTTCCCATTATATACAGTACATTGAATATTGAAAACATGTAATGTTATAAAATAAGAGAATGCAAACGTAAACATGTCAGTAAATTCCTTCCTAATGGTACATAGTTTTATGCGATAACATGCTTGAAACATTATAACGAAATACCTAAACTTTTTTCAATATAATATCATTTGTAGTATAAAATTTTACACGAATTCTCACGATATTTGTTGAAACGTATAATAGTGGTCATTTATTTGACAAAGTTCATCTCATAGCATAAAAGAAAATTTCTTTTTGTAAACATTTTACATGGAAAAAGTTGGTAATCTTTCATAAGTAAGATATGAAACTTTTTAATGAAGTTAAATGTCAAATAGAGTTACGATTTTGTTATGTGACCTAATCATAATACAAGTCAAAAATCTTTTAAGCTAATTAAAATATGACAAACCCTAATCCCTCTTAATCCCTCTTTTTACAATAGAAAATCCCCGATATACGTGAATTGTTTGGAAAATTGGACTTGAATTTTGAATCCCAGCATAAAAGAGATATTGCTCTTCGAATAATTTAACAACTGAAATATCAGTGTCCTTTGAAACTTCATATGTTCATTTGGGTTTGTTTGTTTATCGCAAATAAAACCCATCAGTTTCTGTGAAGTTGTTAGAAAGCAAATACAATGGTGCATTTTATTAGAGCTGTTATTGCTTTTTTATAATTGCATTCGACTCACGTTTGTAGAATTACATTCTCTCTTTTATTCTAACCACCCTTTAGATTTATTGAGAAGAATTACAGATTTTTTTTAACCAAAATTGTTCAACAATAAAGTAGTGTGAGGCTTGAATATAATATAATCAACAAATATTTAAGAGTGCGTTCCTACCATTAACATATCCTCCTTTTTAACGTAGCATAATGTTTAGTATATTTATAGCAGTATATCATCTTTTGAATTTAGATTAATACTTAACTTTACTTTGAAATGGCGACCGTACGAATGTAGGTATTTTTAAGATAAGTGTGAGTGGAGATTAGTATAGGATGAGTGGCGTGATCTTGTAGTCTTGTTAGTGACTAAGGCCGACATATTCCATAGACACAACTGTTTATAGCCCATATGATCTAGTATTTTATCTTTGTAAATACAACGCCAATAGCTGTGAACTCCTGTTGCCATTTCATGATTTTTCAGTCTAAGGAGTCGAAACCCCCATTGGACTGAGGCTGTTCTTGGACTATTCCATCTTGGCTGATCCATTGCAAAAATGAAAGGAGATTATTTCGTCACTGATAGGAGATTGTAAAGTTTTTAATTTGTAATCTTAGCCACACTATGGTTCGTCAATGTTTAGCTCTAGGTTATGCAAGTAACTAACTAAAATGTATTTTCATTCATATGGTTTGGTAAAGTCTTATTAAGTTTTTAATTTCTTTCAAGTACTTCTCAACACAAAGATTTATTACTCGTGGCAGAAATTTAAACATTTATAAGGAAACGATATCATTAAAAACTGTAAAGTTATGCATTATAATTTTTTTTTAAAGCATCTTTAATAATTATATTGGAAGAACCTTTTTGAAGGTTGATCATTTCGACAATCTATCTACATTTTGCTGAACGTTGTTACTGTAAATTATGTTTGCCATACATACAATTTCAAACGGAGCTTTTATAAAATAAATTTACCTGTAAATTTGTAGCACAAAATATATTTTAATAATGGAAGATTTTTAGTCAACAACGCAAATACAGCGATTGGTTTAAATTAAAAACGTGACTAAAGAGCTACTCCAGTTTGGTTAGCCGTCTCAGCAAATGTTATGCTTTAATCTGAGTCTTGACCTCAACAATAACAAACTGTATACGTGTGTATGTTGTATACCTTTACACATCGTAGTGTGTACCAGTTATTTATTAGTACTGGCTTTACAATACTTTAATGAATTTCATCTTGCCATAGTTAGAGCCTTTTTACAAAGCCAAAACTAACTAAACTAGTTAACTAACTAGTAAATTGTGAACTGCTATATTAAAATTGGTGATTTCATGTTATGGGTTTCATTAACAACAAGAATATGCTATTGAAGTAATTTGAGTTGTTATAACTAATACGTTCATGTAATTTTAGTCTCCCAAAACTTTCGCTGTTAATGTAAATAGTCACCAATGCTAAAGGTTGTCACCATTGCTAAATAATTGTGTGTAACATTGGAATCGAACTGGTCTAGTGGTAGAGCGTGGGACTTCGTTCCCTGAGTTCCCGGGTTCAAATCCCGCCGATCACCAATGGATTTTATCCAAGCCAGAATGCCGGAACCCCTTCCAGACCTAGTCTAAAGTAATGAATTTACAATACGGGGCGAGAATCTAAAGGAAAACATTTTAGATTATTAAATCAAATAATCGTAGTAATTATATCAATTATTTTGCCGTCGGGGAAATATTTTGCACAGTCCCCATGCAACCCTGTTTTTTCGGTTCGTCTTAACAAAAATATTTTCCACGTCACTTTTAAGGCATTAATTCTAATTCAAAATAGTTTGTAATTGGTAATCTTTCTATTTATTGACATGAAGTAGAATTATTCTATAATTCTATTGTCTATAGTTTAAATTATTGGCGTGGTTATCTATCAGAAGGCAAGACAGCTTAAAGCAGGTTTATCCTCAGAATTTACCAGATCATCTATATAACCTTTGCCATACCATGTACGGATATGTTTCTAGAGGTCCAAGGATAACCACTTAAAACACACTCCTTAAAAATATTTGATAAAACCGAGATACTAAAAAAATTACAATGTCTCTAAGATTTGTTGCAGGAATTACAAAAAAACCTTGGATTTTCAAGATTACTCAGCAAAAACCCAAATGAGACATCCCCTCCCTACAATAAACGTGTTAATGATGCTATTAAATTACAATGTAAATACCAGCGATTACCATCGAGTTTCAGAACACTTCAGGTAACAGCTTTTAATGCCCTTAGCATCTATCGCGTGTTTTCTTTGTTTTGTTCAGATCTACTAGTACTTTTTATTTACATGTCTTTTTTTCATTTTTAACTTACTATCGATTAACACAACTTACTATTTAACACTCTACTAAGTCAATAAAAGGGTAACTAGATTAAACGTTCAAAATATTAATATTTTTTTTCCAAAAAAACTTACATACATTTTCTTCAGACATTATTGTTTGCAACTATGACAGAATTCTAGAAAAATCGTTTAAAATTGTGGAGACCTAATTGGAATGTTGAACATTATTTGATGTAGCAGCTCCGGGTATCCACGCCTAAGCTTTTAAGCAATGACGATAAAGCTGCTATAAAAGTCTTTCATTTAGAACATAAAACGCGTTTATTAGTGTTGGGAAACATTTTTCAGTATTTTAGTATTGGCCAAATATAATCACGAAAACCCGCATGAAGCTCCTTCCAAGATTTTTAGATTTATATCAATCTCTTTTAAAAGTATGTAAAAATGTATCGTATTCTCCCGTTCTGTATTGAATTATGCTAACAATACATACTACATTGATTATCGAGCCTTCATCAAGTTAGTGGGAGCGATTAGGAGTGTGCAGTTTTTGTGTAAAATCCACAGCATCCAAACTATTATTTTTAATGCTTCGCCAGTCTTAATTTTTGTTCGTATTCCGATTTATTTAATTTTAATGAAAGGCATCTTGAAATCTAAATCATTGTGTCTGGTCATTGTGATTTTTTTAAATTAATCTAACTAAGAAAATAAACATATCATATTAAAATTGGAATTGTCATCTTCAAGCCCTAAATTGAATAACTTCTTATGAATTCTTCTATTATTTATTTCAATGTTTATTCACTGTACACTCCAGTTATTAAACTTGGTACGAGAAGGTAGCTAAATAATGTTTTTATGATAATAATAAATATGGAAATCGAATATATAATCCATCTTTTTTTAGTGTATTTTGGATATATTTACATGCCAGAAAAAAACTGTGTAAGTTGCAAAAGACGTTTTTTGTGACTTCAAGCTATTGTTAATTATTTTAACAAAGGCTTCATTATCGTACAAGGCAAGCATATTAGATTTTCAATCATATTTAAATAACAAATTATAATATTTCATAGAAACTATCACTGTACTATATCCCATAAAGTGCATCTTAAAAGCAACAGCAGCGAAAACAACTGTAAACAACATGGCAGAAAATTTAAATTATTAACAAGGATATGACTAAGGATACAACTTTTACATGTACCCTTTATACTTTCTATAATTTTTTTATTAAAACGACCAATGCCTACCCTACAGTTATCACACAATGTCTTTGAGTGTAAAATAGTTTTACTTTGATCGTGATTAGTGTTTAAAAACATCAAACTGAAATAAGGTAAAAATTCCAAGCAACAATGCACATAAGTCGATGTTGAACAATTTAGAGGATGTAATACTCTTGTACATAAGGTCAAGAATGCAGCTTTTGACGAGTATGGCGTCGCCGACAACGTGAACATTCCTGCATTTCAATTTGATGAAACGCTCTGACCTTTATTTCCTTGAAATTGTCAGGGAGAATACAGTAAAATAATTTATAAATAAAAATACTTTTTAAAAATGCCACGTTTTTAAACGCACTAAAAAGTGTAAAATAATTATAAAATGTTGAGAGAATAAATACTTGTAAGATTTAAAACAAAAAACGTGGGGCGCATGCTGATTTACAATTAACTTCACCTATTGAACTATTATGATCTATTGCATGCGCCCTACGTTTTTCGTTTTAAATCTTACAAGTATTTATTCTCTCAACATTTTATAATTATTTCATACTTTTTAGTGCGTTTAAAAACGTGGCATTTTGAAAAATTATTTTTATTTATAAATTATTATCTAGTTTTTAGTCTTTAATGTGTACATATGTTAAATCTATTTTATATAGCCTCTTAATACATAACCAAAACCCAAAACCTTATTATTTGTAATCAGATGTTTTATCTTTACTTTAAAATTTTGTTTTATATTTTTAGAATATCTCGGAAGCAGAACCTGTACCTCTTAACCTCTGCTCTTCTAACTGTCAAATTTAAGTATTTACAGCTGACTTAAATTAATTTATATGTTTACATTCTTTTAAAATGTAAACATGGAAAATTTGGAAGCCAAAGGGGCGTAGCCCAAGGGAAGTATGAGAATTAAATGATATAATATTGCATTGCCATCCATTTGTGAGCTATGTTTCAAGTTTCAAGTTTCTAGCTCATCGGGAACTTCGTTTAAAATTGATATCAAAATTTGTAGGAAAGCGAGCTAATAAAAACAAGCCCATGGGGCGTAGTCCAAGGGAAATATGAAAATTAAATGATATAATATTGCATTGTCATCCATTTATGAGCTATGTTTCGAATTTCAAGTCTCTAGCTCATCGGGAAGTATCAAAATTTGCAAGAAAGCGATTTAATAAAAACAAGCCCATGGGGCGTAGCCCAAGGGAATTATGAAAATTAAATTATATAATATTGCATTGTCTTCCATTTGTGTACTATGTTTTAAGCTTCAAGTTTCTAGCTCGTCGGGAAGTTAGTATAAAATTGATTTCAAAATTTGTACCGGACAAGAAAGCGAGCTAATAAAAACGTTTTAATGAATTGCGTTGACAGTTTTTTTAAATAAAAAAATCAGTTTGGAACGCATAAATATTCGTATGGAAGCGCTAAACGAAAGAGTCGTCTAAATTTTAAATTAAATTACTTGATACAGTAGCAAAAGTTTTTTCTTGAACAAGATTTAATGGATCCTGTAATGGATATGTCCAACATGCATTAAAAGTTGTAATGAAAGTTCATATGTGCGAAAAAGCTGGGAAACTTCTACGATATGAGGGCCTAAATTAAAATCCAAACGATTTAAATCACACAACTTTTCAATCATTCCCAATGTTCCAGAAACATAAATCTATTTTAAAGAAAAATATCGCTTTTATTTTTATACGGGAATGTATTTGAAAAATATATTATATAAAGAATTACTAGACTGCATATCATTTGTTTAATTCATTTTGTTTTAATTTAATTTACTGCGGAGGTGATTGAAGTGGTTGTAGATTATTGTTCTAAATTTTGTAGAATGGATTTAAACATATTATAAACCATGACTATGAACAATAATACAGGGTGAACAACTTAACTGTTTAACCAACTGCAATGACATAAGTTATTATATTTAGAGAAAACATAAAATGAAGATCTCAAACTATTTTTCATTACATTAAAGACATGAAATACACTTTATTTTTGACTTGACATTTTCGAATATGGTGGTTAACTTTAACATTTCTTTATGTTAACATAGTCATGGTATTTTACGATTGTTTTATCATCATAATGTGAATTTTAAGGTGTTTTTATACCTGTAAATGTCGAGTATAAGGAAGATTTAAAATTGCATTTTAATATTCTAAAACGATCATATAAAATAAAAGGTGTTAAATAACGTTTCTAGGTTAGCCGGCATATTGGGAAATGGCCATGTTTTTGAAAAATTGGAAAGCAAAATTATTCATGTCAGAAAAATTGAAGTTCTCCGTTGGCCATTGATATACACTCTGATTTTCTCATTTGATATTATAAACGGTTTCCTCTTTATTAAATAACCAATAACCTTCTTTTACAGAATATTATCGTGTATAACGTATAGACTGGCCCAAAAATTTATTTAGTGGGTTTTAAGTGAATTGAGTGTAGCTGGATATTCTACTAAAAACACTTAGTATGCACAATTAAAATTAATTGATTAGATTTATACCAGTAGAGAAAATTGGATATCATAATAAATATAATTATTTTTAGGTGTATAGGAGTTTTAAAAGCTCGTTTACTTTATTGAAAAAGATTCAAACAAAAAGGAGGAAGAAGAGCTACATCACGTCTTTTATTTCATCCCCTAGCCTCCTAATGAAGAGTTATCTTAGTTTACCTCTGGGATTTGCATTAATTTATATAAATTAAGTGTTTAGTCACATAATTTAAAAATGAGAGTGACTTACAGTTTAATTAATTAAGTTATTACATTAAATGGTTTGAGCTTTGGGCTGGTAAGAAATAACAAATATTTATTTAAGGAAAGTATTTTATGATATTTTTTCAATGATATTATATTATTTCAAGAACGATTTAAAGCCAAGCTTTAGAACATTTTTCTATGTGGCAAACGATATTACCGTAGGTGGCACGCCACATATCTATAGTGGAACTTTGCAACTTTGGACTGGTGGAATTTTGCATTTATGTGTAAGGCTGAATAAACTTAAAACATGAGTTCCCAAATCAGCGAGATAGGGCAGTAAGATCTGGGTGTTAAGTGGTTTTAAATACTTTCAAAAATATGTTTTTCAAAGGTCCACCATTCAAGCATGAAATTTCAAAATTTGATTCAATAAATACATCTTGTAGAGCTTAAAGGGAGCAAATAGTTTATTTATATTAGCGTCGTTGTACAATTAATGGTTACGGAAAAACTGTACATAGGCTACAGTTACTACGATTACTTAGGAAAAAATAAAATGATGCAGTTTGATTGTAAATTATTTATGTTACCCAGCTTCAATAACTTAAACTAAACTACTTTTTTGTTTATTTACAAAACAAAAAAGGTATCTTAGTTTGCTTGTGTATTCATTTATTTTGACCAAATACGACAAATGTATGTATTTAAATCTGAACTATTAACATCATTAAACAATAAAAACGCTCTTTTCCTTGCCTGTAGTGGTAAACCACATTATGTATTTAGATGGGGGGAAACCTACTTGACTGCAGGTTTGCTGACACAGTGGGTATTGATTCTATCACTGGTAATAATAGAGAAATGAATAAAATTCTGTGAAAACAATTAAATGATTAAAAACTAAATAGTAAACAACTTTTTTAATATTTCTAATTATACAATGCATTACATTATTTATAGAGTTACAGAAACTATACATACACTATGTTTTGTCATTTCTCATTGAAATAGTATTTATATTAAACAGCAGATTAATGAAATAGTTAAGATTACAATTATAAATTATTAACCTTGATACATAGTTCAACCTTTGATATATATTTTACTTACCTTATCCATAGATTGAATATCATGTAGTTAGTTGATAGTTGCTATGTTCAATTATGAGTAAGCATGTTGAGTTGATGATATTAGTCCAGGCGCTAAACGGGTTGAGTATGCACTGAAAGTCTGACAAAATTTGACTTTTGATTATTGTTGGGGACATCTAGTAGATGAAAAAAATCGATGATGTCGCATTTCTAGGGTGGTCACAACTCGGGGGGGAGGGGGGGAAGTTGCGCGGGTCATCGGTTTACGTTTCCGCGTCTAACTCACAAATGGTTAATGATAGAAAGGTGAATTAAGCGTCTATCTACGCCTAAATAAATTGTCTTTTAAAAAGGTTATTACAACCTTTCTTCTATCTCTTATACTTTAGGCGCTAATCAACATTTATTGCAAAAAATAAAATTTAAAAATACTTAAAAATGAAATATCGGAAATATTGCGCTTGTTTAGGGCATGTTACAAACTATTTATGGTTAGAAAAACTAACAAGTAGTACAACAACACCAAGTTTAAAGAAATCCCTGCAAAAACAACAGAGCTACGTTGATTTCAGTAAGAGTAAACGTGGAAAATTCGTAGTAGTACCGAGGCGCGCATGGACGGTACGTAGCCCACAGTCGATATAGGTTTGATGTTGTAAGTAACTATGGGAAAGCTGAATATTTCTATGCTATTAGACCATGTTGAGATGAGCATTTTCCCAAAAGTCCCCACTCCTACCCCTTTGTGCCCCCCCCCCTTTTAGATAAATTTACAGTCTCTTAGAAATTAAGCTATAACTTTAAAACGGGTAAGGATAATAACGCAATATTTTATTAATCATTTTGCGTTACGATATTCTACAACAAGTGTTTACCATGGTATCCTAAATATTCATAGTTAAAAAATATCATAAACATAAAAAAATATTTTTTGCGGATTAATTTATGAAACTTTTCTTTGTAGATTTTTTACACGAGGTCGCACAACAAAATGTTTGATACAAAATTTGGGGTGCATAGTTTACATTTGAAAATGATACATAGTTATTAACAGTTTGTTTGCATATAGTAGCTATAGATAGTACAGTATATTGATTTTACAGGATTCAGGCTTTTTTGTGCACCGCAACAATGAAAAAATTACGTATATTATGGTTTTTGTATTTGAATTTGCCGCTTTATATAGATTATATTAACGTTATGTAGCTCATTCAGTACATATACAGACTGTAGTGGATACATATGAATGAATATCGTGCATTTGCTGCTGTACGCCAGAGCCTCATTTTATTATACAGGGTGTCTCACCTAAAGTGAACCAATAGATAACCTTTTTATTATGAGATATAGAGCTAACTTCTTATGGGACACTACCCTTTATTTTAAGATGTTTTTTTTAGTGGTTTCGAATTTTAAAAATATGTTCGCCATTTTCCAATATGGCTGACAACTTTGTTAGTCCTATGGAATACCCTGTATTTTATGATTGTTTTAGAATGTAAACGCACAACTTTTAAACCTTTTTATTCTTGACATTTTTCTCTAAAGCTACTTGTTTAGGAGTTACATCGAAAAAGAAATGGTTTGTGAGTACATCCTGCATCCTCACAGCTCATAAACGTAAGTTTAAGAGCGGAAATACAAAGAATAAACAAGTTTTCAAATCACATCTACATTTAAAAAAAAAAACCATAAAATAAATTGTTTCTAATATTTAAGGGACATTTCCTTGTTCCAAAAATGCCAAAGTAAGCTAGCATTTTTGAAAATGGTGGCCATTTTTAAAACAACAAAATCAGTATTTTTTAACGTATTTTATATATTTTTTTGAACGAGGACTTATATGTGACTTATTTATTCTTTGCACTTTCTCTCTCAACTTACTCGTTTATGAGCTACAGGATGCCGAATGTACACCACAAGCCTTTCTTTTAGATATAACACGCTGTAACTCCTAAATGGGGTAGGTTTAGAGAAAAAATGTCACGAATAAGAAAATAGCTTTTAAATTGTAAAAGAATACTAAAATACAGCGTATTCCATAAGAAATAACAAAGTTGTTGGCCATATTGGAAAATTGTGGATATATATTTTTTATTCATAACCATCCCTAAAAACATTTTTTTACAATTAAAAGGGGTCGTCTAGTAAAAAGTTAACTCTATATGGAAAATAAAATTTGTGTATGTTCACTATGTAATCTCAACCGGGATGAAACGTGTACCCTTTTATAGCAGAATCTCCAATTTAAAAAAAGATACGTCAATTTTGGTCTAACAAGTTATATTTAAATGAATATGAGTTTTTTTTTGAATTTTTAAATGGCAAAGATTGGCGGGCACTTGGAAATTTTCTTAAAGAGGCGTGGAGTAAAGGTTGGGAATTGATAATGGAGTATAATTATTAAATTTAAGAATTGAGATATCGATACAAAAATTGGAAAAATCTATGTAATTTAAAAAATTTATAAAATATTGTTTGTTAAGTATCTATCAAAGTAAATTATAAAAGTAACAGGTTTGTTTTATGAATTATTAACTGTTTGTAAGAAAAATTCAGATTTTCAGTAGGCTACATTTAAATTTTATTATTCATTCAATTGTTATCTGATCTTTATTAGTATGTAGTGCTATTTGTGTATGTTCTGTAGTGGAAATCAGTTTATTTTATGAATAATTGTATGTGATTCATCGTATTTTTTTAAACGGTTATAAAATATTTTAAAATCAGTGTGTCTAACACAAAACAGACGGTCTTTGACCATTGTTCTTTGCATTTAAATAAAAAACACTGTATTGATATTTTATTACAATAAACACATTTTCTTCTTCTTCTTCATCATCTATCTTCTTCATCATTTATTCATCTAATAATTCTTTTTGTAGATTATCGTAACGCAAAATGATTAATAAAATATTGCATTATTATCCTTACCCGTTTTAAAGTTATAGCTTAATTGCTAAGAGGCTGTAAATTTATCTAAAAAGGGGGGTTAGAGGAAAGCACAAGGGGGGAGGAGTGTTGACTTTCGGGAAAATGATAATCGCAACATGGTCTAACAGCATAGAAAAATTCAGCTTTCCCATAGTTACTTACAACATCAAACCTATATCGACTGTGGGCTACGTACCGTCCATGCGCGCCTCGGTACTACTACGAATTTTCCACGTTTACTCTTACTGAAATCAACGTAGCTCTGTTGTTTTTGCACGGATTTCTTTAAACTTGGTGTTGTTGTACTACTTGTTAGTTTTTCTAACCATAAATAGTTTGTAACATGCCCTAAACAAGCTCAATATTTCCGATATTTCATTTTTAAGTATTTTTAAATTTTTTTTTTGCAATAAATGTTGATTAGCGCCTAAAGTATAAGAGATAGAAGAAAGGTTGTAATAACCTTTTTAAAAGACAATATATTTAGGCGTAGATAGACGCTTAATTCACCTTTCTATCATTAACCGTTTGTGAGTTAGACGCGGAAACGTAAACCGATGACCCGCGCAACTTCCCCCCCTCCCCCCCGAGTTGTGACCACCCTAGAAATGCGACATCATCGATTTTTTTCATCTACTAGATGTCCCCAACAATAATCAAAAGTCAAATTTTGTCAGACTTTCAGTGCATACTCAACCCGTTTAGCGCCTGGACTATATAGGCTATCTGTACTTCTAATAGGCCATTTTTAGTGATATTTTTAAACAGGTTTACAGTCGTCATTGATACTGTTGATACTGTTTATACTTAATTATAAACCTTGAAATGAGTCTATGAGGGATATTAAAAAATGTCTTTGTAAGTTTTGAACTAAGTGTGTTTTATCCAAATATAAGCATGTTTTATTTTACTTTATTATTTTTATTTATTTTACAAACACGCGATTAAAATCAAATCATACACACAAATGGTAACCACTTAAGCTATTTAAGACGGGAAAAAACTAGTAAATAATAGTATGATAAAATATGATTGTTTATATTATTTTAGGAATTATTTTTGATCAGAAATAATAATTATAAAATCCCTTTACCTTGTTTTTTTTTAATCGTGAATAATTTATACTTCGATATAATATTCAACTTATAGCACTACGTTTAACACATGCAACAATTAAAGTGTTGTAAACTTATAATAAATTCTACAAATTTATTATAAGTGATTTGGGCTAAGTGAAAGTGTGCATGTTGCTTTATGCATACAAATTGAGACTCTCTTATTTATAGGGAATTATTTGCACAAATTATAGTAAAAAGACCCTGTAAACGGATCACTAATTAAGGGACAAACATGGGAAACTAACTATTAAATCTAAAATTATGAATATGTAATCTACTTTCCAAATAGTTAGGTTTACTTCAGAAAGAGTTATAAAAGTGAATAGGCTATGTTTTTTATATGTAATGTGTATGTCTGTGCTCATTAAGACGAATAATATTTTACTATGAAATATTGTAAATAAGTTTTAAACACTGCAAAGCTGCATGTATTATAAGAAATGTCAATCCTTAAGGGCGACCCATTCTTGGCAGGCAGTTTCAAACGCAATAAAAGTTACAACATTCAAGTCTCGTTGTCATGGTGATATCAAAATACTTTGCTAATTGTCATTTTCATCTCAATTCTTAATGTATAGCCAATTATTGTTACAGTTATTGTATTCATTTGTCGATTTTTTTTATTCAAAGGGATGGTGTGAAATTTTGCTATAATCCCCTTAACATGTAAAATGTCTTTATTTCGCTAAATGTACTATTATTTACAAACTGTTAAGGGAAAAAGCTTAGTCACGTGTTACCAATGTTACTTAATTTTTGTATAAAATTTCCATTACATTGTAATTTAACTCCATAATTGTTCGATTGTCGTATTTCAACATCATGCACTATCGACTAGATCTGTTCCTCTAATATAACGTTTGATTATTCGGGGTGGTATTAATTCATGTGAACACCCCTTGTCAAATAAATAAACCTAGACAGGGACAGAACAGTTGTTTCGTCATTACCATACAAATTACTTGTGTTGTGACATTGTACAGCAGTGTTACAACTTGACACAGTTTGTCACTATGCCACAACAAGGTTAAACAACACATACAACTGTGGAACGTTTATCTTATTTATTAAGGATTCAGGGATTAGTTTTACTGTTGGAGTAGGCAGATATTATTTAATAAGGACATATCAAACTTTAAAGGCAAAAAGTCTTTGAAATGTAATTTTATTTCAAATATTTCCGGGTGTGAAGTTTCTTTTTAGGGATGGTGAGGTAAATCCATTAAAAATACGGATATTTTTCTATCCCAAACTAAAAAAAAGTTTTCTCAATTTATTACTAGGCCTATATGTAGTCTGATCAAGTCTTCAGGTAATAAAGTACCGAAAATATTAAAAGTGTACAAACTCAGTTAAAGCTGGAAAACACCAAAGGAATTCCATTCAGAGAAATAATTTTAATCAACTAGGGGTCAAAAAAGAAGCTAAATATTGTTTTTGTAAAATGAAATTAGCCCCAAAGTGTGTAAAGGTTAGGACACATAATGGAAATCTGCCCTAAATTTTTCTAGTTTATACTTTTATATAAAATACTCAATGTGTGTAACAAAAATAATTAATCTTAGACATAAACATAACTCAAATATAATTACGAAAGATATGAAGGGAATGTTAAATTACCAATTTCCACCCATCATTTAAATAAATCCAAATATACCAAAATATATAAAAACGTAAGTTACAAATAGCTTACTCTTTCTTATAATTAAACACTAATTGGTTAGGCTTTTGAAGAAGGAAATAACATATATTTGCATATGAACTGAAATCGTAACTGCATCCCGGGATTTTCGTTAATTTTGGTTCTTAAAAGATTCAGTTTTAATTTGTTAAAAGGGAGAGTCCCATATGCTTAGAACCTCCCTGTACAATTATCTCACTCCAACTCACTTTCTGTATTTAAAATAAGCTTTTACATCGTTACTCCCTACGCAATACGCACCTGGTGAACGTGTTTGCACGGAGAAGACTCTCGTGGAATTATGTCTTTCTAAAATGTTAAATAAAAAGTGTTTGACGTCTAATAACTTAATATTGGATAAGAATCCTCATCTAATGCTTTTTGGTTAACTGTTCCACATATTTTCTTTTTTAATCATAGACATAATACCTTTTAGCGAATTTCCCTATAGGGAAGTAGCTATTACCGTAGGTCTCATGGTAAGACCTAGGCTCGGGACCGATTTACTTTTTTAATTTGATGTCCCCACACCATTCGTTCAAATTTTTATATATCTATATATAGATATATATATATATATATATATATATATATATATATATATATATAACTAGAGTAATTTTTGTCCGATTTTGATAAAATTTGGTTTGAAGGTGTAAAGTGGGATAAACTTGAACGAGTTCGCGAACCAGCATGATCGGACTATGGGAACGGATGTTTACGAAGGGTTTTATGGGGTAAAAATAGGATTTCCCATTTTTGACCCAAAAAACATAAGATTTAGCTACCATTTTTTCTACCAAACCATTTTGCAGAGCTTAAAAAAACAAATGATTTAGTATATTGAAGTGTTATTATGGGCCTAATGGTTACAGAGAAAATTCAAAAAAAAATTTAAATTTAAAATTCCCATGTTATTTTTATGGAGAACAAGTAAACTATTGTAGTTTGCTTGTTTATGAACATATTTTGATCAAAATTGGAAATTTTTTTATTTCTTACTAACTATTAACGTTAAACAAAAAAAGTTTTGCCCTCCCTGATGCAGCAAACCTAAGTACTTGTTAAACTAATTTTATTTAAATAGGAAATAAATTTTATATTTTTAAGTAGACATTTTAGTGTAAATCCAATAAGGCAAATGGACATTTGCTTAGACTGGAGGTTTGCAGGGGTATTTTATCAAATGATAAAATTTACTTGGTCTACTTAATAATTAACAATTTCGCTGAATTTAAGGTCACGTGGTGTCAGCATGTAATTTAAATTACAGACATTTTCCTAAATGTTTATAATACTTTTTTATACAGATTTTACTGGATAAACTATGTATTTTTTCACATGTATTCGTTAAAATGTTATTATGTATGAAAGTATAAAATAATTGACAAGAGAAAATTATAAAAATAAAAGTTATTGAGATAAAAACTACTGCAGTAAGCTTGGATGGAATATAATATGTGCGGTGTTCCTGTGTTGTGGGTGAAGAACATTTTAATATGATGAAAAATGTCCCTATAGTGTTGATTAAATATAACAATATTATATTTTGAATATTATAAGCTCATAAATTAATCTGTTATGATGGAAAGGATTAGTGATTAATTAACAATTCAAAACATTCTTGGTATAATGATATGGAAATGGTTTCGTTTAGCAAACATAAAAAAATTAAATACATGGTAAACGGTTTATTTATTTAATACTTATTAATAACACCATCTAAATCAATATTAAATTTATAATGGATTAATAATAAAAAATATTTTTTTTATTTGGACATTTATGAAATGTTGTATAAGAATCCCATTGCACGGATAGGTCAGATCCTGTGCATGGTCCACAATAACACCAAACCAAAGAGATTTTTCCCCGTGGAATTTTGCACTCAATACTATGACTAGAAAAGAAGAATTCTGATGAAAGCTAAATTAAATAAGGGAAACGTATCAAGTTTCATCTGTTATCATGGTTTAAAAAAATGCAATATTACTTCACTGCTATTGGTTAGGTTACCCAGTTTAATTTTGTCTGTTTGATTTGAACACTTATTGAAATAGTTGTGGTGATAGGTTTTAAAAGCAATATTCTCTTGTCACTGTAAAATATATAGCTGTTTATTTGATTTATTTTCGAGTAACTTTATATTTCACATCTGTTCTATGACATGTCAGTTTTTTTTATAATGATGTAGCATCGTTTAATATGGACCTAACTACCAAAAAAAGGTAATTTTACTTTGTTTTGACTATTCGGTTGTAAAAACCATTACGGAAAAAATCATTCCCAATTACAAAATTGCGAGAATTCGAAGTAAAGTTCGTATTTTTCCCAAAGTAAGATTAATCTCAAGTCATCCTCTACTAAAATATAGTTTTTTGTGCCATCTGCATTTTATTGCATCTTCCAAAACTTAAGTTTAAGAAGTATTGATTTGTTCAACATGTATTTCGTGAAGCAGAATGTACGTGACATAGCTTAATGCGATATACATATACTTACTGTGTATTACTTTAACTTTATGCATCCATGCATTGCAAATTTTAGCATTCAAAACATTATACAAGAAAGGTAAGCCATAAAATATGCAAAAGGGATACACAAATCTCGGCAAAAGCTTTTTGTGTTTCTGAAATCTGCATAACTTGCTTGATACTTTGTGATATTCTCTATGTGAATATGTTACTCTGCATCAATTAAGCAGAGGATTAAGTAACATACACTGCATATTAACATCTGAACTTTTCCATGATTGCACTTACAGTAGCTTTTAAATGTAGCTTCATATTTTATTTCAAAAACATCAGTCACACCTAGTTTTCTAAATGAAAGTTTAAATTGATCTGTCTTTATGATTTTGGATTACGCTATCTAGACAGTACAAAAAAGCTATCCACAACAATAAATATAGAATAATTATATGCGAGTTTAAAAAACAAAATAACATATTCCATAGGTAATAAAGCATTAGTGTTTATACTGTAAATACATATAACACTCTTCAGTAATAAGACTTTTTATTGTCAGTTGGTTATCCTATAGGCTATATTCTAGAGTAAGAAAATGTAAATTATATTAATTCCCTTTTCCATTTCAAATTACCTACTAGTACATTACATATTTTTACTTTAAAAAACATTTTCTAAAACTTGTCATTATTTTTTATATGCAGACTTATTTTTTAACCTTTTTTGTATTTATTTGTGTTCAAAACTGGACAATAAACGTTTCTTCGGGGTCATAAGGTTCAAATTTATTTAAAAAAAAAAATCCCTGGCCATAGTGCTTTTTATATCTCCAGTCAAAGGTTTCGTTGAAACTGTGTATATGAAAGTGGCCTTAGGACAAATGAAGGTGCAATTCTGTAAATTGTCAAACACACCGGTAGAGAGCAGGTTTTACTGTTGACAGAGGTTGTGCTTTGTGTTATTGGATTGGTTTTGGCCATGGCTTACACACCTGCCATAAAGTTCGTGTGTTGCAATATATCTTACGAAACTCATTTATACTTTGTAAAGCTATATAACTTACTATGAACATTTGATAGAGATATTTTATACTAGAATACCTATCATATAACTGAAGTTATTTATTTTAACAGTAAGCCAATCCTCAGGTTACCCTCTTATTTCCTAGTTTTTCCTCAATGGATTAGGCTAAGTAAATTAAATTTCTTATGTCTTTAGGTTAAACAAAATCGTAAACAATTTTTTATCATGGAGACCTAGCAAAATCCACAAGGATTTATATTATTTTTATATTGTGAACTACTTTGATTTAAATTATAAATTATTACAAATGCATAAACATTTCAGGTTACCTAGACTCTTGCTAAAACTTAATATTCTCCATAAAACATAGTTAGCAATTTGCATACCAAATATTTCACCATCCTGTACCATGTGACGGAGATAATGACATACCTGACCTACATCGCCTGATGGACCTGTTATTAACTATGTCATTACATGGAATATTGATCATTAGGGGTGTTAAGAGGATATGGATTTAGAATTGTGCAGCGTGAGTGTCGCTTAGAGTTATTTAATAACTCATTAAGAAATGTTTGTGTAAATTACTATAATTTGAAGATATTTTAGGCTTTTTCGTTCGCAAAAAGAGCCTTTCGGAGTATAAGGGAATAAGTAAGGGAAATACTTATAACTAAGCCCAATGCTACACATCCAAAGCTGAGCATATCCTCCACCAAATATCGGAAGTTTTTTATTCACGTGTTGATATTTTTGTGGCATTTTCAGTTAAGCAAAATCCCAATTACGAGAACAATCATTAAGTAAAAATTATCAAGATTCTCACAGCCCATTTCAATGCTGTCTACATTACCTGCAATACCAAAAGTTTGTATAGTACATTTTACCTGTTACAGCAAAGTTTACGTTACTTGAAGCTGTATCTATAACTATATATTTTGATCAGTTTAAAATAATCTGATTCCCCAATTGCTTTCACCGAGTAATTTTCAACAAGATACATAAAGGAGGAACAAATATATCTGATTCTGAATCAAATCAACCCCTATGAAGTTAGAGTCAGTCAATTTAATAGGATAAATAAAATAAATAACTGTCATCTGATCTCTTGGGAATTGGGATGTCAGAGATCCGTAATTTCCTGTTAGATGCTACAGTGGATTTCACTTCTAACTAATCACTTCAAAACCCTGCTTTGTAAACAAATTCAAATAAATTACAAGATTAATTAATTTGTAATCATGTACATACAAAATATCCTATACATGACTGACGATAATTATTGAAACAATTAGGTAAAGATTATCAAATGAGGTATACTATAAAATATTAGTATACCTATTATTTATACTTAATATTTTACTTTGATAAAATATTATCAAAATATATTTATTATTTATTTTAAAATTATATCACCTTGAAAATGGCCATCAATATCAACACATTGTGGTATGAAAAACCCCTCAACATAATTGTGGGTTTAAGATCTCTACCTACGCTCAACAACTTCATCGGATTATTGGAATTTCTCATATTGTCTTTTTTGCAATCCTGGCATATTTGAACCAAATATGCCCCTACTAATAAATTAACCAGTATTTTTTTATTGACTTATATTTTCTTTTTATAAATATATTTCACTATTTTCATATATTTATTAGATAACTATGTGACTACATTCATATACGTATATGCTTATCAAATTAATTCTGTATTCTTGTTGCAAACAATTTATAGTATTCTGTTGTTTATTTGGGAATATTTACAAATAATATTCATGATAAAACTGTATCTAAAAAGGTTTGAATCTTATAATTTATAACTGCTTGTTTTATAAAGTAAGGATTAAACAACGTTTCAATGACAGTGTCACAAAAAATGGTTAACTTTACACTTTCTATTCTATAAAATTTAAAATAAAGCTTCATCTAATTTCTTCATAATCCATAGCTTTTTCGGAATTATTTTCTCAAAACTTATAGGAACTTAAAGTAGTGTATTACATATGTTTTTAGATCGTAAACTTTGTGTTTTGGCTCGGTTATTATTAAACAATATATGGCTTGCATAAATACAGTCATAAGTACGGTCGTCATAATCGCCTTATAACAAGATCAAATTTGGGTTCCTATCCTCTTATAGGTTTAATTTTGACCCTGTATCGCATTGTCATCAGATCCTATTAGCAAAGTCAATTATATACTTTAAACTTTAGGCTGAATTAAGAATACGAAAGGTATGATAAACCTGAGATACTGTTAAAGACAATATAAAGGGTGTTATGGTGGAAAGCAATTAACTAATTACTAAATTAGTACAGATACGTTTTTATTACTATTTCTGTACATTTAAAACTGCAAAAAAGTGTTTTTATAGTAAAAAAATAAATTATATTTTTTTAATCTTATAAAACTATAGCTAACAAAGCACAAATTGAAAAAAAAACAATGTAACCTGTATCAAAGGTTTCAGACGAGAAAATAACAAGTACTATAGTCTGTATAGATATACCTGGGGATTGGACAATGGGAGAGCAAGAATTGCGCCAACTGACCGGAGTCAGGTAGTCGGGTATTCCTGGATTGCGCCAACTATTGCAAGGAGCCACCCGATACGTTCTCTAACTAAGCCAAGTGGCGGCCCTCATGGACTGTATTATTGAGTAGGTTACGTTGGGTTAAGTTTGGTTAGGTTAGGTTAGGTAAGGATATTTTAGGATAACACGTAAACAAGGTCATTCCTTCTGGCAAATCACCCCTACCTGACTTGGAATTGGTGCAACCAAGGAGCATTTTTGGGAACCTTTGATGGCTTGGCGCAATTATTGCACAACCTGGACAATGGTTTAAGGACCGGGCCTGTCTAAGGTAGACAGGGGACAGGTTAGACCATACAAACTCTAGAACAATCTACTTTGAGCATCTACTTTTGTCCCTAGTAGGCCTAATAGACTACATAACCCGTATTTAAATATACATTGCCTTTGTAAAATGTGAAACAAACGTAAGGTTTTATTAAAGTATAAAGAGGAACTCAAATCGAATATTCATTCTGTGAAGATCAATCCAAACAAAATTAAATTTTCTTTGAGCTCTGACGTACCGAACTAATGAAGTTACACTTGTAACTTCAAACAGATGGAATATATATTTTTGGAACTTGTTTGCACTCAAAAGGGCTTTTGAAAAACTTTAATCAAAGTTCATTAGGTTGCATACACCCTTAATTGAGTTAAAGGGCATGAAATACCAAAGTCTAGACATAGCTTTTAGTGAAATGTAAGAGAAATTGAAAAAATAAGCACTAGTAAATGTTCCTATGTATATTTAAGATAACTATAATTTTTTTTCAAATTATTTAGTCTATTTGATGTTTGTGTATGGGAATGACTGGGATTTACCTTCATTGAGAAAGCTAGGTTTTTAGGAAATAAAGTTGTGTTAATTATTATAACAAACTGTGTTTACTTAACCTTAACAATAAGGAACAATAAATAAACAATAAAAATACAACATGCTTGCCTTCTGTAAAATAAATTTAGAAATAATCAAAATTCTTTTATGTTTTTAAATCAATCGTGTATTAATTTAACTAAGCAAAATTTAAGTCTTCAACCCTTGAGAACCCCATTATGTAATTGTCTTTTGTTAGGATTTAATTTTACATCATAGCCTACATATAATTTTCAATAATTTCAAAGCTAAATAAATATTGTATAAATAATAATGTGAATTTCTAATCTGTTAAGTTAAATCCAACCCATCATTTACATTTCAAGAAAGAATACATTTGAAGCCCAAGCAAAGTAGGATTAAATCATTAAGATAAATTCATTCAAAATAAGCCATCATTTGCATAGTGGAGGCAGACGGGTCGACGAAAACATTTTTAATTTCCGCCGTGGCTTATACCGTCGCCAAAACCTTATTTGAAATTATTGTAAATTAAATTCATAGTTTTCAGGTTTTCCTTTTTACCTCATCGTGTTATTTCTTCTATGGTAATAGCATAATAGTTAAACTATACTATACAAATTGTAGGCAAAAATACTCGTTCCAAAGCTGTGTTTTAGATATGTTTCCATTATTATTGGAAATTCATCTAACTTGTAATGTGTGAATCATTAACATTCTAAAGATCAGTTAACATGTTAGATATACTCGCTAGTTAAAAATAATATAATAATCCTAGGTACTAAAACATAAAAATGTATCCTTATAAAAAACTATTTCATTTATGAATATTTATTTTTACTTACACGCATTTTTATGAAATGTTTCAGAAAAAAATTTCCTTTCTATTGCTCTTTATGATTAAACGGTAACACAATCATTTTTGTCCCTGAAAAAATAATAATTTAATTGCATTGCTTTCAACCTATTCTAAACCTTTACTTCAATACATAGGTGTTAGGGGTTCAATTATACTTTGAAGATTTTTTAGTCTGGAGAACATATACATGATGTCTCATAAATACACGGCGAATTTGCATTATTTATTTTGTTTTATTTTGATCAACAAACCCCTTTCCCTGAAGTTTGGCTGTTAACGTAGGGACGTACATGAAAAGTTCTTAAGACAAAAATTTACATTTACACTCTTAAATCAAATAAAGATAATTTGTTGTTTTAAATGGATAACGAATAGACTATGTATTAATAAAACACGGGGATTATATAATGTCAATGATCTCAATTATACTTTTTGACAAAATATCTAGGCCTACCACTATCGTCTTTCTCAGATAATAGTATTCGTGAAAATATACATAATCATAATATCATTAGGGCACAGTAATGTAGAATTTATATGTAATCCTTTAGCAAATCTAACAGCTCAAGTAGCTTTAAGTCTTCAGTGTGTAATTAAAGTAATTAAATATGCATTTTCCGCATATTAATTACCGTTACCGTTTTCAAATCTACTGCTGTTCATTGGGCGTTAAAAAAATAAATCGGTTAAAGGATAAACGGGTTTTCTGTGGTTCAACACAACAACAAACACTTGACACATAATAAAAAAACGTAACCAACTGATTTATACTGTATTGCTGACAAAATTACAGTTTCTCACATAAAATGAGATTGGATTCCTTATGTCATTGTGCTAATAAGAAACTAGATTTCTAGCATGTTAACATCATAAAATAAGACAAAGCTTTTGAGTGTTTGGATTCTCGCTTCAAAATACTACTTGTGTAAAATTATCTTAAATAAATAATGTAACTAAAGAAACGTTCACAATTTTGCCAAACGCTAAAATATTTTTAAATTCTTTCAGTATTTTCCAGCGTCATTATTCTTTTGTTGAATAGTATAAATGACTAGTTTTGGTTAACTAATTAATATATTTTTACGTTGTAGTTAATAATGATCAAGATTTTCTTGGACAACATTACCAAGCAATTGGAATAAACAAAACAACAAACACTACACAATAATCCAATGATTTCTCGACTGATCCAATTCTGCTTTAACAAGATGAAAAAGTTTTATATTACGCCACAAGAGGTCCAATTCCATCAATTGATTACTTCCGTATCATCGCCAACATTTCTTCGTCATTTTCAACTTAGTTTGTTCTTGATTATTTCACACACTTTCCATAGTATTTGTAACTTTTCATGATGTTGTATATAATTTATTGATGTTCGTTTTTATAAATATTAATGAAAGTTTTGACCTAAAGTTTAGTTTAACACGGGCTTTACTTACCATATTTGATTATTAAATACTCAAGAGTGGCAGAAAGTAATTTTAGACTGTGGCTACCTTGAAATTCGATCATGAAAAGGTTTTAGGGAAGAGATATTTGATACTTTCTGTAAGAGCTTTTGTGGTCACCCATTTCTATTACGTTAAGTATCATCAAATTTATTTTATAGTCAATTTTTAATATTTTCGTGTAGATAAATTGTTAGATACACACCTGGTATAATATTAACGTTCTTGAAAGTTTTAAGTCTGAGGTAAGTTTTTGTAAACATGTTGTGTTGGTCAGTATCTCAGCTTACACGTTTATTATTAGTTTTGCACTCTTCTGTCTATCTACAATACTGGAATTTTGTTTACCCTTTGCAAAGTAAAGGTACAAACTCTGGTTTTATTACTATCTAACGTGAACTTTTTTAGAGCATTATTAATTGAGTAATTTAACTTTATTTGATTGATTATTGTACTCATCTGAACTTATAATGCTGGCGTGGCGTCTTAAAACCACGTTAACAAAAACAGCAGAAACAATATTATTGATGAAACGTTAATCAACCAAGCACCGTTTGAAATTAATTGTTACATATACTCAGGGAAGCAAACATAGACTACTTTAAATAAAACATTTGAACTTAAGGTTTTAAAAAGGTAAAAATGTAACATAATTAATGTTAGAACATTTTTTTTTTCAAGTACTAATAACTTTATCTCACATTCTACATAATAATATTCGTAAAAGATGCCAAAAACGTGCATGAAAATAGTCAAATTAATTTAATGAGTCAGTTTGATTAGGCTTCGTGTATTTTGCATATACTAAAAGTGTGTAAAACAGTATTAATTAATTGCATGTTATAGTAATATTTCCTAGAATCTTTATATAACCAATATTTTTTTCTAGGGAGAGAGTAAATGTATTTACGCACGCCAGCCTCTATGAGATTTCTGAGAGGATCGGACTGCTCGCCATAAACCCCTCTACTCTGTTGGACACAGACCTGGGTTTTTGTGGCATTTTATTAAGTCGGGCCAAGATTTGACCTAATAGGGCTCTCACTGTTTTCAGCTTTCTGTTATTTTACTACCAAGGCCGCGTCTCGATCAATGTCAATCTTCTTGGCACGGAGAATACCCTGAAAGAAAAGTGACACACAGGTCCAATTGTCCTCAGCCTCCATCATAATTTGGATGACCTCGTTCTATCTTTGCCATTTTTTTAATCTATACGTTTCATATCAATTCATCTTGCCCCTTTGACCGCAAGTTATAAGGTTTCGTGATGATTTCCAAAAGTCATCTGCCAAATCATCTGGTGTCTTAAAAAATGTTACTTTGGGCAGTAGATTCATTTTTTAAGTCTATAGAACCAACAAACACAACAAATTACTTAAGTTAAAATTACTCAATACAACAAACAAAAAGCTGAGTTAAATTTACTTCAGGTTTACATTCTTAATATACACTTTTATTATATTCACCACTATACTCTACGTAGGTCCTTAAATGTAAAGCGACAAATGTCACAAGCTGTTTCCACTCTGCATGTTTCAACTCGAAAGCTATCTCTATGGAAATCCTTACACAAGTGTGGGTTGTCTGTGTTTATTTTTTTCACAGATAGAGTAAGGAATACGTAAAGTTCATAAACCTTAAATAACTGTTTATTTGGGAGAATGTCTAAAAATTTTTAACACTGCTTGTATTCAAAGCTAGTTTTAGGAGTTTATTCCTTCAAAAACGTACACTTTTTTTCTCGTTTAACATGGCATTTAACATGAGGCCAAATTTGATGGTTTTATCCAGAAAGTAAAAAAAAATATTTCGCTACATATCTGACCCATAGAGGGTAAACGGCAAATATTTGACCAGAAACTGTACGGATCATAAATATAACAAATAACGTCACCGGCCCGAATAATATACTTTTGAAATAATCGTAACAAATGGATATATAACGTGTTAGGACGGTTCTATTTAAAATAGTAATGCAAAAATATTTACTTTCTGGCCAGTGACGTAATTGTTTATGTTTACAACTCAAACCGTTAATTTTCTAATATCCGTGGTATAAACAAACTATTTTGAATTTTAATATTTTAGTAAACGTTTTTAAACGTATTATACTTGCAATGTAAAACTAAACCTAGTACTAGTTGCCATACAGTTTTAATAAAGGCATTCCAGTCACATACCATACATATTGTTCTATGAACAATCAGTTCAATCTGATGTATAGCATGTTGATTGCATACCTGGCTCACTGGTACATGATCATTGATGCTTGCAATATTGGTATTTACTATATAGGATTTAGATAGTTCTACAGTTAATGCCCTAGTTAACTTCAATTATAAGAGCAGCAAGTCCGCATCGGTTCCTTTAACATGTCAAGACTTAATTAATTTCCTTCATAAATAATAAAATAAACAACACCTATATCAAATATTTTGCAACTGCATATCATTGATATTCAACCCAGAAAATTTACCGCAAAAAGAAAATCTCTTGGCACTTTCCCATCCTGGCTCAAATAAAAAGGGGGACCTAAAGCCTAACGAGGCAAAAGGCGAGTCCACTATATAAAGTGTAAATGATTAATATTTGTAGCTAATTGCAATAATACAAACTCTATTTAAGGAACACAAAGCAGTTGCTGGTTAGTATTGTTATATCTGCAATACAAGCAGTCTTCCAAACTGTTACTGCTTGTAGCATAAGAATACATGAGGGTCAGTCCATAGCAAAATGGTCAATCATAACGATTTGAGGTCCAGTCGCTAGTAGGAAGTTTGTGGCAGTTAGATTAATGTACACGCAATACTAAAATGCTGAGGGAAGGGAGGGAAACAGGTCCACGTAGGTAGTGGCAATGGAAGTGGTAAAGGCAAGCAGTGCAGAGTGTGGGAACCGTTTATGGCATTTAGATTCATTAGTTAGATAAACATATATTGGATTTTTATCATTTTTAGGTTATATTATAGCGCTATCGTTAGTATGTGTTATATATCATTATAAGCCATACGATATTTTTAAGAAGACTTTACACCGAGCTGTGGCAATTAGGTTAAGTTAGATTAGTTAAGTTTGGCTTAGTTTTAGCGAATTTCCCTATAGGGAAGTAGCTATTACCGTAGGTGGCACGGTAAGACCTAGACCCGGGACCGATTTACTTTTTCATTTTTATGTCCCCAGAGGCCAAAAACACCATTCGTTCAAATTTTTATATATGTATATATATATACTTCCGTGAACGCGATAACTTGAGTAATTTTTGTCCGATTTTGATGAAATTTGGTTTATAGGTGTAAAGCGGGATAAACTTGAATGAGTTCGCGAACCAGCACGATCGAACCATGAGAACGGGGCTTTACGGGGGGTTTTATGGGGTAAAAATGGGTTTTTCTCACTTTTGACCCTCAAAACACAAAATTTCCCGATTTCTCTTTAAACCTTTTTAAAGAGCTTAAAAAAACAAATAATTTAGTATATAAAAGTATTTTTGTTCGATTATTAGTAACGGAGAAAATTAAAAAAATTGTAAATTTAAAATTCCCATGTTATTCTTATGGAGAATATTGTCAAATGTTGTAGTTTGCTTGTTTATGGATATATTTTGATCAAACTTGGCAAATTTATTTATTTTGTACTAAGCTATCAATATTTTACTCAAAAACACACTTTATTAGTTTCCTTGTAGCAGCAAACCTAGGTACTCGTTAAACCTAATGTTATTTAAATATATTTAACTGAAAATCAATTCAGACAAATGGAAATTCGCTTAGTCGGCAGGTTTGCTGCGGCGGGGGTATTGTTTATTATAGGCGTCATAACAAATAAGGTAATAGGCTTCATTTAATCAAAAGACGTGTTGTACAGGAACGATGGATTTACCTCCCATCGATAACTGTTGGAAATCCATTACGTACATTACCATTATTAATGGACGAGAACTTAAGATTGTTGTTGATTGTGTTCACCAGTGACACCGGTAAGTAGGATAGGTGCTACTAAAAAAAAAAAAAAAAAAAAAAAAAAAATGAAGGTGGAAGACCATTGTTGCGCCCACGTTCACTCATCCCGTTACGCGCAGAATAAGCGTACGACTAGTAGGATGAAACGTTCGTATGTCCAACAATAGGCCTATATGCTGTAATTTTGAAGGTAACAATTTTTATTTGGTTGTATGCTAAGATTTTATTTATGTTTAAGTGCGTACGATAATTTCAAGCCATTAATAGTTTGCTTTGATGTGTTTGAGAGTGTTAGTTTGGTGTAGACCTTTGATTGGTCATCGAGGTGTCTTATTATATTTTATATTATTATATTTTGATCCTGAATGTTTTTTCTAACCGCATATTCAAAAACTGACCAAGACTTAAACCCAAATATTTTTTTGAGTTTATCAATTTTCTTTTAATAAATTACTCAGAGATCAATATTTTGTTGAAAAGAAAACGTATTTTAAATATTCCATCAGCAATGGTTGCAGGTTGATCAAATATGTACTTGACTTTATTAAACTAAAAAGAACGTCATGCAACTTCAATTACGAGAACTATTTTTACAGAAAAAAAATTAAATTATAATTTTAATGGCTGTTACTAACAAATTAATTTTGAACATTGTGTTTGAAAGGAACGCTTTTAAACGCTCAATGAGATAAACCGAACGAACATAACACCATCAGTGTAACATTTAGTAGCTTCCATTCATATTTACAAACGTTGTTTTCATACAATTACATTCTTCATCGCAGCTGTCAGTCATTTGAGCATGTTTGTTTCTAGGTCACAGCAAATGGGTGTAATTTCTGGTTTAATTGAGTTTTTAATAGTATTATCTGCATGTTGCACAATACATTAGAACATATCTAATAAGGGTTAAACATATCAAAGTACTTTTTTCAATTCTTCCTATAGTGAAAATACCAATTTATACATGTACTCATATATGTATTTAATAAAAGTTTAATTATCTGCTGTTAGAGCTGCAACTAAAAAAAATAGAAATGGGACTTAAAATAAAACATTGTGCTTAATTAAATAAAACTACTCACTTTTTTCAGACAACAGAAACTAAAAAAGCTATACATATAAATATATATGCCCCCAGAAGCATAATTGATTATCGTATTTCTTTGTGTCCAATTCACTGATTCGTAAAAGTAAAAATATATTTTAGAATTATCATACCACATTGAATATTTTTATAAGACATTGAGGAGGGGCGCTCACTTATACCATTGACTATTGGATTAGTCAAAGCTTATACCTAGGCAGTTTAACACTTTTCTTTGTGTAATCATCAAACGTTTTGGGTTTGGACTATCGGTTTAAAACGGAAGTCATTTTTATTACTCAACTAATTTTACACAGAACGTTAACTACTACCATTAAGGTTGTTATAGCTACAAAAAAGTTTTCCAGGTTGTTCATAAAAATAAACTGTCTTTAATTTCACAAATTTAAATTATGCTGCCATCTTCAGAGTTGAGTGATTATGTGAAGTCATAGCGGCAGTTAGGATTGGCAGGTCTTGCTTTTACTTCACCATCTCCGTTGCATTTTACTGAAACATAAAACATGTTGAAACATAAAATATAGCAACATGCGAATGCCTTAGTAAATTAAAGATGACGTGATAAAGACATTATCCCTATCAGTCCAAATTGGTAATGTGGAAACACCTATTTCACAGTGATTCATTTTCATAATGATAGTGATTTTAAGGTGAAATTGTTTTTAATGACTTTTCTAAAGAATATGGTGTGTTTTTCTGTTTCCATATACTTGTAATTTTTATCGTAGCTTCAACTTACTTCCGTCATTGTTTGGATGGTTTTGCTGACTGTATAACTAACAGGATTTTTATGTATTATCTCAATAAAATCAATGTACAGCAGAAGTAACGATGTCACCTCTAAACCATCAAAATTGTAGCTACGAGAAGAACTCTGGCTCTACACTAATTTACTGCCTAAAAATGATTAGTTACTTGGATATAAAAAAATAACAATGTTGCTTGAAAAATTTAACAATAACATTGGTTAATATGGCAATGTTTCGTTTTACCTTATTATAGCTGAATACACTATACGTTCAAAGTAAATAAAAATGATATACTTTCGATACTATCCCCTTATAAAAGATCGTTGATGATTATGATTAATCATCAAAACTAATAATATAATATAATAAATATACAACTAACGTACTGAGATTATACAAGTTCTTAGTAAGGTTTATTCTTTTGTTGGTCCATGTTTATACCAACTTTCACTCCAGCTGTTTTCCACCTTTGAAAAATGTTGGATTGTATCTAATGTAAAGTTAGCCTATGTACTTTTCATTATTGTTTAAAATTAATTTCATACTTTTATGGTCGGTGCTCCAGCCAACTTTTACTCCAGCCCGTTTGTTTTCCTCCTCTAACCACTTATGAAGGGGTGCGAAGTATCTCAGCAAAGCCCCAGCGTCCATGTCCCTTTGGCCAGTGAGAACTTCGAACGCATCTTGGGGTGGCTTGGAACCACCCATTGCAAGCATTTTTCTGGAAAATAAATAATTAAATACTTTTCAAACAAGTTAGACTTAAAGGAGGATACCTGGTGAGATTGAAATTTAAATACAACGTAGACATAACATTGTTATTTTATGAATCGGGTTTATCTATCCAGGCAATGCTTCGAAAGGCATGACTCCGAAAGTGCATGTCTCAGAAATTGCATTACTTCAGGACCTATGGTTGCGCTCATCGCTTAGGTAAAATCCATTGGTGGTTTGGGAAGATTTGAACCCGCGACGTCAGGGACCGAAGTCCCGCACTCTACCTCTAGACCAGCTCGCTCCCCTTAGAATGAGTACTAGAAATAGTCAATGGTACTAGTAAGGGACATTAATATACTCACTTAAATATATTTCCAGCTTCCTTGCTTTGATAAATATCACAATGGTGTAGAGGCTTTGTTGATGGATTGTTGGGATCGTACTGTCCGGCTTTGATACATAGAGCTTCATGAAACTGGAATTGTATCACGAACGACACGAAGTAGCTGGAAAATACATTTACAACTTGCAATATTAATATTTAAAAAGCACAATATCTTTCAGGGATTCTTCCTCTAGAATTTAAACCATAGAATGAACCCTAAGAGGACTTTTCCAGTATTTATTTTATTTTGTGGATACAGTATACTGTTAATTTAACTGGTTCTCAACCCTCAAAACATGAATGTAGTTTTTACAGCCAATGTTTGTTATTAGCTACTACTGTATCAAATCCCCCTATTTTTTAAATGGATTTAGGTTTGTGGATAATTCACTATATAGAAATACAGTAAATTATTCACTGATATAAATACAAAAATGATTTACCGAATGTAAGGAACATCAGCAATAACATGATATTTAGCCCCAGCGTCGAAGTCTTCCTTGCTACGATCAACAGGAGGGACGATTCCTTGCAGCTCTTGCCTGTAAGATAAAATTATTATTAAAGACGGATGGTGTTTTATAAAGTCACTCACTAGTAAGTCTTGTTTCGTATATGCCCGGATGTTTTTACAGTTTAAAAAGTGAAAAACGTTTTTTTAAAGAATTTGCTGCTGTTATTGTTTAAATTCAAAGGGGTAACTAAACTAAATTGAATGTTTTTCAGGGTGGCAATGTGTTATAATCATGGAAGGTGGGATAAGCGTAAAATTAAGAGGTGAAATAGGAAGGGTTAAGTTAATACAGGTGAACTTACTAAGTGAAAGTTTGTCTAGAATTTATATTCCTAAATATTGTTTCTGTTATTTTAAATATTGTTAATATTTTCTTTAACGGCATCAACACATCCAAGATCTCATCTCAAAGACATCTCAAAGTTTTTATTGTGTAGTAATAAAAATAAAATATTTGCCATTAAGTTCATACAAAAGCTAGGAGAGAGCTTTTTATCTCAAAGATTTTATGTTTGGAAAATATTGAACTAAAATAAGCGGAGTGCTGGCAGTGAAAGATTTGTGTACTTATTGCAATTCCACAATCACAATTTAATGGAGAAATCCATCTCTAACTAATAACTGAGCACAGATGTACTTGATCTCCCGGAATTTGGCAAATGGTCTTCGCTTACGAACCGGCTGATTGTATCAATGTCTTAACCTCTCATAATTATTCCTTTAAAATACGCACTTTGGGGACGAATTGGCTTATTTAATTAAATCTAATTTAGCTTCTATACGTCGATAGCGATGATTTTTAAAGCCTACAGATTAATTTTGACTTTTTTTTCAAGATAATGTATTCTTTTCATCATAGTATTTAATATCAGTGCTCACCTCAGTTGCCAGTAGCGACAGTTGTACTGGTCAGGGGTGACCTTTCCTCTGAATATTTCCCACCTCCATAAGTCCAAAACCATTGCAAAAGGTAAAAACGCCACTTTCTCCAATGCCATTAGAAACAGGGCGTTCATCTCGGACTTTTTGTCTTCCTTGTACGTCTTTGAATCCAATAGACCGACCTTCATCAGGTGTTCAGGAGTTGACACTGAGAGTGTTATTGTGTCTCCAACGGCTTCGTGAAAACCTTGTAAATGAAATATGCATAAATTAGTTAGTTTGGGAAAACACTCAATACAAAGAATTAATTCAAACTAGTTCTTTGCACGGGTTCTCCCAGTCTGGTAAAAAAAATTCACTAAATCTAAGTTTGGGACTTGTATATATTGTAGTTGTAGTTGACTAAAACACAATGGATATAACTTAAGAAAATTCTTTGATGAAAAATGGCAAGGTAATAAATGTTGTTTAGTTTTAAAACTATTTCAAACTCTTTGTATTTAATTACTGAACTCATAAAATTTAAACTTACACACTAATTACTAGGTAGTAATTTTTAAGTGGCAATCATAATTGAGGTTTGGGTTCATGATTAAGAACTACAGAGAGGCATTTCAAATGACTTTCGTTTGGAGGTTAAAAACCTCTAGACATCTTCGTGTTGTGTATTTTATATTGTAAAATGGGAGACATTTTGCAAAAATGTTAGCTTTATTACTCTTGATCCCTGAAACTCGTATGATTTACCCAATTTAAACTCCCAAGAACATTTGTTTTATATCTAGTATACTTAAATCCCCATACCTGAGTTAGCGCCTTGTTGGAACACAAACTTCTGATCCTTGTACTGCTGGTAATACTCTATATGACCCATTTCGTGATGAACGGTTTTTAAGTCATTGAAATTAACTTCCGTGCACATTTTAATCCTGAAAATATTTAATTATTATTTTACAAACACATTTTCATTCTTGAGTACGTAATTTTTATCATTTGTCATTAGATTATTTTACAATATAGACTTTGTAATGTATCAAAATGTCTGCCATTTACTGTTCGACTGTACATTAAAATTACAGAAAAAGACATGCTTAGAATGATGAGGATGAATTGGAAGGGTGTTGATAAATTATCATTTTCTTTCAACACATCCATCATTTTTTGAGGGTAGCAACACACATTCTGTAAAATGTTTTCCGCAGATTTTTTACGTCTGGTATTTGTTTTTTTTAATTAATATTCCCTATCCATTTACAAAACATTACATTGAAATACATTATTTTGAAAGACAATGGAAATGATCCCCGAATTCTCTTAGAACTTTTGTAGTATATAGACCAATGAAACAAGGTTTGATTTCAAAGTATTCAACATACAAGTAATAAAGTACAACTATGTTTGGTTTTAAATTCACTATAAATTCATGATGAATACAATTAATACAAGCATATTACACTGTATATCCAGCAAATTTATACTTTTAGCATATTTCCCTATTTTGTAGGATTTTGAAGCTTGGCTTAGCACAAACGAATCATCATGAACACATCATGAAGGGTTTCTTTAAAACATGTAAAAACCTGTCAAGGCGTCTTACTCCATTTTTCATCCGTTCTTCAGTCATATTTAGGCCAAAAACACGGGTCTTTTCAACATCCAATGTTACCTGAAGTCATCTCCATTAGAAAAGTCCCATGCAGAAGCGTGACACACCATATCACGGTCGGTCGGTTTCTCTATGATGGACTTTTTCCAAAATGTATCTGTCATTGCACTCATGTTTATGGACGTAAAAAACTCTTCCGCCATTTTATACATTTTTAACGGAGTGTATTTCTGAAAAATGTAAGTTCCAATAGGAAACAAAAAATTGTAATCAATTTATTAAACATTTTACCCAAATAAATTTACACTCGTCAAATAACTAATTATTGGAAAAAAATATTTTCAATCCAATTTTTTGACTGCACTGTCAGTCATGAATTATTAACCAACTTTCTTCAAAAATTGTGAGGCCATGCAGATGAAGGCAGCTGAATGCATAAATAAAATATACAAAATGTTAATCACTAATAAGTAAATGTAATCATTTACGATGGTAATTTCTAGAATGTTCGTATGATTAAATCCATTAATATCCGTCAATTCAACGATGAACTAGTAACCTAGTAGTTTTGTGTTGTCTTTTTTGAAAATCCTAGAATTTAGAATATGGAATAAGTGTATTTAAAATGTATAAAAACGTTAAAGAAATATTTATAAGATCATTATCTGGACAAAAATATCCCTACATATGTGATTGTATACTTGTAACACTACACAATAACAATGTTGTATTACCTGAGCTACCATATTGGCTGTCACATCAACGGATGATTTTCCTTTGTAAGGAATTGTAAGTTTTGACGTATCTTGCCATTCTTGTCCCCAAAGGTTTCCTTTTAACATCATACAATATTATATAGTTATTAAAAATATACTTCCATGCCCTATTATGTAAAGGAAAATGTTATATAAAAAATATGGAAAATTGAAGTAAATTTGTATCCATCCCAATAGTAATTTTTATTTATTTATTTTGTAGTACGAAACAACAGTTTTTACAAAAGAATAAGGAGTATTCAGTACAATTACGTCTTTAAATAGTTACTTTTTTTGCTAATATGAATCCATTTTTTTTATTAAATCAGTTTTACGATTAATAACAATTTTATGTTTATGATTGTATAAGACCTTGGTTTGGTCCATAGCGCGATGGAGCACAAATTCCTGCTTTGCTGGATACGTTCTACGCTTAAGCCCGAGGCCTATGTTAATAGAAAGTAAATGGTAAGTTAAAAGAGGCCACCAACCTCCTAAAACACACACAAATTAGATCAAATTAAACACTTAAACTTACCTAAGATATGCGCAGGCAGACACCCATGCTTCTCGATCAACTTATGTTGAGCTGTGTTGTAGCGTTTCATCAGCTTACGTCTGACATAAGCATGAAGTTCTTTGTACAACGGAAGGATTTGGTTGTACAACCTTTTTATTTCGCCGTCAAAATCGTCCATTTCAAAATCTTCGTTCCATGATGCTGCATTATCCGGGTAATCTGAGAATGGTAAAATAATGTTTACATGATGGAAAGTGAATGTAAGACGAAAGGAGCTTTTGCTATGCAAGATATATAGTTTAGCCAATGAAAGTCTTCTGTTGTCTAATACTGATTTATACACGAGATTTAATCGTCTTAATTAACTTTAATTAATTTACTTAACGCAATTTTGTATCATCAAGTCAAACTATGTAGGCAATTCATTGTTACTAAATCTTTGTCACCGTCAACTGTTAATTTATGAAAATTGAAATGGTAAATAGATTTAACGGTACTTTGGTAATATACCGACCACACCAAATAATAATAACCCAACCTAACCTAACCTAAAGGTGGACTATGTTTTAGGTAAGGTAAGTTTTTGGAAGTCAATTTTTCTGTGTGGTCAGTATAATACCAAAGTACCGATTTAATAGTAATCGTACTATTTATAAGATATGCATTCCACAATGTTATCTTTAAGTAAAACCCCGGCCACAGGCAGATGGATAAAATTCCTACTTAAGTATCCTATTTCAATGTCAAAACCTATTTCAGTATCCCATTTCAATGTGTAAACTTGCCATTCAATTTTGCAGCTTTGTTAGACAGATCCACGTATTCCTTAAACTGATCCTTGACTTGCCTTCCGACTGAGGTGTGCCATCCCTCCCAGTAGTACTGCAGCTTGCAGGGGCTGTTGACGTCCTTGAAGATTTTCACTAAATCTGAAACACACCGATAAGTTTGATTGTGCATATTCAATTCATCTTCATTACTGCATCAAGGGTTTATTAGTTTTTGTGAGTGACTTTTAGCACTTTTAATTACGTACTTGTTTGGTATTGGATTAATTTTCTTGGTTCTTATAAGTGTGAAACCAAATCTAACCTTCCTATTTTCCCCTCCAAAATTGGGTTACATGGATACAACCTTAAGTTGTACCTTAATATTGCTACGTTGGCTTCGTCATGTAAAAGTGATAGGGGGATAACCTGACAAAATGCTTTTTTAATTTATTACCCACTTACTATAATAACATTGTGTTAACTTTTGTACTATATTCTACTACAAAATCTAAATAACACAAAAAATTGACTTATAGTTTAAAAATTAGCAATAATAGGGATTGATTAACACAAAAGTTGTTTTTTTCCTTGTGTGCATTTATTTAGTAGTCAATCAGTAATTTACCTGGTTCGAGCGATATCGTTAGATTTTCTGGCTTGTTTTGGTTTCCCCTCCCTGGTCCAGGCCATTCCCTCAGCTTGGCTGTAGCGTACGTGTTAGACATGTCAGCGACGACTTTTTCCAACTAAAATTGATTTACTGTAATTGATATCTCAATGAAATGTATAAAACTGCACAAGTACTTTTAAATTGATACAAGGTGGCCTTTGGATAATGATTTGTTCAAAGTATCAAGAAAACAATAATTAGAAACCACATTAAGTCTTGTAAACATAAATTAGACAGGTCTAGTAGTTTTAAAACCTAACTGTTTTATTGTTTTATGTGTGGTTAATATATTTTGTTCGCAACTCAAGTATGTTCTTATCTTATTTTGCTAAATATGTTCTGTGCAAAAGAGCGGCTGACCAAAAAGTCTTCATACCTTACTTTTTAATATCATTAGCATCTGCAGAAATCCTTAGGAAAATCTATTAAACTGACTTCGGCATTTTACTAAATTTGGGATGGGTACATTGGATTTTATTTGTTCCATTCCTAACTAACAAACTAAACAATGCAAATAATATATATATACAGGGTGTCCCGGAACTCTCTACCAATATTTTAGGGCATTGCTCCTGGGTAAGAAACATACCTAAATATCATATTTAAATTGTCCGGAAGTCCTTAGTTACTCACACAGCCGCCATTTAGTTTTTTTCAGTTATTAATTTTTTCTAAAGAATGGTTAAATATACTAAATGGAAACTTTGCACAAACCTTTATGAAAACTAGACAAAGCTACCAAAAAATTATGACGATTTTTCAAACTCATTTAACAAAATGGCGGCCATTAAATTTTTTTATAAAATCAACGGTTTTTGAGTTATTTAAGAAACAAAATTTTAAATGGTCGCCATTTTGTTTTATGAATTTGAAAAATCTTCATAATTTTTGTGTAGCTTTGTCTAGTTGTCATAAATGTTTGTGCAAAGTTTCCATTTCGTATGTTTAACCATTCTTTAGAAAAAGATTTATAACTGAAAAAAAAAATGGCGGCTGTGTGAGTAACTAAGGACTTCCGGACAATTTAAATATGATATTTAGGTATGTTTCTTACCCAGGAGCAATGCCCTAAAATATTGGTAGAGAGTTCCGGGACACACTGTATATATATTTAAATATATATAGAAAATAACAAAATCTTTTCTAATATTGGACTAATTTTAATTTCTTAGAGCCTTTTCGGTTCTTCATCCAGATTATCCTGACAAAGTTATAAATAAAGTAATAAATAAAAGTAATAATAAATAAAGTAATAAGTTATAAATACTATGACCAACAATTTAATTTTTTTCATTATCTTTTTTACTTATTAAAAAATACATGAGAGACAAGGATAAAGTTTAGAAGCAGCCTTTACTGTTAAAAGAGTAACAGTTTAATGTTAAGAAAAATACGATGTCTATGGTCTAAAGTCTAAAGCATAAGTATACCATACCCGGGACCTTTCTTCTTCCGGCAGTGCAGCAGTTCCCAATTTCGAGTACAACTTAAACATCCTCTTAAGGCTAGGATCTTTGAATGATTTCCAGTCGTACTTGATCACTTCTTCCCACTGCTTTCTTTCAATCACTGCGTATTCTGCGGATAGCTTCATCTGTAACATTTTCAATATGTATCATAACATTGTCATGAGTCCAGTGACATTTGAGTGAACGAATAATTAATATAGTTTTACTGTACAAATTATAAATTGCATTTTTCTTGTAAAGTCAGAATGGTTTCTTTCAATCATTCCCGTAATGAGAATTGATTAAGACAATGTATAGTTACTGTGCTTCATTTATGAGACCACAAAACTAAATGTTTTCAACGCCAAGACCTGTACTTTCGGTACATATATTGCAAAAGGTTCTAATAGATGGTAGTGCCTAGTGATTCTTCTATTGCTGACATAGACAAGTGTGAGCATATGGAACCTATTATTTGTTTCCTTGATATTCTTTGTCAAGGTTATGTTCCTTGATTATTGGAATGTGAATCTTCCAAAAAATTCAAACCCAAACCACTATTTCGTCTTTGATGCCATAATATACATTGTTAACTACATGGCATGGGTACCTGTTTATCCAAGTTGTAGTCTGTTAGGTTGCTATTGTAATCCCACCCTGCATTGGCCAGTTTGTTTGCCCAGATGCTGTCGGATTCTTGGATCTCGTTAATGTACTTTCTACCCTCCTCTTCTGTGTATTGTTTGGTAGAGTCTTGACTCGTCACCCTCCTCAGCTCGGCCACCAAGACCAACAGGCAAATGAGCCTCATAGTGCTGGATCTGTGGGGAGTTGTATTAAAGCCTGGTTTAATACTACCTATTTAATCATTATATTACAACTAGCAGTTACCCGGCGCGCGTTGTTGCGCTTAACAACTATTATTTTAAATTGTAATTTGTTCTTTATTTCATTTCAAAACGTACATTTCCATCCGAAACTCAAACTCAAAATGTTTAACGAAAACAATACTTCTTCCATATACCCACTATGTAAGGTGGAGAAAGTAAAAAAAAAACCATACTTTTTATGGTAAAAACTTTAAAAACACATTTAATATAAGAAAACAACAATATTTACTTTAAAACTCCTAAAAAACTGGCATGCACTAGGTAACACAGTACCAATAATGTGTATTTAAAATAATCTACAATTAATACTTTAACCATGTACAATAAAGATTTCTCACTCCAAAAATCATCAATTTAAGGCAAATTTAAAAATACTGCTTTGTTTGCACTTAAGTAGTAGTGTTTGTTTAGATTGATATCCTACCGCAGTTATTGATGTATTAAGACTATGTGGCTTATGGACATCTTTTAATTTCCCTGACACATTTTCCAGAGCACACCAACTTCCCGCAAACTACGATCACGATGATTGTAGGTCACCAAGGTAAACTGAGAACCACAGTTATGAAACTCGTTATCTTTCCATCGTTAGGCATACAATCAGAGATAAGGTGCCTGTGACGTGACCTTACTAGGTAACTGTGAACCAATTTTACTCCAAAAGTCTCAATTTATTAGTTGTTTTGTCATAGGACGCTAGGCACGAGCCTTAAATTGTTTTTCACATTACTTCAAGCTAGACCTTGGATGAACTACATTGGTGATTTGGCGGGATTTGAACATGGGACCTCAGAGACTGAAGTCCCGCGCTCTAACACTAGTCCAGCTCGCTCACCTCAATTTACAGTAAAGAGAGAGCGTATCGTTTTACCATGCGTGATGGTGAAATATATATTCTTGATGGTAGCTTTCACCCTTAATGTATATATTTTTACAAGAGTGAACGAGAAAGGCATTTCATGAGTGGAAACACAACACAGTTAACTGGAGGCCTTAATGGCTGTATGAAATTTCAGCTCAGCATCTCAAGTATTTGATGAACTTATTGAGGAGGAAGGCTTGATATTATATCCCGCCTACTCCTAGCAGTACTGCGTTGTACTACATGATTATGATTATGAACTCGGAAAACCCTTAAACTCTGAAATTACATCGATACGTGCATTTTTCATGTGGAATTAATTTGTTTAAACATTTGTTACAAGCAGCAATTACATAAAAATTTATTTGATTTATAGTTGTGTTTATTGAGTCCTCTGTATTAATAGGCAAGCATGTTTCTTGAAACTTGAAACCTTTTTTTCTCAGCACGTGTACATTGCAGGGGCAATCTGTTAGAAAGATATTTACCTGTAAATGTGCATAACCCCTTAATACATTAAATATGCTCAAAGATAGTTACAAAAATGAAAATGAAATGTACATGGGCCTTATGGGTTGCTATGCTGGTGACGATATATAATCAAAATAATAAATGTAATCATTTGGCCTCTCCGTTCCGTACGATATCAACTTGTTTAATCATTTTCTAAATAACTGTCTAAAGTTTGTTAAATGATTACCAGCTGTTATGTTGCTATGCAAATTTCAATATTTATTTAGAAAACCAAAAAACGAGACTAGTCACTAAATAAATTCAGTTTTGTTACATTTTAGCTTTTCAGAAGTTAAGTTCTTTCTTATTTCTCCAACAGTTTTACCTTTCAATTTATGTGCGTTATATTTTATAAACAAAGAGCTGAACAAGTTCACTCGTGAAATTAATTGAAATGAAAAGAAAGAAAATGATTACAAAAAACTATCCAATACTTACCTTAGCCAGGTAAAACCTCGCAGACTTCGCCGGTGCGGTTGGTTTCCCTTCAATATGCGGTGAAGATGACAAATGGTGGAATGGCCTTCTAGATGGCGTTCCCTGAAGAGGAAGAATATTCCGAAACTTACAAAAAATCTTGTTTTGACAAAATAACAAAATGTGTGACAACATAAACAATTGTATGATGTGACATAGTGCCATTGTCTTAGCGTTGTTAAAGGTTTTTTCTTACGCATAGTCACTTCTTATAGACAGCTGAGTAAATATGTAGAAAAACCAACGCATGCAAAGGCCACAGAAAGTTTATGAAAGTCGAAACAACTATCTTACAAAACAGACCCAACCATATTCCGTACTCGATCTTGAAACAATTTTGACAGAAAAGAGCCTTAGAGATGTCTTTTTTTAAACAACAAAAATATACAACTCAAATAAAATTAATCCTACAGTGATTAAATGAACTAGGCCTACGAATTCACGTACCGCCTTTGATTTGTAAGCATTCTGATGGATATCAAGCTATAAATCTTTTCATTTTCTATCCGACCAAGCCTTTGTTATTGGAATTTATAGTCAAAAAAGGGAAACAATGCTTGACGGTTTCAGTGCGCGTATAACACTCATCTGTCTGCTTTTATTTGTGAACTGAAGGTAGAAACTCAAATGTGAATGAGTAGTTCAAATCACACAGAGGGACATTTCTTACATGCCTGTTACGCATTTTGTCGTTCATTTATAAATATTGCATATTGTTCATTTACGCATTGCCCATGTCAAGAGGTTTAATAAAAATGAAAATTTTTGACTTGAGTGTGCTGTACATTACTTATTTCCGTCCATACACTATTTTAATTTGCTACTAGGCCAAACTGAGCTAATGCGACTTTTTGTAACCTAAAACTTCCTCATCTGTTGTCAAAAACAACCGAATGAAAATATCGATCGATATATTGATTGTTTGATTGTTTCATTCGATATATCGTTTGGTTAGGTAGGTTAACTTAACCAAACCAACCAAACGAATAAAATAATCGATATATCGAACAATCGATATATTGATCGATATTTTCATTCGGCTGTTTTGACAACAGATACGGAAGTGTACCCAAAGAACATTCAATTAAACAAAATATAGTCTTCAGCGGTCCCATATAGATGTAATGACTACTTCAGTGACCAAAAGTTAGTAATATCACTCAATAAAATTACAATTGTAACTGTAAACGAGGTAAAGAAGTATTTAGGACGTTCTGTTTGTGTGAAATAGTAAGGTTAATGACCTTCCGACGGTTCCCCGAACGTGGTAAATATAAAGTAAAAAATATTATTAATTGAAAGGGCTTTTTAATAGTTTTCTTTATAAATCAATCAATAATCAATATTAAGTCTCATTATGAAGGCTAGCATTCTTAGAAATCGGTGCATTTCTAATGTTTAATCAATTATTTATATAATACCTGTACTATTTTCTCTAAGAGCTATCAAGGAAAATAAATAGATGAGATCACGTTAGACCAATCTATTACAAAATTGTTTATCTAATTTTACCTACAAAACGAAGCATGTTTATTATTTACAAACCAGAACCAAATGGTTGATACATTGACATATTGACATTTCAGCAGACAATGCTATGATCTGCTGCATCGTTTGGTTCAGGATTTATGTTAATGGGTTTCCGATTTTAATGGAGCCACAAATCCGACTTACGATGTCCAATGATATAATGCACTTCTGTTTATCGCATTGCAAATTCAATTGTTTCAATGGAAACATTTTTGGTCAAATAACTATGTTTTTTGAAAGTTTTATAAGTATAAACATGTTATGAGATATAAGATTAGTTCGAATTTACTAATAAAGGAAGTGTAATCTATTTAAAGACTGAATTTATAACTAAACACAACTAGTTATAAATTAAAGAAATTTAACATTTCAAATCAATTATTTTAGACACAAATTTAAAATGTAAAAATATTCTAGAAAACTGTATCTTATATTTAGTAATTTAGCTACAACAGATTTATTTAATAATGGGTTATGAAATACATGATGTGAAAGAGCTTTTTCAAAGGAACAAACTACTATTATTAAATGAGATCCTTTGAGTCTAGTGTTCATAGAGGTTTTTATACTTTATCTGATACAAACACTAATTACTTTGTTAAAATTAAACCTATCTGGGTCTTGTTTTTGAAGTCTTGGAACAACAGAAGGGTTATCAAAGGATAATTGCTTCTATTTAATAAATACAATTATAAGTCTCTTTCTTTGGTTGCAACATCGCTTACTTCAATTAGGATAGCACATTTATCCTTTGTCATTGAAATCAACTTATGAAATTGATTACCTGCTTCTACATAAATTTAATTGTGGATAACTCTTAATTAAAATGATTATTTTAGTTTAGTTATTAATAATTTTTGTTCATGTACATATTTTAAATGTTTGGTATTTCAAATTTACAGTATTTTGATCTTTAACTTAATCAGATATTGATCATTAATTTACTTCCATTTTCAACTCCTGTCTTGGTTTATTGATTTCGTGCTTACTGGATTTTAAGTTTTGAATTTTTAAATATATTTTAAATTGATAAAATATCACCTAATTTTTTAAAATGTCTAACTTCATTCTTCCTGCAGTATTCATCTTTCATGGTGAATATCAATTCAAATATTGCTGTTAATCCGGTGACATGTTTCTACATGTAAATGTCACTGAAAATGCATCAAACTAATAAAATATGTGTTATTTCAATCTGGTCAGTTAACTATTCAGATAATGGTTCGTCTGTGCTTCTCATCAATAGCAATGATATTTTGTGATTCTTTGTCAATATCAGCAATTTCATATAAAACAAAACAATAATTTTCGTCCTACAGTCACCTGACAAAGTGGCCTTCCTTGCACCGTTTATAGCACAGCAAGTTTCTAATTGCTCCATCTAATTACATTTTTTTGCCGCACACCAGTATTCCAATCAAACAACACAAAACAGCGTGCTTTTATTAGGCACTTAATACGTACACTTGAAAATAAGTTGGCAGCACTTAAAGATATTACCACTACGATCCCATTTCCCAATTCTCCCCCCCCCCCATTCCTGTTCCCATTTCGTCCAATGTTTGGATTTAACCTAACCTTAAAACCTGCTATACAGTGTTTGAAAGGCTAATTAATAGCTTTATAGCTTTATTTTGTGCTTTATAGTAACTGTAGGAATAATATAATGTGTAACGCAAATGCAAACTGCCTTTGCTGCACTCGAGAAACTTTCTAAGTGTGCAGCAAAGTACCACTTTGCCAACTAGTTACACAAATAATTATCCAATACTGTTTTTTTTTTTTTTTTTACTGGATACTACCATTGACTCTTGGATTCTTAAGTAGTCTAGACATGTCATCTGTGTAGAGGTGATGCGCAGCATTTTTTTTTTTCTAAAATTCAATTTATATTTTTGGTTTTTGTTTTGTGATAAGTGATGTGAGCTTAAATAATTCTGTATTCAGTTAAAAGCAGCTGGCAAATTCCACAGAAATCAGTGATTTGTTGTTGGTTTCTGTCAGTGGTTAACTCAATAAGGTTCATTTTTTATTTTTAAACTGGTAACGTGGGGATTGGTTATCTAGTTCTATCAATGGTCTAAGGCTATGTTTATAATACATTTCTAAACTTGTGAAATACGTAACCAATATGTATAACCCAAACTACTCATTGACATTGGAGTTACTAACTTCAGTTCACAAATATAAGCAGTGACATGATGGGAAATGAAACAATGCGACCGTCATTCATTGTTTCAGTTTTGAGAAGATAAATTTTAATCACAAAGGTTCGGCCGAATAGAAGATGAAAGGAGTTATAGGTTGCTATCCATCAAAATGCTGACAAAAGCAACAGCCGTACGTAAATTCTGTTGCGTCCGTGTTCACTTTATCACCTTTTTGGTGAATTTCCCTAACACGGACACAAAATATTAAGCAGTAGGTCTCTTGGTAAAGACTTGCACCCGGAACTGTTTTACTTTTCATTTTTTACGTCTAACGGTTACAGAAAATTCCAAAACAACTGTAAATTTTAAATAGTAATATTATAATCATTTTACAAAAAGGTTTTTGTCTTTTCTGCAGCAGCACACATAAGTGCTCCTTAAAACGAATGTTATTTAACTAGGGAATAAATCGGACAAGTTCAAGGCAATATTTTCGAAAAAATCGGTAAAACAAAATAAAATTAGACTGCTAGTTTTCTGCGGCAGAAGTATTGTTTTTAATATTGAGGTTTGTCATATTGAACTAATAATAAATGCACACTTACTGTCCAGGAAATACCATTTATTGTTATAATTGAATAAAATGCATTTAATAATATAAAAGTGATACCAAAATTATAAAATGTAAACCCTTAGTAATAAGCATAACATTAACCTTACAATAAGTGTGTATTGAGGTATTTACAGTCTTTTATTCCATACAGTTTGTGCAGTTAAAACATTTATAATTATCTCACATAAAGTCTAATATTGCTGCTATTGAAACTAAGGTTATAATACTCAACATTTCATCCACGTGGATTCATTCCAACAAAAATCTAAATAACAGATATAAAAAACTTTATAATATCTTTATACAATATCCACCACATAGACACTCAACAAAAATGGTTTTTATTTTTCACTTTCCTTGTACATCTGTCTCAGTTCTTTCCGAAGTATTTTTCCTGCCGCTGATTTAGGGATTGAGTCAACAAAGATGACTTTTGCGACTTGTTTGTGCTTGGCAACCTTGACTGAGAGGAATTCCTTGACTTGATCCTCTGACAGGTTTTCCCCCTTGGTCCTCACTATGTACGCCACTGGGGCTTCGCCCGCTCTTGGGTCTGGCACTCCGATAACTCCTACGTCTTCCACCCCTGTATGTGTTCTTAGGACGGCCTCTAACTCCGCAGGAGGCACCTGAAGACGGAAAGCAGAATAAATTTCCTTTACATGAAAATTTATTTGGACTGTTATATTCTTAGAATCAAGTAATACAAGGCCATTCATACAGAGGAGTGGCTGGTAGGCAATGTGTAAATTTTATTTGTACTATAATGATCTAATGATCTAAAATAAAATTTAATTAAAAACCAATAGTATATATTGTGTCGAAACATTCAGATAACATTTGTCACTGGGCTGTAAATTAATTATCTAACAATAGGTTAGATAGTAACGACATGAGTTAGCCAATCATTTACAAAAAACTATTTCGAAAACGCCAATCATGTAGATTAACACAAATTATTTTAAATCAACTTATGATCTGGATTGAAGATGTTTTTGTTTGAGTTTCAAGCTTGAAGTTTGTTCCCCAAACTATAAGTGCTTTTGTTTAGTGACAAAACCTTAACATCTGAAATATTGCTCTCACAGAACAACCGACTTAGCTGTTCCATTTATTGACTTAGTTGGTAGTTTCTACTCCTACAAATATTCCACATTAACTAGTGCCCACCATGTCGGCCAAATTTTATCCCATCTTTACCGTAATATCCGAAAAACATAGAAGAAAGGGTAAAAACTTCAAAGATGTTCTATGCTTAGGACTTTTTCTCTTACAGTTTCAGTTTATTTACGGAATGAATAAAATGGAATGGTGATCTGGCAAAAAAGTTATGGCACTAAATATTTTTATAATCATTGTTATTTTCAGACTAAACCACTGTTTCTGTTGTTGCTGTGTTACTCTTATTGCTGTAAACCTGAGCTGTGACAAACTGTAATATTTTTAATATGTTCAAAACATTTTTTATCTTTTTTACAGGATTTCCTAAATTATTAACATTTAATAACCAGTTACACAATTTGGTGTTCATTAGCTCTCTGAAAATTGTAAATACAATAAGACCAAATAAAACTTTAAGCTATAGAGACAAAATAGAAGCACTCACTTGGAACCCTTTGACCTTGATGAGTTCTTTAAGTCTGTCTTGAATGTAGAAATGGCTGTCTTCATCATAATACCCAATATCTCCTGTATGAAGCCATCCATCGGAGTCTATCATGTCAGCAGTAGCTTTGGGGTTGTTGTGGTACCCCAGCATCACCTGAAATTATGGAAATGTAAATATCCAACTCTTGATGGCAAATTGTACAAAATCTCCTTCGATTATTTAATTTAATTATTTTCCTTTAACCACCCTACAGTCCAGGCCTTGCTCTGAGTGGTTGAGGAGGCAATCTTCCATAAAGGTCGGTTGATTGGACCATAGACAAAAATAAATAAATATAGACTGTCAGCTGTGCTGCGGTTAGCGTATAGTCCGGCGCCGACCGCTAGGGGTAATGTGTAGCTACGGCGCCCACCGCTGCAGCATCAAGCGCTAGCGACCGTTTCCATAACAACTTGGTAGTTGGGAGTAGTGTTGCCAACTTTGGAGGAATTCCCCAGAATTGGAGTTTACTGACTTATTTAATATTAAGCAATAAATTAATTTAAATGCCATAATTTATTGTATGTTTTTAACATAGGCTATATTTGTTATACTTTTGTAGTTTTATTATTTACAGTGATTCAAAGTTTTTCTTTATTAATCCATAATTCTAGGAAGTGGTTTATTGGAAGGTTTTGTTTTATACTTGCAAGGTTAAAATCTAATTAACCAGGGTGTCTAGTAGTCGGGGAAAACGGGAAAGTCAGGTATTAGTATTGAATTTCAAAATGGTCTTGAAAAGTTTGGATTTAGTCTTTAGTTTGTTATCAAAGTAGGGAAATTTCATGATTTTACCTCGATCACGCTAGACAACGATCACGTTTCCGTGACGGCGCAAGACGACGATGATGTCTACACAACCGCGGGAGATGTTCTTAAACCGCGACCGTGCTAGACAACGTTTTCGTGACCGCGGGAAAAATGATCACGTATTTTCTACGATCGCGCAAGACGATAATGTCTACACGGCAGCTGAAGATTTTCTCGATTTTGCCGCAATTATATACGACAATGACGTTTCGGGACCACAGCATTCAATGATGATGTCTAAACAGCCGCGGAGGATGTTCATGATTTTGACGCGATTGCAGAAGACGATAATAGCGATATAGTAAGCATTTCGTTTGCAAGAGTGGTAGTGCTGGTAACAGCTGGCGAGTAGTCGACGATGAAACCGAATAGAATACCGATAACCGATATCGAACGGCGATAACGCTCTAGCGGCAGATTGCAAAACCTTTCTTTGACAGTCTATGTCTACTCTATTGTCTATGATTGGACGTAGACAAGTGGGTTATGTACACAAAAACATAAACATACACTTGCTCGTGTTGAGCTTAAAATGTTGTTTGTCGGTACCCCCTTGGCAACGCCCAGACTTTTATTAAAGATTGATATTCTCGATCATGAAGAAACCAGCGTCTACATTGTTTGTAGAACTTAATATTTGTCTCACCAGTTCAGGAGCAAGCCTCGACAATGAGTAAATGTTTTACTGTGTTTACAAACTCATATTTAAATTTTAATGTTACTAACCACAGTTAAGAGAGTAAACTCATACTGTTTGGTTATAATGCGTATAATCCTCTTCTATACTTTAATCAGTCATCAAAGTTCTTCCAAACATTGAACTACATTGAACTGAAACTTATTTTTTATACTACACTTCATACCTTTAAACACAGTTGACTTTAGAGCTATGGCTTACATCGGATAAGAAGTTGGTAAAAATTGTCCAAAAATGGATCACACTCACATGAGGCCCTCTAAAGCACAGCTCCCCTGTCTCCTTTGGGCCCAAGTCCTTTCCAGTCTCTGGGCACACAATCTTACCCTGGGAATTGGCTACAGGGGCGCCACAAGTAGCTAGGTTCTTAACGGGGATTGTTGGAACTGTGGCGACTGGAGACAACTCTGACATGCCGTAACCTGGGATAAAATATAACCATCAATGACAGATGAGAAGGAACTGGTTAAAGCAAACTCAAATGGCTACCCCTATGCATTTATGCAAAAGAAGACATTTGATCCACCAACTAACTGCCTTCACCTACACCAATCCTGTGTGAGTTCTTCAGCGACTCTCAATTTCTCATGTGATTGTGCACTTTAATTTTTCACCTCTTTTGGTCTTCTTCCTTCCTGTTATCCTCATTTTGTTTTGTCATCGTTTCATTTCCACGTCCCCCCTTATTCTTAGGCTATGACCACACAAGCATTTTTTGAATGAAAACTCTTCAAAAATAAAAGCAGCGTTTGATAGAATAGGATAAGCCATACACGGTGTGTGTCCAGCTGCTGAAGGTTGTAGCAGAAGTGTCTTTGAGGTTGCTCGCTGGAGAATAGGCTATTTCTATACTCTTTCACTTTTTCCCCACATTTATGAGAGGGTCAGTATCACCGTGGTATCACTTGACTGACAGTGGAAGGTCTAGAAATCTTGCTCATGGATCTGTGTGGATCGAAGAGATCGCTGAACCAATAGGACGTCTCTATGACTACCAAAAACAAGGACAAACCCTAGGATTCTTAAATACCCAAATCGGTAAAAAAATGTCATTCATCTTTAAAGACTGTCTCAACAGAAACACTCCTGGCCAACCTCTTGCACATGTGATGGCTTTCTGTCATCTCCCTAAACCACTTCTTAAATTTCATTCCATCCATATACTTTTTCAGGTGACATTCATCAACTGTTGACAAATTTCAAAAGGCCAAATGAAGGATTGATTTCATATTTCACAAAAACTGAATAAAATATCACAATTCATACCAGGCAACTGGCAAAATGTCAATTTTTCTCTTCCATTGTTAACATATCCAATGCATAGAGATGGGAATCACCTAGAATAGTAGAGAAAGTAATGAACACAGAGCAAGTGTGAGATTTGAACTAGCGTAGGCTACATTGTCCTAAGGGTAGCTCGTTCGAGGTAATTTACGGACAACCCTTGTACTTTTGAAGTACAGACAAACCATCAAACTAGTGGTAAAACATCAAATTACCTTGGGCCAAAACACAATTGTTTTCTGCTGGTATTTTCCTCTTGGCCTTCTCCATGTCAGTGTCCCCCAGAGGCGCAGCTCCTGATAAAAGGTACTTCACACGAGTCAGGTGTTTCTCTCCCTTCACGTCTGCACTGTTTCCAATGTACAATATCAGAGGAGGCACTAAGAATAACACTGAAAACTGGAAAAAAACTACAATTAGCAAGTGAAGAATGGCCATAAATTTATGTACTTACACCATGTATTTTACTGCAATGGAATTGCAATTTAAGTGGTTGGAAGTCAGCACCTTCACTCAATTATACAAGTGTTAACTGAGCGAGTACGAAAAGTTTAGCGTAAAAATCAGAAATTAACAATCGATGAAATTGCATTTGAGGTACATTTATCTCACTGAAGTGTTCACACCATCCTTCATGATCATTTAAACATGCATCGAATTTGTTCGTAAATGGTTCCAAAACTGCTGTCTCCTGACACAAAGAAACTTGAATGATAATGGCTGGTGAGTTCATTGGTATGGCCGATGCAGTTCCAATTTTTTTTAATAAAATTGTGACTGGTGACGAAACATGGTTTTATCACTACGACCCTCTACCAAGTTTGTGCCACTCAGTTTCTGGTACATGACAACAGTAACCGACAAAGTAGACTTGCAGGTACAAGAAAAAGCGCTTACCAATGCTGCACTACAGCTCGGCAGCTATACAATTACCCCACTACCGATATGCCCTCCCCAGGAGTTGCACAAGCTACTGCAAGGTGAATTTCAATTTCCCGCTGGTGATTGAGCTAAATGTCTACAGAAATTCATTGTTTGTATTTAAAATCCCCATGTTATTCTTATAGAGAATAATTCAACTGCTATAATTTGGTTTTTGACTTGTTGGTTGTCTTTTGATCAAATTTGTATGATTTATTGATTTCATTCAAAGCCACATTACATATTTTTGCATTTACCTATAAAACACTAAATTAACTTACCTATAGTAGCTACAAAGGATAAGGATTGATCTGATTTAAGCCAATAAAGAATATTAGCTAATTCAATTACCTAACCATAATAACAACATATACTTACTTTTTCATTCTCAAATGCCCTCAGCAAAGTTTTCTGCTCAAATTTTGGCAATGTGACTATTTGGCTCCCTCTATGCAGACCACAGAGCAGAATAATTACAAGGCCATAAATGTGGTAAAATGGTAATATCCCGAGCAAAGTGTCCTGTCCTTTGTCTGTAACAGAGTAAATTGAATATTAAACTGAGGTTAGTTCAACTTTCAATATTTTTTACAGTGTCAAGCTGTTTTAGTCAGGATTATTAATGATATTTTTTAAAGATAAATAATTGAAAGGTAATGGTACTATTTTGAATCAGGGTGCACAATTTCTATTTTTTTAAAGAGGTTGGAGGTCTCTTTAACCTTGCATTTACCTGTCCATATAGGTTATGGGCCTGTGCGTGGAACGTATCTAGTCAAGCAAGGGGTGGCCCAGTAAATAACAAGGGTGAACTGTACTGATAAAAAGTAGTGACAGGTACCAGTGTCCGAACCCAGGAAATCGCTGCCTTGGACCCGACATCCGTGACGCTACAGACTAAGCCACCGACTCATCACATTTCAAAATTCTCTTTTCACAGCATGAACTTTCAACCTATTCTTGAAATATTCAGTTGATACACCGACTTTACATAGATGTTAAGAATATATGTTTTAGAAGTTATAAACTGTAATTTTTAGTTGTTTGTCATTTGGAATCTTTATCTTCTTAGTGTACCGGTATTTGTATTAAATTTCATTCAACAATCTTCAAGTTATAAAAAAATAATGAAAATTGTATCACAAACTATGTTTGTATCACATACATGACTCCAAAATCCTAATTAACACTTTATATTCTTACATCATTATGATATTATTGAAATCTAAATTAAATCCAATTTAACTCACCACTTACCAGGAGAGTTGATTTCTACTCCGTTTGCACCGAATTGAAAAATATTGCTGACAATATTGCTGTGAGACAGACAAACACCTTTGGGCAGCCCGGTGGTCCCACTGGAGTATGGGAGGAACGCTACATCATGAACGCCTTTCTGCAATGATCCTTGTCTGGAATGATCAACATGGTCTGCGATCATCTCACTTAACCTGACAATCCCTTGTGGCAAAGAAGGTGGGGATGGGAAATCAACAGCGATTACTTTCCGAACGGTTTTTGATCGAGTCGACTCCTCCAGTTTAGCAATTGCTGCTTGGACTACGGGCAGTTGGTCTACTCCGCTCACCACACACACACTTCCAGAGTTCTGCAGCTGATGGCAGATTTCATCTGAAACATAATTTTTGTTTGGTAAGTAAGATCGTTTATTATATTTATCGTATTTGTTAGCCTGCTTTTGGCAACACTGGAAACTTAACTTCTTGGACAACGAGATAAGTGATGACGGTTGCAAAATACTAGTGGAAAAGTTTGCATTTTTAGAAGAAATCAATAATTTACATCAAATAAAAAACAACAACAAGCACTTTGTCTGGGTCAAATCAACTACATTTATTTCCTTTCTAAAACTGGCTTTCTTAGATGGCTATAATTTCAACTTGGGAATGGAATATCTAGTTATTAGTTGTCAAAGGTTAACTTATTTTTGTCTCAATTTTTGGTTCAGTTCAATTTACACTTCAAAATCCTTTCCATAACAAATATCCTGGAATCAAGAGGTTATATTGTAATAATTATGAAGTGTGACAAGCAACGACAAACAGCAATGAACAGCTGTAGCTGCAATGACTCATCATGACGCATATTCAAATGACATCATGTGATATTGAATCACAAATACTTTGGTAAGGAAATTTAAGAAGTTTCTACATGGCTTGTTTACATTTTAAACTAAGGGATTTATCTTAACATGAATTTTGAGACCAATGTTAGAATAACTATTGTTATTTAATCATTATTCGGCATCAACAGGGCTAGCAGATGGATTTGTTGTTGAAAGTAAAATAAAATTGACTTCATGTGGGATCCAAGACGGAAGCACAGTTCAAACTTCAAACATGAGTCTTATGTTTGTCTAAAATATTTTAGTCTAAGTTATTTTGATACATTCATTGATAGTATACATTTTACTGTACCCCTAAAACCTATCCAAATATATATTGCAAATGTTATTTTTCCATCCACAAAGTAGTATTGCTCTGTGATATTTATTTTTTTCAAGAATTATGACCAAAAAGCAATGAATATAAAATATACAAGAAGCGCAATGCCTTTTAAAAAAGTTCTGTCTGGAAATATTTGACAGCCACTAGGTAAACTATCGCAAGCCGCAGCCAAGTTAGCTGACTGAGTGAGAGAGAGTGAGACAAGGAATCGGCTTAGAGAGAGAGACAGATAGAGTATCACGGTCGTCACGCTAGCCATCGTAGCAGAGGCTGTGGAAAGCTCATTTCGGTGGCAAAATTCCAGTCTAACTATTCTCCATAAGCATTTTACTTCTCAAAGGGTTTTGTATTCATTGCCTAAGGCAAATCAATTTGTCAAAATTCCTCCCACATCACTTTCTGTCAACTCTTTCCGAATAAGTTCAGAATCTTAAAGTTAAATATGATCTGTATACACTGACCTGCAGTGTAGACATGGTTTATGAAAGACACTGATAGATCTGCCTCCAGGGCTCCCAGTGCAACGATGGCAAACTCCGGGCTATTTGGCAAAATGACAGCAATCACTTCACCATGGGAAAACCCAGCTTTTTTCAAAGAGTTCATAAATCTTCGACTTAACTTTTGCACATTTCCATAAGTATAGATTCTTCCAGTTATTCCACATTTCTGGAACAGATAAAACTTAAATAGCAATGAATTCTATAACACTCTTGAGTTATAAGTGAAGCAATATTCTTATTATTACTATTCTTATTACATTATTCAAACATTTTAGGCAGTGAAAATTAATTTTATCAATTGCTTGGCTAAAGATCAAAAGGCCAGCACTCTGCTTCTGAAAAACCCCAGTCTGATACTTTGATTCTGGTCTGACGCAGTATCATAGAGATGAAAAATTTAAACAGAACAAAAATACCTGCAAAGTCTTCTCACCCATAGTACATTCATAAATAATTAAAATAGTAATAGTCTTTCTTGTTGATTATCCAATAAGTGATTTTCTAAATTGTGCAAGCGAAATCATAAAATTTTTTGTTAAATCGGGTCTCATAAAGAACGAATATGGGTCCATCACTTTTCATTGAACTTGGTTATTAATTAATCAATTATGACATTAACCTCATCACTATGAGACTGTTTGTGGATGAGTTAAAGGTTTTTTCAAATTTTGAAATCAGGTCTTAAATTATTATGAAGTATTAAATTTTTTTAAGGTTATATGTCAAGTCAATATAGAACCCCTTCTAACAGCGACAAAACGTTTCCTTACTCACTCAGTTGAAAACAGTTATATGGAATCAAATTTTGTTTAAGAGCAAGTTGTCGGCCTCTTTAACCTTGTATTTGGCTTCTCTCATACACCTTGAGCCTGAGTGTGTAATACATCGAGCTACAAAAGGGCGAGGTGGTAATGTACAAGAGTTGAACTGTACTACTCAAATGTAGTGGCGTGTACACGAGGAGTCGAACCCACGAAACAGTTGCGAGTGAAAATTTAAAAACGTACGTTTTCATGTCCCTGGCCTTTTACTTCGTAGATACTGGATTTGTAGTTTATTATTATGTGTTTTAATATTTTTTGGGACGGGGGCAACATGTTACACACATTTATTTGGTTTTAAATAGGTTCTAGGTATTTTTTTCGTATTTTCAAAGTCTTGAAATTCACGACCATGACGTGTCCCTAGGGTACATTTTCCAACTTTCACGCTGTTTTTAGACTAATTATTCATCCCGAAATATATAAAGCCATATTTTTATGTCATCAATGGTTATTAAACTTACAAAAAAGGAGCATATTATAATTTTATTGTCATTGCAAACTGACTACCATGACAAAATAAGTCTGTCCCTCGATTTGGCATCACGACCATTTGGGAAAAATTTTCAACTTTGGAGCACGACAGTGGCAAGCCTGGCGTCGATGGAGTCAGTTGGTTTTAGAGACTAGTTCGGGGTGTACGTCAGGATTGTAGTGCCGGTCATTTCGAGTTGAAAGGAGGAATTACAAGATTAATAAAGGAAAGATTGTGTTTTTTGTAATTTTGGTGTGTCCATGACCACGTAGTCATTTGATGAAGTAGACATGGTGTTAATTTTTGTTTATAAGATATTTCAATTGCTAGATTAACCTAGAAGTTCACTTTGTATCCTCGAACATGAGGTGCAGGACTACCGCCAGAACAGAGCCAAATAACACGTAATTTCACGACCAAAGTTTCACGACCATCGCGGGTTTTTTCACGACCAATCCAGCCTTGTGGGTTATAGTGTGTTTGGTCGTGACAATAACTTTAATATAGTTGTAATTTGAACAGTTTAGTTCAATTGAAACACTTATTTTTATTATAACTAACAGTATAATTGAAGGATTGTTTAGAAAGATTTAGATTATTTCAGAAAATTCACGACCGTACCGCTTGTCCCTGACCATCACCGTTTATGATTTCTATCATAAAAATTTCAAAAATTAAAATATCGTCATATTTCAATGTTTTATACACAAAAGAAGCACACCTCTATACAAGCATAACGATTTTTCGGGTCTCAGGTAAGTTTTTTCGGAGTTATACAAACTTAAAAAGATTTTATTGGCTTTTTTTCAATTTTTTGAGTTTTTTTATTTTTTCTAGAAAGACCAAATATACTAAAAGCTCAGTGACCTTTTTATTGTATAATGGTCATAAAAGTAACATAGTTTATAGCAAAACATTTATAAAAATAATATTAACTATTTTTAATATTCATTTAAACGTCTGTTATGGTCGTGACAAGATTTTGTGTTTTTCCACTAAAGATGCTCTTTTTTTAAAAAAATACCAAAGATATTGCGTTACCATGGACATTTTATGAAACTTCAAATGTTAATTAAATAAAAATAATAATAAAAGTTTTGAAAAAATGGGAAAAAAATTTGCAAAGTGCTTTTCCTGAAAACGTACGTTTTTAAATTTTCACTCTTGCAATGATTGTGTAGTCCGTCGAGCTACCGACTGAACCCCCAAATCACCACAGTGATATAAACTCTTTCTCCTGAAAAAGCCCCTTGTAGGGGTGAAATACTAAGTTGATAGTGTTGTGAACTTTTTTTGTACTTTCAACTGCCTGTAACTCTTTTCTTAGGGAATTTAATTTTGTATCCATATCTGTTCCCTTGATGAACAACAAAGAAATAAATTAACAATAATTTTTATGCATGTCATCAAATACAATCATAAAACACTCACAACAGCATTAGCGTCCGGAAATCGATCCACAGTTTCCCAAATCAAATCTGGGATCAAAACTTTAGGGATGTCAACCTTAGGAAAAGGAGACTCGACAATGCTGGATGAGTTGCGGTACTGGAAGTGACCTTTATGTTTGTCCAACCTCTTTGCTTGGAGCTGAAGCTGAACCGTTGAGAAATGGGAGGCACAAATATTCTTTCTCCGAGGAAAAGAATTTTGAAAAGTTTTCATCCAGAGGTCCCACCCTGTGAGACTTCTAGGAGACATTGCTGTGTCTGAAAAATATAAATGGGGATTACAAATTTTATATTTATCAGAGTTGATAATCCGACACTTACAAAAACTTAACCTTTGGTGGAACGGGGAGGGTGACTTACTACCTCACGCAATTCTTGTCTGGTCACGGTCATTGTCAGTTGTACCTGCATTTGATAGCCAAGTTCAAACTATACAACTATTTTTACTTTCCGCGCATTATTGACAGATTCTTCTACTGCCCTGTGTTGGGATATGTTCCGCCTGGAGGCCACCAACATCTTGGGATGCTCTCGGTTAAATCAGCTTGCGAGAGCATGATGACAACTGGGACTGCTGGTCAATCACTTTTGTTCGTAACATCTTCCAACCCAAAAAGAACGACCTAGATAGGATTGCAGTCTAAGTCATGTAAGAAATGAGCGGCTAAACTCGGAGAATGAGCCCTTTGAGCAGTAGCAAATTTGAGCTAGTTCTGATGAAGTGATAGGCGCACATAGTGGCGTCCCCATCTTAAAATAATTGATAATTGAATTGATAATTGAAATTGATACAAGTATTTTACCAGGCTAGTGTCCAAAGATTAGAAAAGGTCTTTTGTAGTTAGCCTATCTGGATCTTAAACCACACTAAAACACACTACATGCTTACAACTTGTCTACACATTTCCCATCTCTCCCTAAAAACAAAAGATAAGGTGCGACTTTCAGTGTTGTTAGGAGCATCTGCTTCATCCTTTCCAACCCAATCCTAACTGACACATTGACACAATCCTTATTACTTAGTATCCTGAAAACTGCATAAGTTTCAATAAGTATTCCATAGTGATATATATTATGGTGCTGTCCATTTATAAATGTGTTATATCTTTTGGCAATAAAATGTAAATAAAAAATAACCTAGTTTTTGTTAATTAACATGAAAAAAGAACCTGATTAAACTCTTAGTCATCACTTCCACTGGTTGAGCTTCTACACTATCAGTATTGACCTTTGATAACATATTTTCTTTTTCTTTCTTCCAACGAAGATTAAAACAGCTCAATAAACTTGGCTTGGATTGATAACAAAACCTTAAACTTCGAAGACATCATAATTTTATATAGAACCCTTCCATCAGATTTGTGTGTTCACTATTTTGGTTCAGAGCAAACATAATATTTTTAGAATAGAAATTAATTTCATGTTTATATAACCTCGCAACTAAACAATCTTGTTTACATACTCCTACTTTTGAATATATTAAGAATTCAATTTCAAAGCACAGCTGATATAAGCCAGTGTTAAAGCTTAAATTGGTTTTAAACAAAAAAATACCGGTACATTTAGTCAACACCAGCACCCTCTAAACATTACCAACATGAAACATGTACTCTCTACCAATTTCCCAATAGGATGAGAACTCTAAGCACTGTTTGAAGTCATGACAGTGCAGTATGTTAATTTAGGTTGTTTTTCATTGGTATTCAGTTTTCAGTACTGATGGTTTTTTAACCAGCAGCTGATGATTGTGTGAGAAATATTTTCCTAGGAGACTGGAGTTAACATCTCCAAAAAGTACTTTGCTGGAATTGTTTCATTGTAATATCATAGACAAAAAGAATTAAATATAGACGCTCAGCCATGTTGCGGTTACTATGGTTACCATAGGTTCTGGCACACACCGCTGGGAGCACCGTGTAGTTACATAGCGCCTCATACTGTCAGTTAGCGCGTACGCTGTAACTACATGGCGCTCCCAGCGGTGTGCCCCAGAACCTATGGTAACCGCAGCACAGCTGACGTCTATATTTAATTCTTTTTGTCTATGGTAATATCAGAGACTATCATTGCTAAGGGAGTATGCTTAATCTATAATGATAAACATTCTGAAATGTTAGAAAAAGATAATATTGAAGGAGAATAAAATTCAAATGACAACACATACGTTTTGTTTAAGTGCCAGTTACTTTTGCCATAGTTGGGTTATTCAATAATTGTCATTTGTCTTTTGTTTTCAGTAGAAATTGTGAATTTATATATTTTAATTTTTTTTACTGAGAAATCAAACCTCTCCACAGAACGGTTTACTTGGTGACTGTATGAGTCATAGGTTGTATAATATATGATTAAAACTTCATTTGTAACCAAAGGCCGGACGCAAGACAATTACTTTACGATTACACCTAATGACTTTTTAAACATAGTTTGTTTAGAAAATGCCTTTTATGCTTTTTATGCCTGATAAATTCAATAAAAGCCTTAGATAGAATATTTTTGGCCTCTATTACATACCATCGAACGATTTCTGTTCAATCGACCAAATAAAGAATCTTGTCTAATCTTGTCTTGTCATCCTACTCTCATATTAACTTTAGACTTGCTTACTGGTAATATTAGACTACAGGAATTTTTTATGGTACAATATGTATTTATAACTAAAAAGGATTCTTAATGGAATATCACTGGATACCACGTTACAACAAAACATAACAAATAATACAAAACTTTTTGAAACTTTACTAAGGTATAATCTTTGGGGTAAAGAAAAACCAATTCCTCAAAAATTTATTTAGTACCAGTTGACAACTAAATAATTAATCCACTCTGAAACACTGTATGTAATTTAGCTTACAGAAAAATTAGCATTTATGTAAAAATGTTGTCTTGACTCCGATCTAGTCAAATGTATATCATCAAATTGTAGCATAATAGTTACCAGTCAGCTAAATAATTCAGTTAATGTTGGTATTTTTTTGTGACAGACATTATACATGTAAATTATTACCTGCACTTCCAAGGTCAACAAGTTACATTAATTGCCCAGTTATATTTTTTCCTCAAGATACTAGCCTGGAATTGTTTTCCACCTTACTTCAGGCTATATGTGTAGTGGGGGGACATGGCATTATCCCTTGGATAAAATCCATTGGTGGTTGGCGGGATTTTAACCCCGGACCTCATGGGCCAAAAAGTCCCACACTCTACCACTAGACCAGCTTCGCCCCAGGAAATCATTGACTATATATTATGCTCAGTACATATTATGATCAATGGTTGGATCAATTGGATGTAAGCTAAGCTGTGTCTTAATCGGATTCAAAATTAAAATCTACAATCCAAAAGGCAGACATTGATTTTCAGTAAAACATTTCATTAACTTTGAACAAACAAAAAATTATAAGAAAGTGTATTTATATTTTTAAGGGTGGGGGAGGTTCATACCATGCATGTTTTAGTCCATCATTGTAAAACTTGACTTTTATTAAAATTAATAAAATTAAAATTAATAAAATTAAAATTAATAAAATTAAGTAAAACTTAAGTCGCTATACTGTATATGATTTCATTTTCATGCAAAAGCATATAATTATATTATCTAAAAAATTCTCGTGTCACAGTGTTTGTCTGCAAACTCCTCCGGAACGACTTCACCGATCGTTATGAAATTTGGTGTGTAAATTCTGTAGGTATGCGAATCGGACGTAAACTATTTCCCGTTTCGAAATTCTTAAAAGGGCTCCGCCCCAGTGGCTCTGGAGTTTCCCATGTTAACCTTATGAGAAATGGAATTAATGAATCTTAACAGCTGTTTCAATTAAACAAGTTGGCTCTGTTCTATGATGTTCAATAGCATTAAAGTTACAATGATTACCAACAGGGTGCAGCACTATTATTTCTTTTACATTTATGACAACAGCTAATTTGCAACCAAAAGGTGAGTGAGCGTAGCGAACGAACTTCAACCTGGAGGCGAGTTAGCGTAGCGAACGAGCTAACCTGAAGGCAAGTGAGCGCAGCGAACGAGCTCCAACCTAAAGGTCAGTGAGCGTAGCGAACGAACTCCAACCCAAAGGTGAGTGAGCGTAGCGAACGAACTTCAACCTGGAGGCGAGTTAGCGTAGCGAACGAGCTAACCTGAAGGCAAGTGAGTGCAGCGAACGAGCTCCAACCTAAAGGTGAGTGAGCGTAGCGAACGAGCTCCAACCCAAAGGTGAGTGAGCGTAGCGAACGAACTTCAACCAGGACGTGATTGAGCGATGCGAACGAGATCATCTTGAAAATTAAACGTAACGGTACTTTCTTTCCATCGGTCTGTCTTAGGGGAAACCTATAACTTAGGCGATACGAAGTTCGCCGGGTCAGCTAGTATTATCTATATTATGGTTATTGTGAATAGTTACTTAATCAAATTCTTAAACTTAAATGATTTAGTTTGGTAAGAAAATATTTTTAGGTTAATTTTAATATTCCCAGTATTCACAGTTTTTAGGATTTTAGAATATATCAAATGCACTTGATTTGTCTTTATAACTAAAGTAATCTCTGAAGGTAAAAGACCTGCCAGCTTTCACTTATGTGACAATAAATCTTCACAAGGTCAGCTCTAAACCAGGCTTCCTGTTTTGCTGTATAAGCACTAAGCAGTTATCTCAGAGTGATAAGAATTATGTCTGTTCCTTGTCCAAAACACAAACAGATCATTGTCCCCATAACAAGCAAAACATAACATAACTGTATCAAACCATAGATAAAAAACTCTCTTGTGTTGGATAGTCTATTATTAAAATTATTGTTGGGAAAAATGAAAGCATGTGTCAAAATGTGAATTTCAGTTCTCGATAGTCAAAATTGCAGTATTAATAAATACCCAAAAATTAATAATAGAGTGGTAAAACAAATAATCTTGATGATAAATTAATAGTGATCTAGTGATAGTGTATCTCACAGAGCAATCTTTGTAAGCAAGAATAATAAACATACCTGTTGCTAAGTCACTCCCTGACAACTAATCTCAATGTAAGAAACAAGAAACACAAACAAACATATGATTTCACACTCAAACATTTGCTAATGCATGCACTGAACTGAATTGGACATCTGGTATCTAGCTCAGATGGAGTCAGATAGCTCAGATCAGCTGGTTGGGTGTCTGGTTGCCCCCTCCCAAACATGCCCCCCCCCCTCAAGTGGACTGGATTTGGCCTTGAACTGTCAAACAAGTGTTCAGCCAGTCATTGCTAAGTGGCTTTGGATATGAAATTAATTCATCAAAAATATTAAACTATTGGAATGTTATTATGTTTAGCTGAAGTTTGGTTGCTAAAAGAACGAATATTATTTATTGTCAATCCAGTATTAACTTTATTATCTTCACCTCTTTCTATACCAATTGTAAGTTGTTTGTCTAGTTCACTTTGACTACAATTGAGATTTAACAATGGGTTTTTTTAATGGCCATTCTTAAGAAACACACCTGTTCTCTAGACAAAAAAAAAACAGTAAAGTATTTCAATCATCCAACACTTTTTTGCTTTCATGGATGCACCTTAGTACACCATAATCCAAAATCTACAAGAGTTGACTGATAAAATAATCATGACAACCCATACTTGACCGAAGCAAGCGAAGCTCTTTGAGACCGGACCTTATGGAAACTATGTAACCAATAAATTTAATTGACTAAAGTCAATTAATTCCGATAATATAAATCAGTCAATTAGTTCCAACCAAGGGTTGCGGTAATTATTTACCTGTTTTGCCTAAAGGTCTTGTAATTTAAATAACTAATACTTGATGCGCATTTTGCCGCTTAGTGCGGCATCTTCAAAGTTTAAACTACAAGACCTTCAGGCAAAATAGGTAAATAATTACTGTATAATACAGGTCTTGTCACTGGGTTCAAAAACACAAGGGTTGCGATTTTAATATCTGAATAAGAGTGATGGGTGAATGTAGAATTGTGCGAGATGATCCGTGTAGCTTTGCTCTTGACTGATCAGCTGTTTCATAGCCAGGGTCATTTATTTAATTTAAAGCCCAAAGAGCAGGGACAGCTATAGGTCTAGTTTCAATTCAAACCATCAAAAAGCTACTGACTTTTCTTGGTAGCAAACCCGCGACCTTTTAATTGTTAGGGGAGCACTTTAAAACCCTCTGCTGCCCAGCCTGATTGGGTTTCTTGTCTCAGCTCAGCATGAGATGGGCTATGAGCACGAGAAATAATGACACCCCCTCCCCCCATCCATGCAGGTGAATTTATCTTTTCCTTGCACCCTCAAACTTCCAAAAACCTCTTGCCCTCCTGGGCCAGGGCACACAAGGTCCATTTACTAAAGCGGTCCTGAAAGTTACTGGAGGCATGGGTTTTATATTATAGGTGCTAGGCTTCATCAATTAGGATCAACTGGGTTGCATTATAGAGAAAATTACATAGACAAATCAACCATTTTAGCAAAATATGTGAAAGGTCAGAGGAAGAGAATAATAAGAGACAGAAAACCAAATCAAGGTGGTTTCGCTGTCTGTGATAAGGTCTGTAGCTAAGAACTTTGAGATTGATAAAGAGCAGAAATATCTATAAACAGAGATAGACATCAAGGCAAGTACAGTGGTGAAAGGGAGAAGAGGAAAAGACAAATAAAGAAAGATATGCAAGCATATCTGTTTATTAGAATCATATTGAGGGAGTGAGCTAGTCTAGTAGTAGAGCCTAGAGTGTGGGACTTTGGTCTCTGAGGTCCTCGGCTCCAATCCCAGCAATCACCAATGGATTTTATCTAAGTGATAATGCCACAAACCCCTCTAGGCCTAAACTGAAGTAATAATGGAAAACAATTCCAGACTAGAACTTTGAGAAATGAAAATGTAAATAATCAAGAGTTAATATATCATGCATTTAGGATGAGTACCCCAGTAAAACCAATTTGGGTAAGGATCAAATTAAGCTTTTTGTTTTGCTATCACATCTTAAAAGTAGCTTTGAAGTCTATGATTGGAATATATAATCTACCCTAGCTGGATTGGTTGAAATAAGAAAGTATCATCAATCATCATTTTGTTGATTCGGGGTTGAATTAGGAGCCATGGGACCCTACGATAGTTCTAACATAGATAAAACAAAGGGGTATAATCAAATACTAATTTAATGTAAAATGTTTATTAACTTTAATTTAAAACTACATATAAATAAATTACAACAACAGCGCCAACATTATAAATACAATCTAAAACAATCAAAATATACATAACATATAAAATCTTATATAATATATATAGAGGCAAGTATACACGACTTACATGGTAAGCCAAGGCAACAACAAGCGAGGTAAACAGATAACCGAAAATATCCTCCCCAAAACAAATAACAGCGCAGACACCCAGACAAATGAAAAAATCTATCACAGATTAACATTAAACCTCGATTATGTTTCAGCTAGAGCAGCAAATATACCATCACGCTCGGCTAGATGATTAAAATCTCGCTTTCGGCTGTTGGGTCTTGCAATATAAATCTAAATCACCAAAAAGTGATTAGGAAACTGTACACGGTACGAGTATTTAAGTCTTTTATAGTGTGCTACACACTCTGACACAACGACTCATCAGTCTTTTCGGGTTTACTCTCCTTACATCAGTTATCTGTTTACTCAAAGGACAACAACAAATCGTCTCCATCTAGTTTCGTTCCTACGGTGATGTCGACACTCTTGATTTTGCCGGCGCGGGGTGCTTGGACAACCATCTCCATCTTCATCGCTGACATCACGACCAACGGTTGACCTTTGTCCACAGTGTCGCCAACCTTGACTCTCACTTCCATCACGGTTCCTGGCATCGGAGCCCCGACTTGGTCCTTGTTGCCCTTTTCTGCCTTGGGGTGGAAGTGCATCTCCTGGGGATTTTATTATTGATTAGAAGAGGAAACTATTTGAGGAAGAAGAGGAACTTGGAGCTTTAGTGAAATGAAGATGTATAGACTGGAGCCATCAAGTTATACTTCAATTATGATGATGTATTATTTACAATAAATACTAATACTATACATTTTTTGGTTACTGGTATTCCAGGATCAAGAACTTGAATTATATTGGACTAACAGAGGGCCCATCCTTCGTACGGGGTTGGCGTATAAGTATATAAAATGCATATTGCAGTAGTTATACTCGTGCTTTGCGTTTGCAATGGGAGATGACATGGTTTAAGAAATTTTTGTTCTTTTAATTTACAGTACGCTATAGGATAGCACATCTACCATCGCCAAAACTTTCTACCACTGCCCCTAAACAAAAAAAAAAGTGAAATTATCATTTTCACAGCTTTTTCTTGCTAGTTGGTTCAAATTAGATGTTGTCATGAATTAAAAAAAATGTATTGTGCTGCACCATGTTGGTAAACCTTATAACTTTGTAATGCTATTTAATATCAAAGAACCAACTTGTGTAGTTGAAACAGCTGACAAAATTCTTTTATTAATTTCAAATATGAATATACTCATAAGGGTAACATGGAAAACTCAAGAGTCACTGAGGCAGAGCCCGAAAGGATTTTCGGGATAAGGATGGGTCTATATGTTAATCGGGAATGTGAGCTATTATCACACCAAATTATCACTAACAAAAACACTAGCACTATTGGAGTCTCTATATCTACAAAAATATTTACGCATGTCACTGGTATCACGGTTGGGTCGAGCGAACAACACAACGACGGAGGAGTCACACCAGGAGGTCTTTCTACCTCCATTTCATTTCTTGGACTAAAGACCTCCCGGCATGATTCCGCCTCATGTCTGTCCTCGCATTGTTCTCAACCTGAAACCAGTGACGTATAAAACTACCTATGTATAAAAAAATACTTTAAGTAACCCAGAATTTGACTCAAACACATTTTATAATCAAGAAACAGCTTAGAATAATCGTAAAATGTTACCTTGGTTGCCTCCTTGTCCCTGATGAAGACAGATCGCAGTTGACCGTTCATCTCAAAGAACACTTCTCGCTCACCACTCGGGGTCAAGTCTTCGGCAATGGCTAGAGTCTTGATACCAAGGGTCTTACCCTTCTCAATGGTAACCTACACAAAGCAAGTAATTAAAAAAATACAATTGCATGGTTACTAAAAGCAGTTGCTAAAAGAGTAACTCTTTCCAACCCATACTATATTACTCAAAAATTTCATTACTAGGTATTTTTTTTATTTAAGATATAACTCACCTCAAACTCTTCACCAACTTTCGGTCCCACGAGGAATATCCTGGTTTCGATTTTGTCGACAGGTCCGTAGATCTCTCGGAAATTCAGGTAGTCTTCAGTGACCTGAAGAAAATTAAATGTATGGTTATTGAATTAAAACTGAATTCTCCAAGCTCAATTTGTATTCACATGTATAAAATATTCTTTAGAGAAAACTCAGAGAGAGAGTGAATACATTTTGTCAAGTCAAAAGTAATGAGTAGACTGTTTTGTTGGGAGAATTGGACGTTTTATTTTGAATCCGATATTGGAACGTTACCACACATCATATTCTTATAAACAACTTTTAGTTCCGTTTAGGAACTTCGCCTATTGAGACAAAATACGTCTAAAATGTAGCTTAAAATAGTACTTCAAAATAAAAGAACCAAAAATCATTCTAAAAAAATCTCTCGACGAACGACAGAACTAAGGACTAAGATACTAGTAAACATTATCATTTGTAAGACAAAGGGCCGTAAATATAAATATATACATAATGTGCTCACACCCCTTTGTCCAGTAAGTGTTGATAAGCTAGTATGCTAGGGTAGAATGATGGAAAACATGAGAAATCCGCTTTGCATACAATGTTCGAAAGACAATACTTTATCTTGAGCACAACACAATGAGCCGAGGTAGATAATGAGTATCACCCCTGCTAGTTGCCAATTTGGCAACCATCTCACTTAAATAACATCAACGTAGCAACACGCCTATCCTTCCCGCCTTTAAACAAGGTGGATTGGTTTTGCTTGCACCAATTGTTATCTGGGATATTGTATTCATATTTGTTACTGCTAACTTGGAGTTTCGATGCAACAGAAAAATATTTTGGGAGCTGTTGAAATATATGTTTAATTGTCAACGACAATTCAAAGTAAAATCTTATCTAACCTGAGGGTAGAGTGCAGCACTCATCACGTCCTTGTCGCTAATGTTGGGGTGGCGCTCCTGCAGGTCGGTTTTGAGTTTGTTGAAGTCTAGAGGTGGCAGACTGGCTCCAGGTCGACCAGTCACTCTGGGCATGTCCTTCAGTACCTGGGAAACAAAAAATCTGGGTAAGCGTGTCAACAATTCAATTCGTAAAGCAATACCATAGCCTCCTCAAATACAAGGTCCCGCAAGACAAAAGTGGTAATGCCACAGTCTAAGCTTACCAAAACAGCTGTTGCACTAATTTTATAAGCATATGGGCAATGTTTATATGTTTACAAGATTGTTGTTACTGTTGTTATCCATGGCAATATGACTGGTGCAATGTTGCCACACCAACCTCTCAAAATTTTTTTATTTAAAAACTGGCTACAACTTAACCATCAGAATTGAATGTTTAGTTTTATTAGTCAAAGATTAATAATTTCATGTAGCAGAGTTAAAGGACTAAAAGTATTCAAGAGTGACATGAAATTTACATCAGCCGCCGTAGTAGCTATTGAAACAGATCGCTATATTGTGCTACTGTGTGTTTCGCATCAAAAGAGTGTAAATGGTTTAAGTTACTTTGCTTGAAGTGATCCTTTGAAGTATAGTTTCAAATTTCTGGAGTCTATCGGGTGTGAAGTCTGAAACTAATAGTAGTTACTACTACAATGAATCACTCGACCAATCAAGGTAACTAAAACCATTAAGATTGAGATCTTAAGCTTTTAAAACTTCTAATCTCACTGTAGACCTACCTTACTCCTGAGGGGTTCAGGGAATCCTCCATAAGGTTCTCCTATGGCTCCTTGCAGGAACTCCACCACAGACTTGGGGAAGCTGAGTTCCTCGGCTTTGGCCATCACATCCTCACTCTTCAGGTGGTTCTGGACCATGAACTGAGCCAAGTCCCCGACCACCTTGGATGATGGAGTCACCTGCAATCAAATTTCGGTAACATTTCTTCTGCAGAGATAAAGTAGTCGGTGCAGTAGGGAATGGAAAATCATGATGGGAACTGAAAATTTTATTTTGTGGAACAATTGTGAAGGAATAAATAAGGGTACTACTTGAAAATAGATGCTTTTGGTTGAAAATTTGCAGTATGTTAGGAGGAGTCTAGGAGGGGATATAGATTTATAATAGATAGTTTTGTTTTGTTTATACAACTTAGTAGTAAATTTTGCGGTTAAAATTGTAGATGCCTAGGTTATACAACAAATATACAAGGTGAAGCTGTGAAAAATCATAAAAATTTATTCATTTGAATTACTCTAGATGGTCAAAGACTTTTACCTTAGTTTATATGTGATCTATTGGGCCCAAGAGATATTTGAACTCCCTCCCTCTTTTGTGTGGGTGAATTTTTCCCTTCTTTGTGCCACCAACAATTCTAAAACCTCTTGCGCCCCTGAGCCAGGGCCCACCAGGCTCATTTACCCCAGGCCCATTTACTAAACGCCCTGCCTTAGCAACATAATCATATGGTGTTGACAAAAAACATATGTTATTGTATTTTTCTTGTTTCATAAAGCTGTCAACTATTTCTCAACCTGCCTGAAGTTTACTGATTTTAATCATACAGGGAATAAAAGGCAATAAGCAAGTCCTTAAATTAAATAATTTGTTTAAGGCATAATTTTTGCATCCGCAGTCACCTTGATAAAGCCTCACTGGCTTTCCGATGTTAAATCAGTATAGATTCTCAAAAATCCAAATAACACCCTGAAAATGAAATATATTTGGAATCACCTTGATAATGTCACCAAGAAGCAGGTTGGCCTCTCTGTAAGACTTCTTGACGTCTTCGAACATATCTCCAAGACCGAGGGAGTAAGACTGGAACTGCAGGTTGGTGTATTGACCTCCGGGTATCTCATTGAGGTAGACATCAGCGTTGCCTGACTTCATGGTGGTAGTGCATTCAAACGGAGCGTACAGCTGACGTGTCTGCTCCCAGTAGGCGGAGTACTGAGATACGTCAGCAAGGTCCATACCTGTGGCAAGTGTAGAAATTAGGGTTAGTTTGTAAGAAAGTTGTTCGTCATATCTGAATTACTGTTTATGTAGATATTTTTAGCTTTTAAATGTAAGCCAATGGCTATCAAGCATTTTCTCATAAGGAAAGAAGACATATTTACTGACCTGTGTCCAGATCTGTGCCCTGCAGAGAAGCTACAATGGCTCCCATACTAGGCTGGGAAGTCATTCCACTCATGGAGTCAACGGCAACATCCACGACATCAGCTCCAGCATGAGCACAAGCCAACATCGATGCGACTCCAGCACCTGAAACAGCAGACGTCAGTAACAGCAACTCAAAAGAGACAACTAATATTGACTTTCTGTAGTTGTTGTTGAATAAATCATATACTGTTAATACTGTTCTATGAAATGGCGACCATACAAAGTAGGTATTTTAAGCCAAGTATGAATGGAGATGAGTATAGGATGAGTGGCGCATAGTCAAATTAGACACTCAGAGAGTAGTGAGCAGAAAACAATTATATTAACATTACTCAAACTGGACTTGGAATAGATAGGTGTATTTGGAAAGCAGTGGTGTAGTGCTGTAGGAATGACGTTCCCATTCTGCTTTTTCCAAAGAACCTACAATTGTACGGTACCTACCAGATACCAATTCGTGTAGGTACCAATTAGGAGAACCTTTTGGTTCTCACCAGGTTTTCCAAAACCTTTGTGAGAATTTATATTTCTATACTGAAAAATCCATAAGTGCCACTGATTAAAAGTTTTCAACAGGCGGCCAAGAAACTACTATTGAAAAATGTGGAGAAAACTCTCAAATTATGGAGAACTTAGTCAACAAGTGTTAGATACTGTAAAAAAAATTGAATACTGTTGTACATAACACAAAGTGAGGCTGTATTTTAATAAGTCTATCTTCAGAACTTTATCTTTACGAAGGAAGACTTTTTTCTTAAAATAGTTTGCGTACCTGAAGTGTCGTGGGTGTGGATGTGGATCGGAAGGTCGGGATATTTGTCTCTCAGGGCTGTGACCAACAACTTGGCAGCCTGAGGCTTCAGCAGACCAGCCATGTCCTGCAAACATAGATCAAACACTTGATATCTGAATTATGTAATTCACAATTTTGAAATTTAGTGTCAATCAGAGTGGCAAGCAGGTTGCGAATGCGCACAAGAAGCCTTCCCACACTCGTTTATAGCAAATTTCCCATTTAGAGACAGGACGCGTTGTTAAATTGAGCAACCAGCCAACAGATTGAGCTCTTGTAACTCGCTTATATTACTCGAATATAGACTTTTTAACCAGGTCAAACTGATAGGACGACTTATTGTAAGCTGTAGCACATTTAAAGTCAAGCCTATCTCAGTAACAGAAATTAAGGTATAAAACAGAATTTTATACACTAGCACAATCCTTGACTGGTTCACCCAAGTATGTCCATTTTTTATGAAAAAGAATTGGTGACAGCTTGTCCGAGTATATCCTTGGATATGTATATAGCTTGTCCATGGATGTTTGACTTTTTAACAGTGTCCAAAAGTCAATAATATAAGTCACATGTACATACCAAGTTACAAGGAGGTCAGGTAACTTCTTAAAATAATAGCGTTCTCCCTATAGGAGAAATTTCCTAAAAATTGGTAGCTCATGAATCTGCAGTCTGATGTCTCCTACATCAACTGATGCTACCATACTGGGCTGTGTTTGGTAAGCTCACTGAAAGTCTTCATTGTGATACACGTATTGTGACTATACAACATATTTGTCCTGTGAAATTTTGGGAATCACAGTTAATAATACCACTAAAAGTCAATAAAATCATAAATGTGTGTCTACACTGCATGATCTTTACCTTAATGCAGAGAACGTGTGTGCCTGCTTTGACCAGTTCACCAGCCAGGTCTGTGTAGTACTTGAGGTTGTATTTTGTTCGCTTCGGGTCAGAGACGTCTCCTGTGTAGGCAATCACAGCTTCGACCACTCCACCAGCCTGAGAAATGTGAGAGATTAATTCAGCTTCACAAAGTTTATAGCACATAGGGATAAAGCTGGGTTTTCCTAAGAGCCGAAGTGGAGCACAGAGAGCGGAGAGCGGCGCCGCGGAGTCCTCTTGTCTTTAGGTAATAATTTGATTGTTTCCTAGAAGAGGACGAGCGGAAAATTACTTCTCCGTACTCCGCTCTACAAGTTCTGCTTCTGCACAAGGAAAATCCAGCTTAAGTATGTCAGAACTTATAAATTTAAGTCAATTATATCAATTATTTAAGATGGGGACGCCGCTATGTTCATATTTTAACCCAAATATGAGTGAAGGATGAGTGGCGCGATCTTGTAGTCTTGTTAGTGACTAAGGCCGACTATTCCTTAGACACAGCTGTTAATTAATAGCCCATACAGCTAATGTCAACTAAAGGGACCTACAGCTTATAGTGGAATTCGAACCACATTTTTGCCTCGGTATTAACAAATTGGTTTACTTGTGTACAGTTAAAATAGATATTGTTGTCATAAATAATCTGCACAAGTGTAGAAGGTATAACATTAAAATATTTGACAACATTGAATGACAAAATCGTTTTGGTTTTTCAAAGTTACAGTTTTGTATAGCTTGATTCTGAGGCTGTAAATTTTTTTAAGCCCAAATTAAAACTCAAAAAGCACCTTCTTCCTTCATGGTTCAAAAATTGTACATTTCAACAATAGACAATATAGAATGTTCTTTATACAATGCACAATACAATTATTGCCAGAAAACGTACAAAAGCTTAAGGTTTACAATACTAACAAACATTTACAATATTTTATACTGTACAACAAAAGCGGATTGCTAACCATCCATTCTTGATAGAGTAAAATCTTTACAAATTTAAATTCTTTTAGATTCCTACTGGGTTAAAATTTGTTCTAAATTTAGTCTGTAGTGTGAAATTTTTGTAGGATAAAATCACCTTTCCAGCAGCCTCCATGCCCAGGATGAGGTTAGGCAGGTAGTTCAGGGAGTCAAACACTCGGAAAATGTCCATTCCCGTCTGAACTGCTAGTTCACAAAACCTGGGAAACAACAAGTTATTTAACAGTCGACATGAGGTATAAAAAAGTACATTCAAAAATGTGTTTCCACCATTTAGCCATTGTACGTTTAATTTTTCCTTTGGATATAGATATAATTATGCATTTAATTCCTTTGTAAAAGTAATACAGTAGAGTCCCGCAAACTCGCCGTAATGTGGACTGGAGGGGTGCCGAGTTTGTGAAATGCCGTGTTAACAGGAACTAGGGTTAAAAATAAGAAAAATACAATTTTTAAGCTTTTTAACCACCTTTCTTATTTATGTTTATAGTACAAGTCAGTATTAAGTCATCAGATATAGTACAACAAATCCTTGGTATGAGTTGCAAATGATTTGGCTTGAGTCCATTTTTAACTCGGACTCAAAAAAATCACTAATTTTCTGAGCCAAGTGATGGCCGAGTTATCCAGACTGCCGGGTTATCGAGAGCCGAGTTTGCGGGACTCTACTGTACATCTGAAAGGTGAGCAATTTAGATGAAGATGGGATGCCTACCTTGCTTGGAATATAAAATTCAATTATTTTACACTAGAGGTGTTATACAACCTAAATTCCAAAAAAAGATCAGGCCAAATTATCAGATTTAAAGTTGTACGTTATCAAAAGCCACACTTCAATTTGTTGATTTTCAAGAGAGGTAGGAGTACTGCTATGATCATAAACCACCAGACATACAACTTTTATTTTTTAAACTGAAGGGAAAATTGTTTTCTTTCAAACTGTCTTTAATGGACCTTAACACACAAATATAGAATGCATGGTAGTTGCGAAGATATAAACGGTTTACTGTAAAGTAAAAAGGTTTGTATTTTGTATAGTTTTCAAAATCAATAATTGATGTGCCAGTGAGTTAGTGGACAGCAAACCATTTCATACCTTCCTGAGCAGATGAATTTTATGTTCAACAAAAAAAAAACAACTGTTCTTCAAGTAAATTTTAGCTATTAAAAACATAGAAAGAGACAAACATAGATCAAGTTTTACAAAACACTTACTTGTACACAACGTTGTCGGGGTAGTTTGTGTATCCAACAGCGTTTGCACCTCTCAACAACATCTGGAAGGGAATGTTGGGAACCCTGTTGCGCATCTCCTCAAGTCGCTCCCAAGGGCACTCGTGAAGGAATCTATGAGGAACAGTTTTTGTTGTTGTTTTTGAGTTGTTTGTGCTTGGTAGGATGATAAAAAAACTAATGGTATTCTCGTCTCCAAAATATCATTAAATTATTTACCATCCAGCTTAGAGCATAAAAAAAGGGAATTGAATTCTTTAGATGAGAAGAAACGGAAAAACTTGGATGGTAACAAAGCTACAAGAGACATATAACTTTTATACATGGAAAAATACACCTTATTTATAATTCCATATTAACTGTGCAGCGTGCATATCATATATAAACAAGCTGGCAATATTACTAGAAACATCATACTGTCAAGTAAGCTGAGGCAACTATCTTTGTTAGTTGCACCCCTCTTTTAAGGGGAGCAAGCTGGCGTAGTGGTTAGAGCGCGGGACTTCAGTCCCTGAGGTCCCGGGTTCGATCCCCGCCAAGTCACCAATGGATTTTATCTAAGTGATAATGCCGCAACCCCTAGGTCTAGCCTGAAGTAATGTGAAAAACAATCCCAGGCTCGTGCCTAGCGTCCTCAGGACAAAAAAAAAAAAAAAAAAACCCCTCTTTTAAGGGAATGAAGTAGATTTTACTTATTTCTACAATTCAATGCCTTTTGGTAGATTGGTTTTGGTTTGAAAAAAATATTTAGATGTTAACTATTGGTATAGTTCATAAGTGTAAGAAAAAATCTGTAAAGGAGGGTTTTGGGTGTTCTGATGTTTTTAGGACAGCTAGGATTGCCAAAACTGCTGTTTGAAATGCGAAGCTTATCGGCTCTGCACAAGTGCACAGTCTCCCTCCTCACTACATAATGAACAGTGAATAGTGAAAAGTAAACAGTCAACAAGGAAAAGAAATCTGTTGACCCACCAGCAAGAGTTTTTATATACAAACTTTGTAGAAATATGACTTCATTCAGTTAGAAGTTACCAACAAGTTGCTCACCGCAAGCTGACGTCAAACGTAGCTCCTCCCCAGTTCTCCAGTGAGTACAGGTTGTGGAAGGCGTGCGCTACGAAGGGCGAGATATTGACAATGTCCCGTGTTCGGACACGAGTGGCAAGCAGAGACTGATGGGCATCTCGGAACGTTGTGTCCATCAACAACAGACCCTTCTTAGCTCGCACCGCCTTCGCAAACGCCTCCGGTCCCTCCGCCTTCAGGATCTGACGGAAGCCTTTGGGTGGCTCCAGACCTGCGGCAAATTTGTAAATTTGTTTAAGAATTTTTTTATGTTTAATTAAGTATAGGGATCAAATTTTCGAAAGTTAGTCTAGTTAGCCTTTTGTAATACAAAACTAAATAAAATTTGTTTAAAATGTTGAGTAAAAAGTTTTAAGCTCTATAATAGCCTGAGACGTCTTGCAACAAATTGCGGTAGTGAAACATTAATCCTCAAAATTTATTATAATTGCATAAAAAACTATTAATACCTTTATTAATCCAAATAAAATGTTTTTCATGCTTTAAAATGAAGTGTTTCATCATGGCCAAAGAAACGTCAAAACAGTATTCGGATCCACTGAACACTTGAGATTTCAAATTCCAAAATAGTATGGAAGTGAAAATAGTTTCCTTTGAAAATATGTAGCTTGAATAAATGAATAGAGAAAATGTAGTATAAACTTTGAAGGTCTTACCTAAAACCTCCCCCTCCTCATTGACGGGTAAGTTCTGGTAATCTGGAATATCGAGCAGAGAAAATAAAAGGAAACACTGCACCCAAAACAAGCATAGCACAAAGTGCATGCATAGTCACCCATGCAACATATAGACAGAAGTTTAAAACAGTTTCTTGAAATATGTAAGTGACATAAGTAGGTTATTAAAATATTGATAGGTATTTGAAATGTAGTACTGCATAAACAAAATCGTGAATCCAGACCAGTAAGATTATTTTGAACATTTAATCAACTCAAATTAATCGAAAATGTTTCAAACTTCTTGTTTGGGAAAATAACACATATTTACACAGTAAAAATAAAACGTATAAAACAAAGAAATTGTGCTATGTACAAATGAGATGGAATACCTTGTATCTAACTTTAAAGTTAACGCTATATGTAAAATGTACACAGACTAACAAAAAATATACAAATACTAATGATTTTTTGGCAAAAATATCTTAACGGTTATGAAACATTATATTAAAAAAAAGCATTAATCTATGCAAACATTATTTGGAATGTCTTTCTAAATCTCTATAATCTACAAACACAAATAGCTTTTTAAATGGTTACCAATTAATTTTGAATGAAAACTACATAGAATACTAACCATCTAAATTCTATTCAAATAAAATATGACATGTGTACAAATGAGAATGCAGTTGTAACAGACATATAGCGCAAATTCATAAACAGTGAATGAATTATGCATCAAGAATTACCAAATATAAATGTATAAAATGTATTTTTACGTTTTCAAACTTGTTCCACCTTCTTAATAAACTCATTCTCTGCTTTGAAAAAAAATTGTATAAACTTTGGAGGTTTTGAAATTTGATCAGTTACTTAACGCCTATGTCTATTAGTGCAAAATCAAGCACACCAATATGATTGAACGAAGAAAAAGGTGAAAAAGCAAAAGCCTCCACCAGTTGCTAGGTAGGCTAAGTATAATGAATCAGAAGATTACCTATCCCCAGTTCCGGAATTGGTGGGTTTACTTCCGCAGGCTTCAAGCTGGTAGCGAGAGGCGTTGAAGGCCCGTTGACCAAAACAGTTGCCAAGTAGTTCAACAACTTCTGCGCACGGTTTTGTGAAGGCTTCATAGCAAAAAGCTGGGGGTTCTCGTCGATGAAGTAAGTGTCAACAGTTCCATTGACAAACTTTTGGTTCTCCAACACATTCAGCAGAAATGGAATGTTTGTCTGAAATCAGGATTGAATTGATTTAGTTAATTTCTATAAATATCAGTGTACAACAGACTCCCTCTTATCTGGACACCTTTTAACCATACATTATTAAACTGGACTACACTCGGCGGAAATGACAACTCTTTAACTGGACAATTTTTATTAGCACATCGGTTTAACCGGACCAGTTTGGCAGGAAGTGGGCGGTACTGAAACGACTGTTCTCGTGGGAATGTTTTAAGACCAGTGATCAGGTGTCAAAATACGTAATAATCATTATTGGCTTATACAGTATGCATTCAAATGGTCCGTTTTAACAAGTTTTTAGGATCGTCGGTTTAACCGGAAAAAAACCGTTATCCAGACTGGCTTCGGTCCCAAGGAATCCGGATAAGAGGGAGTCTAATGTAATATATTCACAAAGGATAAAATTTCTTTTTCTTTATTCAAATGGGTGATTCTGACTTAAACTCAATGCTAAAAGATAAAATAAGTAAAGCTCGTAAAGGTAAAGGTAGTTGTAATTTATTTGGGTGGTATGAATTCTTTGCTGTTTTTGCATATATGGTTTTTTTAGCAAACAAAGGAGACTGTACGGTTTTATTAGATTCACAACACTTGGAGGGGTTTTAAATTTTATATAACTTGTACCATAATACACCAACTCACAAACATACAAACCCAAATTTAGGTTAAAAAACAAAGTAATTCAACCAAAAATCCACTTTACTTTATCAGATTTTAACGTCAAGCAAACTAGATTTGTATCAACCTTTACTAACAGGAGTAAACACCAGATTACTCATTCAAAGTTTAAACGTTTTCAGAGATTTCATGATGACACAAAAACACTTCAAATGTTTTTATAAAAGGAGAAAAGAAACATTTAATGGGGCTTCAAGAGGGAATTACTCAGAATTTAAATGGATGTTGATGACCAGCCAATCTGTATTACCTGCACGTTATGCAGGATTGACATATAAATAATTTGCATTGAAGACACACTGGAATAGTTTGTAATATTTTGCTTATTTTCAACTCACCTTGACTCCTCTCACTCTGAACTCTCGCAGAGCCCGACTCATCTTGGCGCACGAGGCTTGTAGATCGGCTGCGTGAGCGATTACCTGCAAGAACAGAAACCTTTTACCCTCAGTGTCATGCTTGTCGGAAAGATTAAATTTTACCTGAAGAAATATAACTAGTGAACCCTATCTAGAAATGCCATTGAACAGGGATCGTAAACTAACACAATAAAAGGACTAGATAGTAAGTATAGTATGTGAAACTATTAACTATTTAGAGAAATTATTTGAAGATTTAAAAAACTAAGTTCAGTATGCATATTAATTTTGTGTGCAATCGATAAAAGTTATCTATCTATATATTAATAGGCAAGCATGTTTCTTTAAAACCTTTTTTCTCAGCTTGTGTGCATCGTGGGGTAAATCTGCGCATACCGTTAAAAAGCAATTTTCCTGTAGGTGTGCAGAATCCCTTTATAAATTTAAATAGGCTCAAAGATAAGCACAAAAAATGAGTTTAAAAATTTGAAAAAATTAACATGGATCTTATGCGTTGCCATGCTGGTGACGAAATAACAACGAAATATAAACAGAAAATCAAAACAAATGGAAGAAACTCCAATCACATGTTTTATTTACAGTGTGGGGTGAAAATAGAGAAGTGAGTACATTACATATTTTTGGTCGAGTTTCGACCACTGGACGACCTCTCGTAATGTCTTAATAAGAAGATGTTTTGTGAAAATGTTATTTTTATACCTTGACCAGCAGAGAGTCGTAGTATGGCGAGATGATGGCACCAGCAAAGGCAGAAGCTCCGTCCAATCGAATGCCCATACCTTCACCACTACGGAACACCTGGAACGTAGGGTAATGTTAGAATCACAGACAGTGTAAACTTGTCATTAACGACTAACCAAAATATCATAGTATGTGATAAAGTTTGACAATAAAATTGTAGTTTTGTGGCAATAGGGTGAGGAGAACCCTTAAGGAAATAATCGACCCTTGGTTGTGAATACTTTATGATAATTATTTGATGAAAGAAACCCATAAATCAAGACTAAAGGTTTTGTAGAAAGTTAAGTCCTGCAGTGTGAGACGTAAACAGTATGCAATATATCACAGGGCCCCATCTATTTTTAATAGCTTAAAACTAAATCCAGTCACAACAAATCCAGGAGATCACAAACCCTTTATACTTTACATGTAAAAAGATAGTTGTAAATTAAAAACAGTTTGTCATTATTATTCAACGAACTCACCTCAATTCGACCGGTATCAGGCTGGAATCCCTTGGCAGGATCCTCGGTGGTCACACGACATTGGATAGCATATCCTTGTGGTTTTATCTTGTCCTGGGTGAGTCCTAACTCAGGTAGAGTCATGCCCTCGGCCACTCGGATCTGAGTCTGTACCAGGTCCACACTATGCAAAACCAAGGAAGTGAGTGTCTAATTGTTACGATTATTAAAACAGTTAGAATGGTACAGTAGATTGAAAAAAAAGAACAAGTACAAATCAATTATAATTGCTCTATCTTTTTTAAGGTTCCAGATAAAAAGGCATTAACTCTTTTTTTATCATATTTTGACAGTGATTCCAGTGGTTTTATTTAACAAGCAGAATGGACTTCCCAACGCCAACTCTATTTCCATCATATTTAATGTCTGTAATAAATGTAAAATATAAAGTATTTTTACTCCAAGGAAATAAACTATGACTTTAACCAAGAGATAAAGCATGTTTGATATAGAATATATACGGTATGTCTACTTTAAATCATAATAGATCAATGTTACCCAAATGTGAATGTAAAATGAAATATGGTTACTGAATGTCCAAAATGTTTTAGTATTGCTGTTAATGGTGTTCAAAGGTTTATTGCAGATATTTTCAATCACGATGGTAAAAAAAAATTCACCTGAGGACGGGGTCAGATTCTAGATCCCAAAACGATGAGTATTGTTCTTTTTTTTTACCATCGTGATGGAAAATGTCCTTTGAACAATATTAACTCACCATCACCAACAATGAATTTAAAACAAATTATTGCTGTTAGTTATACTGTTGTTGCCTATTTCAGTTGTTAGGATGTGAGTTATAACAATTTTAGTCAGTACTGACCCAGTGATTTCTTCAGTAACAGTGTGCTCTACTTGGAGACGAGCGTTGACTTCAATAAAGTAAAAGCCTCCATGGTTATCAGCCAAGAACTCCACAGTCCCTGCATTTGAATATCCAACATGTCTGGCCAGATTGGTAGCATTATCAAACATGGCATTTTTCACCTGAAAAGCAAAATTAAGAATATTTAAAGTTTGTTTACATTTCATTTCTGAAGTTAAGAAAGAAGGAATGAAAGAAGCTAGCCTGACCTCATTCTGAAAATGATCCCTCATGAGGATTAGTTATAAAATTAATTGTATTGTTAACCTTTTGTGTGCTGTCAATGGCATCAATCTATCTAAGTTGTGGCATTCCTAAACCAAGTGATCTTTTCTCTAAAACCAATTATCTGTATTTCTGAAGGGGTGTTGATCTCCTCCCAAAAGCCTTTATTGCACACCCTCTCCTTTATATTTCCATTGCCAAAAAGGCTAAATGCTTACATATTGGGATTACGGGAATCCCAAATGCTTCCTATCCGAGTAAAATAATCGTCCAAAGCATACGTTTCGGTCTAGTTACAATAAGATAAGTAATTTGGCCAGTAGATCAGGAATACACAGAGCTTTTATAACTTAATGGTGTCTCTGTGCCACTCAAATATCAGACTTTTACGTAAGTGTTGATTTTAAAGAATAACATTTTTACTTTTGAATACTTCACTCATATTATACAGAATAATAAAGGACTACTTTCTACATTGGTTCAAACTGTTGTCAGAATGTAATAGGCTGCAGTGCAAGAATATTTATCTTCCGTTGAAACTTATACGGTTTCAAATCTAGACACGAACCTTGTCATCAAGCAGCGGAGCCGGTGCAATTTCTACAACCTTCTGATGTCTTCTCTGGACGGAGCAGTCTCTCTCGTGCAGATGGATCACATTACCAGCCTTGTCTCCCATCAGCTGGACCTCAATATGACGAGGACGCTCGATGAACCTCTCAATGAACATGGCTCCGTTACCAAAGGCAGTCGCGGCCTCAGAACTGGCTCTCTCAAAGTTCTCTTTGACTTCCTGTTGAATCAAAGGAATTTTTAAAAGGACAAAATGTATTTTAACCTTTAAATAGTGGTTGTACAATATTATCAGTAAATACTATGTAAATAACTAGATTGGTTTATATTTGAGTTTTAAATTACATAATTAAGGGGTTATTAGTAATTTCAACAAAGATGTTACACCTAGAAAATGAGTGAGGATTCGATAGCGACTCACACAGAATCCCTCCAGGTGACATTTTGACGTTTGAAGAACTCTTTCCAGAGAGGATGAGACTAGCAGTTAGAGAATCAATTCATTTGAAACATACACCATATGAATGTTTATGTGAATTTTATTAATCTGTGAATTTTAAATTGAAAAACACCACTCTCCGTCTTGTTCCATCTAGATGGAACTAAACGAACAAACACATAGTAAACGTAAGCACAACGGATACTAAGAATTCGCCTGATCAGAACCATCATCATTAAGGATTTCAATAGACACATATTTATACAGCAAGTAACACTAACCTCCATCTTCCGAACGACTCTCATACCACGGCCACCACCTCCGTAGGCTGCCTTGAATATGACAGGGAGACCATGCTTCAGACAGAACTCCATAGCCTCATCAGATGTAGTGACTGGACCGTCTGTACCAGGGACAATCGGCACTCCTGTACAACAGAAGATTGAGGGTGATAAATGTGTATCTTGGGAGGAATATTAAGCTTGAACTGGTGATTGGTAAATATGCTCGGGTGTGTGTTGCTAGCCTAATACTAAAGATTGTCCAAGGCTGAAGAGGACCTGGTCCTATAGCAGCCCCAGTCTTGGGTTTCGGCTCTCTGGATTGAAATATCACATTTTTTTAAGAAATTTAGCTGCAGCTTTGAATCTGCATAGGAAGTTGTATGAGTGTATACTCAAGAGTTAAAATAGTATTCTTGTGTGCATTTAAACTTTTACAAACACTAAAACAATGTCTTTCCACAGAACTTGCCTGCAGCTATAGCGGCTTGTCTAGCAGCGACTTTGTCACCCATCTGTTGAACGACGAAGGGTGACGGACCGATGAATCGGATTCCTGCGTCAATCACGGCTTGGGCGAAGTCTGACCGTTCTGAGAGGAAACCATAACCTGGATGGATGGCATCCACGTCGTTTTCCTGGAAATAAAATACAAAGTTTAGCATAAAAATGTAAAACTGAAGGTAAATGAGAATGGGTTTATCCAAGAAGGGGGTTTTAATGATGTGTGCATATGGTGTTAAATGGGCTAGTCGGTAATTGATGGTGATTTTGGTTCACTACCACTGAAGGAAAAATACACTTATCTATTGGTTGAAAGTTAGAGTGGTCTACATGACCCATATACTGATCTAATTAAATATCAATCTTTGATACGCCAAGTTTGTTTTTTCTCTAGTTGGCATGTGTAATTTTGAGATTAAGTTGATTACGGTAAGTTCAGTTGAGTACAAAATCCATACATGATTCTACTTAACTTAAATTTTTAACCCATTTCACCATCAGGCAATAAGGGAGGACTTATAGTAACACAAACAGCAAACACAGTGTTCAACAACTTCTTTTTCAATCTCATCTCAACATTCACTTGAAATATTTGGTTATGGCTTGATTCTTTAGTTAAAGAATCGATTGTGAAATTTCAAAAATCTTAAAATACTAACGTTACAACTGAAATATTCACTCAGAGAATACCACTATTTCGTCAATACCAGTGACAACAACCAATAAACCACACCTTTTACAACTTTTCCCTTTTACACTAAATTAGTCAAAAAATAATTAAATTGTATCTAAGAACCTCGAAAGCTAGTGAAAATGATGAAACTCACTTTGGCGACCCTGATAATCTCAGGAATGTTCAGGTAAGCTGCCACAGGAGGCCCTCCTTTGCCAATGAGGTAGGCTTCGTCCGCCTTCTGTCTGTGCATGTGCATCTTGTCTTGCTCCGAATAGATTGCCACGGATCGGATACCCAGCTCTGTACATGCTCGGAACACTCGGATAGCGATCTCTCCTGTGAACATATTTCACTGTTAGGAAGGATGTAATGGTTGTTTACCTTGGATCCGAAGATACAGACAGAACACGTTTCAAAGTGTGGTTTAAAACTAAAAGACTTTAGAGGATAAAGCAATTTCGTGTGTCTCGAGATGTTGTTGATACGTTGGGATCTACAACAGGTTTTTTAGAGGAACATATACGGCGCTAGATTATTTCTAATGTAACATCAGCTCATTTCTCCATATACCCCCATTAGATATTTCTGTAACTATGACAAATTTTGCCACTGTGATTAAAGAATGTACTGCTATTTTCTAAGGTAACATCTGGTGAACATAATTTTTAATGGAGGATAGGTATAGAGCTCATTTAAGAGAGGACCCTTGGAATACGGTAGACAGTTTACAAAATATCCCAATTAATAATGAAAAATGATTATCATATTCAGATGATTGTTTTACGGATTTGTTGTTCTAAATATAATTATCTGAGGAACAGGTAGTTAGACTGATAGTGTAAGATGAACAGGAGTAGTATGCAACAAGTTGGTTTCAGTTCCATCAAATTGGCCTTTGGTTTTACCATCTGTCACACCACTGTAAACGTTTTACTTTGAAAATCCTTGTGGATTAGTTGACTTTTTTGAGATTTGATTATTCAATTCTGTAGCATTATGTTTACAAAATAAGGATGAAGATACTCTAGTCTAACTGCACGTCTGAGCAAGTAAAAAATTATACCGATATACCAACCTCTGTTTGCGACGAGCAGACTTCTGATTGGCTTGTACTCGACCTCTGTTCGAGGAGGTTCTTTTATTGCAACTTGTGTTGCTTGTCCTCTCTGAGACTGTTTGTACCTGTAAATATACAACACAAACAATAAGTTATAATCGTGGCAGTTGTGTATGTTTGAAATGCGTTGTAAGGTCGCCATTTCAATGAAAATAATTAAAGTATTAAACATTCTTTTAGCTAAATCTGGCAAATGTAAGTGTGAGTGATGCTACATTCATTCATGTGCAGCAATGTGTGTCAGATCATTTCCCTACATGGAAATCTATAGTTGCAAAACACAAACTTTTGTAGCATTCTAAAAAGAATTCCTGTGCGCAATTAAAAAGAGTTTTTAAATACATTTCTTGGTGTGTTATCCAAATTCCCACAGAGTTCACATTTGTAATTTCTAGGGGTAACATTACAGTAGCATGGAATTTTGAGTTTTTTGTACTTTAGAGGTTTTGAGCAAGTAATCATCCCTGAATATTCACCATTAATGTATACCATGCCTTATTTTATAATTGAAAATCGTCATTTCAGCGATTTCTATTTCATAAAGGTGTTCTTGACACTTTTTTCATAAAATCCAATTTTTTTTGTAATTAAAAAAATTTAAATGGCCATAATTTCTTAATTCCGAATTGGACCAACTTCAATTATTGTATAGTACTCTCCTACTTTAAATTATTTACTAAGTTTCATGAACATCACTTGGAAGATTTCTAAAAGATAATATTTATGAAAAAAAATGGTGAATATCTGGTTAAAGAAGTGTTTTCTTTTTTTCTTTTTAATTTTAACCCACAGAATCCTTTTTCAGGTGTTTTGCCGTTTGCCCCAGGACACCCTGTGTAATGTGTATAATCAACGGTATAAGTCAGATGATATGAAGAACAGAAATAAATCTGGATGAGCCCCCTTTCTTAAGGACAGCGGAGGCGAACACCCACAAGTAACAAGTAACAAGTTAAGGATTTACCCTGGAGGCTGCACTGTAGACTGGGCTCGCACGTGTGTCAGAGACCAGTTGATGAAGCGAGACTTCATCTGCTGACGTAGCGACCGAGTCATTCCTGTCACTCCCGCCATGTCTGCTGCTTACCGCATCTGCAAGTCATATACAGGTGTTCAACAACAACAACAGTACAGTACTCATCCAACCATCCAACAACTGACAAATAATTAAATCTCCAAAGTATTGCTTTTTATCAGTACTGTTTTTTTGTGAAGGGAAATCGCAGATCATCTGCCTGAAGAGACTCTTTTTGTTTTTTATATAGATCTTGTCTTTTATGAGTGTTTTTTCTATATAAAATCGTGTTTTTTTTACTTGTTAACACATAACTCATTTAATTATTGCATGAAGATATTTTTCTCCGAGGCAGTTCTGTTTTAATCAAATCTGAAAATTGTCACAACCAAAGTCACAAAGATTTCCAAACTCCCCTCACAATTATACCATGCTGCCTTTGGAAATCCATATCCCTTATAAACTCAAAAGTAGTAATTGTTTAACTCATAAGTGACCTATTTCAACTAAGTATTGTATTAGAAATGTTTATTTGTTACTGTAATGTTTACACACTATGAGTAAAATGAACAAGATTTTATACGCTCTAGAATCTATAGCAAAAGTATCAGTAGACTGGTTGTAACTAATACATTTTATAAAGTTCACATGTTTCTTTAATGGCTTGCAAACTAGCAATTTTTACTGTGAAACACCTAAATATATTATCATAGTCATAATCTCACTATATGATCTATAATGCTTGTACACTTTCAAACACACATAATTACCAAGAACATTAAATATCTAACATTTTTTGTGGTTATTTTTATTTTCAGAATTCTTTCCGGATCTGAGATCCGAGTGATGATTGTGCTATAGGGGCAGCAGTCTTAATGGCCCAAACAACATTACCAGGCGTGAGTTGACATTGCCAGGTGCCTCTGGTGGAATAACAATCAATTCAAGGTTAAGGACCTATAACTCGGCTACAAGACCAATGTTGGTGTAGGGTATGGCTATTGGCCACAGACAAGATGAGTAATTTTCCTTTCCTTACCTAAGGCCACTATTTTGTTTACAATCAGTTGTGAACGCTGAAGACGTTACATGTAACGTAAATAGTACCGTATTTCATTGGTTGTACCGAAAGTGGAATTTTCCGGTGTGCGAACAAGTTTTATGTCTGAGGCAAATTCGACATAGTAACACAAAATTTCTCGTACGATGCGAAGCCAAAGCACGTGAGAGGTATTTTCACGTACGAGGCGAAGCTGAGAATGAGAGTTTTTGGAACAAGTATCAGAAATCACTTTTGGTACAAGTTGTGCACGATACTCATCGTTATATTGAATAACAAACGTAAAAAATAAAACTATTATATTATTCCCTATATAGGCTACAATTATTTTATGATAAAAAAGCGAATTGGTTATAGCAAACCTACATAACAACCTAAAATTAGAAGTTCAAGTTCAATTATATTTTTATTGTGCAGTAAATACTACAAGCTAAACACAGCAAAATTAGCTTATGCATATTCATGTTCTCATTTGTATTGTTGAACAGAAACAGCTGATTTTAATAATAGAAATAAATTGTTAACAACCAATAGCGTGGCAAAATTGAGAACTTATGATCAAGGGAAAGTAAATTTATATCTAGGGAAATCAGCTGATCGGGTTCCCCTTGCATTAAATTAGAGCTTGGTAAACAATTGCTTTAATTTTTCACTGTTGGGTGGACACTTGGCATACGTTCACATTTTGCAGTTGACTACGTACAAAAATCAAAACACTGAATCATACTAAACCAACCTGTTTTTACTAGTGAATAGAAAATGTCCGCATTTTTTCATTAATGACTTTTGGAACTCTGGTAATCCATGGGGTAAAGAGAGTGGATATTTGTAAACCATAAAAGCTAAATCCACAACATAGTCTTAATTTCATACCATGTATCTACAAAGTAATTTCAGTAAAACCCGTCAAAAATTGTCCGTGCATTTAGAATGTTTCATAAATGAATGGGTAATTATTTGTAAAGATATTGATTAAACTCAATTAAGGGATAACTTTAAAGTTTAGCTTATAAAGTGACGATGAATTGATCCAATAATTTTCGTATTTTAATTATAACAAAACATTTTGCATTAGCAAACATTCCTTGTTAAAAAATCAAGAGCTTTGACATGGAATACATTTGTCGACAAATTCCTATCAAACGTTATATATAGCACCAAAGACCGATATAGAATCAATTAGAAGTTGGATTGTGCAAATATAATTGGCAATACATTCCTAAGGTGAAGGCTAGAACGGAAATAAAGTCGGAGCAGCTGCCAAAAATGACGTGCTGTTTTCACTTGCGAAACCAAACAAACCACCTATCAGTAAAATGTAAACAAACTGGCTTAATAGACATCTGCGTATACTGTAATATTGAAAGACTTTCACTTTCGGTGATAATTTGTACCTAGAACAATATTTGTAGTACAGGTTTCAATTAAAAGATCAATTTTCAATAAACTTTATCAGCATATTTTGCAGTTAGTTTGTCAACAACACTTACGGGGAAGAGGTGGGATTGATATTGTATGGATAAAATCACAAAAATTGCAGTAGCCTTTGAAACGTAATTTTTTCATAGCATTGTGGGTTTACCATTTTGATTAGAGTTAAGGACCATGACGTACTAAATTTGAGCAAAATCGATTGAAACACTAACTCAAGCTTAAAATTTACACTCTCAAGCATGGTCTTGCGAAATCCGATAAGGTTTTTTACCAATGCTAGCTAAACACTGATAATATTTCTAATTAATATAACCGCTTTATCTTCTTCTAAAAAACACACACAAGGAGAAATGTTGACCTTGACCTCACTTATCAATGTTATCACTAAGGCTTAAAATGAATGTCTAAACTATCAAATTCAAACTGTCTTTGAAACTCTAGGACTTACTCAAGTATTTCTCAATCTTTAGTTTGCATACTACTTAAATATTTTTGTAATAACAATTATTAAATCATTAAAATTAGTTTATTTTAAAATTATCAATCACTGAATATATATGAAAGGTGAGGGCGATTTTCAAAACTTTTCATTTGAGATTAAAGCTTTCTTAGAACGACAAGGTAACTAAAAAGTTACAAAATGTTTTGAAAATATTTTTGAAATTTGAAAAATTACAAAAACGAAAACATATTTGTTTATTAGTAGCTATATGACCATTGTTTCATCCCGATACTAAAGAAAAACAAAACACTTGATTAATAACTTATTTGTGATAGCATCTCTCCTTGAAATAAGTGCGACATATTTACAAAATAATCAATCAAATAAATTACCAACCACTACTTTAGTTACTTTTATAAAATTATCAAATATGTAATCTATGAAATTAATTATTTTATGACGTAACTGTAGTTAGATAAAACATTTGTAGCAGTTGTCACGGAAACGAAATTGTGGTATAGTTTACTGAATGTAGTGTATTGAATGAACTTTTTACTTTGAGTGTCGTTAACTACTCCAGCCTGTTAGTAAATAAATTTAAAACACATTAGAAACTGGTCCAAATAATGAATGGAGGCTTCTATTGATATTTGGCAGTGTTTACAATGATTCATTTTAACGTTGCATCAAAATAGTGTAATTTTCAGTTTTAATTGGCAATTATAAACTCAGACCCTTGTCTCTTGCGCAACTGACATGATTGTGCACATTCTTTCCTACTGTGGACTTAAACTTAAACTACACTGTAAAGCCACAAACGTTTATCAAAGAATTCTGAACTAGTTTCCGTTCAATGCCTTCTGCTTTGGCCATGTTTGACTTCTTTTAGCGAATTTCCCATATAGGGAATAAGCTATTACCGTAGTACTCATGGTAAGACCTGGACCCAGGACCGATTTTTTTTTTCGTTTTGAGGTCCCTAGAGGCCAAAAACACCATCCGTTCTAATTCATATATATATATATTTATATATATATATATTTATATATATATATATTTATATATATATATATATGTGTCCGTTAGCGCGATAACTCAAGCAAAAATGATCTGATTTTGATGAAATTTGGTACAAACGTGTAAACCTACGTTTATTTGAACGAGTTCGCGAACCAGCATGATCGGACCATGGGAACGGGGGTTTATGGGGGCTTTTATGGGGTAAAAATGGGGTTTTCTAATTTTTGACCCAAAAAACATAAAATTTTGTAATTTTTTTCCAAACTATTTTGTAGAGCTTAAAAAACAAATAATTTAGTATATTGAAGCGTTAATGCGCCTAATGGTTACGGAGAAATTGTTAATTTAAAATTCCCATGTTATTCTTATGGAGAATAAGTAAACTGTTGTAGTTTGCTTGTTTATTAACATATTTTGCCCAAATTTGGAAAATGTTTTAATTTCTTACTAACTATTAACATTTTACATAAAAAAACACTCCCTGTTGCAGCAAACCTAAGTATGTGTTAAACTGATTCTATTTAAATAGGGAATAAATGTGATATTTTTAAGGAGACATTTTAGTGTAAATCCAATCAGGCAAATGGAAATTCGCTTAGTCTGCAGGTTTGCTGCGGCGGGGGTATTTTATACATAGACCAGTTTCAGATTCTGTTCTGAATTTCTTATTTATTGATTAAGTTATTCATTCTTCTGTGATATAAGGGGACAACGTGGTGCTCATGCAAATAAAAATGCTGCCTTTTTAAATTCTCACTTATTTATTGATTAAGTTATTCATTCTTCTGTGATATAAGGGGACAACGTGGTGCTCATGCAAATAAAAATGCTGCCTTTTTAAATTCTCACTTATTTATTGATTAAGTTATTCATTCTTCTGTGATATAAGGGGACAACGTGGTGCTCATGCAAATAAAAATGCTGCCTTTTTAAATTCTCACTTATTTATTGATTAAGTTATTCATTCTTCTGTGATATAAGGGGACAACGTGGTGCTCATGCAAATAAAAATGCTGCCTTTTTAAATTCTCACTTACTTATTGATTATTCATTCTTCTGTGATATAAGGGTAATTTCAATTCCAAGTCTTGAACTCTTTAAGAAAAATCTTATGCATTATTTCTAAAGTAGGCCTAATAGCTGTGTAAACCAAGCTTTCCGAAAAAAGTCTTCTTGATATTTTTCAGTATTTCCGTTCTACAATTTAAAGACCACCAGTGAAATATGTACGAAGCAACCCATAAGTAAATAATATGAAATTACTCTCTTTTAGGTAATTTTTCATATATGAAATAAGCTATTCAACTACTATAACTTGAACTAAAACTGTTATTATGTTGTATGTTGGACATTTTCAAATAGGACTTCAGTAGATGTGTCGTATGGCTAAATGTTCAAATTACCAGTAAATTCTAACATAAAGATTAGCTATGCCCGGCAATTAATATACTGTTAAGAGTACCATTAAGAACTTAACATTATGCATTGAACTGAATATAAATACTAGCAAAATTAGTTATTTCGGAACTCTACTTATATACCTGAATACCTTTATGGTACTCTTTTGTTTTTGACCACACCATCAGGTTAGGTTAGAATATTTGTACATTTAAAAAATCATTTAAAATGTTTGGTTACTCAACCTAACCTAACCTGACCTGTTATGGTCAGTATACCAAATAGAAAACAAATGTAAAAAGAGTGTCTACATTTTATAGATCTAAGAGAACACCTAAACAACAAGTATTAGCTGATCTTTCGGTTAAAAATAATCTCTAGTGAAAGATAATGGACGAGTTAAGCCGTGTTGATAAGAGAGCTATAGTGATAAAAGCTACATGAGAGATGAGTTGCTGACTTTGTATAATCTCCAAAACATGCAGGTAGTTCGTGTAAAATAGATATATGCGATGTTAACACATGTTTTGGCCAGACAATCTAGGGATAAACCTTTATAGATGTATAACCTAACATACCTAACCTAACCTAACCTAACGTAACTTAACCTAACCTAATCTAACCTAACCTTACCTTACCTTACCTAACCTAACCTAACCTAACATACCTAACCTAACCTAACCTAACCTAACATACCTAACCTAACCTAACCTAACGTAACTTAACCTAACCTAACCTAATCTAACCTAACCTTACCTTACCTTACCTAACCTAACCTAACCTAACATACCTAACCTAACCTAACCTAACCTAACCTAACCTAACCTTACCTAACCTAACCTAATAGTTGTATAAAGTTGCGCTTTAAATACTCGGTATTAGCAAACTGAAACATAACTTCTCCCATTTGCTTACAACCCTAAACATTTGTAAACAACCCTAATTATGGGTTAGAGTGGGAGTAACTATGATATTTTATGGGTAAAATCACAACAATTGCAATAACTTTTGAACCTTAATTTTTACCGCATTGGGGGTTATTTAATTTTGCTCAGAATGGAAAGAACTATAATACAATAAATTCTAATCAACGTAGCTTAAAAATTAATTTTGAAAAACAGATCTTTTCGTTTTTATGGGGTTTTTATGACAAACATCACCATTAAAATCCAAATTTAAAAAATTAACAAGTCTTAGAGATATTTTTTATTACTACCCACGTACCAAATTTCATTTAAATTGGGCCACATGTGTAGTCTGTAGCTATACACATATCTACACAAACAGGCATTAATTCAAAAATCCACTTTTTGGGTTCAAAGGGAACCAAAAACGCAAATGTCGACCCAAAACTCAAACTCGAAAATTTAGACGAAAACAATACTTTCTCCATATACTATCTATGTGTCAAAAGAAGTGTTGTAGGTCAAGTCTAATAAAAAGACGTCCATCTCGTTCTACATATTTAATACAAGAGAGTGAGCTAAGCTAATTTACAAATCATAGAGACATCGTCTCAACAAGGAGTAAACATACATCAGCATAGAGTTATTAAATCAATGTCTCTTTATGATGAGTACTATATGACACTTCCCTTCTTAAAATAAAATAGAATTTACAAAACTGAAATCATTTTTGAGAACTACATGAGAAATACATTTTTTTTTTTTATATAGCCTAGCTCAAAATTAAAAACATCTTATACAATTAAAAATTAGAACAAGTCATTAAACAAATCAAGTACATTTCTTCTTTGATTCAACCCTTTCTCCAAGATTATTAAAATTAAACTAAAATTCACATTTGATCTTATTAAGAATATAAAATAAATCACTATTACTCAAAGTTGTACAATAATCAAGTTTCACCTAGCCTACAAGAAAAATTAGATTTAAAAATACAAAATATAGCCTAAAACAATTTTCCAGTCAAAACAAATTTAAGTACCATCAGATATGAAAAGACACAATATAGGCCTAACCTAAAATAATTTTCAACTTTCAAGTTTAACTTTACAAAACATAAGAACCATTTGGATGTGAAAAGACATAATATAACCTAAAATATAATTCAAATTCATTTTCTTGAAACTTAAGTACCATCAATTATAAAAGACAAAATACACACTGAAAAATGATATTCAACATTTTAAATAAAAAATTGTGATTGACGACTACAAATAAATTCACTCATAGCCTATTAGCCTATTCATTTCCTAGCCTACTACAAATTCAGTTTCTTGGGAGGATTGACTATCCTACCGTAGCGGCTTCTGGTGATAGTTTCAGGACTAGTTACAGGAGGTAGGTCTTCATTAGGTATGGTATGAGGTAAAGATAATCGAGGACTTCGAGTGATGTTAGGCGAAGAACCAGGATTGGTCGGAGAAGGACCAATGGGAGACGATGAACCTCTAGAAGGAGGGGATAGGATAGGTTTTTTTGGGGTGGTAGGTTTTGTTTGTGTAACCTTTGGACTTAGGCTAACATTACATTCATTTTCATTTGCCTTTGGCGAACCTGTTAGGTAAGGGCGAACATGCCTTCTGTTTCTGACGTAACACCTGTCATTTGCAAAACATTTTACAACATAGGATCTAGGTACATTTCTTTGATTAACAATTTTACCTCTGACCCATTTCTTATCATCTAACTTCATCAACACATTTTCATTAGCATGTAAATTGGACAATTCTTTTGAGCCTACATCATAGTACTTCTTCTGCGATAGTTGCCTTTGTAACAGATGAGTCTTAACAAATCTATTAACTTTAGGTTTTAATTCTTTGTTGTCATGAGGAAGTAATCCTCTTACCTTTCTGCTATACAATATCTCACAAGGAGAAGGCAAAGTGGAAGATACAGGAGTGTTCCTGTATTCTAAAAGCGCTAAAAACAGATCATTTTGGTCATGTTCACATTTCTTAACTAGATTTTTGATACTCTGTATCGTTCTTTCAACCATTCCATTAGCTTGCGAGAAATGAGGACTCGTTAAAATATGATTGAATCCCCAATCATGTGAAAACTTTTTAAATAGTTCTCCTACAAAACAAGAATCATGAGCAGTTACGATAGTTTCTGGTATACCATGCCTACTAAAGATTGATTTCAAACATGTTACGATTGTGACACTTGATATACTATTTACACATAACACTTCAGGAAACTTTGAAAAATAGTCTACAGCTAACAAATAAAACTTACTTTTATACTGGTACAAATCAATACCTATTTTCTGCCATGGAAGATCTGGAACAGGGTGAGGCAACAACGGTTCCTTAGGATAATTTTTTGCATACAACAAACATGATTCACATTTACCTACCATTTCTGCAATTTGATTGTACATATTAGGCCAATATATAACATTCTTAGCTCTAAGTTGTGTTTTCGTGATACCCAAGTGAGGGTAATGCAGTCTCGTTAACATTTCACTTCTTAGGGAATTAGGAATTACGATTGCAGTACCATAGTAAATCAAACCATTGCAGTGAGTGAGTTCATGTCTTACAGGCCAATAAGGTTTAATACAATCAGGGACCTGTTTTTTGTGAGTAGGCCACACATTACCAATAAGATACCTTTTTAGCACACACATTTCATTATCAATATTTACAAGGTTTTTTATCTTAGCTAGTTGACCATTACTCACATTTATGTTAGCTTCAATAGAAGATACATATGCTTCAATATCCTTAGTGTCTAAATCAAGGTCTGAATCGTCTGAAACATTGAATGCTCGAGACAACGTGTCTGCGATGAAAAGTTCCTTACCTTGCTTGTAAAACAAATCAAAGTTATACTGTTGCAGTTTCAATAACATACGCTGCAATCTGGGAGGACATTGTTCAATATTCTTTTTTACTATAGATACCAGGGGTTTACAATCCGTTTCAACAGTGAAATGTCTGCCATAGACAAATTGGTGAAATCGTTCACACGCAAAAACAATTGCCAACATCTCCTTTTCTATCTGTGCGTAAGCTTTTTGGGTGTCACTTAAGGCTTTAGATGCATACGCAACAGGTAGGTTATTCTGAATTAGGGCTGCACCCATTCCGCTTTGACTACTATCAACCGTCAGCAAAACTGGTTTTTCATTATCAAAATACTGTAGAACAGGCTTTGACGCAAGAAACGACTTTATTTTTACAAACGCTTGTTCCTGTTCGAAAGACCACTGAAATTCCGCATTTTTTTTCAAAATTGCTCTCAAAGGAGATGTTAGCTCTGACACATTAGGTATGAATTTACTTATGTAGGTCACCATACCAAGAAATCTCTCTAATGACTTTTTGTCCCTAGGACACTGCATCTCAGTGATCGCTTTGACTTTTTCATCGTCTACAGAAATACCTTTGTGTGAAAAACAATGGCCTAAATACCTGATTTCATCTACCCCTATTTTACATTTACTTAGGTTAAGTTTAATGTTTTCTGAATACATTTTTTCCAAAACTAACCTGAGTCTACTGTCATGTTCATCTTTGTCACGACCCCATATTATGAGATCATCTATGTACACTTCAACACCTTCTATGGATTCAAAGATTTGTTTCATACGTTGCTGAAAAACTTCAGAGGCTGAACAAACCCCATATGGCAAACGCAAAAATTTGTACCTGCCAAATGGAGTGTTGAATGTGCAAAGGTCCGAGGATCTTTCTGTTAATTTAATGTGCCAAAAACCACTTTTTGTATCTAAAGTACTGAACACTTTTGCTCCTGTCATCTTAGACGATATTTCTTCGAATGAAGGGATTTGATAATGAGGACGCAAAATTGCCTCGTTCAGATCTTTAGGATCAATGCACAGTCTTAACTCTCCATTTGGTTTGTTAACAACAACTAACGAGTTTACCCACTCTGTAGGTTTTGTGACCTTTTCTACTATTTTAAGCTTTTCAAGTTTGTCTAGTTCATCTTTAAGTTTACTTCTAACTGTAATAGGAATTTTTCTTGGTGCATGCACCTTAGGTACAACATTTTCTCTTAATTTAATGTCATACTCTCCTTCCAAACAACCAATACCAGTTACCAGATCTTTGTATTTACTTAAAATAAGATCTTTACCATTTGTACCTAGATTAGGCTTAGGAGTTGTAGGCCTAATCATTTTTAAAGAATCAACTTTTTTGATTAGATTTAGCTCAACACATGAATTAAGCCCTAGTATACAAGGAGCTTTTGAATTTACAACAAAAAATTCTAAAACATGCTTAGAACCTTTGTAAGTAACATTAAGTAAACATTTACCTGTTACTTTCAAGTTTTGTCCTGTGTAGGAAGTTAGTTTTGTGTCTGTCACTAACAAATCATCTAGGCCTACATCTAAGGAATCAAATACATTTCTTGAAATAATGTTCACTTCCGCACCTGAGTCTAGTTTGAAGTTGACCGTGGCATTTTCAACTTGAAGATCAGTGTGCCATTGTTTGTGTTTACCCGAACCTTTGTATTTAGTCGATACTACATGAACGCTACCGATAAATAAAGAACTATTAGGCGCGCTAGTTTCATCTTCTTCTTCCTGCTCGACAATATTTACAGTTTTACTTGCTTTACATGCCTTAGCAAAATGATTGAGTCTATTACAATTTAAACACCGCTTGCCAAAAGCTGGACATTTGTAGTACTCGTGGAATGTATTACACTTTGAACAAGGAGATTTCCTGCCAGTCACTGCATAGCTTTTACTTGGATTGTTATATTTAAAAGTACGACCTTTAACTGGATGACTAGAAAAACCACTAGGCCTATTATTATTTCTATTAGAACTGCCACTGGCACTGGGTCCACTTAGAGCTGCTCGCTTCTTGTGTTGTTGATTTTTACCTAGGCCTACACCTATTTTGTTGACTTCCTTACCTTCAGAGTTCGAACAAATATCTTCTAATTGAGATTTGGTTCTCTCCGCAGAACGGCAGACTTCAATTGCTTGGCTTAAAGATAAATCTTTAATCCTAAGTAGCCTATCTTTGACTGATCTGTCCTTGATACCTAGGACTAGCCTATCTTTAATAAGAGAATCATTTAATGTGCCAAAGTCGCATGTGGAAGACAAATCTCTCAAATCAGTGACATAGGTGTCCACAGATTCATCAGGCCTTTGCTCCCTGAGAAAAAAAATGTGTCTCTCGTAGGTTACGTTTTTATCAGGAACAAAATACTCTTGAAACTTTAATAAAACTGTTTCAATGTCATCACCCTTTTGATCCTCAGTAAATGTGAAGTTATTATATATTTTAAGTGCTCGATCACCAATGGTGCTTAACAAAAGTGCAACTTGATATTCTGAAGGCTCTGATTTGCTTTTACTTGCTAACAAATAAATATTGAATTTCTGTTTGAAGAAAATCCAATTTTCTGCCATATTTCCAGTCCAGTTTAGTTCTGATGGAATTTTAATGTTCGAATTTGAAATTGAACAAGACATAGTTGTAGGTGTACTACCTGATCCTGCAGGCTTGGCCATCGGAGTTTCAATTTTACCTTTCTTCTCCTCGTCTTCATCTCCAGCCATTATATTTCTGCTTCTTGTATTTCAGTTAATTTGCATTTTACATTAAATTGCAACATCATTCAACTTTATAACATACTGATTCACTTTATACTACATAACTTTAAAATTTTAGTTTCGACTGCGCCATGTCAAAAGAAGTGTTGTAGGTCAAGTCTAATAAAAAGACGTCCATCTCGTTCTACATATTTAATACAAGAGAGTGAGCTAAGCTAATTTACAAATCATAGAGACATCGTCTCAACAAGGAGTAAACATACATCAGCATAGAGTTATTAAATCAATGTCTCTTTATGATGAGTACTATATGACACTATGTATATGGGGAGATAGTAAAAAATGTACTCTTATGTAAATTGGTATCACCTAATACATGTGAATGGACATTTCGTAATACACCAGACAACGAATAACATAAAAATGTGCAAAATCTAAAGTTTACATCACAAAATTGCTTAGTTGAATCATTTATTTATCTTAACAACATCCGCTGCCCATTCATCGGAATAACTTTGTGCGAAGGGTTTAATATGTATGCAAATAATTAATTGGGTCAGATAAAATCTGAAAAATATTACAAGCGAAAAATTTTTGGTTAGTTTTTATTGTCTGATCCAATGTAGGAATATCAACACTACCATGTAAACGGAGAATTAATAACAAGTGTTAATTAATTATTAAGTATACACAATTAATTAGAATACGGTATTGCTACTGAGACATTTAATCTCATCTAATTGACTCAAACCCCAATTATTTGTCACTTAGATAATAGATCAACAATTATTCGCTCAATTTGTTAGTTTAATTAATTGGTATTTAATTACATTCTAATTGATTACGGAATATCAATTATTTTAATTCTATTAAAAACAAATATCCAGTGACAACTAATTAGTGATGAATCATTTGCTTTTGGTTTCATTCGTAAGATGTTCAATTATAGTATTTATTTTACTAAGAGTATGACAACATATGCACATTATAACATATACAATATATAGATAACATATGCAAATAATAACTGGAATCAATATTGATAGATGAAGAAATATTCATTTATTTAGTTAAATAAACACGCACGATTAATTAATTTGGTATTAAGACATACCAAGAAAGTTTCTCATAGTTTCATCCGTGTGTTACTCTTTGGAAAACGTCTACATTTTTTTTTTAATTGGCTCTTTGTGGCCTGAAGAAGATGAACTGAAGTTGTACCCTCTGTGAGCTAAATATTAGTAGCTAAATCTCTAGTAGCACCTTTATTAAATTTACTAAATCAAATTCGAAGGCTAGAATGTGGTGATGTTAATCGCAAACACATCAATCCATTTAAGTACATTTTTCTATGTCAAAAGCTGTTGGTGAACTTAAATCGACGAATTTAACATTGCAGCTAATCTAAATCAAGAAAGTCGTTGATTAACACTCCCGTCAATCAGTGCACACAAGGTAATCAGTCGGTAATCACCGATTGACATTGTGACAGATCGCGGTTCGTGCAGTTAATCCCTTAGCTGGAAAGACATGTTGCAAAACAACATAATTATGGTACAATTCTACAATTGCAGTTGTGCAAGCGATTCTAGGATATACCTTGTTTTGTCTCGGTGAATTGTTGTTGGAATTTCTTACTTTCCAGTTTATAGAGTCATAAGAAAATTACAGATGTAAAATAGTTTTTACATGATACATATTTAGGTTGAAATACTAATTCTGAAAATAAAGGTTTGGTGCCAGAAAAAATGACGTGGTTTGGATCGTTCTCTTAAAAGGGTAAAGTATTTTCTGGTTTCATTGCATTTTAAAAGCTTAGAAAAAACGTTCTATAACATTTTACAGATGTATTAAAAGTGCCTCAGTTGTTCCAGCATATACATCCTTCATTTTCGTTTCATAAAGATCAAACCTAAATTTGTTTTGTTTCAATTCGTCTTCAAAATTAAATTGGAAATGGTACATGCACATTTTTTAATTTAGTGTGAAGTTTTTTTCCACTGTTGAGGGTGGAATCTATTAATTATTGCATTTGCATACGACTAATTTAATTTGTCGATCTATTTATTTATGGTGGGTGACTATTTTTCTCTTGGTTGTTTTACCCATTAGCATATTTTTGGGGAGTGGAGGCTAGTTTGCGAAAAAAATGACGATTTAATTTGAATGTAAATTAAAACGAATGAATTTTGAAAAGGCGAATGTTCTGTTACTGTTGCCACCTAATTCAAGGCATTTTTTTATTTTGTATAGCAGAGTAAATATTCTATGTAATTAAACTAATTTTTATACAATCAAATTATTTCAGAACTGTAAATAAAAGTTAATAGACTATTTTAACAATATTGTTTAATTTAAATGTTTCCATACCGTATCTTGTTTTGTATTATCACACAAATTAAAATAGATCTGAGAATATGAACTATTTTTAAGCAGAAAATGTTAGAAATTTCCAAATCACAATATCTATCTTCGCATTTTCATCCTGTTTATTTTATTTTTTTTGTAGGAAAAAGATTATAGTAGCCTCCGGTATTTGAAAGTACCATCCCAACCCACTTTTAATCTAACAGCAATGCCATAGATAACTGAAAACACTCAAAACCGTTCTTAAATCCTTATCAAACAAGCATAACAGCAGACGATTCACAACGTCTACCATTCATATCTCAATATTGGAGCCGGTGCTTAAACGTGCCTTACTATTTAGTGATTAGTGTAATCAATACTTAACTGATAACCCAAAACTGACGCGATATAACTACTACGCCACAACATCGAGTATCAAATATCTTTCATCAGATAAACTGGATTTTACATAGAGTAATGATGTTTGAGCCTGTATATGACATCATAAAAAGTATACTTTTGAGCTAGAAAGAATGTCTGATTTAAATTATCTTATAACAGTGAACACGGTTACTTTTGCTAGTTATTTATATGTCAAAAATTTGCTAGAAGGGTAATAGTTGTAGCGAATTTCCCTATAGGGATGAAGCTATTATCTTGGCACGGCAAGACATATACCCAGGATCGATCTACTTTTCCATTTTGATGTCTCCTAAGGTAAAAAACACTATTCGGTAAAATTTGTATTTATGTGTCCATGAACACATACTCGAGTAATTTTGGCCAAATTTCGACGACATTTTGCATAAACGTGTATGGCTAAATACACTTGGTTAAATTTGCAAACCAACAAGATCTTAACAAAATATATTGAATCTAAGATTACACACTAATTTAGTTGTTTACCATCTAGATAATTTCAGTTAACTTACAGTAAAAATACACAACTACATTTCAATAAATCTTCATGAGTAGCTTAAGTTTTTAATTTACGATTTTTGACGATTATTTTAAGAAAAAAATATTCTTTAGGATCAAGAATAGGATAAATGAAGATATTTTAATATTTTATTTATGGTGAAAGTGAAATAGTCTAAGACAATTTTGTCCAGTTTCAAAGATCAAAAAGCCAACTTATTCTACATTAAACCGACGATTTTGTGAGAAATTTAGATTTACAAATTCAGAAACGTACAAACATGATTATCAGCAAATAGAATCATTTCAGGTCATGAATTTAAAAAGAAACTAGATGAACTAGACTGAAAGTCTAAAGGAAACAAAGTTTTGTTTTCCGGATTCAGAAGGCGTTGCTTCTAGTCTACAAGGCCATCCATATTAATGGACGATTACGGTGCACAATGCTAATGCATGGTGATCGGTGATTTGAACTCGGAAGTGGGGAAACTTTCGATCTTCTTATGAAACGAGTGATGTAAAATACTAAACTAAATTTTACTGTGAATTAATCAGCTTTATGATTAAAAAATACCCAGAATTCCTCATACCAGAAAAAACGTTTGTTGAATAATTTACGATAAATTCCGAAAAACTGTATAAAACGTGTTGGATTTTCATTTACAGTAGTGTGAAAAAAGAAATATGTTAGTCAAATGTAGTTTTTACAATTCTACAGAGGGGGTTTTTTTTTAACGAAATTGTTGAAAATAGTTAAATAATTTGTATCGACAAACTGATATACACTCTCTAAAAGCTTGTCAACAACATTGGGGTAAGCCATATAGTTGATATTTTATGTGGAGATGAAACAAATTGCGATAGATTTTTATCCATTTTTACATCACTGTGGATTATAACCTTCTGTTTGGAGTTAAAACGACAACAACACACTACATTTTAATAAAAAATGTTTCATTTGTGTAAAAAATGTATTTTTCCATTTATGTTTGTGGGTTTTATGGCGAAAGAGAAAAATCCACCTGGAGACACCATGGATAATTTTCAAAAAAATATATTTTGTTACTTATAATATACTTATAAATATCCCATCGAAAGTCGCGTTTTGTGGTTCAGGGGGTCAAAAATGCATATTTCCACGTAGAATCCAACAAGACTATTTTGACGTAAACAATACTTTCTCCATTTGTTAAAGTAAAGGTTAGAAAGTAAATATCAAACCCACGCTTACGTGATTTTATACATATTTTATGATTAAAATGTGACAAAAGTTTAATTGAACTATTATCGGAAAATGATTCAAACATGTTATTTTATTTTAGACCAGTTTTAATTAAATCAAATAAACCATCTTACATCTCATATGATTAACTACTGAAATGCCTAGGAAAAATAAACATCCTAGTCTGTACACAAATTGCTTCGTAATTTCCTCAAACATGACTTTCCTTAATGGTAGGGAGATTCACTTCAAATTACAATTTTGTTTTCGTTGATTCTTATCAAGACAGCTGTTAATGTGAATAGACAACAATGTAAGGAAATATGTTTGTCAGCTGATCCAGTGAAGTTAAGAGCAAGGGATTTCAAAACAACAATAGTACTGAATAAGACATGCAACAATGATTACTGTAGGACTGTAAAGGAACGAAAGTAGAATATGTATTTGAAAGGTTTTAAAATTCCTACTTAATATACACTAGCTGTAACCCACAGGCTTCACTCCTTTTGACTTTATAGGTATTAATAAAACTATTAATTTGGTTAAGTTAAACTGAAATAAAAAATAAAAAATAGAATACAGCTATGCAAGCAAATAATCACACCTGATTTTAATAAGGTAATACATTGAAAGAATAACATACAAATAATTAACCTGATCCAATCTTTTGAATCAGGACCTTCCATCTTTTGAATCCAACCTTCTTAGATGGATCTTTTGATTAATGGATATCTAAATTCAACCAGCTCAAATGCATTTTAATGGCTAGAATAATCATAAATCCTATCACTTTAAACGCACCGGGTAAGTAACTATGACTATTTCCTAACTCAAATAAACAAAAGACTTCCTCATGACGAGTATTAATAGAAGATAATCAGCAAAACAAATCCAGAAAGTCAATAAGATCCAGAGTTCATTAGATCCAGATCAACAACAACTTTCAATGACTAACACTTTGAGTTGAGTTATGGGTGGAGCGTCATTTTAGCGAAGCTAGGCTGATAATGTTAGTTTAATTTCAAGACCAATGCTTTTTTCTGTTTTCCAATGCTGTGTTCATAGTATACGCCCTAATATTTTTTTCATAATTTATTACTCAGTTGCAAATTAATGTTAGCATGTATTCATAAAGAATGACCATATAACACGATGCAAAACTCACTGCATGTAGCATAAATAATCCACAAATTGTCGTGCATGGAATTGATTTTGCCGTGAATAACTATATAAAAACAAAATGGCTCTATATCGAAATATTTTACCATTGACTATAGGATACGGTACAGAAGTTGCATCAATAGTCAAAGCTCCCACCCTATAATATTTTGCTAAAAACAATTACAAATTTGTAGGCTTGATGTCAAAGAAGAATTCACCATCTACAAAGCTAAAAAACTCGACACATGTAACATTTTAAATGATCGGACTTCCTTCCAGTCAAATATTATATTTGATACATATACTGACAAGCTACAAATCAAAGAAGTATCAAATAAGAAGAACAAAACAAACTGAAATACAGGAGGCACTGGAGAGATGAAGATGAAGACACCTCATGATTCAGTCAGTTTTATTTAGTCAGCGACAGTGATAAGATAGTCTGGCCAGCCTTTACAGTTTTAACCATTTTTATCACTTTTTATTCAATTTTAATAATTTAATCAACATGACTAGTTTTTACTATTGTGATTCTGACAGTGTTTTAAAGAATCTTTTGACATACCACAATGTATTAATACATTGATGATGTGGTTGCATACAATGACCTGACGATGTTCTAAGGAACGGAACTAGTTGTCATACTAGCAACTGTGGTTGGATAAGGTAATTCCTCCATTTTATCAATAAAAACAATTATAATCAGTGCAACTTAAGTTGTGGATCAAAAACTTGCGCAATCGAGTTGTTAGAAAACAAGTGTGCCAATCAAGTTCTGAGAGACTGACAAGCAATGGGAGATAAGTATACCTTTCATCTGGACCGACTTCTCCGCCGCCGGCGTCTCTGACGTTTAGAAACATCGACACGTAAACAAACTATTACAGCTTGTATCTTGAAAGTGTAATTCTCTTAAAATATTTACGTTTAGAATTTTAAAACATTGTTCACTTTAATATATCTATATGATATACACTACGCAATTCGTAATCGTAGACTAATATTTCGACTGATATCATAGTATTTTTGTATTAAAGTTTTTTACTAGTATAACAATCAACAAAATTAGCTTGAAAACGTATCATACTACTAGTTTGCACTGATATGTGTGCACTGTAAAAAGATGAAGTTTTGGGGTTTAGACAAGAAAATGTTTATAAACATGTATTTTTAAATACTTGAACCTTGAACCCTTTTGGGTTTCTATTTTTTCATAATGATAAGCGACGAATAGTTAATCATTTCCTGACATACTTCTAACAGCTATGTTTGAGGAAATGCGTGCACGGTACCTAATATCGGTTGAATGAGGAAATCGCAACGTGAAAAATGAAACTCGTGATAGTTTGGACTATTTTTACCACTTGAGTTTGCGATTCCCTAAATAAGGCTCGATATAATCACTGTTATGTATTAATAATGATACGCTTTTATAAATATGTGTAACATAGAATTAATGAATGCATCTACAATTTAATGGCCAGCATAGTGTTTTGAAATAATGTGAATGTTACAAACCTATAATTATTCAAGCTTTATTCATTGTTGGCATCATAAATAGTTATAACTAAAAACATATGAACGAATTAGATGAATCTTAAAATTTAAGAAGTACATATCATACAAATGGAGAGCATCGAGATTTTAAAATATTTTTATAGTAAAGACCTAGAAATAAAACGTCAATGTCTTAGGGTGTCGACGAACTAAAACTTTATACAAAATAAATTTAACACGATATTATACTGAATCCGTGTATAGGACAACCTTGGTGTCTTTTGATTAAAAAAATCATACTTAAAGGGTCTTATTTATGTTAAACCTGAGTCAAAAAATAAAAATATTTCATATATAAATTATATATAGATCAATAAATATTTAATGCATGTGTTTGTGTTTAACGTATTGATTTACGTAAAGCTAAACACAAAATAAAATACCACAATACACCACAGATTGTAATTTAACACCACTATTTTACACAAAACAATAATCTAAGAAATAAACATTAGCAGACAAATTTTATATAAAACAAATAAAAAAACTATATTACAAGGAACACGTCAAAAACACGTTTCTCAATCAACTTACCAACGAAAACAAAACCACTTTTCACCCACTGAAATATCACTCGATTTAAATGTCCGTCGCACCAGAGAGTTCTAATAATACTACAAGACTGAACACATGGAGTAGTCTAGGCTACCTTGACCTGATAGGCGCAGTTCTGGGTCTGGCCGTCGCAGCGCCACTGTCGACAATTGACAGCTGTTCCAACAATACTACGAAATGTATTGTTACAAATCGACGTTATTCCGAAAGAGCGCAATGACTGTGCGTGCATACAGACAAGATTTTTCCTACCACCATAATTAACTTAGATTAACTTTTTAGGTGTACATATAAAATGTCATTTAGGTTATATTTGCTTTTAAAGGTTATGATATTTGCCTACCGGTTGTAACTAACGCACTGGTACCGCGGCTGTGATTGGTGTAGAAACGACAACTCTGTGCAATCAGCTGATTAGAGAGCGGGAATAATGCTTTCCCGCTCTAGAGCGGCAATGAGCTACAATATTTTGCGTTCGTGCAGTGGTAGGAAAATATATTTTGATACATGTGGTCAAAGTCTGTAGAATGATCCATATTCGGTGTCTGTATGATGTAGTGTGAGCGGAGGGTCGACAAACTTTAGCGTCTCTGGCGAATTGCATTGTGAAATGAGAGTTTAGTTATCGAGAATAACATTATAGTTGTAATTTGAATTTATTAATGGCGCTGCAAAATTGTTTATCGTACATTGCCACATATGGGGTTGTTTACGTTTAGAATGTCACAAGTTTGACCAAAGTCATTAGTTGATGTTAGGAAACCAGTGACGCACTTGGAAGTGACTCGAGGAAACTATTCGTGTCCGAACCGGTTGTTGAGGCAAACGAACTAATTTGAACTTCACTCGAGAACAACAACAACCCATGTACTGTAGTCGATTTGTAAGATTAGAAATCTGTGAATTGTACACACAATTACCAATTTTCTATAGTTCAAGCACCCTTCTAGATCAGCATTTGCTGCCCTAAGTGAAGCCAACTCTTTATCGTTGAAACGCATTGTCTTTTATGTACCATACATTTAAATAATTTCACTAATAAACTTTGTTATTTTACTTTACCATTAATAAACTATGTAAAGTATGTAGTGTAATTTCAATGGGTACGGTGAAAGTCGAGTTTTAAGGCGTGCATCAAACAAGTGTACAGACATTTTTGTTCATTTTAGATGTTTTTGCCTGATTTTCCTTTTTTACCTATAAAAAGTCACAATGTTTTTCCTTGCGGACTATTGACTCAAAAGAAATATTTTGCATTGAGTATTTTAAATGTATTTATTAGTCACAAACAACACATTTTCAAGTATTTATGTACACAAGGCATCTTAACGTGATTCATAACAAGACTCACGATCATCTTTACGTAAAATTGTTATTAAAATCCTAAAATAAATAGTGACCTAGTGATAGTAGGCTTGACGAATCATATACAATATTTATCTAACTACAGCTATTGGATGGACACGTTGTTATTTCTGTTGATGCATAATTCTCACGATGTATGGAATGAGTAAGTTAACTAAATTTGTTCAATGAGGAATGATTTACAAGGATTTACAAGTAAAAATCGTGACCAAAATGAGTTTTGAATGGATGAGATGGGGTTTATTAGGGAATGTTGCTGAAAGTCAACAGTCCCGGAAGATCAAATAATTTATACCTGTGCCGCTAGATCAAAAACTACAATGTTTGCAGTGTCTGTAGATCAAAAATCCCAGAAAGTCAAATAGTACAGTCCGGGCTAAAAGTTTAGTCTATGTTAAAGCAATTGACTTATTGGGAATTTGACCTAATGCAACAGCAGGTTTAATATAACGAAATACGGTAAAATACAAGTTCAGTTTCGCTGAGTCAAAAGTGCCGGAAGATCAAAAGCAATAAAAGTGAACGTCGATTCAGTGTAAAGTAGACCTCCTGCAACGCTTACTACACCAACAAAACTCGCTTTTAGTTACTTCGTGTTTTGTCATAATTAGAATAGAGCTAAAATTATCATATTTGGTACATAGCTTATTTATTAATGCTTCTTGCCAACTGTTTGGTCAACACTGTAAATAGGTATAGTTTATGTAATGAAAAGCCTTTCGTCAAAATTTGTGGCATAAAATACACGCAAGGACGATCTGAACATTTCTGGTTATTATATACGTTTGTAAAAGGAAATCCATTTAATTGTAGAACTATTTTATGAGTTATAATGTAGTCTACATATAAACTGTGTAAATGTATTACGCCACGGAAGGGTTGAAACCTGTCCAAACTATCATATATATTATTATAACGTAAATGGGGTTTTTTCACGATTCTGAATCAACCAGTCGATGGATTTTCATTAGTTTTGTGTTGAAAGAAAGACAATTTTGAGAACTAGATAATTTCAAAGCCATAATTTAAAATTAGTGTCCCAGTTTTTTATAAATTAAGTTTTAGTTTTTAAAAAGTCTAGCAGCCAATGCTAACCTTCTCCAATAAGTCAATGCTTCTAGCTAGCTTTTAGTACAATATAATTTGCTTAACATAACAGCTGTAACATTCAGCATTTGTGACACAAATTCAGCATTTGGAAGAAAATTCAAATACATACTTATGGTTGACTTATTTATACTATGTATGTGTAATGCTGACCATTGATACATTTAATTCTTCGGTACGAGGATGGCAGATTAATTAAATGTGCATAGTAAAATACAGTAGTAGGATGTTCAAATTATTTTTTAAAGTATTCTTTGTAATCATCGATTTGTTTTAGTCCAATATAATTTGTTTAAACTAACAGCTGGTTGAATGTGCTATGTATACTTATAAAAGGCAAAGCCCTCACTGACACACTCACTCTCACTCACTCATCATCACTAATTCTCCCACTTCCCATTTACCTATGAGGCTGAAATTCGATACACCGATTCTTTGGGCATTAAATAGGAAAACTAAGTAGTTTTTATTATGATCGGGCATTCGGGCTCCGCCCCAGTGGCTCTGGAGTTTCCCATTTTACCTTATGATTTTTCATATTTAAAAGGAATTAATGAATCATAACAGCTGTGTCAATTTAACAATTTATGACAACAGCTAATTTGCAACCAAAAGCTGAGTGAGCGTTTCGAACGAACTTCAACCTGGAGGTGAGTTAACCCCAAGGCAAGTGAGCTCAGCGAACGAGCTCCAACCTAAAGGTGAGAGAGCGTAGCGAACGAACTTCAACCAGGACGTGATTGAGCCATGCGAACGAGCTAATCTTGAAAATTAATTAGTTTAACGGGGCAAAGCCAGCGGGTACAGCTTGTTATTCTATAGAATTATTAGGTTTTTAGCGAATTTCGCATATAGGGAATAAGCTATTACCGTATAACTCATGGGAACACCTGGACCCGGGACCGATGTAATTTTTCGTTTCGAGTCCCTAGAGGCCAAAAACACCATCCGTTCAAATTCATATATATGTAAGTGTATAAGACATTTTGGGGACTTGACTTTTTCGGGACTCGAGAATTTAGTACTTTTCGAGGACCTGTGCAATTTATTCCATTCCAAATGCAGCGCGTTATCGATCTTCACCCTTGTGTGGGCCTCCCATTCACTGACGGAATGTCTCGTGGCGTATGACGACCGGATATAAATAGTCACTTTAACACTCACTTATCTCGTTATTTTTTCAGCATATTCGTTGACCCGTCTGCAGGTCTGTTGATGGGCTGTCAGAGCGTCTGTTTTAATAACTGGAATGCGTTATGTATGTTTGCTGCTGATTACGGTGAAGTATTGTTAGAAATTCCACCTAATCTTTTTAAGTTACCCATTAAATTCATAGAAATAATAATATTTAACTGTTTGACGAGTACCCCTATTATATTCAAAATACTCAACGGCCCAATCCAATGTCACGTTTCGTATTTTGTATACTACCGTTAATTACTAGACTTAATTACTAGCTTCATTCCCACTGTTCTTGTGAACTTAACTCTAGATCAGACTGTTGCTTCATCCGCTTCTTCATCAGTTAATTTTTCATCTTAAAATCTAAAAAAATATCTTTTTGGTACCTATGTTATCACCCACGGGATCTTTGAATAATTTTAGGCTTAACTGAATCTGAAGTATGTGGTTTGGTGGTTGATCATTGTAATGAATTATATAAGATTAACCTGCATTACACTATCGACAAATTAACTATCAAATATTTATTAAAACACTGAAGCATACTGCAAACGCTGAGTCATACTGCAGCAAAAACAGCCGTATTTAGTGAGCTTAAGTAGGTCTTTTCACTATTTTCTCCCTAGGAAGTGAAAGTCAGCTGATTTAAACTCAGTTGTGAGCTTCGATTGTATGCAATCGCATGTATCGAAAGTATGTATAATTTTTTTCACCACACTATGATGTTTTAGTGGTTTTACATACGTTAATTGGTGGCTGAAAGTTACGTTTTGCTGGCCATGCCAGCTGTCATCGTTATTCGGGGACCGAGCAGGTCCCTAGCAGCGACCACAGAATTAAAATTTTAATTTTAATTCTGTGGTCGCTGGTCCCTAGGGCCGCAAAATTAGCTGCCCGCTTACTTACTTAAAACATGAATGCATATTAAATACACAATCAGTATCCATAGAATTATTTTATTGTCACCGTTGCCTAGCAAATATTAATTTTTATTTTTGCTGATTCCTCGAATTATTTCTTCACATAACCTTAAAGTTGTAGTTGTGTTGACCATCAGTGTGCATTATTATAGAGGTGAATAGTGGCAATAGGGTATAGTGTGGTGCAAAATAGCGTTCGTACCACGGACCGAAATGGTTTTGCAGCTCTCGATCGAGACGAAGTCGGGAACTTAAAAACTATCTCGAGCCTGAAAACCTTATTTTTGGCCCTAGGTACGAAATCTATATAATTAATACGCTACATGAAACTTTGTCGGTTGAACTCCTCCGCCATTTCTTAACCGATTTTATCAATTGACGTCTCATTGGAAAGAGTGTGTCGCGTAGATTTGCAAACTGGCCTCACATTTTTGAATACGTCCCTAGGGCTCTGCCCCAGTGGCTTTGAAAGTTCCCATGTTATCCTTATGGAGAACATAATTGTTTACATTTTGATCAGCTGTATAATTTAATTGCTGTTATTTATTTTTCAATTCAATGAAACCATCGATTGAAACGCATTGAGCAGTACATTTATTTACTATTTGAGTTTGTGTAAACATAACCCCCAAGACGGATCGTGTTAGTATGGTTGTATCTGAAATTTGTGTGTGTATCGTTGTTTTTTGTCGCTATGACGGATCGTGTTAGCATGACTGTAACTTAAATTTGTGCATTTATCGTTGTTTTGTGTAGCTATAATTTGTTTATTTGTTGTTTTTTTCTTTTAAATGTCTCAGACGTGACGACAACGAAACATAGACGGAGGCGTAATCGTGATAACGACCGCAGCTACAGAACAGTGGCGCATAATAGGCTTAACTCATCACAGTCGGCAACTGACTATGGACAATCTCAACTATTAGGTTACAAATGCGCCCTAACACTACCCCAAAACGACTTTTCGTTATCAATTGGCCCTCTATCAATGACCTGTGTTGCCTGTACAGCAAGGCATTTTGATAAGGAGAAAACCGGCAGGAATTCTTTTTTTATCAATAACGAAGATAAACATGGACAACCTTATATGGCTATAAGTCAGGAAATGTTTGTAGAAAACATTAAAAAGCAATACCAGGTTATGAAATATGATACAATATTTACAGGAAATGTTAATTACTGTTATATACATCGTGAGTATCTCCATGAGTTACACACAGGTAATCTTTGAGTTGTCTGTTTTGAACTCATTGTAAATAGCCTATCCGTTTTATAGCGTTATTCTTTTTGAACTCCTGTAATACTTTGAAATTGCTCGAATTCGAGCAACATGTACACTAGTATACTATTAAATGGGTTGTAGCTTAATCGGGTTTCAACTTTATTTAATTTACAGTCTGTTTCAAAAGTAGAGAAATAAGCAAATACATTAACAATAATACAACGTTAAAAGTATAGTGATTTACCACTCTCAACACTAGCTAACAAAGACAATTTTGATAACACAGCAACACAGCCGAATCTGAATGGGAGGTTTAATGTCGTAAATGGTGTTGTGATTGTCCAATAAATTTAGTGCAAGATGAGAGCTCGCCTTGTGGTCGGAAACTTGACCAAAATTATGTATTTTTCCAACTTATCTATATTTACCCTATGCTATAAATAAGACATGTAAATGGAATTTCTTCTATTTGGTTTTATTTTCTGTTTACATTTAGTTGTTATTTCGTTACCTACATGGCAACCCATACGGCCCAAGTTATTTTTTTAAATTTTAAATTCGTTTCTTGTGTTTATTTTTGAGCCTATTTTAATTTATAAAGGGATTCATCACATCTACAGGAAAATATCTTTCATTTGGTACCAACCGCGTGTAATTCGTTCCAGTAGTATGGTCAGGCTAGCTGTCATAAGTTTTGCAAAAGTTGTTTTGTATAAGACGATTTTGAATGATTTTCCAATTTGATAATCTTTTTCCACTAGATTTTGTAATTTCTTCTTTGACTTTTCAAATTCTAAGAGTATTATGAAGTGTTCTGTTAGTAACAAACCAAGGTGCGTTGACCATTTTACGTAGCAATTTTGATTGGTATCGTTGAAAAATTTCAATGTTTGAGGTACTTGATGATCCCCAAAGTTGGATCCCATAAGTCAAAATTGGTTTTATAACTTTTCTGCAAAGTAACATTATTTTGTGTACTAAGTTTTGATTTAGATCCAAGAAGACAATTAAGCTTAGTTATTTTAAAATTTAGATATTGTCTTTTAGTCCAGATATGTGCCTTCCAATTAAGCTTTGCATCTAAGTGCATGCCCAAGTATTTTATTTCTGTTACTTTAGGGTGGTGAATATTGTTCATGGATACTGGAGGACATGTAGCCAGATTTAGGGTAAAAGTAATGTTTTCTGATTTATTTTCACTAATTTTGAACCTCCATGTTTTAAACCAATGTGAAATTTCATCCAAATTTAACTGTAAATTTGCTGTAGTTTGAACCGGTTTGTCGTGGACAGATAAAATGGTCATATCATCCGCAAATGTGGCAACCATAGTGTTTACAATTTCTGGTAGGTCCGATGTATAGGGAATGGTTCGTAATATGGAATGTATATTGAAGTATGGTTCAAGTACGCTTTCTTTGGGGATTCCTGATTCTATTGGGTAAAGGTCAGTTAAATAATTTTTATGTTTAATTTGGAAAGTTCTGTTTGTAAGATATGATTTTTAAATATGAAAAACTGAATGGGGTAGCTAAATGTGGCATTCTTGTCAATAGTTCGATATATCGATAGTAATATACACTAACACAATCGTAATAAACGAAATAATTTAATTATATTTACTAAACAGATGCTTGTTTGCATTAGCAAAATAAATAACAATTTAGAAGTCATTTTGAGAAGTTATCTTAGTATTTCTGTTAAAGAAATGACATTTCTTCATAATCTTAACATCTCAAATTACTTTAATACTTTCTTCTGAAATGGCTACCATACTAAATTCAAACTCACATAACAAGAAATTAAATAACATCTAAACATAAATTAAAAAGTTTTACACCACAATTAAAAAAACAAATGTACGATTGCTCTTGCTCATTCTTCATCAGATTAGGCATAGGCACGAGACCCTCCTTCATTGCGCAGTCTGTAGTCTTGGAGATAAGAGAGATATGCGGTAAAGATAAGGAAGAACTGGAAAGGTCCGTTGTGGGTTTGCAATATTTATCTCAAAATCCAGCGCAAGGTTAACTAAATTTTGGAATTAGGGTCTGAATACGTCATTGGTGAAATCCAGGAGGCAATACTGAACTTGCACTACTTATGTTTTATCGCATTTTTTACCTTATCTACCAAAATTATGCTATTTTCCTTTGGCACTTTAGGGGGAAACGACTATTTCACCCTGAAAATCACGTTTGGAAATCGAGAAAAGCTTTAGAAATCGGCGATTATAAGCGCTCGAAAAATCTTTTTTTCTTTTAATGGAAGCCTATTTTTTATTATTCGAGTCATTTCAAACTTCTTTTCCTCTTGCACTTTTTCAGCAAACACATATTTAACCACGAAAAACACGTTTGAAAATCGTTAAAAGCGTTATAAATCATTAATATCGCCACATTTGACTGGTAAGTGTCAATAAAAGAGTGTAAAAGAGTCCTTGGAGCCTAGACGTTGTAACTCATAAAACAATGTAAGAACTACAAAGACAATTTATAATTTAACAATATACTAGATATTTAAATTACAATCACTCTGATGTTTGAAAAAATATTTTTGGACTGTAAATAAATCTCCAGCTGCTGTCTGAAATTAACGTAATTAACATCGCTCTTATGGGGGACAAATCCAAGATGGCTGTTAGCTTTCATTGACTCCACTGGAGAACAATAAAAAACTACAAAGAACATTTCTAATCTCACACTATACTCGATGTTAAATTATAATCACTTTGGTGTTTGAAAAAATATTTTTGGACGATAAATCGCTCTTCAGCAGCTGTTTGAAATTATCCAAAATGGCCACTAGCCTCCAAGGACTCCCTAAAATAACCTTTAGCTGAGCTCCTCAGCCCTAACCTAAGCTGGGTTTACCCAAAATCGGTAATTTTCGGCACTTTGCTGATCTAATTTAATCAAATCTAATTACCAACACTAGTCAACTATAATTGGATGTTTTTTTAAACTATTAGTATGACTGCAAACGTATAATTATTTTCACACACAATGTATACATTTACAATTGTTAAAGGACCCCAAATCGATATCGATAGAACTAACTCCATTGTTTTAAATGCTTGCTTCAGACCAATTAATCAAATTTAGCCAATTATAAATGTTGCTACATTAGAATTTCGTCGTATATCTACATCTATATCTATACTAATATATAAAAATGAGATGGTGTGTGTTTGTCTGTCTGTCTGCTACTTTATAACGCAAAAACCACTGAACCGATTGAAACAAAATTTTATATTAAGGTAGCTTATACACCAGGTTAAAATATAGGCCTATTCCTTTTATCATATTCCCTTTAGGCAACGCCCCATGGGCTTCCAAAGTTTCAATGTTTACATTTTGGAAGAATGTAAATAGTCAAAAATATGAATTGAAGTCAGCTGTAAATATTATAATTTGACAGTTCAAATAGCAGAGGTTAAGAGGTACAGGTTCTGCTGCCAAGATTCTAAAGCTTTATGATTATGAGAATAGTCTGATTAAAATATTTATGAAATTATACTTATTTTCATGGAAACAGAAGGATTTTATACATTACAATGTATACATTTTTGGAATAATTTTTATATGGTACCTTTTTGTTTACGAATTTGAACTGATAAACAAATGTTTGAATCATGATTTTAATAGGTTTTAAAAACCAAGAGATGCCGTATATGTACTGTACAGTTTATAAAAATTAACTGACTCAACGTTTACAATTGTTGTATTAATTAAATTTACAAACTAAATTTCAACTACACCTACTTTCATTCAGTCCAGAGGTAGCTAGCTATTACTTATACTTTCTTCTATCATCTAATTCACATTCACTTTTTTACATTTACTGAAACCTCCTTAGTATAGTTCGGCCGCTGAAAGCGACCTCCTCCAGCATTAGTTTAGCATTAGCGCGCAGGTCGTTTTCTAAGCGGCCGAACTATAGATGTGTTCTTACAACCCTGCTTTAATTTGACTAAGGAGAATACATATCACAAAACTAAGCTGCACTCAATTCACTTTTGTTTCTAAAATCAATTCAATATCTATAACATAACTATTTTTCATTGTCAATGTTTTAAACGATGATTTAATTACAAATACATACACGTTTCGAACTATGGAACGAGTTAAAATAATAACTAATTTGTATTATGTTGTTGAGTTATACATAAATTGATGAAATTTGTGCCTGATTAAGAGTAATAGTGGTTGGCTTTCTAACAAAAGGTAATACAAGTTTTCCATTAGTTTGTCTTTTCTTGTTATCGTGATATATACACACTGATCTGCAGGTAAAGATTTAACTTGGAAAAAAGCTCAGTTGCTACGGTAAAACATATCAATTGTATATGAAATCATTAAAAACGGGGTTTTCTTTACTACAGTGCTTTAAGTTATATACGATTTTTCCCCTTAGTTATTTTAAATGTACGTTTATCAACGAAATAAATAAGTAAGCTTATCATTTGAAAATTGAATCATAAGGGTATATTATTTCCATCAGCGCCTCATATCATTCCTAGCCTTATAAACTTATAGAAAAAACATCTTTCTAACTAGCCTAGCCTTAAAGAAAGATATTTTTTCAAACTAAGAGTTTCAATTGAGTTATGTTCCAGAAAACAACGAGGAACGTGTAACTATTTCATACAACAGAGTTCAAGATCAAATGTTTCGCTTTAGTGTCCTCTCCGTTGCGAAGCGCGGTTACAAGCTAGTTGAAAATAATTGTATTTATTACAAGCCAAAGGTGTCTTATAGATTCCGAGTAAATTATTATAAACTATCAAATGGAGCATGTAAAGTGCATTATAAATAATCAACAAACCCTATCATAATTGACTATTGATTCAGTTACTGATTCGGGAATTACAATTAATTGCTGATGATAACTGAATGCTCTGACATGAAGCAGTGTTCTTCTTTACCTATAAAACAATGTTGACACCTTTCTTCACTGATCACGTAATGCGTGATTTTCTATAAAGTCTTGGAAAAATAAAAGGAAAAATAGATAGACTACAGGTGTACTGTATGTGGTTTACACACAAATATTCATCAAACTGTGTGATAGTTTGTTATAGCAATGAACAATTTGAGAGTATCGTATTGTTTAAGTCGATGGAAAATCTCTGTTGATCCTGTTTTACAAGCAAACCAAAAAGATACAGTGGTCACCACTCTATGCGACATATTCTAGCCAGAAAATTGTAATCGTATGATTCTATAAGCATTGGTAGGATTGCAAAGTACTACACAAACATTATTTCAAGGGTAATAACAGTCACAATTTCCGCTGACTTTAAAAGAGTCAACTAAACTATTATACTAATGGACACACAACTAAATGGAACAACTAATGGAAATTCTCACGATGCACATTCGTTCGATATAAGCATTGAGTATACACGTCAGTACATACGTGTATACCCAATGATATAAGCAACGGTTCTTGCAATTTATTGCTTATTGTTTTTTAGAGTTGTTTTCGGACTTACTCTGTTTTCGGACTTACTCACACTCGTATAAGGTTTTCCACGTTTGTCATTGATAATGTAGCCATGTTGCTTTGAAATGGCGACCATACAAAATGTATGCATTTTAAGCCAAGTATGGATGGAGATGAGTGTGGGATGAGTGGAGCGATCTTGTTGTCCTGTTTGTGACTAAGGCCGACATAATCCTTAGACACAGCTGTTAATTAATAGTGCATACAGTCAATTAATAGCAGCAGAGGTCAAGTTTGGTATCAAATTAAAGGTTTTATTCATAAAAAAACATTGCTGCAAACCCAAACTCAAACGAGGATGATGATAATAACGTTAATGATGTCGCTAAAACGTATCGTTTGAAATTTAACAGCTGAAAATAAGTGAAATAGAAAAGGTTTTGGTTAAATCCATCAAATTGTAATTGGACACTAGTAAATACTAGTGCACTTGTTGCTACCTCCCCCCTTCGGTTTCATGTATTCCTCTCAATCAGTTCAAACCTAGGAGGATTAAACATTAATGTTAATTAATGTTAAATCAAACCTGAAACACCCAGATCGAAACTCGCCTGTCGTTATTTTACCATCGCCTGTTTTTTAAATATATTTTTCAAAAAAGAAATATTATATTGATTTACTTTGGATTTTAAAAATGTTAACGTTTTATTTTGTTAAAGATTTATGGTGATACGTAAATATTGTGGTGTAGTAGAGTATATTCTATTGTAGTTAAGTGTTAAATTTTGAAATTTTAGGGTGAATCGAGATGAATCTTTGTTTATAACATGGGTCTCTCCTACCTTAACATACATACCAAGTTTGATAAACATCGGTTGGAAAAGTGCAAAGATAAATATTTGTATGTAAAAAATACAAAATGGCGGATATCTGGTTAACGAAATGATTTTGGAAAAAATGTTATCCTTGATTTTCTGTTTATTTTGACCCAAGGAATTACTAGGTAAAGTATCTCCCCGCTTATTTTAACACCCTGTTTATGATGTATTCTTATAAGTGAAAAATGTTAGCTGGTAATAAAGAAAGATGTTTTATAAATAATATGAATGTACTGGTGATCTGTATATTCACCTTTTTCTTGTCCTTAGATAAATTAAATTAGATAAATTAAAAGTCCACTCAGCAGTCGCATCGTACGATGTAGTTCTTTCCATGCGTTGCGAAATGCTAAATTTGCCGTCCTCTTCAACCCAAGTTATCTACTGAACCACTGATTGTAAAAAATTCAAAAAAATATATTTTACGCATCACACTTTTGGCTACAATTTTGCCACAGACAAAACCTCTCTAACCCAAAAACAAAAAAAAATCTCGCATGCTAACTTTTTCATGTTAGAAATCACGATTTAAAACTATTTCACCATACAAATAATTTTTTATTAATTAGATCGGTAAATAGTTTAAAGTTCCAACAAAATAGTCATCGAGTAGGACTAACCAAGAAGCTCTGTGCCAAATTTCAAAATTTTAGCACAACTTTAAGAACACCAAAACACGAAATTATTGAAGACATGCGTCGAGAGGACTATCGTTGTTTTTAACAGATTATACTTTTGACCTTCCGGCACTGTTGACTCAGCGAAACTGAACTTATATTTGATCTTATTTCGTTATATTAAAACTGCTGTTGCATTAAGTCAAATTCCCAATAAGTCAATTGCTTTAACATAGACTAAACTTTTAGCCCAGACTGTACTATTTGACTTTCTGGGATTTTTGATCTACAGACACTGCAAACATTGTAGTTTTTGACCTAGCGGCACAGGTATAAATTATTTGACCTTCCGGGACTGTTGACTTTCTGCAACGCGTCCGGTTTATTACCATATAATATCATATTGCATTAACTAAAACCATATCTTGGCTTAATATCAAGACATTAGTTAAAATCGAGAAAAAATGAAAATATTTTATATTTGTGTGACCGTGCATCGCCCAGATCTAAATAATCACCTTCACAACAATGGGAACAAATGAAAACGTCATAAAATCAATATTTATCGTGCTAAAAAATGTGGAAAAACGTATTTGTTTATGAACAGATTTCAAGCATTGTTAGATCAGAGATTGAGTGTTATAAAATATTTTGTATAGGTACGTTAAAAACATAGATATTTCAAATAGAAAATTTTAAATGGCCGCCATTTTCAATTGAAACCTAGATAAGAAATTTGATGTCCGTCTGTTGGAAGACAATCGATCAACTAGATTTTAGTTTATGTAGTTTATACACCTGTAAAAAAATTTGGCCTACATACAAAACACAGGAGAGTCAGAAACCAGGCCTTTAAGACAAACATTTTTTCATGAAACAAAAGAAAATTTCCCTAATTAGTTTTTATGCAACCTGTATATTTAATACAATGAAATAATTAACAAATATATTCAGTCTAAATAATTTAAATAAACACATCACTATTGCTAATTAATCACGCGGAAGGAAAATCCCAAAGATAACCAATATTCACATGTTGTTTGAAAACATCGTTTCGCAACGTTTAGTAATTGTTACAAAACAACCAAAACTGCGGAAGCTGAGTGTGTTTTTCGGATTTTGGACCGACTATCTTCAGCAGTGCCTCCGTGATATACACCACGAGGCTGATAAACAGCTGACGCCCACGCTATCGACAATATTTGTATTGTTATAACAATATGTTAGGTTTCATTTCCTCAAAATGTTGTGAGTAAAAACCTAATTTGACTTCATATTAAACAAGTTGCAAATAAAAAGGTCACCGAACGCACGATTGAAATGTGTATGGGAATTACAGTACTTGACCAGCTAATGACATATGCTGTGTCAAGTGATAAATCAATCAGCTGTTTGCTATGATACTGCATTGATTTTAATTAATATTCAGCCCAATACACTAGTAAACTCTGGTGAGATCGTCCTGAACGTCTATTTTCTCGGCTTCAAATTTGTATATCATATGGGAAGTCTATTCTGTGTATAGCCTAACCTACTTCTCTTAATTGTTAATTTTCCTGGAAACAGTGGTAAAACGACCGTGTTAATTTTTTTTAATTATTTCTACAGATTTTTGTTTACTATTTTCAACAGCTCATTTACTTTGAGCGAATAAGGCCTTAAAATATAGATTTGTTTCAAAACAAGGAGATAGATGTAGATGTTTAGGCCTACTAAATTTTTAATATCAAAATCATATAGTTTTCCGTATTTGTCAATGTTGTAAATGGGGCATATACAATATAACCTCATAACCCAAAAAGGAAACTTGAGACAATCTAGATTTGATAACAGTCCTTACAACTTTTGTTGTATTTATTTTAACAAGTAAGAAAAGTAATTCAATCAAAATGTATTTAAGGTATATCACTACTCAGAATAAGAATACCTGAAATTGTATTTAAGAAGCTATTATAGTTTAATAATGCTAGATAATAATTTAGGACTAAAGTTTCTCAAATGTTTCAAATAAAATGACTACGTTTTTAAAACATCAAAAAACTGTTTAGTAGTAGCATTGATTTTATGTGTGGATATAAAGTCAATGGTAGTAGTTTAGTAGTGACTAGTTGAGTATAGTCAAATTGCATATGTTACTGCGTTTCTTATTAATGATTGTAGGTTCACAATATAGTCTGTATGAATGAACATGTCTCCTGAACCTACAGTATGTCTATCTGGAGACTGGCTAGTGGTCTAAACTACGGGAAATGTTTAGGTAGACGGTGGGCCAAGAGACATGTTCCATTGCACATACTCAAAAAAATAAATAGAATCAGGATTTGAACTGTTCCCCCTCAAAAAAGCAAAATACCAAAGAGTTTAGATACACACAAAAATACCAAACTCATTCAGAGGCTCATTTAGCTAAATAAAATATTCATTTAACTAAAACACCCAAAGAAATATTTACTGTTAAAAATTCACGCAAGAACTACTTCCTTCCCGTGACTCAAGAGTGGGATAGCCGCGGAGGCAATGGCTAGGAGGTCCTTGATGAAGTAGGTCTAGGTCGTCCAGTAACAGCTGACAGATTACATGTAAACAACTGGCAACACAGGATAAACAGAAATGAGACTAACTAGATCGGGAAAACTGTATAGTCGATTTTCAAAATAACATTATTGACTTAAGATAACATGATTTAACTTAGTAGGGCCTACCTTTGTTGCCGTAGTGTTTTAGTTATTTGTGTATGCACTATAGTTTAAACCAAAATTATGACTATGCAATTTTTATATATTATAAGATCCACAAATTCAGTTGGGGACGCAACTAGGGGTATTTTACCCAAATATGATTGCCGGATGAGTGTAGAATGGAGTGAAATGCCTTGTGCAGCTTCGTTACCCATTAAACCCACTTTTTTCTTTAGTCAGAACCATTTATAACATGCTAAATGATCGACTACAAAAATCCTTGTTGGGGTACAACTGGTCCAGTTTCGTATTTTATCAGGATCGAACCGGCAACCTTTTGATTGTAAGGCGAGCATTACAACCACTTATTTACTAGCTATGTAACTTTATCGTCTGATAGTTTTAGGTTATTTAGATTACTAAAAGAAGGATAAATAACTAGATACAAAACAAAGATGTCGTAGGTTCGGATTTTGGTATTTGCCGTTACTACTTTATCTGTACATTCCACCCTTAACGGCTCATATCTTGCTTTGCTTTGCTGGATACGTTCCACCATATAGTCAATGGTTCCACGCACAGGCACGAGACCTATTTGGACGCGCAAATGCAAGGTTAAAAGTGCATAGACAAATCAAATATTCTCAACCTACTTTTGGGAACACAGTTTTAACCGAATACCTGATTCCCGTGCGTAGGACGGCTAGTCTGAAATGAAGCAACTAAAATGATACAATATCACAATTATTACTACTACTTATTTTCGAATTTTCAATAATGTTACACAAACTTATCCACCAAGTGTTCAAAGATCTGAACAAACACTGTTTAACAACGAAGCAATGATAACAGGATGTCCATATTGTCACTTTGACGGTCAATGTCAATAGACTTGGTCAATACAGAGACAATTGACCTACCAAGTACTTTACTGACTGCAAACTCTTCAACTCCTTATCTATCAACTTTAAAAGAATCTATCAATACTATGAAACGATGATGGACTTGTGAAATGTCCAGTTTCGCCTAATCTAAGATTCTAACCAATTTATTTTGCGGATACATACAATTTACAGTATTTCTGTCAAAATTAGTATCGTTACGAGAAACAGTAATAATTTGGTTAGTAAATCAATTGATGATTATAGGCCTAAATCATAACTAAATACAAATCAAACCCCCGATTTATTGCTGAAAATGACATGTTGTTGCTTGTTTTGTTGCCGTAGTTTGGTTAGTTTAGCTGTTCCAATATCTTCTTATCGCGTGCTACCTAGGACTTGCACCAATTAGTTAAATTAGCTTCATTTCCTACGGATACGGGATAAAGTTTGATAAAAAATACATTTTGACTTTTTCCGACTAAAGTTGAATGCCAGAGAAATCCCCTTGACCCAATCCAGGCCTCAACTGATTACAAGAAAATTGTTTTCTTACAAAAACTGTGTCGAGGCTTTTTATTATAGTAATGGTAGGCCTACTAAGTTACGGCATGTTTATAATACTTCAGGTCGGCAAACGACTAACGAAAGATATCTTAAAATGCATTTCTTCACTCGTGCAACACAAAGTCTCGAGTTTGTAAATTCTGCACGTAGGATTATTTTCGCTAATTATCACATTGAGATGCTCAATTCCGTTCACGCAAACCGAAGGTTAGACAACAATCCGCATATTAGACTGTTCATTGTAAAATACAAGAGGCACTCGCAAGGTTCGTCCTACTGTAAGTTCCTAATGTGCTTAGCAGAACGCCTTACGTCATAGTTTTTACAATAATTAATTTGGATATTTTGACAATTACCGTATCGCATCAGATAGTTAATTTGTAAAACCTTGGAGGCACTCGAAAGATCAATCCTTTACGTTCCTGTTTTTTTCTGCCGAACCAATTTAAAATATTATGCTCTTTTCGATCTAAAATTGGTTGACAAAATTTCACTAGATTTTTACCTGAACTATTTGAAAAGCTACTTAAAGTCTTCTACACTTTACACTGCATTTGATCTTTGTCGAGAAAGTATGTGCGATTTAATTATCGTACATTTCGCAATGATACGATAATTATCGTTTATCTAGATACGACACGATACAACATATAATTGTCGTACCACTGCGCCGGGTTTACAAATAATGATACGATAATTATAATTATATGATACGAGAACTATCGTATCACGCATTGCGACTGACACAAAAACAGCTGTTTTCTCGTCACTCGTGCAGGCATTGGAACCACGTGTCTTATGTCATATCACATCTGGATCTAAGATCACCAATCAGATCTCAGCTGATACCGATAACATTTAACCTCAAAACCTTTGACTGTCACAGTCATAGGTCGCCGACCTCACTGTTGACAGGGATTGACGTAAACTAATTAATTGCTAAAGATGCAGTCAATATAGTTGTTTATCAATAGGAGCCTGGCTCTTGAAAAATTTGCAATTCTTTAACGACCATTAACATTTGACCAATAGTCGTATGTGCATATTATGGGGTTATCTTAGCTTTTGATATTTGGCATAGTCCATTACTGTTTCATTGACACATATATGACAACACAGTATAATTTGTATTCAAGGTGAATAATAGTGAAGAATTTAGAGTAAAAGAAATGCAGCTCTTTCTCTAGCCTAAACTAATTCAAAGTTGATGACTTTCTTCAAAATCAAGCCAAAATTTTTGATCAATAGCTGAGCACCATACTCTGTTCACAAAATTTAAGCTTTAAGGGGAAGTTCCCCTACTTCTTTTTTGCTTGTTGCAGCTAATTTGAGGTTTTAGATATGCTCAGCTGTTAAATATTGTTTTAAAGGAGTTAAATATTGTTTGTTTTATTTGTTTATTGTGTTAAATATTGTTTTTTGAATCAAATGGAGGGGATAGATTTCTTCCCCTAAAACCACATCAATTTTGTGAATGGATTATGACATAGTTAGTATTGTAATATTAAATAAATTCTTTATCAGCATCTTACATGTTATTGTGTTATTAAATTACCTGAAAGCACAAAAATATGTCAAATAACACTTATAATGATTATTTACACTTATACTGTTTACTCACAAGACAGTTATATAAAAGATGGTAAGTGGAGATCGATTTTGATTGGACACTCCAATCATCATCAGACCCAATAGGTGAATCATTCGCCTATTGGGTCTGATGATGATTGGAGTGTCCAATCAAAATCGATCTCCACTTACCATCTTTTATATAACTGTCTTGTGAGTAAACAGTATAAGTGTAAATATATTATTATAAGTGTTATTTGATGATTCTTGTGCTTTCAGGTATTGCAATAATTACGCACATTTTAAATATTTTATGTAAACATTTTCTTATATCCGTATTGAGCTTGGTACTTTCCAAGAAGTCATAAGATGATAGGAAAGTCTTGTCCCAGTTTCCAAATGAAGGTTGGGAAGTGAGACCTTGGATTAGCCATCAATCTGTCACAGTTGCATTGGCAACTAAATTATCACAGTACAATGCAACTGTCGCTTTATAAGCTGTCCTTTATTCACCTTGATTACTTTCGTTGAGGTTGTAAACAAAAGAGTATTGCAGAGTTTACAAATTTAAACAGTAACTATCAAATCTGTGAAAGCGGTCTAGGTTCTGATATTTTGATTTAATTTGACTCTCTTTTAATCACACAATCCAACAATTTAACTGTTTAAAGACACATTTTTCTTTTTAGAAAATGTTTAAACAACGAAAACTGAGGAGAGGAATAAATTTGAATGGATTTGGATTACAATTCTTTTACTGGCTGTCATTATCTTGATAGTTATAGTGGCTGGAAGTCAAAATTTCTAAATATAGCTTTTTGATGGTTAGAAATTGTACCTACCCATGTCCCCTAATAGTCATAAAGCTAAAAATCAAGTGGTGTTTATCAGCAACAAAGCTACAAAATGCATCTTTCTTGTTAGCTTTTAAAATGTGTTCCTAGCTGCATTTCCCTGACAAATAAGATTTCTTTGGTCGGAATAGTAGGTGTTAAAACCGAATAACCCACAAAACTGTATAGAATCATTTAATCTTTCTTAGAAATGAAAACTTTTGGAGCTTTGGACGATTTGATGTACTGTACTGTAGCAAAGCTCAATCCCATATATTTTAGGTTTCCACATAGGCCTAATGTTCCCTTCCTCTCATAATTATTTTCTTAAGGATTAGTGTGATAGAGTTTTCCTTTATAATTAATTGAAAGTAATAAGTTATATTTAGCTAGGTATTCGGTCAGTGTTCAGGGAGGGTCTACCCCTGCCCTGATTTTAAGTAAGTCAGCGGGATGTAGAGAGATCTAAACTCTTAAAATTAGTCAATTAAACATTTTAAATTAATCTTTCGGTACAAACTAATCTGCTTAAAATTCAACGTAGTCAACCAATGGGAGGGAAGTTTACCTTTAAAATATCAAGATTGACCATCAAGGTAAAAACCAAATTAATTTTTACCATAATAAATAGCGTAACTATGTTGAACAAAATTGATCATTTGGTTCATTCCATTAGAATTTGTTTGTTAGTTAATTTTCTTGCACATCAGATATGAGTAAATACATTGACGCAATTGAAGGTTATAAGGTCTTTGACCTTGGCCCTGGTTATTACTTAAGCTGTTTTTATTAAACTGCATTCCATGTACAGAGTTAATTAATTAAGGCGTTAAAATTCAAATGTTTTGTCTTTAATAAACAAAAATTGACCTAGCGTAAAAGAGTAAAATTATTAATGTATAATTTTTATAAAGAAATGTGAGCATCAGTTTTCATTACAAAATTGTTAATTTTATTCTGCTATTTTGCTCAGTTTAGATATATTAATTTTTTTTTCAAGGTTGGTCAAGGCTGATCCAAAAAGTAAAAATCCATTTAATTGGGGTTGCTATGTAAAGTGGTAAAGTTTATCTTTAAATTTGATTTTACAAAGGTATATGCAACTTCATTTCGATGTTATTTTACTATCGGACTTGTGGTTGTAAACATAGTAATTATTACACAGTTAATTAAAATGTCAGCGATACATATACAAATTAGTTGCGCTTAATTGCGATTAAGCCAAAACCACACAATTAAGTGCCCAAATGATTACCGATAGTAATCATTTAATTGTAACAATTTGTCCAAATTAATCAAAGTAATTGCTTATTAATTGGTATCTCATTCTAACTAGTGTCATCTCAACTTAAATTCAATTAAGAATAATTTAATGAATTTAATGGGTGATAAAACAGTGTTAAACTAAGTGAGAAAATTATCAGTGATAATTTACGAAGTTATAAAAAAGATTTTTAAATCAATTTGTCAAGTTTTGTATACTGTAATTTATGAACTAGACTACAAGAATAATTTTGTAAAATAGTGCTCTTGTGGGATAGGTAACAAACTTTCCTGTTCATTTTCCTGTCAAGAATCATGTCTTATCAGGTTTGGTTCCAATATTATTTGATTTGACAGTTTCAATGTTCATAAAACTACTAATTCTTCACACCCTCAACTTATATTCACAAAATAAAAATAATTTCATGTCAAATACCTTTTCACAGAAAAAAATTATATTCTAACAAAACACAAATTTGTTAAATTGAGAAAATCTTATGCATATAACCTCTAGGCTACAGGTGCAAATTTAACTCCTTTAAACTTAAGTATTCCATAACCCCCTTATATGATATTATAGCTAAAGTTGTTCAAAATGTGTTACTTACAAAATGCCCAAGTTATGTTACAATGCACACACACTCACACACTGCGTTCTACAAAGTGGACTCGGATCATGATGGACAAAGTTCACAGAATATCAGGTGACCTTCAGTTGCCTTTGCTTAAACAATGTCCAAACCATGAGCATCCACTCCACATTCTCATCAGCTGATCAACAATAGTTTTCCTTTTGCAAGGTTAAAATATTAGTTGAGCAAATGGTTTGTTGGAGAAAATGGTTTCAAAATTGTGAACTGCAAATTTGGGTTGATTAAATGTCACTTTATAATAATGGGGCCAATTAATTGTTGATATAAAAATGTAGGAAAGTAAAAACTGAAATAAAAGTTGAAAAGTTAATTTCAAACAACTAAAATCAAACTATCAATAGATATTTTAGTAAAAAAATTAGGTTTCCTCCATATTTCTTTGTAAGGTGGAATGGTAAATCCTATATCCAGTACCACTATACTTTTTCAATTTCATGTCCCCAGAGGCCAAAACACTATTTAATTTATATATATATATATATATATATATATATATATATATGTATGTATGTGTCCGTGAATGTGATAGTTTAAATAATTTTTGTCCGATTTCGATTAAATTTGACTTGAAGGTGTAGGGCCGGATAAACTTGAATAAGTTTGCAAACCAGAAAGATCAAGTCATGAAAACAGGGTATTATGGGGTTGTTTCAATTTTTCTTCTTTAAACATGGAAATGCCTAATTTTCATTACAATCATCGTGTAAAAAAAAAACTAATAATTCTGTAAAACAAAGTGTTGCTGTACAATTAAAGGTAACAGAGAAAATCCCTCAAAAATTTAGACCTAAATTATATTCTTATGGTGAAAAGGAGAAAAAGGAAAAGTTTTCCTCCCAGACAAGGACTTTCTTTGTATAGGAGAACTCTCTCTTATATAATCTATTTCATACAACATAAATTTCATACATATGCCTAAATCAACATTTTCATACAGCAAAAGTCATAACATTTTATTTTACTACTAGAGAAATAATATTTTAAGTTCACATAAATCAATCAAGAAGGCTTTAATAATGAACTGCAGGATTACCGTTATCATAAGAGGTGTGAGGTACAGAAAATACAAGTTTTGAATCAAGTTTTATTTAATAACTGGTAACAATTTCAGACTTTATTAATTTTGCACTTCTCTGTACACTCTCATTTGAGGTAAACTAGATTAAATACAATCTGAGGGACGGATTAAAACAAAATGCACATTAAAAGCTTGGAAAATAAATGCATAAAATATTTCTTGTATAAAAGTGTTATATTTAATTTGGTGGGTGTAACTGCTAAGTAGGGAAGACACAATTTTAACTAACTTTGGATCACTGTGAAGTTTGGATAAAAGAAAAATATTTAGTTTTAGTATTGAAATTTGTGTTTCAAATTAAAAAGTTTCTCTGCTGAACAAGGAAATTTTGAAAAGAAAATGTTATTATTCAAGAATTGTTTTAATGAATAATGATTTGAATTCTGTTCTAGATCTGTGTTCTATGTAAATTTTTAAAGTAGAAGCAGTGCTCGATTTGCGGGGAAACGCGGTGGGATGGAGTTCCGGTACCTCTCTTTCAGACATATAAAAATATTATCATAAATAGGTACTAATCACATTAAATAGGTTAGTTCCGGAATCTCTTTTTTTTACAAACCAAGCACTGAGTAGAAGCATGTTTCACTAAAAAATTAATCACCATGACCTATTTGGTCAAACCAAAATTGTTATTTAAAAAAATTAACACGACAAATGTTGCTTTAAGTACTTAAAACATAAACATAGGAAGAGACATTGAGGAAAACTTCCATAGTTAGTTTTTAAATATTTTCAATACACAGAAAAATGGCTTCGTTTGAAGCACCAAAAAAAGTTGTTGAACATTGAGTTGACATTTGAGATGAGCTGGTCATGTGATTAAGAAAGGAGATGAAGCACCCGTTTAACAAGTAAGGAAGAAAAACAAAAACAATTGATTGAAGTATCAGTTTGTGAAGACTTAAGAAAATGTGGAAGAATAATAGAGTACAATAAATTAACAGGGAAAAGAATTGGATAAGAGATACGTGGATCAGACAAAGTTAAGGGTAAATGTTTGAAGTAAAAAACTACCAAGGGTATAATTGGCCATGGAAAAAAGTTTAAGTACGCTAAAATAATATGATATATGATACAGGGCATTTTAAGTACACTTTCTCATAGCACAAGAAATGTAATAGATGTATTAGGTTTAGATTTTTTTTAATTTCTTCCTATTCGCCTAAACATTCATCTAAAAATAATAATACTTGTATTTTTAAATACAACAAAAAATGCAGGTAAACAGTGAAAATAATAAACTAAAAACAATATTTTAAAACCCAAACATTGAACAACAATTAAAATCTCTGTTGACATATCCCCTATTGATTAGCTTATACACAATACTAGTTGATTGGCACAGTGACTTGATTTTGTTCTGCTTCTTCGTACAATGTGTTAATCCGGAAATCGTTCCTTGAGGTAGTCGTAAACGTAGTCGTAGACGACCAGCATGATTGCTCCTCCTGGACCCAGCCTCATCACTTTAGGCACCAGGCCCTTGTAGAGGGCGAAGAACCTGTGGACACAAGCGATAAAACCTTTAGCTCCAAATTTTTTGCTTTACAAAACTCTACTCAGACCAGTTTCTAAAGTTAAATACAAAGTGTATTTGGGCTGTGGCACGGTATTCGCTCGAAGACCCTACAATGCAAAACTTGCAAATAAAACAAGATACAAATTTTAAATTCAGTAGACTCTCACTGATTCAGCCCCACATTGTAACTTGGTTGTGCCGGGTTAGTAGTGCCGGACTATTATATGGTAATGAGGGAAATGGTGGAGAAACATAAGAATTTAATTTATATAGCGATCACAAGGAAATCATAAATTTTTGGAGTAGAATCTTCAACACTGGATAAAGAAAGAAGTGAAGAATTAGCATGGTATATTGCCTTATCAGTAAAAATTTCTTTAGAACTGTAATAATGTAAATAAATTGGGTAGCTCATGAAAGTAATTTTTATAGGGAGCAAATAAAAATCGGTAAAGATTCCCAAAAATTAGCATCAAAACCACATACAAAAGGCTTCTTTGAGGATTTCTTATAACAAACAACTTATGTCTTTTCCATCCTTATCATGAGTCAGTGAGGTACACCTTTTTACTGTACAAAATAAGATTTTCTATTTCTTAAACAGTGGCCAAATTTTACTTATAACTGTTTAACATGATGATAAACATAACAAAAATGTTGAAATAAAAAACATTTGACTTATTCTAGGAATCTCCTTAAAACTACTTAACAAGAGTATAAACTTTCAAATTAAAAACATTAAACAAATAAATTGTCAAAGTTTCAAAACATTCGATGCAAACATGGTCAAGTAATATAATACAAAATAAAACATAACCTCTTCGTGGGAGTTATACAAAACAATATATTTACCCCTCCTCTCTATAGACGATGGCTATGGTAGCGAGAGTGCCTCTATACTTGACTTGCCCAGGGACAGGCTGTGGACCTTGTATCCGGGACTTGGCCACGTCAAACGGAATGTTGAAAACCGAGCCCATCACACCAGATACGAACCCAACACCTGCCTTCCACAGGAATGTGTGCAGAGGGTCCTGGAACAAATGAAATACTCACTGATAATCCAGGGATTTATAATCTTTGAAGAAGTTTTTTTAGCAAAAATCTGTTTGTAGCTCGTACAAAACAGCTATACACCAATATATTTGAAAGATTTCATTTTCCTTAGTTTTAAGCTCATTTTCTGTTTCATTTGGTTAGGTTTATTTGTACGTCACTACTTTTTTGTTTCACAAATTGCTTATATATATTTAACACTTACTTACTTTCAGACCTCGACTATTCAAATTCATGAGAAGAAATAGATTTAAAACCCTTATCAACTTGAGTAAAGGGCCAAAACATATTTCTTTAAGAGATCTATTTTTGACATTTTTTTTATAGGTCAACATGAAGATGGGCACCAGCAGTCACGGTGGGAGGTCACTCTGCCGTGTGTCCATCCAAAGTGACCGCGTGTGTGTAAATATAGACTATAGTGTTAGTGATATGAAGATGACTTTACAAGAAGATCCCTGAATTACACACAAGCTCCCTGAATTACACACAAGCTGGAGTTGTATAGGGTGACACAAACATCTAACCCACAAGGACTCAGGCATCAACAACAAAGATAAATCAACTGTTGTATTTCAACTGCCTACCTTTTTTTCGAAGCCCTTTAATTATCCATCGTTGATGAGGGGTTGCTTGAAAACACAGAGAAAAAGATTTTTGATCACGCAAAATTGGTCAAATACAGTATTAAAAAATATGACAGAGAAAAAAAGTGAGGTACAAAGGCAACTTGCTTATGGGACGACCATGCACTTTCAGCTTTAACTCTAGTATGTTGTGCAGGTAATATACTTGCGACAAGTTAGGAAAGAGCCTAAGCGGCAAGCAAAATTCAAATGCACAGGGCATAGGGTCTTCCTCCGGGTGTGAGAATTGTAATGTAGTACATGAGGGAGAAGGGGGTGGTGTTGGACTTAACCCTATGTTTTCTTTGTATCTTACTTTTCTGTGCAAACATGTAATGAAATTAATAATTCTCAAACAATGCACATTATACTGTACAATTAGAGAGGTTACCTGTGTTTTGGGCAGATACACTTTCACCGAGTGAAAGAATCCAAAGTAAACACAATTGAACAGTCCATTGCGGCCGATCGTGGCAGTCACTCCTTTGTTTAGACCTCGAGAACCAAATCCCTGAAATAAATATGAGAATTTAAACTTTATTTAGAAAATATTTTGTACAAATACGTTGCCTGGCTTATCTACATCCTACCAAACAGTTTAAAGTTTAAAAATCGGCACATAGCATATTTGTACAGCAGTCGTAGCCCACAGGGCCTTTTTACAGTTTTAACAGTTTAACGGTATGAAAAATTCTAAAATTCTTGAGATTTTGATATTATTTATATTCAATAATATACTCTTGTGTGGGATTAAATCTTTTAACAAAACCATTATCAATTCTGGTTTCTAAATTAATAAAATGTTCTTGCCTACCTGTAACATACTTTTACGTATTATTTAACATGCTCAGCTCTAAAATAAGTGTCTACTCCTACTCATTGGGAAAACCTTACGCAGGAAATAATTTCTCAAATATTTGAAGTAGCTTGCTATCGAGGATCGTTAAATCGCTATTTCCGTGTAGTACAACTGTTGTTCACGGTACCATATGCCTTTAGACAACCCATTTTGTAGCCCCTGTCAGTTCTTGAAAGATGCATCAACTTTATTTTTTAACACGCTTCATACCAAAAAATGTTTAATCTTCTCATACCTACGTACCTCTCACGTCTTTTAAAAATTTATTTTACAGTGATTTTTGAAATTTTTTCCCTGTTGTCCTACCTAGCCGTAACCAGTATGGGTTGAATAATGGACATTCTTCTGTAGCATAAGATGAAAACAAAATAATTATTTGTTACCAGACAAAAAATCTTTTTCGTCGTAAACACTCACATGTTCTTTAACAATTTGCTTGGTAACAGCCCATGTGCTAGGCGTGAACTGGACTTTATCTCTGTTGGCTTGAAGAGTAACTTTTACCACTTCAAAAGGGTTGACTAGTATTGCCTCAGTCACTCCTGCACCGAGTCCAGCCAATGAGAACGTCTGAAATCATAAACGATGCATCAAGCATCAAAATACTATACTTCCTGCTTTGGTTTTGTTCGTTTTAACTTCATTTGTCATGTCAGAGCTAAACTGAATAAATAAAATAATTTCGGTATAGATTGTTGATGAAATTCTGAGCCCTTTGATAGGACAACCAGAGTAGCCTAGATTATTTTCAGAAGGGCTCTCGGACTCAAGTGTAAGCTGTTAAGTCATTGGTCAATTGTATCATATATTATTCACACAAAGAATAAAACCCCTTTAATAAACAATAACTTTTAGATTGAAGATTAGGAATGGTTTAATTTCCTTGAGGTTTAAAAATGAGAAGTTTTTTTTTTTATTGAAGAAGTTTTAAGTGGATTGATTGAAAGGCAACCAATTAAATTACGACACTTAGTAAAATTGTAAATATTGACAATCAAACAACCAACATTAAATAGAGTTCAAACTTTGCAAAATAATAATCAACAACAAAACAGTGAATGACCCTTGATATTATTATCATTTAGTACAGTTCAAATAAAATAAAAATAAACAAATAAAACACAGTTAATTTACTAATGATCAAGTTACGTAAGTATCAAGCAAGCACGTGTTAAGCGCATAATGATGTGTCTTATCTAAAAAGCAACACCGATAAAAGCATGCATAATATTTATTTAGTGTTCCATTAATGTAATTGTTTGTTTGCATATTCAATCGTCAACTTTCTGACAACTGTTTACTTATAAAACAAGGTGGGATAGAGTTAAGAATAAATAAATCAGAAGAGAGGTAGTTGAAGACAGTAAGGAGCAAGAAAAAACAATAATGATTAAAGAGCTCATGCCTAGAACATGAAGTTAGTGGTAATAGAAAGAAGGACAGATGAGGGAAGGTGAAAATGTATGTAGGGAAGGGAAATATGAAAAGGCGAAAAGATACTGCAAACAATTAGGAGAAGATGGAGAGACCTAATTGAAGCCTAGACCTAAGACAAAAAGGGAAAAAAGGTAATGTAATGCATATTTATTAGGGATTTAGGGGACTCAAATTTTTGAGAAATTAGCAAGATTAAAAAACTATTGTTTGTTCGAGCGAGATTGACTTTGCTCCAAGACTTTATTGAGATGAGATTATAAAAAATAACAATTGTAACATTATAAATTTATTGTAACACTAAAATCTGGTTTATCCGGTATTCATTTATCCACAAAGGTTCTGCTTTAAGCTTAATAAAAAATATTATTGAAGCTAAATTTACATCTGTACAAAATTTAATAAATAAGAACGCCTTGGCAAAGGAAACACAACAACAACACACTCCTGTATTGCGGGTATTGCAAAGACTTTCTGAAGGCGTTTTTTTAACTGTGTACAGTTATATTCTTCCAATGAAAGGCAAACATGGCAGGTGTGCTGCAAACTATGTGAGGTCTACTAACAGATTGACTGATTGATTGATTCATTCATACGAGGAGACCTGTGCACAGTTTGCGCATTTCAATAGGGATTGAAACTCAATTCCAAGGAAAAACTCGAAAACTCATAACAAGGAGTACCCTTTACTTTTCAAAGATTATGTTGTTTTTAGACAGCTATTAAAAAATAAATTTACAATTGAATTAACAATGTACTTAACTTGTTACTTTTAGATCCACACCTATTATTATTTATCTATCTCAATCAAAAAAGTTGCCTATTTTAAATCCATTTTCATTACTAGTTTGTCTCTCATTTACAATCTGACTGTGGTTAACCATTCGACTGAAGGACAGGGCCGGATTTCCCAATAGGCCCGGGCCTATGGGCGCAAGGTCCCAGAGGGCGCACGGCCAGGAGAAAATTTTTTATGGGTACCTAGGCTATCTAAAAATAAAAATAGTCATACCGGTAGTTGTTAAAAAAAAACTCCAAAGCATTGTGATTCTGAAGTTCATAAGAAGAAATAACTGTTAGGAAATTTAAACAAGTTTAAATTAACGAACATTGGTTGTACGGGAGTAGGCTGAAGGGATGTTGACGTTTACGAGCGCCCAAGGGGTATGCATCGTATTGCCACTGCACTAGGCCACTATGTTGGCTAGGGATCAGAGTGATTAGGGGCGCACGCGTGCTAGACTTTGTTACCATAGAAGAAATATAACCTAGATGCAAGTACGACCATAGATTAAATATAACTCAAGTCGACTTCTTATGACATTGTTAATTCAACATTTTGTTCATGTTGGTGACACTGGACGTTAGTTTTGACGTAATTTTGTTTCTATTATTTTAGGGTTAGTTCTATGATATGTGTTTTAATTTCATGTAATATAAAAAGGAGACGACCTATTGTTGATGATTAGATCGCTTTATTTTGGATAAACTAGGTTTAAACATAGATAAATCATACTCATTAAATAACAAGAATTGTTTTAAGCTAATCCAAAATGATGACAGATCTACTAAAGGAGTATGTTTAATCTATAGTATCACGCACTGTATGGAGTTCATGTTTTTGGGCCTGGAATTGGAATCAATGGCCATGTTTGTTTTTTTTTTGCAGGAATGCTCGGTGCGTTGAGTTGTTTTGTTTCAGTCGCACGGCCACAAACGTAAGCATTTGTTAAAAACATAAAATTGCTAAAAGTGTTTAAGACGGCATTTTGTTAAGCTTAAACAAGTCAATTCTTAAAAATAAAAACTTGCAATGATTCCAACGAGGAGTGGTATTCAAGCAATTAACTTAGGCCTATGGGCATGATGTTATGGTTTTTAATAAAAGTTTGAAGGAAAGTAACTGTGACCAGCCTAGGGGGCGGAAAATTATTTGGGCCTAGGGGCGCAAAAATGCTAAATCCGGCCCTGCTGAAGGATCAGCTATTTAAAATTAAGTTCACATTCAAACTGTTGTAAAGAAAGTTGGTCAGAATTACTGATTTTTTTAAAACCAAGTCTAGAAATTAATCAAACTCTAGGAGGGCGCACACCGTTAAGGTCATTTCATTGGATTATAAGCTTTAAAATTACCTCAATCGTGGAGATTGGTTAAGTAGGACGGCTAAAAAAGGGATGAAGCGGGATGTACCAGAGAAATCCCTTATTGTAATTCAATTAAGTATATCACATCTAAGGCTTCTTGTTACACATGAACCTAAATGAGTGTAAATCAATGTTTGAAATCATGCTAGAACCATTAGTAAGGGGAAACAATGGACAGTAAGTAGACAGGGGAAATACATCACACTAGAACCATTTTGTGTTAGTAAAGGAGAAACAATGAACAGTAGATGGGGAAAATACGTCACACAAAGAAAGCACGCTTGCAAACCTGCTCGGACTTAAGACAAGAGACAAGGACGAGATGAGTCGGCTACTTTACTTGCAAAGGCAGTAGAGCATACCAGAGGTGTCGGACTGGGAGCCCCGAACAGGAAGAACCTTTTGTACTGCTCAAACGTCAGGAACTGCAACAGTACACAATAGCAGTTACATGATGTTTACTTTACAAGTAAAGGAATCACCAAACCACTACTAGGCGTGGCCAGATCACAGGGAACTTCTGTCAGGGTATTTAGAGGCTATGAGGCCCCTTCAGCTCATATAAAAAATGCCCCTATTTTCTTATACTTCAGTGGCTGGAGCTTAGGGGATTTGCATGTGATATTGTTTCAACTCGATCAACTCGACCCTTCATTTTAAACAATCTGATCAGTGAAAAGGTCCGCTTAATTTTTTATAATACTATTAGGCGAGCCAGATTGATACTTAAAAACGGGTCAAAAATGTTGATTGTGTCTCGGGCCATTATCAGGTTGGGTCAAAATCAGCTTAGCCTACTTTGGGAAGTATTGATTTAAAAAATATTATTTCTGATACTATTTATTATCGTCTACTTCAACTGCAACTGCAGCAAAATTTAAAATGAACGAAATTTGTTCTTGGTCACTATGAAATTGTGGACATCTTTCGACACAAAGACATTCTCTACATGTCTCGGGGACGCGGGAATTGTGGAGATCTTCCGCGATTGCAAAAATATCACTATCGCGTCCTGTGATATATTGTGATTCTCGACACCAAAATCTTAGCAGACACTTTTGGCGATTGTGGCAGTAAAAACTCACCTCAAAAGTCAACCCCCGTAACAAATTATGGGTGAAACAGAATATTAAGAAAAAAACAAAGATTTAAAGGCTACAAGTGAGACCCCTGGCAACCGCTGTTAAGGAAATACGATCCTGCTTGGTCTACTTAGAACTTATTAGATTAAAATTTGGATACATAGATTTAATGAAAAATGATTTCCCTTTTTTCAATCCAACATGTGTGAACTGAAATAAGATTTCTAAGGGATATCTGAACTTATCACTCATTTACTTGGAAATTTAATTTATGAAGAGTTAAAGTATTGAAAACTAATTTTAAATACTGAGAAGGTTTTCTTAACAATAGGGTAGAATGCTCACGGTTGTATAGTGGACTAAAAATCTATTCACTTTCAATCTTCACTTCTATATTCTGATATTTTGGGAATTGGGTGAAAATTTAAACCATATAATTTTGTCATGAGTTAGCACGCAATACATTACAAAATTAATGAAACTAATCAATTCTGGCTGGGTAATATCTACACTAACCTTAACAGCTCTTTTAGGTGTCTCGGCAAGAATGGGTGGAAGTATGCCTTTCCAAAGTGAGAAGAAGCCTTCCGTTCTCTGCATCTTGCGGATGCAATCGAAGACTCCTCGGTAGTGGTTTGGATCTCCGGGCTTGGTGGCTTGCATCTGTAGTCGAGTCTTGACAAGGTCCAGCGGGTGCATGATGCATACCTCAACAAAACCTGCGGACAAAACAGAACAACTCAGAGGGTGGAAGACTGTAGAAACAAACCAAGCGACTACAATGTAACGCTTGTGAAACCCAAAAATGTTGTAGAAAACCAGCAGGATTAAGAGCAAAGAAGGAGTAAAATATTATATTGAACAGAGGGAAGCGAAGCTCATAGGATCGATTTTAATGCAAACGTTCTTATATACTCAATAGAATAACATGGGAATTTTAAATTGACAGTTTACTTTGGAATTCTCCTTGAAAAATCAATACATACAGTAACTTAACGTTTTAATACACAAAATTATTTTTTTAGCTCTACAAAAATGTTTTGAAAAGAAATTGCACAATTTTATGTTTTGGGTGTCGAAAATGGGAAAAACCCAATTTTTATACCCCATAAAACCATGTTCCTATCACAAGCTGGCAAACTCATTCAAATAAATGTAGGTTTATATGTTTGTACTGAATATAATTAAAATCAGACTATTTTTTTGCTAACAGACCTCGTATAAACATAAATATATGAACAGAGGTTGTTTTGGGCCTACAGGGACATCAAAATAAAAAATGTAATCTGTCCTGGGTCCAGATCTTACCATGAGACATATAGTAATGTATAGCTCAACTCGTAATACAGTAATGAGAAATTCCCTAAATTAACACAGTCGGAATAGACCGCTGACAGAGAGTGTTTCAGATTCAGAAACACTTTATTCAAGATTTACATTTTACAAATATAAATGCAGAATGGTGTCAATAAATACAATTAATTCTAAAAAATATTATCAAAATGCTCACTAAATGAGTAGTAACATTTGCATATTATAAATATTTTTGATTTCTTTTTAAATGTCTTAATATTATTAATTTCCATTATATCTTTAGGCAGAGAATAAAAAAACCTAGTACCTGCAGCAGTGGGTTTTTTATTATAAAACTCTAAATTATGCCTCTGGATGGCTGGGTAGTTCCGATGCCGAATATTATAATTATGTGTCATTCCCAATTTCGGAAGTGTATGTGTATTCATTTCACTTTGAAGGTTAATTATAGTTTTATAAATATATAATCCATACACTGTAAAGATATTTAATTTAGCAAAATAATGTTTTGCCGATTGGTTTTCTCCTAAGTTTAACATGATACGTATGGCTCTCTTTTGTAAAATTAATATACTGTCTAAATTTTGAATGGTTGTTGAACCATATAATTCAATGCCGAATGCAATATGTGAGTTTATGTAAGCATAGTAAACCTTCAGTAAAACATTCAACGAGCAGAGTTTAGACAAGTTGTGCAGCATAAATAGACCTGAACAAATTTTACTTTTTAGTTTATCAATGTGGTACAACCAAGATAAATTTTGATCAATTATTAGTCCTAAGAATTTAGTTTGAGTCACTTGAGTTAAGTAATTGTTATCAATTTTTAAATGAGGTTTTAAAGCTTTTTTTGGGCAGTTGAAAAATTTATGTAGGGTAATTGGTTTTCTCTGAGTTAAGCAATAAGTTTTTGCAAGATAAATATTCAGATATAGATTCAAGGCTACTATTGCCTATATATTCAATGTCATTTTTTGATTTACCAGAAACTATTAAATTTGCATCATCAGCATAGAGGCATAATTTACTGTTTAAGTTTGTTAGAGCTGAAGGCAGGCCTTTTATATAACAGAGGAATAAAATTGGACCAAGAATAACCCCTGAGGGACTCCATATTTGACTTGTTTTAGAGATGATTTTACTTTAAGTAATTGATTGAATTCTGTAATCGTATTCAGTTCAACATATTGCTGCCTGTTTTCTAAATATGATTTAAACCAATTTAGTGAATTACCAGTAATACCAAAATGTTGTAATATTGAAATAAGTGTCTGATGCGAAACACTATCAAAAGCTTTACTAAGGTCCATGAATATTCCAACAGAGTTGTCACCTCTATCAATAGCATCAATAATAGTCTCAACTAGATCAATACCAGCAGTTGTTACAGATTTACCAGACCTAAAACCATGTTGTTCTTCGTCAAATAATTCATTATTTTCCAAAAAACTTACCAATCGGGAGTACATTGCACGCTCGTAGAGCTTAGATATATGGTGGGCAATATTGATAAAGGCCTGTAATTTGATGGTACTGTTTTTTTCCATTTTTGTGTAATGTTTTGATTCTAGAAATTTTTAGTTTATTTGGAAAAATTCCAGAAATGAAAGAGTTAATAATATGTACCAAGGGTTTTAGTAATGCGTTTTTAGAACTTTTTATAATGGGCATTGGAATCTCATCGTAATCTCAATTATTGATTTTTGTTAAATAAAAAATACTTTTAACCGATGACAAATTTAAAAGTATATCTTTAGAAACTTACAAATATTTTGTTATAGTAAATTTCATAACTGTACTAAAAACCGAAAGGGGAAATGACATTTTTACTTCAAAAGGATCTTTGAACTGGTTAGGCCTACTCACCTATGTTCGATTTTAATAATCAATTGGTCCCTTAAAAATGTCTAGGTTCACCATCATAAAATTCATTATTTTTCATTAGCTTTTTAGGTTGTAAGTATAAAAATGACAAAATAAATCAACCAAAGGCACAGACCAGAGACCATTGAACCTGTTTAAAAATCAGCTTCCACATTGTTTAATTTTTTAAACCACTCTGTCTGTTCTATTTATGACTTTTTCATGATCTAAGAATGTGATCAAGACAATGCATTAACTTATCTATTTTGTAAGAGAACAAACAAAAACGTCAGTACGGAGCTGATTACTGTAAATTAGAACAGAAACCACAGACTTTTAACACCTCTATTCCACAGTCTTTCATTTATTCAGAAATGTTAAACTAATTGTCACAAGCTTTCTAATTGAAGAGTAAACACAATCAGAAAGGTAAACGTTTATTTAGTCTCTGAGCGTGTGTGTTTCAAGTTATGACAAAAGTGGAAGGATGGAAGACAGCTGAAAATTACACAAAAGTAGTTTTAGCATAGCACGTTTTCCTAGTTCATCTTGGTTTGATAAAATTGGATACTTAGCTTGGAAAATACATTTAGTATCAGTCATATATTATATTTACCTTCGTTGTTGTTTTTGCCTGAGGAGTTCTTGTGTGCAAGATGTTTGTGTCACCTTGTGCACTTTTTCAGCTAGGCACATTGAATAATTCTGTATCTATTGATTTGGTAGAGTATAAGTTTATATGAAGAAATAATGTGCAATAATTAATTGAGTAGGATAGCAGAATTGCTTAATATTTTAAAATAGTTCTCCTAACACATAGAAAAATTATATATCTGATTGTAAAAATATTGACACAATTAAATTTTTTCTCCCGCTTACAAGAAAATTGCGATTTTGAAACCATTTCCCTCTCTAAAGTTTTAAAAACACAGATAATTTCTGATAAACCTGAAATAAACTCTTCATTTAAAAAATTGGGTAAAAAAATATTTACACTGAAAAACAATGGATTTTCACACACCTTATCTAACGTTTTCAAGCAAAACCTAAAACAAACTCGACGCTGATTGATGCAAAACAATGTGAGACGCGTTTAGCGTGTTGAGATGTCGACCGCTAAGTAATTTATTGGTGACATCACGGTCTGGCTGCTGGTCAGTAGCAGACGACAGAGAATGAAGGAGAGTCAGCTGGCAACCACAACGACTACTACATTACCTGTCATCGTGGTCACCCCTCCCAATTCACAGGTGCATCATCTAGTTGTGTATGTTTGTAACTTATTTTCATATTTTCTGTCTGATTTGTTTATATTTTACCTGCCTTTTTGTGTCTGATAAGTTGGAATTAAAATTCTGTTTACTTGGTCCTCCCTCCCATTTTACAGACCGTGAATCATCTAGTGTTATTATTTTTATTTCATACTTATTTTTAAAACCTATTAAAACCAGTGTAAAAACGTTTAAGAGGCGGCAGGAGTCAAGCGGGACGCTCGCTGGTCTACTCCGCGCTTTAACATGGGGACGAGACAGTATATGCAAAAAATAATGAGAACTTGATTAACTTAACGTAAAACTGTTTCCAACAAATGATTAAAGTCAATCGTACGAACAAATCCATAAAAGTTAAGTTGACAAAATCGTACTTCTAATAATTTATTTTTTGTAAATACAAAATCCATTTCTCCATAAGAATTTTGTAATATTTCAACAAACTAATTCAATTCCAATGCTGTACACAAGTTTAAGCCATACTTTTTAATTACATCTCCTTAAAGCTTGAAATTGTGACAATAATGTTAGCGAATTATAATTTTTGTAAATTATGTTAAAATAATTTATTTCCTAATTTTAAAATTGTGTTACAACTGTCAGTCGAGCAGACAACGGATCACGGGCCTCGGTAGTTCGGCGTTCAACTGCTAGAGTTCACCACCGTCGCATAGCCCTTGGAGTTGTCAAACTACTAGCGTAACAGCGTTGTGTTGTGTGACATGTGAGGAGACGTTTTTCTTTACCGAGTTAATTTTTTATTTTTAAGTGACATGGGACATTTAAAAACATTTCCATCCAGGAAGAAGAAAAGAAGAATTACTGCGTGTTTGGCAGCCTTCAATGCAAGAAGAAAGTAAGTAGACATTTACTATTACTGTAATTGCAATCAATAACACGTATTAATTCATATGAAACCATATTTCTATAAAAATCATAAAATATAGGCTATTATTTTTCGATATATTGCAGCAAACTCATCCATTTTTAATGCATGCGTTGCGGGTCTAAAGTAAAGCATTTTTAGTCCCTAGGGAGGAAATATCAGCTGTTGTAAACCTCTAATTACTGTTAACTTACTAAACAAGTGCTTATTTGCATTAGCCGAATTTAAAACACGTACTATGTCGTTTTGATAGGTTATCTGTACAAGAAAAGTATTTTCGTTTTCTGATTCGGTTTGTTAAATAAGGTTTCAATATAACGAAAAAAATCATTGTGCCAGAATTAGTGGCAGCGGGGCTTTACCAGCAGGTAACAGATGTTGTGAGGGATATTAGCCGCCACAGCCGTAGTCTGATTACGGACGTCACTAACAACACAGTTGAGCATTATAACTTGCTTGTAGCAAAATATTTTTGTTCAATGTGTCTAGTCGACTTTCTGTTTTTTGTAAATACTGTAGTACCAATTTTTATGTAAATAATTTAATTTAATCGAGAGTTTTACATATTTTTGTTCTATGTATTTAAAAATTTGGCCCTTGTTTGTAATGCCTACATTTTCTTTTTAACGTAAATAATATTATATTAGTTAGTTCATTGGTTTCTTTTCATATGTCAATTAATTTATGACAAATGTATTTAATGTGTAAATTTTATTTTTTTTTGTTATATTTCCACGTTTCAACAATATTAAAATTTGTATTGCTCTTTTGTCACATTTCAAAACGTAATCTTTTGTACAGTATAGGTTAAAGTTAATTTTTATTCAAATATGTTTCCCCGTTCAAATAGTTGTACTGATTTCTACTAATGTAACTGTGACCCTTTTCCTTCTTTTGTAATGCCTAGACTTTCTGTTTTATGTATATACTGTAGTACCAATTTGTATGTAAATAATTATATTTAATTGCAAGTTTTATTATATATTTTGGTTGTATGTGATTTAAACTGTGGCCCTTGTTTGTAATGCCTACAGTTTCTTTTTAACGTAAATAATATTAGTTAGTTCATTGGTTTCTTTTCATATGTCAATTAAATTAAATGTTCATTTAATTTTTAAATAAAATATTTTCTTTATGTGAATATTTTTTTTACATTTCCAACTGAGATTCTTTTATTTAAAAATCGTAAATTTTTTTCATGGTTAAGTAAACTAAATTTATATAAAGAATATAGTAATTTTTGAAATACTTATTTTACTAATGTGCCACTTTACTAAACATATTATACAACCGTGACTTATACTCGTCTATGAATTTTACGTTTTTAATAAATTCATTTTATTAATTTATTTGAGTCTTATTACCATAAAATGTGTTCGAAGAGGTTAATTTATAGCTTTAAACCACATTATCTATCTTTCATAATTATAGTTGAATTTTTAATTATAAATTGAAGTCAATTGGTGTAATCTATAAAAAGGCAACTAAGAATGTAAGATTAATTTTTATTTGAAATGCCTACTTTATGAAGAGTTGATAGTAGTAATCTGGATGCAGTTCAATGAATAACAATTAGGGAGAATGCAAGTTACGTTGGTTACGCACGCGCGATAGTTTGGCCGAAGGGAATTGTATTTAGCTTTGACTTCAAAATCAACTGTTTCGAGATTACAGTGAAGGCCGGCCAAACTACGTTCTCTTTCTTTTGTTGTTGGGTGGGTTTTCTATGGTTTGTTCTGTTCTGCCCTTGGCAGGAGGGCTGGTAGTTCTAACATTGAACACCGCGGGTGGCGCTATCGCATTCTCTGAATTGAATTCTGTCAAATCACCGATATTTTTCGTGACTCCTGCCGCCTCTTAAGAGGATTTTGTTGAAAAGTACAAAGAGCATTCGGGTTTTTCTCAAGACTGATATTTCATTTAAATTACTGTAGCCTACTAACTTATAGTTAAGTGCTAATTTCATATAAGGAAATTATTTAAAAAAAAAACTCACCAGCTGATCCCCCGGCACCTACTTGCATTGCCGCTTGTTTAAAGAATTTCTTCACGTCAGACGACATTGTTCTAAACAAACACACAACTGTTAGACAATCTTACAGAGACGTTACACTCAAGTTGTTGGAATACATTGAAAGCCAGACTATAAAAAGCTGGTGACGTCTGTTAATGTGAGCTAAATAGGGCTTGTTACAGATAGACTTGACTTAATGGTCACTCTAATAGCATTTGTTCAAGATGGTTTTGTCAATACCATTCATGAAAATCAAGGTGTGACTTAAAAATAAAAATAAATATTAATATTAGAGGTGTTGTTACTTACAATTTACCAGTAATGTGAATGTCTTTATACAAATCAATTTCCTACATGCTTGAATGAACACAACACTATAAAATATAAATTCTTCACTAAAGTAAAAAAAACTTCCCTCACAGTAACATGTTTACAGTAGGCCTGTACATTTACTGGATTGCAAACATTTTAGAAAAGTTTAAAATCATCAATCATCAGACATTTTAGTCTGGTTTGGACCCTGAGTACTTGTGAAAGTTATAACAATACCCAAATTCAAATCAATCAGTTTACTAAGGTAATTCACGCATTTCTTTCTTATGTGTTCTTAAGTTTTCAATGTTAAATAGGCACCTTTGAGAGTGTTAACGTGAGGATTTCGATTTACTAGCAGTGAAATAAATTAAAAGAAACTAGGATTAGTACTTAGTACCTACCATAGACAAACTAAAAGAATCCTATTAATAATAATGAATTAACAATATCATATTACATTTTGTTTATCTAGATAGGTACTCCATTTCTAAAAAAATATATGAAAAAATAAAAACATTGTGAAACCGATATTAAATAAAGGTTATTAGCAATCTGACACATTTCTAGGTTACGTACCTTTTTTTATTCCGTCGTCAGTCCTAAAATAGTCAAAAGGTGACTAGTTTCGGGTCAGAAATGACCCATTTTCAAACCAATTTTTCATCAAATTGACTGGTCCAAAATCCGACAGAAGTCTTTGTTATGAGGTACAAACACATGTCGACACATAAAGTTCACACATTTACGACACAAAGCACATTTAAAGAAAGTAGCCGGCTACATTTTATAAGAGACACACTGACGCAGGTAGCACGGCGGACACGACGGAACCGAAACTAGTCACCCTTTGACTATTTTAGGACTGACGACGGAATAAAAAAAGTTACGTAACCTATCATATCATTCTACATCAGTCCTGGTGGCAATAATGTTTCAAATATATTAGCATGTCAAAATCCCACAGATGGATAAGCAGGGAGAAATATTTGATGGGGAAAATCTAAAAAATTCAATACATTTTTTAAACCCTAATATTTTCAACATTTGGAGTAGCATAATTTTGTTAAGAATTGAAAAGACCATAACACACTAAAGTTCAATCAAAATTGTTTAAGGAGTTTTTGTTAAAATCCTATTTTTCTGTTAAAGGCTTATCTTATAGGAAAATCACATTTAAAAATCAAAATTTCAAAAGCAAAGAAAAAACTCCTTGAGCTACATTGGTTTAGCATCACATAACAAATATTGTCATGATTGGACCACAGAAAACTATCTATGAAAGGCAAAAGGGTCTACATGGTATTTTTTTGTTATGCCTTGCAAACCAGTTTGCACCCGTATTGAAATGTGCAATTTGGTTCCCTTTGTCCGACATATACTTAATACATTAGGGGGTTTCTCTAAAACATCCCTTTTAATTCACCAGTCCTACTCGACCGATTTTAATCATTTAGGTATAATTATAAAGCGTATGATTTAGCAGGAGGGAGGAATGCAATAAATTGGCAATTTAATTTAGGGCTCCCCCTCAACATTTAATCTAGGCCTATTACTAGAGTTAAATTTTAAAAATCAACCTATGCCGAAAAATTTACCAGATTTCCAGTGTCAATTGTTGGCACTTTAATTTCTCTAGTGTTTAAACAACTGCTTGGTAATAGCAGTAATAAGGATAGCATTATGCATACACTGAGTTCATACATTTTGACAACTTAACTGTACAAAACTTAACTTGTCACAATTTACATTTTTTTACATTTTTGTTTTTAAGTTGCGGAGAGTAATTTTTATATTAGATTTTTGAAACATTTAGTACAATAATCAAGTTTAATAAATTCTAATTGTTTTATCACACTAAAAACTAAATGTCTTCATACTGAAGTTGTAATGAAAAACCAACTTTTATAATTAACGTGAATTGATTTCCAGTTTCTACTCTCTGTAAGGTTTCTTTTATAATTTGACCAACGGTTATCACTTTAGAGTTATCACATTTCAAAAATCATCATTTTTGTTCACTAGATTAGTTGGTCTTTTTCTTGAAAACAGTTTTAGTTACAATGAGCGATAAAGCTGTAAAGGTGAGTATCTACTTTTTTATTTCCTTAGCTTTTTTTTGTTTTACCCTTTGGCCTGTACAAAATTAAATTGTATCAAAAGTTATCAGTGAAAGATTAAAGTAGCCTACCATATATGAGGGCCAGCCTATGATAAAACTAGAATTATATGAAAATGTAAGACAATTTATATAATTTAAGTAGAGTATAATCGTGCACGTGTTAAAAGCTTTGGGGAGTTTGACTGTAAACTATTAAGGTAGATTTAAACTTTAAATTCTGTGGGAATGAGAGTATTAGAGAGAGTATAACTGGTGCACCTTTTATTAAAGAAACAAGATCTTCCGCAACGTTCTTATAGCAATATCAGAATTTTAACAAACTTTAATAATAAGATAATAAAATCAAATTCAACCTCAAAACAAATTAAAAGTGGGCTGTCCCAAAAGTTCTGTTCTTGGGGCCTTTAATCTTTATGAGATACCTAAATGACATCACAGAATAGACAGTTAACTCGATTTTCTGTGGTGTCATCATAAATGCCTTAATTCATACACAAAATACAAAACTAATACTGTTAATACTGTTCTATGAAATGTTGACCATACAAAGTAGGTATTTTAAGCCAAGTATGAATGAAGATGTGTGTAGGATGAGTGGCGCGATCTTGTAGTCCTGTTAGTGACTAAGGCAGACATTCCTTAGACACAGCTGTTAATTAATAGTCCATACAGCTAATGGCAACTAAGGGACCTACAGTTTATAGTGGAATCCGAACCACATTTTTGCCTTGGTAATAACGAATTGGTCTAATTATCAGGATAGTACTTGGGATAGTCGTAGTACTCACCCGTGCGGACGTTAATCCACACTGGGGAGTATCCCATCCACAGTGCATGCCTATAAATATCCACAACTACAATAGGCTCTCTCTTATCCGGACAATTTTTATCAGCACATTGGTTTAACCGGACCAGATCGGCAGGAAGTGGGCGGTACTGAAATGACTATTCTAATGGGAAAGATTTAAGACAAGTGATCACGTGTCTAAATACAATGTTCTTCTCCTAAATTAACGTTGAATATCACAGTAAAAAGTCTGTTATAACGAGTTTTCGGGGACGTCGGTTTAACCGGAAAACCCGTTATCCGGACTGGCCTCGGTTCCGAGGAGTCTGGATAAGAGGGAGTCTACTGTATGTCTCCATGTGGATAATTTAAAAAATAATTTTCACACCTGAGTGGCGGGGACAGAATATTTTTTTTAAAGTTTTGGTCTAACATTGGACCTATGAAGTAAGGAAATAAAATGCTCTTTACAGATTTGTCATTAAGTGTGTGTAGAACTACTTCTATGGAATGTACCCTTGAAGAATTAATTATCTTCAGGAGTAGGAATACAAAGCCTCTTGTCTTTTTCATAAATTTGTATTCAAAGTACATTATGTTGGGAGGTTGTCAAACGAGCTAAGTTCATTTAAACACATTCATCCATGCATGAGCAATGTTGAGGTGACGGTGTTTCAGACGAACGGCAATCAGAGGTTTAACTCCAAATCTATGTTTTCCCTTCGCAGATACGGTACCCAATATATATTAGCAATGACCTCTTCTCATTAAAAGCCATCCTTAGAACTAAAAGTCGCTCAAGAATTGCACCTCTTGCGATCAGGTTGCAAAAAAACATTGCTATAACCTGGTCTTGCTAAATTATGTGGCCCCGTTATGTACCTAACCTAGCTTTTGTTTGTAAAAGAGTGTTACTGTTAAAAGATGAGTGAAATGGAAAATGAAAAATATTGTACCGGTACGTAACCCCCTAGATATATTTTCGGGTCAGGTAAAATCTTGTACGTTACACGTTACGCAAGAGCGTGTTTCCTTGTTTACATCACTTAGGTAAATTATGCAACTCTCTTCCGCTCGTTACACAACATTCACCTGTGTGATGTAAAAATGCTCTTACTACACTTGTAACGTAAATAGCTATAGCACGATCCCTATCGACCGTGGGACCAATTTACTTTTTCATTTTGATGTCCCCAGAGGCCAATAGCACCATTTGTCCAAATTTTTTTATAGGCTATGCATATTTCTTTATAGGTATAGGCCTAGGCTAGAGTTTTATATGTGTATATGAACGCGATAACTCGAGTAATTTTTGTACAATTTTGATAACATTTGGTTTAAAGGTGTAAGGCGGGATAAACTTAAATGAGTTCGCGAACCAGCATGATCGGTAGCATGATGGGAACGGGGTTTTATGGGGTAAAAATAGGTTATACAGATAAAAAAAAAATTCGCTTAGTCAGCAGGTTTGCTGCAGCGGGGGTATTACATTAGTTTAATTATATTTCTGGGTCCTAGGTATAGTCAATGGTCCTAGGCATAGCCTACCAATATTGTAAAGTTGTCATGGTCCATAATTGGTTCAATAAGCGAGTTATTAACTTATTCCATGTTTAAAAATTTTCTTAACTTATTTGGCAACCTAAGGTTAGGTTAACCTCAGATGTACATAAGATAAACAAACACAACAAATATGCCAGTCATTATTCCCTATTATCAGGGATGACCTTAAACCACTATTATCTAATACACTTCAAGTAGGGATATAAGAAACTGAAGTATTTGTCGTCTTGGGTAGCAAACCAATTAAATTACTATTTCTAATCGATCTAAAATATTACTTAGCCTACCTTGTGTTGTGATATTGCGTGACACTTAGGTTATCTTTGCTATTCTCCTAAAAATCCAAAAATTGCAGCTGATTTGCTTGTTTACTGGAGGAGTTTGAAATTCAAAGCAGTAAATCAATCATGAGCGTTCGCAGACGAAAGGTAAGATTATTATTCAAACAAAATTGTTAATTCCCTTGATTGATTCGAATTTTTACGTGTCAACCAAATTACATTCCATTAAATTTGTTCAAACGTTCAAACTATTTATCAGCTGTTGAACTTGTACATAAAAAACAGTTTGTCAAGAATAGTCCGTCGTCATGTGTGCTCCAACGTAACAACCCTAGGCCTACCTTCCAAGTTTGTGATAATATAATTAGTATTGTTTCAAAATGATAGTATTCTTTTAGTTTATTCTTAATTTTCTTTTACAATACTATACCTTTCTTCCATTTAAAATCTTTAGTATGCACTGGTAATGGCACCACTTTGTGGTTATTTAGTGTTTGCAAAATGTTGAGGTTATGCTGGGGAATCCAAGAACATAGGCCTAGCCTACAAGGCACTTAGCATTTTTGTAACCTTGTTATTTTTTTTACGCCAACAAAAGATTGCTTTGTGTTATTTTTTTTTTTTATTAATAATTACCAAAAAGTTGAAAAGTCAAGTTAGGCTAAGCCTAGGATATCAGTGAAATGTCATCTCTCATCCATCTAGCAAGGAATCCCAGGTATCCCACCTATGAAAAGGTAATAAATTTCGATCATGTAGGCTATCTAATTCTGGTTTTTGAAACTTATTATATAATATAATTCTAGGACTAGGCCTGTTAAGTTATCTACACCTAACTTAAACATAAGTTAAGTTAGGCCTATGCCTACTGTAAGCGTACAACTTGTTTGCCAGCGGTGTGTGGGGGGGGGGGGGGAGCGGTACCAATCTCCCACCGCAGCCATAGTTGCCGTGGCATTGGTCGGACTAGGCTTTCTAAAAACATTCAACCAGCGCTGTTCACGTTGTTTTCCTTTTTTGCGTACATTTTTTTAAGAATATTATTTAATTACCATACAATGTAACTTAATTACTAAGGGTTCTATATTATTGTTTTGGTACTGTAGTAGAGTAGGCTAGTATAATTAATTTTGATTTAAGCTTAACTATGTTTTTAATTATTAAATTTACACCAAACAGTAAAATCGTAGTAGGCCTAAACTTATACATTATTCCAATTTATTTGTAAAAATTTACTTATTAGGTGTAAACCATTAACCGAGTTAATAGGTGATATCTTAAGATATAGTATTTTACGTAAAAACACATAGGCCTACAGATAAGTCATACTTACCCTACCTGTAAAAAGAAAACCAAGGTTATACTTAATTATGGAAATCTTTTGCTTATATTTTCATATCATGTAGGGCATACAATAAATAACACTTTAAAATATCGGACGGTTTTTCTGAAGACCCTGTAAAACGATTAATGGCTTGCAGTTATTTGTTAGCCTATATCCCTAAGTTAGTTGATCAAACGAAAGTGGTTCTCTTAATGTCGTGAAGTATTTTATGACCGGAAGAGTATTGTATTCTATTGTGTTCTATTGACTGTCAGTTTATTGGACTGTGTTGTGGAGTTCAGTAGTGCGGTTGAGTAATTATTGAGTGATTGTTAAGCCGTGGGTGAAAAAAGTGTTAGAACTTAGATTAATATCATGGCAACTGCCCGTAAAAAAGGGCAAACCATCCACAGTGAAGCGAGAAAAATAAGACCAACAGGCGCTGCGTGATGGTGTTACGCATCAGCTGGGAGTAGAAGTAGTATCTAGACAACATTTTTAGGGCGACTAGTAGCATATTACCAAGCGCCGCGCTGTGGTGGGGGAAGCGTGGCTAAGGAAGCGGTGGAGGGGCCACGCGCAAACAAGTTGTGCGCTTACAATGTGTTATAATACCTTAAAGTACCGGTAATCATAACAACAAATCTCATGATAGGTAAGGTAATAATGAGTGAAAATTTTGAAACGTACGTTTTAATATCCCTGGCCTTTTATTTTGTGGATAATGTATTTGTAGTCCTATATTATTATGTGTTTAAATATTTTTTGGGATGGGGTAACATGTTTCAAATATTTAAATATGGTTTTAAATAGGTTCTAGGTATTTTTTTGTATTTTGAAAGTTTCAAAATTCACGACCATCTCGTGTCATAGACAATAATTTGCTCAGTATTGTATAAGTTAACTATCTCAAGAAACAATCTAAGTTAGGCCTACTACCTACATATCGTAGAGGTTCTGAACTTAAAATATAAGTTACATGTTCAAGCTTTTACTTAATTAGTTCTCGCCCTTACAGTTGGAACTGCAAGATGAAGGGTCCCCAACAGCTCCAAGACGAGTTAAGGTTTATGGTCCGAGCCGTTCACAAAAGCGTTGCCTCGTATACTCAACCATTTTTCTACTCATCACATTAGTTTTCGGTAAGTGTTTTAAACTATTTTCTTACCAAACTATATGGATGAGTCTTTACACTCTGCAAGTTTTACTTTGAAACCCAAGGACTGCTGATCCCTAACTGGAAAACATTATAGAAATTGTTGTAAAATTAACTCAAAGCTCAAAGTAAGGCTGAGTTAGCCTATTATTATTAAACGTTCTTGACTGATGTGCTGTTGTCTCAGTGTACAGTAGAGTACCCCATCTGACCTACTGGCAAACCGTTAATTACCCTGTTTGCTGTCTAGCGTGATAACACTGATCACGTTTTCACCAGCCAGCACTAACTTAGCCTTCTGTGGTCACGACGAAATCATGAACATCTTTGGAGTTTACGTCGTCATCTTCCTCTTCTTTGATCGTGGAAAACCATAGGCCTAAGCATCACTTGTGATCCTGACAAAATCGTTAATTTTCAATCGTACATTTCTGTAAACGCTTCCCGCCATCGGGGAAACATAGGCTCGGTTTAACTCGACTCAATCATGGCCTGATTGTTGTTTTTTGTCCAACCTGATCCTTGAGGCAAACTGTTGGGCTAAACTGACCTGTAAAAATAGTAAAAGGAACACTTGGCGACTGGAAATCACGACCCAGAAATAATACATAAAATTTGTCACCCTGTAAGTTACATCATTAATTTTTGTAGGCCCTACCTATGTTGAAATTTCACATTTAAGTTAATAGGTTTTCTGAAAGCAGCTAACAGTGGTTTAAAAGTGATTTTATGGGCCTACGCCTAAAAAAAATATAAGAAAAAGATTTGTTGATAAATATACTCTCTCGATATCTGACTTTTTGGCCGTTCCGACCATCTTCTGGGCCTGTCAGATACAAGGGTTTCTATTGTACTATTGTTTTAGTGTTGTTTTCTGGTTGTAGGTTACTTACTTATCCTCTTATCTACTTCACATAAGACTGGAGCGATAGACTCCATCCTACTGACATTGGGGCTACACAAGAGTGTTTACGCTATCGTTATAGATGCTGGAAGCACTGGTTCTAGAGTCCTAGCTTTATCCTTCCATCAATCTTTGCTAGGTAAGTATTTTACACCACCGTAAATGTTTACACAACCACCTTGTTAACACGTTGACTTTAGTCGGCACTTCCGTGTGGCACGTACCGACAATAAGCGCTGTAAAAGATCTTACATTGGTTCACTGTAAACCTTGCCTTTGGCGAGCTTAGTTGTTACTGTGAGTGACACCAGCTCTAGCTTGTTCATGCTTGTACTAGCGAGTTTAGTAACTTATAGGTTAAGTGTATAAGATAAAGTGATTAAGTGTATAAACACCATGGAGGATTAGCAATAGGAGAACGTAAGCAAGTGCTCTTCAGAAATGATGAGTGATTCAGTGTTGAACTAGACGTTAAAAGCTGTTCACGTCTGTCTGTTGCTTTTGTGAATGTAAATTTAACTTACAGTACCGGTTAGTGCAATTATTGACATTTAATATGACTAGCCTTAAGGAAAAAATGTATTAAAATTCATGTTTCTGGCCCCTGGACTATATTTTTACGACAATAATAGGTTTTTTACATACCTCCGTAAATAGTCCAATGATTAATATTGCTTAGCAGCTTACATGTTTTAAGCTTGTTATGTTGCTTACAAGTACAATAAGAATTACTAAATATAATAGATCATTTATGGTAAAAAATATAAAGCCGAAGGCTATTTCGATGCTGCAACATTAATAACCCAACAATAACAATAACCCAATTCTGTTAAGTCATCGTAAGACTTCCTTAATAAATTCCTTCTTGCTGCAAAATTATCAGTCTATAAGAGATTCGGCCCTGTCATGTCCATATTTTTGGACCGTATGACAATACTTGAGCATGTTACATGTACAGTTGGATTTTTTTAGCTAGAAGCGGTTAAGGTTTGGCGTAATATCTTGTGAAATAGAGACGTGATTCCTAATTCCTAATCAACTAATTAATAAGTTGTTATTTAATTATTGTCTTCGAATTATAAGTGATGGTTGCTTTGAAAATAATTAATTATATGAGCAAATATTAAATTATTGAATCTTCTTGGAAAATTAATGTCGATCATTTTATTAATAGAATAATGTGGTTGCTGTGACTAGGATGCACATAAAATAACTGTTGGTTCACCACGTACAAACAGGATAACGTTATACGATAGGCCAAAGAAGCAAGATTCGAGTTTGGTTCATAAAATGCAGTAGCCTAAATACTGGATGTTTTCTTATAAATTACCGTCAATGAAATATATTAAATTGATTCATTTGATCTTAAATGAGCATTCTTATTTTAGTAATACAACACGGCCCCTAGTTGCCCAATTATTGACAACATGCCAGTTGCTTTGTTTTGATTTAACCTCAAAATTTGACACATATGATCACATGATCGCAGCCAAATAGGTTCACCTTCAAAGATATTCCATCACACCTTAACCGCTTCTAGCTAAAAAAAATTCAACTATATATTGACATCTTTCTGATTACTATGGTAATAACGGTAAATTTGGCCCGTATAGCATCCACGGCTGTGTGCATTGGCGCGTTGCTAGCGTGGCAGGCGTCCAGCCATACACACCACTTTCAGTGTGGCTATTACCTGTATACCTGGCTATACCTGTATGAATAGTAAAAATATAAGTTGCAATGGCAACTAAAGTTTCTGCCGACATTGGAGCCGTAAACAATCTACAACCATTTACAACTTACAATCTACTACGCAATGGCATAACTACATTGTATAGTAACTAGTAAGTAATCTAAAATTTATTAAATGCCACTTTGCTTGCTAAGTTTTTTATAATAACGAATTTGTGTGGCAAAAGTACGTCAATAAAATTGTTAACGTTGAAAATTCTGTAAATACTTCCGTGATAGCATGGATACAGACATTTTATCACAATTATTGCAATGGTATTGTTCTTTTCAGATAGCAGTTTGAAATTAGATGATGAGTTATTCGTTGAAGTGATGCCAGGACTCTCGGCATATGCTGCAGAACCACATAAAGTAGGTATTTACTACTAATTTACTGCATAAGCCATTTATTTGAAAAAGTACCTATGAGTAAATAAATATTTGGTAATAACGGTAATTGTCATGAAATACTGATAAACCTATTATTACTTTAAAGACTGAGGTATCATCTGTTCTTTAGAACACATTCACCTTTTGCAAAACTGCTAAATGGTGATTTTATATTTTTTAAAGAACGTATTGTAGAACCGTGAATGGGTCAAAACCTATCCACCACGATATCCTTAAAAGTCCTGGCCCAATGCTATCTTTATAAAGATATTGTCCTATGGACTAAAGAACAGTTTTATCAAAATGACCGGGTGAGTCGGTGGCTCAGTCGGTAGCATCACGGACTTCGGGCCCAAGGCAGCGATGTCGTGGGTTCGGATCCTGGTCACTGCCTAAAACATTTTATCAGTAGGTACAGTTCACCTTTGTACTGTACCGGCTCTCCCCGTGCTTTGCTGGACACGTTCCACGCATGGGCGGTTAGTCTATGTGGAAGGGCAAATTCAAGGTTAAAAGAGGCCGCCAACCTCTTAAAAAAAATAAATAAATAGAACAGTTTGGAGAACAAATTGACTGAATAAAATATATTTTTTTATGCAAATATGAGTTCTGAAGAGTATTATATACATAAAGTAGATGAAGAACTACACAATTAAGCAATCATCTATTCTATAGAATTGTCTATTCTATAGATATGATTGCTAGTGCTGAATTGTTAGGTTGTATGTTCAATATGTTAAAAAGTAATAGATTTCAAAAGTCTTAAATTTAGTGATGTTATCCTAAGCCTATGCATTAATATCGAATGGTAGAACTGTTTTATTAATTGATAGTCTGTTTCATAGGCAAAAGAGCAGATTGAAATACTGCTAGAGAAGGCGGAGACATTCATTCCGGAGAAGTATTGGTCAAGCACACCTCTAGTGTTGCGGGCGACAGCTGGACTTAGACTGCTGCCGGAGGAACAAGCCAATGAGCTATTGCATCAGGTTGGTTTGTTACGGTTGATATCTTCTTTTTCATATAAGAAACGTATACTACACTTTAAGTTTGGGATAATAAACTATTTAGTTGACGAATTAATTTACCTTATGTGTTGTGTTCCTGTTTACCATTACTTACTTACTGCCATGGCCACTTGTACCCAAGCTGGTACTTGGTCACACCAACTTGTTGTCGCCAGTTCTCTCGTCTTCCGAATCTTCCTCTACTAGTCTCATATTTTCCATATCCTTCCAGACTTGATCCCACCACCTAGCCTAGGTCTTCCTCGGAGCCTCCTCCTACCCCTCGGATCTCCCCTTAGTACCTTCTTCAACAATTTCTCCTCATTTCTCCTCGAGATATGGCCCTCGGAATTATTCTCTTAACTTCTTGGTTGTGGCGGATTCTCCATACTCCCATCTTCACACACGGGACCATATATAGATCTTAGAACTTAATTCTCAAAGGTTGTAGTTTGTTGATTTTCCGTGTTTTTGCTCAGGATCCGATTTTCCCCTCCATAAAAAAGTGCTGGTCTAATTATTATTTTGTAGATTCTAATTTTTGTTTTACTTGATAACAGCTTTGATTTAATTTGTTTTCCATATGCATGCCAACTTTTATTTGCTGCTTTTATCCTATTCTGAATTTCTATGTCTTCTGTATTTCAGATAGTAGGCCTACAACACCTAGATATCTAAAATTATTAACTCTTTGGAATATGTGGTTGTTAATTTTGAGAAAATTGGCATTATTTCCATCTTCTTCCCTTGCTACTCTCATAAATTTTGTTTTCACATCGTTTATTCAGTTTCATTATATCTCTTTAATATCTCTGTCAAAACCCTCTTCCTTTTCTGTCATCAGTACTATGTCATCCGCAAAAGCCCATATATTAATATTTGTCCTAGTTTTAGTCCTAAGGGTAAATTTTTACTGTTTGTAGGGCTTTCTCTAGAGCAATATTGACCAATTTTTACCATTAAAATATATAATTTGATTCTTGCCTATCACCCAAATATTTTATTTATTTGATTTGTGTCTTTAATTAGTTCAACTGATTACAAATTGTACAGAGTCAGTAATACATAGGATGTACCAGTGCCTTAAACTTATTTTACTGTCAAAACTGTTAGCATGGCAAAAACAGTAAATTTGAAAGTACATTCAGTGAATGCAGGAAGCAGAAGCAAACAAAGTTATCAAAGGCAGTTAGTGTTCTGTGTTTGCTCGGCTGCCTGAGCCTGATATGAGCTTCTGTCAATGGTGTGCATTTAACAAAAAGATTTTTATGGTTTAACTTTAACACCGAGTTTTATTTTAACTCTACAATGGTTTATGTAATTAAATTAACTAATCATACAATAATGTGTCGTAACTTTTAAGTTAGCGATATTTATCGATTAGTATCATTTCAAAAGATTATTTTATTTTGTAAAAGTTCAATCGTATAGACTATAGAGCTACAAAAAAAAAACATTTTGGCAATTTTTTTACTACAATTAAAAAATTCCAAATGCCTTACACTTAAAATTCCTATGTTATTCTTACTGAGAAAAATAAAACTGTTGTGAATTGCTTGTTTATGGATATATATTGAAAATGTTCATAACATTTGGCAAACTTATTTATTTCATCCAATATAATACAGTAGACTCCCCCTTATCCGGACTCCTCTGGACCGAGGCCAGTCCGAATAACAGTTTTTCCAGTTAAACTGATGTACGCAAAAACTCATAAAAACCAACTGATTAAATGCGTATTTGACTTAACTTTAGGAGAGCATTTTATTTTGACTTGTGATCACTGGTCTCAAATCTTTCCCACGAGAACGGTCGTTTCAGTACCGTCCACTTCCTGCCGATCTAGTCCGGTTAAACCAATGTGCTGATAAAAAATTTCCGGTTAAAGAGATGTCATTTCCGCCGAGTGTAGTCCGGTTAAAAGGTGTCCGGATAAGAGCGAGTCTACTGTATTTATTATTTAATATTTGGTTAAAGAAAAACTTCCCCTTCCCCTTCTTTATCGTATTGTTAAATAATGTCTAGGTATACTTTTCACAGGTCCGTATTTTGTTTGAAGAGTCGCCGTTCCACACAACGGATAATTCTGTAGCGATCATGGATGGTTCCGACGAAGGATTGTTTGCATGGGTCAACGTAAACTTCCTTCTAGGTCTGTTAAATGTATTTAATTGTAGTATTTTGTTTAGTAACTTTAATAAGTTATTTTACTTTGGCAAGAATTTATTCTGAGTGCATTTTACAGAGGTATGTGCATTTTAGTAGAACGGAGACTTAGGAAAAAAATTATTGTCAGTGCCATTGATCAAATATTGTGATATTGAAGAATAGATTACAGCATAAATATTACTTTTGATATAAGATATAACACTGGAAATCAACACAATCTATGATCAGGCAATGGGAAACATGAATCACCTTTATAACTCGAGCTTGGCAAATCTGAAAACACACTTAATGTCAATATTCATCGACGTTTAATGTTTATTCAAGTGTTTTACTTGTTCTAGATACTGATCTATTTTTGTTCGGCAATCAACTGTACTTTTGTTTTATTCTTGATCAGTTTGCGTTATTAATTATTGTTTGTTTAGTAATTTGTTGCTTTTAACTGTTACTCTCCATTTTAAAATATGGTGATAGATTAAGCATGCATGCAGTGAGACTAATATTTTTTTTTGTTATTTTACTTATTTTTATTGAAATATTGAAATAATTATTACCTTTGGGGAAAATTAAATTGAAATTTAAAACAGCTCTACTCTGTACGAAGGAGCCTGTCTACCTGGGGACTGGCCAATGGTTTATGACCAGGACCAGTTCCAGGTAGATGGAGGGTCAGGAGACAGGTTTTATCATACAGACTATATATATACCTATATATTATGTTGTATATATATATATATATATATATATATATATATATGCATAGCCTAAAGCTAAGACCTTTTTATCAAATAAAATGTTCATGTCCGACCTCAATCCAATTTTTGAAAAATCTAATCGTATGTTTATTTTGTGTAGAAAATTCACAACTTACCTAAACCGGTGCCGAATTATCAAATGTGTTAGGTATCACAATTGTAGGGGTTTCCCGTAGGATATCGTCTGCAATTTTTTTATTGAAGTCAGGTATCAATTTAAAAAATATCCATTTTTGTAACATCTATATTACATTTTTGCATTTATAAATTTAATCCTATTGTTGGTTGTATTCCAGACAGGTTGTTCGGAGAGCCGAGGCAGATGTTGGTAGCCCTGGACCTCGGTGGAGGATCTACGCAGATCACGTTTCCTCTAATCTCGGAAAAAGAACACTCACAATACTCGAGTGAGGATGTTCACCCAATGCAGATGTTTGGTCACAAGCTGTTTGTGTATAGTCACAGGTAGATTGAATTTGAGACATTTTCTTTGGTGTGAAAAAGCCTTTTTGATCGACCACGTTGGTATATGAGGGTCGATTTTTTTAATAAGGTCTATTTTTTCGTATAATTCCGTAGTTTGTGTGTACGCTGCAATGAGACTCACTGTTTACTGGCATCATTGATGAACAGACTGGTAGCTGACGTGTATGCTCTTTTTTGTGATCGTGTTTAATCCGCAGTGTGGTTGGATAATCGGGAGTCTACTGTAACATAAAATATTAAAGAAAGTATTTTACAAAATGTTTTGACATTTTCAGCTATCTTGGACTAGGGCTGAACGCTGCTCGTAAGGAGATACTTCTTCATGGAAACCCGACAGGAGCTACGCACCTGGCCAGCGAGTGTGTGAACCCTATCATCAAGAACAAGAGCTTAACCTACGCAGGGGTTGAGTACAAAGTGAGGTATGTTCGGAATTAACTGGTCTCACAACTATGTGGATTTTTTATGCTCCACCTTCATATCCTGAACTATTTACATTACAAGTTAGGTGAAGTTTTACAACATAATCACTTAGATAAATTACCATTCTAATTACTATCCGTCTCTTTGCTAGATCATAAGCTTAAAAATGACTCCTCAGTCGTAAAAATTGCTTAATTAAAAAGGGTGAAAAATGGATGTTGCAGAGAAAAACTTTGTTTTAACATTAGGTGTATAAATCATTATGTTGACACTCAACATTCTTTATTTCAGTGGCCCATTAAATCCAGAAGTTCTGAAAAAGAAGAGAAAAAATATTGAAGGGGGCGTTGAAGAAACCCCTATAGTGAGAGTTAAGGAATGCTCTGACATTATAAAAAACTATATCAGCAGACAGAATATGTTGAAGCCTACTGAACTTCAAAATTTTGAAATTATCGCATTTTCCTACTTCTTTGACAGAGCGACTGAAGTAGGGCTTATAGGTAAGTGGTTTTATTCTGTTCTGCCTCGATGTACTTGTACTTTAAGTGCATGTGTAATTTGAAAGAGTATGTGTTGTGCAAATTTATACCTAAGAATTCCAACTATCCGAATTGATGGGAACCATTCAGGTAGCCTAATCAAAAATTATAATAATTTAATTGTTACCCAAATTATGAGTATTTTACAAATAATAGGCCGAGTCAAGCCAAGCTTTTACTGCAGGGATCCCAGAACACGTCTGAGAACATTTTGCGAAAATTTCACGCTTTTGCCATGATTACAAAGGACGATTATGATTTCTGTAACCCTAGGAGACAAAAATTACGTTTACAAGACTGAGGAAGATATTTAAGATTTTGCCGCATCCACAGAAAAAGATGATGATGTTTCTGTGACCGTGGGAGACAATAATAGTGTCTGCACAACAGTGGGACTGCGGGATACCACGATGGTTTATACAAGATCGATGTGCAAGATTTTGACGCGATCGCGGTAATTAATGAAGTTTTTTGTGACTGCTCCTACAAATTTATTATGTCATTCTTATCTTAGTTATGTTTTTTATTTTTTTGTTGCAGATCCCTTTACTGGAGGAACAGTTACTTTAAAAGATTTGAAGAGGGAAGCCACTAATTGTAAGTACCGCTATATCAACTTTGGAGATTTAAATCAAATTTCTTGATATATTAAACTAAAATTTCTTCCATGGAAAACATTTAGGCCTAAGTGTACAATTATTTTTGGAAAGCTTTGTTATTGTGTAGCAAAAGGTTGTTCAATTTCCAATTATAAACAGCAATTCTCTGATACATGTAAGTTTTTCAGAACAACTATTTACACTAACCAGCACACAAAATACTACTGCAATATGCTAGTATGATTCTGTGAATGAATCAAACAAATTTTTAACAAGTTTTATGTTGTTATGTGTGAATTATTGTTAACCGAAATGAACTGTCATGCATAGATTTGCATTACAGTGTCTTCACTCATCACTTCTACATGTGTTGGATCTTTAGTCACCTGGTTAAAACAATCATTATTCTTTCAGCTTGCCTAGACCCAAATGTGGACAGACCCTTCATGTGTGTTGATCTTCTATTTATAACTATTCTATTAGAAGACGGATACGGTATGACTCCCGACACAAAAATTAAGGTAATGCCTACAAATTAATTATTTGCCCGATTAATAGTAAAGTAAAAATAAGATGTTATTTTTCATACGGAAAAGTCTACAGTACCCAGGAGATCGGGGCAGTCAATGAGACCAAACATTGGCATCAAGATGTCCGAGTGACATAGGGATGATATAGAAGGACTTATCCACGTACTTGACTGGGGTAGGTAAAACCAAGCCTCACTCAAGCAATCACATGCAGGTTTGGATGAATTGGTTTACACACAGAATTAACACCAGTAAATTAGCTTTTAATAAGGACCAAACCCTAGATTTGTTTCATCACCATCTAATTTCTTACCTAATTGTTCTCTCAGATCGTAAAACGCATCGACGGCCATGAGGTCAGCTGGTCATTGGGTGCGGCATTCCACATCCTCCAGAACGGAGTATAACAACGACTAGATTTAGGTGAATTTTACCACTTGAGACCATTGTGCCTTTACAACACACATGGCTGTTTTACTAACTTGTAGGCTTAATAGGTGATATTTTTTAGAGTGTTTTATTTTTATGAGAAACTATTACAATTTAAATATATTGAAAACTCATTGAAGTTCTGCAAAGAATAGTTAAGACTGCCAATGCTTGTGGCGATTTGTATAGTTGAAAAAGCGAAAGTTTCCTAGTAAGGAGGGAGGATGTTGTTTTTTTACTGTTTATGAAACCTACTGTCCTAGTTTTTTGTATAAAATATTTGTGTAATTAACGCTTGGGAAACTCTTATAGAATGGTCCTTGATACTGGTTGTGCTCACAAACAATACATCACAAAAGTAGAAATTTTCGTGGTCTTCAACCAAAGTGGTCAGACCCAGGTGAGCCAGTGACTATGAAAATTTCTACTTTTGTGATGTTTATTTTATGTGTCTCTATGGACTTATTTTAAGGTAGACCTGCTTTCCTGTCAATTTCCTTTACTATAAACACTTTTTTCAGTTAGCTAAATGATGATTTTCAGTCGATAAATAAATAGTCTTCAAATGCATTTAATTACAATTCAAAAGTCAGATTTGTTTAAGCCCGTTTCTTCCTCCTCCTCCATGTTACCAAGTACCATCGAATGCTGTTACAAAAGTGACCAATGCTCTGTGTTGTTTTTACATCAGCTTTTTAGTGTAAGATTGTAAAAAAAAAACACAAAAATTAACTAGACCTTCTTATACATCTGAAAAATGTACTTACGTTAAGTTAACACTTAGAATCTATAAGTTGTTCCAATAATTATTTGAAAGGTCGCTTTAAACACTTAAAATAATATTTTAAGAATCAATGTTATTTCAATTCTTTAAAAACTTTGGTTGTTTCTCTCAAAATTTATAGCTTTAGTCTTTTTTTTTTTTTTTTGCTAGTGTTTATTTACCTTAGGCCGCGGTTTGCATTGATTTGCCATCGGCCCGAGGGATAATTGCTAACTCCATTGAAAACAACGCTTTATATCATGTTTTCAAAATCAAGACAAGAAGGTTATGTATTGATAATGTGTAGCTAAATAAATAATGTTAGTCTTATCATGAACACTTGTCATGCTCAAAACCATTCCATGATTTGGTGCTAACTGTAGCCTATTGTTGATTGAAATTATGTCTTAACTGCATCGGTTGAATTATCTTAGATTAACCAGTTCAAAATTTTTGAAGTTATCTTTTCTTTAAGATTACTAATTAATAAAGCCCATGAAAATTTTCTTTAAACGCCAATTATGTCTTAAGGTAGACATAATTAAATTAAATTTACATTATTGATGTTTTGAACAAAGCATTTGGTTAAATTTATATTGTAATTTGAATGTTTTTCTTTTAGCGAATTTTCTATATAGGGAATAACTCCGAATAAGCTATTACCATATGTCTTATGGTAAGACCTAAACATAGGCCAGTTCACTTTTTCGTTTTGATATCCCCAGAGGCCAAAAAACCATCCGGTCAAATTTAAATATATATGATATAAGTGTGTGTTTGTGTGTGTCCGTTTGCACCATAACTCGAGTAAAAATCGTCCAATTTTGATGAAATTCTTAAATTGATACAAACGTGTAAACCTGTATTTATTCAAATGAGTTTGTGAGCCAACATGATTGGACATGGATGGTTAAATATATAACTTAACTTATAACTAACTAAATATATTGTATCGTTATACTTACTACCAGTAAATTTGTATGGTCTCGTTAACATTAAATTGTAATACACTATGTCAATTTTAAGTATGAGATGTTAGTGAAATTTGTACTCCAAAGTTTAGAATGTCTATTTTTGAATTGCCTGATATTCAATTCAATTTGTTACTAGTTATAAATTGTTATCATAAAAATCTGTACTACGTTGAAATTTAGATAATTTATCTATTAATAAGTTTAAAATTACTTAACTCACTTGTGTTAGCCAATATAAGTATAATTGCTGTTAAGGTTTTACTAATATTCAAGAACAATCTTTTTTTGTACGTTTTCTAAAATGTTACACTTTTATGTGAGGGATTCACTATTTATATTGAGGTTTCCTTTTGAAATGTATTTTTTCGTAAATATATGTGTTTAAATTAAAAGTTTTATTTTGTGTGTCAAATGCTGTAAAATTTACGCTGATACAGGGTATAAATGGAATTTAAATGTTAAATGTTGTTTTCTAAAAGAAAAATAATTATAATAGAGAGACAATCAGTGTAGTATTGTTGAATGTTTTCATCGAAGATGTTTTGAATAAATGTTTGTTGTTATTAATTTGAAATTGTTTCTCTCTTCTAAAGATTTAAGAACTCACCCTTTAGGTTTAAGAACACAGCCCCGAAGAAAGAGACTTACAACACCATTTAGAAGCATGAAGTACTGTACAAGATACAAATTATGTCTTACTAGCTGTCCTGACAGACGCCGTCCTGTCCTAATGTGGTTCTATGTCAAATGCACGTTTATTTTCAAGATGAGCTCGTTCGCATGGGTCAATTACGTCCTGTTTAAAGTTTGTTCGCTACGCTCACTCACCTGTACGTTGGAGCTCGTTCGCTGCACTCACTTGCCTTCAGGTTAGCTTGTTCGCTACGCTAACTCGCATCCAGGTTGAAGTTCGTTCGCTACGCTCACTCACCTTTTGGTTGCAAATTAGCTGTTGCTGTTGTCATAAATTAAAAAGATAATAATAGTGCTGCACCCTGTTGGTAAACCTATTAACTTTTTAATGCTATTGAACATCACAGAATCAATTTGTTTAGTTGGACCAGCTGTTAAGATTTTTTAATTCCATTTAAATATGAGTACTCATTAGGTTAACATGGGAAACTCCAGAACCCCTGGGGCGGAGCCCTTTTGAGGGATCTGCACCAAACTTCAAACAAACCACCCTTGAATAATGCTTAATAATGTCTGAAAGTTTCATTACAATCTGTCGAGCGGTTTCGGAGTCCATAAAAGACAAACAAACAAACATACATTGGATTTTATATAATATAGATTACCAATGAAGAGGGTGGAAGAAAAAAGTTCAATTGGGTTTAACCAGAAATAAAAACAGTTTTATTCACTTTGTAAAGTTAACATTACAAAATAGTTGTAGCCTTGACTAGTAATAATTAATTCTGGCTTGTACAGAAACACAGTGTTTAGACAATTTCATCACACAGTTTGAAACTTAAGTACTCAGAAACTATCAGAAATGCATTATAAAATTTTGAAGTAACAATAATACAAAACGTAATATGGTGCTTTGCAATAGAGTTTTTGAGAAAAAAATATACAACAGACATGTTAAACAACCTATTTATAAACCTGAGTTTAGCCTAAACAAGTGCTTAATGGAAGTAGGGGTAGTGTCCGTAGCCGAAGTAGGGGGAAGAGTAGGCGAGAGAAGAGATAGGGGCGTGGTAAGGTAGTGCTGGGGCGTGCGAGATGAGGGGGGCATGGCTGACAAGGGGCGCGTGGGAGACAAGAGGGGCATGGTAGGCCTCCAGGGGGGCATGGTAGGCATCAAGACCAAGGGGAAGCGGATAACCGCTGTAGCCGTATCCGAGGGCGAGTCCACGTTTGGTCTGCGTCTTCTCTTGGACAGGGGCAGCGAGAGCGGTGGCCATCAGGGCGAGGAAAATCTGTAAAAAAACATGCATAAGTGCTGCAGGTAGTTTAAAAATTAAAGGAAAACAGGCTTTTTACCTGATGGCTAAGGTACTGCAAAGATTAGAACTAAAACAAATACACAAATAAAATGGTGGAACCAATAGCTGATATAGAGGAAATCAACTACAGAAGATGTGGAAGGATTGACTGAACAATAATTATTGCATTATAGTCTGTATGGTGGAACCTGTCTCCTGATCCGCCATCTACCTGTGACTCGCCTGAGCTGTTAACCATTGGACAGTCCCCAGGTGGATGGTCAGGAGACAGGGTCTATCATACAGACTATAATTAAATGTAAATGTCTCTGGGAGAGCACAGTGACGCTAAATTGATTCCTAAAGATGGCCCCAAGTCCAAATGGTGTGGTTTAGAATTAATTATGAGAAAAAATTGATAAAATTAAGCTTATTGAATAGAATTTGTTGCCATTCCCTGTCTCTAGGTTTGTTAAATTGTCTTAAATTTTCAAATTGTAAGTACAATATTGAATTATAAATTTGTCGTAAGCCTTATAACCATTTTTTTTTTTTTTGCTTTACCCTAAACAAACAAAAAAATTAGAATGTAAGTTACCTGAATGGTTTAGGTTTGTACATATTGAGACGTTGATACATGTGGATGTAGGAAAACACAAAGCAAGACATAAAAAAATGCAATACCAATGTCAGTGAAAATTTTGAATTGCTTTTGATGAGCCTTTTTACTAATTCTACTGTATAAAATAATTTACACTAATGAATACAAATTCAAAGCAACTCAAAAAAACTTGTGAACGGTCTCTTTGACAAAATGTTTCTGTTTCATAAAGTAACAATCAATTAAACTTATATATGTCTCAGCAATAAATGTTCCGATCTATTTTAAAAGCTATTTTCAGGATTTCTCTCATGATTTTAGAATTGAAAGAAATATAATGATAAATACCAATAACAAATAACAATAATTTTGTCAACAAAAGTTATGATCAAATTGTTTACTTTACTTTAACCCTTTAACTATACACTAATACATCCATTACCTTATTTTGAACATTATATACAATAATATTTCTTTTAAAAACGACCTTACAGTACTGATTATGCTCCCATTATTATATTGTTGCTAAAAACAAAAATGTAAAAAAAAAACAATTTTTTCTTTGAATCACAATCAAAATATGGTCAAAGTCACATCAAAGGAAGTTAATAAAAATGCTTACTTTCAGTCCTAAGAGACAAGTATTTTTTTCTAGAAACGCTGACAAAAATGGACACGCTTCCTATTTTAAATGCATTGATGGTTTGATAGTGTAAGAACACTTCTCATATTGAAAAAAAACTTAAACCTACTTCTAAGCGTGTTTTATGTTTAGAGTGGTGGGCTAATTGTAATAACTTATTTTCCTTTAAAAGTATTTTATATAGAGGGTATGCCGTAAGTAAACAGTGAAAACTCCGGGAAATGTTTTAATTGGTCAAAATAAAGAGAATATCGCAAGATATATTCTATTTTGGTTTTTTCGTACCGTACCTATTTTAAACGTATATCTCTAAAATAATTAAAAATATCCGTTTACTAATACAGTATGGTATACCATTTAGAGTAGCAATAAGCTTTATTTGAAAAAATAACGGAAAGTAAATAAAGATACGTCTTATAACACTTCAAACATATATTTACGCTTATACTGTTATTCACAAGACGGTAAATATACAAAAGATGGTTAGTGGTGATCAATTTCGATTGGACACTCCAATCATCATCAGACCCAAGAGGCGATTGACGTATGAAAAAATAATCATAACCAATTTTTTTTTTATATTGGCAACCATATTAATTTTTATATCTTAAACTACAAAAAATTTGCGGTTTCATGAGAAAAATGTTTAATACACTTTTATATACCTAACTTTTTTTCATCAAATTGAAAAAGATTGAATACTTAACAGCGGAAAATCACAAATTTTATTTGTTAAATAGGTACAACTAAAATAGTAACAAAACAACCCTAATCAGAGCAATTTAAAAAACATTGTAAAAGTAACAATTTTTTTAGTAAACCAGGGTACTCACGCAGATCTTGTACATGGTGTGAGATGGTGCTACTGTGCTACTGTGAGATGATGGTGCTAGTGTGATGTGAGTTGCCGTATGTCAGGTGCCTGTTATATACCTTCAGTTGCACAATGACTGGGTAAGGCAAGTCCACTTGGACGTTACACTTCCATATACTCCCCAGCCTCTGTAGCTTCGATATACGAGATGACACAGATTAGAATTTACAATTTAGCTGATGATTTTTGTTTTGTAATCCTAATCCTAGAGATGTAGAGAGGTAAATTTTGAAATACGTAATAATTCTAGGATCATAAATCATAAGTGAATGGGTTAAGGGTAAAGCATTTTGAATCTCAGACTCATTTTTAACTTTCTATATAGAAAAAGTCGTTGGACTACATTGGTGATTTTTTTTTTTTTTTTTGTCTTTTCCACAAAAATTATTGGACTAAAGGTTTGGTTTAATTTAATTCATTTTGTTATCCTTTTCAGAAGTTTTGGTCTTCTCTTGGGTGTGTATATTTCTTCACAAGCTAAAGCAAACTGTTTTTCGGTAATTTGAATTAGTGGTTTAAGTGTACATTGTAAGTTTATAAATAGTTTGTTTCTTACATCGTTGTAATTTATTGTATTTACTTGTAGAAACAATAAAGATTTATTATTATTAAAAACACTCTAGATCTCATGGTAAGACCTGGCTGGACCCGGGACCGATTAATTTTTTCCTTTTGATGTCTCCAGGGACAAAAAACACATTGTTAAAATTTGCATATTATATGTACATACCACGATTCTATATTTTATTTTCATTCTGTGAAATCCTCAAAGGGCTTGTGTTAAAGCACTTCAGGTGGTTTTAGTTTATTTAGAAAACTATAGGGATGATATGAGTAGAGACGAAGTGTGTGTCTTGCCTGCCATGATTTAACGAGGTATTTTGAAAAAAGTTATGGAATTTTGGAAAAAAATTACAATTATCCGTCCACACCAAACGCCAGTTCAAAATTTTCTCAAACTAAATTTAGGTTTATTTGGAAATTACAGACCAAAGTATTAGGTAGACGATTAAGGTAGAATTTAAAAAAGACATTTTCGATCTTGTAACCACAATATAATAAATGTTTAAATTTACTAACTAAAAATAATATTTATCATGAAGCAATTAACTGTTTTGAAGTTTTTTTCCTATTCAAAACAAAATTTTATAAAAGAATCCGTAGGGTACCTTTAATGTAGTAGATGTGTATGTAGAAAAGGTTATACCCATTACGCCATTATGGTTTCTTGTGAAACCATTAATTATTAGGCTATTGTTCTCAATTAAACTTCATTCAAATTCCAATAAATTTTCCTTGATTATTTTTCAACCATGTTTTTACCAAAATATATAGGTACTGTAGGGAATAACAGAATATAATTCCTACAAACTATTAATTTAACGTAACCTATATTTTCTATCTCAGTTTCCATTAGTTAAATTTATGTAGCCATGTCATTCTCAAAGTGGCTGTAATAAACTCTTAAGGATTATTACAAGGGACCATACTAACGAATACTTACCATATAAAGATACATTTTCATAGTGATATCCTTACAAAGTGAAAAATATTACATTGCGAGGGGACAACAATCACTACGATATGTAATTAACTTGTAGATGTAAATCAGTACAGAAAACTGGTTGAACGAGATTTACAACTATAAAATGAAATGTCAAAGCATTCGAAACTAGGTTGTGATTATTTCGCGTGCGATGTTTAGTGTATAGTTTAGTTGAAAAAGTTAGGACACTACCCCAACAGCACAATGGGCTTGCTGGGAACTTGTTCCAAGTCCATTGGCCCAAGTTCCCAAGCCTGGTTTAGACTTAGGGACCAAAGTCTGTAGGCTTGGTTTTGACTTGTTTTAGAGACCGAAGTTGGCAGTTGTTCAACTTGTTATGGGTTTGGCTCCCCAAGTCCAACCCAAGTCCCAACCCCAAACCTACAGTGAACTCATGTGCACAAACCCACTCTAAGCTTGGAATGATGGATACAAAACGGGTCTGGTGGATTAAGCAGGCTCATTATGGACTTGTTCGGGACTTGGAGACCCAAGCCCAATTTTAGTAGGCTCATATTGGACTTGGCTTAGACTCACATTGGAATTGGTTTTAGCACATTTTAGACTTGGGCAAACAAGCTCACACTGATAAATTAAACAGGCTCATTATGGACTTGGAGACCCAAGCCCGCTTTTAGTAGACTCATATTGGACTTGGCCTAGACTCATATTGGAATTGGTTTTAGCACATTTTAGACTTGGGCAAACAAGCTCACACCTATAGACTCACTCAGAATTTGGTACGAAGTTTTATATACTTCAATTACTGTCATGATCAGAGATAATAATAATAATTATTATTATTATTATTATATGCTATAGTAATAGTAATATAATTTATACCTATTTAACATATAAGCTGTTTCACACCATTCATTTGCTAGCCCACATTTTTTCTTATAATTAATTTTTTACCAAGAAAGATTTATGATAAAATGAAGCCTATTTTATGAGTGATCTTGAAAAAATATTCGTTATATATGAGGTTTAGAAAGCAAGACATTCACATTTCAAGACAATTTATTAATATAATAAATACAATGCCCACTATCTTCCACTTGACCTTCAACTTCTTTTCTGAACCCATCAACTCCACCGCCTGCTTCAGAAGATCTATAAAAAATACAATTGCATTAGAATTATTTGGTTTATTAAAATTTATCATTTAAATCATTTTTCATTATTTTTATTTGTTATTATAATTATTTGATTATTTGGAATTTGTTGGTGTTGCAAACACAGGGTGTTAACTTACCTTTGTTTTTAAAATTGTTATCAAACTTTTATTTCTTACTATTTTACTTTTATACGTAAACTAATGGTTTGGCCTGTTTTTATCTGTAGACTAGGTTAAGGCATTGACTATAATGGTTAAGGTTAAACACAAATTTTGGCACTGTTCTGTTGAGTTCAGCAGTGTAGACTATTAGAGTATAGTATAGTGAGTGACGTTGTCGATTCAGTGAAGCGCTGAGTATGTCAAAGGTTAAAGCACAAAAGGTTCAGGCTATAAACAAAATTCTACGGGTTCTTGATGCAATGAAATTAATTGTTTGCTTAACTTAGCTTACTTATATCATCATAGACTAACCAACACAAGTATATTTTTTACAATGGAGTTTAAATCTTACCTTTACAGGAATCCCTTCTTCTTTGCTTCGTCTTGGTATCAAAACCATAAACAAAACTCACAACTAGTAACGAAACGAGTAACTCACAACACCAGAACTAGATAAGTGAGAACTGACAACTGAGAGTGAGGAAGTCTAAATCCAACAAAAATGGTGGTTCAGCACAAAGAAACAGGTTTTAGGAGCGTTCTGGGTAGGGGTGGAGGGAAAATTCTTTTGTCATATGGCACTGCTCACTTTAGACTCACATGAACAAGCTTGTCGTGGGTCTGGTTAGGTGTTTAAATTGTGGACTTGGCCAACCAGGTTATATATGTAAATAAAACAAGTTTAGTTTTGGCTCATTCACACAAGTTCACTTAACCAAAGCTGTTTTAAATTTGTAGTGGGTTCCAAACTCCAAGTTTGTCATACCAATTCAGAAATATGTAAAAACCAAGTTTGGTCCAAGCTCACGTGCTGTCTGGGTAACAATAAAATAATGTAAATTTTTTAATACAACTGTATATGTTTAAACAAGCATAAATAACTATAACGATTACTAAAGGACGATTTTTAATACACAACGTTAATGACTATGCGATACTATAGAATATTAGAGTAATGAGAACATACTATGAGACCCGTGGTGAGCAAGTTGTGCATTTTGATATGGGTTAAAGAACTTGTTTGCATGGCAAAACGGAAAATAAGGTACCATTTAACCTTTCAAATATTGTGATTGTTTATGACTGTTATTATAGGTGAACTGTTGTTATTAGGTGAGTTTAAGTGAATAATACATCAAATTCATCATATTATAAATTTGTCGATTGTAGATCTAAAAAAATCTGTTATTTGCCTACCTCAATCAGGTTACTATTAAAATAAAAGTAGCCTGTATAAATTCTCATAAACTGTTTCGTCTCTTCTTTTACAATCTGACTGTGGTTGAACATCCAAAAAGAAAGATCAGCTATTCACACTTATATTTTCACTAGCTGTACCCGCGGGCTTTGCCCCGTTTAACTTCTTAATTTTCAAGATGAGCTCGTTCGCATGGCTCAATCACGTCCTGGTTGAAGTGCGTTCGCTATGCTCACTCACCTTTAGGTTGGAGCTCGTTCGCTGCGCTCACTTGCCTTCAGGTTAGCTCGTTCGCTACGCTAACTCGCCTCCAGGTTGAAGTTCGTTCGCTACGCTCACTCACCTTTTGGTTGCAAATTAGCTGTTGTCATAAATTAAAAAAATAATAATAGTGCTGCACCCTGTTGGCAATCCTTGTAACTTTAAAGCTATTGAACACCATAGAACAGAACCAACTTGTTTAATTGAAACAGCTGATAAGATTCATTAATTCCTTTTAAATATGAAAAATCATAAGGTTAACATGGGAAACTCTAGAGTGTCAGTGAGGGCTTTGCCTTTTATATATTTAGATGGAACCTGGAAAAAAGTTGGTTTGCATCACTGTTATTTTTTTAGTATTTTTTAAAATTTATTTACAAAATGTACAAACAAAATAAAATTAAAATATTATTACATTAAAAAAACTTATTTATTCATTTAATTAAATTTTCAATTAAATTTTAAAAATTTTAATATTTTTTTAATATTTTAGGCTAAATTTAATTTTTTTTTCAAGCGAACACTGGAAATAAATCAAATAGCTTCTAGTTACCATTCGTCCTTACACTAGATCGTAAGCTATAAAATGGCACATCAATCGTAAAATCTGTCAAGTGGGACGGGTGGAGGGATGTAACCAAGAAACCCTTAGTGTACTGAATATAAAAATTATTAAAACATATTTGCTTGAAAAGTTAACTATTGTGAAAACCCCGTAACAATAATATATCACTTAATTAAATGGTAAAAGTGTCAACAATTATACACAACCATAAACAACTGTTCATCAATCACACAAATATAATTCGGTAAACACATTTTGTAGGTACTAAATAAGTATTTGTGTTGTAAATGTTATTTATTTCTAATAATTGCGATCTATGTCGATTGTAATGCAATTCAAATTTGTTTACCTATCCAAATATCTGTAGCAACGTCCATCATAAGTCATAAAAATGACCATATAATTAATGCCAGTGCCCTTTACATGTAAACAATGGTCAATGGTCCAGTTTTATGGCACTTTCCCTCTCTGGTAGTCATAGGCCTAGAGCTCTAGTAGGCTCAAGTAGTTAGAAAGTTATAGCACTAAATCAATCTTATATCACCTTGCTCAGCTTGTTATAAATAAGCAAAATAATGTTCTCATTCGAAGTAATTTTATTGTCGTAGGTTTGTATATTGCATGCAGTATAGGCTAAGAAATAGACGATAGGAGTGCTAACTTGGAAAATAATACTTTGTGTTAAATATGAATAATTTTCTACTGCCACTTTTCGATCCCTTAGTGACGGTAACCTTTTAACCCTTAGTGTGACGGTAGAACATGTAAAGAAATTGAGGAAAATTTTTCTTTTATCATAAGAAATGATAACCAATGACCTGTTCAGCTTAATGAGCCTGTTGGTCATTCGGAAGTGCGAAAGACGACTCTGAAAGGCAGAGATTTCGAATGTTTGCCTCCTGATGTTGCTGCATAAAGTTAACAAAAGTTGTACCAACTACCTCATCGTTTTGCTTGATTGATAATTTATTTATAGCACACAAACTTGAGACCTATGTGAATGACAAAATCAAGGTTAAGAAGGTTGATATCTCCTTTATTTAATATTAAAGGCTAGAAATTTAAATTAGAAATGCCCCATTCTTACTTTTCAACAAACTATAAATCAAGCTATACAGTAAATTAATGTCAGATCCTAACATAATAAAGTCTTTTCTTTTTTAGTAATATTGAACTCGCAGATAGATGGCGTAAGTGGACGAGCGAAGTAAATGAAAACGACAAGACTGTAACTTCACAACCTCGTGCCCTATTATCCATCGAATACCACAGAAACCATGTGAAATGTTTCAATTCATTTCTACCGTTGAAATCACCAGTAAAGTGGTTTTAGATATGTTTATGAGGCTCGTAGATTTCACTGTTGCCATTCCGGGATTCCGGTCGGAGCAAGTGGTTTCTGGGATCTTCGGAATCGGGCCGACCTTTAGATGTACGCGGTGTTGGTACGGTAAATAACGTGCAAGTCACTCGCTGCGGACGAGTGGCTCGTTTGAAACAGTAAAGGGTCTTACAAATCAGCTGTTACAGCTACCACGTACTTGTGCTTATAGTACATATAAAAATGTAGGCAGTGTATAGCCACTTAATATGACGTGAAACCGATCTCTTAAAGTGTTTTTTTTACTCTATAGGTTTAGCATCAATGTCAAACGTTACTCAAGGCTAACGTTCCTAAAGACCTAACCTTCCCCATGATCAAACATCTCTAAAAAAACAAACGTTACTTAAAAAAAACGTTACTCAAGAAAAAACGGTCCTCAAGATAAAACGTTCCTCAAAACCAAACATCCCTCAAGATCATGATTCTCTCAAGATAAGATTTCCCTCAATAAACCATCCCACAGATTAAACTTTTTTAAGTTCCAACCTTCCTCAAGATCATACGTTAAAGAACAAACGTTCCTCTAGATCAAACCATCAGCTTTAACCTTACCACTTTGGAATTTCCAGAAGATCTTATGTGACTGTCGGGACTGTCCCAACCTCGAAGACCCCATCTCATCAACAGGACCTCAAATTGGACCTGTCTTAACTATATATTGTGCAATACATGCAGATGTAGGCTTAGATTAGTATCAGTCTTCACACTGAAGACTCAGATATGAATCGTAATCGCTGCTGATTTCTTATAATCATTGACGACTGGTCCCTGGTCAGACTGGACTGGTCAGTTGCCGTTTAATCGATTTCTTCACGTGTTTCCCAACTTCCTCCGGCGGGTTGAACAGTTCGGTAGTTTAAAGAGTGACTTTGCTCTTGCTCAAGCTAATTCATTGGTATTTCAAATTATGGTAATTTGTGGTAAGTAGATTGGATGTAGAAAATAATGGACGTAGGGGTAATCAATATGGTTTTATCTATTTTTACAGGGGGTCCGCTGTAATAGATAGTACTCTGGACTAAACATACGTAAAAACACTTCAACTGTCCCAAGAAGCTCACTCTAGCAAAAACTCAACTGCACGCCCATCCAATCGACGAAAGAAAAATCAACAACCTAACTGAACACATAAGTTATACAATTCCCTACTTGTCGTTAGAACGCAAAGGAATGCCTGAGTCACTAGTCTTGTCACATGATATACAACGTCCTGAGTATGGCCTGTGGTCACCGTCAAAGTAGGACGTGTAGGATTTACTGGGTACTCCAGATCACTTCCTGGACGGCGACCTGAGGGACTCCGCCCTCGGACCGGTTACGGGTGTGAGAGGAATAATGGAGTCGGTAAAAGTCAACCGAAGGAGTTAAAGGAACTTTGACTGAGCCATAAACAAGAGTAAGGTGTACTAAGTGGTTGGTAACAGAGTTGTAAAAGTGACGTGGTAGACGGTGGTAAACTTTGTTGGGGATTCGTTTGAAAACTTTATCTTTGATTTTAATTTACTTATATTTGTTTGGATGAAGTAAAAGTATTCTTGTAGACTAGTTTTACGTCAACACTACATATTTATTTAAATGGTTATCGTGAAAATTTTTCATCAAGATTTTAAAAAAGTTTTCGTGACGTTCCGGGATCTGGTATCTGGTGGGTTTTTTCCTGACCTCAGGTGAAAATTTGTCAAAATCATCACACAAGACTATTCCAGCCAAAGTTGAAAAAAATCACAGTAGAAAACCCATATTTTTGTATTTTTTCATGAAAAGGGGTAAAAACGCCTATATAGAGTAGAAAACCCAGTAAGAGTCGTATAGTAGTCAAAACAAGGTAAAGGTAATTCGTAGTAATTTTGAAGTGCAAAAAGATCAATTTTGGACCTCATGAAGTTCACTATCTGATCGAATTATTACACACATCTTCATCAGATTCGGTATAGTTCCTACTAATATAGTCTGTATGATGGGACCTGTCTCCTGACTCTCTGTCTACTGGGAACTTGTCCATGCTTTAAGTCCTGGGCTAGTCCCGGTAGATAAAGGTTCAGGATAAAGAACACATCAAACAGGCTATAGCACCACGTCAATCAGTGTGTTAATACAAATCTTTTTTATCAACAGGCTTACTAGAAGATTAAAAAGTTGCAATAGTCAAAGTCATTGCGGTAAAGTTCAAACCAGCTGTCAAACTCTCTCCTAATGCTAATATCTCATATGTCAAGATTTGAAGGAAATCTACCTTGGCCAAAAATGTAGATGATCTTCTCAGAAATGTCTTCATTTTGATATTTTGTCTTCATTTCCATAACGAAATCTTAGTCCACAACTTTAGGGAGGAGTGAGCTCGTCTAGTAAGAAGTAGAACTTTGCTCCTGTGGGCCAATGTTCAAACGGCCACCAATGGATTTCATCGAAGTGATAATACCGCAACTCCTGGGTCTGTCCTGAAGTAATGTGAAAACGGGTTAGAGTCTAGAACGCAATAAAATGTTAAACTGAGTCTTGCTTTATAACAAATTATTGACAATTTTCGATGTTTATGCCATGGTTTCTTATGTAACACCAATCCATGACATAAACAAAACTAACATTTTAAAATCAATTGTAAGTGTTACTGCCTGATTCACAAGTTGCAGTTTTAATATTTGGAATTTCAATAAATTGTAGCAATTCCAGACAATTTCAGATCGGTTGGATTTGAATGTATTTTATTATGAAAAGGGAATCCAAAATGGTTTACAATATAAATCAATAAATATTCTATATCAAAGTTTCATGGTAGATGATATTTAAAAAAAATTCTAGGAAACCGAGTGGATTCATAACGAGTCTTCAAATTTGAAGATCACTAGTTCGATTCCTACCGTGATGGATTTAGTCGCAACGACATTTGTTAATTTTGCTATGAATAGATTATCCCACATTTTATTTAACACAATTTTAGGTTGTAACAAAACCAAGGCTTGTGTTGTTCCCTTACCGAAAATCTTTTAACTGCCAATGACGTAAAAAAACCCGAAAATATAATCTTAATAATTAAGTTCCGTAAAATATAACAGCTAACTGAACAAACCAATTTTCCCCAAAGAATTTCCCTACCAATAAATATTTACAGCATCTGCTAATTATAATCTGACCTAAATTCTACCGGTACCATCCGAGACAAAGGCAAGATTAGGTTGAATAATAAGAGCAACCCGACCAGACCTGTTTAGACTTGTCCTGATTTGTCGCGGTACAAATAAGCGATGAGCCACCTGGTCGGACGTGCGGGGGGATCGGATGAGCGAGGTCCTCACTGCCTTTATAAGTCTCCATCTGGAACAGCTGGTAGACGGTGCAATTGCAACAATGAATGAGTAAATCTAACTCACTACCTCGTGGTAACTCTGGATATAAGATATTTTAATTCCTCAAGGTTCTATGGGTCTTCACATTATTTCAATCCAGTCTAGAGGGAGTCACGGCATTATTACTTAGAAAAAGTTCCTTTGTGATTTGCGGGATTTGAACCCGGGACCTCGGGAACCACTAACCAGCTCACTCTACGATCCCTTTTCCAGCCGTCCTACTTAACCAATTTTTACGATTTGAGATGTCATTTTTAATTTCTCCCCCTATTTCTCCCCGAGTTTGAGTTTTGAGTGGATATATCCGTTTTGGGTCCCACTGAACCCAAAAAAGTGGGTTTTGAAGTGATGTCTTTGTGTGTGGATGTGTACAGAGCTACATACCACACCTGTGGGCCAATTTAGTTGAAATTTGTTATGTATTCTACAGTTCTGCTTGTTTGCATTGAAATGTCAACGCAAAGGTAAACATTGTGAATTTTCTCATACTTCCATGGAATTTTTTAAAACCTCACCTCAAAACTTTGGACATCCAAGGGGCGTAGCCCGAGAGGAACTCATGAAAGTGAATAGGCCTATGATATTCCTAGATATGTGGACAATCTTTGTGCTTAATTTTGGCTTTATCGATTTAGTATTTTAGTCGTGACAGATGCCCAGACAGACAGACAGACAGACACCACCTCAATTTTATAATAGTATAAACGAGAGCTCGCCCCGTGGTCGAAAACTCGACCAAAACACAGAAAACATACGGTTATAGTAGTATGTTTTCTGTGACCAAAAGTACGTATTGTGCAAACTTCTCTATTTTCACTCCATGCTATAAATAAAACATATGATTGGAATTTATTCTTTTGTTTAGATTTTCTGTTTATATTTTGTTGTTATTTCGTCACCATCATGGCAACCCATAAAGGACCATGTCAATTTTTAAAAATTATAAATTCATTTTGTTGTGCTTATTTTTTAGCCTATTTTAATTTATACTGTAAAGGGATTCTGCACATCTATCTGAATGTTTCATTTGGTACCAACCGCGTGTAATTTGGTCTAGTAGTATGTTTAGGCTAGCTGTCATAAGATTTGCAATTTTCTTTTAGTATATAAGGTATATAGATGGGTAAATTGAAATTCACTCGAAAACTAAATTATCCCATATAAAATGCATTACCGTACCAAACAATACCACATTATAATTTTTATTTTTTAGGATTTTTAGAGAACATGCATTCTGTATGGTAAAATTTAGTTGTTGGTTTATTACTCAAATACCAAATAGTAAATTGGAAAGTTGTTCATCTATACAAGACTCTTAAAAAGACGCGCTTGTTGTAACTCTATTTTTCAATTTACATTAAATGTAAATAAAATTTACAACATTTCTAATCCACTATAAACATTTTCAGATTGTAGAGTAGCAATATGTAATAATTTTAAAAGCTTTATTATTTATTTTTACCGCAGAGAAGTAAATTCTCCATGATTCTACATTAAAATAATACATTGAAAGTATTTATCCAGTGTTTAATGACGTTGTGTTGACATTATTTTACGCCTACAAAGCCCTAGACGCACGTAGTTAATCACTACTGCTGTTAGAAACGTTCTCTAAACTGAAGGCAAAGTCAAATAAAGACTGACTTTTTAAAGCATAAAAACGCGTAAATCTAAATATATAAAAGGCAAAGCCCTCACTGACTGACTCACTCACTCATCACTAATTCTCCCACTTCCCATTTACCCAGGAGGCTGAAATTTGGTACACTGATTCTTTGGGCATTAAATAGGAAAACTAAGTAGTTTTTATTTTGATCGGGCTTTCGGGCTCCGCCCCAGTGGCCCTGGAGTTTCCCATGTCAACCTTATGATTTGTCGTATTTAAAAGGAATTAATGAATCTTAACAGCTGTTTCAATTAAACAAGTTGATTCTGTTCTATGATGTTCAATAGCATTAAAGTTACAAGGATTACCAACATGGTGCAGCACTTTAATTTTTTTAAATTTATGACAACAGCTAATTTGCAACCAAAAGGTGAGTGAGCGTAGCGAACGAACTTCAATCTGGATGCGAGTTAGCGTAGCGAATGAGCTATCCTGAAGGCAAGTGAGCGCAGCGAACGAGCTCTAATATGTTAATAAAGTTTGACAATTTCATAATGTTAATATTTAATGAAACGTAATGAAACTTAAGAATATCTAAGAAGTAAAAGTGAAATATAAAAGATTCGTCTGAGATGAGTTATTTGAGATTCGGTTAGCTTAACATTTGTTTCCGAGTGTACTTAATAAGTTTATAACATGCATTAATGAATTACGAAATTTATGACTTCCAAGGATTATTTAAGCTGCAGCTTTGACGATTAACAATGGTTGCAAACAACTCAGAGTTTTATTTAGGTTATGTTTAGTAAATCTACATAAAAACCAGTATAATGTGGGTCTCTACTGTAAAAACAGTTATACACACTTATTAAATACAGGCAAATCTCAATCATACTTATTGCTTATTTTATGAAAATATCTTTTGTTTTATAAAAATGTGTGGAAGAAAAACTATTCTTTATCGTAATTATAATGAGAATCATAAGATTAATTCAGGGAAAAAGTAAACAAACCACGTATAAATAAAAACCAATCTAACAGCTAAGACATCTTCAATATTCTTTAGCCTTTTAATCGAGGTTCGTGCAGGAAAGTTTCACATGAGGCTTTATGTACTATAATCTGTGCAAGGAAGCCCACTTTGTCGGGTGAATGTAGGAAAAAGTAATTTGTATAATTTTATCCTCTTCTTAACCTACGTATTGTTATTTCATATGTTTTGTATATTTTACATATCTAATCCATGTGAAATGTTTTCAAAATATACGTTCATTATCAAACAAAAACCTATTCCAATAAGACTACTTTTCAAATTTGTCATGCTTCGTTATAACACATGTTCATAAGCACGATAGTAATATACATACAATAATTTGTAATAGTATAAACATACACACTTGAGTTTAATATTTGTTCTGTAACAGTTAGCTATTCACCACACTAAACAGATAACTTCGCAACAATGCATATCAGCTGATCGGCAATGAAGTAAAACAGGGATACCAACATATGACCTGGTTTTGTCATTAAATGTCTCACAGTAATTATTGCAGTTTGGATTGCATAAAAAAATAAACATCATTTATTCGTACTTGTAAATTGAAAATTACTATGCTAATAATACAAACCCAAAACTAAATAGGCCATTAGTAGACTTTAGTTACATGACTGGTGTTTAAAAGTAGTATTCCGTTTGTTATAGAACAGTATTTTTTTATATATTTTACCCTTAGGAACTGTATATAAATACGAATAGTAGGAATTTGAAAGTGTATCACCGAAAAACTATCAGTAATACATGTAAAATGATTTAATAAAAAAAAACTTTGGATCCTTTATTTGAATTAGAATTTTATACTAGTAAACTGCCTAAGTTAATTTTTTTGTTTAATCATTGATTAAATGAGTAGACGTGGTTTTATTATACAAAATTAAATGGTGGAGTTTTAACTGTCTGTAAAACTATTATAAAGACATATTAGATATTTCATATAAGTACCCCTTTATCCGGTAGTTCAAACAGTTTTGTTTACATTAATTAGGATGTGTTAATTGTTGAATCGACGACCTACTTATTCTTTTAAATAAACGTCACGTTGTGTTTTCTTTACAAACATGTTTTCCGATTTAAAAAAGGCTAAGTGTGTAATGTTATTAAGTGAACTTAAGCCAGTGACTCTAGTAAAACTGGCATTTGGAAGAACATTTACCAAAGCTCCACATCATGAAAATAACATTCGTCGTTGGAGTAAGCAGTTCATAAACACTGGATCAGTTAAAAAGCAAAGTAAGCCTGGTAGACCACTCCCCGAAGCCCAGACCTGATTCCTTGTGATTTTTTTTTCTTTGAAAATATGGTATATTTTCAAGAATTTCGAAATTTGGTCCATCTAATTAAGAAATAATTGGAAATGCAGTCTCCACTGTAACAAGAAACATTTCTCTTGTTTAGTTATGAAATAAAAACAAAACTGGAAAGATACAAAAACACTATTTATTTTGTTGAATTCCTGTCATCAAAACATTGTAGCTACAAATAAACTTCAACATGGCCACTATTTTTGCTTTACAGACGTCAAATTGATCTATTTCAGCCTACATACAAAATGTTGCTATGTTTTAGCTATGTATAAAACTTTTTTATGTCAGAAATGTAAAAAAAATGTTTTTGTATTTTCCTTGTTTTCTTTTTATTTTATAACTAAACCCCAAATACTATTCTTGAAACCCCTGTTCAAAATAAAGTGTTATTCTTTGTAATTTTCTGTGATTTCTATGAAATATTCTTTCATTTAGTGAGATGACCATCGAATAAATTATAAAGAAAACGTTTATTATCCATCCTGCCTAGTTTACCTTCGGCCAATTGCCGTAACACACGTACACGTTTACCACTATAATTGGCAGATTCGGTCACTGAGCAAGATTTCCCTGACTACCCACTTGTTCAAGAAGTGTTACTTATTCTCCAGTTCATCATATCATCCTTATCAGTTGTTTTAACTGTTTCTTTTGCCTTCTTTAGCTACTAATTAATAATAAGAAGCTTCAGACTTCTCAAGACTTAATCAACGATTTCATTTGTAAACATAACAATAACTCAGTCACTATTATACTGTATACACATAATAATACCATTCAAAACCCATTGATTGACAGTAATGCTTAAAAATTGGAAATACATGGTGATACAAAACGACATTTTGTTTTAATTTTTTTATACAAAAATATAAAACACTATTTACAATATAAAACACAATTATTTGGCATCAAGGTTAACAAACAAAGTGGGGTAACGAAATGATGAATGTATGAGTAGATGGCAAATGAAGGTGAATAGAATGAAGTCCCAGACTAGTGGAAACTGAAACAAAATAAACATGTTAGATTGGTTGATTTCTGCAGTTTTGGGTTAAAAAAATACAAATAAAAGAGGGATTGTCAGATAAATGGTTCAATAAGTGCCTATTAATGCTACTACATACTGTACTATGGGTCTTATGTACTGAAAAATCCTATATACGAACTTATAGATGGATGTAGTCTCGGGATTTTTATGTTTTTAATGGTGCTTTTAGTGAAATTATGTTTTCACTTTTTAGTTTAGGTTAAAATGAATTTTCATCAGTAAAGCAAGTATTGAATAAAAGGGAACTCAATTCAATCTAACCGACGATTTTAGGGTGATGTAAAAATACCTCATTCTCAGATACAAACATTTCATTCAAACTAGAAGCGTGGCTTTTTATCATCATTTAAATCACTTTATCTATCATAGTATGGAAATCAAAAAGGGGGTTGAATTTTAAAAGGCCAAATACACGGTGTCCTCTTTAGAGATATTGATACAGCTAGTCTTTATGTAACATCTAATGGATTATTAACAATACATTTTCTCAAACGATTTCTATGTAAGTTAGTAACGATACAGTTGATAAAGATAGCTAGGTTTAATTAGATAAAATATATCAGTTTTCACAGAGAAGTAAGGCAAATCAGTGAGAGTCATTTTGAGTTTACATGTTTACTACTTCCGATAAATGTATTGAATTTAGTAAAATTATTTTTTACATTTTCTATTCAATTCAATTGTTTATCTAATAAGGTACCTATGGTTCACAGCGAGCTAGTATACTGAAGCCACTGGGCTTCAGTCTTTCAGGTCCTGGGTACAAATCTTACTAATGGCATTAAGTGATAAAGTCACGTCCCTATAGTGAACTTGTTCAAGAAGTGTTACTTATTCTCCAGTTCATCATATCATCCTTATCAGTTGTACCCTGAAGGGACCTACTAACAGGGCCTATAGGGACGTGACCTTATCACTTAATGCCATTGGTAAGATTTGTACCCAGGACCTGAAAGACTGATTCGGATCTGGCTTTATCGGAGAAGTAAAGTACGCAGGAAACTTGCTTATGGGATGACCGTATACTTTAAGCTCTAGTAAGTTGTGTCGGAAATATACTTGTGACGGGCAAGGAATAGTCCGAGCACTGTGCAGAAATTCCTACGCATGGCACTGAGTCTTCTTCCACCGTGAGCGTTGTAGAACATGAAGTCATGGCGGCGTCGGACTTAGCATAAGACACCAGCAACTATTGCTAGACTCCACTTAAGTAAACCACCATGTTTCCTGTACCTTACTTCTCTGCATGATCCATCTATAAATCGATATTTACCTGACTAGCGTCTAGTGGTGATGGTAGTGTCCGTACGTCGTGTACACCTTGGGTGTGTGGTAGATATGCTTGACCTTGTACACAGGGACATGTACAGGGTAAGGCTTGGGTACAGGGTAGGGCACCTTCCTCTCCACGGTCACGGGGTACGGCTTTTCCACAGGGTAGGGGACAGGCTTCTCGACCGTGACCGGGACCGTCCTCACCACCGGGACCGGGACCGGGACGTGCACAGGGATGGGCTGAGGGACGTGGATCGGGACGGGATGCGGGACCGCCACCGGGACCGGCTGGGGGACCGGGTATGCTACAGCCTTGTAGACCGGGACCGCCACGGGCTTTGTGACTTCTACGTGTTGGGAGATGATACCACCCCCGTAGTTGTTGTAGCCTCCGGCATAGCTACTTGGGTATCCTCCAAGACCGCTAGAGAGGCTGCCGTACCTGGAAAATCAGGTGGGTTAGAATATTTAGAAATGTGAATAGTTCGGGGTTTTGTTAACTGTAAGAAAACCAGTTTGTTGAATATCACTGGGATAGAGTAGAATAAAGCGTTACTTAAAGGGTTAGTTGGTAAAAGGATAGACAGTTATGGTTGTCAAAAGATAAGAAGGGACAAAATGGGCTACTTAATATACATCTCTTCTCATCTATATGTACTCTAGATTTTCATTGGGTTTGTCATGCACTATGATTTGCAACTGAGAGACAAAATAAACTAAGGCAGTCAAGTTTTCTTCTCGAAAAAACTGTATCAAAATAGCTTTGTTCGGAGTTTTTCCTTAAAAACAAAACCTGTCACAATATCAAAGATTTTTTAAATAGTTTAGCTACAAAAGAATCAACATTACGTGACACCTATATCTTTTCATATTGTGAACTTCTAATATTTTGGTATTCAGCAATAAAATGCAACTTACAAACACTCTTTCAAGGTGGCTCAAAATTAACATTGATTTGAACAACCTATTCAGTCAAAATACACATTTACCCACATTTCACACTCTTAATGTGTTTTTACTATGTTGCAGGTTTAAAATATGATAAGTCAATAATTTAAAAAATATGCTCCTTATGAAAAAAGAGGACTGTAACAACTTGAGGCTATAGTCTATCTCCTGAACCTTCGTCTATAGCTGGGACTGCACCGGTCCTAAAACCATTAGACAGTCCTCAGGTAGACGGAGTGTCATTAGACATGTTCTATCATACAGAGTATATCTTCACCAATTCAAAGAAGCTGAACACCAAGATTTGTCAGTGGAAGGACATTTACTGGGTGGTGCTTACCCGGTGTCCCCAAGGTCGTATCCTGCGTTCTGTGCGGAGTACAAGGATGACTCCAGACTCCTCTTCTCCTGAGTCTTATCCTCCAGGACCTCTGTATCTTCCTCAGCCCTCGCCGGGACCAACGCCAACAGACACGCTAGAACCTGTGGAACATGCACTGTTAGGAGTCGTCCTGGAGTAAAATATACTAGGTATAGAAATAACCTATACTCTGTGTGGTGAATCCTGTCTCCTGACCGGAGGTCTACATAGAGAGTAGCCAATGGTTTGAGGACAGACTCAGTTAGACGAAGGGCCAGGAGACATGTTCCAACATACAGACTATAGAGCTATTATAACTCACGTAATTGGCTTTTACTCTATAGGCCGGCTATAAACATTAATTCTTAAAAAAAAAAAAACTTAGTTTGAATGTGCAACTCACACAGTGCCTTACTGTCAGAAATTATGTTTTCTCTCTATTTTAGTCAGAGTTACAGTTATTTAACTTAAAATATGCTACCGTCCAAATAATCCAAATAATTTTTTTCTAAATGTTTTTTTTTTTTAGGCTGTGTGGGGTACACATTTCCGGGGTGGACCTGAGAAATCTACGAAGATTATGGTACGGATTTTTGAAGACCTAATGATGGTATTATACGCCCAAAATGTATAAAATTGCCATTGTACTAAAACAGGAATTACTTGGACTGAAGGTATGTAACTTTGATTACAGTACTTTATAAGTCAGCGTTTCTGAAGGATACAAAAGGAATAAAAATATGTAGTCGATTAAGGTTTTGCTTGTTTAAACAGTTGAGTCAATAGTTAGATGGAAGTCAACAATCTACTCCAGCACTTTGTCAGTGGCTAGATCCTTCTAAGTTAATTGTTATTCAAAATCATTCTACAATATTGACCTAGGAATTAAATATCTGGTTCTTTCCATGGGCAATCTTATGCTATATAAAACGGAGTAATCTCAATTGCATTTTAATTAACCATGGATTATATCCTTCTACCAAAACTCAAAATTTTCAAAAAAAATATTTATATTACGATTTATAGAATGAATGACGATCCAAGCAATTGCAAAGAAATAAACCGTACGCAGAGGGGACCCACATCACAAACACTTTCAACTACTTTCAAATACTTTCAACTCAAAAATATACCTATATTTCCCATTTTCGAGATCTTACAGGTTTGTGGTTACTTGCAATAGAAACAGTATGAATCTCTCAATTCCCTCAAAAACTAAATAAATATTGAAACAAATGCAAAGTCGTATAAGTCAAAAATGTTTAACTTAGTCTCTGAATGCCATGAAAAAAAACAATCGTGACGCAAATGTCAACTATTGTGATTTCCTCAGCGACTATGTTATGACATTATATAAGGACGAGTAAGTCTTCAAAAAAGTATTTAGTCCAACTACAAACAAAATTTTTCTAGGAATTTGCTAACAAATTTTGAATCGAGAAAATATAAACAGTGATCCACTCTATAAAAGATTTCTTTCCAAAACATGGGTTTAAATTTTTACCCCATATTAAAAAAAACTTGAAAATTTTTTAAAATTTATGTTTTTGTTTTCTTGTTTTTTCGAGTCAACTTTACCAATACCGTTGTTTTAGATAACTTTATATAAACACAAGATATGTCAAAGAGAATAAGAACATATTTTAAATAAGTTTGAGAATATTAAAAACTTAATATTGTATATTATTAATTAATCATTTTTATTTCGACACATTTCTTTTAAAAGGCTGAGAGAACTATACAATAAAATTAAATTATAAACAAAAATTCATAATTATTTTGATCGTAATATAAAAAGGAATACTTAATGGCTACTGAATTTTATACCGACAAGTTAAGTACTGTAGCGAAATTATAATTAACAACAATTAATACTAAACTTAAAGCATTCAAAGTTATTAAACAATATAATTGAGTTTAGACAAGTTAATATTATAAACATCAGATCACATATCTTTAAAAAACCCATCCTATCATCTTACTTCCCTAAAATTACTATTTAAAAAATTACTTATTACTAAACTAATCAATTACAACTACAAAACAAACCGAAAAACACAAACTGAACACAAAAGCGGAGCAGAAGAAGAAGAACAGAACTACATAAAAGCTAATAAATCCCATTTAACCCAGGAAGACCACGAGAGAAGTGATAACTAAGAAAACTGAGCACGGACTCACCAAAACGTGCATCGTGGTTGGGAGAGTGGAACGGTTTGGAGGGGCTTTCCTGGCTCCGCTCTTATAAGCACAGCCCCCCCCCCCCACTTTCTCCTTACCCCTGGTGGCGAAGCCCCTGTCCTGGTAGTCCCTAGGGATGACATGGAGACGTCCAGGGAGGGGTCAGGGAGGTTACAGGACTATAAGGACCTCTAGGGGCCTCTGTGGAGTGGGTGGTCTCTTTACATCTTTACGCATCGATGGATTGTTATCTCGAGTAATTAACCGTGATTACTGATTAGTGTAATTGGAGCGTGATTAGTTTAATTGCAAATTGAGTTTGTTAATTGTTTCACTAATATGTATAAGGATATTATATTTTTATCTTTTTTTGTATATGGACAGAAAAACACTCAAGTTTTTTGGGAAACATAGTTGTAGTTTCTTTCTCCTAGAATACAAAAACGGATAATTACTTGAAATAAGGAAAACGACAATTAGCTAAAACATGATATCCTTTCCAACAAAAAGGGAAACGATGATAATATGTATTTAATATTCAAGCTGAGGCTGAAAAAGTAAAGCATCGGCTTTAAATATGTAGATACTGAAGAATTGGTTTATCATATCCGACTCCCTGAACATAATTCACTTCATGCTGTAATTTAAATTGATTAGTTCTCCAATATACATGAAACAATTTCAATAAATTGTTATAATATTATAAACATGTTTTATTTATATAAATACCAAAATATTTAAAAAGTCTGGTCAATCGTCAGAGCGATCAATACAAAAGTACTCGAAAAACTATTTAATATTGAAAATAATCTTTTAAATTCCATTATACTCTTGTTATCCTTATAATAAAAAAAGCATTCTAATTTTCTTTCTGGGATTTATTAGTATATTCACACATGCCTTGTATATCCATGTAATATTGTAAAATACTGTAACCGTTAGATAAATTAGTAAATTAACGAATTAATAAACGATCCATCTTGTCCAAGCACTCCTATAAAATGTAGAACTTAATGTAATAATATACTATTCCAATGTCCAAAAAATATTAAATAAATGTTTGAAAAAATGTACGAAAAACGTTTTAATTGCGTGGCAATATTAACAACAATGTGTCTTAGAAATCATACCGTATGAATAAAGATCCATTTTAATTTATTTTAACCATAAAATGTTAAAAGGAATTTGGTTTGGCTGAAATTTGATAGCAATAACAAACTATACTCTAAACTAATTATCTATAATAATTATCGTACGCAGCCTACATAATATTACTAGTATTTAAAACTTAGTGAGGTTTTCCGGGTTTCTTGTAAGTGATACGTATTGTACGTTTCTTTCTTAATCTGATAAATTATCAAAAGTTTATAATCACCAAAGTAGTCTAAATATGTACTATGGTTGTTAACACAATTAGAACTATTATCATAATAAACCCCAAATCAGAAACGATTGTGAACTCTTGTAAATATATTATTTATCTTGTTCTACATTGTAGTAGATATGTTAGGTATACAAATGTGTACTTAGTATCTACACAGTTGTGTACCAGTGTGTATTTTAATATTGTAAGCATTGTAGCATTTAAGTATTTAGAATACCAATTTATCTAGTAGCCATGTATCTAGTACCCATTATTCTTGCTAAGATGACGATTATTTTGCATCCTTTCCCCCTTTTTAAGAACCGTTCGTAATTTTGTCAAAATAAATAAACCCTATTTAATATTTCAAAATTTAATTTTTCGTCTTACTGCAGCAAAAACACCCGTTTTTAATGCATGCGTTGCCGGTCTAAAGTAGCATTTTTACTCTCTAGGGAGTAAAAATCAACTGTTTTAAACAGTTGTAATTTCGATTGTGGCCATCGTATTGATCGAAATTATTTATCGATTGATTTATTAGTTAAGGTTTTAGCCTATTGTTGTCAATTGCTCGACATATCGATAGTATAATAACACAATCGTAATAGACGAAATAATTGAATAACTTACTAAACAGGTCCCTATTTGCATTAGCAGAATTGAAAACATGCTGAAAGTCGTTTTAAAAGGTTATCTGTACATACAAATAATTTCGTTTTCTAGCTTTGTTTTTGTTAATTAATTATGTAATTTGGCGAAAAATATAGTTCACCACACGGGCAAAAAGATTCACTTTAGTCCCTAGTGATGAAATATAGTATTGTAACCTTCACAATTTAAAAACTAATCTTTTTTGTTTGACCCTACATACAAAATCCATCGAATAAATCTTTTACAAGTATTCGATAATACACCCATTTTCACACAGAATAGAAAATGGAACCATTACGCAAACTCTCACATAATCGTAACACTTCTGTCAACCTGTTCCGACCAGACTTTCAGCATTGTATGTTGAATAAAAGGAAGCGCCGCGCCCGGTCGTCTTAACCTTTAAGTTATAGCTGTGTCCAGGACCCGGTAGCCAAATGCCACTTGATCCTGAGTCCTGAGGTCCTGACAGCTGGCCGGTTCTGCGTCACATCCTTCCGACTTCCGTAGTCTCTCTTGGTTAATCGTTGATATAGTTGCAATGTAACTGGATTCATATGATTGGAAGGTAATGAGTTGTGTTTGTGGTTTTCATACGTTTGAAAGAGTGCTAAAACTCAAGATCTATATTAAGTTACTTATTTGGAATTAATTAATTTTTACACATCACATTAAACTGTATCAGCCAACTGACATATACCCTCTCCTATTGATTCCTAACCCTTTAAAATGGAAACGGAGGGAGTAACTCTAATATTTTCAAATGTGCGATAAATTTGAAACTTAATATACAGAATTGGGTATTGTACAATTATGTTTAGGGTTAAAAATACAATAACATAGTAAATAATAGTCTAATCATTCGTCAAAAACATTCAAGCCATTTAAAAATACACGATTTTCCAAATATGTTATAGGTTTTATGGAAAATTTACTGTTAAAAATCAAAATTTCATAAAATGAAAATAAAAAACATGGATTTACAATGGATTAGTACCCACACAGTTAAATTAATAAAAATCGCACTCCAGGTGAATAAGTAGGTAAGTCTGTAGGAATAAAATTGATTCTCAATATTTTTAAAATGTTCATTGATATTTACTACAAAAGTGCTATAATCTTTTTCCTAGACCATTGTGTAAAAATGATAAAGGCCACTTATAGATTAACTATGCCTTTATGCACTTTGCAAAGACTACCCAGTCATGCTGCATTTCAATGGAAACGGTCCAAGACCACCGGGAGGTCTTGCTGAAGATGGGAAGATGTCTATGCCACGCTTCGTTCACACTTACAGACCACATTCCACATTCTGCACCATTGGAGAGTTAAACGTACCACGTGCCACACCGTGTGCGTAAAATTGTGTTTTAGCACGACCATCAAATGGGTATTGGAATTATGGTATTTGTAAGTGTACCATTAGGTTACTGAAGTGGTGTCCACTAAAATATTTTTGAATCGATTTAATTAAGAATTAGTGTGTACCGTAGCATTTTTTATTGAAGAAACTCAAACGCATTAGGAAAGCTGTCCAGATACCTCAAAACAAAACTATTTTGGCTATCCGATATTTTGGATGCGTCATAGCTATAGTCAAATTGTCTATTTTTTTAGACAAAATGGTGGCTGTAACTACGGGTAACTTTTGACTGTTGTAAATTGTTTTTGTTGTTTCGGTTTTCGTTGTTTTAATTTGTCTTTGGTCCAAGAATGGTTCCCTAAAGATCGGTAGACAGTACGAAAACACCATGTACAGCAGAAGGGTATTTGCTTAAATATTTGGTTTTACCATCAAACAACATATCAAGGTACTCTACAATCTCGAGTGGAAGTATTTATGTTCCCAGCAGCAGCTACTGAGGTCGTAATGCCACTTTCTTCCAACATCAGTAATCGCGCGTAATGAAGGAAGGATTTGTCCTGTTTTTCACGCTAGAGCGAGCGGCTTTAGCCACACAAGGGTTATCTAACATAGAAGATGTGATTCAGACAGAAACGGAAACAAACTTGTAGAAAACTTCCGCTACGTCGTTGCAATACAGATGGCGTTAGTGACATGTTATACAGTATAGCTGCAAATAGTAATTGACTTTGGGATACCACGAGGAGAAAATCTCATGCTATATGATCGATGAGTGCTTCATCTCGAGTAGTATTAGAATGTCCCTAGGGTTTTAGAATTTTGAACATTTGAGGCATGCTCAGGTACTTTTCTGGTCCATGTGATAATCGTCTGTTATCGTCACATCGCACTATTCTTCAAGTGAACTAATTTTCAATAGAATACAAAATGTGGCCTATTTTTAATGCCAATAATAATTTAGCTCCAAAATCTGCTTCCCTCTTGGCTATATAAACTAACAACAGTTGTTACCTATGCATTTAACAATTCTGTCTATTTCGGTGATTTAAAGAAACTAGATGCATTAAATATTACTCCTACAAGACACTAAGAAATTTTAATCCAATTACTGAAAAACATTTAAATAAATCCTGCTATCAGTGTGTATTATTTTAGAAAATAGTTTGATCAGAATATTAAAACACATAAATCTTCTAAAGTACTTAGTGGTTGCAAAAGTATTTGGAGGAATTCATAGCAAAAATATTTTACGTAAGTGTATTAATAGATACACTTCAAGCCGCTTGTCAATGATAATCGGGCGTCCCATTAAAAGAACTGAAAGCTAAAATGTTACTCTGAAAAATTCCGACTTCGAGTTTTCAAGAGAAATCACCCCTCGAGCCAGACCTCGTAGACAAAATTAGGTTCAAAGGAAGTTGAGCACATTCTTCTTGGCTAATTATCTAAAATGTTCATTGTATTACCTAACTGTGATTTTTTCCAAACCAGTTCTAAGTAGGTTCGATTCCAGTTTCCGGTAGAACTGCAAAAACGGAAACACTTGCAACAACTTGCATGACCGACATAAGTAAGTAATTCTAACCGGGAGTTCCACAACAGGTTTTTATGTTACACTCTTTTGAGAAACACTTTTTTCTCTATGCTGTACTATGGCTGTAGGTACTCCATCCTGGACGAAAAATTAATTTCCTTCATAGACACTAATTCAATATTTAATATGCCTATTATAACAACATATCAATGAACTAATTCTATTGAGCTTTTTAACTGTAATTAGATGCCCATTAAAATGGCTAACCTTAGTATAATGGAAGCAGAAGTTTGATGTTTATTCGAGATAGGTATGGTGGTTAGAGTAAAATTGATTTTCAGAATAACCATCCAAGATCATTTATTGAAGGCCCAATATCAAATCAAGCTTCAATTTCGAACTACCAAAAGGCTAATTTTCTCAAAATGAAACCAGCGATTTTGTGATAAACACTTAACCCCCTAAGATTCCCCGTTATCAAATGCAAATTATAACAGTTCTATTGAAATTTGTTAGTGGCTAGTGTACTGTTTACTTATAATTAACAATGGTCTTTAGAAAACATTTATTTGCTTTTACCTACTAACGTTTGTAAAGTAGCCTTTTCAGTTCAGTTCTTAGACTAAAAAGTGTCACATAACAGCATTGTTTACTTTCATCACATTGAAACCAACAATCACATTGAATCCTAATATAATATTGTCATAACCTATCAAAAGCTAATCATAAACTGATCATAGGCTATCATAAGCTATGTACGGCTGGGCCCTTAGTTGTCATTAGCTGTTGTGCTATTAATTAACAGCTGTGTCTAAGAAATATATCGGCCTTAGTCACTAACAAGACTACAAGTTCGCGCCACTCATCCTACCCTCATCTCCATTCATACTTGGCTTAAAATACCTACTTTGTATGATCGCCATTTCATTGTAAAATATAAAAGTATTAAGCTGAGTGGTAATAGTGCTCGCCTGTCAATCAAAAGATTGTAGGATCGACTCTGAGAAAATCTAGTAGCTTTTTAAATACAGCTATATCTACCTCTAGGGCCGCTTTTATAACTGAGCCGGTCCCAGGGGTGCAAGAGGATTTAGGTTTCTTGGGGTGCATGGAAGAAAAAACAAATCCCCCATCATCTCAATTGAATTAAAAATAATAAAATTATAAGCTAACACACACTTTCATAAGCTAATCTTACTTCACAGATTTACATAATGTTTTTGCTATCATACTCGATGGATAAACCTAGTTTAGAAACCTTTTTATCGATAGATACTTTAACACAAATTGGAGTAATCCTCCTAAACAAAGTCCATTGCATTAACTTATCCATCCTTTAAAAATTTTCCCTGCTTTTTGGAACTTATTCCTTCAGATTACGTTTCGACCTTTATTTAGCCCACTATAATTTTCTATTATTTCAGCCCTGTTATCTTTACTTTCTACTTGCTCTGGTCTTTCTTCTCAGTTCGGCTCGTGCTGATGAAAGGTCAGGAGCTGTTTTGCTGACCGGAAGCGCGTAGTCGGCGTCCTTTCATATTGTGTGCAGATTCCTTTCACTCCAGTTACCATCAATAAAACCCCACAAGCAGCAATGATCACTCTGGTATTTCCAAAGGTACTTGCATTTCCAATTCGAATCGTGCGTTTGTAAATCGGCAACAGATGCAAGCGTAATAAAGTAAGCTAGGGAATGTACGTTTGGTTCATGTGGAATTTTGAAACGTTCATCGTTAAAATTTCAATGTTGGCCTACTTTAGACATTACATACCCCCGTCACAGCAAACTTGCATACAAATATCTATTTCCCTGGTTGGATTTCACTAAAATGTTTCCTTCAAATTGTCAAATTTATTTTCTATTCATTATATTTATTTATTTATATAACATTGGGTCAAATGAGTACTTAGGGTTGCTGCTAAATCGAAGGTAATAAAATGTGTTTAAGTAAAATTTTAACAGCTTATTCTCCATTATGGAGAAAAAGAAAACTGTTATATTTTGCCAAATTTGGTAATTGGATTTATTCTGTACTATGATATTAATATTTTACCAAAAACCACCTTTTCTTTACCTGTAGCAGCAAACCTAAGCACTCATAAAATCGAATGTTATGACAATAGGGAATAAATATAACAAGTTTAAGACAAGATTTTTGTAAAAATCCAAACACAAAAATTGAAATTAACTTAATCTGCAGATTATCTGAAATGGGTGTATTTTATTGTAAAACTGGTACTTAAATAACTTAAGTAACTTAAATATTTTAATCAAATTACTGGTAGAGTATCTATAGTCAAAGGTATAATAATTTAGTAATTAATAAGTTTGCAGTTTTAATAATAAATTAAATTCTTTCATCATGCTTTGTGGGACTACATTTAGCTGTTAACAGTATAGTTGGATTAATTTATAATTTCTAACTTTTACCAGCCAAGGTCTTAGAGAGAGGCGGAAGGTGATTATTTATTCTTTATCTCTGATATCATCAAGTCAACTTCAGTAATGACACTATTGTGCTCTGTGTTAACTTTAGTGCTTGTTACTCACTATAATGTTACTTTCTTCTTCCTTTCTCCGACCAGAGGCCGTCAAGTAAAAGTGTTTTGATCTAAAAAACTTAAGTTCAGAATATTCTAACAACCCTAAATTCCTACTCACAAAATGCCTGATATTGCTCTGTAGTAGCCATTTAAAAAGTCTGTCACAATTAATTAATCAAGTACCCGTGACAAAACATGACCGAATCAAAACGAACATGCTATTTCCATTGTTGGAAAAACAGCTGATTTAATGAAAACAGAAAATACACTGTTTAGGTTTGCACTGTTACTTTTGAAACACCTTTATGAGAAGTTCAGGTTTATTCTCTAAGGTAATAGTGATGCCAGTTTTGAACCAAAGCATAAACGAAATTAACCTTACAATCAAATCATGTTAAAATTTTCACCCTAGACTTTTGATTAGATTAATGGTTTGGGCAAATAAAGTGCATTGAGTGTAATGAGTGTAAACATATAGACATTGCTTTGTTACTACTGTATTTTATTCTCCTTCGTTTTTTATATTTTAATATGTATGGTTGATGTAACAAGAAACTGCTTATGACGTGTGTTTTTAATAATATGTTAACATCTTTTGGGAATGGTTCCAAATTTAGTATATAAGAAGAAAAATGTTATTCGACAAAACCATTTTCTTGGTGGATTTACTAACGCACATAATCATTATAAAAGGCTATAGCAACTTCTACTAAAACAGGCAAGACTTTAAATTCGCGTTTAGTCAAAGCTAGTACTGTACCTTCCTTTATACGTTGACTGCCCAAACACCTTACAGATATTTTAGATCTTACACAAAACTAGTTGATCCTTACTTGGTTTTTAAGACTATTAGGAAGCAACCAATGCAAAATCCTGCTCCGTCTTCCAATTTCTAACAAGTAAACAACCTATAAACTCACCAACCAAGTACGTAACGACATCCTTCCATTCGTAACTCCTTCAAACCTCTTCGTCGTGTTCTTCACTACAATCTCGTCTCCTTAATGTTCTTTTCTTCCTTCACCACTAAGCTACCTAAGTCACCCCAGATTACACCATCTCATAGTGGTACGTTCTATTCTTCTTCCCTAGTCTTCTCTTTGCTCTTCTCTTCGTCTTCTACAAACCTCACGATTCGTCCACTTCCTGGGAGGCCCGTCGTACGTGTTCTCGGGCACCTTCAACGTCACTTTCCCTAGATTGCTGATCCTGGTTGTGCTCAGCAATTATTGCACGCTGAGCCGAAGACGTGGCGATAGACATGTCCAACTAAGCTGACTCAAGACTTTGTTGCGTAATTGATCTTGCAGACGTTCATACTTATTGATTACTCAGGTTTTTGTCTGGTTTATATTGCAGACAAGATTTTTATTGTATAAGATACATATTTGGTTGTATTTTGTCTACAAACCCGAGTTTGTCCTAAAGGTATTCTTGTTTCAAGGGAATGTTGCCTGAGTGAATCCCCGTGCACTAAAACGCCGAAGTAATTCTTGAAATTCTGCATCAATAACTGAAAAAGAGTACGGCACATACACATAGACGTTTCTTCATTTCCAATAATTATATTATAGACTCATAATTAATGAATCATAATAATACAAATTATTTTATTGGAGGTTGTTTTCCAAGAGATGCTCTTCTTACCTTACGAGCTCCGAATCATATGTGCGGCATTTTCAAATATTGGAGCAAATATGTATTTTTGATTGGCAGGATTTGGAACAGAGTATCCAGGAGTCATGTTGCAGGAGTTGACCACTACCTGCTTTAAGTAAGTAGTTTTGAAACTACCTGCTGGGCCCGTTGGCAAAAAATAACGTTTATCCTTATGAAAACGTTTACATATTTGTTCCTTTGAGTCTCCTAACATACAAATCTTCACCTACATCATGCGGTAAAATGTTATTCAATCGCGAACTCAACTCACTTTCAATTGGATTTTAATTGGATAAATCGGTGGATCGGTCTGTAGCGTCACGGACTTCTGGCCCCAAGGCAGCGATGTCGTGGTGACTGCCGCCACATTTTGTCAGTATAGTTCACTCAATGGACTGTACAGATCAACAGATGTAACCTGGCACATGGGACTGGCGAGTCCGGACGGGGAGGGAACGGAAAACCCTAACTATTCCTTTCCTAAGAACATTGGCTCGGGCCGCTGCTGCCTACTGTCGATGCAGAAATTATGTAGACTCAAATTTGTACGATTTGTACATGAGAGTACACGATTTCTACCTAAAATCCATGTGCCAGGTTACATCTGTTGACCTGTACCAGGTCACCCCTTGCTTTGCTGGATACGTTCTACGCTCAGGCTTATAGCCTAGGTGGACACGTAAATGCAAGGTTAAAAGAGGCCACCAACATACAGTAAAACAAATTACTCCAAAATCCCCATCAAAGTACTATGCTGTTGTTTCATGCTGATTTCACAACAATGCATTATATTATGGTTCATGTTACAGTTAATCCTACTAATATTATAAATGAGAAAGTTTGGATGTATGGATGTATGGATGTATGGATGTATGTTTGTGACAAGTGAACGCGAAAAATACTGGTCGGATTGGGCAAAAAATTTGGCATGATGATAGCTCACATTCCCGATTAACATATAGGCATATTCTTATTTCAAAAATCCTTTCGGGCTCCACCCCAGTGGCTCTGGAGTTTCCCATGTTAACCTTATGAGAAATGGAATTATTGAATCTTAACAGCTGTTTCAATTAAACAAGTTGGTTCTGTTCTATGATGTTCAATAGCATTAAAGTTACAAGGATTACCAACAGGGTGCAGCACTATTATTTATTTTACATGTATGACAACAGCTAATTTGCAACCAAAAGGTGAGTGAGCGTAGCGAACGAACTTCAACCTGGAGGCGAGTTAGCGTAGCGAATGAGCTAACCTAAAGGCAAGTGAGCGCAGCGAACGAGCACCAACCTAAAGGTGAGTGAGCGTAGCGAACAAACTTCAACCAGGACGTGATTGAGCCATGCGAACGAGATGATCTTGAAAATTAAGAAGTTAAAAGGGGCAAAGCCCGCGGGTTACAGCTAGTAAAAATATAAATTAGGGAGAAAATTTGTTAAAATATTATAATCAAACAACTGCTGCAACTTGACGTAAATTTCTCCTCAGTATCGTTTCCTGGTCATGACAAGAAGTGTTGTTAGAGTAGCATTGCGATATAATTACTGTATCAAAGATGGAATGGAAAGAGAGAGAATGATTAATTTAATTTCCTAAATAGGCGCTGTAATTTCTCTTAGGAAGTGGCTAGATTCATAAAAGTATTTAATGAAGAAGTATTTTGTGTTGAAAAAAGGGGACCCCTCCAAGAGTGACGAAACACATTAAAGAGTGTTGCTGGGCATTATTGAAGGTTTAGAAAAGTGTCTCCAAAATGTATACCTAGTTATACGTTAATTTAGATTATCTACTCTAACTCGAGTTGGGGAGCAAACAGGTCTAGTGGTAGAGCGCGGGACTTCGACCCCGAGGTCCCAGTTTCAAATCCCAACAATTACTAATGGATTTTACTAAGTTATGATGGCGGAGCCCTGAGGTCTATCCTGAAGTAATGTGAAACCCGATTCCGGACTAGAGGCCTAATGTCCTAGTACAAAAAAAAACTAAACCGACATAACAAGGTGTGTATTTTAAGACCAAGCCAATTAAAAACTGATAACTTTTCTCATGTTGGATTGTGACCTTCTGAAAATGCAAGCACGATTTCCACTCGGCTTCTCATAATACTGACAAAGATATTTGTTTTTTTGTTCCTTTAATTGTTAATCACCGTAGACCACTGATTTGTGCGGTCGATCTAAAGACAAGAACCGTTATGATACATTGTTGTAGTCTGTATGATTGAACATCCTGAATCTAACCTAACCTAGCTGGGAACCGACCAATGGTTTCAGGCCCTCGTCAGTCCCAGGTAGATTAAGGGTAAGGAGTCAGGTTCCATCATACATACTTTAACGTAATCAAACCAGTGGTGCCTGCAGGGGTGTGACGAGTCTCGAAAGAACTATTTAACCCATAAAGTTGCTACCTCTGAGATATCGTGCTTTATTTGATCTTCTAAGCTATAACTGTGTACCCTACTTTACCCTGATGATGTAACTTGTCCCCTGCCCATTCATCTACCTGGACTAGCCAATGGTTAAATTATGTGGAGACAGGTTCCATCATACAGACTATAGACTGAATCGTTCTTCAGACTACAATACACAACTCAAACACAAGTGAGGCAGTCAGAGTCAATGGCACACATCAGGGCGGATTCCAAGCTCAAGGTCGTAAGGAGTCTGCAAGTGTAACTGGATAACGTATCAGCGAAAGTAGTTCCAGTTGTGCAACCCGAGCATTTCCCGTCCTTGGGAGAAAGCCGAGGATGGACAACGACGACGTAGGGCTCTGCCCCAGTGGCTTTGACGACCGCTTCCGTCGCGAGGGTGGAGTACTTATGCAACGTGGGAACATTGTTATGACATAGGGTGTGGTGGATATGATGGGTAGAAACACTGATCTAGGGTACACAAGAATCTTGGGACATTGTTTCTGGTTCTTGAATGACTGGCAATTTGGGTCGGGAAAGTATTTTTGTTTTAGTATTTCTATAGGTGTTAGCCCGGAATAGGGTTTTGCATTACTTTAGGCTAGGTCTAGAGGAGGTTGAGGCATTATCACCTAGAGATAAAGTCACTTAGGTTGAGGCATCCATTGGTGATTGGCGGGATTTGAGCCTGGGACCTCTAGGACCAAAGTCATGCACTCTACCTCTATGTCAGCTGGCTACCTAGGTTGCAGACATAACTATTGTAACCATAATACAGATAAAAAGTGAAGATTTTCAAAACTATGTAGCTTTGCTTAGAAAGACTAGTTGGAGGACTACCTAGAATGAAGCTGGGCGAAATCAAAACCAATTGAAAATCAAGAGCATCTTCTGCTACAAAGACATTTATACCTAAAATAATAAAATCTACTACTAAATTTATTAAGAACTTAAGTGGATGTTTTTATGGAACAACACTCTCTCCATCTTTATAGGCCGATTATTATGTAAAACGTGTCGATTTAGACTTTTTGGTTAAATAGTTCACATCTGAATTTTCTCTTAACGCTTTATTATACAACACACTTCTCTTTTACATAAAACATGGATTTTTGCTGAACATTCGACAAAAATATATGTGCCAAAAGTCAAATATATGGGGCACTTTTTTAGCACCCTCCTCCTCTCTACGTTACCCCTACTGGTCAGGCCTGCCTTAACTGCATCCAGTTCTTTCATTATGGGCAGCTTCGCCATTTGCTGGGGACTTTTTTTAATTGTTAGATTTATTAATACAAAGTATTTATTTGCTATATCCTTTTACTACTATATGTTTCGTGGGACCTACCACATATTTAGGTTTGACTTCTTCTAGGATTCGTCATACATGGTATAATTGCAGACGATCCAAAATTTTAATAGAGCAAAGGTGCAGTCTTTAAAGAAAATTTGACATGAGATACTGTTTTTTTAGATTTTTTTGGGGAAAGAAATGTATTTATGAAATTAAACCCTACCTAAAGAATTTAACACCAATTTTTATGATAGAGTTTTTTAAAAGAGACCAAAACATAATGGTTTGCTTCCTGATTATCAGGTAAATAAACGCTCATTAATACAGCAGCAATCAATTTAAAGTTCAATAATTCCTTTATCGGACATAACCTAAATAACATTGATATTGTCTTTATAACTGTGAGGAGTTTGGCGAAGTTCGTTTTCTGATAAATTTTGTATTATTTGTAACATTCTCCTCTTGCAATATTAATTGTGCAACTCTTCTATAACGCGACCTACAGGAAGTGTAAGAACACTTAAGATCGTTCGTATACAAGTAGCAATAAATCAATGGTAGAAAGTGTTGATCTTCGCACAGAGCAAGAACGTATCGGAGAACGTCCATAGAGTAGTGAGAGTAAACGTATCAAGCTGTTGGTCGAGATATCTGTTTTTTGTGCGTAATTACGCTGAACTAAGAAAGTTATTTCCCCACATTATATATCAGATAGGAGACAGACTTTTACTTGTAGTTCAACACGTTTCCATCTTGCTGCGTTATTTTTTATAACAGGTTATCAAATTAACTACATCACGTTGTAAGTAGCAAAGTGGTTGGCATTATAATAATTGTCCATCTCTGTCTTTCTGTCTTGGTAAAACTTAATTTATAAATCCAACATTCTAAAGGACCAAATTCACAAGCGTACTATAGTATTTTTGTTCGACAAAAACTGTTGCACTTTAAAAGTGAGACCCTCTACTGAATATCCCCACAGTAAGTGCATACTTAGACTTCTTAAGATTTAAGTAAGATTTATGACTGAAACTGAAATCTCAGTTTTCATCGATTTAAGTACCTTTTAGCCATTAGATGTAGTTCAAAGTATATGTTTAAATAAAGTTTTTCTTTTTATTTTAAAACTGTATTGTGAAACTACTGATTCCATAAAAACGGGTTCTGTCAGTTAGAAATATTTGTAAGCATTATAGTAACCATTATTGAGCAATATATTTTGCTAACTAACAAAATTTTTTTGTTTTTTTCGCATTCATTTTTTTTCAGAAGCTTCCTTGTCGTTTACATACCTTTCAAAGACCGGATTGAAAAAAGCTAAATTTATCAAAGACCACTATAATTGACCCGATTAAAATAGTCGCTGTAACTCCAATAAGTAGTACTTCCAGTTTGGCTTTGTTGAAATGTTGGCATGGTTAAAAGAATAAAATAAGTAATAACATTCGTGCACCATGTCGGGCTTAATTCATCTACGATTGTTATTCTAAGACTGGCGACAACTAACTTTAACATGAAAGAGGGATCTATTATTTTCAGTATCCAAAGGTAGAACCTTAACTGTAATCATTAACAAACTTAAACCCTGATGTATCCGTATGTATATATAGAAGCTGCATTAATAAATATTATATATTGCAGGGTTTTAAAATACAACTTTATAACACATATAAACGATTAAAATAAACTTTTATTTGTTAGAATGAATACAGAAAACACAACAAAACATCATGATGATGGCTCAGCCCCATGGGTGGTATGAGGGCTTGTGGGCTTGAGCGGCTGCTTGGGCGGCTGCATGGGCGGAGGCCTTCTGGATAGCGTGGGCGGCGGCCTGGGAGCGCTGGATAGCGGCGGCTGCGGCTTGGGCGGCTTCAGACCTCTGGATGGCCGCGGCGGCAGCTGCAGCTGCTTCGGTTCTGTAAAATCTATCGAAGTTAATACGTGCAATGTGGTTATACTCATAAACATTAACACTTAAACATTTGATGTGTATAAATGCAATTGTAGTTTTGTCCCTACACTACGTTAAAGGTTGAACTTTGTTTTTTTTTTGCTTAAGAAAGTCGAACCTACCTCTGGATAGCGGCAGCGGCGGCCTGAGACCTCTGAATAGCTGCAGCGGTGGCTGCTGCGGCTTCGCTCCTGAAAAAAATCACAAATATAATTTTAAAACTTTTATTTTCGGTATTTAAATTTGGAAAATCATTAAGCATACAAATCAATGATGTAATTATTGTTTACATTTTTTGCTTGGGGGATCTCAATGTGGTCAAGAACTCGTGTTTTTCTTTTCAATTTAGGAGCATATTAAGTCAATACAAAACCAAGTAGCTTAAACAGTTAGAGAAGAGTTTAATACAATACCTAGCTTTCCGAGAACACGAAAACTTGATGTTTGCTTTGCCATGTCTTTTGCACTTTTTCTCTTCTGTGATCATGACCCTACAATTACATAACTGTTGGTTTTGATTCTAGACTTGAAATTTTACAGGATGTTTGAAATCTTATACTAGTCAATGTTTGAGAGGAAGATTACTTTCTTGGGTTGTGTGAAATGGCCATATTTTATTAACGTTGAGCTCTTTTAAGTGTTTAAGTTCCTCTTTAATTTGATGTATTCCTGTATATACCTGTACATAGATAGACCATTACAAGCAGTTACAACCTCTTATATACATGTTATAGCAAATTGGCCATAGTTTAAAAACGGTATGTAAGTTGTGACGTTCACTGCTTTCAAACTCTAATATGTATTAACTTTTTAGTTTAGAATATCGTGGAATAAGTACAGTTTAAAATGGTCATCGAGTCTTGGTCACTCCCTAATTATTGTTTTCAGATTTTAGACCGACATAAATCAATATTATTTTGTAGACACATATTTTTAAGAAATTGATAGTTTTAATTTTCAAACCAGCATTGTATTACTGTACATTAAATCGTTATCATTTCTTCGGTCAATTATTCTTGATCATGGTAACACACTAAATTAAAAGATTCGTTGACCAATAACAAAAAATTATTTAATCTACGAAATATCTCTCACCTCTGGATAGCGGCAGCGGCAGCCGCTTCCTTAGCCGCGGCTATCCTCTGTTGCACTAGGACTGCCTCCTTGGCCGCCTGGACGCGGTGTTGGGCGAGAGCGGCAGCGGCGGACGCCTCCTTGGCAGCGGCCAGAGCGGTGGCGACCTCGTGGGCGTTGGTGGCGGCAGCTCCATGGTACGCCGCGAGAGACTGAGGAACAAGTGATAATTTATATAATTTTAGGGATTTTTGTGGATATTTTCTATTGCATTTAGTACAAAAAAATGTTTTTGCAACGTTACAGGACGTGAAGTCTGTTCTAGTTTGAAACAATTAATCCCTGTTTAGTCATAATCATGGTAAACTTCTTTATATTTTTGGTGTGTAATTATACTTTAGGTAGAAATAGGGATGGAATTTTATTCTATATTTTAAACAAGTTTTATAATTCGTAAAATGCTTATTCGTATAAGTTGATTCATTTTAAACTGAGTAACAAAAACACATATTTTGAAAGTATTTAGATTGTGATGGGATTTAACCTACTGAGTTTGAGTTAGTGAGACAATATAAAATTTAATATGTCCATAAACTCTTACGGGTACACTGCAGTTTAATTGGGTATATGTGAAGATTTAGGGGTAAATAATGTCCATTTATGGTGGTTAAATAATATTGGAGTCAATAACAAAGAAATCCGTGTCCAACATCACAAAAATCGTGAATGTCTACTCAAAATATAACAAGGGTATAGCAAAGAAAAACAAAGCTTAAAAATATTACCTTAGGGCTGCCCAGATCGTGCAGGGATGCAGACAGGGATGCAGACAGGGAGTTGGCAGGGTCGTGCAGTGAGAGGTCAGCGCTGAGCGGCCAGCCGGCGAGACCCACGCCGCTACCAGCCGCGGGCCAGGGAGCTGCTCCAGGCCAAGACCCAGCGGCACCGGCCGCAGCGGCAGCCAGACCCGCTCCGCTGGACGGCCAGACGCTAGCCGCCCAGTCTCCTGCGCCGTACAGACCCAAGCCGACCCCGCGCTTCATGGACTTCTTGTCTTGGGCATCTTCCGCGCCTCTGCACACCGCGGTCAAGCACAAAGAGGCCAGGAGTCCCTGGAATAGATGTATGGAAATGTTATAATGTTACAAGGAATATACAAGAGTCAGCTCATGATATCAAGATTGAGATGGTAAATACTAGAGATGCGAATAAAAGGATTCGAAATAATATGTTTTTATCATTAGTTTAAGGCAGTGAGGCATACCTAGCCTCGTATTTTAAACTAAATGAATGCAAGATGAGTGTAGAATGGTGTGAAATGATCTGTGTAGCTTTGTTACTGACCAAGATCAGCTGTTTTATTAGCTTAGATCAATTTATTAAAAGCCCAATAATCAAGGACAGCTGGGTCTAGTTTCAAACCATCAAAACATTCACTTTTTTTGGGATCGAACCGGTGACCTTTTGATTACTCGACGAGTACTATTGCTACTAAGCTATTCAACTATTGGAAGAGGAGCTTCAGTTTGTTTTTGAACCTAATGAATACACTATACACTGACATAAGATACAAAGACATCTTTTTAGTGTATTTATGGTGTAGCCTTGTAATATTTGAACAACACTAATATCTCTCGTTTAAGTCACTAAAGTACTAAATGTATTGTTTCAACTAAGTGTATGATTTTGTAATTAGATACTACCATAGTGATTTGTAAACTATTTATAGGAATTTTGTAACTAAACAAATAGTAAGGTCGTAATTAGATAATAGTACAATAATAATTTTAGAGTCCAGCTAAAACGCAATTTATTCATATTTCAATTTTATTTAAATGTTATACAAATTATTAAAGCTTAGGATTTGAATCATAACATATTGTACAATTCCTAACACTAGGTACCTTCATTGCAATTCTTTAAGGATAAAATAAAGTTAATTCCCAAAAGCTATTTAGTAATTCATCTCTTTTTTTAAGTCTTCAACATACGTTTTTGACCAACATAATCCAACAAACTAATTATTTTTATGAGTGATTTTAAAACAAGAACACGGAAGGCGCCACATCGGCAATATTCATACTGCGTTCAAATAGCCTACTCTACGTTTCTGAAGGGGCTAGATCTGTATTTTTATGAGTTATTGGCGTGTACCTTGGGGTACACAGTTTAAATTATATCGTTAATAAACATTTCTAATTTATTCGAAATTTTTTGCCAAAAATTGTTAATATTTAATGTAGTTCATACTTTAAAAGTTTTAAATGCTATTAAAACAAAAAATGTTACTCACAAAAGTAATGTTCATCATGATGAGATGGGAAGCTGGATAGAACTAGAAGAAGCTCTGAGAGATACTGTACCTTCCCTCTGGTAGGTTCAATATTTATACTATCACCGATAGAAGGTGTCCTCTAGTAATTATTAATAATTGAACCTTTTGTTTACTTTCCCGAGAGAGGACACCCCCTCTTCTCGCCCCCCTTGACGTAACAGGTCCAAATTCCGTTCCATCTGACCATCACTGAAGGCTTGGAGCACTGGAAGTCTCTAGACTTAGAAATTTTCAAAATACAGTTGGTTGAAATTCCTTTCTGTATATTAATTAAATTCATTCGTGGGATTTTTAATAGGTACGTTCATAGGTAAGCTAACATTCAACATTAGTTTGGATCCAATATAAATTGAATGGGTATACTAGTTAAATAGTTGCTTGTGGTCGAGTAAAATGTTAGCACAAACTTTTTGTCGGTATTCTCTGATATATTCATCTTGGATGACAAATATACTAATATTCTACCTTGACAATAAAATATACCATAAAATATATTTAATATACTACCTCTTGGAGTTGTCATTCTGATTCATTTTAAAAATAATTTCAAGGCATGTGTCAATCATATGCTATGTGTGTTTCTTTGTACCACCAATTTAATATTATTTTAATATATTTTATAAAGGTAAAATAAAGATGTACTAACAAAAGATTTCTTCACCATAAAAGAAGTAAAATATTGCATTACAACAACAAAATAAATCACAATCGTTACCAGTCATCCATAGCAAGAAATAAGTATTTCATCAACTTTAAAGTCCAAAAGGCTAACTGTACGTGGAAAAAACGCTAAAACGTGCCTCTGATTTTACAATAATACAACAAATCTTCTTGAATTATGTGAAGTTAATGAGAAGTTGAATGGGTGTTATACTTATTGTGATCAGGTATCTGATTATACTAGTATGATTATTTTGGTGAAATACTACTAATAATGACGGGCAAAACTGTGAGAAAAAGTTGCATTCCTCTAAATCACATGTAATTTGATTTTTTATATTTTTATAATTTGTTCTGTATTGTAAAGAATACAGCCACAACAAAACATAAGCTAGGTTAATTATAGGTTTAATGATAAGTCCAGATTTATATATTTAGTCTTAGAGAAAATCTGTGGCTTTTGGTATTAACATGGACATTTCAAACCCAATTTTTACATAGTGGCAAAGGAGAACCTGCATTTTAATTTTTTTTTAACCAAACAAATTGTTTAGGCCTACAAATAACCTGTCTTCAAACGGGGATTAATTAATTCTTTTTAGTTTTGGAATACACTACAAAAGTACAGATTCCTTTTTTATATTTGGTAGCAGAGGTTTTGTTTTCTTATATTTGTCTGAGGGTTTAGCTGCATTTTTACAATAAAGTTTGTAAAACTTGTATGACCACAAGAAACAATTATTCGACGAATTATTTTACTTACTTATAAGACTAAGACAAAAATACAACTATCTGCTTTTAACTACATGTATAACTGTTTTTGTTTAGTTTAATTCTGTGCTAAAACCCCTAGTCTATATTCAATGTTTTATGTTGTAACGATAGTTGTTGACTCGTGTCCTCAAGAAAGTAACATACACTGCTCATTTGTTTCAAAAGATTTTAACTAAAAATTGTCCTAAATATGTCAGATTTAATCCATATTTAAATAATGTTACGTTTAATATGTACCTGGGTTTGCGTTTACAAGGGAGGAAACTATTTTTTGTAAATATAAATAATATTAACTTAATAAATCATTATGTTTGATCGAAATTTATCCATAAACAAGCTACAAAAATTTCGTTTCACTCAATAAGAATTACACTGAAATTTTAAATGACAATTTTTCATAAATCTTCTCCATAACCCTTTAAACGTACAACATTGCTTCAATATTAAAAATTATTTGTATTGCAGCTGTACACGATGGTTGTAACGATAAGTTTAGTTTTAAATTAATAATACATTGTAAAAGGGAAACAAAGAGTATTTTTGACCTTAAGTATTACTTAAATCTAAATATAAACATGTTTTCGATCGCCCTTTGCTCATGAACACGTCATTGTTAGGAATGAAATCAGATGGTTTAAGTGTAGTAGCATTCTTCGCACAATATAATAGATAGTTTCCTTCCTGTTTATTTTACAAAATGCTTGATGTTGAACCTGTGAGAAATCGTTATACAAAAAATTTGGAAACCAAGCCCCAAGGCTATGGGATCAACAACTCTATAATCTTTATTATTTAGTGGTGTTATCTAAATCGCTTACAATTGATTTTGATCAGAATTTTAATTTCAATTTATACAGTAAGTAGCACAAAGTGTTTGCCATCATTTATTGAGCTATTACAAGAGCTATTACACATCTATATCTCTACATAGCCTTATCTATATTTTATTATTTCTTCTATTATTTAACATACGAAAATGAGCCTTGAGGAAGAATGCACTATCGAACTTGGCGAGGCAGTAAAAGGTCAAGATAGAGGAGATTCTAGTGTCATGGTAGGAATGTTTCTTTTCACTGTTTGAAAAGTTCAACTAACTGACAATGGTGCAATTGATTCAATTGCACAATCAGCTTCTTTGTAATCTATAAAGCAACAAATATCAATATCATTTAGGAATTTAGATTACTGCCACGCATCCGTATTTCCATTCTAAAACAATAATAAAATACATAATGTTCCAATTTGAAAGTTAGCCACCATGTTTGAAAATAGAAGCAATTTTTGAAAACAAGTTGAATTGATATATTTTAATGTACTGATGATTTTCTAGAACTCACAGAAAGCAGCTTTCTGTCATTCGAGATTACGATCATGTTTAAAAAGTTAATAACATGTAAAAATAAAAAGTCTTTTGTGCTATAAGAGTTGTTTGGAATACTTGTTGATTTATTATACAGCCACAAAAATAACTATACAAAAACTACTAAATCCTAAAGATTCTCTTTTGTCTTGTAGACTCTATTACTTAATTTTCCCTTTTAGGGTCTTTTGCTAAAAAATATAATACAACATGTTTCACACAAAAATAAATATATCTAACAAAATATTTAAAGTAGGAACTTTAATGAATATGTTGGTGAATGCTTTTTTTTACTAAATTGCACCCTTTTATGACCTAACAAAATAAACTTATATATTCTGACATAGGCCTAAATTCTTGTTGAAACTCTATTAAACTAAACATTTTATGTCTGTAATCTCGTTATCGTAGGTCAAAGCGAAATACCGAAAACTCAATATTACTCTAGACTAATGAGAAGTCCCGAAGACAAGGGTTCGATTCCCACCAACCACCAATTGATTTTAGCAATTCGATAAGTGATAAACTGATAACCGGTGCCCACCTTAGAGATGGAAAATTGCTTTCAAAGATGGCAAATTACTTTTAAAGATGATAAATGACTTTAAAAGATGTCTAAGGACTTTTATCAAATTTTCTCTTGATTCCTAAACTTTGAAATTATAATTGAGATTCGGGCTGGAATAAGATGATAGGTATTTTATACCTATGTGTACTAAAACATTTTATCAGTGTCTTACTCGTATGTGCATGTTCAAACAAATCACATGCTAACATCACACTATGTCTACGATAGTAATCTACACGTAAACTGCTGTTTTCGACAGTTTTGAAATACTTTTACTTTCATCTAGAGCGTAAACTTACATTACATAACTATGCTGAGCGCGTGGTGGCGATAGGGAAGTGCTAAAGTGCCGATGGAAGATTATCTTAGCACCCTCCAATCTCCAGTGTTTTCACTTGGGATAATTTCCCCTTAATCTTGAGATGTTTATCGTTAAACCAACAGTAATAACAGTTACCCTTTAACCTACGTAGGTCTGTCTAGCACCGGGGTGCCACGTGCTGCAGTTTACATATTTTCGTAAATAGTGCGAGATCTGAACCAGGGGCGTGAAGTTTGATCAGTGAAGATGATCTGTAGTTAACTAGTGGGAATCAAGAAGTGAGAGGAACCCTTGCTTTGGTTTTTACGTAATTTGTTGGAAGTTTTTTTTTTTTTTTTTGTTAGTCAGTTTGTATTGTAATGTGTTTTTTCATATGTTGGGAAACCAATGTGCAAAGAAATTCTGACCAGTTAAGCATGAGTACTTCACAATGTTTGTACAGCTTGGAACCAAACCTACGAAAAATTCGAAATAACCTCTGTACATTAATATTGTGTTTTCCAATTTAAAAGATTAGTGATTTCTTCGCCATTCCAAAAGAGGCCAAACTTCCAATGTAAGTAGCCAAGTATTTTGTTTGTAGTTTTTTTGTGTATGGTTTTCTTTTGCTGTGTGCTTGTTTCGGTTTGTGATTGGCATTGATTTTTGCCTATTTAAAATCCATATTTATTTTTGACGATGCTTATTGCATGTTTTTCATTTTAATTGGTTGTGTTCCATTACAATATAGCTCTAGGCTGGCTAAATATTATAAAGGCTTATACTAGCACTCATGCAAATATATATTTCCATTGCCTGAATTTGTTTAACCTCTTTCATCACTTCCACATGGGACCTCAAAACAAAAAAGTAAATTGGTCCCGGGTCTAGGTCTTACCATGAAACTATGGTAATAGTTTATTCCCTATATGGGAAATTTGCTAAAATAAGAAGTTAAAATTCTCAGAAAAAAAATTCCGTCAGCGATTTAGTGCAAAAAGACTGCATGAGATATAAATGTTGAGAACATTACAGTTATAGCTGTTATACTGCGTTCATAGCAGACGAATTTGGTAAATCTGTCATGTGTTACAAGGCGTTCACATCCTTCAATTTCGAATTCCTTTATTGTTTAGTACAACTGTAAATTCCAATTCTTACGTTTTCAAGTAATAATTTACAAATATACATGACAGACTCTAATCGCTTTCAGAAATAGTTAGACTTATTACCGAGTTATTGTGGAGACAAACAAATCGATTGAGGGTTGTTCTTACTAAGTTCTTTGAATCCGTTCTTAAATTCAACTAACAATATCATTTAAAAAAACATTTTTAAGAAATGCTACAATATTCAAAGAAAGCCCGTAAATATACTGACCTTGTAGTAGATAAAGCAACATACTTTGAAAATGATCTAGTTCAAATTTTGTTCAATTTAAAATAAATTTTGCAATAGTTCTTACCTCTTTCCTATACTGACGTGATATGATCGTAAAATTGCTGTGAAAACTGCACTGATGCAATGCTGAGCCACTCTGATATTCTTTAGTTTTGGCCAAACTTCTTCTAACGTTTATGCTTAGAATCAATTGAAGAGTTTTTGCTCTAAGTTTCCATACTTTTCAGTTTTGGAACTCAGTGGTGAAAGAATTTTAGTATTTTTTCAAGGAATTGGTTTTCTAACAACCGCAAGCCAATGGATTGTTTCTCCATTCTCACTCCATCCATCCAATCCAATTAATTTCATAAGACGCGGCATCGGCGACTTTCTGGTCGTGTGCCGATCTAATATTGTTAGCTCAATCTTAAGCCTGGACCATTCGCCCAAACTACAGGGTAGACGACATGAAGGAGATTATAGTTATAATTACGTCACAAAACCAGCCGACGCCGTTGAATGAGTTTTAGGATTTGTTTTGTTGTATAACGCGGGAATCTGAAGCAATCTAGATATAACTCAGGAATGTCACGATTTTTGCTTGATTTTTTAGGTGTGGACGAATAAATAACACAATGGACAGGGCCCTATAATTAGGAAATTGATTTGTCAAAGACTTCAGATAAATTACAGTGAATAATGTGATTGGTGCTGTGAATCCAATGAATATATTAATTTGTTATTATTCATTGTGACTCTTGGTTGCAATATATTATTGATAAAATTAAATGATTACCTTATCCAACCACAGTTGTTGGTGTGACAACTATTTTCGTTACTTCATCCGGTCATTTTGTATGAAACCACATTATCGATGGTTTAATACATTGTGGTATGTCAATAGATACTTAAAAAACTGCCACAATCACAATTGAAACTTGTCATGTTGATAAAATAATTAAAATGGAATAAAAATTGAATAAACTGATAAAACTGATTAAAACTGTACAGGCTGGCCAGAAATGTCTTATCACTGCCACTGACTAAATTAATCTGACTGAGTATCACCAATTAATTGAAGTATAACTAAAAAGTTGTAAACTTGATGTTAAAGAAGAATTCACAATCTACAAACCTAAATCACTCGACCTATGTAACATTTTAAATGATCAGACTTCTTTCCTGTCAAAGATTATATTTGATACACGTATTGACCAGTTGCAAATCAAAAAAGTATTAAATAAGAAGAAAATAACAAACTGAAATTCAGGTGGCACTGGTGAGAAGAAGAAACATCGTGATTCAGTCAGTGACAGTGATAAGACAGTGCTTGCCAGCCTGTACAGTATTAATCAGTTTTTTTTTAATTTTTATTGCATTTTAAATATGTTATCAACATTAAAAGTTTCAATTATTCTGATTGTGACAGTTTTCGTTTTTAAGAATCTATTGACTTACTTGTAACGATACATTGATGATGTGGTTGCTTGCATACACAAATGACCTGGCGAAGTTCTGGAACGAAACTATTCGTCACGCCAACAACTATGGATAAGGTAATTATTTTATTTTATCAATATTAATTGAGTGCAAAAATTATTGTTGCACCTATATTCAGAGATACTTTTAGAAAACCTAACGCGTACGGCGTACATATTCAGAGTGAACATTTTAACTGCTACACCATTGGTATCTCAGAAACTATTAGATTTAGGAAAAATGATAAATGTCGAACCTAATTATAATTCATTTTTTAATTACCACTATTTTACAATATGAAGGATAACTTTTAAAACTCATCTCTAAAGACACTCGTTTAGGAGTTACACTTTGGAAAATCATGATATACATTAAAATATATCAATTCATCATTTCTTTTTAATTGCTTCTATTTTTAAAATACCTATTTTTAATAATATTTTTGAAATACCGACGATGCTGTAATCTCCGTTTGAGGTCAAACTACTACAAACCACACTTCAACGACCACTTACGAGCGTACACTTTAAAAGTGAGTGTAAAAAGTTACAGGAACTGACTACATGAATAAACAATAACATCTTCAGACAACAATTAAATCAGCTGATTAGTTTGTTAACAAGTACGTTGATTTTCACCACAGCTGTTATAAAAAGTTTCTGTGTTTTGTGTGAATTGTTAAGACAGTAAAAAGGTGTACAATTTAAGCCATCCTAATGAAAGATGATTGAAAAAGACCCTTTTGAAGTTTTGTAATATTTTATTATTTTTTTAAATAATCTAAAATTGCTTAAAAAAACTTGCAAAGTGGACGGATACCGTTGCATTGTTGTGGCAGACTTGCCTCGCCATGCACTACATCTAACCTTCAGCGGTCACGTCAAGCTGCCATATCTCAGTTAATATTCGTCCAATATAACAACACAATAAAACACAAGGTGTCAATCGATTTTTAATTAAAATCATTGTAAGTTTTTTTGTAAAATCAACGCTTTTTGAGTTAAGAAACAAATGTTTAAATATAGCCGCCATTTTGTTTTATGAACTTTACGTGATTTAAACGTTGAACGTAATTTAAATTGAATCACGTAATTTAAACGAGGGGTCTGAAACCTGGTCTAATTTTCTTACGTCTACCTTTTTGTTACAGCGCTTTATTAATTGATAAGTCTAATAATTAATTGATGGCATCTGTGTCCAAGATCGGCTCTGTTTGGGATCGAATCAGTAACCTTCAGATTTGAAGGTTATAATTATAACTACAAACTCTTTTTTTTCTAAACTACCCAAACAAAATACGAATATGTTACGTTTTTGTATATACAAATTTGTATACTGTAAACGTAATTTTCGAATGAATTATTCGTGTTTTTGTGGAAATAAATTTGAAGGTGATGATTTATCAACAGACATACGAATTAGGTATAGACTATATATTCACTATGAACATAGTCAATTCTTTCAACATAGACAAAAGAGTTAAAGCAGCGCAACCTATTGGCATTGCGGTAAACGATAATCTACTTTACCGTCTCGACTCGAACATAATGACGGGTTTGTTATGAAAGGAAACATAAATATTTATTTAATTCTATTATAATACATGCTGTTTATACATTTTATGCATAATAACAGCATACATTTTTGAGCCATGCTCCATATTTAATTATCATTTAACTTGTTGGATTTTCACTAAAATATTCCCTTAAAATTATCGGATACATTTTCTATTGAAATAACAATATTAATTAGGTCTGGTGTTACAGGGAAGGCTAATTAATATGTTACACTGTTTAATTAAATGTTACACTGTTTACCTTCCCCGTAGCAGCAAACCTAAGCACTCGTTAAATCTAAGGCTATTTAAATTGGGAATAAATATGTCTTATTTATGGAAATATTTTGGTAAATATGTAATCAGACAAGTTAAAATTCGCTTAGTCTGCAGGTTTGCTGCAGCGGGGGTATTTATTTATTATAATATTAACTGCTAAGTATGAAATAAAAAAAATGCCGAATTCGATCAAAATTATCCTTTACCATGTAAACTAAAGTAATATATTTATTCTACATAAGGATAACTATAGAATTTAAGATTTTATACAACATACCCTTTTGTCTGTGTTAATTAATAAGTATGTATCAAATTTCATCAAAATCTGATGGTTTTTACTAGAGTTATTGTACTTACGGACACAAATACATATGAGCCTATTTGTATCTAAATATGAACGGTCGGTGTTTTGGCCTCCTTTCTGGGGACATCGAAATGAAAAAGTAAATCGATCCCGGGTCTAGGTCTTACCATGAGGCATATTTCCTTCCTTTTCATTGATCGTTATAGCATAATAAAGAAACAATATTAGTTTTATTTTTTTACCAGTTTTCAAACAGTTAATAATAAGGTTTAATTGCTAGTTAAGACTGCAATCAATAGTAACTAAAACCTGTTTATAATTTTCATATTACCAATTATTTCAGATTGCCTTATTTGCGAATTTCCCTATAGGGAAGTAGCTATTACCGTAGGTCTCATGGTAAGACCTAAGCCCGGGACCGATTTACTTTTTCATTTTGATGTCCCCAGAGGCCAAAAACACCATTCGTTCACATTTTTATATATATATATAAATATATATATATGTGTCCATCCGCACGATAACTTGAGTAATTTTTGTCCGATTTTGATAAAATTTGGTTTGAAGGTGTAAGGCGGGACAAACTTGAATGAGTTCGCGAACCAGCATGATCGGACTATGGGAACGGGGGTTTATGGGGGGTTTTATGGAGTAAAAATAGGTTTTTCCCATTTTTGACCCTAAAAACACAAAATTTCACAATTTCTTTTCAAACCATTTTGTAGAGCTTAAAAAAACAAATCATTTAGTATATTGAAGCGTTTTTCTTTTGCGCCTAATTGTTACGGAGAATATTCTAAAAAATTGTAATTTTGAAATTCCCATGTTATTCTTATGGAGAATAAGTCAACTGTTGTAGTTTGCTTGTTTATGAACATATTTTGATCGATTTTGGAAAATACTTTTATTTCTTACTAAACTATTATCATTTTATAAAAAATCTTTTTTACCCTCCCTGTTGCAGCAAACCTAAGTACTTGTTAAACTAACTCTATTTAAATAGGAAATAAATGTGCTATTTTTATGGAGGCATTTTAGTGTAAATCCAATCAGGTTAATGGAAATTCGCTTAGTCTGCAGGTTTGCTGCGGCGGGGGTATTTTTATTTGAGTGGACGCCTGCACTAAATAAACGACAGCATGCAGTACATAATTGTATGGCATATAGTCTGGTTTTTAATGAAGGCGCTAGCACTAAGATGAAGTATTTAGGAGAAGCCCCATTATTCAATATGTATGAATAATTAACCATCATAATCATACAGTATTTATTATCAAGCCCTTCATACTACATGGGTTTATACTTATTTCGGTATTTTATATATTTTGATGGGTGTAAGCCTGTGTCACCACAACCATTTGTTTTGAAATTTATTCGTCTAAACTAAACTACCAGTTAGTTACAGTTAAGTATTTGATAGGGTGCATAAGGTTTAGGTTGAGTATAAGTGATACAAAATAACAACATGTGTTAACATGTTCATTTAAAAAACAAAAGCACACTGTATTAAAATTAATTTTATAAAAACGAAACTTACTTTGTTTTGTGTTAAGTTGAGTATGAACCGTCAAAATGTATTCTGGCAAGTAAGCAATTATTTATTTATTTATTTATTTTTTATTATTATTGTCGATTTATTTTTATAGGAAGCATCTTTACTGTTCTATCCCTTGGAATATTGCATATACAATCAAAAATGGCTACAAACTATAGAATATTGCCTTTTTAGCTCTACTACGAATAAAAAGTATCAGATATGTTATAAAGGATCGTTCAGATAAATTAGTAACCTTGTTATATATAATATTTAAACACAACTATATTACATATATAAAATAGTCGTACTCCAAGTTTAACAAAAATTATAACTGTACTAGACGCCTTCTAATCCTTAAAAACTTACTTTATGTAGTTAAACATCAATTACACACTTTCAAATAAACCACCATACGTGTATTAAGTAAACTCATATTTAAGCTTGAACACATATCATATTTTTTTATCTGGAGTAAAACTTGTTCAAGACTTCTAACCTCTATTACATTGTTTGCCACTTTTAGGTAGGCATTAATATGATCTATAACACGTTATTTTGTAAGAAACCTATTATTTTTTATCAATTAAAGTTTTAGTTTTTTTTTAGTTAATATATTTTTGATTTGCTGCACCATTTTTTACCAAGAGACAAAATATTTTATGGAAATGAATGTAAACTGGGCTACTCAAATTGATAATTGGAACATGATTGCTGTACGTAAATTAAAATCCTTATGGTGTAGGGATACGATAATATATAAAATATTGTGAATTAGTAGTGTTATTTGTATAAAAGTTCTTTTAGCCTCAAACCAACATTCAGATCATGTTAACTCTCATGTCATGCATGATTTTTCTTTGATAATCTTTTCAACTATAATTAAAGTAATTTTTGAAAGGTTAAAGGGTATTGCATTACAATATTCAGTATTATGTTTACATTTTTTGTGTATTCCTATGTAAATATATTAGGATAGTTTAGATAATGACTTGATTTAGTTAGAAAAGTGTTTAATATGAAACTCGCTTACAAATAAAGGCATTTTTATTATTTATTACTTTTATTATTCGTTATGCATTGGAGACAATCAAATGTCGAATCCTATTAAATGCACAATATGCGTACGGGTCTCCTCGTCTGTATTTATTTTCATTAAATGAATTAATTTAGATTAAAACAAAGAAAACGGTAGCTGTTTGACTCATGTTATTGAGTACAACACTAGACAATAGGCAAGATTTGTAACTCTATTGACTGCACAAAAGTCAGAAGTTATGTACAGTATCACCAAGGTAACCTTTTACTATGTTATGTTATGGGGTTGTTTTTTTGTGCTACCTTCTCACCCTATAACCATAGGTTCTAGGCCATAACTTCTAAGGTACAAAGGGGGGCAAAATGTACTGCTGACGTTAAGACTCCAGCCAATTTTAACTCAACAAACCGATTTTTTACAGTAAAGTACTTCTTTTTCTCTCTAGATGATAAGCATTTCTTTGACTCCCTAGAAAGAAAAAGAGCTACTTTACACACCATCAACACATTAATGAAAACAGCTATTTTTCTGCAGTTTGACAATAAAGGATATAACTTCCGATTTACCATTAAATCTACGGCAATATCCAATTCTAATTCAGTTGCGCAATTAGTTTGAATAGGTCAATAAATACAAGCCAATTTACAAAACAGTTTATTTAATGAAACAATTTATACAAAAAATTTACAACTAAAAACAATAACAAGGAGTAGACTTCAAGATATCAACAAAGCAACAGATTTCTTGCATAAAAAGGTTATAATTAAAAAATAAAAAAACTTATTTAAGTATTTACAAGATAAATCTAAACATTACAAATATTAGATACAATGAAAATACTCGTACCTTATATTACCTTGTTAAGTGCAAGGTAAAAATAATTAAATCGAAAAGATTGTTACTCAACGCATAACAAACAGTAGGAACTTAAAGCTGTTTAAAATTAATACATAAATAACGAGATATTTAAATTTTAACCATAATTCATTGCCAACGGTGACAAAAAGTGCATTAAATGTCTCAATCAATTCTCAAATGGGTTTAAAGGAAAACCCCTCGAAGCAAGTTCACTTTCTACGGTACACTTGTCGATCTAGTATTCATCAAGATATGGTTAATCACATAATATATAGGGAAAGGAAGAGGAAGCTGTTTAAACATTCAGGAACACCCTGTAATAACGTAACTTGCTCTACTAGCAACGATTAAATTTCTCCTGTTGCTTATGGAGTTTTACAAAGGATCAGACTAGCAATGCAGCTTTCACTTGCAATTTAAAAAAAAAATTAAGACCTCACGCTATTTCCTAATGTGGTAACATGTATTTTATTTTATTTGTGTAACAAGCTATTATTGTGTTTCGTTTAGAAGCCAGGTTGTGAAACTCTACTGTTCATCATGATTCCAATCGTTAATTTTCTTACAATATCCTTTAGATCATTCACTGGGAAGAATTTGTCTTTCAAGTAAATAAACAACAGCCTATGTATACATAGAAAACTTACTTTGACAGTTTCAAAACTAAGTACTGGCTTCGGTATTCGGGCATTCATGTACTTTTACTTTAGGAACTTATGCACAAAGCATATATTTAGTTTCGAAGATGGAATAAGCAAATCGAAACATCACAATGAACTGTTAAAACTAGGCAACCCTATGACTAAGCACGTTTGACAATCACAAGCTTTTTCGTTCTGTATGGCCTTGGATGGTGTGTGATAGGATGGTGCATGTTCATGTTGGATTCTTTTAGAGTTGAATAAGATTGAGTTGGCTCCTTGAAAGAAGGATCATCGAAGAAGGATTCGAAGTCTGTGTTGGATGAAGAAACTTGTGATCTGAAAGGAGCATGATCCGTGCTGTCTGCAGAGTAAACTCTGTTGAACTTGGGAGAACGGTCAACGTCACCGATGCGAGGATGGGAATTTGGTCTTGTCAGGTGAATTTGCGGGTCTGTAGCTTCTTCCTTTTGGTGTCTCGCCCCATAGTGGGTCTGTACTAGCTTTACAGGGGATTTTAGATAGCTTTGATGACTCTGTTCTGAGTTTGAATTCACGTTGTAGGGAGAACTTTCAAATTCTTCTTTTTGTGGTACGTTTACTCCCGTGGAATCTGGAATCCTTACCATACCTACAGGATGACCGAAGTAGGGTGAGTATCCGTTACTGAGTAAAGGCATTCCTACGGGATACGACAGTCCCGGGTTTTGAGAGTTTACAGGAACTAGAAACGCTTGGACCATTCCAGGAGGAGGCATTTTGCCTGGATTGTACATTGGTTGGAGAACGGGGGTGTTTTGAAATCCAAAATTATTTCCGAAATTCTCGTCATTAACGTTTTGTCCTGTGTTGCTAAACGTTTTGAATGAATAACTTGACTTTGCCCCTCCAGGGTCTGATTTTGTAAAATCAGTTTTAGGCTTTGTAAGTAGGTTTATTGAATTTGGGATTCTTACTGCACTTTGTAAACTTGAATGGTACGGAGATTTCTCGTGTTTCGGTCTTTCGTACTTTCCTTCATTTATAGGATAATTATTTGTATTTAAGATCGTGTGAGTATATTGTGACGATTCCACCTTTGGTGATTTATGATTGGGCTGACCTCTTACATAGGAAGCCTTTGTCTGTTTTGGAAATGTATCAGAATAAGCAGAGTGTGCGTTCTTTTCAAACGATTCGGTAAACGAAGGAACTGGTTGTTTGGAGAAAGATTCAGCAAAAGATGGTTGCACATGTGAGAAAAGTTGGTTTGTCTTTTGTTCCGTAGAGTACTGATTGTTTGCCATCGGGTCTATTGCGTTGCTGAAATCGAAAGAATTGCTTTGTTGAAGAGCGTGGTTATGGTCAAAGTTGTTACGGCCTGAAGTTGACAGGGTGTTGAAGTTTTGATCGAATCCCTCTCTGAAAAAGATTGGTTGGTTGATGACAGATCCTGTGGAATAAACATGGCGATCGTTTCCATCACTGCTGCCAATGTTTTGGTATTCAACTTTGGAGCCTAGGCCTACTTCATGGGACATTTCCACACCTGACCCCATGTTCTTCCAAACAGTGTTCTTTCCGTTCACGTGCACATTTACAGGTACGTTTTGATATGAAACTGGTAAAGCAAGCTGTTTTCCGTGCCTGGTGTTCACTGGGGGTTGCACTATTCCCATTTTGGGATGCTGGGCAAAACCGCTGCCAAACCCGATGCTGTATCCGACATTGAACGAAGTGTCTGAAGAAGGGCTGTGTACGCTGACTCGGTTTGGAACATAAATTGGTCTTTTAGCTATATCGTGGCTATCCTGTTGGCCAGCATTTCCTTGCGGAACATAGTTTGAATGAAAACCATTCATTCCTACATTCTGAGGCTGCTCTTGGTTATTCCAATTTATCTGCTGTTCGTAGTTGTCCGTCTCTTTCTCTTGCGGTACATCAAAAGTCTGTGGTTGTTGCTTTAGAAGATTCTGCATGATTGATGGATGAACAGCGTGGACAAACTGATCTGGTGCTGGAGTAGCGAGAACGTTGGAAGTTTGAGGAGGTGGATCAGCAAGTTTGGGGTTCTTGAAGGACTTGTAGTTCTGTGTTTCTCGGTGGACTTGGCGAACTTTCTGCCGAGGCTTTGTAGGTTTCTTCTGCACGTTCTGATACCTTTGGTGAGCTTGTGTGTCGTGGAGCACCACGGTTCTGTAGCTAGAAGCATCGACATTGCTGTCCTCCTGGGTATCGTCCTGTACTTGGGGGCTGATTCTCGGGTGTTGACGCTGTCTTGGAGTAGAGGCTACCTGGGGTGCGATTTCCTGTGAAACATAAAAATTATAAGTTTTTTGCAAGGAAAATTAATAGGTTGCTGCAGGTTTCTGTAGGGAGTTGAGAACAAAAACACTGACACAAATTTATTATTTTAGTTATCAACGGCCACCCTTTTGAAACGACTTGATCAAACTCGACCATTGATAACTGGGCCGAGATAATGTATTCAAGTACTCGTATACAAAATTTCATTAAAATCGGTTCGGGCATTTGGGTGTTATAACAATTCATGGCAACCCAGCCATTGATGACGTCATTATGGACAACCGAGGTCCTTAAACATCGGGGACTGGGTGGTTTTACGTTCAGGGACTTGTATACTATAACCACCTCAAGTAGCATTCTCCCCGCCAGAACTGAAATATTCTGCCACTTTATACAGCTATACAACCCCACTAATCACAAAGGTGAATGCCGATCGGAATTAATAAAATAAAAACCTTTGTAACAACATTTTTGATTGAAATATTGAATAACTCGGGTATTAATTATCTGAAAATCAATTATGTTTATTATTTATATATTGTAGACCTACTATAACCTACTTTAGACGACAGTTAATTATACTAATATAAAAGGAGTAAACCGCTAACTCTGTCATTATAGTAGCTCATTAACTAGTTTTATAGTTAATTAGGCCTATATGGTTAGTTAAAGTAGTAGTATAACGACCACTGTTAGATACAACTATTACCGGAAACCTCATTGACATCATAGCATAATAAATTATCAAGTACTAGCAGAGAACCCGTTCTTCGTACGGGGTTGGCGTATAAGTATGCAAAATGCTTAATGCAGTTATACTTGGCTTTGCGTTTGCAATGGGAGAGGACACGGTTTAAGAACATTTGGTTCTTTTAATTTACGGTATGCTGTAGTATCTAGCACATCTATCATAGCCTTAATTTTCTACCACTGCACCTAAACAATAGAAAAAAGTAAAGTTCTCATTCTATATCACAGCTTTTTGTTGCTAGTTGGTTCAAATTAGCTGTTGTCATAAATACAAAAATATTAATAGTGCTGCACCCTGTTGGTAAACCTTATAACTTTTTAACGCTATTTAACATCATAGAACCAACTTCTGTAATTTTGAAACAGCTGACAAAATTATTTAATTCCTTTTAAATATGAATACTCATAAGATTTATATGGGGAACTTCAGAGCCACTGGGGCGTAGCCCTAGTGATGTAATGTGAGCTATCACCATACCAAATTTCAGCCCAATCCAACCAGTAGTTAATGCGTGATTGAACTTCAAACAAACAAACAAACACACAAACTTTCACATTTATAATATTAGTAAGATGGGTATAATTTGGACAGATCGTACCTAAATGGAAATCTCTATTATATCATGGTAATTGGAGCAAAAAAAAAAAACTCAAAATAAAATTTTTACCTGAAGAAATTCACAAGTCTGAAATGGGCAGACAGAAGGGAAATTACTAAGCCTAAGACATTGACAAAGTTTTAAAAGAATTATGCATACACACTTTCTGGTTCAATGTACTATAGTCTGTATGATAGGACCTGTCTCTGTACCCTCCATTCCTGGGGCGGCCAGTCTCCAGATAGACCTGGAGGGTCAGGAGACAGGTTCCATCATACAGAGTATATGACTTACTTGCTGCGCTTCCTCGACTTCCTGACTGGGCGTGAACCTCTGGCTCTCCGTGGTCTCCCCGCGAGCCTCCCTTGGACGCTGACTGTACCTCAGACCATACCCTCCTTGAGTGTCTGTGTCTGCGATCACCCCCGTCACCAACACCACATATAACACCACCTGGAACATACCAACCTTACTATAGTCTTTGATAGAAACCAAAATAATATTTCAATATTTGCATCACGGAAGAAAAAAAGTGAGACTCTAAATCCCTCACTACAAAACTTGGCAACCCCACCAATTTAAAATCAAAATCCCGCAAAAGAGTAAAGTTTTCGAGTTTATTCGATTTTTAGTGTTAAATTATACTTTAGTTCTTAAAAATGTACTCGTATATAAGTCACTAGAAAATAGGGGACTACATTCACGTAATATTTTGAACCTGAATACTGTAATGTGTTTCCAAAATTAGGGTTTTCGTTGGTGGTTTGGCGATAATGAGTAGGCCTACCCCTACAATATTTAGCTGATTCAGCTAAATGTAACAGCAAACCCAGACGATAATCAGCTTATTGTAGAAAATTATGAAAAAAGTAATTAGTAGAGAATTAACATTTTTAAGACGTTAAAACAGGCAATCTTCGTATACGCGTTTTGGACCGACAAAAGAAACACGCTGTTCTGAGACTCCCACAGGGAGACTTCTGATTATTAGCTGAGCCCGGACACATCTAAGAATATGTCACACAAACGTCTATACAGAAGGAAAGGTACGCCTCAAGACGTTAAATGATGGTTTACACCTCCTCCACAAAACTGTGATGTTAACCCCTACAAACCTATGGTCTGTATGATGGAACCTGTCTCCTAACCCTTCATCTACCTGAGACTGGTCTGGGCCCTAAACTTAAACCATTGACCAGTCTCGTAGACGGTACGGAATACAGGTTCCATCATACATACTATACACTCCAAATCCACCAGACCGCAATAGGTGAATCGAGCCAGGAATTAATGGAGCACCGCCATTAGAGCTGGTCCGGTAGCTCATCTGCGCACGCGCTTTTAATTGCGCAGGAAAGTGACCTCCATGGGTAGGCGCTAGAGCGCGACTCATGTCTTGAGCCGGAACACTTTCGGTTTCGCGTAAAGCTACTTTCCAGCTCTGGAAACTGATCGGATTGTGAAGGTTATTGCGATTGTTACGAGGGAATGGAAGTGGCCGAAGGCGGAGGCAATCCGCGTATTTTAGGTGAAGGGATCTTCCGAAATATCGTTGTTCTGAATTTGAACATTGAGATTTCATACGTTACAATTCTGAGGAAATTGTACCTTACGTATGTGGTTTCTGGACCGCTTTTATTGGCCCGGGCCCAGTGCGCAAGAGGTTTTAGTATTGTTGGGGCTCAAAGAAAAATTCCTCCACGATGTGGGTGATGGGTTCAATTATCTCCGGGGCCATAGCCATAGCGCATTCCATGCAAACAATGGGACTGTGTAGTTCAAACAAACTTTGAACGATTTGTCACTTTCTAGGAAATAAGCTTTTCCTTGCAGCGTTCACCTTTACTAATTTACTGGCAGTTTTTGATGAAGGTGTAACCACAGGTTTAACACAAAGCCCTTAAAATGATTATGAAATAATAGTCAAAGTAGTGAGTTGGCATCTCTTAGAAGGATTTATGTAAGAGAATTTACAACACAAAATTCGTTCCCTCTACCAAAATGTCCATATAATAGACTATATAGTCGTACCAAAACAACTAATCTCTACTTAAAAATGTATTTTAAATAAACAAGAGACAAGTTGTCCGATTTTTAAGAATGTATTACAAACTGTGCGTTTGTAATCAGAAAAACCTTTTTATAGTTATGTTTAATTCTATAAGCAACGTCTAGTTGTCTCTAAGCAATACGATATTTTTCTTGTATTTACAACTGTTCGTATTTATAGTATACGAATTTACTACGGAAAGATTAAAAGATTTACATCGGTTTTATGAATTTTCGCTGGCTTTTGAGTGGTCTAAACGATTAATATGGTTTTATAAATCATCAATTTTCAGTTCGATTTGTATCAATCTATATATACCTAACATCGATTACCAGTATGTAGTGGGCCTACTCAGGAGTCTTTACAGGACTACGGTTCAACTCTATCCTTGCAAAAAATCATCACAGTTCAATCCCAATGTTGAATATTACAACAAATTATTTAATCACTGAACCGTTTACTACGGTCAGAGCAGCTGCCAATGTCAAGGTCAAGGTCGTAGAAAGCATTGCACGAGGAACTCATAACTTCCAGCATGAAGGATGAAGGAGCAGTTTGAAGGCGTCGCTGATGATCACTGTCCTAGAGCAAGGAGAGCCGCGTAACCAGTGCCAGGAAAAGTCTTCATTCTTCAATATCATCCTTCAGAGGACTTTCGATGTCTGCAACATGAGGTAGAAACCGCACCGGTCGGAGCACTCGGTTAATTAATGTTTTCGGGGAGATGATTTCGTTACTGCAAGTTCGAAAGAGAATCCGGATAACGAAGTAGACTCGTAATTAGTGTATCAAGGTTGGAAAGTGATTGATGAGATTTTGGAGGACAAGACAATTTTGTGGTACAGATTAGATAGTTAAGATATGTACATATAGTATGGGTTTTAGAAGTAATAATGAAAATTAATTGACTAATTAAGGTAAAAACGTACCTTGTCAGACAAATCCGTGACAATGAATCGCTCAATAATAGCTCCGTTATTTTTTAAACGTTCATTTAAAATTAGTTAACTATTCGTGGATTTGAGGGTGAACATATCAGACAAAGTCTAGGTCATGTGTATTTATAAGGTCTACATATATTTTACATTTTGCTCTAATATGTTAAATACTGCTATTACAACTCTCTTAGCATTTCCACCGATTTTATAAACGTGATCCCTAAAAAATAGGGAACAATTTAGAGTAAATTCAAAAATATTTCACTTCAAACTTTCAAAAAGGGAGAAAGCAGTCGATTTCTTTATTCGTTCGTTTTATTGTAACATACAGAAAACGTAGTTATGATTTGTTTGCTTGTCCAGTTTTGGAAGTGATTTCAATTTGGATTACGAATTTGGATTGACTGAAAATGTACTTCTGCAAAAGGCTTATGGTGTTTCTTTGGTAGATTGTTGTCACTTCTTGTGTTATAATAACGCTGCTATCCAATGATCACTCACCTCAATAGGTAATGAAGATATTTTCTATCTTGGTCAAACACAACTGTCTAAACCTCTTTCCACAAATACCTATGGGATTTTACTTCCAGCCTGATGTCTTTACTGGAGTTGAGCCGAGCATTCACATGTTGGGTAATTAGACTTGTTTGCCAAGCTTGCAATTACCTGCAACTGTAGTTCAGCGGTGTGTGGACAGCGTTAAAAGTTAATTACCTACAAGTTAGCTCGCGTGAGTGGGTAATTGGGTGAAAGACCAACGTCCACGGGGAATTAAGTAAAATAAATTAACCTGTAAAGGATTAGTGATTTAATCTTTGTCTAGAGTTGTGTTAGTGCGAAATATCCTTGTCGTTAAGAAAATCTAGTGAAAATATTGCCCTTCAACAAGAAAAATATTGCCCTTGTTTCGACTTTCAGTAAAATAGTAATTATTTTTATTTTTAATAAATAATTTGTTGGGGTTTCAGCAGGAAAAGACTCATCGAGGCACTTAAAACTGAACAATGTGAGAAAAACTGGAATTCAAGCCTTGAAACACCAGATTAAACGTCTTACCTTTTTCGTAATTGGCTTTTTAGTGAGGCTTGAATAGAATTGTGAATTAAGATATTAGAACAAAATAGATGAACGTGAGGAATCCAGTCAAATGAGTAAAATTAAATTATTTTATATCCAAGCATGTCGTTTAAAAAATATTATTTTTTCTAGCACTGTGGTTGCAATAGCAAGAGAGAAAACGTCCGAATATACCAAGAGATTTCGGTACTTTCCAGTAAGTCAAAGTTTGATCCGAGAGAACTAGATTCAACGCATAAACGAGGTCAATTCAAAATGGTCTACGTAAGCTGGACAATAGTTTCCACATAACTCAGAGATAGAAGATAGACCCCATCTTGAACTGGCAAACCCACCTGACAAACGTGCAAAATAAATGTCGGTGACAGTCAATATTGATTTTGAACTATATTACCATTTATTGTACTACTCTAAGATTTCTAATAGAGTTCAAATGTTTTAAATTATATACTATACGTCATTATTAGGTTTATTTTATGACTATTAACACTCTGATAAATTCATATCCGCACCAGAAACCTCTACCACTCTTACACCTATATCTAACTATGTCCCCAAATCAACAGATTTTCAATTCACTCTGTCCCATTCGACATTTATTTTTCCCCTTATAAAAACATCCAAGAAACCAAAAACCTTGAAATTCAACGAAAGTGTAAGTTCTTCCTCTGGTTTTTCGGCGACTCCTATATATCCGTGACCTCCGCGGTCCCTGCCCTTAGGACACCGTGACGGGGAAAGCTCTGACGACCCTCCAGGCGGAAGCTACATCGCGGACCATGCTCTCTCCCTCATGTCTCGCTGATGTCATTATGGTATTGTCTTCACGGTACATGCCTACGGTTAATGCTACGTTGGCCCAATTTACATTTACATAACGCTGCAATGTTTCAACAGTGGAAAAGAAAATGTGGAAAGAGTATTTTAGCGAGTCCGAACGTTATGATATATGTAAGGTGTAAACAAAATATCCGTAAAAGTTAATGAAGTATTTGTCAACAAGAAAACATGGTATAAGAACCGTCTATTTGTTCACAACCATGAATACTCATGTGATAAATTTGGTTACCATACGTGAACTGTCAGAGATTTAACTATACCAAACCATAAGACCATTAACTTGCAAAATTGGGGAGCGAGCTGGTCTAATGGTATAGCGCGGGATTTTAGTCCATGAGTTCCCGGGTTCAAACACCGCCAATCACCTGGATGGATTGTGTCTAAATGATAATGCCGCGACCCCCTTGGCTTAACCTGAAATAACTCTTATGTAGTAGTTACTTACATATGTAGTGAAGTCCAAAATCGTCTAGTCTAGAACGCTTTAACTAGTTGCCTTATTGATGGTTAATTGTGATTGACTAAATTGTTCAACTATCTTGCACGGATTTCAAACATTAAGGGTTTCTTCAATGCGACATCATGCCATTAGAAGGAAACCAAATTACAATTTCTCCCCCAACCATTTCCCTCAGTCATTTTTCATCAAACATTGCTCTAACCTTCAGGAATCGAACCATGTCCTGGGAAAGCAAACGCAGTGTGTGACGGTAAACTGTTTTTAATTCCCAGCGGGGCGAAGCCCACGTCCTCCTGGTAATGGGAGTCCGTGCATGAGGTCCGAGGGCCCAGGCGCGGGAAAGTACTTAGGAAGACGTGTGGATAATGTCTACATAGCTCCCGTGCAGCAATGGCTACTTTCATGCGATTACTTTCGCTCAGTGTTTGAGTATGGCTTAGAAGCGCGGTGCTTCACTTATGAAAAACATTGGAATTAGTAAAGCTGTTTCCTTTCAACGTCGCAACGCATTCATTTCAAACTTTTGGGTTGGTAACTGTCTGAATCCTAGTTTTTAGGCAATTCGTTGAGTTACAAATTTGGATACAATGCTGCGTAGTGTTAGGAACGATTTAAAATGTGATGTTGGATACATAGCTGACGGAAATTATTAATATCATTTTGAGTAAAATATTGGGAATAATGTAGAATTGCATTTGTTTGGCGCAATACCAGGTACTGTGTTGAGTAAAATTATGGGTGAGTTGAGTAAATTGTTGGGTGAAATTTTGTTGCAAGCAATGTTGTTGGAAGCAATGTTGTTGGGAGTAATGTAGTTGGGAGCAATGTTGTTTGTAGCAATGTTGTTGGAAGCAATGTCGTTGGTTGTAATTTTGAGTAAAATGTTGGGTGCAATATACTGTACAATTCTGGGTCTAATGTTACTACAATTCACTTAATAGTACGTACAAAATCGTGTGCTTAGGTGCGAAAGGTACTAAGTTAATTTAAATTGTATTACAAAAGTTGTTAATACCATTCAAACTAAAGATATCACAATCAATAACAATTAACACATTCGATTTAGATTTTTCAAATATTTGTACTACCTTTTTATTTAATTGTTGGACCACTGTTGAAAGCATAAGAACAGTGTCTGAACTGAAGGACTAAAAAATATTTTTCAATAAAAACTTTCAAATATTCAAGCTTTCATAAAAGTTCTGCTGCATGGCTATTACTTCTAAGGAAAATTCGAAGTTTATTTGTTTTTTTTACGGAAAATGCCTAAAGAAGATCTCTCAATAAAAAAAAAAACAACAATAGAAACACATTTTTGGATAAGCAGTTACTAAAAGTAACTGAGAGTAGATTTAACTACTTAACTCCTTAACTCTAAAAGTAACTTCTTATATAAATATATTGACTCCTCTGAACGTATAAAGCCAATGTTCATAACATAGGAACAGGAGCTAGATTGAGGTTTACGATTAATTTCACACCAAATAAATGGATTTACTGCAAACAATCAGTCGTTACGATAGAAAGGCAAGTGAGCGTCGTATGTGATTGTTGAACTTTAAGAACAGATTAACAATTACTTTCAATATGAAAAAAACTAATGTATATCCATCAATATGTGCTTCATGCATTGAAATGTCGTTCGTTCGAAAACCGTGAAACTTTGAGAAATTGTTCTTGCTTAGGAAGGTTTCAGAGATATAAAGTCAATGGTTTCAGTCTTGTTCTCGATTTCAAAATTTCTTAGGAACCTGTTCCTAGGTGTTTTAAGTTGTAGGCCTAAGTTAAGCTTATGAGAGTAGTTTACAAATCAGGTAGGATATTTTTTGTCTGAGGTTAGTTTATTTTTCCTATTGCCATGTCATCATTTCGGGGTTTAACCCCTAACCCTGTTAAGTGCGGGTAGTTTGGTAATCGGGTTACTAATAAACAGATGATTTAGTCAAAAATATATTCTACAAATAAACAGCTGGCAAAACTGTAGGACAGTCTTACGTATTCTGCAACAATGATGAATCTCTGTTTACAGCAAAAAAGTTTATGAACATTGTAAAGAGTCGAAAATGACTTTATAACACATCAAAATATTAAATATATAACTATGGGCACAGAACAAAATTTGTTTCCATGCTTAAATATGCCTTCAGTTTTCTCTTGCGTAGGCTAATAAAAACCTATTATTGAAATATCAGGATTATATTCTCTTGTAAGGAGTATTTTGTAGGTCACAATAGTTATAGTACAAGATTGTGTATATTTTGGATGGAAAACTTTAATTTTTGTTGAACTGGTTATTTTACTAGGCTACTCAAAGATTTTACCATAACCTAAACAATAAGAACTTTTTATTTTGTATTGATCCTGGAAATAGACTTAACACGTGGTAAGTATTGGTACCGAGTTTTGTGATTGGGAGATTAATAATCTTAAAAAAGGAAAATTCCGACGATGAGTAATAGTGAGTGAAGTAGCCAAACCACTATTTAAATAATTACCCCCACCACCCATGATTCTGTGGTTTTTGAACTAGGAATATTAATTAAATCACAAATGGATCAGTAAAAGTATAAATCAATTCAATTGCACGTTTTCAATGCATTCAAAAATAATTAACTCAATTTCCAAAATTTTATCAAGAAATGTTAACATAGTGTTGCTTTTTTGTAGTTTTCACTTAGCTAAAAAACTTTCTAAGTATTTGAAACCTCTATTAATTTAGCCTGAACCAACTTTTTTTTGTCGAAGATTATTTATAATCAATGAGAAGACAAGTGGACTTTGTTACAACCCAAATACAGCACATTCAGCAAGCGAAATACATAATTGTGTTGTTTTTACAGTAAAAAGAATGGGAAACCACTCACAATAATCAATAGGCCTACATCTTTAAGATATGGAGAGAGATAGGATAAATTAACTCCAGTTAATTTTTAAATACCTGCAAACCATAATATTTTAATTATTGTAGTACCATGTCAGTCTTAAAGTATAATTAACTCAAATTCAGTTAAGTTTAATCATTAACTCACTAAAACGATGATCAAAGATTCTAAATTAATTTGTAAAGTAAAACTGTTTTCCTCTAATTTAAAATTATAATTAATTAACAAATCTTTCAAATAGTTTTCAAACTATCCAATACTCAATGAAGTACAATACTTAAATCTATAGTACTAACACTATTATGTTACAGCTAGTAACGTCACACTCACTATAGCTCTGCAGCGGCACATGTTATCCAGAGGGCAACGCACAGCACTGTACAGCGCCGGGCGGAGCCCCTACCTTTATAAACTACGGAGCTTTCCTCGGTTCGACCGTTCTACGGTAGTCTAGCTACTACGGTGTCTTCTGGTAGAACTGTGTAACATATTATCTATATGTATATCTTTATATCGAACCATCTATCAATGTATTTGTAAATCTAACTATTCATCAATCCATCTGTGTTTGATGCCCTGCATGTGTGTTTTGTTGCTAATAAGATTTTTTTTATGACCATATCAGTGTACACAATAAATACGCATGTGTAAAAACTGTATCTAAATTTTTGATCCATACCATAATATTCTAAAAAAACTTTTTTTGTTATTTGCAGTAAAGTAATTTATTTTCATTGCTTAATTTAAAATTTTAAAAAACCAGTAATTTTTCTGTTTTGTTTTTGAAAGCAAAGATTGACACGCCATAGTAAACATAACCCAAAATATAGTGAAGAATAAGTGCATAATTTATTTAGTTTGAAAAATAATATATCAATTTATAAATAAATAAATTAGTTTTTTTTATTATGAAATGTTTCTTGTCAGATATGGCGTAAAAAATATAATGACAAATAACATGTAAAATCATTTGTATAGCCTAACCCGCAGCTATTACTGGAACGAACCCAGAAGTGTCAGCCTACTGGGAAAACCCGGGAACTTAATTGTTTTTGTAGGCTACCGTGAAAAAGTATATTCAATTATGACCGATAAAATCCGCAACAAATGGTTGTTTATTCACTTTTTCGTCTCGACACGTAAATTTTATGATGTTCTTGTGATATACGAAGATGGTTGCGTCGTTTCTGAAGAACTAGGTGAAGATATGGTTTTAATCAATTTGTGGTCGATGGGATTTAACTACACTAACACTGACAATATAGCTGAGTAGAGTAGTTATCTGTTATATTGTCATAATTACAATTAAAAGTTTTTTATCAACACTCCCACAAAAGTTGTATTTATAATACATCTGTTTGCTATTTGAAAATCCACTCCGAGTAGCAGTGCGTCATAATAATAAGTTACTGGACAACAAATTTTAATTGAACGCAAGTTACTTGTAAATCTTCACCTGCAGCTCTGCAAGGGAATTACACCTGATTTATCTTACAAGTAACCTTCAAGGAGAAATTATATATTACGGTACTTTTCTCTCGGAACTATATCCATCAAGCACTATTTGATAATATAAACCTAAGCTTGGATTTGTATATTCTACTACACCATAGTAAGAGAAGGAATTGATTTTAACACTACTATACAGTTTTGTTGCTCTACTCTGCCATTAAATATCAAAACTCAACAGTAGCTGTGGGTATTTGACTATACAGGGTGTTTCAAAATGAAAGACCAGTTTTGACATGTTTATTACTTGAAATCTGCTCTTTAATTTGGAAAAACCCTGTACAACCCTTAGTGTTTATTTTTCAAGATTTTCCGATTGGTACCGCCCTTAAGACAGTTGCACAGCATAAATATTTATTTAAACAAAATATAAGAGCACGGTGCCATAAAACTTCAAGGTATATTATTATAGATTTGAATTCATAACGGTTCTACAACAGTGGTGCTGTTCAGCAATATTAACACGGGTTTTAGCGGTGACAAAGTTGAAGCATACGGCAATTCTTCAAATATATTCACGTAAATAAATATATACGAGTAGATTGTAGTCTTGATTCACAAATATCCATTTTATTAAGCCAAATGGTTTGTTTCTTGGCTTCGTCAATTGATCCTTTTAAAGGCGGTGACACACTATCGACCGTCTCCTCGATCATGACCACGAACCGAGCAGGGAGAAGGGTGATATTGTGTCAGGGGTCCGTACACCGTAGACGGCGAACAATGACATGATATACACACAAGCCAATTCTATGTAATTATCTAAAGCCTCGGAATTCAGAATGGAACCCAAGCCTCAGACAGTTGCTGAGCGAAAGCTCACAGCGAGCGTGGATCATAAAATTCGCGATAGTCCAAGCATGCACGACGTGGCTGTGGATTTGTCAGGGATACGTATAAGGGATCTGCTACATAGAACATTCCCTTGGGCAACGACGGATTTATTTGCCTGATTTCCCTGCTGGAGGAAATTTGTAATCTACGCCCAGCGATGGTAAACGTTTTAAAAGTAATTCTCGATATAAAGGGGGATACGAAGATTAAGAGTTTTAAAATAAGAATCCAGATACTTGTCGTAGAATTGTGTATACCTATTATGTATAATAGAAAGTGGACCAATAGATCTTTGGAAAAATACTTCAGGTCAAAATGCATACACTAAACATGGTCTCACCTAAAACAGCAGTAAAATCTTCCCAAAAAACTGCTCAAAACATTAAAATTAAAATTTAGTGTGTTGTGGTTCTTTTTTAAATACAAACAAAATGATACAGTCATTGATGGGAAAATTACAGTTCTAAAGTTATTGCGACTTTTTACAGATAACACATCACAGTACTCCCACAACTTAGCCATTAAAAGATGTTGTTGAGCTAATTGAAGAAAGTATGTGTAAAATTTGCATTTTAATTTACAAGGCTTCACACTTTGGATTACCTACAACTAGATCGTTTGAAGTAAGTTAACTCCTTAAGGTGTTGAGGTGTCGAGTAAGTGTGCTTGACAATAAAAAGTTATTGAATAATTTGCCCAATAAACAAATATTTTAAACTAGTGAAAAATCCCCCAATAAATGTCATTGTTACTCCGAGGGTTTTGTACTTTGGAAAGGGTTTAAAAATAATATGTTGAATTGCCCTAAATCTTAGTTAACTCCAAAAATTTTTTTTCGCAAAAAATTTAACCTCAAATAAATTAGCGTTTGCTTCATAATCATAGGTTGTATTCAACTTAGAAAAGAATCAACGACAATCATTGTTGAAGTCAACAAAGGCAGTTTGTTGGATATTCGCCTCAACACGCAATCCAGGTTGGCAATTTGAACTGATTCTCGTTCAATTTGGGAAACAATGACACAATGAAAAGTGCGCCTTGCGTGTAATTTACATCACCAAAATAATCCCTAGCATGGAATTTCGTAATTTCTCTAATCCCAGAATATTTTCCAATATTGAGCTATTCTAATCTACCACGCATGGAATGATTTTTTCCGTTAAACTGTTAAGCTAAAAAGTCGGTAATATTAAACACTGCTTAGTTATTGAGTTTCTTAACTGCCTCTGTTCCTGATCTGCCTAACCTTTACTCCTACAGACGTATTATTTGACGTAGTATTCATTAAGTCCGTAGCTCAAATTAGCGTTAAACGTGAGCTATGAGGATTCCGAAACAAAGGATCATACAAACGTCTTAAGACCTTTCTTTACCAAAGTCGTAAGGGAAAATTTTCCCCCACTCTAATCTGTGAGACTATTTTTAGGCTGCATTCTATATATTTTTAGAGTAGATTAATCACAAATTAAATGCTATGACAAAAAGATAGTCGGTTTCAATTTTTCTTACTGGGCCAGGACCCACCAATAATACGAATATTCCCAATAATATATGTTGGCATTGGTTGCAACCGCCATAATCATGTACCAGTATGATAATTTTAATAAAAATTATGTCCATCTACAGGACAGATTTTGAGTTCTTAGCAATAAAGCATATACGAAGCAAAACAACAAAGCAAAATTTTCATGTTTTCTCGCCAGTTTACTACTATCTCCTTATCTCTACTGCACCACTACAATGCGTATTCAGTAGAGTCCTGCGCGTTCTCTGGACATTCCAGTGAAAGGGACAAGCGTTCGTTAATGGGAAAGTGCGAATGTCCGTTGAATGTCATGGGAAAAACTTCGATACTGGTCGGCTTTGGCTACCGTTAGAGTGATTTTATCTATTACGTGACGATAGTTAAAGAAACTGTTGTTAATCACTAATTGAGATGGAAGAATGAGTGTTGATGATATTATTAGCTTTTTAGTGACTAAGATCAGCTGTTTCATTAGACAGGATGATTAATTGTAAGCCAGCTGATCAAAAACAGCTGATAATTTGTTCGTAAGGTTCTTTGACCGTTGCTAACCGGTTATTTGCAACTTTAATGACTAATATACTTGTTCTCGTGTTTTGATACGAAAATCAACAATACTAAACAGTTTTAATCTTCGACAATCGAGCAAAGCTAACACATGTGAATTTCCTGGACAAAACGTAGCGTATTGCACGGAGAGAGTGGAGGGCGTAGTACGCCTTGGACCGTAGCTGAACACGCACACGTATTACTTCCTAGCGTAGTAAACTAGACTTCCACGTTGAATATCCTGGGCGTGTTGAGAGGGTTATGTTTCCTCGACGTGATAGACATAGATAGTTCATTATGACTTGAAATTATGGTGCAGAGTTTGCGCTTAGAGAATGCTATTTTGGAGAATTTATTTGAGTAAGACACACTACTCGGATTTCAAGTAGCCTGAGGCTTGTAGCTGAGACTATAATGCGCTTGTGTAGTAAGAAAAGATAGCATTTCTTTTTGGTTTTATTTCGGACTGGTTTCCTTGATTATTGTAGGTTGATTTATTGAGTAAAAGCCCTCTAATTTTTCAAAATCCATCATTGCCAACCTTCGCCCCAAAATACGTCATTGTGTGTGTTGTGTCGTAAAATTCTAAAAAAAAATTATTCACTGTGAATATTTTTCTAAAACACGATTGAGTAAACTGTGCTACGATAGACTTGAGATCCTTCAGTTGAGCTAATTTGATAAATTTTTTGCATGTTTAGATGTGTATTTTATGTGTGTATTGGATGTCTTTTTAGTGTGAGTAACATATACTGTAGTTACCGTACTTGTTTGTTTTCTATAATAGCAATTTCAAAAAAGGTTTTCATTTTGTAACCCCTAATTTTTGTCTCTAATTGAGTAGGTTCCAAATATAACAATATTTATACAATGCCCTTGGAACGGTTCATATGCAATAGCTTTCGAAATATGCCTTCAAAAATTCGGGATTATACGTTAGATAATCAGAATTAATTATTATATTTCGAGACTTCCAACAAACTTTCCATTCATTTTTAGGTTAAAATACGCCAGTAGCGTCCCTATACTAACACTATAGTGAATACACCGTCTATCAGAAATAACCTTCAGCTCTGTAGAAAACAGGATGTGATGTTTTATTTGTTGTAGCGACAGCCTGAGGCAATCTTTCTCCTGGACTATAATATAGCTTAATTGCTCATATTCAAACTGAATATGACAGGCAAAATACCCGCGCTTTCTTATTAGGTTCCGCATATTTGCCTTTATAGATTACACTTTAGTATTACTCACAGGTTCATTACAGTTTCTAACTGGATCCGGTAAATTCAGGAGTGATTGTTATTGTTATCATTTTGTAGCGGATTTTTATTTGTATTTGAAATAACATAACATGATCCGATAAAAAAATATTAATTTTATGTTTAATTGTACATACAAAACCACCAACGCAAAACAGAATACGTAGTATAATATACCCTCGCCGCGCAAAACTGCAGGATAAGCGAGTTCCATTTGAAAATTTCGATGTGATTTCCCATTTGCTTCATTTGATAATTCGATTTCCACTGAAATCTTTTCTAATTTTCAGCTTTATTCTCCGTTTGAATCACATTAGGTTTAATGATTAACTTGCTTTGTTGCTACAGTATGGTACTACTGTATATTGTATATGGAGAAAGTATTGTTTTTGTCAACATTTGCGAGTTTGAGTTTTTGGTGGATGTATCTGTTTTGGGCCCCCCTAACCCAAAACAATGGTTTTGAAGTGATCTGTGTGGATGTGAACAAAAAGCTACAGACCACACCTGTTGTCCAATTTTGATTAAATTTGGTATGTGGGTATAGGTAATCTACGGTATCTCCAGTGGTTATTTTAATTTTTTTTTTTATGAGATTCGATCATTTTCATTTTTACTTTCTCCCCCTATACCATTTACCACGAAAAAAAGTATTTGTAGAAAGTATTTGTTTTTGTCAAAATTTTCGAGTTTGAGTTTTGAGTGGATATATCCGTTTTGGGTCCCCCTGGACCCAAAGAAGTGGTTTTCGAAGTGATGTCTGTGTATGTGTGTGTGTGTGTGTGTGTGTCAGTGTGTCTGTGTGTCTGGTTGTGTACCGGTTTTGATTTAAAAAAGTATGTTGTAATCCTTATAATTTTGATAGTTTTTCATTTTTTAGAAATTTAGATTTTTATGGGGATTTTCCCATAAAACCCCATAAAATAACGGAAAAATAGGATTTTCCCAAAAATGGCCTGAACTATTTTGATAAAAATTTAGTATGTTATAGAACTTTATATTCTGAACAAAATGGTACAAATCCCATTTCTGTAAAAATTACGGTTCAAAATTTATTGTAAATTATGTTATTTTCCCATAAAAACCCATAAAATAAGGGAAAAATTGGATTTTCCCAGAAATGGCCCGAACGATTTTGATAAAAATTTAGTATGTTATATAGTCCTTTAAATTCTGAAGAAAATTGTACAAATTCCATTTCCGTATATTTACTCTCACCGCTTACACATGATAAAGGTTGTTGACAAACTTATGGGAGAAAGTATGTGTCAGAATGCTGATACCATTTATTTTTTCATAAAATAACAGAAAAACAGAATTCCCACAAAAACTGCCAAAATAATTTCTTAAAGATTCAAATTTAGTACAGAGCAGACAGGGGCGGCTGCAGGAATTATCTTTTGGGCAAGCCTTAATGGGGGGAATTTTAAAATTATACGCAAAATAGTGGGTTTTAATGTTTTCCCTTTATATAATTGTAATTAAATTTCTTTCTTTATTAATAATTTTATAATTTATCTAACTGGCCTAGCCTCTGGAGCTGCCCCTGAACAGAGAATTAATATTATAGGCTAGTCCTTTTAACTCTAAACAAAATGGTACAACCATCGCTGGGAAAAACTACGGTTCAAGCGCTTTTCAAATTGTGGTAATTTTCCCATAAAGTAACAGAAAAATCAAAAAATCTGATTTCTTAAAACAGCTTAATGGATCGTAAATACAATTTAGTATGTTATGGGCCTTATGATTCTAAACAAAATGGTATAACCCCCATTGCTGTAAAAAATATGGTTAAAACATTATTGCTGCTTTTGCGATTTCCCCTTTAAAATATTATAGTTACCTACCTATGATGATACAAAGTTTGTTGACAAGTGTGAGAAAGTTTGTAGACTTCTTATACTGTTTATTTTAGTTCTGTCTGTCTTAGATGCTGATCAAATTTAAAGTTGAATAGTTCAAAGTGAGTAAAGAATGGAGTGAGATGATCTGTGTAGCTCTTTTACTGGCTAAGATCAGCTGTTTCATCAGTCAGATCTTTATTAAAAGCCAAATGATAAGGAACAGCTGGGGTTTACCTACCTGAGTATAGAGACCAAAGTGTCCCATTGTATAGTAGCTTTGACTATTATTACGAGGCATGTTAGTGGGTAAGGGCATTTAAAGACGGCCCCACCAATGTTCATGATGAGCAATGCACTGGGCAGGGTCATTACTGTCCCCAGTACCCAGTGCCTTGCTCATGATGAACATTAGTGGGGCCATCTTTAAATGTTTTTACCCTCTTGTGTACCATTCTGTCACTCATAATGTTCTCGCCATACACTTCTCTAGTCTGTCGATGAATTTCAATGGCTATCACACCTTTAGCAATTAAATATCTAATTACAGTACCCACTTCACAGTCCTCGGTAGTCTCAATTTTCAGCACCATTTCTGAATGCTTGAAACCGGATGTAAACATTGTCGATTGTTGCCGAATTTCCGGTGCAGGCTTGCCAATAGATCCACATACACAGCGCAAATGTCCAAAATGCCATTCGCAGGGCTGGAACGGAGAAATTTAAAAACGGTACTTACTTAAAAAACATGCCTCATACAATTAGTCAATGATAGTAGGTACTGTATTAAGTCCATAAACCAGAATATTGTGTTTTGGTGTCGTGAACACGTTTTAGGTTATTGTAGTACCGACTCTTTTTTGCTAGACATTAGCAAGATATAAATAGCAGATGTGAATAAAGTATGTAAAACGAGCAATAAATTACACAGTAATTTAAAATCAAATTCCCTGTATGATAAGCCTAGCTTGAGCTGGTACACAATTCCATCAAGAATGTCATTTTGGGATTTAAGGTCTTAAAATAATAATTTCTATCATACCATTTAAAATCTTTATTGAATGTGTAAATAAAGTTGTCATAAATAATTTATAAACAAATCTTTAAATGTTACTTTATTTTAACTGGCAGGGTTTTAATTTTGAAACAATCCAGGCTCTAGAACAACTAACTTAATTTGACTTTGCCAATGCATTTGAATAAATCTGGCCAAATAAATGGCTTATGACAACAGCCATGTGAGAGTAACATGCTCTAAATTTTACTACAACTAGTGAAGTCCATGATAAATTATACAATTGTGTACAAAAATGAAGAATATGCGTTTGTAAACATTCAACATATTCATGTTTTTGTTTCACAACTTATTTTAAAGTGACCTAACATAATCAGATAATGAGACAATAATGACCTATTTAAAAATAATATGTTACAATAATCATTAGTGAATCTATGAATAAATCAGAATTTTTCATATATAAGATGTATATAATGAATCAAGTCATATATATGAATAATAAATACAAACAAAAATAATGTCTTCAACATAACTAACTATGTACATAAACAATCTTTTTCCACTGTATTTTTTTAGACGATTGCAATATGAAATAATAAGCACACAGGATCTTATATTTATTAATGACAAAATTTATTAACACAATTACGTATAGATATAAGGCTCATTATTTATTCTTAAGGGTAAAGAGGATGGACATAAACTATTTATTTAAAACAAAAACAAATTAAATAGCAATGAAAAACTACTATTTCAATTAGGCAATGACAAAAAGATAAAAAATAAATTTTTGTCAGATAAAGTAAGAAAAAAAACTAATTTTCAACTGGCAATTTACTTTTATGTGGTAAATAAAAAATCGGTTCAATTTAATACACTAATTAAATAAATTAGATTTTTACTGACAAAATTAATGTCAACATGAACTCATAAAAGAAGGTTTTTAATTTAATAATTAAATTTCCAAACACAGAAAAATATTAAAGGCTTGCAGGCTCTCCATTAGGTAGCACCACATCGAAAACCTTTTTCCTCCAAAATACAATTTCAAACTTTAAATTTGGAACAGATAAATGTATTTAACATAAATCAAAACCCTTTTAGACAGATTACCTAACTTACTGATCGCCCTTGAACTACATGAATAGGTAACAAATTTGAGACTTCAAAGCTCAATTTTTCTTCAATAATTGAGCATTTACATGCAGAGACGTGTCAGAACACATATGGATGGGGCTTATGTTTCATCAACGGAATGTTTAGTCTTCTCCGGCAGGAATTGCGTCTTCAAGACGTTTGATAAACTTTACCCTTAACTCAGTAACACTGTCGCCTTTGAGTACGTCTTGCACAAACCAGCTGCTAACATCCATCTGGACCTAGATAGATAATTAAAATTTAGCATACTAACTAATAAATGGTATCATAATGATAGCACAACCATTGGTAAATGTTTCAAAGTTATAATTTGGGTGCAATTGAACATAGGTATACTTAAATTAACTCATTGTCAAAACCAGGGCCGCCACCAGGTTCACGGTTTACGAGGGCTTCGGCCAGAGAGGAACACTTGGGGCCTAAAATGAAATTTTTCTACTCTTGAAAAATGAATTTTACTGAAAATCTGTTAGGGCGTTCAATTTTCAAAATAAGCAATTATTTTCGTTATTGTTAAAAACATCTGCTAATATTATGCGATGAAAAATCACGATTTTGCCACAATTGCAGTAGATTTTTAAACAGATTTTTGTATACCATTTTCTATTTTTTAAATCAACCTGATTGAATGATTAAATTTGAGGTAACTGCGTTTTAGGAATCAAGATTGGCACGTTTAAGACTACCAGGTCTGTACTGTTGTCTCTAGTAAGTTAATCCGTTGATCATAGAGTAGTATCGTGACAGCATTCAAAATGTCCATAACTTTAGCCAATGCCTGAAACAAAACTGATAAACTACCATCATCGTGCAATTTACTGTACGGTAAACATTGTGCAAATTTTACAGCCCTTTAAGCTCATCGCACACTACAGCCAAACGCGCCGCGCCGCGCCGAACCGCCCTATGGAAACTTCCGCTGTGAGGTCGCACATACTGGCCGCCGTCACCGTCGTTCCTCACCGCACCTCAGCGGCAGTGGGGCAGTGCCTGTAGTTCTGTGCAGTCGTGTGTCTCGTATGTGTTGTCAAGTGTAACATTTTGGTTATTTTTCAAGATGAGCAGCTCTGAGGACGAAGATATGTTTTTATTTTGCCTACTGGAATCAGAAGAGGAGGAGAAGAGGCAAAAAACGACGTGGGTCCATCCCATAAACGAGAAGAGGGAAACATATGGGGAATTTCACCACCTTTTCCCAAATTTTACTGAAAGACAAACGAATATTTTACAAACAAAAAGTTTTATGAACTACTTAACATGCTCAGACCTTTAATTGAAAAACAAGACACAACTTTCCAACAACAACTAGACCGAGGTAGTACGAAGACACACGAAGGTGGCCGTGGTCAGAAATCGGTTCCGTTGCCTATCGCACACTACAGAACAATTCCACGCGACTTCTCCCGAGAGTTCTGGCAACGGAATTATTCCGAGGCGGACACGGCTGCGCGGCGCGGCGCGCTCAAGTGTGCGCACTCTCATTGATTCCCATGCAAACTATTCGGCCGGAATTATTTCACGGCGGTTCGGCGCGGCGCGTCTGGCTGTAGTGTGTGATGAGCTTTACTCCTTCCTCACATTTTAAATCTAAATTAAAACTTTCTCCATTCATATCGCTTCTTGGCGATGAACTTTATGGGTTAGCCTGCAGAATTAACCACAATAATAAAATCTCAAGGAAAACAAAACATACTTAAGTGTAGATTTTCCTCACATTGTTGTAGGTTATTAAGAATCAAATTATCATTACCCTACATATGATTGGGGAAAAGCTAGGATAGTTGTGGAGCAATTGATTATAGAATGATTTCTACTGTTTGCAAGTCATTACAATCACCTATTGTTTACTGGGGAGCGAGCTGGTCTAGTGATAGAGCACTGGGCATAGGTTCCCAAGGTTCCAGTTTAAAACCTCACCAATCACCAATGGGTGAGTCATGACGCAACATCCACCGGCGCCTATCTTGTGTGTTCGTCACTTGGCCAAGCTTGTAAATTTGTGTCATTTAAATGTTGTTTTTGAGTATTTTGTGTACCTACAATAGACATTAGCCTATATATCTTGACAAGCTCATCGACCGATGAAACGACGAAAGCATATTTATTTTACCGTTCTACAACCTGAAGATGTGCTCCAGCGGCATGAAACAGCTGTAATTGATGCTAACTACAACACGGATTGTTTGACGCAAAAGGTAACATAAATAAACCATTTTATATACCAATGGGTTTTATCTGAGTCATTATGCCACGACCCTTTACGCCTTGCCTGAAGTAATGTAAGAACTAAGAGCGGTTCAGGGCTAGAACCTAGCAGTTAGTGTGGGATATAAAAAACTGTGTTCCTAGAATTCTTTCTTGAGGGAAACAATTTCTTACGCTATAGGCAACGACTATCACAGGCAGGAAAGCGTGTTTAGCAAAGTATGCCAAATAAACACATTCCTACTCTAGTTTGATCTTACAACTAGTTAAGTCTAGACATACCATTTCACAAGCACCTCGCAAAACTCCTGTGAGAACATTCATATACTTGAGGCCCAGGCAATGGTCAGGCAACTCGACAAACTCTGTGAGTGGACTGGACTCAAACTGGAGCGAAAACTCATCCCCAGCTGAACTCCAATTGGTGATAACCGGAGTGATACCCAAGTACAGCCTGAACCCAGTCTGTAATAACATTTAATTGTTACTAAATTTAGGCTAGTCTAGGCCTATTTAGGACAAAATATATATTTAACTTCTAGTTAAATTAGTAAATGATGGTAGCCTATATTTCATTACTAGGGCCATGAACCCCTCTGATAAAAGGCCTCGGAGAGACAAAAAAGTGGCAACACTGCTGTCTTAGCCTACTGAAACAGACGTTGCACGGATTTAAATGGAGCGTCTGCCAAATATGTATGTTATTGCTGTTATTATCTCAGCAATAGATCGGCCAGTTCGACGTTGCCACATATCAACACGGCTTTGCCTTAGAAGAGGCGTAAAGTGACTGTTTTAAACACATGTTCAAAAATAAAAGGATATTTTCTCCAAATAACTCTCTAACACCAACAATTTTTTGGCCTACTTAAAACAAACCTACTTAAAAATGGTTTTACGTGCCTGAATCTTTTCAGCGGTATCCTTGAAGTCGTAACAGCGACCAGCATTTGTTCTGGCGAGAAAATCTTCTATAATTCTGATGCCGATGTTGTAACCCATTCTCTCGAGCTGTTTATTGACTTCTTCAATGTTGTCACTGTCTTTGATCAACTGACTGACCAATGCTCCATAGGTTAGGGTGAAAAGTTCAGAATTCTGAAAATATATAGAACGATAATTAAATTAGGTAGTAATCATTAATATAAGCTTTCAGAATAAAAGAATCTCATCAACATTAGGCCGAGGTGAATCCAGTCATTGGCAGAAACAGACATTCTTCCTCTTTTCAAATTGAGAAAACCAAACTGTAACGTAGATAATTAGGCCTATGCTGAAATTGATGCTACGAACTTTTATTTTCTAGTAGGACTGTTACATATCCATTTAAGTCCCTAATGTATTACAAATTGCTTCTATAAATCTTTCTGGGTCGATCCAAATTCAATTTATGTGTTTTTAACTTCTTCAGTTACTTATAGAATTTAACAATTCTTCTTCAATGATTGAAAATGTTAGCCTACGTGTTTGTTTATGTTTAGAACAGTGAACAACAGAAAACAAAAAAAGGCGTTGTATAAAAAGTGTGTGAGCGCAACCATAGACCTATGGTCACACTAAACGACCTCCGATCAACGGTGACAGAAATTAAACAAACGCATCCAGAAGCATCTTTTGGTCATGGCAAAAAATATGCTCCCCATGTTATCTTACGGCATCAACCTCATTACACGACTATCCACTCTCTCACTCACCCAGTTTCTAAGTGCACTGTTTTCGTATCTTGTTTAGTTTTGGTCTAGAAGCAGTATAAAATAAGTAAAATTTGCAGTTAAAATACAAATATTTATATCAACACGTGTGTATAGGCCTACATAACTTAGCTCTATATGAGATATAACCCCTCCAAAGACCTAGTAGGCCTGGCGAGTAAAAAAGGTTTCAGCGACCAAATCGACTAACTTAGCCCCATTTAAGCTGGGGTCTTGTTCATAAATAAGTAGTCTACCGGTGTCTCAAGATAGGCTAGTTGTGTGCAGCAAGTTAGTTAGCCTAGGTTAGTTATTAAACTTATAAGTTAAGTTAGTCGGGTTGTTAAGTAAACAAACTTGACAAGGTGAACAACTATCTCGAAGGTCCACGTCAATTTGCCTATTACAATCCACACACAGGCCTAGGACAAAAGTTAATTTTAAGTGAAAGTTAATTTTAGATGAGTCGGTGGCTCAGATGGTAGCGTCACGGACTTTGGGCCCAAGGCAGAAGTGTCGTTGGTTCGGATCCTGGTCACTGCCACAAACTTTTATCAGTACAGTTCACCTTTGTACTGTACCGGCTCACCCCTTGCTTTGCTGGATACGTTCCACGCACAGATCTGTAGTCTATGTGGACGGGCAAATGCAAGGTTAAAAGAGGCTGCCAACCTCTTTAAAAAAAAAAAAAAAAGTGAATGACAACACTTCTTTTAAAAATTCTCTTTAAGGCTTTGATGTCTAAAGAGATAAGTTAACTTAGCCTACTTGAATACATAGGGTAGCCTAAGTCTAGTTATATTGATAGGGTGGTTTTCAATAATACAATGAATCAAGTAAATGACTTAATAGGGTAGGAGACTTTACGACTTATTTTATATTGAATACTTAATACTAAAAAAAAAACCTATAAGGCTATAATAGCCTAGGTTACTTACAACTTTCTTTGCATCTAATCGCGTTCCTTGACGAGCCATATTCTATCCGTGTCAGAAAATCTATGAAGCTTAATTTGATTAAATTTCAACGTATGATGCAATATAGCATCACCAAATAAATAAAAACACTAAGTTATAAAATAAATAACAATTTAATAGCAGAAACAGAATTCAAGGAGTTGACTGTTCAATTCCAATTCAGTTTGTTGGTTGGTTTGGTATGGGTATGACAGTGTCAGTGACAGAAAAAAAAACAGATGTTGAGATTTAGTAGTCTGCTCTTGATGTGTTATTGTGTTGTAAACGAAGAAGAAAAAAAGAGTCATAAGTCATGTCATTTTTAATTCTGGCTTGCAAAGCTTACAAACATGTAGCACAAATATTGAAGAAATACTTTTTTGCAGTTTTACTTTTGATCCTCTTGTAAACTGTCTATAATAACCACATGATTATACTTTGGACTTATATACCTACTTCGGAATTCTGAAGTCCAAGAAAAAATTACTATAACTTCTTAAGCCTATTATTAAGTGTGTTTCATCATTGATTATACATCTTCAGTGTTTTTGGTAAATAAACTATGTGGTAAACTCCCAAGCTATAGCTTGGGTTTTATAAGATGACCTTCATGAAACGATTATTGTCTCATGAAGGTCATGTTTGTCAAGAGAGTGTGAAGATGTCGACTAAATTAGCTAGATTTTACGGAGAAATTGTTGTTTATATAAATCGTTTAGTTTGGTTGAAATACAAAGAAAAACTAGTACACAACTTAAACAATTATAACAATATCAGCCCCTCCATATTATAAATCCCATGGAACTAACCATTCATATGTTACCTATTATATATAATTTTTTTTTGTTACTTTATCACAATTTGTTGTGAACTTTTGGAAACAATATGATTTGGACAGATCCTTTTTGAAAATTATAATTCATGAAACATTAAGAGGTTCATTGACTATAATGAGATATCATCTATATGGCAAACATCAAAATTAATCAGTCTTAAAGCTGCATAATCCTTCAATATTTTAAGTGTACATTTTTTTCTGTGTCATTGGCAACCTTATTTTTTTAAGGCAGATGTATTTATTTTTATAAATCAATTGTTTTCTCTCCCTCTTGCCACTGCCATAGCAGGCTCCTATGTTTTTACTTAATTATTATACAGTTATTTATACACTGCATTATGATTCATAATTTCCTGATTTTATCAAGTTCAAGCTCATCATCTTGTAACCTGGCACCTTGCTGGTTTTATAAGCATAGAGACAATCACCTTAGAGTAGATTATGCTAATATACCCTATTTAAGTATTCAACTAAAACTAATGTAGGCCTACATGTTTCAAAGAAGGAGGTCCACCATATGGAGACATTTAGAATGCCAATCTATACGAGGCGCAATCGAGGGGATTATTAGAAACCATAATGCTATTCCGTTCTGGACCACTTGTGATGCATCTCAGACAGAGACAGAGGCAAGTAAATGTGGTAGATTAGTCTGGCAGTGGAGTGATTCTCCATCTCAATGAGTGACAACCCTACACATGAAGTTGAACACCTGACATATTATATTGATACACATCACTCGCTTATAGCCGCAGCCGGAGATGACGGATTTTCACTGTCTTCACTAACTATACCACCACAAGTCCAAACTTCATTCTTCAGTCGAAATGCAACGTATCCAGGGGGATCCTCTACTCTTGGTACCATCACACTTTTAAGAGAGAGAGATGTTTCTCCAGACCATAGCCCAAACCACTATTGAAGTAGTACGCACCCGATCCCTTTGGGTTCACATATGATATATGGGTAAGTTTGTGTACCCATGTTTTGCTTGATATGCATGTGAAGATTATGGTCCAGTATGCACTGCCCCAAGCTATACTTTCTGGCAAGAATAGCCCGCCATTACATAGTTAGTCTCTGCACGTTGTATGGCTAACTTTTGTAATATTAAAACAATTAGAGGCTATCCACAAGATCCGCAGAAATAGGTTCTCGATTAACACAAAGTTTGCGGGGCCAGACAACTCCAGGCGGACCTGATAGTTCCGCACCTTCACATACTGGCTAATTCTAGAGACTTTCAACATGACACACACCATATTGGTAGGCTCAACAGGCACTCTTATTAGGTTGCATTGCAAACTTAAGTAATGGAGAACCTGCCTTGATCTCATGGATTGTGGAGAAGGCGCAGCTCAAGATAGCTGAGTTCCAGTCCACCATGACACACCGTGGACTGTGGATTATTAGTCTTTTGACTGTGTAGGGCTGAAAAAGTACCCTACAGGTAGGTAAGACCCTAAGACCTCATAGGTACCTATTTCTTATTTTGCTGAGACTCATCCAGCGTCTTGTACACTGCTTGAGTTCCGACGCATGGGGACAATGATAAGACTGATGAGTTTATACGCGTATGTGAGTACTTTGGTATACTATATGACACTCTGGTGGATCTAGAACAGTCACAAGGGGGGGGGGTTTAGGGGGTTTGGGGGTGATATGGAAATTGATACTACACAATATATCAACTGCTACCAGTGAAACTAGTAAGTATAAACACAATGGTTTCTGTTCATCTTACACTTGGTTGTGGAAGCAAAACCTCAGAGTAATGAGAAACAATGAGTGTACATGTCATAGTGTACCGATACTCTATGTCTGGTAAGTGAGTATGAGTAAAGCCAAGCCTTTACCTGCACCCATTATATTACACTAATATAATGGTAGGTGACAAAGATAATCAATTGTTTATCTTTACATATGTACTAGATGATAAGAATTCAACATTACTACCCTAATGGCTTTTATCCAAACTGTCTCTATAGGCCTACCTACTTCACTTCCCCCTACATTGTCTTCCCTAGTAGCACAAATATATATTAAATACATATCAATAAATATTTTTAAAATCTATTTTATATATCTCAAGTGTGTATTAATGTCAATTTTATATAATATTTAAAATATATTATATGTATATAAAATATGTTTTTGAATCTATTAAATATTAAAAAAATATGTTCCAATAATATATTTTAGTGAATAATATTTAAATGAAAAATGTATTTAATATCTCTTCCAAACATCCCATGAGGCCTAAACATAAAAACATAAAATAATGATGATATAGTATGAAAAACACAATTATCAGTTGAGTAAATTGATTAAATAGTTCATAAAAACAAATTTAGAAAAAATAACTGGATAAAATTTATTTGACCCGGGTGGGTCTCGAACCTGGGTCCTTCGACTTGTGAGCCTCTTACCTTACCTCTGAGCTACTTGTGATTGTTACTAACCTTTGTTTTCAAATGGTCAAAGAGCGGCCGTCAGTTGCAATGGTTGCAATAATTGAAAATTGTTTGATACTACAGTATAATATGATTCTGTTAATCTGTTTTTCCGTAATTCATTTCTTAAACGGTCGCCAGTCGCTAGCACCCTTTTCTAGCCAATCATTAGAGATTTCTATGATCACATTCATTGTCACATATTGCAATTTAAAAAATAAAACCCATCAACACTTTTTTTCGTTTGACCCAAATGTAGCTGCCGAACATGTATACTGCCTCTTAACCATATGCGTAATTTTTCTTTACGTGCATGATAGAGTGACACCATTCAGAGTACGTATTATTATTAACTTAATTTTAACGCTTTCATAATAGCAATTATCATATAAAAATGCATGTATAAATTGATAGACACTATAAAAAACAAAAAGATGCAAATTATTTATTTGCTAATTATAAAAGATTATAGGCTATAGTCTATGTTCTACAAATATACTATCATTTTATCAATAAAAATAAATGTTGTGTTTCAAAATATATTTATAAATACTTTAAATATATAATATAGTTTCAAAAATATTTCATATATATATTTAAAATATTCTCAACACCTAATTTTTTTTAATATTTAATAGGAAAAATATACATATAAAATATTTATATTATAGATTCTATACTTATTTGATCAATATATATTATGAATCTATTTTATATATTCAAAACTTATATTTAATTTATATTTTGCATTGCTTGTTGGTAATATTTTTAATATATATTTGAATATATCAAACTGTTATTAAAGATATATTATTTATATATTTTATTCTAGGTTCTATCAAATACAACTTTGAATATATAAAATATTTATAAAATACATATTTGTGCTACTAGGGTTACTTTATATATAAAAACTTACGATCAGAGATATGGACTGTTATGTACAAAAGTTAGTAAACATTTTTTATTTTACTTAAAATGTTTAGATTTTAAACACCCATGAAATTGATAAGCTTTATAAGTCTGAGAATTTAAAAATTAAAAGGGGAAGGGGGATTAAAACAGAATAAATTATTTTTCTAAATAAATGTATTTATTGTTTTTTTTTCACATATTCACTCTATTATAAAATATAAATACACTCTTTCATTATAAATCAACAATTCTGATGACTTATTCGGATAAAATATATCTATTTTTCTATCTTAAAATTTTGTATGTGTAATCAAAATTAAGCCTTTCCTAAATTCAATAAAAAATAACTACAGCTCTGGTTTTATCTACATTTTAAATTTTTTTATACACACTAACACAAATACACCACACTCTGAAGAATAAAATTAAACTGAAACATTTCTATAAATGCAATTACGTATAGAAAGCGTTCTTGTACAAATTACAGTTGAATTATTTTTTACTCTTAACGCTTATGAAATATTATTCAATTAAATGTTTTATGATTTTTTACAAGGTGATAATATATTGAAATAAAAAAAATATTTGTTGAAAAAATTAATATTACATATACCTGGCATATAAAAACGTTTTTATGTATTACCAAATTAATCTGGTAACAGTTTTACAAATATTTATTGATTGGCAGTATCAATGAAGTCTTGCTCTTGCTTGAAGAGTATTACTTGTCCTTACGTGTTGAAGGATGTACCCGAAAGTTCTTTGTAGTAACTGAATGTAACAATCTCAAAGTAAAGATAGACCACTGCAACAAAACATATCAATATAGCAACTTTTTGATTAGAATTTTGTGTTAGGAGACATATTATTATTTTCCGTTCAGACGCAATTCCAAGAGGGGGAGCTGGAATTAAGCCCCCTCCATTGGACCCTGAAAAATAAATTGAAACATTCAATTTAGTCCTAAAACGTAAAGAGGTGTTTAGATACAGTTCTAGATGTTAAAATAGCTTTAGAAAATCACCAACTTTAAAAATACCAAATATTCTCTGCAAGGACCCCCCTTTCTTGGAGGTGAGTATGGAAGACCACTTGAAAAGGTCCTAGAACTGCCACCATATCCTTTTACTCTAATACTATTGGTTATAATGAAATACTTCTCACAAAACTTATAGATTTACCTACACTTTAATACTTTAATACTTTTCAATTTCAACATGGTAAATATAAACAACAGACCATACGTTGACTCTCAGTTTCTAACAGGTAATACACTGTTCAGCTTCAGTCTCAATATTGAAAATTCTGAAATGGATTACAGTCATAACATGTTTTTATTGTCCTTTGTGTTTGCAGATACAGTAGAACCTCTTTAATCCGAACTAATTGGGACCGGGGGTAGTTCGGACTAGTGAATAGTTCAGATTACAGAACATTGTTGTTTTTACATAACAATAGCTAGGGAAAAGTGAAAAATGCTTTATAAAGTAAAATACAGAGTTTATTTAATACAGTAGTAAACATAGGGAATAATCAGTACTGTACATTACAATTGAAATAATTACAGTGCTTCAACATCAATAAATACAGTATACAATAAAAAACTACTGTACTGTGTATAGAGTACATTAATGAGGCGTTCTGATTAGTGGACGTTCGGATTACAGGAGTTCGGATTAAAGAGGTTCTACTGTATTAAAACTTGTTGGCAGACATTTATTATAGTATAATTTGTAGTCATAAAATTTCATTTTGTAGTATCTGACACAAGACCAAATGGAGCTTAAAATAAACAAGAACATTAAAATAAAAAATATTGAAAATCTCAGGGACCAAAGTCCGAGCTCTCACTAGATTAGCTCGTTCCCTCGACTCTATAAGCATTGACATTACCTGCAATGATGATAGGAACAATCATCCACCAGCTCCACAGGATAATTAGGGCAATGTCAAACACAACCCCAATCACAGATGTTCCGAAGAAGCCAAAGGACCAGAGCATTAGTAGTCCCGGGATCTCCTGTGGATAGGAGGTGTAGTTATTAGATAAGATAACATTTTGGGATTCACATATTTAGTGGCCAAAAATCTCTTTAGAGCTAAGTTACAACTCTGTCTGATCACATAGCAAATATAACATTTGGCAATGGTGACCAAAGGAAATATTTTATACTACATGACTGTAATCAGTGATCGTGAACTATCATTATTATTTCCCCTAATCGCATAAAGCTCATCAATATCAACTTCTACACTGACAAAATTATTGTCATCTCCCTCAACTGTACTGCATGTTACCATGAAGTACTTCATCATCATTTTCTGCAATAGCAAAGAAATCGTAGACACCTCCCACAGTCATGGGGACCTCATCATCAACGGCCATAAGGATGAAATCGTCAACATGTCCAGGATAGCAGAGACATCATAATTGTCAATGGCGATCGCGGTGAAGTTGCTTAAAGTTGGAATAAATACTGTCCATAGAAAATCCTGAATAACATTTAATTTATATTGGGGTGCGGGGGAGGGGGTGCAGTTATGTCTCCTCAGGTCCATGAAGGACACAAGCAAACCACCAAGGGCCTGCTTGTGTATCAGTAATCAGATATCTGAAAATATATAACTTAAAAGGATTTTTCATGAATAAAATTAATTTGACCTTACAATCATTACCTTACAAAGAATGCCTTACCTGTTGGACTGCGAAGAACAACAAACCACCCATCAAAACCTTGATGACATGTGTGATCATGGCTAGGATCATCCAAACATCGAAAGCTAAAAATATAAAGAAAATACTTTAGTCTCTTGAACTAAAACTAGGTACATGCTAGCCTGGTAACTGAAGTACCAGGTTTTTGAAGGCTAATTTTACAAGTTGAAATATAGCATTTCCCCATTTTTTACGAGTAACTCTAAAAATATTTTGTATAAACAAACACACCAAAACAACACAACAATATTGAAGGTTTTTTTAAATTCACTAACTATACTAATTTCTGCTTCACCATTAGCTTTTGATACAATGTAGCCTTTAAACTTTGTTGAATCATTACCTCGGATATAAAAATTTAGAGAAAAACACTTTAACATGTGGTAGAGTGAAGTAAAATGTGCTGTTGAATTTAACAATGCAATTTGAGGTTTTGAAAATAGTTATTAGACCCTCAAATAGTGTTAGTTATCTAACTCTACAACATAAAGGTTTGTGTTTTCTTGAACAATTAAAAAAAAATATTTCCATTTTCAGTTGTCAAAGACAACACACTTTTATATTCATTCACTTAAATTTAAAGTATCTACAAAAATAAAAATCATATATTAGAATTTACCTGTATATTTGTCTGCATCTATTTCCTTCTTATTGTATATGACAATATAAACGATGAAGAGAGCTATGTATAATACCTGAAAAGAAACAAACTTATAAGCTTTTCTGCTAAAATAGTTTTAATAAACATACTAACTTAACAATCACAGTCCCAGCCATAGTGGCTTTAGCTGTAAAACATCCACAGTGCTAATGCTTTTCATATAGTTGACTTAAGGATAAGCATTTGGTTTGAGTTAATTTTCCCCCATAAAAATCCCCAAAATTGTACTTGGAGAGTTGCAGTGTATAGAATCAATAATCAAAGTCAAATTTGGAAAGAGTTCCCACTATCTGTAAACGATACAACTTGACCACTGCTGGTTAGCGGATGAGTGTGTTCAGTTCTTTTAGCTAAATATTTTATTTGCCTGTACATAAATATTAACAACAGCTGATCTTTGTTTAAGAATTCATAATAATGTAAAAATAAAACACTACAACAAAACCATTTAACTAATTGGGTCTGATGGTTGGAAGTGTCCAATCCAAATCGTATCACACTCCAATCTTTTAAATAGTAAATGGCTGTTATTACCTTCACGTTAAAACAGTACAAGTGTATATCGTAAGTTTTTGGTGTTAGACATATTATTATTTACTTTCTGTAGTATTTGTGAAAATTGAATAACTTACTATAGACAGAAGTGAGATGATGAGGGACCCTCGCCTCACTGGCATCACGCCCAAGAATGACCCTAGTTGCACCATCTGAAACAGAATTATAGAAAATATTGCAATTATAAGAAGCTAATGGACAATTTTTGCTAAATCTACAGGGACATCATTCCTCATTATTTGGGATATTTCACCGTACAAAGTTAGCCTGGAAGAAATTAGTAAATGATTACTGTATTGTAGAATCGTGCTTTTCTGATGACAACTTTGTCAAAATATAGAGGCTGAAATATCATTAAAGAATATTTTGTTGATTTTTCAGGATAGGTCCAGAGGGTGTCACTCTATTACCACTTAGATAAAATCCATTGGCAATTGGCAGGACTTAAACCCGAGACCTCAGGGACCGAAGTCCCACGCTCTACCTAGACCAGCTCGCTCCCCACAATATATAGGTACAATGAAATTATAAACACTCACTTTATATGCTCCGCACGGATGCACACCTTTGTATTATTTAAAACTAAATTCAATAAATTCCATTAATTTAAGGGAGTACCACTACCATTTTTAATCTATTTTCTTATTTATTTTAGTCAATTTCATAAATTAGTTAACTTTTCAAATTTTAATGGCATGTCTGATGTTCAGGTCTCTACACAGACACAAAAATAGTATTTTAGTAACTAATTTTAACTACGATCTTAGATCTTAGAAGTCGTATGGTAAGATGGAAGCAAATAAGCTCTATCACATTAAACCAAAGCAATAATTAAGTAAATATTTTAAGTCAAACAGTTAATGGCTAACCTTGCAAGATTGAAGGACAATATTCTAACCTCTACCTGTAGCTGCTGGTGAATACCCTTTCCAAGGTCTGCTCTGTTATCAGCATTATCAATCTGAGAGTTCTTATCAGCCTGTCTGTTTGTACAAGTAGAGTTACTTCATTTTGCAGCTCTATTGTTACCTTTTTCAACTTTTGCTTTCAGAAATGGTATTGGCTGACAGTGTTTTGAAAACATTGATGATACCCTTGATGAAAATTTTCTTATTTTGTAAATATCTTTTTGGTTTGTAAAGTGATTCTACCTAATGACTATTCAATCGAGGGGTTTTCTCCCCTTCTCGATGCATACATTCATTCTCTTTAACAGCAGATTGCTAACAAACCAAATAGCCAATCTGATTTATATCAGGACATTTCTCAATCTGATGTCCTTATCCTTTTGGACCTTGGGACATAGGAAGTTACACCCAGTTACATGTATCATGTTCACATCCAAATATAATGTCAATATAGATGAGAAGCTAATTCCAAAAACTCCATATGATTTGAGTTTAGTACTATAGATGTACATTATCCAAAATACAAATTATACAAATATTCAACCAAATAATTATACTTTTACAAAAGTTTTTAGAAGGTATACTCAGTACCCTGTTGTAATGGGGGCTACAGGGACTAAGACAACCCAATTATTGGACCCTGGAAAAATAAGTTTAAACAGTTTATCCTAAAAAATATAGGAAGATTTGGATAGCCTACAGTTCTAGGTTTCAGCATAGACTAACCTACACAAGTTGGTTAGTCACTACACTATAAACAGCTAATAAACATTATCTTTACCAAAGGGAAATCTCCAGATCCCTCTCCATTTGTTCCACAACCCCCAAACCTCCCAGTAGCCCTCCCCCCCTTGATAAGGTCCTAGAACCACCACTGGGTAGACTCAGCTTTTACAATTTTAAGGGCTACAATTTTAGCAATACTAGAAGTATGCAAGCTGTCACAATCTTTAAGTTGCTTGTTCTTGGTTGGGTTTTGTGTAAATACATCCGACTATGTTTTAATACATCTCCAACCATTATTGAGCTTACTTAACAATAATCTAAACTTAAACTAGTACGAATACAATATGAAACAGTGTTTTCGAGATCCCTCACATAAAACATATAGGACACTCCCTTACTTTATTTATATGAAATTTAACATGAATGAAGCAACTCCAGACTTACCTTTATGTGGCAAAGGCGGAATTCTAAAGTCAACTGTGTCTGTTATCAGTTTGGCCACTCCAGCTAATCTTATCCATGACTAACCATTTCACAACTGGGTTGATAACAACTAGGCGAGCCCTGTCCTATTTTCATAGTATTTTTGTAAAGTAGGTAAAAATACAGAACTATATGGCCATCAAAACATACTTTAAAATATATTTAATTTTTGTTTGAATTTGAAAAATAAATTCAAGATTGATTTATCTTCTGAGAATAACAGCCAAGACATTCCTTTATGCGATCAACTGATATTAAAAAAATACCTGTGACAAAACTCAGTAAAATTCTAGGAATCGGTTCAAGGGGCACAAAACTTACCAAAAGCTTAGAAAAAAAATTATGACTCCTCTGGTCAGTATGTTATAGCATAGACTAACCAACACAAGTAGACTTCTCATCCCATTGTAAATTTTGAAGCTCGTTTTTCATGTCTAGTTCAGTGTACGCCACACTGGGCGCTAGTGTCAACGTAATTTTGCTTCTATTATTTTAGGGTTAATTTCTTGATTTGTGCTTTACTGTTTGGTTAAATAACTAGGGGACAATTTATTGTTTATGATTAGATCGTATTATTTGGTTAAACGAGGTTTTAAATGACTGTATTAACGGGAAACAAATTGTAAACAAAACACGACATCTGCAGAAAAACGGACAGAACTAACAATAAAATTGGCTTCAGCTGTTCCATTAGGATGAGAAATCTACTAAGGGAGTATGTTTTATCTATGGTTATAGCATAGACTAACCAACACAAGTAGACTTCTCATCCCATTGTAAATTTTGAAGCTCGTTTTTCATGTCTAGTTCATGTACGCCACACTGGGCGCTATTGTCGACGAAATTTTGTTTCTATTATTTTAGGGTTAATTTCTTGATTTGTGCTTTACTGTTTGGTTAAATAACTAGGGGACAAGTTATTGTCTATGATTAGATCGTATTATTTGGTTAAACGAGGTTTTAAATAGCTGTAATAACGGGAAACAAATTGTAAACAAAACACGACCTCTACATAAACCGTACAGGAACTAACAATAAAATTGTCTTCAGCTGTTCCATAAGGATGATAAATCTACTAGGGGAGTATGTTTTATCTATGGTTATAGGTAACATGTTAAAAAAATGGTGGCTCATAGGGTAGAAACTTGATGCTAAGTAAAGTTCAACCCTTGACTTACAAAACTATGGAGTTTGTCTAGTCTCATGTGACAAAAACATAAATATGTTTACCTATTTATTTTCAACAAATGAGTCTTTCGTTTGTTCATAACAGTTACATTTTATGGGGATGACCATATGTAAAGGTTTGAGTTCAGGAACTACAGATGATAATAGAGTATTACTTGTTTGTGGTTTTGTAATTTGTGTTCATAAACTGCAGTTGCGTCTTTCTAATGTTTTTTTTTTAGAAAATAATTTATACACTGTTTTTGTTATATCTGATATAGATTTTTCTTCTATAATATTATGGAGTGTCTCATAGGTCTCAAGATTAAAATCCTTTAAAATGTTAGTAAGATGCCATGACAATTTTTACAGGAATGGATTAAGCATTGAGACTAGTTTCCTAAAAATTAAAGGAATCAAGACTGTTCTTATGAGGTGAAAATCTTACCTTCAAACTGACTTCTTAAAAAATAAGCTGTAAATTCTGACTCAAATAAGTAAACATCAACCTTATAAAATTCGCAAATGCTGTGATGGTACATAATCTTGGGCATTTCACAATATAATAAATAACTGCCACAAAACCTTTTGAAGAAGTCAAAGTGTTATTGAAATCCTTGCAAAAAATAATAATCAGTTTAAAGTGTTGACACACAACGCAAGTCACGTACAGTTTTATTGGATATTTTTAAGAGGTCTAAGAAAATGCAGACTTTTACTATACCCGTTATTTCTGTATTTATATAGCATTTCGAAGCGACAATATGTTATATTTAGCGTTAGCGCCTTCAAAACAGAAACGCAAGTCCTTCACTATTCTAGCTATGAAATTGCATGTTGTTTTCTAAGGCGCTGCTATTAATGTAAACTTATTCCGCTATTCCAGAGGTTTATTACAGTATTTGTTTAAATAAAAGATGAAACTTTGTGTACTTTATATTTGTGAAGATTGTTAGGCATTAATTTATATCGCAAAATTTAAATGTGGTATAATTACTGTACTTAACTCACTAGTGTACAACCAATTTAATTGATAAAACATCATTTTCAAATTGATAACCAAGAAAATCATAAGTTTACTGATTAAATGTTTTTTATTTTAATTTTAGATACCTTTCGTATACTACCTTGTTGCCAACTAATGCTTACCCAAACAATTAGACTAGAGGCCATCTCCAATTTTATTACAAGTTCAAAACTCGTCCATTAAAGAGGCAAGTGGAAAGGAGTATTACTATATAACAGACCTACTAATAGTGTAACACCAATTTCATAGACGTATCATAAATTAATTCGTTCATATAATGGAAAGGATAAACATTTTCGCTTTGAAACACGTTGTACAGTTTAGAAAAAGTTGCTAACCATGTTCTTTCTAAAAAGAACCTAATTCTACCATCAGAAATATCTAAAAACTAAAGTATAACTTACTTTGATGAAGCAGTCTTGTAGGTAAGCAAGATCTCTGGAGCGGGCCTGGCTATAGCGAACACTACTGACTCACAATGTTCTTATCATTTCTTATCATTCCTTCATATCTCTGACGAAACAGGTACTCAGGCCTGTCTGAGTCGATAAAAATTTGAAAATGCCGCGTTATTGTTGCTAGAATACGATGAAATAACTGATTATCCATCAGTAAAACTACTTGAATAACTGACTCGGCGGTATTGAGTCAATTAGTTGGAAATTCCAGTTAGACTAATCAGTTTTATTGGAAATTGAAAAATCAGCTCTACTGAATTGAAAACACGACAAAATATAAAGCCTAAATCAAATTATTTATTTGTGACGTTGCAGATGGATTTTGTAATTTTATATAGCTACTTAAACATTTACACAATTTATGTATAAAGTGATTACGAATTATTCATAATCGCTTTATAATAATAAGTTATGTGAATGTAGGTAAAGGACATTTTTCATAGGGGATTTTATAATAACCAATTTGAGAATTTATTTTCGTAAACTTCAATGACGTGGTCCAAATAAAGTGTAATCTAATGGTTCATTCTTAGTAGACTAATTCCTATAATCAGCTATTTATACAATTTTGTCAAGTCCATTAGATCCTGAACTACCGAGTTTAACAAATCCGCTAATAAAGATAATAAATAAATGACAATTAAGAATACGCAATTTTTATTTAGTTAGCTGCCAATTTAGTTTAACTAGTAGTTTATTGAGTGTCCAAGTCTAACAACATTAATAATTCAATATACCCTAAGTGATTTGAGCAACATGTTGTACAGCATAGTATGAAAATAATTTCGATTAACCGAAATAAAGGGGGGAGAGCCGTTTCGGATAACCATTTTTTCGGTTATCATATGCTAAAAATAGCCAATGTATCACCACAGTGTGTAGGGATAATGAATTTAAGAGAATGTCTATATAATTCAGTGTTTTATTTCAGCTACAAAAATGTTACAATGGGATAGAATGATAGAATTAATAACGGTGAGGATATAATCATTGACTATAGAATGCAGTTTCTACTAATAAGAAATCCTCACGACCGCAAAAAATAGGCTATAAAGTACTACCATAGATTAAACACACTCTTTGTAGTAGTATTCCTATAATGTACTAGTAGTACAGGTGCGCTGCCTCTTTCCATCTCCAATGACTGGCAGTGGCAGTACTCAAGGTCACCTTGTAGTGCCGGGCAGAGCAAGCGGGGATGTAGCTCAGTGGTAGAGCGTTCGCTTTGCATGTGAAAGGCCCCGGGTTCGATCCCCGGCATCTCCAATATAATTTTGGAGGAGATTACTCTATAAATTACACTGGGTAAAATTTCTTCAATGAAATAATGTAGAAGATACAATGATAATTTGAATATAGAAACATTTTAAACCTACAAAAAATTGAAAAATTTAAGTTTCAAAAGAAAGGCAAAACTTTAATTTAATTTTGTTAGGATTAGAGTGCCTTTCCAACCGAAATACGGGAGTATTTAGAATATAAATGTTTAATTGAGTTATAATAAAACTTAGATTCAATGAAATACCCCCGCCGCAGCAAACCTGCCGTCTAAGCGAATTTCCATTTGGCCGAATTGATTTTCAATTGATCTATTTAAATAACATTAGGTTTAACGAGTACCTAGGTTTGCTGCTACAAGGAAACTAATAAAGTAGTGTGTTTTTAGTAAAATATTGATAGCTTACTATAAAATAAATAAATTTGCCAAGTTTGATCAAAATATATCCATAAACAAGCAAACTACAACATTTTACAATATTCTCCATAAGAATAACATGGGAATTTTAAATTTACCATTTTTTTAGTTTTCTCCGTAACCAATAACCCAACAAAAACACTTTGATATACTGAATTGTTTGTTTTTTTTAAGCTCTTTAAGCAGGTTTAGAGAACAATTGGGAAATTATGTGCTTTGAGGGTAAGAAGTGAGAAAAACCAATTTTTACCCCATAAAACCCCCCATAAAACCCTGTTCCCATGGTCCGATCATGCTGGATCGCGAACTCATTCAAGTTTATCCCGCCTTACACCTTCAAACCAAATTTCATCAAAATCGGATAAAAATTACTCAAGTTATCGTGTTCACGGACACATATATATATATATAAATCTATATATATATCTATATATATATATACATATATAAAAATTTGAACGAATGGTGTTTTTGGCCTCTGGGGACATTAAAATGAAAAAGTAAATCGGTCCCGGGCCTAAGTCTTACCATGAGACCTACGGTAATAGCTACTTCCCTATAGGGAAATTCGCTAAAAAGAAAAATCGAAATATCCATATAATGGAAAGTATGCCAAGCCAGCATACTAATTAACATTTAATGAGAGCTCGTAGGATCTGAATTTGTAAAAAATATCCAGTGATTATACTCTATTTATGTTGCCCAATAAGTTTGTTTATAATATTATAAGCTTTGACTAGAAACTTTTGACGTCCACCTGACCAGCCTGCATGAATTATGACATAGACCACAAACAGAACTAAATATAGACCGTCAGCTGTGCTGCGGTTACCATAGGTTCTGGCGCACATCGCTGGGAGCACCATGTAGTTACGGCGTGCGCGCTACGTAACTACACGGTGCTCCCAGCGATGTGCGCCAGAACCTTTGGTAACCATGGTAACCGCAGAAGGGCTGACAGTCTATATTTAATTATTTTTGTCTATGATTATACCTAGGCATTGAAATAGGCTTACATGTATACTGAGCATACGCTACTCCAAAGAGCAGTATCAAAATACTGCGTTCGTGATCTTTGTGTAAAATGTAAGCACGGGGGGTTTATTATTACGTTCACAAGGAACAAACATATTAAAACTACTTTTGCCATAGATAACAGGTAAAGAAAGATAACTCATCTTATCTCGCAGAGTTCCAAAACGCCGCACACGTTTTCACACTTCGTTCATCTGTCTCCATCTGATTAATGAGGTAATAATTAACCACGGGTAAACCTGAGGTCACCGACGTGAAAATATCCCGGGTATTTCCCACCTTTCCCTCCATTTAAAGGCAACCCATTAATTGCGAGGATTAAGGCAATTCGGCTAACACGTAATATTTACAACACCAAACAAACTTTGACCGGCGAGAATGAGAAATTTGGAAGAATTTGTCAAACTGGAGATTATACAGGAGTTGGAATTATAGATTGAGTTGGCTTTTTAAAATGTACGAAATTATAAACAAACACTAGCGCGTGTATTGGGCAAATGGAGAACTGATGAGGGCAAAGGAGGTAGATTTAAAGCAAGGGGAAATCAGCTGATTGTTTTCCCTCCATAGAGTTTAGGAAACAATTACTTTTTCGTCATACTGCATCAAAAACAGTTGGTTTTAATAAATGCGCTGCGGATCTAAAAGTAGCTTGTTTACTCCCTAGGGAGTAAAAAAGCCTTTTTAGTCCCTAGGGAGTAAATGTAAGCTGTTGTAAGTGAGCTCAGTAATTAACTTCGATTGTTAGCAATCGCATGTATCGAAAGAAAATATCGATGGAATTAATCGGTTGCAACTATTGTTGCATTCTTGTTCAATAGTTTGATATTATAACACATTTGTAATAGACGAAATGATTGAATTACCAAACAGCTGCTTGTTTGTATTAGAAAAAAATTGAAAACAAGTTAAGAGTCTTTTTTAGAGGTTATCTCTACATGAAAAGTATTTTCGTTTTGCAGCTTGGTTTGTTGAATAATGATGCAATATGATGAAAAATATAGTACATCATACGGGCAAAATGTTAAATATCAACCCTCGCTCATTTCCCCCCTCAGTAAAACTTGAACTCGTGTCGGAAAGAGTCACTTTACGCCCTAGTGATGAAATATATTATCTTTGCTACTGTTTGTACTAGTAATAAAAAAGAACACATTCCAAAAATAACAAAATTTCAAATTAAACACATTAATTTATAACACAATTATTTAAACTCTTCACGAGGTATAGAAGGCCCCATAGCTATTTCTGCTGTAACCATTATTGCTCTGAGGATTATGATGGGAACTGATCCCTAGTTTGACTGCAGAAGGGCTCCTCTTCTCCAGTAGTCCGCCGTACCGCAGGGGATGGGTGGGGTCGACACAACGAGGGAACTTGGAACTCCCGGGACTGGCGGAGAGTACGTCCACCGACCTGGAGGAGGACAGGTCCCAGGAGGAAGTGGCAGGCATACCCAGCTTGGAGACATTGTATGGAACCAGAGTCTGAAAAAAATATTGTTTAATGCAGGCAGTAGTAGTCTTTTGAATCAAGGATAAAAAAATAAATAAAATGTGTCTCAGTGTTACCTATAAGGCCTAGCGTTAGTTATACTTATAAACTTAGGTTCATAAGCTACAAATCAAATAACTCAAAGTATTTTAAACTGATCATGGAAATAGAAAGAAAATCTTTTGAATATCTATCTAATATATAAAATTCTCGTGTCACAGTGTTTGTCTGCAAACTCCTCCGGAACGACTTCACCGATCGTTATGAAATTTGGTGTGTAAATTCTGTAGGTATGCGAATAGGAAGTAAACTATTTCCCGTTTCGAAATTCTTAAAAGGGCTCCGCCCCAGTGGCTCTGGAGTTTCCCATGTTAACCTTATGGGAAATGGAATTAATGAATCTTAACAGCTGTTTCAATTAAACAAGTTGGTTCTGTTCTATGATGTTCAATGGCATTAAAGTTACAAGGATTACCAACAGGGTGCAGCACTATTATTTCTTTTACATTTATGACAACAGCTAATTTGCAACCAAAAGGTGAGTGAGCGTAGCGAACGAACTTCAACCTGGAGGCGAGTGAGCGTAGCGAACGAGCTAACCTAAAGGCAAGTGAGCGCAGCGAACGAGCTCCAACCTAAAGGTGAGTGAGCGTAGCGAACGAGCTCCAACCCAAAGGTGAGTGAGCGTAGCGAACGAACTTCAACCAGGACGTGATTGAGCGATGCGAACGAGATCATCTTGAAAATTAAACGTAACGGTACTTTCTTTCCATCGGTCTGTCTTAGGGGAAACCTATAACTTAGGCGATACGAAGTTCGCGGGGTCAGCTAGTAATAATATAATAACTGAACTACGTGTGGAATTCGAACATTTTAGTACAACATGGCTAACGCCTTCAATAATTATTCATACGGCTCTTGCATTTCTGGCTTGAAGTTGCCGCACAAAATCTACAGGCGTTCATAAAAGTAACGCAAACAATCACACTTAACTGTTTACTAAGATTTCACAACAAATTCACTAAGTGAGCACGTTCACATTAACAATGTAAACACTTACAACTAGTCCTTACCGGGTCGTGTCTTTTGTTCTTCATCAGCCGCCAGGTTGGCAGACCCACAGTCTCTGGCTGGCGGATGACATCCCCCTTGTCCGGGAACACCTCGGGCCCGTGGGTGTAGACGGCGCTCAGACCAAGGTCCAGGGAGTGCTGGGGACACAGGGGTCCTCGGAGACGATGGTTCCAGCGGACACTGGCTGAGAATAAACACAGGGTGTGAGGTAACACAGGTCAAAGAGTGGTTGAGTGGTGATTTATAAATCGTTCATTGTTGGCGATGGTCAAGATTAGAAATACTGTAAGGTTTCAAATTGTTGGGATTGTAAATAGTATCCCGTCCTAAAGTTCATAAAACAAGAGTACACAATCAAAGTGAAAGATGGAAATCAATAACAGAAAAAATACTTGTATAGTATAATAAGTCAATGATAGTATTCACACACAAAAATAAAAATCCTGAAAAGAAACAATAGTTTAGCTAACTATGGGAACACAATGCACACGACAGCATAAAATTGTGGCAGATGGTGTTTCGCTTGAAAACTTAGTTAATTCCTAAAATGATGGATTTATTAATATCGGTACTCATTTTAAGTACAGTATATTGCAGTAATATAATAATACAACAATCTGTGGATATTAAAAACATCAAAGCTAATATTTTTATTGCGCTATTCTATCTGTTTGCACTCAATCCTTTCAATAATTCTATATTTTTTTTACTTTTTACTTAGAATACAGTATAACTGGTAAAAACTATACCAACTTGATGAAACTAACATGATGAAACTATACCCACCAGATTAAAATTCACGCAACTATAAGATAATATTTAGATTAATCTATCGAAAAAGTAGTATAATGCTAAGTAATATAAGTAATATAAGTATAGGTAATATAAGTAGTATAGAGTTCATGAACACTATAGAGTTATGAAAGTTGTAGGATTCTAATGTTGCAGAATACACGACTTTAGGAACGCCTTCAAACTTCAAACAGCCTACGTTCGCATTCTACGGCCTGCAATTGCCCTGCAAACTCTGCAGGCGCTTACAAAACGTGCAACTATAGCAATCAGCTGTTTCTGTAATGAGGACTTTAAATGAATCAAATCGAACATTATCACTACGAAGATCAATACACTGTATTCTGTGTCTATGACAAATAAATATTCTTGATTCTGACTGTTTGTTCAAATAACATTCTACTGCCTCTTGGGAATATGATTCATACAAAAACAATATTCGTTATAGTTTTGAATATTCAATAATGAATTCATACGGATTCTGTGCTCAGCTCACCAAGGGTGTGATTCATATTGAGACGACAATGAGCACACACTGTGTTCTGCCAGCCAGGGTAGCATCCCTTCCATTCCATAGGCCTCCAGAGCCGCTCTTCATACTGGATAGGGGGAAGCGGGAGAGGGTTCCTCCGGGATAGAGCCATCCTGGAATTGGATCTAGATTTTTTTTGGGTTTACGAATAAAAACAATTTAATTTCGTAAGTAAGGTAGTATTTTTTCTCCTTATCTGTTACAGACGCTAATAGTTTTTCTTACCAACATTGTTTCAAAATATTCATGATTAAAAATAGCCTAAGATTTTTATTCTTAGTTAGGTTTAAAACTGTATTTTAACTAGGCCTACCGTATGAACTTAGAAGCGGGATTTCTCCGAAATAAAATTCAATTTTCCTCTTCTGAAAGGAATATGTTTTAGTCCCTAGCTTAGTGTGGATTTATAATTTTAGTTGAAGAAATATAAATGGCATTGGTTACCTACGGTTTTTGAATCAGTACTTTCAGGATATAAGTCTTGGACTCTTTTAAACATTAGCATTCAGTTAACAGGTTTGCGGCCTGCCTTATCTCCACTGTTGATGTTAAAAGATGTTTTAACCGAGAAACAATTTTAATATTTTCGTTTGGTCGTTCTGAAGGTTTACCTACTGGATTCTTATTATTTCAAATTTCAATTGTCTTTTTATCAAAGTAATTCGTAAAACTGATTTTGAAAATTGGCTAGATTACGCGATACTCTGAAATGGATGGAACTTGAAAGATACTTACATTTACAGTCTATCACACTTTTTGTTGATTTTTCTAGGTATATTAATAATTTAATGTTTGATGAATATTTTAAGTAAGTTATATTTTACCATGGTAACATTCCTTTCTGTCTTAAAGATTGTAGAAAGGTAAAAAAAAAACATGTAGCGTATTAAATATATAGATTATTTTTAATACAATGCTTTTTCAGGTTTTGATCTCAAAATTCGTCAAGGGCATTTCAAGGACGCTTCAAGGACATTTCTTCTGGCAGGTAGCGACACCATCGTTGATGTTACATTTGGTCAAAGCAGTCTTGGCTTCCTCAATTTCCTTCAGGACCTCTGGTTCGTCCCGCTTGGCCTTGGGACAGTAGATGGTCACGTGGGGGCCGAGGACTCCTGGGGAGGAAGATTATGTGTAAAGTTTTGTTGGTAGCCAAACAATCGGCTTCACTAGACAGGAAGGAAAACGGACGGGACATTGAAAGGAGAGGAAAATACGAGGACAAACTTTATTGACAAGCCTCTAGACGTGACATAGAAAGAAAATTGCAAGGAACAATAATTTATTTTGATAGGTTGGCGGTGCAGAAGAACAATCCCCGAAAGAACGCGCTTTGCATATACCCAGAAGTTTCTGGATCTAGTCCTATCTTGTCTAATGTAGCTTAAGCTTTAAACATTGGAAACTAATCATAAAATGTGTCTAAAACGACTACTTGTACATGCATGATGGCACTACGTACTATATTTTGTGTTCATACACTTTACTAAAAATATCTTAAGTTTCCTCAACCTACTATTAGACATTCTAATCTTTTGAAATAATAATCCACATTTAAGTTACTGTACCATATATTTTCTACTTAGCTTCAATTGTTATTATCTAGATGAACGATTTTATATTGATTAAAATGATCAATAGCTAATGAGAAATTAATTAGTCAGTAAAACACCCAATTAAAAATCAAACATGACCATATTGATGACATTTATTCTGAATCATTGTATGATTTCGTAAGATTAGCTTAATCAATCCAAACCATTATTTAAAATTGTAATACCTTGACTCATGTGTAACACGATATACATACTTGAATTACACAATTGCTTCATAATTCATTACTTACCGTTAGCGCTACACACGTAGAGCGCAAGACAATATTTCTTGAAGTAAATTGCGTAAGCATTCATGTTTACTCCTTTGTCTAAAACATGTGAAAGGAAAAATATCACACTAAATAAATACATTTGTTCCTTATCCTTCACTATAATTGGAAAGAAAATGCACAGTGTAACATTCAACGAGAATATCATGTTTTTTATCAATTAAGAAGGGGACGCCACCTAGGTGCGTATTTTAACCAATTAAATATGAGTGAAGGATAATTGTGGAATTAAGCTTTGTTACTGACTAAGATCAGCTGTTTCATAAGCCAGGACCTTTAATTCAAAGCCTAATTTACAGTTGAGTCTAAGGCTCCATCAACAGATTGCACGGAAACATCCAAATTTAGGTTGAAGACTCCCTTGTTCTGAGCCTTTAATAGGCAAACAAATAATATTTACTGTAATAATCTTAACCAACTACATCAGTATGATAACAAATTAGTGCATTTGGATTTTATATTCTACAGTTCAAAACTCAGGACCTACTTACAATCCTTGATCAAAAACTCCTTTGTTGTAGAATTTAATTCGGTTTTAAAAATAACTTCGTCCACCTTTCTGAAACAAACACAAAGTCATGATTCAATTGTAAATCACAAAATACATTCTTTATATAGGTTATTGAGAACACGGGTGTTTTATACAAACATAAGCATTAAGGTGAATAGAGGGATTTTTCTGGTTGGAATTTCACTAAAATATTTCTTGAAACTTGTCAGGATTGTTCCCGATTTAAATATTATTATTAGATTTAACGAGTATTTAGATCTGCTGTTAAATGTACAAAAAAGTATGTTTTTTTCTTTTGGTAAAGTATTAATAGTATGGAATGAAATAATAAATTTGACAAATTTGATGAAAACATATCCATAAGAAAAAAAATTACAACATTTAACTTCTCCTCAATAAGAATTTAATGGGAATTTCCAATTTACAATTCTTTAGGATTTCCCTCCGTAAACCTTAAATATACAAAGGATTGCAGGAATGCTTCAATATACAAAGTTATTTAGCTTTTGTGTCCTACACGAATTATTTAGTATCCTAACATTGGGCATTTTTGTTTTTAATATTAAAAACTTGAAGTGAACAATTTAAAATTTCCAAACTTCCATAATACTCCTATAATACTTACTTGCATTGGTTGGTATATGTGTCTTTGTTCCCAAAGAGGCCGAATGAAGTTGAGATACAATCAAATTTGTCAACTTTGTACCCAGAGTACCAGCGGATTTCATAAAAATGGTTAAACAGCTTAAATAAAACAAGAGTCACTATTAGAACTAATATACTCACAAAAATAATAAATAAAAATATAGCACAATAAATATTGATCAAACAACAGAAAATAACTCTGCATAAACAATTTAAATTTACATTAGCAAAATATTTGCTATTTTGATAATAATAAATATCTTGAAGAGATAACACTCTAAATTATTTTTTTTCATCCCAACTGTGCAAAAATATAGTTCAGTCTATTCAAATATATAAAAATCTCACAAAAGAAAATATATTTAATTACATTATGCTTAGGGTTTACTTTATACGGTAGCGTAATTTTCTGATTTAAATTGGGCTTTTGAGCACTCAGAGAGTGGTTGAAATAAATCCAATTTCTGGATCCAAGTTTTCTATTGGTTTTTTAACAATGTTCAGTCTTACTAAAATACCTAAATGCATCAACAAGGATTAAAAAATATCGGTCTGTTCCGATAAAATTTGTAACATTACATTATTATAATACTATAGAGAAAATAATAAACTGTAAATTCTTATGAAATAAAATATTTTATATAAATCTTATAAAAAATAAATAACATATAAAATGCTTTATATATTTTTACCATTCCATTAAATACTTAACACATAAAACTTACAATTTGTAGACCACTCCATGCTTTAACAGGGTAATTTCCACCATTGATATCTTTAATGCATTGTATCACTTTAGGATCACAGGGTTTTGCTGGTGTAGATTCAGAAAGAACTACACTTAGACATAGGCAAGTGAATGTGAAACAAAATAACGTGAACTTCACCATCGTCCTAGAAAGGATTAACATAATCATAATTATAAACGTCAAAAAAATTAATTAGAGTTAAAAATGAGGGTTAAAAATATATTAATTATATAAATTGAAAATTAAATCAAATGTTGTAACGTTGAATAAGTGTTTTTGCTGTTTTACTCTATAAATTAATGGATATAATTTATTAACGCAAGCCGACCCAGGAAATATTTATTCAAGGTTCACAGTGCAATAGTATAGTAAAGTTTCTCTATTCTATAAAAAAATAAATAAATATGTGTTTGGAGAGAAAGTAAACCTTTTTCAAATAAAAATACGATAAACAAAGACATAAAAACAATTGATCATTAAAATAATAACTACTATTTTTAAAAGATACAATTTTATTAGAGTATGGTTCAAGAATATTGTTCATAGACATGTAAAAATCTTACCTCATATGGTTGATTTGTAAAAGATACTTTCACAAGGTTCAGTTTCTAAATTACCGTTGTCTAGTGAGTTTTGACAATTGGTAATTTCTGTTTAAGTAGCTGTTTCAGCTGATATGTGTAATCAGCTGTGAAATGACGTGCCAAACATCTTGTCATTATCTTAAGGCAAAAAGCCAACTTAACTTCTTTACGTGATACACATGTTCACGAAAAACCTATGTATTTCAAATAAGTATGCTATTTGGTAAAAACTTAGTCAACCTACTTTACCTTAGAAAAGAAGCCGAACTAATTGTAAAACTATTTTTTGACACAGTGGAAAATAATAAGCTATTTGATACATTGCTTAAGTGTTTTACCAATAGTAATTGAGTTTATTATATTTAGTTTAAAATAAATTATCCCTCCTTGTTCATGCTTATGGCATCATTTAAAAAAGCACGAAAACATCATCATGAGGTATTGGGATATTTTTAGAGATTTGTTAAACCACCATGTAAATGTTGGAAAATACTACATGTATCAATTTTATGTTTTTATGTGTCCTTTAAGATCAAAATTTTTTATACTTTTTTAAGTCCCACTTTAACGTCCTATGACGCTAGGCTCTTACGTTTGTTTTTTTCACATAACTACACAGAGGTGGCATTATCACTTAGATAAAACCCATTGGGGATTTCTGGCATTTGGACCCTAGACCTCAGGGACCAAAGTCCCACCATCTACCATTAGACCAGCTCAATCCTCAAAATATGTAGACTGAATGTTATCAGTAAAAATATAAGCGTATATAAATAGTATAATAGATCACCACTGTTAATAATTGGTTAAATAAAGTTTAGTATGTTAATCCTCCAACTAAAATTTCTTCAAAATTATTTCCTAGAATGTTAATTCTATGCAGTAGGCCTAAATAATGGAAATGTTCAAATTAACAATACTTATAAAACCTAAAAGTTCAAGTGCCGTAAACAGGCACGAAAGATTATATCTATGATTAAACTTAACTAAATAACTTAACTAATAAACTTAATAAACTGAACTTAAATTTAACTTGAAACTGTTCAAAACATGGAAGATTCACATGAACTTTATTATTATTATTCGTTTTCATGGTTTTTAATTTCTTCAAATTATTGAAAAATCAAAATAATCCCCTAATGAAAACGCATAAATAATTGTAGCCAAGGCTATTTACATTAAATATTCGTTCTTAATTTTACGAGTGTCTTTACCATTTTTAAATCTCATAATAAGTATTAATAAATCAAAATTTTCAACGAGCACTGGCTTTCTTTACAATAGCAAACCTGTATAATAAAGCTGTATATTTAGTTACATACGGATCAGCAAACTCAGCAAGTAGTAAGATACAGTATGAGGAATTCATGTCACCATATCAAGAGTTATTTATCATATATGATTAGAATTGAGGAACATTTCAAGCATGTTTAGAGGCCTATAAAACAGCGACGACAGGGGGTCAGAGAACGACTCATAAAGCACTACATGTGCTTGGCCTTCACGATTATTATTCATATTTACTTAATATTAGACTATTATTCTTCTTAGTGAGTAGGAATGAAATTTACTGATGATTCCTTTAATTCCATGAAATGTTTGCAAACTTTTGTAAAGTATGAACTTCAATGGGGATTGGTTGTTTATGTGTTATTGGGGATGTGTTTATGTTTTGAACACAAGGTTACATACGTACCCACAGTATGTTTCTAGAGTATAGTTCTGACCTCATGGGCTACGTTTATAGGTTTTTATTATTAATGAATTTACTTAAATTCACCAACTAAGTTTGTGAACGAATTTTTCGGTGACATCAAGGGTTTTACTTTTGCTTCTCAACAATACAAATGAGTTAGACCGTTTAAGACTCACCAAAGATAATATTTGCTTTTATTAAGAGAAAATTTAACAAATAACGAAATAATGTTGGAAGTTCGCTCTTGGTTCAAATAGGTTCTACAGTACAAAAATTAAATAGTATCTCAAAAGAAGAAAAAACTTATGAAGACTAAAAAAAAATTAAAAAATAATATTACATGCTTTAAGACATTAACGAGTAGGCCTACCATTGGCCATTAATAGTAATGCAAGTGCACAAATTCAATTACGAATAAACAACCGAAATCTGCCAGAAAATAAAAAATACCCTAAATATTCCCAGAAGAAACATAATTTACAAATATAAAATACCCATCAAATACAGCATCTAAAACTTTCGAAACAACTCAAAACTTCGAAAGTAGAAATTTTCTAACGAACGGGAAAAAAGCGAACGAAGGAATTTATGGTGTTGCTGAAAGAAGAGAACGAGAGATCTAATTGGGTACAACTTGGATCAGCTGGGCAAAGAAAAGGCGGGAATATGCGATGCAGACGGTAGTTTTGAAACATACAGCTGCTAAATGCCGCGTTCTATGAAGATGACCACTATTAGTGCGTTGTTGTAGGGTCATTACTGGGCACGGTACAGCACCGCCTGCCTTCTGCTGACGAGTTCTGGATGCTTCATTTTTACTGACTTGTTCAACACCCTATTGTCATTTTGCAATGCACAAACCATTGCGAAAAACTAGTTTTATATTTAGAGTAATCATTTTAAAATGAGATTTAGATAAAGAAAATATACGGTAGGAAACATTTTAACGCTATGATGAGAGAAGTGTAAGCGGAGATGAGATCTTGATTTTTCACTAAAACCTAATTGCCGTGTTTAGCTATGCTATTAAAACCCCCAAAATTAAGGACATCTAACCATCAAAATATCCGACTTGGTATTAACATCCCGGCAACATATTCAATCAAGCCTAACAACACTTTTGTACGCTTGAAAGCACAACAAAGATTTCCATTTGAAACGTTTTCATCTCTGAATAAACCACGGATTGAAATCTGAAATTTTTATTTATGGCACCCCTGGTTACAAAAATATACAGTTACATTTAAATTGAATCTCTTCCTTAGTTCTGCATGATGTAGTAACACACGTAAAGACCAATATTATTACGGTAATGGTACTTGAAGGTTCAAATTAACCTGAAAGTTGTCATCAGATTTTACTAGGCTATAAGACTTCCACCGCAGCTTTCAGTATATGATATGCCATGTAAATATTGTTTATAGTTATTGCTTCTTATGAAGTGTGACTGTGTTGTATGGACGACCAGGTATCAGGTTTCAGACATAGATATCCTGCATGTTATGAGATTTTCGGTCGGATCAAAAATAACCTTTGTGACTTTATTTTGGTTAAATTAAAAATATTAAAGGTTTACATATTTTTAGGACCTACACAGGTCCACGACGTAGGAAGTGGTGAAGGAAATAGTAAAGGCGAGCAGTGTGGAGTGTGGGAATGGATAAATGTATCTGCAATACTAAGACTGTTCTCAGAGTAAACTAATTATTTTCCCCGAGCAAAGCTCGGTCCCCAGGTACTATATTTAAACCCAAATAAAATTATTGTTCACAATCACTGAAGTGGTAACAAAATTATTATTTTAGTTTAATATGCTACTGAAAATCGATGTAAAATACTAAATATAATACCAAAGCTACCATAGATTTTATTTTCGAATCGGACTAAGCTGTGCAGTAATTGACAAGACATGTAACCTCGTAAAAATGACTCAAGCTTGGATAATAGTAATTACTTTAGTAATCAAATACATCCTCAATTGCGCCAAAGGAAGTTTTGACATCGGGTCCATTGTTTGGTAATACGACCAATCCAAACTCTCTCCGGCGGCTTTCTTTAGGTCATCGGTAATTAATTCTCGCTAAGTTTTTTGTCGGGACTTTGCAGAAGTAAATTTCACTACTGCAGGAAGAATTGCAATACCAACGATACGGCGTTTTTGTGCATCAAAGACATTTTGGAAAGTCACGTTGGAGTGGTCGTTTTCTCAAACCATGGTTTTGAAAATTTTTTCAATAACACAGTTTCTTTGTCTGTGTTATTAAATGTGTTATTTTGATAAAATTGTTCAAAAATCTTCCCTGGAATCACAGCAGGTTTTGAAAGTGATTTTGTTAAAACTTTTCCATCCATTACTTCATATTCTTCATAGATTGTTAAGAAATAAACCACCTTGAACTACTTTTTAACCATCTTACACAAAGATGGAATAAAATAGTTTATTCTTTGACTACACATTAAGTCAACCATATTATTATGTCTTGGTAAGTAACGAATTGTTACAATTCATCTATCACAAGTTTGTAAGCATTCAATAGAGTATTACTATAAGTTTTGCAACCAAGGATTTTTTTCGGTACAAACTTGATACTGTCCTCTTTTCCTTTTCGATGGTGTTAAAGGAATGAGAGAATAAAATGGTATATCTAGCATTTTAAATGTATACTGATGTTGAAGAAACTATCAAGAATTTTGGGATGCCGTTGCCAACTAATTCAAAATAAAAAAGTGAAATTCTTCTGTCATGTTTCTTGGTTAGCATAAAAGACTTTGGTAAACTGAGTTTCCATGACCACGATCCCACTTGAATAAAGATTTAAAACGAATTTCCCTACGGGTTTCAGGTTTCCCTTTCACTTTAATACTCGACCAGACAATTTTTAACACAATCATGAGACTTCTATCTAAGAAAAGTTTATTCTAGAACGTAACTCTTAAATCCACGACTGTGGCGGGTTGTCTTCAGAAGTTTATGCCAGGAGGATATCTGGATACAAGCCACCAGCAATTAGCATTGTACGCCCGGGGTGGCTTACACAAACACAAACACATACACATACACATACACACACACAGACACAGACAGTTATTTATGCACTGTGCTGCCACCTGTAGGCCGTCTACGCTACTGGTTTTCATTTCAATTCAACAGCCCAAGTATGTATTGTGTAGGTGTTTCTAACATGGAGAGAAGGAATTGTGAATGTTCACTGGGATACTGTTATTCTATTCAAAGTAGGGATTGGATTTGGATTTTCATGTGTATTGAAGTTTTTGACTTTGACTCAGCTGTGTTATTAGTAGTTTGTTAACGATGTTTTACAGTGTTGTTTAAATGTATTTTGAGTGAATTTACCATTACTGGTTTGACAAGATACAAGGTTATACGGCATTTCGGGATTTAGAACTTGGCCTCGTCTTTAGGTGAAAAGGTATAACAAGATCACTATACGAATACTAATCTTGTAAATAGTCGGGATAATACTTTAGAATTTAATCAAAGATAGCTTAAGGTATCAATCGTGGTTGTCTGTTTAATTGTTTCTCTCGATCAATTTATTGTATTTCCGTTTTCTTCCGTTTTTTTTCTTGCACTTCTTAAGTTTAAATGACCTACAATCGTTGTTTTGAGCTGTCGAGTTTCTAACTACTATTTAGTCTTCGTACTAATCTATTCGTTGTAGATCCATTCCCACCTTAAGACAAATAGATCCGTAATAGTGTGTTTTTATTTAATGTATCAGAACTCCATTGAATCGTTTACGTTTTTTTAGGAGAATGGTCCAACTAGTCTTATTACTCTGTAAAGTACACCGTTTGTTAAATAGCCTCATTGATTCATAGCCCAATGACACCTACCGTGTAAATTTAGAAATAACCAATTTTTGGATTGATCCAGCAACCTATTGAAGTTGATCATATTCATTTGATAAGTATATAAAGAGAGCTACAGATAATAATTAAGTTGCATTACAATTTGACTCGGTAAATCCTATATTTTAAAGTAACACACGAATTAAATTGAACCAAGTTGATATTTTTTCATCCCAAACCAGACTCCACTTTCACACCGCATATCTACCTTATCGAGTTACCTATATTTTTGAATCCAAAATTTAAACATTACACCTCAGTTTTATAGGTTAAGTATTTTTCAGTTGCACCAAGACTCCCCTGTAACGCTGCAATGGCTGCTATGCTAAACATGCCATGTCTCCAGGCGTCAGTCACTTTATACGACGGCTTGTTAGGGATGATAAACTTTCATGTCTGCTGATAAACTGTGGTAAATGCCTTATTACACATTGAATCCCTGTCATAATCCCCGCCTCTTTTACACCGAGAAATTTAGGCTAGCGTTGCGGTCATTTTAGTAACGACATTTAGCACGCCTGGGATGTTTAAGAACGTGTATTGATTTACAGCGAAACTAAAATGTTTGAGAAACTCTTTGTATGAGGTAATTGGGTGTTATTTTTTATTTTTGGTTGAAAAAGGAGGTAGGCAACCTCATTAAACATTGAATTCCAGTGAATTTAGCAGCAGACTAAACTAACCTATGGCGTGTCAAAAGGTTTCCAGTTTGACCCTGAAAACCGCCAGTAGATTTTTGATGGAAACTGGACACATCTGCACCTGAACATTGGGTTTTTAACACATAGGTAATGATCTTGAGTGATGAAAGCTGTAGTCATTAACAAAGTAACACAGATCATCTCACAACATTCTGTACTCATCCTTCACTGATAGCCTATTTGGGTTAAAATACGCACCTAGGTGGCGTCCCCATCACCATCGATAGTAATCATAATGTTTAATGTTTGTTTCTATAAATGTCTAGAGTGGTTTCGAGATATGCAGAGCGATCAACTGGACTCATCGATATAATAGGTAACAGTTTCAGTTTGTAGCACAAATATTCTCTACCACAAAGGAATTCTCATTAACTCATGGTAGTAAATTATACTTTAATACTTTCTTATGAAATGGCGACCATACAAAGTAGGTATTTTAAGCCAAGTATGAATGGAGATTAGTGTAGGATGAGTGGCGCGATCTTGTAGTCAACGACTAAGGCCGACATATTCTCTAGATACAGCTGTTAATTAATAGCTCATACAGCCAACTAAAATCCACATTTTTTCCTTGGTATTAAAGAATTGGTCTAATTATCAGGATAGTACTGCGGATAGTATAAATATCCACAATTCGTGACCTCCTAGTAGCTGGATGGACGACGCCACCATTTATTCGATACACTGATTAAGGTTAACAATGATTGAGTCAAAATGGCTCGCATTAAAGAAGAGAACAATAAAAAATCAGTGTGGAACTTCATATTTACTTTAGGTTCAACTTCAAACTTTAGGATTTAATATTTTTTAGTTTTATATTCCTATATTTAGGACGCCACAGAGAGTTTCAACTTGTACTTTTCAAGTAAAGAGACTGGTTTCACTAAGTTGTAAATATAATTGTTTATTTTTTTGTTTTACGTTTGCCACGAGTACTGGATAATGTGGCAACGTTGTTCCAAAAGAATGTATTATTTTGTATTTATATGTTTTGAAGGAATAAACTCATTATTTCATTATATAAATACCCATGATGCAATACGAGTTGGAGCAGTAACGAAGGCCAGACCCTTCTACCAACTACAGTACACAGCGCTGCACGGATCCCCTAGTTTTCTAAACCTGAGAAGATTCAATAATATATGCAAGGTAGCGGAGATCCTCTAAAGGACCAATTTGGCGCAGATGAGGTTATTAGTTTTTAGCGCCGACAACGTCAACGACGCTGGTAATTGATCTTCTTGTAACCAGGATCAAATTTCCCTCTAATCTGCAAAATGTACGTAATTAGCCGCTATTATGAAGGTATTTACCTAAACACTAAGTCCATTAACCACAATCTGAACTCAATTAGGTTTATAGGCTGGTGTGTAAAAAAGTTAAAGGTTTGCCGCGAAGATCAAGCACTATTCCGACATTGAGGTGTGATTAGAGGCTAATAAATTGTTGGTGGTAAGTAAATGCGCTTTAGTTCATTAAATTATTGTTTTAGAAATAACAGAATTATACAGACTTCAAATACAAAACCAATCACCATCGAACCAAGCTTTTCAATTCTTCCTAGCGTTTGTCGTTTTTGAGAAAGAAGTTAATTTACAAAAGTTACAACAAAAACTCTTTTGGGTAAAGTAAAAATTCAAAAACCACATAAACTAGTTCATTATATAAGTGTCTATATTGTATTAAAGTTTGGCAAAGTTCTGAAGTTTAGTTTACATCGTGCAAATTTTCAAAGTCATAAGATGGTTTTTGATAGATAACAGGGGTTTTTTACCTTCCGACTGTCATAAAAAATTTCTAAACGAACTAAAATCGTTTTGTTTTTACAGGAATATGGAGAGCAAAATCTCCTTTGAAAATTGTATCAAAAGAAATGGTAGAATATAAAAATACTTTATCACTAGGGAAAAAAGTGATTAATGTAACGTAAACAACAACACAAATAAAAAAAACAACAAAAAAAACAAATTAACAACAAACTAAGCACAACAAATTAACAAATTAACAACTTAAACAAAACAACAAAAAACAAAAACAAACAACACAACACAAACAACAAACACAAACAATAAAAAATGTCAAACAAATTAAAAATTATTGTCATTACTTTATACATTAGATTAAATTATTTTACATAATTTCTTTATGATGATTCAAGAAAACCGATACATTAAAATAAATGCCATAAAACTTTGATTAATTAGTTCCAACAAATATAAACAAATCCATAAAACACATTCTAGCACAACAGGAACTAAAAATATGACAAACAGACACTTATTCATATTTAGACATAAACATCGTAGAACTAGTTTTAATTTACTCATATTTGCTATTCACTATTCTCGAATTCTAATGTGTAGGCCTATAATAACTTTCAGGCATGGAGAATAAAACTGTCCACTAGTAGATAAACCTCGACTGTTTATTCACTGTTGGAACACAGGGAACTTGTTAATTTGTCACAATCAGAGAATATGACTGAATTTCAAGCTCAATCAATTCTCAGCAGAGAAGTGGATGAACTATGTACAGTACTACGTTTGTGGGTGTTGCTCTAGTCTGCATGATGAAACCTGTCTCCTAATTCTTCATCTGCCTGGGAACTGGCCAATGGTTTAAAGGCCCGGTCAGTAGACGGGTTCCTTCATACAGACTATAGTATAAGATTCATAGCATAACAAGTATTATTTCTAGTTATGCATTGGCTGTTTCTTTGAAATTATTCATGCTCTTGAACAGAGAGTACAAATCCTGACATACTAAGAGGTGGATTAAATAATTATCGGTAATGTTATGATTGTCAAATATGTTTTAGGCCTGTTTTGTGTCATTGTAAATCTTTCCATCCGTAACCTAACATGAAATTGGATGTCGCACAACACCTGTTACAAAATGGCCACTCAATAGGAAAATTAAAGGATAGTCTATATTTTAAAGAATTGTAAGAAAGGATATGTAATGAATGCTTGGGAAGAATTGTATATTTATAAGGAAAAAAGTAAAAATATAAATAAGCTGATTAATGAACAAGTAAGTTTTGACTCCAGTTGTACTTATAAACATGTTTTGACCGGTGCTTACGGTAGTCAATAATATACAAGTAGGGACGCCATTCAAGATTTTTGTTATTCGCTTATTGGGTCTGACGATGATTGGAGTGTCCAACCGAAATCGATCACCACAAGTGTAAATACAGGGTGAGTTTTAAATTTCCCCCTCCCAACTTTTTTCTACATTTTTTCAAATATCAATCCCAGACCACTTCCAAACATTGTTGGGTAGTAAGTACTTCATTTTGACAAGGTAGTCATTTCTGGCCGCCATCTTAGATCCGCCATATTGGATGCAAAATATTTTTTTCAAATGTAAAGGTGGGGTTGTGACCCATTATTTTGAACTAGATTTTTATCCTGATTACAATGCCACGAACTGTTTTTAAAAATCTTGATTCATTCAAAAGTTATGAGGACTTTTTAAAACTTTATTTTTAGCCCATTTTAACATTGTGCATTTAAAAACTAAGGACCATAATCTCAAAATAGTGCTAGATAAAGATAAGTATACACTACCAGTCATTGTCATCATATTTTCTCTTTGTTATGACTGATGTATTTTTTCGGCCGCCATCTTGGATCCGCCATTTTGAAATGTGATGTATTATTTTAAATATGAAGGGTGTGTTGTGACCCATCATTTCGAACTACTTTTTTAAGCTAAACTCAATGCCGCAATCATTTTTTGTTATCAAGTTTTATTTATGAGATATTGCATTTTTTTGGTTAAAGATGTGAATATTTCAAAATCAAAATATGAAAATAAAAAACGAATCTTGGAATTGAGTTCAGCTTAAAAAAGTAATCCGAAATGATGGGTCACAACACACCCTTCATATTTAAAATAATTTATCATATTTCAAAATGGCGGATCCAAGATGGCGGCCGAAAAAATTACATCAGTCATAACCAAGTGAAAATAAGTCGACAATGACTGGTAGTGTATACTTATGTTTATCTAGCACTATTTTGAGATTATAGTCCTTAGTTTGTAAATGCACAATGTTAAAATGGGCTAAAAATAAAGTTTTAAAAAGCCATCATAACTTTTAAATGAATCAAGATTTTTTAAAACGGTTTGTGGCATTGTAATCAGGGTAAAAATCTAGTTCAAAATAATGGGTCACAACTCCACCTTTACATTTGAAAAAAATATTTTGCATCCAATATGGCGGATCCAAGATGGCGGCCAGAAATGGCCACCTTGTCAAAATGAAGTACTTACTACCCAACAATGTTTGGAAGTGGTCTGGGATTGATATTATTTGAAAAAATGTAGAAAAAAGTTGGGGGGGGGACATTTAATACTCACCCTGTATAAGTTTGTGTTATAAGACGTTAATATTATTTACTTTTTGTAAATTTAATAACTCTGCTGATCAAGAAGTTAATCCAAAAATCTAACTATTTCATTCGCAGTGTTTACGTTTTTGTAACGGAGTTTGTTCTTGAATGGTTCAAACACTGTTTTTCCATCATAGAAATTTGACATTTTTATTCGATAGCATCAATAAATAGCCTAACAGCCCAATAAAAAAACATCTTGATCCATAATTTTGCTTAGAATCAGACTCGAACAAGGTAATTTCAATTTTTAAGTCGATCACTATTATCCTTTTACTTTTCATACGATTACCTGTTGAAGTTAACACAAATATATTCATTTTCACAATGCCAGGAAATTCCATTCCGGCCCATCTCTTCGCCGTCCAGACCACCTCACAGATGACATGTGGATATGTCTTTGTCAGTCTCCAGCCCATTCCAGTAACGAAGTGACATTTATGATTAAGACCATAACGAGCGGATCTCCAGTTTCAACATTTTATGACCTCGTTGGAATCATACGTGAACAAATTTATTAAAACTTTCGAAATTTGCATATATGTCGCAACGTTACATTCAACTATGTATCATAAGCTAGTGTTAGTCCGTGGTGTAATTTTGAATATACGATTGATAATTGTTATGAGTTATAATAATTTGTAAAATAATTAGGTTTGCGTTTCGTAGAAGGCAAATAATTTAAAATTAAAACGTTTGAGTATTGCTCTTTTTAATGTTATACAATTAAAAATAAAATTCTGGTTTCTTTCATATTTCTCTGTGAGATTCATTCATGATAGCATGATATGAATAGGATTGTAAGACGAGTTCGATGTTTGCTCGATCCGTAGAAAAGGGCTTCTATGTATATCCATCACGTGGTAGGCTACATAACAAACATTTTCTGTCTAGTCACTCCCATTTTTTTTGCTGTTTTTAAAAATATGTATGTTAAAACGATCGATCATTTTCAGAACTCACTTACAATGTGGGTTATAGGTGCAGTTTGTATAAATACGCCACCATGTTGCTGATAATAGTATAGCTGATGTTTAAAGTTCTATTTTAAAGGTTAAAGGTTACAGTTCTATGTTTAGTTTAAAAGGGGGTATGTTGACGACTACATATGGTTAGAATTCTCATGTTATGAAAATCATTTTAGATTTTTACGACTTCGACTCTATAGTTTCTAGTGTGTATTTTATTGCTAAAAAAAGCGAAGGATGACTGAATAAATTAAATTATAGATTTTTCCCTGGCAAAAATAAGCTGTTTCTTTAGTATACCATTCAATAAACAACCTGATGAGAGACAGCTGAGTCCATTTTCGACCCACCAAAAAGCTTCTTACTTCAGGTAAGGTCAAACTGGCAACCTTCTGTTTACTAATCGAACAACACCCATTCAGTCACCCAAATACAATGCTAGGTAAACGTATACTATGGCCCATAATTCTACTGTAAATCTATTTACTTTTCCAATACATATCACAACACTACCGCTTTCTACAATCCGACTACAATGTACATAGTACGACTGTCCGCGTCCTCAGCAGGAATGTCCGCGACCGTGTGCGGCGACCGCCAACCGCATCGATCAAGCGACAAAAAACCGCGTGACCGCATTAACTACAAGACAGTAAATCCAGTATCGGGCGGCTTTTATGTCTGTTTGTTGTTTAATGGATTCGGCGCGGCTTCGGAACGCGGACGGGCGCCTGCGGGGCCGCTGCCCCAAAAACATTTCCTTTTTTGGCCGGTATTGTGAAATTTAAAGAATTTCTCGGTCACTTTAAATCAGGATCGAGATGTTAAATTTGGCCGGACGGTGCTTGTATTGACACTGTATATGTGAGGCATGTTAAAACCCTGTAAGACGGTAACGGAATGGGTGGCTGACATGGAAATTAGATTTTTGAAGGCGAATGGTCACGCTTTTACTGGAATTTGGTGTAGAATTTAAATTGATCTAAACTGAGCTAACTAAAAATTATTCATTGTTGGCCACCAGAGATGTTTTAACCCTTTCCACTCAGATTAGTTGACCTCTTGTCCCATACGCATTTATTTATTGTCATGCAAAAAACATGTTCTGAGTTCTGGGTGATTGTGTGTACATATACTGAAAAAATAAATTATTCGCTGTACTTGAGGGCTTGATTCTTATTCAGCATAAAATTTGTACATATGTAAAACATAAAGTCAAAATAAATATAACCATAAAAAATCTTTGTATGGTCATAGTATGAGAAAGTTTAAACTTTACAAAATATTTTTTTAGGTAGAAAAAACGTTAGCACATTTTCAGGATTTGTAAAACTCTTTGTCAACATTACTTATCTAATTGCCAATTAAAATCAGCCATTACAGCCATTACAGAAGGGTTAGGTATATTTTTACAGAAAAAAATCATTTTCAAACTTTAATTTTTTTGTGATTTCGGTCGTCAGATTACTATTGTCACTTCTTTATTCATTACTCCACAGCTGACTTACTTATACAAATTTTTTGTGCTACCAAAGACATGTAAAATGAATAAGGAAATCATTTAGTACATGATACATTTTGGGTTAGTTAGTTAGTTTCGTGATGTTTCCAATGTTGTTTTTGTTCATGATGAGTCCAGGGAGCCGAAACCCCACTGGATCGAGAATGTTCAGGGACCATGTCCTCTTCGTTATTTGTTATTCGAGAGGAGATCACTTGAAAACATCTACAGATTTGTTTCTGGCGCTGAAAAAGGATGGCTATTACTTAAAAGCAGAAACTCTTAGTCTGGTACGACTCTAGGTGAGAAAAAGTACACTATACACCTAAACTATAAATTTCTACAATATATGCAAACTGTACAAAGCCATTCAGTATATATGCATGACACCCGAGGCCGAGCTATATGCTCTGTGGTCACATCATGCATCGCAGCCATGCATCATGCGCGCCGGAGGCTGCATGTTACTTCTATCTGCTTATTGGAAACAAGCGTCTTAATCATGCAAGAGGAGAACAAAGTCCTTAAATCAATAGTGTACTAGGTGCGTGTTGCTGGGCGTTGTAACTGGAAAATATCTTCTGTAGTAGAATGAAATCGTTATGTAGGTAACGGGATGAGTAAATAATCGTACGAATGTTAGGTGGTGAACTTCTTCTACAAAAGGGGTTTCTCACGTTAGAAACCTATTTTTCCGAAATAGATGGTTTTTCCAAAGTGAAGCGGACTCTGAAAAACTGGGTCACAATATTATCATAAGTATTTGGTGACTGGCGGGATTCGATCCCAAGTTTCCTAGCTAGAGGTCTCGTGCTTAATTTATATTAAGTCAGGTCCTATTGTAAAAACGTATAAGTTGATGGTTATAAAATAATTATCGACTATTTTTTTACCTACAACCATATAAAACCAATAAGAAAGTATTATTGAGAACGCACTATACAATGAAGAGGTTGAATTAAATAAGATACATAATAGAGTATATTAGACAGTGTGTGACAATTAATTTCATTACAAAGTTTAAATTCACTTTTGATTCATCCAGTAATTAGCATCGTATACAGAACATTTACATGAAATTCACAATCTTTTTGATTAAATAAATTAAGGAACAGTGTACCAGATAGTGTATGGATATTTAATTTTTTCACCAAAATTTTAAATTTCCGTTTAAAATTTCAAACTATTGCAGGTAGCGTATTGGTAAGACACAAACTTAAAGTGGTTAATTTCAAATTTTGACAGCTATTTGTTATACAATGGTGCTCAGAAATATAAATATTAAAACGAAAGGAGAAAATCGGAAAAATCTTAAAGTCGAGAGGGTATGATAAATTAACACTGGTTCACATTTTTCTTTCTTTTGTAAATAAAAAATATAATTTTAATTTTCAAAAACTAATGTTATAGGTTAGTCATTAACCACAAATAAAATCGATAATCAAACAGGTTACAAACTTGTCTTAAGCCCCAAGAAAAAATACTTAAAACTTAAACAAATAAACTGTACATTTACTACAAACATTACTTGTATTGAGAGGAGATCACAAACAAGCAAGTGGTCGTACACACGCGACTCGACGTATGTTTACAGCTAACGAGAGCATGCTTCATACATTCACAGACAGCGAGTAGATGTGTATCCCTAGGCTGGCGTGTTTATTCCCCCCCCCCCCCGTATAACGCCTTGGATACTCCTGGAAATATTACATATGTAAAGAGAGGATGGTAAAAATGATTCCTTGAGACATTGAAATGAGAACAATAGTTTATCTGTACAAATAATTGGAACACCTGGAAAATGATGATAATACTTGATTCGTTATGGGCTTAAAAAAATGTAGACCAAGTAAAATTTTCCAATGAGGGTTTGATGCTAAATATTGGTGAATTTCCCATACAGGAAATAAGCTTATACATTAGGTCTCATGGTAAGGCACGGACCCGGGATCAATTTACTTTTCCGTTTTAAAGTCCCCAGAGTCCAAAAAACAGCCATTGTATACTTGTTCGTCAACACGATAATTCAAATGAAAATCGTCCGATTTTGATTAAATGTGGTATGGACGTTAATATCTACGTTTATTTAAATAAGTTGGCTAACCAGCATGATTAGACAATTTTAGCGGGCTCGAATGGGGGTTTTATGGGGTTACGATTGGGTTTCCGCTTAATATTTCTCCCTTAATTTAAATAATACTCAAATGCACATTTATGTATTCTTTAGCTACAACACCAGTGTAAAAACACCGTATAAAATATATTTTTAGATTTAGTCACATTCATTCGAAAGTGAAGTGGTCACCCATAAATAATAAACGGTATCAGCAAACTGACACATACTTTCTCCCATAAGCTTGTCAAAAACCTTTATCATCGGTAAGCGGTGGGAGTAACTATGCTATTCTATATGGGTAAATAATCACAAAAGTTACAATAACTTTTGAATCGTACTTTTTACCAAAATGGGATCTGTACCATTTTGTCAAAAATTTCAAGGACCATAAAATACTAGTTTTAACCAAAACCAGCCTTTTTTCTGAAATCCAATTTTTTGTTTTATGGGGTTTTAATGAAAAAATAACATAAGTTACAATAACTTTGGAACTGTAATTTTTACGGAAATGGAATTTGTACTATTTTGTTCAGAATTTAAAGAACTATAACATAGTAAATGCTTATAAAAATCGTTCAGGCCGTTTTTGAGAAAATCTAATTTCCCGTTATTTTATAGAAAAATCACAAAAAAATAAAAAAAATAAAAAGACCCCCGGAGATATATTCGATTCGTACCTACGTACCAAATTTCATCAAAATCGGCGACAGGTGTGGTCTGTACATATCCACAACAACACACACAGACATCACTTTGAAAACCACTTTTTTGGGTTAAAGGGGTCCCAAAACGAATATATTCACTCAAAAATCAAACTCAAATATTTTGACGAAACCAATACTTTCTCCATGTACTATGTATAGGGGGAGAAAAGTAAACATTCATTATCAACACACTCCATTGTTACCTAAAATCGACACAACCATAAAATCGTCCCTAGCTGATCCATAAGGCTTCAAAATCTATAAGTGTGTACGTTTAATCTGTGGTATAAGTTTCCCAGGAATAGAGCCATTATAATTCTCATTGCTACTTATCCAGTTACAGATAATTGCATTGATCGCATACTTGTTTAATGTGGTTTGCTTAGGTTAACATAATTAACTCTCGACGATTATTCCATAACTTGGCATCTGATCACAATTAAGCATTATCTGCTGAAGCGGTTATCTTTCTGTAGCCAGTTATCTAAACTAGCTATTTGAGCTGATTTTATTATTCCTTGGGAAAGTAGCAACTTTCTTTTCTCAGGGGTTTGTAGTATGAATATAATTATCATTCCACGTAGTGTTAATATGTTGGAGAGGTTTTCCGGATTTTTATTGGGACACTTTAAGCTACATGAATAAGATAAATATATATTTCAAGTTGACTTGAGATCAAAAGAAAAGTTACAATTGTCATATGTATTATATCCATACCTGATTGCTCACAATGTAAAATGAAATAAAAATATGCAGGGTGTTTCCAAATTGTTTGGACACATTTTGTGACTGGTTCTTTGGGCTAAGACAAACATAAAATGCCATATAAGTATGGGTCTAAAATGCCTAATTTTCTGTCTGTTGGTCTAGTTGTGAATTTTTTTAATTATTTTTTATATCAGGCATTTAGAGATTTCAAAATTTTTATAAATTTGTAGTTTGGAAGGTAAAAGAGCTTAAAAACTTCCGTTCCAATATCTCAAGCCGTTTCAATATGGCAACCATTTAAAATCTTTAATGCCAAATTCAACAAAATTCGTAAGCGTTAAGAAATTTTTTTGTGTTAAAAAAGGTAGACAATTTAAATGAAAATCAAATGAGACCTTGTTTGTTAAAATCGGATGACAAACAACCGAGTTATCAGTTCGTTTCTACATTTGGCTACGTAATGACTACCATACTGCACTTAAGTTAGGTCCTATTAAATCCTTACACATTTATACTAATTTTGAAATCTCTATCTTAAAATATGCCCAAGACATAAAATAGTTTAAAAAATCACAAACAGACCGACAGAGATAAATCTAGGCATTTTAGACCCATACTAATATGGCATTTTATGTTTGTCTTAGCCCAAAGAGCAAGTCCACAATCTCCAGACAATTCGAAAACGCCCTGTGTGATAGATTAATCACTGTCTTGCCCTAAAATAGGTCAATTTTGGGACTAATGACATTTATTCTATGCTAATAGTGAAAATCAAACCTACTCGTCCAACAAATAAAGTAACACAAAGAACATGTTGAAGTTAAACAAGTGTTGTAAGAAGTTTTTCTCAAGTATTGTAAGGTCATTGGCCACAATAATTCCATGTTATTGTTTATAGCCAATTACTAAGGCGCCTGGAAATAATTACTAGTTGTTAAATAGATGAATTTATGATCAAGGCCCCCATTCTATTATAAGTTTAACTATCACACCTACAGTTATAGTTAGGTGTAAATGAAGGTGATAGTACAGTTAACTTAAATGAGTATAAAATCGTGTACTTAATGAAGCATTAAAAGTATTTCTTCAATTTATTTTTGCATGTTTTAATGTATTAAGAAGACTAAAAATGCTTATCAAGACATAGTTTTATAGCAATATTCAAACAATAATTAGCCCTCGATATACAATTTTTCAATATTCAATTTTTTACCTATAACTGTTTGGTTGTAAATTATTTTTGTTTTAATCCCATTCTTTCAATACATAAATAAAAAATGAAGTAATTCAACTCGACACGAACAAATATAATATACATAAACTAAGAAATAGGTCAACTTATATATCCCATTATTTCTATATATGGACATAATTTAAAATTTATTTACATCGTAAGCCTTTATATGGACTCTTTTATTGATGTAACTCAAAATTTAAATAATACAAGTCTTAAAAATAACGGAAAAATGAATATTATTGAATAGTAAGTGAATGCATTAACCTATTGTTTATTCCTAGGCTAACACCACACAGTGTGCCTAGTGTCGGCAAACACTGTTTAAAAGAATATTTATCACTAATTTGCACGCCAACTGAGCGTCATATCGTGCAATTAAAACAATAAATCCAACATGACAAACCATCTGGGAGTCATTGTCACGAAGGTAATTCATTATAATTATGTAAATCAGGATTTCGCAGCAACCTTGTGGCAGTTACAATGAAGGATAAATCGTCATTAACCAACAGAATAATAACTGACAGAACGGGGTAATTGTGGGTTTGGCTAAACAGCTGTGCCCACGGCTGGTGAATATACAAAGTAAGTAGGGGTATAGAGGGAAGTATACAGGGTGAACTACTTATTATACTACCATACCATTGGCATCTAAGGAATATAAATAGTAGGTAAGTAGGGTGGTTGAGGGAAGTAACAGGATGAAAACATTAAATGAGGAACATCGACTTTTTTATGACGTTAAAAAGGATAGATTCTACTTGTACAAAAATTGAAGATATTTTCCAGTAAGATGGTTAACTTTAAAATTGTTATGTAACACCTTATATTTTAAGATTTTTTAGAATTTATATGAAATAAAAATAGTTTTTATCGTCGACATTTTTCCCCCTAAAGCTACTTGTTTATTAGTTACAGCATTGACTATATAACACCAGTGTTATATAGTCAATGGTTACAGAGTGTTACATCATGGAAAAGTGGTTTACTGTGTAAATTATGAATCCTTCTAAATAAGTACGTTAAAGTGCAGTCAGCATTCTGCAGTTCTTTTAAAAATATGTATTTTTTACTAAAAATATTTATCAAATAATCCACTGTCAACTAAAATTAGTTTTTTGAACCCTGGTTTCAGGTACGCTGAATGAATACAAGTCTTAAATGGTCATTTGCGCATCATAAAAATGACTTTGTAAGGAATGTTTTTTTAAATTTTACGAACTATTCAACTCAGCACGAAAAACTTCTAGAAACTGTATCTCAAAATTGTACGTTTCAAACTATGTATGCCGCGCCCGATGAAAATATGCTTGATTATTTCCTTCCAGACATGTGATCCTTGGACACCGACGCTTACCTCTCGCACGTTATAAGCCCAATAACACAGCTCATATTTACAATCTAGTCATATTTACAACAGGCTGGTGACAGTTTGAATGAAGCTGTTCCGTCAACGTTATAAGCATAACGTTCGTTAGTTTCCTTGAATACGTTTTAGGTTTCATGTTCCATCATTCAGAGGGTGGAGGACTTTATGGACAATAGAAGTTTCTCCACGTAAGTTATGAATAGAGCCCAATTTACAAGAAGTAATATTTAAATAAAGAAAGTTTTCAATCTTTAATCACATGTAAATTGGTTTTTGTATTGATTTAAAGGGAAACAATATATTTTTCTTTGAATGCGTCTCCACATGTTTCATGATTCACTAAGGGTACCCCATGGTAAAATTACTATATGATTGCTTAAAAGTATTTTTTTTACGGTAAAAATTGAAATCCTCTGGGACGTCAAGTGTTAATAGTGGTTTAAAGCTCAAGGTAGATTCTACCGTCTATCAATATGATAAACCGATATCACTCACTCTTCACACAAACTTCGTTACGATTCAATAAACTTGGAAAGTGTTCAAAATTTATATGCGCGACTCGTTACGGGCCAAACGTACGATAAATATTCATAGGAACCAGTCAATTTTGGCAAATTTGACTAACAGCGGCAACTCCGCCGTATTACAACAGGCTTGGTGTCTGGCTAAATAGGCATAATCAACGATATCCGGCTAAATGGTGAGCATTAGGCAGGTAAATAGGTGTTTTTGATGTGAGATTTAGCGGCTGGTGAGAGAAAATCAATCAACTTGATAGTGTTGGGTTTCATAGTCTTGTCTACACTGATGATATAGAAATTTTGAAGGGAATAGTTTAAAATTGACCGGACTGTGAGAACAGGAATTTCCCTGTGGACTGACTTTACAACTAAACACTTGAATTTAAATTTGGCTCGGCTATCCTAGACTATTGGGTTTAAATGAACCTGGCTCTGGAAATGGCTGATCTTAGTCTAAACTATTACATACCTCGTCTTGCATTTCAAATATAGTATTTGACCTCCACTACATATGTTTGTTCCACTACATTCTCAAGTGGTTACAGAAACATTTTATCCAAATTGGACTCGTCAACATTTTACTTCAAATACATAATAGTTTAGTCCATACTACGCACTTCAGGGGCTACAAAATTGAATTAAATTGATCTTAGTCAATAACAAATCTACATAAGGCAGCTCACTTCATTCTACACCTATTCTCAATTCATATTTTAGTTGAACCCAGTAGCATTCACATCTGAATCGGGTTTTGTTTTTGTTTTATACAAGCAAAAACATAAGAAGAGAAGCTGTGCTCACATCGAAGCCAGCTGGAAAGTCTCAATTTTTATACTTCCGTCAAGAAATGTAGTAGTGGAGATCCTATGACCACCAATAGATAATCTGTCCATGATAAACAGCTGATGAATATCAAGAACCATTTTCATACCAAATCAAAACAAACTTACTAGCATACTATTATTTAACAACTACAACTGTCAAATTAAAATCCGAGCAAACAAAAACGGACGAATTCCTCTAAAATTATTTCTTCGCTTAGTAAATAACACAGTCGTTTTGGCCGAAACATCAAAGGTGACAGCGATTGTGGCTAATATCCTGAAGGATATAATGAGCGGAATCCTGGGCTCCTGTCAACATCTCGTGCGGATGATTACAGAGGAATCCGGCCTCCTTTGTCGGGTCAAAGGTCACTTATACAAAAGCAATAATTGCAGCAAAGTATAATAGCACCCGGTGTTGCTTTGTGTTGGCTTTAACTTGTCTCGATTTTAATAGCTGTAAAGTTTATTAACTGGTGTCCGAATGATTTGTGGGGAATGCAATTCATATTTTGTCTCTTGGGGTAGTCGTTTTATTTCTTGAAATTCTAGATATTGCATATGCTTTAGTCTTTTTTGTCCAACCGACAGGTAGTCCTTAAGAAAGTTGCCTTGAAAGGAAAATTTTAAGTATATCAAAAACATATGTATGTAAAACATTTGCTTCTTTTTTGTTGTAATTTTCTTGTTTCGGGGGTGTGATTGATTTAGTGGTTGAAAAACCCTGAAATCTTTGTGATGCTTTGAAAATGAGCATTGACTTGTCGTTCAAAGTTCGACCCTAAAAAATCTGTTTTTGTGAACTATTGAATTTTTTAGTCTCTTTGACTGCCGTTGTGTAACAAACTGAAGTAGAATAAAGAACGTTGACCGTATTGTTTTCTGTAAAATGGCTCATTTAACCATTTCAAATGTAAATAAAAAAAAATAACAGCTATAGTCTGTATAAAGGAATATGTACCCTGATCCTTCGACTAAGCTAACACTCTGTGACCTCAGCAGAGCCTTTGACTGTGTATCCCATGATATCCTGCTCAAAAAACTCAGCAGATATGGCGTTGGTAGTGTGGTTCTCTCCACCTTCAAGAACTACCTAGCCAACAGAACCCAGAGGGTAATACTCGAAGGCGCAAGCTCTCTAGAACTGGAGGTGAACCAGGGGGTTCCCCAAGGATCTGTGCTGGGCCCTCTTCTATTCCTGGTCCTCATCAACGACATCGACGAGACCAGCAGCTCTATACTATTTGCGTATGATACCACGCTTCTCATTAAAGGGCCAAACCTACACCACACTAGGGATTTAGCCATAATCCAGGTCCAAGAAGCAAAAGCATGGTTCCAGATGAATAAGCTGCAACTGAATGGAGACAAAACCCAGAGACTCCTTTGTACCCTCTCAAGAGACTCCTCGGACGACATGGCTGCAGTAAAACTTCTCGGTTTCCAGCTGGACAGCCGACTCGACTGGAATGACCATGCTGCCCATGTTGCCACACGGCTTGCGAGAGTCAACTGTCTCCTCAGGCGCCTCCGGAAATGTGTCACGGAGCAGTACCTGCTCATGGTATACCATGCCCTGTTTCATTCGCACATTGCGTATGGACTACACCTTTGGGGTCATGCGTCGGAAGTGGAGGAAGTCTTAAAGCTTCAAAAAGCGGCAGTCCGTATAATCTCAAGGAGCCCTTTTAGAGAACACTGCAAACCGATAGTCAAGAGACTTGGAATTCTAACCGTCTGCAGCCACTACATCTACGCCTGCCTGGTTGAAATCAAATGCAGTGTTCCTCTTCTCAACACCAGAAGCCACATCCACGCCCATAATACCAGAGCTAGGCAGGATCTTGATGTTCCCCGTGCGAGATTGAGCAGGACGCTCAATTCCTTCCCTACGTCAGCCATCAAGTTCTTCAACAGACTCCCTTCCAGCATTCGATGTCTGGACGACCGGAAGTTCAAGAGTGCTGTGAAAGACTTGATGATCAATAGACCATACTACAAAGTAGAGGAATTCTTTAAGGACAATTTGGAGCGGGACAATTAATTTTTTGTACCGCCTACTGCCTGCCCGCCATGTTAAATAAGTTTTATTTTATATGTGCGTGTAGTCTTTGTTTTTGTGTCTTTTTTTTCGTATTAAACAACGACGCAGTCTATTCCCTCATCAGAGGGTCAACGACGAAGGCTAATGAATAATGAATAATGAATACCTGAGGACTGGCCAATGGTTTTAGATCTGGACCATAGTCCCAGATATACGGAGGGTCAATTGACAGGTTCTATCATAGAGACTATAGTCCATATAGATGGGATGTGTACTTCAGTAGCAAGTGTCAATCGTTTTTACGATAGAACCTATCACCTGATTCTTCGTCAATCCAGGGCCAGTCAACAGGTGGATCTGGTGACAGGTTCTATCATAGAGACTAAATAAATAAATAAAAATGCCTTTATTTAGCAAGCGTTCCTCAGTACATACTACTTTACAGGATAACTCTTGTCAATTTAATTACTAATACTAAATAAAACTAATAAAAAAAGTACATAATCTATTTACAAAGTTTGAAGTCCTTACCATACATTTCTTTTAGCTTGTTTCTAAAAGCTGGAACACCCAGCAACTTAAGATTACAGGGGAGGTCATTATACAACTTGGGCCCAAAGTATGAAAAGCCTCTCCTGCCAATCTCCATCTGACAGATGAACCATGCCCTCGTGCCTGCACCCAGACTAACGAAAAGGAAGCGTGATCCATGCGCAGGCCCGAGGAGCGGCTCACAAAACTTTACTTAACAAAATGAGAACCATGGATGGAGGTTCAAGAACAACACGCCATTTGAGAGAAACGAGCTGTAATTAATCATTTAAATGAACACAACAACAAAAATCAACAACAATACATGAATTAAATACTCTCAATTAAACTTTAAATAAATTTGGATACCACTCTGACCTACTAACTTACAAACATTAATTTAAAAAATTCAAATAGGCTAATTTCAGTCAAAGTAAATTTAATCAGTTTTAACCTTAATAAAATAAAATTTGTAAAATAGCAACAATGGATATATAAAAAAACTCTTCCTTTAAATAACTGGCAACAATTTAACATTTAGGGGCCCCAAAAATAAATGCTCTTGAAAATTTCTTTTTTTTTTTAAGAATTACTAAAAACTATAGAATAAATTTTTCTCAAAAAATAACAATAAATAGGATTTAAATCTTGATATAAAAATCTAAAAATTAATCAACAATAAATGACACTAAATAACAACAGTAGTAACTTGCGGTAACTAGGCGGTAACTGTCTAGGGCATCTCAGTCACTAGGTGGAGGGGCGATGAAACTGGGCAGAGAGGGGGCATCCCAAAGTCCATAAGATTGGCCCCAAGTAGGAAAAGCTTCTCTGCTACCAGTTGAAGGTCCATCTCCTAGGCGAGCAGCACGGGAGGGGAAAACGAGCAGAACGGAGAGGTAGGCCATAATCCCAGAGACAGCAAGGCGAAACAAACTTCCTCTCCGCCAAAATAGCTCGGGTCTGCTTCATGTCCTCCTCACGGGCCCCATCAAGGTGCCGGTGGCACGAAAAAATTACTCCATAGCGTAGCAGAACAAAAGGATAGAACAAACAACTAAACTGCCATGCAAAAGGTAAAGCATGGGAACCGATGTAAAAAGATAAATTTGTTCTGAAAATCCTCTGCGAGGCAAACGGCTCTGACGTCGCTGAACCTATGAGTTGCTGGCGGAAAGAGTAAAAAGAACAAATCCCCACAGCCTTGTTTGGGGTCGTGGAAGTAACAAAACGACACACTAAACTAGCATACTATACAAAAAACACTTGAACCATTGAATATGAGTCGTGACATTCGCCCGGTGGAAATAGTCACGGCTCAGGTCCTTACCATACATTTCTTTTAGCTTGTTTCTAAAAGCTGGAACACCCAGCAACTTAAGATTACAGGGGAGGTCATTATACAACTTGGGCCCAAAGTATGAAAAGCCTCTCCTGCCAATCTCCAGCCTCACTCTCGGGAAGTGAAACAGCTTTTCCTGTCGAGTATTGCACCGAGACACCCGATCGCGGGGGACCAGTCTATAAGACTATAGTCCATATAGATGTGATGTTTACTTCAGTATCCAAGTGTCAATGGTCTTTACGATAGAACATATACCCTCATTCTTCGTCTATCCAGGTCCAGTGAACAGGTACACCCTATCTGGTGACAGGTTCAACCATACAGAGTATAGCGTTCATCATACTTCTTATAACCGTGGTTCCAGAGTTTGGGTAGAGTTTGTAATGAGTGTACAATTTCCCGGTACACGATTGATTCAGCAGCAGACCCCGTGGGAACCTGTCTCCTACACAGCTTTCCCGCCTTCTAAGGCACTTCCCGCCAAAGGTTAGAATCTACAAAGAATGGCGGGATTGTTTTGGGCCGCGACAATGGGACGTCGAGTCCAGCTCTCTATCCGTAAACGCCAACTGAGTGAATTATTCAGCAAAGGTACTTGTGTTCTCGCCACACTTACTCGCTCCAGCCTTTACCTACAAGGTATGATAGTAGGCTACTCACTGTGAGGAGCGAAAACTGAATCTAGGTCCCCTTGCTGCCTCCGGATATAAACAAATGAAATGCACATACAAAATTGAAAGAGACTATTAGATATTGAAAATTATATTGACTCCTTTAACGGGTTTAACATTTCATTTGGATTAGTATTCGAGGTAATCTAAGAATTAGCTGGTGGGAAGCGCTAATTAGTTAATATTTTTAACCCTAAAACTTTATCAGCATTTGTACTAAACTATTAAGTACAACTTTATTTCATTTCCACTTCGTAATGAATTTCACTTATTGTTATCAGGAGGAACAATTAACTAATTGTTAATTCTAACATTTCAACCGCACAAAATAAAAATAGAAAGAATAAAATAACAATTTAAATGCACTTTTATCAGTTATCAATTCTTCGAGACAACAACACACTTAAGTGCGTATTATAGGCTGAATCTGAATGAAATATGAGTATTACATGGAAATACATGATCTTTGTAGCTTTTAACTGACTAAAAGCTGATGTTTCGTTCACGATCAAAAGCCCAAAGATCAACGACAGCTTCAGTTTCAAACCAACAAAATTCTATTATTTTCTCAGGATTGAACCCGCGTCCTTCTGATAACTGAGCACTATAACCCCTCAGCTACCCAGCAATTTAAATTGGTGCAAGATACTTCAAAACAACATCGACAAGTCTAAAGAACTACTTAACAGCCAATGGTAACCAATGAGATCCAAAAGATTAAACCTAAACCAACTCACCCACTACTTGACTGGGTAACTTAGCTACCCACACTAAAAGCATTGGCTACAATGTACGCTCTAGCCTATCGTCGTACCTTCGCAATGAAATGACCACCATAATGCTACCTGGTACATTACGGCAGGCGCGAGCGTTGTTGCAGATAGCCCTAATACCGGGAATGGTCAGTGTGATAACGACTAGATAAATGTAATTGTGACATGGACGGTGTAACATTGTGTGGAAATGTGGAACATTGTAATACTAAACATAAGTTTTATGTTGGTTAGTTTTAAGCGATGAATTTCAAGCATGTGGAAAATCAAAGGTTTATCGTGTTTTGACGCTAGGTGAAACGAATATGAGATAGAAAATTGTAGTTTACTTTTTTCCCGGTTCTACACCGATGGTGTTTTTGGGTTGTATGGTGTTTACATAGTACAATAATTCATTAAATATACACTTTTGCAGTTACGAGTTCATATTAATTTTAGGATCAATGTGGTTTTCGTGAGCATCTTATAGACGATTTTCTCAGGATACATCCGTAATAATTTTCCCTGCTTCAACCCAAAAACTACAGTATGATCGTTTAAGTTGCTGTACATTTTGTACTTGGTACTGGTTAGGTCTTTAACTATACTTTAACCTTTTAATTAACTATCATATGACTTATTAGTGTGGTTCTTCAACTACAAAGAGTTCTTCCTGAAATATAGGTGAACCAAAACCTTAAAGTGGGTACGGAAACTCTAATGCATAATAACATGACTATGAGTATTTTTTTTTTTTACTATGTGAATTTGAAGCCATGCTCCCAATGTATATTCCTCCCAACAACAGAAAACATACTACTATGTTTTCTGTGCCCAAACCCAATTAGAGTTGTACATAATAGGTACCACTATGTTTTTAGTTATAACTATCTACAATCACTGTTTATGGTTAGGCTTAGGTTAGATTAGGTAAGGTTAGGTTAGGTTATGCTAGGTTCGGTTTAGTAGAACCGAGACATAACCTAAAACTTCAATCTTTTATCGTTACGTACAAATTTACATATTAGTTGTATAACAGACAATGTCCTTGAATCCCATAAATTGATAATTGATTACTTAATTAAATAATTACCGCATCATAACCAATCAATACCGATATTCCTACCTCAAGTGCACCACTCCGGCACCGGTCATGAGGAATGCAGGTCCGGCGATTTGTAAACAGTGCAGCAAAAAGTCGGCACAAACAATGCACCTTGTATCGGACCAGTCCGACTGGGCTGTGTGCAAATTTGTTGGACAAAAACTTTTAATTGATTGAGTCCATCGTGGGAACCTAAGTGCTGTACCAGAGTGGACGACCACGTGAGCTAAATAGTGATTGTGGACGCAGTTAGACGATTCTGATAGTCGATAGATCGATTGTAGGATGTTCAAGATATTGTGACCCAAATTAAATTGATTTTGGACGATGGGGATTCGTGTAACACATTTGTTATAGCTAACCCTTGTGGGAATAACATAGTCCTTTCAGAAAGGAAACATGTTGAATTGGTCTTACGATATTCTTTGAGTAAAATCTCTTTTGGATTAAAATGAAAAATAATATTTTGAAATTAGTGTTGTAAGCATGTGTGCTGCAGCGGAGGTGCAAACACATTAATTTCGAGATGTAAAATTTCGAAATAGATAAAAACTATAAAAAACTATTTAAAATTCAAGCATCAATCAATAACTCTCCCTCTAGAGGAAGTTTTAAGCGAGTAGCCGGCAAAGAAATGTTGTTTAGAAGCATCATTCCAGTATTGGAAAAAGTTTTAGAAATAAACGATAACTATGATTAGCTCAGGATTTATTGACAGTTTCATTTCTGATGTGTATGCTTGGACGTTTTAGCTAGCGAAACCTTCCGTCTTATACGTTGTTTATGAAAACTATTTTTAACCTTTGCTACAAAATTTCCTTCTCTTAGAGAAATTAATTTAAAGCAAAAAGATTTCAAGTAAGACAGATTCTACAAGAAGTTAAGTCATGAAAAAGAAAGACAACATAGTCTACAAGAGCTCCACTACAGTGGGTCTTTGCACCATAATGACTCCAGCAGTAAAGCGCTAATAGGGGTCATTTCAGAGAAAACCGACATTAGTAGTTGAATGTTTTAAAATCAGCCGGTCCCCTACTTGACTGATCGCGAGTTTTCTTTTTCTGCAACTATTCTAACGATCCTAAGCTGTTTAAACATACCGGACAGTGTTTCGCTTTTTCTTGACCGATTAATAAAGAATCTTCCACCTTCATTGAAGCGTTTCTTTCCAGTCTTGGATGTTTTAAATATTTTCAGCTTTTTATCAAATAGTTTAATACTATGCATAGCTGTTGATACCAAGAAGTAATAAAGAGAGAACTTACAAGGATAGTTGCACGGATAGAAGATCAGGATTTCTATTGCGTCATTTTCATAGTTAACAGCTACGTACACCATGGTATACTTAGATCTCTACGTCATTAGTCTGTTGAAAGTCCAGTATCCAACGGTATACTCAGTTCTCTACGTCATCAGTATGTTGAAAGTCCAGTATCCAACGGTATACTCAATTCTCTACGTCATTAGTATGTTGAAAGTCCAGTATCCAACGGTATACTCAGTTCTCTACGTCATCAGTATGTTGAAAGTGCAGTATCCAACGGTATACTCAGTTCTCTACTTCGTCAGTCTGTTGAAAGTCCAGTATCCAACGGTATACTCAGTTCTCTACGTCATCAGTATGTTGAAAGTCCAGTATCCAACGGTATACTCAATTCTCTACGTCATCAGTATGTTGAAAGTGCAGTATCCAACGGTATACTCAGTTCTCTACTTCGTCAGTCTGTTTAAAGTCCAGTATCCAACGGTATACTCAGTTCTCTACGTCATCAGTATGTTGAAAGTCCAGTATCCAACGGTATACTCAATTCTCTACGTCATCAGTATGTTGAAAGTGCAGTATCCAACGGTATACTCAGTTCTCTACTTCGTCAGTCTGTTTAAAGCCCAGTATCCAACGGTATCCTCTGTTCTCTACGTCGTCAGTCTGTTGAAATCCCAGTATCCAACGGTATACTCAGTTCTCTACGTCGTGAGTCTGTTGAAAGCCTAGTATGCAACGTTATCCTGTTCTCTACGTCATCAGTCACTTGACATCCCAGTATGCAAAGTTATCCTCTGTTCTCTATGTCGCCAGTCTGTTGAAAGCCTAGTATCCAACGGTACACTCAGTTCTCTACGTCGTCAGTCTGTTGAAATCCCAGTATCCAACGGTATCCTCTGTTCTCTACGTCGTCAGTCTGTTGAAAGCCCAGTGTCCAATGGTATCCTGTGTTCTCTACGTCGTCAGTCTGTTGAAATCCCAGTATCCGATGGTATACTCTGTTCTCTACGTCGCCAGTCTGTTGAAATCCCAGTATCCAACGTTATACTCAGTTCTCTACGTCGTCAGACTGTTGAAAGCCCAGTGTCCAATGGCATCCTGTGTTCTCTACATCGTCAGTCTGTTGAAATCCCAGTATCCAACGGTATCCTCTGTTCTCTACGTCGTCAGTCTGTTGAAATCCCAGTATCCAACGGTATCCTCTGTTCTCTACGTCGTCAGTCTGTTGAAAGCCTAGTGTCCAAACGGTATCCTGTGTTCTCTACGTCTCCACCTCAGACAAATCATCATCTGACCTCCCACTTTATTGATGTAAGTATAATGAGCCAATGAGTGTAGCCCCATGCGGCGCGGCGCCGACTGACCGCAGGGCGCACTTACCGGACTCTCTATTTTATCGCTCCCCAACTAATTGCTTTTTATTGCTCTTTATTAATTGATGCTTGATTAGTTTTAAGACCTTAAATTCAGATGTTCGTAGTGTCTGGTGCAACGTTACTTTGAGGAAATCTTTTTGTAAAAGTTGTTGAAACAGATTTTTTAAAACGATCTTTTTGATGAAAATGCTCCTATGAGTTGTCTCACATTTTTTTTATAATCTCTTTAATACACATCAATGGTAGGATTGCACTAATACAAGTTCCCATAACAAATACTGTAGAGGTAAGCCAATATTTAAAATAAAGTTATTATCAGATGATATGTTATACATTTGATGCACCCACGTTTGATGACGTTTTTTGCTCGTTATGGTAAAGCAAAATCCAACAACTCTCACTATTGTGAAATGTATTAACATCCGAGGAACTATTTAAAGCTGTTTGGTTCGTGAGCAATGTTTAGTATTGTCTGATAATTTGCATACGTTCAAGCTAAGGAAAACGCTAGTTTTAGTCTTTTTAGTATGAATTTATGAGTCTCGAGATGTTAAAAAAGTTACTTTTAAAACAATTTACAGCAATAATACAATCATTTTCAGCACTTTTTATTACAAATTCATATAAACATTTCATTGGAGGTTCCTTACAAGCAGAGACTTAAATTCTGATATAAAGTTCATTTCAAGCTGCAATAACTGAGCTATTAAGAAGTATCAAATCAACGCAAATATAATTTCTTGCAAAGAAGTCGTAATATTCATCAATTTCGTGTACGAAAGCTGTGTATTAAATCAGGACTGATAAGGCAATTTTGGCAAATCTTTTCTATGACAAGTTTAATCTTTATTCCTCATTACAAGCTATTTAGGCCGACCCGTCCTGCAAATCGGCGAAATGCCTTTATAATTCCGGTTATTGGCAGGTCCCTGGCGAATTAGATGAACGTTTGGTCCTAATTGCAATATATCGATTACTTGAGAAATACTCGTTATAGAGGAGGGCACTTTAAATAAGTTCTTAAGCGATTCTGTTTAATTTTTCGACTTGTTCTCCTTTGGTATTCCTAGTAAATTAACCTGAGAAAAGCTTTACTTCTTTACACAGTTTGACAATTTGCACCTTGCAAAAGTCTTAGTCACCGAGACATAGAAACCCAGTAGCTGTGTAGAGCCTGGCAGGATCTCAGTACATAAATATCTGTCTGTGTATGTGTTTGTGTTTGTGTTTGTGTAAGCCACCCCGGGTGTACAATGCTAATTGCTGGTGGCTTGTATCCAGATATCCTCCTGGCATAAACTTCTGAAGACATCGCCGTACACCGCTACCTGTCTGAAAACCTAACGTTGTTGGAATTGTATATCTGTGGTATTGCCAACTCAAAAGAGGTTTGGAGATTTGCTTAAACAAGTACTATCAAGTAAATTTACCTGAATTGTTAATTTAGCAATACTCTTTTATACAAAACAGGTACAGTAATGTAGAAGGTAATGTAGTTTTTTAATTTGTGTGGTTCTGCGCTATTTTGAAGTGTTATTTACAATTTTTGTTGGATGAGTTATACGAATCATAGAATGTAAATTTCAACTTAAACCTGGATTAGCGAATATTCCGTTTGTTTGAAGTCATGTAATCTAGGCTTAAACTAAAATCATATAGGTGATGGCATATAGCTGTGAAATGTTGCCTTTGCCCAGTTGTAAAATGAAAACTACATCTGTTTACAATCTGATGTTACCAACATTTTCAAAGGTGTACAAAATGTTGAGAATGGGACTTAAATTCAACATATGTGATATCAGACCTCAATCTAATATTTTTTGCATTCTTTCGAAAAACGTTTGTTCATATACAACAAGTTAATAGTTTCTTAATTATTGAGTTGGGATAGATGCCAATCCTGCCAACCTAAGACCTCCACAAAAAAAATTGTATTCTTGATAAAATTGAAGGTAGAAAAAGATTCATTTAGAGTACCGTACTAGAAAAACGATCAAAGTCTTTGAAGCTTTAGAGTTTTGGATCTTTAATTTCCTCCACCGAATATCATCAACTTATCGTGTAATTACTTCCACCTACCTCAATTTTGCCTAAGCTGTCATTCGTAATGTAGCTTTTCGAAGCGGATGTTCGAGAAATTCCTACTCTCTAGACACTAGTGAGTGCACCTTATTTGTGTGCATGTTCGCCAATTTGCATGCTGCCGGAGAGAGGAGAGCGGCGATGCAAGCGTCTACTGGGATCTGTTCAATCACATGGTCTGGTAAGCTGCTGCTGCACCGATCCATCAATTATTATTTCTAATTTGCCTCCGCTTCCCACCCTGTTCTTGTTCAGCTTGTTGTATTTACTGCCACACCGCGGACAGAGCTTGTACCGGTAGCTCTCTCCACAACTCTCCACATCGCAGCTGACTGGACCTTTCCCACGTCGTTCTGCGGAGCAAACTTGGTTCTTAGTCCATAGGTCTTCAGGAAAAGGTGCATTCTTTTGTAATTTCCTTCAACATAAACGTTATGTAGTCTCCCATTTGAACGTGAGGAACTGAAGATTTTGAGTAATTCGTAGTTTTTGTCCACAGGCATTTGTGGTACCCTCTGGAAAAGTTTGCCAAAAAAGATTTAGTCATTTTTTTATATTAATAATTTTATAAAAATGACATGACCAAGGGCGAATATTCATAACCAAAAGTGGAAGTTGACTTTCCGTTTCATTTTTAACAAATAAATCTGAAGGTCTCTCGCCAAAAGCTGTTTATATGAACACTGCTGTTAATTATTAATTAATTAATGCTTCAAGTTTTCAGCCCCATACCCTACCGCATCGCTTGTTTCTGAGGTGCGTGTGGTATATGTTCATGTATATTGAGTGGAGGTGTGTTTGATAGTTGTTGATATATTACTCACATCTTGATCAAATATATAGCTCGGGCACAAATTATATCCGCAAACCTTAAGCCCCTAAAACACATCTGTTCCTTAAATGTTACGGGTTTACTCAATAAATTTACCCTTGCTTATATCAAACATTACCTACACATTGATAACTAATGAAAAAATACAAAAAATAAAGTAAACGATAAACCTCTAAAAATTTCTTTGGGATTTCACAATTTCATTGAAATCTAAGCTATCTATACGGTCAGTTTGGATATCTGTTCTACCAAACGGGTGCACAACGGAGCACAGATATTTGAATAATGCCTATAAGAGTTTCTCCTTATATAAAAGACAAACTGTCCAATTTCAATACTTTTGTCACACCCAACTATCTAAACCCCTAAGCATATCGTCTGATATTTCGTCAGACTAGACATTTTGATCTTTCATGTCTGTGCTCCATTGGAAAAGGCTATCATATAATTACATATCCCGCATCATTGCCAGGTGTTAAGGTTGGTACCACTGTAGGCGTGTTGGTCGGCAGTTCCCGCCATTGTAGATGGTAGCCATTACTCCAACAGACAGCCCCGCCGGCGTTGCCACTGCTACCAACCGCTCCTGCTCTACTACTTATTAATAGTTGTGATGTGAAACTCATATTGATGAATGCGAGCCATATTTTACGCTTGTTATATTGGTGCCCTGCAAGAGTGTAGGCTTGCAGGTAGCAATCCAATTTGAGACTTTTCCAAGGGCTTTCGTCAAAGAAGAAGACATGGGCGAGGTGAAAATGCAGCCCGAGTCTAGTTGTCTAGCCGCAGATGTCTTCGACCATAAGACAACTTGACGTGCAGACAACTTGACGCACAGACAACTTGATGTAGACAAGAAAGGATAGAACTTGACGATTTCGTGCCCGTCAAGCTGTACCCTCAGGGTTTTGAGAGGAGACAACATGACGATGAGGCAACCAGCAGACGGTAACCACCAAAATCTTAAGTTGCACGTACGTTTGTGTCATGTCTGGCTGTAATGACTGGACTGTAAGGTTTGTGATCTTCCACAATGTCCTTACAAGTGTCAGAAATATTCATTGCCATACATGAAGTAAATTTTTTTAGAGAAAGAAGCAAACACTTGATAGACTAATATACGTCATAGAAAGAGACTCACGTGCATTGTAATGTAGATTGTATGCTGTCAAAAAACCACGCCTACACTGGATTCAATATTTTTTTTTATGTTACACTATAGCTTCCAACTTACAATGGATGTGTGTGTGTTATTCACTCCACAGACAATTGAAAGATGCATTCCTGCCTGAGCAGGTTTGTTTGTAAGATGTCAAAACGATGTTGAACCCTGTGGTACCCCTGATGACATGAACTATATCGTGATATGTTATTGGTATAGTTTAAAATTAATCCTCACCAATACAGTTATGCCTCAACCAATCGCAGTAATGAGACAAACTACATAGATACACCAATAACGCTTAAAGCAGTAAAGTACGAACATTACAGAATAGCTAGAATAAAGAATAATAGTTAAATAGGTCAGTAATTGACAAAATTCGGAGCTATAGGTCCTCAACAAACTCATTACAATGCTTGTAAGGTATTAAGGCACAAATATTACAAAAAACTTACCAGTAACAAACAAACAATAGGTGCTTTATGTTTTCAAACCTACAACTTTGCTTCGGTACAAGGAGTGGATTTGTACATGAAGCATCACATTGAAGAAGCGACAAGACAAAGCCACGTTTGCTTACATAAACTGAGATAGAGCGCAAGAGGCGGCGAACAAATCGGAGATGAAACTGATAGTCCGTGGGTGATGAAGTGCGTACAGGCGTCATAGCTATCTCCTAGAACACCGCACTTCACACACGCACCGCACACCGCATGCTGCTTCTCCATAAACCTGCGTGGATATGCGGTCAAATGGTCATGGAAGAAGAAAATCCAGTCATTGATCCTAAAGGCGGTACATTTTCGGTGCAGTGCTATAGTCTGAGTTATGTTCTTTCGGGGCCTTGTAGTCGCACTCTTCAGGAAGACGTGCCCTTCTGAGCTAACAATTAAATAGATACATCTGGATTATAGAAGAGAATTAGGTTAGCCATGAGACTAGTCTAGCTAATCAGAACTTACAAGTACACTTCATATGAAAGACTAGAGCCAATTCTTAGAAGAAATTTACCGCGCAAATTCTTGCAGAAGGCAGGAGTCTGACCAAGCAGTGAATCAGTATAGCATTCTTTTCAGATAATTTTTTTTTGGAGTTATGCCTTTTGTGGTCTTAGATGAGCATGTTTTCGGAGCAATGCTTTTTCGGGGTTAAACCTATAAGAGCAATCGTTTTTTTTTTTTGGGTTAATACATTGAAGCAATGATTTTTGGGGTAAAGCCTTTAGGAGCAATGCTTTTTCGGGTCAAGACTTTCGGAGCAATGCTTTTTGGGGTTTAAACCTTTCGGAGCAATGCAACCCACCGTACGCACGGTACTGACCCATCGTAGTACGTCCTAGAATACCGGAATTCACAAACATACCTCCCCTTACCGCTTGTTGCGGCAAGTACACCACAAGAAACAACCAATAATACCACATACCAGAATATATCTCTAACGTTCCTGTAACGGGAATCCGTACTTTTATAACGTCCCGCATCGAACATACCATAAAACCGAATGGTGCTGGAACTAACAATTTGTGAACTAGTTTGTAACCCTTTGCCCACCAACGATGACCATATTTGCTCTTACAGATCCACTTATTATAATGTTGGGTATTAGGTTTTTGTTGTTTGATTTTATCTTTTGAAAACTTATATTTATTGCAATAATTTATCTAATCATTTTGATCCAAAGATTATCACTGTGGTTTGATAACCTTTAACTAACTTTACAAAATATACTAAGCAGTTAAATCACATTAATTTAGACATGATTTAAAAACAACCTACGTTGATGGGTTTTTTAAGAGCGAGGGAAGGAATAAGAGTCAGGTTACATTTCAAGTTGTAATTTCGTTCAATGACACCTCTCCAATCGATATTGATTTTACTGATAATTAATTTTTACATTTTAAACAATATACTGTACGTACTGTTTTATTTTTTATTTTCTCTACTGAACAAAAACACATGATTCAAAAGTTAGGCTTACTGTAGCAATAAGTAACGCCTAAATTAATGACCATTCAATGATTAAACTATATTTTTCAGAACATCCTCATTACGGCGACGCAAAATACACATTGTAATCATAATTTAAAAAGTCCAACATTCTTCACCGGGTAACGATTCACCAAACAAAGGTGCAGTTACAGTAATTGTGGTATTCCGAAACTGGATTTCCTTTCTAAACGCTACAGGCGCTTCCGTCAAACTCAAACAAAGAGCAATGTTGTTCAAAGTCCTTAAAGTTAATGAAGCCAGACTTGCGTTGGCCAAATTCTAGACTTATTGGTCACGAGGCTATATTGGTCCTTCGAGCCGGATGCATGGCCTGAGGTATAGAGAGGACCTCACGAGGTCAGATAGCAGATCTTTGGCGTGACTAAGTCAACGGATAAATATATGTTAACAATCCTTGATAAGAAAAATATGGGAATAGGTTATTCTATTGGTTTACTAACAGACTAGTCAAGAGACAATTGTTGTTCTGCATAATTTTATAGCCAACAATTCCGTCTATCAGTCAAGCTTAATATAAAGTATATATTTACTAATGACCAGTGTTACATAACTTTTTAATTTAATCCTTTTGCTAGTTGTATACAAACTTTATAAATTCATTAGGAATTATTTTACAACAATTAAATATATTTTCTCATAATATTCACTTCTCGAGTGGTACAAAGTATTTTTATACATAAAAAAAATTGAAATACATTTTGAAGAGAATTATCTCCAATAAACCTATTTGCTCTTAAATAGGTATGTTTATCTATTGTAGAGAAAGTTTTTTAACAAAATATAAATCTTTGACTGGCAACTACTGCAAATTTTTATAATATGATTATTAAACTCTGAGTGTGTTTGCACCTTAGAAAGTATAGCTTTACCCTAGCAATCCTAAATTCCCCTAGAGCAAGGCTGAAAAATATCCTTATTCTTAGATCCCCGAGCTAACGTGTAGCCCCAACGTTCCATTAATTTTTAAAGCCTATTGGTCGATAGTTTTCTCCAATCACTATACACAGCACCCCACTATGTTTCTCCTATCTCACTTTACTCCTTAAATCTACAAAAAACTATATACCATAGATTTTTCTATATCAAATGTATCCCATTCTGTAAATAATCCAAAATTCCCCTTTCTAAATCTCCAGGAACTTCGAGTCCACAATATCCTCACAAATCCCGGTCCAGAACCACGAGTAGGGCACACCGCTCCAGGTTACAGCCCGATATGGACTATCTTCTCTTCTCTTTATCGGACCGTGATTAAATCATAGTCCCGCGCACTATTTACTTGACTAAACGTCACGCTAGATGCTAGATAGTATAGAGCCTAGCTTAATTGAAGGTCATTTGCTCCGGATCAGATTACCGATAGTCCGAGGGCGACGCCGCTCCAGATACTCACACCTTGCAGGAGATACGCTGCTTATTATGTAAATTGTTTTGCACTTGCACGGATATGATCGAAATGTTAAATCGGATTGTGTAACGGGACTAGTAGACGAGACTGGGCAAAAGGTTAAGATTGTGTTTTTTTTTTATGTTCAGGGGACTTAAAATCCGTGGAAGACATATCTAAGTTCACTTCAGAGGGAAGAGTCAAGGGAAGAGATCTCATACCTTTGTATTAACTTACTTAAAATATTTTTTTTCAAACTGCAGCATTTTCTTCAATAGTTACTTTTGGTATTCAGTATTAGATTTCATACTGACTGAAATGATGAAAATGCAATAACCCCTCAGTAAGTTCCTTGACTCAGGTCTGAATGCAGAGAATTTATAACCACTAATGTCAACATATATTTTATTTTATGAATACGTTTTTTAGTCCTTTAGTCATAGATCTTAGTTGTATCAAAGTTCGTATGAATTGTTCCACAAAACGTAAGAACTCAACCTAATATTTGTTAAGTAGAAATCTCAAATAGGTGAGAGATGAACGAGCTCAGATCAACATATGATTGAGACTTGTATCTTCAAACTCCAATGCCAATAAAGCATTTCCTATAGCAAACTTTTCGAAGCATAACACAGACGTCATCTGACCACCCAGATCTCCGTTCTCTCAGACCATGACGTCATCGTTGTGGGAGCCATTGTTGACTCAGCTGTCATAAACTAGCTTTGACAGTTTGACAGTTACTTTGACAGTTACGTCGCCCGTTTCCGCCGTTAGTGTCGCCCAAGACGCGGTTCTCGACTCTCTTATTGACCCTTGGCCTGCCATTCCCTTGATCAAATGTCATCCGATGATGGTTCCAGGTTATGACTCTGCTCTGGGATCAACTAAGTTGTGATCCAAGTCCACTCTGTGTATTAGGATTCAGTACTGAACTATTTTGTTTGCACATTTAGGACACTAATTTTACATATCTTCAGAGGAGGTGAGAATCCTTTTAAGGACAAGGACATAGCGATGGACTCACTAAACCAACTTCTCATCTACTTGGGAATTAGCATGGAGCTGTTCGACATCCTACTTCAGGCAAGACATTTAAATTATGACACTAGCACTACTAAAACCCCTATGGGTATCGGGTGATCTACGGCGGATGAAGATCAACTTTGCAGCTTGAAGAAAAAACACACTACTTCGTTCCGAAATTATATTATTACAGCAGCGTAAGCATAATGACCTCATACGTAAATTGTTCCACTATTCCAATTATGTTTTATATATTGTCATGTCACATACAATACCTTTACGTTCACTTTGGTCGAATATATTGACTTTTCAAATATTGACCCGTTGGAAACCGATAACATCATACCCAAATGCCAAATTAATCGTTCCCAGCTCCCAAAACATCCAAAAAAAATTATCCACAAAAGATATATTTTTATATACATTCAAAGTGTAAATCTTCTAAATAAGTTTTGGAAGATCATCAAGATAATCAAGCAAAATAGCAGGTAACCTCATCTACATACATATTAATGTTGAACGGAAGCAAAGCAGATCCATTTATTATAATATTGCCAAATCTCGTCCCTATGTTAACTAATAAACTGTCACTTTTAAACCATTATATTTAATAACTATTAATCTTGTTCATAAATGAACCAAGAGAAATTTCGTTTCCACTACCCCATTCTTTTGTCTTGACGTGTTTAGGAAACCAGAAAGAACGTATAGTGTCCACTTACCAAAATCCGAATTTCCTTTCTGGACCCAAATTTATTTAGCAAGCCCAGAAATATCTCGACCGGACCAGACCATCCATGGATAGGAGCCATACACCACTGTGGAGAGTGACCTCCGCAGGTCAAAGTTCACTCTTAATGATGCTAAAGAAGACACTAACTCAGCCAGTTATGGTAAAGGGCTACCGAACCGCCATCTGTTCGTGTAATAGCCGAAATGGATACTTATCAAATTAGTAATGGCGTATCAAACTTTTACATTACCTTATCGACCTTTGCGAAATGTGAGTGAAGGACAACCGTGCAGATTTAAAACTTTTACTTGATAAATATCCAGTAAATCTTTTTTTATATATTTTATGAATTGATGAAGATAAAAAATGTATCTTTTATTTTACAAAAAGAAAACAAGATTTTTCAACCTTGAACTCTTAAATTCTTGAAACTTTTAAAGTTAGTTGGTAATGCAATTATCCTTGGCTTTTGTAAGTACACTTCTTATATTGTAAGATCTTAAGCATATTTTTACTGTATCTTCCATATTCAGGTGTAACTAAATAACTTTAAGACTCTTTGGGTGTTTTAGGTAAATACCTGAGTAGCATTAGCCCGGAGATGTTTAGTTTTAGTCGGTCGTAGTCATTAAAATGGTGAAATGATAAGAAATGACCGGACCACGTTAACGAACTAAGGCTTTATTAGATAGAAACGCCTTGAAATGAGATCTAGGATAAACATAGCTAGTATAAACATAAATAAATAAATAATTAAATAAAAATGCCTTTATTTGCGAGCGTCTTTCAGTACAATAACTGTTTTACAAAGTAACTCATGTCAATATAACTAACTTAAAAATATACAAAAATTATGATACAAAAACAGTGTGTATGACAAAACAAAACAAAATTATAATCTATATACAATACTTTACATCTTCTTTACTTTTCTTTTGAAAGCCAGGACCCCCAGCTGTTTTAGGTCCAAGGGGAGATCATTATATATCTTTGGGCCAAAGTAAGAAAGCCCTTTTCTACCCACTTCTAGTACTTTTGGAATTTGGAGCAAGGCGTTTTGCCAGGTCACACGTTGAGTCACCTCCCCACGTGCCACAAGCCTCTCCACCAAGTACTTAGGCTCTTGCTGAACCAAGACCCGGTGGATGAGGCTACAAGTCTGCGCCCTGCACACGGCACCCATTGACAGCAACCCCGCAGCATCCCGAAATGGGGATACGCGTTCCCCTAGCTAGTATAAACATAGCTAGTATAATGATAATAAACAACACACCCTTATTGGGTCTTCCTTTTTAGCAGAAGTGTTTTGGAACCACAATAGACCACATTAGAGCAAGTGATACCCCTGCCGCAGCAAACCTGCAGACTAAGCATTTGTAATATTTCCAATAAAGTATTTCCTTAAACATGTCAGATTTATTCCCTTATTTAAATAGTATTAGATTTAACAGGTGTGGGAATATTCCTCTGGGGATATTAAAACAAAAAGTAAATTGGTCCCTGTTCTCCATGTATACCATTAGACCTACGGTAAGAGCTTATTAAGATTATATGGGAAATCAAGTAAAAAATGAATAACTTAACCAATAGTTTTCCATTGTAGCATTAAATAAACTTTATGTAAGAGAGATTACAAAACTGTAATTTGGAATTATACGAAAACAATTGATAGAAGATAGAAAATGTATGTTTTTAAGCAAGTAAAAATTTAATTTTTCCTCGAAGCTAATTTCTTCTTGCACAACATAGTTGTGCATTCGCTTACCCCCTTACATCAACTACCTGTTACTTCATCTTATCATCTTATCTCTTGATCTTATCACGACCCGAGCCATCTTGTCATTCTGACGATTATCCTCCTGGTAATTTGTACAAAACTGTTCACGATCTGCGATCTTATCGTCCAAAATTGCTCTCGATCCCAAATTAGCCTGGGATCATCCGCTTATTTGCATGCGATTATGGCAATTTACTTATTTTATACAAGTGGGTCAAAGACGTTCACCGGGCATGTATATTAAGTAAATATACTGATACTTTTGACATTTAATTTATTTTAGGTTTAAAAAGGATAAATGAAACTGACGTACACGTATATTTAGGCATTTGTTATTGAATGTACGTTTAAGCTGACTGTGTGATGAATTACGAAATCAAAAAGGTCCAAAACACCCCAAAAAAAGGGTCTGAATACGATAATCTGCTTATCAACTGGGTTTTAACAGTATCAGTGGAAATATTGTTATTTATTGACCACAAAAGCTCCACCTTATAGATAAATACAGTGATATTTTTTAAGTATTGTATTTGGATATTTCTAAGAGAACTCCAAAATTACGTCAAATTCGCAATACGGGATGAAAAACTCGTCATAGCACAACGTATAGAAAATTGGGAAGAGATGTCTGAGTGTTGTTGCAATGAAATACAATCAAAGAATAGGGATGATTTAAGGTAAAATATTCCTTTAACATGAGTTTTTAAGCAGTGATTATCACCTTAAAGTTGGTGAATGACATTTAAATTTTAAAATTAAAACTCAATATCAAACAACATAGCCTTAAGTAAAGCATTTGATGTTCAACATACATGTTTTACTAGAAAATTTTATACCTATATATATATATATATTTTATAAATACAAAATAATGCAATTCCATGTCATATCGCTCACCATATAGTTTTGATTCTTATGCATGTTAAAACTCATTTTCTTATCCCTAGAAAAAACCTTTTACATAAAGAAATAAAGAGATTTTACATAAAAAGCGTTATTTAACTTATGTAGAACTGTCCGTAAACAGTGAAAGTATTGTATGTTTTGTTAAAAGGATTTTTTCTGGGAAAGAGTGTTGAAATAAAAAGAATTACAACACATTAAAACACATTAACATTAAAATTAATAACATTAAAATTGTCAATAGGTTTTTCCCATTAGCATTCCGTGCATGTTAAGGGATATTTAATAAATACAACTCTTACTAAATAAGATAAAATTCTCCATTTCTTTTCACACGTCTTCAAGATAAAATGAAGAAGAAAAACACACCAACACATGTCAGTAAATACCAACCAGTGCTAACAAACGAGACACGAGTGTATGTGAGCGACAGGTGTTCCCGCCAAGACTCGATCAGCTGATCGTGATAGTTGATCAGCTGATGTTGATTAATCGTCCTTCCTTGCCGCCAACTGTCTTCGCTCTCAGATCTCCACATACCACACTTTCACGTGATGGTATCAATGCTAATGTGTATTTTGTTTTGCTATAGAGTTTGTCAAGGCTATAGAAATAATCAGAAGGGCGTATATTCCAGGTTGAGAGGTTTCCTAGTTTTTTTTTTTTTTTTTTTTTTTTTTTTTTATATAGTTCGAAATTGATTGGGAAATGGGATTTTAAATGGCCATAACTAGAAAAAAATGTGGTATTAGTAACAAAGCTGACATCATTACTGCTATTTACAATAATCTAGCTCTCAGATGAGTTTTAGTTAAATTAGTTGAATGTCCAGCTAAATAGAGAAAAATCATATGTGTCGTCATAGTGAACTTAACATAAAATCAATCAAAGGATATAATAGTATATTATCACTAGGGCGTAAAGTTACTTTTTTTAAGTTGTGGAAAATGTGCACAGGTATAAAATACACTTTTTTGCCAGTGGAATGAACTATATTTTTCGTCATATTACAATATTCTTTAACAAACTAAGTAAGAAAACGAAAAAAAATACTTTATTGTAAAAATAACCTCTCAAATCAACTTTCAACTTGCTTTCAATTTTGATAATTCAAACAATCAGCTGTTTAGTAAGTGGTAAAATTATTTCGTCTATTACGTCAGTGTACATTTCACTATGTAGTCGGGGGGCAAACTGTACTCCGTGGGATTTTTTGTGAAGGGAAGGTAAGACAATGTGGAATCTCTTTATTATATGTCACATAATGGTTTAGTGGTGTTTACCTTCAAATTGCGCTGTTTGGTTTTATGACGTCGTAAATCCAAGATGGCCGCCATGTGTGATATCTATTCATTAAACTAATAATAACTCTCTAATAATAACTCTCCGTACTTACAATTTTGTTTACAACAGCTGACTTTTACTCCTTAGGGACTAAAGTCTTTTTACTCCCTAGCTTGGGAGTATATGAACTCTTTGTATGTTTTAAAAACGGTTGTTTTTGCTCCAGTATGACGAAACAATGATTATAAACGGATAAACTTTATTCAACAACCATATAATTGCGTTATCAGTAACTGAAAATCATATTTATTTATTTCCTTCAAATATTAGAATGATTGTATTTCGACACGAAGTATTTTTAAAGTTTTTCCGGTTAGTAAACAATTTCAATAAAAAAATCCTTTTGCAATGTTCTTTAGTTTTAATGCACTTTTTGAATACTGATTTTGAAATTTAACACGGTTAAAGCCTTATCAGGACAAGTATATTTTTCTCAGTAGTTTTCAATTTCAAACTATAATTGAGATGGTTTCGATTAGTTTTATTTGTCCATTGCAAGTATTATATGTATGTTATTAGATTCATGTTCGAGTTCGAATCTTGGTTACGTTACTCTTGCCAAATATATTCATGCATCTTAAAGCAATAAGGAATTGTGATTTAGATTCATATCTTATAAAATCTAAAATTATTTTGAAATTAACAGAGAAATTTTGTAAACTTACAAACAACTTATCTATTTGTTTCAGGTTTTTTTGTTCTTCTTTTTTTTCAGTCAGCTCAGCTCGGCCGGCGCTGCCAGTGCCAGTCTGCTGTGCAAACAAACAAACAGTTCAAACATGGTCTACGAACCATGAAAAACAAAGAGGACCAAATATGAGCAATCCAAAAGAATTCCGTAGATTATAAAGCAATATTTATGTCACTACATTTTAGATTTTTTAGTGTGCTGCCAACTACTTTGTTTTAAGTTAAAGTGCCTGCCACAAACCGCCGTAGAAATATAGTACAATTAAGAAATCTTTGTTCAAAAAAAGAAAAAAAATGTAAATTATTTGTTTGTTAGCCTTATTGTATCAATTGGACCTCACCGACAAGTTTTATAAACTTGGCGAGGCCAAGCTGTTGTAATTTTCATAATAAATATATTTGTATTTGTATTTAATTTTTTTATTTTGAAAAAAATTTTAAATGCATCTTTTACTTAATATTTTTAAGATTGTTTACAAATAATTAATCTGAAACAATAATCATATTCCGATTACAATAAATAATTAAACTTATTTTAAAACAGTGTTACTGGTAAAAGTCACCCGCAATTACATGCTATTTGTCTGGTTACAGCTATGACAAGATTGAAGGGGACTTGTCAACCCTTTGTGACCTTTGAACCTTTCAGAGGTCAAACAAAGCAGCCGGTGTCGGCGTCTCAGTGGAAAGGTCACCCAACTTTATCCTCAAGTGACCTCATAAAAACTTTCCCAGAGAGCGGTTAAAGTCAAGTGAAGAACTGAATGTTTGTTCCACCGCTGTATTTATGCAAACACTCCCCTTTGTATTTGATCGCGGGTCTGAATGCTAAATATTTAAATATTTTAACTCAATATGAAATTGTCTCTACTTAAACGTGACTTAGTGTGACTTAAGTGATAAATTGGTTTCGAGTACCTATGAACCTTAAAGATTACTTATTACTTACACTATCTTTTGTTTTACTTTCAATTCAATTCACTTATTCATGGCATAAACCAGCTTAAAAATGATTACATAATTTTGTACATGCGTTTATGCAATTAACAAGATGCAAAACCATTGCAAGCTACAAACAGGTATAATAACTTAATTATTGACAGTTTATTGCAAGATTTAACACTCTAGAAAAATCTTTATGCTCGTCAATTTAAAATAAGTACTCTAAAAGGCGACAAATAGTGAAGAACAAAACCATACAAAAGACCGGCAATTGTTTTGTATAAAACACGTATGAAATGCTACATAAAACGTTGACAAAGTTTTTATCTATTAATACCCGACGTATTAAGAATCTTTGTACTATTTGAGTAATGCAAACTGTTGCTGTTCATAAATTTTTCAAGGTCTTTGTTTTTTTATATTTATTTTCATGTAATCACTTACTTCATCATAAAATATGATAATTGGTTGATAGCCAACCACTATTCATCATTCGTTTCGTCATTTCGAATCGTTTCATCATTCATTTCGATCCTTTATATCGAATTACCGTCTTGTAAGTAAACAGTATAAATGTTAATATATTATTATAAGTGCTACTTGACGTATTTTTTGTGCTTTCAGGTTATTTAATAACACGAACGACGCTGATCAAGAAGTTATTTAACATAAAAATGTCCATGCGCATATTTTTTCTTAAAATACTTCATCCTACAGCTGTAGACGAATATCTTAATATCGTTAGTAGTTCGTTGCTTCGTGCAGATGATTTGGGTTGCTGATACAATGGACTAGTCTTCCAAATAAGCCGTTTTATATGACAATAGATAGAAATAACTAATTTAAACTAATAAATAATCTTGTTAAAAATACAAATATTTGATATGAATTCCTAATAGCCAATTACATACTCCCTTGTCTTAAACCATACAGTATCTTCCGACAGATTTCACTTCCAGGGTCCGTCTAAGACCTTCCACGACCTCACAACGTTTTACACTGTAAGCGACTTCGGTCTTTTCTTGGTTTGTATATTTCATTATAATGAACGTGCTGATAACAATATCGGCACAACAAAGGTGCACATTCCGGTAGGCAGGGATGCCAACAGCGGAAAGTACTTAGCAGGCCGGTGATTTACCATATTTAGGCGGGAAGAACGACACAGATATGGCGGGAACACGCGCCCGCCACCTCTCTTACCGCCCGTTGTAGTCTCCGATGTTGTAAACCTGTTTAAGTCCTTTTCTGCGCAATTTTTTTGCGCAGTGATCAAAAGCGCGTTTGCAACTTTGATGTAAGAAATTCTTTGTAATTAAGGCACTGTTTTTTGGTTCTTTGCCGATTTTTAAACGTGATATATAACGTTTAAAATTAGGAAAAATGTAAATTAGGGGCTTCTACATACAAGTACAGTATGAAGAAAAGAGTTTTAATAGAAAAACAGTAAGAATAGCAACAAATATCACATTTGAAGTCTAAGGGAAAGATTTAATATTCTTCCAAAGTTTATTATTGCGACTTTTATAGGTTTGGAATTTATGGCAAAGTTAATTAATAAATTAAAACAAAACACGTAGTACGTATTTTACATGAATGTGATAAAGTTTTAGAAATTAAAAAATTTAAAGGGTCCGGCATAAGGGATTTAATTCATGATTCAAGAAAAGGCATGGGGCTAAATTGTAATGATGTCATAACTGTTAATGCACTCGATTGAAATAGCTAAGGATATTGAGAGCCAGGTGGTGAACAGTAGGTTAAATATATACCTCCGCCGCAGCAAACCTGCAGACTAAGTTAATTTCAATTCGTGTGATTAGATTTGTACTAAAATGTAAACAAGACGTATTTATTCATCAATTGAATACCTACCTGATTCAGCAAGTACTTAGGTTTGCTGCTACGAGGGAGGTAATAGGTGTTTTTGTCTAAAAGTTAATAGCATATGTTGAAAAAACGAATTATCCAAATTTAATCATCATCATATTTAAGTCATAAATAAATATATTTAAATATATCATAAATAAGTTAAACACAAAAGTTTAATTTTTCTCCAAAAGATAAACATGGGAATCTTAAAACACCAGGTTTTTGGGATTTTTCTCCGTAGCCTTTCATTTAACAACAGCGGTTTAATGTACAAAAGTTTTTTAAGCTATACACGATTGTTTGGTTGGTAATCCGGCATTTCTATGTATTAAGGGTGAAAATTTAAAACCTGTTCAGAGATTCCTTTTAAGTTTTAAGCTTCAAAAGCTGAAAAATAATAGAGGTTGTTTTCATAGTTAAAATTACCTACCACTGATGGTTGAGGGGGTAAACTTGTAACTTTAGAGATAAAAAATTTATTGAAAAACAAATTAAAATAATACACGGTAAATATAAGGAACGAATTGCTGTATAAGAAAATTTGTAGGTAACAATCTGTATAATAAATCGTTGCATATTTTTCATTTTAAATACATTTGGGTAAGTATGGAACCCATTCCACCCCTATTAAATCTTGAATCACACAAAATGCCAAATAGAAAGCTTTAAACTGCAAGAAAATACCAGTATTTTCAGTATTTAAGTAAATAGTAAATAGTAAAAAAGTAAATAGTTATGCTATTTTTAATCTCTAAGCATGTCTCTGCCCAAAATGAATGCAATATAAAAATTACAATGCAGAATCTTAGCTGTGATTGTAACTAGGATTGTGTTGCATACGACGATGTGATCAAGCATTATAGTTCATAGGTACCAGCTGAGTACTTTGAGCCCTCTAATATAACGATAATATGAATACCAAAAAGTGGTCTGGTATTGGTTATGAAAGAATTTGAAGTTATAAAATTGACATCACAAAATGAAGCTCCACTTGATATGTTAAATACTAAACTTACCTAGTTTTCTCACTGTATCTTCTGCTTTGGTATTCCTTCGCCATTATTAAGAATCACTTAAATGTATTGATGGGAGATTTGTCTATACAAACGTGTATAGAGTATTCTTTCACCTTTAAGTATCTAAAAATGTTAGTTATGGAGTTTCTCAGCTTTTCCTGTTAAGTGCCTTTCCTAATTGTTTTATGTCTGTAAAAAAAATTGGAGTGAGGGCAAGTTTATAAGAATATTAGTTTCATTAGTGATATTAATATTCTACTTTATTGGTGAAGATTTGATTGGGTTGAATATGTAATTAAAATGTAAAAATAATTACTTCAAAATTATATTAGGTGCTATTATTTACATTAAACATTTACGCAACACTACAATTATTCTGGCTGTAAGCTTTCATTTGTATTCGTCATTTAAAAATGTATAATAGTATTTAACATTCTAAATCATTATTTAAAATCTGCATACACCAAAAGACTTGTTAAATAATAAATATTTGTACACTCTTTCATAAATCCAGAACTAATTACCATTCCTAGATGTTCTTTTAAATACACTAAGCAAATTTTTTAGATAATAATTGTTATTTTTACGGCATTTGTAACTAATGCACTAACTTATAGTGAGTACTGCATGTCAAAATATATCATCCTTACTATTAATACCGAAGTATTAATTACAACGTTAAACTATGATAAAAATTTGTGACGGTAGATAGTATATTGAAATCTGCCATTTGGCCGACACATTTCAATTTAATGTTTTTCTTGCTAAGAAAATAAAAATAAAAAATGTTCCTTGCAATCTGAGTAATATTATTGGTAGAGTCGCAGTTGACTAGTGTAGTTAAATTCTCATTCAACGATTAGCTTTTTATACTTACCTTGTTATACTAGTAGTATACCTTGTATACTTAGCTTTGATTTAATAACTCGTTTTCAAGAGAACTTTGGGTGAATTGCTTGCAGTTATTAAAAAATAATGAGAGTAACTAGTTATTTTAACATTTATTAGATGCGGTTTCTCATTAATAATTGCAGAAGTGCAACGTGTAAACATAGTAAAAACTTAAACATACATTTTTTACACTCTCACATAAACTCTATATATATTTTTAATAATTTATAATTGCTGTATATTATGTTAAGATAGTTATATTGACCTGAGTCACTCTTTAAAGCAGTTATTTGTACTGCTCGGAAATAAAGGCATTTTTATTTATTTACACAGTTTGGCTCATGAATTGACACTAATGATAAAAATCTAATGTTTAAATGAGCCATCTGTATACATAGTGCATTTTGAGTTTGATTAGTAATTTTTTTATATTTCCATTTTTTCGAACCAATAATTTAAAAAATCATGTTTTTCATAATAACCTTGTTTAACATTTAATTTACATATAGATTTCAGGTAATGATACATAATTCTATTTCATGAATCATTATTAAATCCATTTAGTTTTGCACTTTTTTTAGATGACTATTTTACCTTTCCCACAAATATTAATGAGCATAAAGTTTACATTCATCTTTATATATTTTTTATTAAAAATGTATTTCATCGATAAAGCACAAACCCATTTAAAAATCAATAACATTATAAAAAAGGTAAACGAGAAAATACGTACTCAAAACAACCTTCAAACATATAGCTACTGTGATGGTATAAGGTATAATCTTGAATAAAAATGTCAATGTAATAAAAATTAAATCTTTTATTTTCTACAGGTTTTTGCATGATCTTACACTATTATATTGACATGGCACATAAGATTTCACGTATCAAAATGGAATACATTTATCACAACCTAGTGAGTGTATGAAGACTTGTTTTATAAATTACCTAACAGAATAAACCGACTTGGTACATTTAACATACATTTTTTGCATGTACTTTGAAGATAAATCAACTTAACAGATCTTCCAGAAAATCATTATAGATTATGTTAAATATTATCTGGTTTTAATTTCTGTCGAAAAAAAATTATAAAACCTCTTACATGCAGTACCTTATAAGGTCTAACTGAAATATATAATGCTGAACCAAAACTTTATTTATATATACCATATGTCTCTACGTTATGATGAGGGTGGGATATACTCTAGCCCAGGTGGATATACTTTAGCCAAATTTTTAAAACTGAAATATACTGTATAATGGCAACAAAAGTACATTTATAAATACTAATAGTCTATTTTCTATTTTGGAATCGTGTTAAAATCATACTCATAACATAAAATCTGTACTCTAAAAGATTTGAAACTATATGCTTTCTTTAATGTAAGGAAGAGAAAGAAATCAAAATTTGAGGTATCTTAAGCAAGGATTGAAAAGTGGTGGTCATAGTATAGCATATGCATTTCTTTTGGTTTGGATAAATGCCTGAAAATGTTTTACAGAGTAGTATTTAAGAATAACAAACATTTTGTTATTTAGTTTATTGGTATAATATGTTTTTTTGGTATTGAATGTTTCTGGACACAATACATAAATTAAATAAATGCTTTATTATTGTATTTGTGAACACAACTCAATAGAAATGTGCTATTTGTTAATTTATCAAATTCTTTGTCTAGTGGTGACATATACAAATCAAACTATGAATTAACGTACTAGAGTATTGAAAATTGATTTGCTTATTATTTATTAGAAACCCGTAAGCTATGAAGGATTTTATATTCCATTCTAAGATTGAATAATATATTTCAGTATGAAATAATAGGATTTATAAATAGTTATTAGATCACTGTAACTTCTACTCTTTTATGACTCATACTGAAAAGGCAATTTAATTGACTAAGTTACTGCAATAGCATTTATAAAGCTTTTTAAATTGTTTATGAAACCACAATAGATAAATAGCCTCGATAAAATATCGATAACAAACTATTTACAAGTACTTACAGTTTATATCACAATGGACCACTTATATAAAAGCACACTTCAATGTTTTCACTTCATAAAACACCTGGAGTTCTACGTGATGAAGAGGTCGTCTAAATTAACTGGTGAAGGAGATAAACAATCAAATTCCCTCCAAGATATGTCCGGGTATTCCTGCACTTCCACGGGGGACGAGTCTTTAACTTGGGGTGGGAACTCTGTCGTTGCTGCACTGGTTAATGTAGTGTACGGGGGAAGAACTGCCTTAGTGGTCCTAGAATCCACCGCAGAAGTTGCTGCCAGTCTAGAAGTAGCGATAGACTTTGAGTAAGCACTCAAGTCGAATTTGAGAAGAGAAGGTGAACTCCTAGAAGGCGAATTGAGTGTTTCTCGTAAAAGAGGCGAAAGATCACATCTTGAAGAAGTTGACGAATGGTCGTCGAAGGAAGAAGAGATGAACAGCTGATCGAAGATGTCAGAGTGTTCACTCGTAGAAGACGGAGTCAAAGAATGTTCCCGACTTTGAGCTGCGATTCCGTAGTCACTAATCAATGATTCACCATCAGAGTCAAACTCAGCTTGTCTCAAAGCGTTGTCTAAAGCTGCGATGTACTTCATTGCCAACCGTAGCGTCATAATTTTCGTAGTCTTCTCATTGGGGTTTTCACTTCTAGTGTTGCAATGAGGCAAAACTCTTCGTAGAGCTTCGAAAGCATCGTTGATTTCTCTCATTCTCGATCGTTCCCGCGCATTGGCAGTTTTTCTTCGGTATTTACTCAACGGAAGAGATTTTTGTTTCGACCGCTTCTTCGATCGACCTCTAGGTCTCCAGGAGTCTTCGTGGTCGGAATCTTCGTCTTCTTTCTTCAACGACGCTCGAGGTCTCAGGGAATAACTTTTCTCCGTGTTGTTGTTTGGGTCGATCTCGTCCATTCCATCTTTGCACACTTCCATCTTATATAAAAAAATAAAGAAATTCAAGTAAATCACGTTAAATAAATTAGTGTAACAAATTACGTTGCATATTTTATATATTTTTTTTTCAAAATTAGTTATTTATATCACATTTTAAAATGTTATAACGATAGTAAAAAATAAACACTTTCTTCAAAAAGTTCGTAACTACTTTCACTTTCGTACGTAAACTCCGGCTCGCGTCGCGCGTGTGCTCACGGCGCGCTCCAGTCAAGCACTGCGGTTGTGAAGCTGCAGAGATGGGATAGGGGCTATTTTAGTCAGTGTTACAGCTGGTGCTGCAGTCTAGCGGACACTCGGTGAACCGCTTAACAGATCTTCGGTAATACCTAGCGTTAAAGTCTCCAAACGAGAGTCAACTATATGCAAAATGTAAAGGGGTAATACAGATTTTATTGATATTTTTTAAATTTAATTTCGTAAATAACTAAACTTAATAGATTAGGCTACAGTAATTTTTTTTCTTGTGTTATACTACTATATGTGTAATCTAATCTTTTTTCTTTTCATAGATCTTCGTGTAATGGTAATTCACTTTTGCAAAGTTTTTAAGGCTGGATGTTACGTAGTGTTACTTAGTATTGCAACCTCATTTACAACTAAGTATAGCGTTAATCACATCATTGTACATGTTTAAATAGTCATATTTCAATCCACGTAGGAATGTATCAAATCTTACACCCAAGGAAAATACAAAATGTAATTGTTGATTAGTTTATTTCCCAAAAAGCTTCAACAAAAGCAACAATTTAAATAAGGACGTACTTCCTTCCTCCCTTATTTTTTAATTACTTGGTAAAATGTGTAACGATATACGATCAACATTTGGGAAACATTTAAAATCAAAGAATTAGTTATCCTCCATTGCCACTTTAACTTTGAACTATTATTCAGTATGAACAAACGCTTTCTAAGGTGAAACTTAGTGGATTTTACATTTTGAATTTTCTTTTATGAGAGTTGAAGATTTGATGCGTTTGAATTAAACAAAGACATAACTATCCTCATTAAATAACAATAGCATTAATTTAAAGTAACCGTTCATATTACATATATTTCCATCGTCAGTTACTGTTGAGACCAATTTACATATAGTTTGTCAAACAATAATGACTAACTTTTATTGAACCATTGACCCGACGATGGAGTAATTTACGAAACTGCCGTGGTGTATGCCAGTATATATTTCGTTTTGATCACAAAATTCCTTCCAATTATCCTGGAGTGGAATACTTCAGAGAAAGTACAATCCGCCGATGGTTGGCGCCAGTCCAAACACAAGTATAAACGTCCGATGCTTGGACTGGACTGGACTGAGATGCTATCTCGGCGTATTCACTCCACTTGTCCCACCGTCGAGATATATTCATTAGTAAAATAATTAATACATCCGCGGTTTTCTAGTTTACGTTGCCAAGTACCAGTGAATGATCCAAGTAATTAATTCGATGAAAGTACGTGGACTAAAATTATTCGACGCAATTTCTTCAACAGGTTTGAAATATGTTGTGGTTTTCAACTGAAGGCGTATTTTTTGTTTGCTTTGTAAACTGGAACATATTTTTCAGTTTTCCCTATAAATATTTTGTATCGCAAGAGTTACGTAAAATAAGGTCGTGTTAGCTTGAGGTACTTAGTTTATGACTTTTAAGTACGAGAGCTTGTAAGTAAATTGGTGGGGTTTTCTGTAAAACAGTTTGCCAACAAAACATTGGTGTTAGAACTCCAAGAGTGTGTTTAAAGTTAAACTGTAGTAAAATACTATTAAATAGTGTTATTAGATTAGAGTTAAGGGAGTCTAATGACGACATAAATTTTATTGATTCAATTTGTTACAATAAGAGCTCCTAAATAAGTATTCTTCGAATGCCACTTTTAGTCTCCAAGTAACTTTCCAAATGATAAATATACCCTTGTCACTTACATAAATATTATGTTAGATCATGTTCAGCAGTATTTATGTAGACTAGAAAGTAATAATTTATATATTTGTCATAAATGTCTAAGTTCCTTAAAAATTTTAATCTAAATCTTTATAGTCGTCCCTTTATTGAACTAATTGTAAATGCTATAACACCAGTTATTCAATTTGGTAATAACATTTTACCTGATCTTATTTCTGTCCTTATACTTTTTACCTTATAATACGTACGATGCATGACCTTATCCCTAGCGATGCATCTTACTGTCTATAGATTTGACTTGAATTTTCCTTGGATCCAAATAGATTTGTAAAGAGTTGTGCTGTATTTTGTTATGTAAACACAATTCAAAGCTGGATTCCATTAGCATAATTGAGCTTCAACATTATTGGATTACCCAGAATCACTCACTTTATCTACGTAATTACTTAATAAGCTTCTGCATATGTGTCTAGTAAATTTCTGTATTAGAATATCGTTTTGTATCAACAAACACTAATAGCTTCGGCCGCCTCAGGCTTATAGTAAGGGTCAGTCTGAGTGGGCAGAAGGCCATGTGGTTATCTGATTGACATTTTGAAAGGTATCAAGTGTTTATTCTATAACAAGAATAAAATTTGAAATTTCTCGTTTAATTGTGTTAAGACTCCTGTCCCGTTTAGCAATGAGTAATTAAATTTCCAAAACACTCCTAAAACTCCTAAATTCCGAAGACTCTCTGAAGTATAAACACTTATTATTGACTAATCTTTCATCATACAATATTATTCTAAATTGTATGTAACCTAAATAAATATTCGTAATATTTGTTGATCTCTCATATTAGGGTGACACTAAAGGGGATTCGATGTATTAAAAATTAAGGTCATCCAATGGAAAAGAGAACTCTATTATTGGATGGATATTAACTTATTTAACTGCAAATTTGAAATAAAATAAAAACTTAAGGATCGGCTTTATTAAACTTCGTAAAGTTTATATATATTTCATGGTGCTCAGTTAATACATTAGCAGCCCTATCTCGTAAAAATCATATCACTGAGTAATATTACTTTAGTATGTGAAGTTTAAATCCTATTTTTTTCGAATCAATATAACATTCTTGTCTCACTAAAATGTTATACAAATGTACAATTCTTACAAGTCTGTTGTAAGAATGTCTGAAAATTGTATTACTACGCGAACTACAAACATTATATCGTCTTAACATTGCACTTTTTGAGCTACAAATGGTCAAATCCTTCAAAAGGTGGGACATACAGTTTAGGTAATAACTATTCAGATTATGTAGACCATGAAAACCCATTTTACGAAACAATTAAAACTATTTTCTAATCATTTTGATTCCATAATTCCTCCGTTAGTTCATTCTTCCTTCAGTTCATAATAGTAAGTTTTATTAATATTTGTAAACTTTAGTAAAACAAAACTATAAATTATTAATTTTACATCAAACCCGCTTAGCAAACACATGTCTAAACTCTACAAGATAACAGTAAGAAATGCACAACAAACTAATAACAATCCACAACATTGTCACAATACTTTACTCCATTCCGTGTGACAGTGTGTTTAAATGTTACAGTGTGTACTTTAGTAGCAGTAAAGAATGAGCACATTACCTCTATATTAGATTATTCGAGTGGGCCCAACTACCGCGCGCCCACAGAGTGTTGAAATACGACCGTTCTTGTCCCCCGGTAGCAGCAAACCTGCGTAGGTGGTACTGTCATGGTCCTGTTTTGTAAAGCACACAACTAATGGACAGTCCCTGAGTGCCAGTTTACACGTTTTGACTTGGAATTGTTGTTTGGGATTAGGAGATTTCGCTTAGTTTGTCTACAATTCACATTGTAATTTGTTTACACACTTGACTATCCTATCAAAACTCGATCAAATGTTCTATTTTTACTGGGGGTTTTTGTATATTCATAAGGTTGGAAAATGATACGTACCAAAAGAAAGAATATTTAGTTTGAAGTTTCGTTTTAGTCTTCAGATCTCAAAAGGACGTGTCGATGTGACAATCTCAAACTAAATGAGTTTGATAAGAAAGCTAAAAATTGTATAACCATTAACATACTTATGGACAGTAATATAGCATAAAACAATAAATTTCATATCAAAACACAACGGGTTCAATAATAGTCCGCGTACAGCATCAAACATAGAATTTCGTACATAGGATTTTATATCCATAAATTGAGTACGCTTTTAAAAATACTTGAAGTACTTTTTAAAATACTTAAAGGATACAAAACGTTTCCAAATGGTTTAATATAATAAGTTAATCAATTATTCATATATGGAAAATTACATATGTTTGATTACATAATAACAAATTATTCAACTTTTTTTACTTTTAGTTTTAAGAATAAAAGACGTAATATCATAAACATGTTTGAATGATTTCATTGAACTTAATTTATTTAAGATCGACTTCCCCTTTTTTCATCAAAACTACTTCATAATGAATATTCATAAAATTTTAAAACACTCATAATTTTTCTCTAAAAGAATTAACTTTTGGAATGAGGTTAGCGTTTCCTTGATTTGAAATTAGTTCTTTCACCTCCCGTAGAGCAGCAGTCGCCACATAACAGACACTGGCAGTCTGAACACACCAACAGGCAACTAATCAATGTCTGCCTTGGCTACAAATATTTGCCTACTTCGCTTGCTAATTATTTGTAGAAAGTTTGACATTGCTCTATAACTGCGCTAAAATCATAATTATACAACGAGATACATTTTCCCCATATTTAGTCGTTAACGTTTTGCTTTGTAGTCTTCGGACAATTGTTGTAGGCACCAGGAAAATCGCTACAGGGCCCAACACAATTGAATATTAATAAAAATTTAATGAAGTTTAGTTCAAGCTGAGTGAAGAATTAAGATTACAGTTATAAACAACTTATTGTTTTGTAGAAATAAATCAATATTTTCTGAATAAAGCAAATGTAAAACCAATCACTGTTTAACTTCGTGATCAGCATCGTACGTGTTATTAAATTTACGCAAATGTTTATTCGTCTATTGGGTCTGATGATGATTGGAGTGTCCAATCATTTACCGTCTTGTATACCGTCTTGTGAGTAACAGTATAAGCGTAAATATATGTTTTAAGTGTTATAATACGTTTCTTTATTTACTTTCCATTAATAACTGTTCTAATAAATTTGTGTAAGCTCTATATAATTTCGTAGATCAAGTATTGGTCAACTATAAATTACTGTTTTACGTTTCGTTTTTTAAGATGTGTGTGTCGACTCATATATTATATTTGATTTCCTTGATTTAACCCACTTAAACGAATTGTTTTATTTGCTTTGATATTTTTTTCTATCAAGTAAAGTTACCTAATTGACTTAATCTGCTAAAGATTACAATTTTATCCTTTGTAGATTCTAAGCCAGATTTGTGACCATGTTATTGTATGTTATGGTAGTTTATGTTGTTTCATACAATCCTGACGTCAACAACCATACGAATTATTAATACAAAATTGTGTTCTTTTAACCCAACGGTGGATATAAAATTCGAAACATTCCTTAAACGAAACAGAAATCAAGTGTTTTATGCTATAGGTACAGTCTCAATACAAATTGAGGATGGAATCAGAATCCATGTCTTAAAACTTTATGAAAATTTGTTTTACTTTAAGATAATATGTTTTAATTTTAGGCAATATACCATCGGCGTTATTGGGTTGTAAGATTAATTAACCTCATTTTCACACAAACAAATTCAACAGAAAACATTAATGTTTAAATTTAAGTTAAGCTGAATGTAACTACGTACAAATTCAATGAAATATTTTGAACGTGATTGAAAACTCCTAAAATTGTTTTCAGGCCCTGATTTCAGAGACACTTAACTCTCTGAAGCCTCCAGTCTCTGACTCGCTGATCATTCTGCAATCTCTCCTCCATGAAGCATTTATTTGTCGACTAAATTTATGAATAGCAGAGATAATGATCAATGAATGTCCCAGTCATCAACGGTATGGTCCCCATTAGGGATAATTGCACCTAAAGCTTTGAGATGCCGCCAGTTTCAACAGAGGTTTACATCCATTGTGAGGCCTGGGGTGCGTAAATCTACGTGCGCACTTCCTGATTTAACAGTCTTTAATGTCGTTTCTCCAAGACTTGGTAGGAGGTCTGGCATGTCAAGGTACTTGAAAAAACTATGGGAGTGCAATTGTTTGAACGTAGGAAGTTTTCAGATAGTTTTGGAAGCAGTTTTTTCACCCAAAGTACCACTTTAGATTTACAAACATACTACCTAAGAGAATTTAATAGTTTTTCCAAGACTAAGTAGGCCTGTGATGTCGATTTGCTTGAAAACGCTGAGGAAAGTGTTGAATTATTGTTTAAACTTTGGGTGTTTCCAGATAGTTTTGGAAGTTAATATTTGACCGAAAGTAGCACTTTGCGTAAATGCACTAACGTACTTCCTGATTTAAAAGAATTTAAAGTAGTTTTTCCAAGACCTTTTTAGTAGGACAGGGGTGTCAAGTTGTCTGAAAACATTGAGTTGATAGTGATTGTTTTTTTTTTTTTTCATACACTTTTGGAAATTATATTTTGAACGAGATTAGCTTTTTTTGTGAATCTAAGAAGGTACTTACCGATCGATATGAGAGACTTTGATATAGTTTCTCTAAAGTCTTGGTAGGACGTCTGGGTTGTCAAGTTTCTTGAAAACGTTGCAGGAATGTTATTTGAATGTTATATGAACTTAGTATGGCATTTTCAGATGATTTCGGAGTTATTATCAACAAGAGTAGCACTCTTGTTAGCACTCTGTGTAAATGTATGAACTTACTTCCTGACATCGTTTCTCTAAGACGTGGTAGGAGGTCTGGCTGGTCAAGTTTCTTGAAAAAGCTCGGGGAGTATTATATGGTTGTTTAAGCTTAGGGGGTTTCAGATAGTTTTGGAAGTTATTTCTGAACGAAAGTAGCAATTTACGTAAATACACGAATGTACTTTCTGATTTGACAGACTTTAAAATCGTTTCCCTAATACTTGGTAGTAGGTATGGGTTGCCAAGTTGCTTGAAAACACTAAGGGAAGTGTTAAATGATTGTTTGAACTTTGGGTGGTTTCAGATAATTTCGGAATTGATTTTTGATCGGAAGTACCACTTTCTGTCAATCTACGAACGTACTCCCTGATTTAAGAGAATTTAATATAGTTTTTCCAAGACAGTTAGTAGGTCTGGTGTGTCAGGTTGCTTGAAAACACTGATGTAATGTTATATGACTGTTTAAACGACCTATCGGAAGTTATCTTTTACCCAAAGTGGTGTTCTTCCTGATTTAACAGACTTTAACATCTTTCTCCAAGATTTTATAAGAGGTCTGGGGTGTCAAGCTGCTTGAAACAAAAGGGAAGTGTTATAGTTGTGTAAACGTATAGTGTTTTCAGATAGTAAATTATTTTTTGACCAAAAGTATCATTTTTATGAAGAAACAAATTTTACACTTTTTGTGTGGCTTCAAGTAGCTGATGACATCAAAATCGTTATAAAAAATCAAAATGGTGGTTGTACGGGTAAATTTAGATTTTTGGAACGTGTTAACGTTATAGTTGTCTTTGGCTCAGTAGTCCTTAAAAGGTCGGTAGAGTTCGTGACACTATAAGGAAGTTCTATAAGTATTTGATTACTCACAACAATTTGCAACTTTCATCTATAAGGTAACTTCCCACATGCTTACCTTCGTACACGAGGCACGTCCGAAGACACAGAACCACCATTACAACGAGAATGTTTACAGAAAATGCTCAACTATAGTCGATGATCTTATCTTATAATATCTCTCTGAATACAAGATAAACATCTACCCGAGGTGGTATGAAATTACCCTGTACATAATGAAATATTATACTATAAAACGTATAACTTTTAATCATTGTGTTTCCCTAGGCTACGATACATACGTATTCCTTTAGGTTAATGGTATAATAGAAACTAATACATTTAACCGTCTTATTTCCACGGAGTATATACATACATTAATAGTGTCAATGCTGGTACAAAAATAGACATTGACACGGTCAATAGAATTTTACTTAACATTTCTATCATAAATTAAAAGTTAAAAAATTGTCCAAACTAGTTAATGAGACAAACTAGTTAAAAGTTTAACATGGTGATTTAAAGGTTTTTAGAGTAAAGTTTCTTTACATGTAGGGATCAATCTTTAGTGTGTCAAGACTTTCTGATGGGTGGGCAATGCATAAAGTACCATACGTAAATTCAGACATGCATGCATATGATACTGCATTTAATTAGCCATACATGTTAATCATAAAATAAAATTATTTGTAATCAATTTATTTTGTAAAATATTTTAATATTTTAATTTCTTTACTAGACCACTAAAACAAATTATATTGTTACATTTGCTAGAGGGTATAATTGTTATTCTTCCGTGATATAATAACTAGGTTTAAGTTTAGATTTACATATACAAATACTTTACCTTTAAATTGTAAAGATTATTCTATACCTATATGTCTTTCCTATAATATATAAATAATGTTTGCTATGACAAATATTGAATACAATCCTAACCTAAATACAAAGCAGGTTTAGTTCAAAAATTATGTAAAAAAATAATAAAATATAAAACTAATACATTTACTTCATTAGATCATGTTTCAATAATTTGCCCTGACCTTCCTATGCACGATTCCTTTTCCTACATCAATAAAAGATTGTTTATTTACCTACATGGCAATTCTTAAGTTTCCTACCACCTTCCATTTGAACATTATTTGCATTTCAAATCTCATCATGGCCTTTTGTTCGCAGACTAGAAACTAACAAACCATATTGTGCTTGAACACTTGTAAGAGTTTAAGTGTACTTGTTTGGACGTGTGTGGTCTTCTCATGTGCCGATACTGCGTCTCCAAGCCCAATATAAATGTAAATATTTCTTTAAGTGGAGTCGACGGTACGGACACCCGACGCTCCGCCGCTTTTATTTCGTCTGCATGCATTTAAATGGTAAATTACACCTTAGTGCACACCTTAAGCTGGTTCTTTACAGTTCAATATTTTACAAAACTAAGGGTTTCTTTGGTTTCCGATTTCTTTTTCGATTTTGATTCTCTTAGCAAATGGACATAATTTTCAGGCGTTTGTTTAGCATGAAGATAGGATATTGGTATTATTTTGCTTGAATTCCATATTCAAAGGTTTGGTGATCAGAGGTAGAGTATATACGTTGGAAACTGTTTTATACTCGGAATCCTTTTACAGCTGGTCTAGTGGTCGGTTATAATCCCGCCAAATCAAAAAAGACCATGTCTTGACTATCAATTATGTGCTGCCTAATTTCATTAGTGTTTTTCTTTCCAAGCCAGTACAAATATTTACTTTTTTTAAATAAGGGCACAAATTCTGGTCTTCTTATCCCACCCTTCTTCATACACACCTCATTAAGTATTTATGTACTTTGATAAGTTTTATCTATATGAATATGAGTTAATACTGAATTAAGCGAGTAATTATTTCATATGTACCAGAAATAAAAAAAATATTAGTTTGGAACTAATTAAATTCCAATTTAAACCCATTGATCCATAAAGATGCATCTCAACTGTTAGAGATTTACCTCACATGAAATATTCATGAATGCTCTTGAAGTCAATTGTCATTGAGGTGTCAATCAGTCGATCAGATAGAAGTAATAAAACAAGACGTGGAATTACGACCCTAAAATCCGTCTCCAGTGATGAAGATAGTGTTATCTGGCCCATGGGTGGTCTAAAAGTCTAAAGGTCTAAAGGTCTAAAGGTCTACACGTCTACAACGCGAGCGGAGAGGTGTTTATTAGCTCCAATTAAAACAAACCCTTTCTATTCATGAAAGTAGTTCAGCTAGTTTAATTACTTGTTTATAGGAGCATACCTTGTAAAGGCATTTTAAGCTTATAAACTATCAAGAATAAATGTAGTAGTGGATTTCAAATTATCAATATAATTTATGTTTTTGCTATAGCCATTCCAGTGACTATTTACATATATATTGATCTTATACTGACTATTGACCTATGCTTCCATTTAAGATTTTCTTCCGACTCCTTGCGGGACGTTGCCATGATATGACAGAAAATTCATAGTTCCTTGAAAAAGTCGATTTTTAGGTGTGGTGTTGATGTACCAAATCTTATTGATTTATCTGTTGTCGTTTAGAAAATATAAAGCCCGTGCGGAACTTTATATACATCCTGTATAAATACTACTGATTTAAGGTACGATAAATAAAATTTATATAACGCACCATAAATATTAAAAGTACTGTGATACACTGTTTAATGGCAAAACAAACTTGTATGTTGGTATTCCTGCTTTCTTTACTTCATTGTCGATCAGCTGATATGTATAGATGCATAGTTATCTATGAGACTTATTTTTAGGAATTAGTTGTAAATAACACTCAACGCGGTGTTTAGTAATGAATATGATATATTTTAAAGTTTTATGTGTATAAATACATCGTACATTTATATAACATGTTTATACGTTTTATCTATACGCAACCTCTTCGTATGTTGAATTGATGATAGGGTCTGACGTACTAAAACCTTACTATAAAACAAATTCTGACAGTTCTGGCTCTGTCGAATAAAAAACTAATTAGAGAATTAGAAAAGGGTAATAGGATAATAATAAAAAGATATAATTTTCCCACAAAAGAGCACAAGGGGCCGAAACCACACCATCAAAAGAGTATTTCCTTCTGACTACAAACAAATAAATAGTGGAAAAAGTTAACTTACTTTCAGCGTACTATTACTGGAAAATGTCAGTTCTTGATCATAGAGCTTTTATTAAATGGTCCTGGCTATATGAACAGCTGTTTTTAGTCAGTAAACAGCTGTTTTTAGTCAGTAAACAGCTACACAAATCTCCTTGTATTCTTCTCTGAACATGCATGGTCCTGGAAAATAAGCACACAAGTCACCCGTTTACTGATAAAAAAAATAAAAACAACAATCAATACAATTGTTTGTCGTTAATAGATCCAATACTACAATAGACTACTAACAATTCCATTGAAGACTTGATGTAAATGTTTACACATACTTATCTACATCGTCAGATAGTCCTATTGCAGGAGCACGTTTCCATCACGTAAAGCTACTCTACAACACTACACGCCAACTCTATCTAGATCTCGGGGCACGTGACGGACGTGCAGACGACACGAGCAGTGATGACGCAATTGCGCCTACTGGAACTGAGCCATCCACGCGACTGCGCCATCTAGATACGCATAGAACTCATAATGGCTATTATTTTTTATTCCTCTAGGGGCCCGGAATAGTGTTTCACCTTACTTCAGTAGGTCCGGAGGGGGTTGAGGCATTATCACTTACATAAAATTTATTGGTGACTGGTAGGATTTGACCCCGGGACTTCGGGAATCAAGTCCCGGGAACCAAATCCGCTATTCAAACTTGAGTAAACTTCAATTTATCTTTTGCTTTTAGGAACTGGGCCGAGATGTCTAGATAATTATTGGGATTTTTATACCCGATTCTGAAAAAACCCAGATATTTTGTCAGTGGCAAACTTTATTCTTTACTTCTCCTCACTCAAATTTGTTGTATAGGCGTGATAGTATACTTCTTTATCAAGTTGCCACTTCTCAGTAGAGTATCTTTTCACATGAGGATCACAATGTTATTACCTGCTACAGTGGGAACGACACACGTACGTGCTATCACTACAGTAAGGCAACTGACTAGCAGTAGGCGACTATAATGGGAGTTGCTACAATGATAGTGTGTGGGTCTGAACTTTGACCTGGGCTCCTTAGATAATGCAAGTAACTTCTAGTTGTAAAGTATGTGCAGGAGTTAGTATTATGTAGCCCCACGAACAAACTGTGGTTTTTGAGTTGATATCAGATGTATGGAACATACTACGACGTCCCATGTAATGTACAAATTTGAAGCCAAGAAAATAGATAAAGTTCAGAACCAGAGGATACTAGCATTAATTATGTGCCACAACTTAAGGTATATACTGTAGTTATGGTCAATGGTACTAGTGTACTGGGTTGAATAGTCAAGCATGTTTCTTGAAAACCATTTTTCTCAGCTCGTGTTCATCGCAGGGAAAATCTACGTATATTGTTAGTAAGATATTTTCCTGTAGATGTGCAAAATCCCTTTATAAAATTAAAATTGGCTCAAAATCAGCACAAAAATTAATTTTAAATTTAAAAAGATTTACATGGGCTTTATGGGACTTTATAACAACGATATTTAAACTTAAGATAAAAAAAAATCGAAGAAATTCCAATAATTTCTTCAATAGACTGGGGTGAAAATACAATAAAGAAGTCTGTACATTACATATTTTTTGTCAATATTTCGACCATTGGACGACTTCTAGTATCAAATAAAATCAATGCAGTATCATAGCAAACAGCTCAATTATTTATCATTTGGCAAAGACCTTTGCCATTAGTTGGTAGACCATCTCAACAGATTGCACAAAATTTTTGGTTTTAAGTTTTTAAATTACATGGAAAGTCTATTCTGTGTTTAGTCAATCGTCAATGATGCTAAAAACTTACATTACCTTACTACAGGTACAATAAATACACAAGTGAATGAAATATTGTTGGTTGGTAAGAACAAAATGAAGAAATAACAAAATACGAATAGAATTAGTGCACAAAACTCATTGAATAAAATATTGTTGGTTGGTAAAAACAAAATGGAGACAGAACAAAATACGAATAGAATTAGTGTACAAAACTCATTGAATAAAATATTGTTGGTTGGTAAGAACAAAATGGAGAAATAACAAAATACAAATAAAATTAGTACAAAAACTCGATGCCTATCAGTGCATAACCATTGATGAACTTGTTCGATTAAATCATCCATAACCTAGCTTTTAAACACTATTATACATTCAAAATGATGAATTCGTTTTATATTAAGCCGCAAGTCGCACTGTCAAGCATGCTAAGATCACTGACGCCTTTCTAGATTACATACATCACACGAAGACGTGTATATATTCCTCTCTATGCGACCTCTTGCCCTGTGACCTGATATTATCACACTCTGTTGGCATCAAATCATTATAAACTATGTCTTGAGATTCTACATACAACTATGGTCACTGAAATGCAAAATATAGAAGACCGCTGGACATTCAAGAAATAGTGAAGAAATTGCCATGGTCATTATGAACTGAAATTATTAAGTTTCAGCTTTTGGTTACAGTGGAATAAAAAAAAAACAATCCGAAATGTTCCCGTAATTTCTTCCTCAATGGAAAAAAAAACTAATGTAACTGCATTGTGAAGTATCACAAATATTTAATACTTTTGCATGTTCTTTTTGACTTGCAAAAAAAAGAAGCCACTTCTAATATTATTTCTAAGTTTGTCCTCATTGGTAAATTGTCCTTGGATGTTTTTATAATCCTTGGTGTTCCACGTTATTTTAGATTTTTAATTAATTCTACAATGCGTAATTTTCCCCAAATAAAAAGCTGTAATAAATGTATTACCAAACTAAAATTATTAAAACAATTATCAATATTTATTATAAGTATAATAAGTATTAGGTACTGTTTTTTTTTTCATGCCAAACTATATTACTGTTGTTTTTAAACCAATTAATGCACTCATTTATTGGCTTTTTGTAACTTTTTCAGTACAATGATTTTGTCTCCAGAAACAATGTCAAAAGTTATATTTTTATTAAATACATGCTTTCATACATGTTTTAACGAAAGTTTCAATTTTTTTTGCTAGGAAAGTGTCGACTAGTTGTATTACCAGTTTGCGCCCTTCCGTTTTCTTTGCCCTAAATCTATCTTTGAAAGAAGCGATTCGTTACTGATATTTCCATTTACCACAACGCACATCGTATCATGTACATCTTCAATCCACAAGTCCTGTCCAAATCTCTCATGATAAGGTGGATCTCACACGTTGAGTTTAAGAGAGTCTTGTAGCGATTTGACAAGTGTAATCTGTACAAGCATTTAGTGCTGGGTACGCTGATATCTGGATAGAGACATCGATGTAATGGAGTTTTGATGTTCCGCAGACGTGCTTGGGAAGTCAACCGCCAGGAGGCGCTGAGCGTGGGCGAAAATGCAGAGGACTTGGATAACTCTGTTAGGGGAAGAGGAATTAGTACGAGAAGAAGTTGTGAAAACAAACATGGTAGTATGTAGTGTAATTGTTGCTAGGTGCTAATGCTGTAAGTGCTTATTTTCCTACTTCATGCAGGAAAATAGCATAACACCGAGGAAGTGCTTCGCCTCGATCATTTAACACGGGCAGAAAAGAATGACATTAGAGCTAGTGACGAAGTATACTTTTTCACACTCCAGATGCTACAGATGTTGCTAGCTGCTTACCTCAGCTTCACCTCATTGAACGTTGGATCCGGAAATAGTTTAGCCCTAGAAAATTTTCTATTTCATTAACTCTATATACAATCAAAATGTACAGATTAAAATTTTAAAAAATATTTTTCAATCGTACTTTTATATGGTGCAAAATAATGTTCTATAGGCCTATCGTAGTTAAAACCCTAGCCGTGTGTGTTCACCTAAGTCCTAATGTATATACGGTGTTAAATATAAAGATCGTATTGAAAATATTATTATGTCAAAGATGAATTAAGTTATTGTCTTTCAACAGTTTTTAACCTACAACGTTTTGATTGTTTTTCTATAATGGCCTCAAAGGTCAAAGGAGTATTTAGGTACCATAATGTATACTATAATGACAAATAACATGTCAATACGTTTTGTTTAAAATCGAATTATACTGTACGATTAAGTTGAACGTATACTTGATTGTCAATTAAAAAGTAGTACAAATGAGCAGCTAGTGAGGACTTCTTCGATATATTTCCACTATTTCACAATTATATTAGTAAACAAATGTTAAATACCCCCGCCGCAGCAAACCTGCCGACTAAGCGAATTTCCATTTCTCTGAATTGATTTTCAGTTAAATATATTTTAATAACATTAGGTTTAACGAGTACCTAGGTTTGCTGCTACAAGGAAACTAATAAAGTGTGTTTTGTGGTAAAATATTGATAGCTTAGTACAAAATAAATAAATTTGCCAAGTTTGATCAAAATATATCCATAAACAAGCAAACTACAACATTTGACAATATTCTCCATAAGAACAACATGGGAATTTTAAATTTACAATTTTTTAAATTTTCTCCGTTACTAATAATCGAACAAAAATACTTTTATATACTAAATTATTTGTTTTTTTAAGCTCTTTAAAAAGGTCTAAAGAGAAATCGGGAAATTTGGTGTTTTGAGGGTCAAAAGTGAGAAAAACCAATTTTTACCCCATAAAACCCCCCGTAAAGCCCCGTTCTCATGGTCCGATCGTGCTGATTCGCGAACTCATTCAAGTTTATCCCGCTTTACACCTTTAAACCAAATTTCATCAAAATCGGACAAAAATTACTCAAGTTATCGCGTTCACGGACGTATATATATATATATATATATATATACATATATAAAAATTTGAACGAATGGTGTTTTTGGCCTCTGGGGACATCAAAATGAAAAAGTAAATCGGTCCCGGGTCTAGGTCTTACCGTGCCACCTACGGTAATAGCTACTTCCCTATAGGGAAATTCGCTAAAATCCATTCAATTTTTCTCAAACGAAAATATTTTTAGATCCTGCATGGAGAAATCATCAGACGGCGAAAATGAAGTTTTCTTCCCTCAAAAGAAAAGCGTCACAGTCGATTTTTTTTCACTTTTACCAGTTTAGTTTTTTATCATATTCAATTAAACTTTTCCGTTTCTCTAAAATGTCAGCTAGCTAAAACAGGCATTTTACCCTTTTACTGTTATAAAATTGTAATCGGGTACAAATAAGTATTTTCAGAAAAATAACCCAATCACTACACCTCAGTTGGGAACATAAACTTTTTATTCTTCAAGGTCCTAGCCCGGAATCGTACTCCACATTTCAATAATCTAGGTTTAGTTGAGTGAAATTCCCACCTTATCAATTGATCACTTAGCCTAAATCCATTTGTGATTGGCAAGATTTGATCCCGGAACCTTGGGACCAAAGTCCCGCTTTTACACTAGACCAGCTCGCCCTCTAGAAGATAACATCAACACTTGCAACAATCATTGAAGGGCACGCGATCCACAGCCCACTTGAATAGTTTCTTCGTTGCAACGATAAAAAGTCGTGGCACGTTCGTCGTCCGATTGCGACTTGGTCAATGTTTACGTCTTTGTCTTATCTGTGTGTTCGTGTTAGCGACATATGTGTGGGTGTGTGTGCGTGTCTTGGTGGAAGCAATAAAAACCTCATCCTCCGATCACGTATCTCAAACACCCCTATAGGGGTTTTAATTGGCTTTTTATGTTTACAAGCAATTAAATGAATTGGAATTTAGATAAAGGCAACGCCTTGAACGCGTTGTAGCTTTTTATCTTGCTTTATATATTTTATTACTTTTAGGGTTTTCTATATACAACCTATTTAAACCTATTCATTCGTCTATTGGGTCTGATGATGATTGGTGTGTCAAATCGAAATCGACCACCACATACATATTTTATGTATTTACCGTCTTGTGAGTCAACAGTATAAGAGCAAATATACATATAATTATAAGTGTTACTTGAAGTATTTTTTGTAATTTCAGGTAATTTACACGTACGATGCTGATCAAGAAGTTATTTAATTCTATATGTAATCAAACATTTTCAACAAGTAAGTAGACAATTTTAAATTAAAATGTTAAACAAATGCGTCAACTCGAGTTTCATTGTGTTTGACGAGAACCAATGCTATAATTCTGTTTCTAAATGACATGCATTGATATATATTTGACACGTTACAAATCCGTTGTTGAACAGTCTGACAGGATGGAGTAGTTGTAATTGCAATGAACGGTCAGAGGTTAAAGGTTAACAGGAGAAATTCCTCTTTGCAGATTACAAGTCAGTACTGTGCAAACGCATACCACTGGAATGCTTACACGCAGCGCACACTGTGTAAAAAACACACAACTCATTGCGGTGTTGCATTTCTATTGTAAAAAATGTTTCTAAAGGCATTTCCTGCTCACAAAATAGTGAAATGGATTTTTTTGTCTGGTTGCGGCATTATAACATAGATACTATTGGTGATTGGCGGGATTTGAACCCGGGACCTCAGGCACCAAAGTCCCGCGGTCTACCACTAGACCAGCTCGCTCCCCAGTCAGATGGATGAACAGATATCACGTTTTTGTATCTTTATAGTTAAATACAAAAGGATCAGCAGAACTACTATACGTTTTAGTATCAGCAGTTCTTTGGTTCACGGAGAGCAAGTTGGTCTGTTGGAGCCCGAGGACCTGGGTTCAAATCCCACCATATCATCAATAGATTTATTTGATAAATAAAATTATAAAATTGTTCTTGAGCTTAGAAAGAATTTCACAGAATTTATGTTTATAGAGTGTAAATTGGGAAACCCCATTTTTACCCCATAAAACAACTATAAGCCCCCTTATCCTTAAGTCCGACCATGCTGGTTCGTGAACAAAATTAAATCAAAATTATATTATTTTTGCCATAGCTATCGCGTCAATGGACTTTCATATGCATTACCACAAATTGGGTTTTTGGCCTCTGGTACATAAAAACAAAAAGGAAATCGGACCTAGGTCTTACTATGAGAGTCAGGGTAATAGCTCATTCCCTATATGGGAAATTCGCTAAAAGATACAGTACTTACAATCATATGACTTACACATTGATAAAAAGAGTTGTAGTACAATGCTCCCAGGTGTGATTAAACTTGAGGAAATATCACTATACAAAGCAACAATATCAGTACAATGAAAAACAGCTATTGTAAATTAATGATATCAGTTCACAGTTAAGACACAATACTTTTGCAATATGTTGTAGCACACTCCTTACGGGGTAAGTATTATATCAGTTTTATACTCACATAAAATTCAGTTCGCAATATACAGTACGTACTCTTGTTTTAACCTAAGTTCTAACATATACATGGACTCAATTGTAACTAGTGAAGAAAATGCCAATTAGTGCAAATAACGTTTCTAGTTAAACACTCTTAGAAAACTAACGTTTTTAATTTTATTATCTACATTTATTGTAACGATTACATATAGATTCAAAAACTGTTATCAAACAGAAAAACAGAATTGACCTGAAATTCTGTTTGTCGTTCTATCAACAATTATTATTTTATTAACTTACTATTTTAAATAACTTCTTGATCAGCATTGTACGTGTTATTAAATTTACGGAAAGTAAATAAAAGAAACGTCTTATAACATTTAAAACGTATATTTACGCTTATACTGTTACTCACAAGACGGTATATTTATATATCTTTTTTGTATATTTACCGTCTTGTGAATAACAGTATAAGCGTAAATTTACGTTTTAAGTGTTATAAGACGTTTCTTTTATTTACTTTCCGTACTATTTTAAGCAACGTTACGTTTTCTAATCAGTTTAACAAATCGGGTTAACATTCTACCGTAGATATTTATCTATCTGACACTAAAAACTGTGCTGGATTTTATTGGTATTTTGCAGTTTTACATATATACGGGGTGTACCGTTGTGAATTTACATTTCGGAGAAAAACACCGTAAACGAAAAAAAGTATTAGGGTATGGGTAGTTTATATTTTTTCTTTTTTTTACTTTTATTAGTAAATAATTAAACCTTCCAAATTTATTAGATATTATCATCTATGTTTTTTACAATTAACAGTTTTTAGTTTAGCACAATGAAATGATATTTAAAATATTAACGAACAAGTTTTAGTTATTATAAATGTATATTGTAGGCTCATACATTATATACCTTTTAAAACACCTACAACATAAAAATGTATTATAGTAAATAAACAGAAATAGTAAATTTTAATAATTTTTAAGCCGGTCTTAAATATGATAGCATTACATTGCAATATATACTGTTTATATACTATGCATACTGTGATGAAAAAATGTTTACCTACGACCGTTTTTTAAAGTAGCCATTTCAGTTCAGTTCTTAGAATTGAAAAGTTTCACCATTCACTTAACAGTTGTTTACTTTCATATCAGCATAGTTTAATTTCATATCAGCATAGTTTTTCTCATATCAACACGGGTAACGGACAAATGAGGTTCAAGGATTGAGAGAAATGAAGTACAATTGTAATACAATTGTAATAATTGTACTTCGAACGTCAACTAATCAGCTGATCAGCTGATCAGTTGACAATTTGTATTGTTGATCCGGCTTGTTCCTGTTGATACTTGCGTATTCTTAACCTAAGTTGGTGGAAGTTAAATGAAGGTTTTAAAATATCAGTTAGTGAAAGTGATGTTGACGAGATAGAAATGAGAGCACAAACTGTTTGTGCTAATCTTTTGCCAACAAAATCAAAACAAAGGTACCATATGCAATTACATACCAGCAGTTCATTAAATGGACGAAACAAAATAAGGTTAAATTGATAAATGAAAATGTTCTTCTGGTTTATTTTGAAAACCTCTTAACCACTTTTTCACCCAACTCGTTGTGGACCTCATATTCGATGATGAGATCTAACTGTAAATTAACTGTTTCACTATATTATTCAGTTGTCCTAAAATATATGCAATATTTCCCTAATTGTACCTGATACAGTATTTATGGTAAGAATGCTGCTAGCAGAACCTATTGCCTGAAAAAGTAACGTATTATTTAACAAAGTTTTACAAACACGTAATTACATTAAATTAGCTGATTATACAATAAGTCGTTGCATCACTTTCAGTGACAATGACAATACACGAAAACATAACCTCTCTAGGAAGTTATGAGTAGTGATTGTTAGTAATAAAAACCAGATTTTTAGTAATTAAAAAACGGTCGTAGGTAAAGTAGTGTACGCAACTCGCGTTAATAGTCTTTACGACACTCGTAGAAGTTTTTAAGGCACTCGCCAAGGCTCGTGCCCTAAATTTTCTACTCGTGTTGTAAAGACTAACTTAACGCAATCGTTGCGTAAACTACAATAACACTTCAAGAAAGTGTTTCATTCAAGAAGGTTTTCAGAGCTCAACTGCAAACGCTTAAACATTCCCAAATTAAATGTTATAAAAGGCAGCTTTTAGATTTAACTAGTAGATAAATACATATAATTTTGTTTTACTAAAAAAGATCCCTAAAAAGAGGGTTTTATTCAGTTTCAGTCGCATAAATGAGCAAAGAGAGCGTGTTCCCCGAGCAATTATGTTCTCAAACTGCCTACTAATAGAAATTCTAACACGCACGAATAAGCCTGATATTAATCAGTCCAAAACGAACAGAATCGTCTAATGCCTTCCTCACGACAAGCCGTGTTTCCGACAACAGCATAATCGGTCGAATTAATATTCGACACGAGAGCGAGCCGCATCCCTCGTCGAGTAATTAAATTAAACAGTCTGTCATGAAACACGTCTAGGCTATACCTCTTATAAATATTCATCGGACAAGCATCCAGTGTTAATGGTTCCTCTTAGTACAGCCACTGTTCAGCTGATGTAGGATGGCTACGTCATTTGACGATTCCATTAGGTAAACGTAGAATTATTGTATTTTTCATATGTTATTGGCACTGTTGGTTGGGTCAGCTGATGTAGGATGGCTACGTCATTTGACGATTCCATTAGGTAAACGTAGAATTATTGTATTTTTCATATGTTATTGCCACTGTTGGTTGGGTCAGCTGATGTAGGATGGCTACGTCATTTGACGATTCCATTAGGTAAACGTAGAATTATTGTATTTTTCATATGTTATTGGCACTGTTGGTTGGGTCAGCTGATGTAGGATGGCTACGTCATTTGACGATTCCATTAGGTAAACGTAGAATTATTGTATTTTTCATATGTTATTGCCACTGTTGGTTGGGTCAGCTGATGTAGGATGGCTACGTCATTTGACGATTCATTAGGTAAACGTAGAATTATTGTATTTTTCAGATGTTATTGCCACTGTTGGTTGGGTCAGCTGTTGTAGGATGGCTACGTCATTTGACGATTCCATTAGGTAAACGTAGAATTATTGTATTTTTCATATGTTATTGGCACTGTTGGTTGGGTCAGCTGATGTAGGATGGCTACGTCATTTGACGATTCCATTAGGTAAACGTAGAATTATTGTATTTTTCATATGTTATTGGCACTGTTGGTTGGGTCAGCTGATGTAGGATGGCTACGTCATTTGACGATTCCATTAGGTAAACGTAGAATTATTGTATTTTTCATATGTTATTGCCACTGTTGGTTGGGTCAGCTGATGTAGGATGGCTACGTCATTTGACGATTCCATTAGGTAAACGTAGAATTATTGTATTTTTCATATGTTATTGCCACTGTTGGTTGGGTCAGCTGATGTAGGATGGCTACGTCATTTGACGATTCCATTAGGTAAACGTAGAATTATTGTATTTTTCATATGTTATTGGCACTGTTGGTTGGGTCAGCTGATGTAGGATGGCTACGTCATTTGACGATTCCATTAGGTAAACGTAGAATTATTGTATTTTTCATATGTTATTGCCACTGTTGGTTGGGTCAGCTGATGTAGGATGGCTACGTCATTTGACGATTCATTAGGTAAACGTAGAATTATTGTATTTTTCAGATGTTATTGCCACTGTTGGTTGGGTCAGCTGTTGTAGGATGGCTACGTCATTTGACGATTCCATTAGGTAAACGTAGAATTATTGTCTTTTTCATATGTTATTGCCACTGTTAGTTGGGTAAGCTGTTGTAGGATGGCTACGTCATTTGACGATTCCATTAGGTAAACGTAGAATTATTGTCTTTTTCATATGTTATTGCCACTGTTAGTTGGGTCAGCTGTTGTAGGATGGCTACGTCATTTGACGATTCCATTAGGTAAACGTAGAATTATTGTATTTTCCATATGTTATTGCTACGGTAGGTTAACCGATAAGCTGTTACGATATTGCTACGTCAAATAATAGTATTTTGTCACGGTTTGTTTTAAATGATCAGAACGTCGTTCGCCATTGTTATGTAAGTAAAAATCTTAATTATACTCTCTCCCCCTTCACATAGTAAATCGAGAAAGTATTGTTAACGTAAACTTTATGGAGTTTGAGTTTTGAGAGTCCGTTTTGGGTCCCCCTTTAGCAAATGTTAAGTGATGTCTGTGTGAGTATCTGTACGTGTTGTTTTATGTGTACTGAGCTACAAGCTACACCTCTGGTCCGATTTTGGTTAAATTTGATACATGGATAACAATTTATAGGCTAATATATCCAGGCATTTCTAGTTTTTTTAAATTAACATTTTTTATGTGGGGTTTAAAGTGATAACCCCCATAAAATAACAGATTTTTACAAAAACTAATCAAACTATTTTGATTATAATTTAGTTTGTTTTAGTCCTTACAACAAAATGGTCCAACTCCAATGTTGTAAAATTGCAGATGGCACGTTATTGCTACTTTGGTGATTTCCCTATAAAATACCATAGTTAGCTCACTGATTATCTATGATAAGGGTGGTTGACAAACTAAAGGGAGAAAGTATGTGCCAGTTTACTAAAATCATTTATCAAACGTAAAATCACAGTCCAACCGGCGTGCATATATATAAAATAAAGCATTAAAACAACGTATATTTGCCCCAAAGTGATCGTAAACGAATCCCATTCGTAATAAAAACGCAAGCAATTTCTTTAAGTACAGTAGCTTGTGTTACTCCCAACTGACCAAGGAGGTCAAGGATACATAGCATAACTCTTCTGATTGCACCTCTCTCTGTCTCTCCCTTCTCCCTCTCTTACTATCTCTCCCCTCCCTCCAGTCATCTCTCTCTCTCTCTCTCTCCCTACTCAACTACTTGGCTACCGGACTTAGCTGCTACTGTTCCATATATATCAGAAGATCGTTTTGCTTTCGCTTTACTTTCAATGTGCCTTTTTATTTATCAGTCCTTCCTTATAGACGCAGAAAGTGTCCAGCTTACCTAAATTGTTTTCTATATTAACTAATAAGTAATAAAATTGGAGGGTAGTGTAAGTTACTAAGTTTTAATTCTAATAACTGTACATAGTTATATTTGAATTCTGCTCCTAAGGTTTTGTTTGTCCCTGTTTTGTTAGTTATAATAAATTATTCTCAACTTTGGAAATTTTGATACTTTAGTTGACACCTGTGTGAACTCATTAAGCAAGTTTATTACTGGGTATCCGCACTACGTTTGTGTCTAAAACCAAGTGGGTTTGGTGAGTCGGACTTCGAACACAAGGCAGCGATGTCGTGGGTTCGGATCCTTCCACCTTCCATTGCTTTTCATCAGCACCCTTGTACTGTACTTTTACCCCTTTCTTTGCTGGATGTACTGTACTTTTACCCCTTTCTTTGCTGGATAAGTTCCACGCACAGGTCCACAGCCTATGTACGGACAAACGCAAGATTAAAAGAGACAACCAAACTCGGTTTTTACACACTTCATAAAATCTTACAATTATGATTCAAACCAAGCATTTAGAAACTGTTTTATTTTGAAGAATATCTTCTATCATTATATAAAAAAATGTCAATCTTGCCCTCGGTCGTTCTAGATTGGCCAGTCCTTCTGTTACGGAGTTTTAATTTTATCCTCGGACCTCTTCTATATGTGGCATCGCCGGAGGCTCTTATTAAGTAGTACTCTTGTAAGTAGAGTGTACCACTAGGAACATTGCATTTATAACCAACTAACTCTTATCATTCCGTGTAGTTGGCAAATGTGGAATTAATTCACATGGTACTATCGGGCAGTCTGGTCTAATAAAGTCATTAACTTGTTGATATCTGTTTATATTGAGGGGTAAGTGGTACAAGGGAAATTAACAGTGGTTAAATAGAGTGGGTCAATTATGTGTCATTGGCGTCAAATTACAAGGTATAAATTTGTAAGAGAAGAGTCACCTGTATTACATCTGAGAGTTAAACATCGCACGCTTGGAACCCGTTTTTTGTTATTTTCGATTTAGGTATATAGTATTTATATTTGACAAAAAAGATATGGCAAAATTAGAATTTAACAACACTTTTGACATTTAAATACTTTCAAATTCCAGCTACATCCTCAAATTCATTGCCTGACCTCCATTTCTTTCTTTGTCGTTTTGGGCGTATGATTGTTGCTCTTAAAACTGCACAAACATTTTCTTACCATATTCAATTAATGACTAAACTGATTTTTTCCACTTTTAGGTTAATATCTAACCAACCTCATAAACAGTTTATATTAATTCCCGTAAAATTCCACCTACACAGCAAATTACATTTCATTGTACGTGTTATTAAATTTACGGAACGTAAACAAAATACTTCTAGCAACACTTTCTTTTTTATGTATTTACCGTCTTGTAAGTTAACACTATATGTCTAACTATATGTTTTAAGTGTTATGAAGCGTATGTTTTTATTTTTTAATTATAATAAATATCTTCTACCTATATCAAACACGTATTTTCTTCAAACATTTACTGACAGCATATTACTGTTGTACTTTTCCTCAACTTACGCTGGGTTTTTTCTAAAAATACTACTTTTTTGTCAACTTCGTAATGTTCCCTTTAAAAAATTCTTTAAAAGGAGGCGGACACCTATGTTAAATAAGCATATAAACTTGACAACTAGCAACAACATTAATCCAATTACACCTGATTACGCCCTGCATTACATGTAATAGATGTTAGTCACACAGATTGAGAAATAGTCTTTGACACTGACAGATCCAACGTTCAAAGTCGTGGGCGTGGTTAACGTGTTAATCGGATTAGAAATAATGAGACAAATCAACCAGTTGAATACGCTAATTAGATATTCAAGTCCCAGAGTGTGACTCCATGTTGAATATGGATGATCCTTCTGTCACCACTAGGCTGGTTAATTATCTTGGATATCTGTGATGTTGGCTAAACTGCTAAAAGTGTTAAACTGGTGGCAACACTGGAATATCAAAATATCGCTTTTCATCCTGTTTGGCGTGTGTAGCGTTAAGTGTTGGAGTGATTGGTAACAGAATTGTGAACTTTATTATTGTTGCTGTTTAATGGGATTTTTGACTTTATATAAATAGTCAAATGTCTTATTTCATTATCTTAATAGCTAAATTAAATTTAAAACGTAAACAATTGATTTCTCATTTTTTACACACATCCTATTTGTATGAAATTTAGGACCATTATGAAATGGTCATAAGTATTTTTGAATCATCTGATGTACCCTAATTTGAAGTTAAGAAGAAAAACTAGTTTAATATATGTATGTATACTGATTGTTATTATAGATAATATTTTTAAGCTATCAATATGATTTGTTATAATTTTATATTTTTTCTAGCATAATTATGTTCAATCAAACCACAAGGGGAGACAAACATGTTTTTCAGCTTTTAAATAAAAACGTACATTATGTTATGTTTTATAACAGTCATCGGATTTTTTATAACAAATAAAAAAAACATATTGGAATGCATTTAATGTACTGAGTGGGAATTGATGATAGTTGTATCATGAACTTTTCCCTATTACACATTACTTGTAGGTTTTGTTGAACTACGTAAATAATATTAATTAATATATTAATATTAATATTAATAATATCAATGTTGACACTTTTATGTGACTTAAATATATTTTCAAACATTAAAACATTAGTTAATTGAAAATTTCACATAAATTATGCCTTTTTTGGATTATTAAGAGGTTAACCAATTACCTCCCTAGTTTAAGTGATAGACACCATTTTATATATTTTTACATAGCTTAGAATTATTAAAACATACATTATTTAAAACAAATGCTTAGTGAGCCTACCTCTTGGGCGGTTGTAGATGCAGAACAACAACTTGCTTTGTATTAAATATTTATGCTGGTAGTTATTAATATTTTCAGAAAACATATCTGCTGGTCCACGATGTTTCCGATTGTGCTCGGTTTGAGGTTTCAGGGAAATAAAGTGAATGTCTGTTACAGTTTAAATGTAGGGCAGCTTATTACGTAATGTAGAATGAAAGGAATCTCGACTACGTTACATGTTAGCCTTTTACACTAATTAAACTAATAAAATTCACAACCGTAAACTGCACTACAATATTGCATTCATTTCCCTGTTTTAGTCAAGCCGGCTGCTTAATAGTTTAGCCTCCTGTATTTAACTACTTTACAATCTTTACATTTGGTAAGTTATTCTTAATTATTGTAATGATCATTGTAATAATGTGTCAAAATAATGTAAAACTCTCAAACATATAATGTGCGATAAAATTTAGCTTAAAATTTGAAATATTAAGTCTGTTGTGTTATATTTATATGTTTATTACCTAAAAAGTGCGAATTTAACACGAATTTCAAAATGAAAAAGATTTCCGTTGTGATTTCTTGATGAGTGAAACATATTAAATCATCATGATTTTATTGCGAGTATTATGTGTTTAAATAAAACTGATGATTTTCCTTGTAATTTGTAATGTGATTTTCCAACGTAACACCAAACCAAGTATTTATTTAGCGTAATTTAATTTATATTGGATGTTTATAAAATTGTAGATTACATTTATTTAGTGTTAGACGTTAGAACGTAAATACAATATTAGAAGAGGGTGCTTAGGTGTTTGTTGACAAGAGTTGTACTCAATTACTTTTAAGGTAAGAGCGTTATGACAGCATGAGAACTTTTAAATAATCAATATTATGTAAATGTTTATTAATTCATTTTCCAACTTGTTAAGGTTGATTTATTTAGCATACTAATTTATAAAGGTTTGTAAAGAAAAAGCTAGATGCCACAAAGTTTGTTGAATAGGTAAAAATAAAGAAAATAAAAAGTATAGATTTTTTTTGAAACACTAATTTAAACAGATATCCACAATTATTTCATGAACATTGTATCTTTTATTTTATACCAATATTTATGAAACTTGGTTTTTATTTTAAGGTAGAAGAGATATATTATAAAAAAACTTGATTTGGTCCGATAAAGAATCTCAAAATGCTGTCTGTTTTATTTTTTGTAACTTAAGTCGGCCAATTTAGGAAACAATGTCAGAAACATTTTATAATTTCTATTGAACTATACCAAGTTCACAAAGATTGAATGAAAAATTGCTGGAATATTTGGTTTTTTAGTTATCAAATAAGGTAAAATAGGGCTAAACTTGTCAGGGTGTGCCTCAAGTGTTTTTATGATAACATTTTATCCTTGATTTTATCTTTATTTTTGGCTTAAAATTCTTTACCGGATTTCGGTAGTTTATCTAGGATATACCCAGGAGCATATACAGAATCCCAACTTATAATTGAATTTGTGTAATTTTCTTTTTATAACTGTTTTAATATATATACTTCGAAACACAAATTTCTGTACTCTTGTTACAGCTAAGCACATCCCAACTGTTGAGCTAACGCCCGACTCGCCGCCAAAGAAGTTTAATTTCATAAATAAAAACCACAGACCGTCCGATCCGACTGGTCAACATCGCGAATTCCCACGTAGCTGGTCAAGTGGCCTAATTGATTCAAATTACTAAGCTTTCACTGATAGCGAATACTCGCTCGTTCCCGCTCCTGTCACCAACTCTGTTTCTAATCATGAAGCTGCGACGACTCTTCCGCCGTAACGGTTCTGGGCTACATGGCAAAAACTGGCACATTGACTGGTTTGGAGGGTGTAAATGAATTATTGTTAACCAGTCTCTTGCAAACGTGATGGTAATAGATATTAAATTTTAATAATCATCATCATAATTATTTATTGATTTTACTCTCAAAGGGTACATAATATAATAACAATTTACAATGACAATTACGTAAAAATACACCAGCTGGTGGGCTAGTATCACTAATAACTCGGCGAATAAATATATAAATAATAAAATAAAAAAATGATAATTTATTGGGCAGTTAATAGTTTTACGTTATTTATATTGTTATTGTCTTACTTAAGTTCAATACTTACAGTCACAATGGTTTTAGGTCGACATAAATTACCATTTTGAGTTTACTGTTCTGCCGAAGAAAAAATCTCTTTATTAAGTGCTTGTACCTTTGGCCATATCGCTGTTGATTGAAATATTGTTAGAATACGTAAAAAAATACTGTAATTAAATATATGTTTTTAAAAAAGTTTAAAATAGTGTTTAAGCATTTAAGTAAGAAACATGGCATATTACTATTCACATCAGTAAAAAGGACTTATTTAGATTTATTTAGTCTTTTAAATGTTTGCATCTAAATTTTTTACTGTTTGACATTCAAAAATTACTTAGTGTTTATGTTAATATAAGAACTTTAGCAGAACCAACAACTACTGTATTGTCCCGTTATTTGCCTAAATGTAACAAAGTAAGCTAAATAATTACTAAAACGATTTCCCCAAAAAATCTTAAATCTTTCCATAATCACTTTACTAAGTTCAAAAATCTCTTTTTTTCCAATTTGCTTCAAAGTTGTTGGAAAAAATACTGTGCATGTATGTGACACAAATCTGTACAAATGTTTACAGATTATAAAGGCTAGCTAGTAATTCATTTTGTCAAACCACCAACCGTAAATGGTCGCGGGAGGGCTATAAAAATCACCACTATCTTTGCATAGGGCCCAAATAGAACCGCTGCTATAGAAGGAGCTCGTCGGTCGAGTCGTGTAAATGCCATCGGATTTGGTGCAGAAAAATGTAACTAGTTTGTAAGGTTAACCGTTTGAGAAATTACGTTGTAAACTTGTTCGAGAAGCTGTAATGTTGTTTGCCAACTAACCGGTCAAAGTTTGCTTTTATGTACAAGTTTCCAAACACTTTTTAGCAATTTTTTTGTTGAGTTTTAATGCCCATGTATTATTCTGTTTGGATTGCATTTCTAACACATTGTTTTCAAGAGAATCTTGCCAACGTCAAGTGAGATTTTCTGAGTAACTCTTGAATTTAAGTTTTAAAAATAACCATAACCATGATGTTTTCTTCTTTTACATGGTTATTCATCTTGCTAAGACCCTGCTTTTCATCGCAATTTTTATTCGATAAAAAAAGAAAATTGTATGATTCATGGTAAAAAAAAACACGAGTTTAATTTGTTTAACAGTAAACATAATTTTAAATGGGTTTATAGCATAATGAATGGTGTGAGAGATATTAACAAGCTTTCTTGTCGTTAGCATCCGAATCACTTTTAGTGGTTAAAAATATTTTACTAACGAATTGATTCTTATAGTCTGTCTATTCTAACGATTTCAACTATCAAATGGAGTCGTCATAATCACAAGATTTCCAAATGAACGATCGACACCATGTGGCATGATGAAGACCCCCTAGAGAGTCGAAACCGGTGGCAGAGACAGCAAGAATGACTCCGGCAGCAGCATGTATCCAAACCAATTTTATACATACGTATATTAGACTTAAACAGAAGAAAACTGGTGAGTATTCTTTGTTTAACACATTCAACTGCAAAACAACTCAAGACAAACTACCCAGAAATCCTCCTCACTTCAAATTAACTACCATATTCAAATTCTTACGGCATCCAAATTAGTTGGAATGGAAATCGATTAAACACTCACTGATTATTTATGTGGACAGTCACGTGAGGGAGGACGTGTTAGCTCAATCGGGCCCCGACAAATGTCCCTTGGGTAAAGGATGGGTACAACCTCTACTTGATGCATGGGCGACAAGGCGACACACGACGACGCTAGGTGGTCCACGAACAAGTAATCAATTACTGGATTCTTCTTGACCAAACGTCTTATTTTGCTATTACGTGATAAATCAATCTAGGGTTGATCAGGATTTGGTCATAGTCAAAGTCTTTGGTATAAATAGGTTTCGTTGTGATATGAAACGAAAATAATGCGGATATGTAGAGTTTTTAAAAAACAGGATTCTTCAAAAGGATATAATTTTTGTCCCCTAAAGCATCCAAGAGATGATAAAGGATAAGTATTTGATAACTAACTTCATTAACTTTCGACATTGTCTAGAGTTGTTTGGTTTATATATATACAGAGGGGTGCAAAAGTAGGTATACAGTAAGAAACTGTTTATGGAAAAAAATCGATTTATTCATACAAAAACCAAACTTTTCCAATTTATTTTAAGAGTATTACGACACCTAAATTAACTCTTAAAATGTCGTACTTGGCAAAAATACTCACTTCCCCGTGTGTTCAAACTGTTTGCCTGTTCGTACTGTATACTTACTTTTGCACCCCTCTGTATATTTTTTTTTTTGGGGGGGGGGGGTTTAAGCTGTTATCCTAAATAATTTCACCCAGTTCCACATAGTTATCCAATCTGGAACAGCAAAATGTTGACCAACGATGAAATGTGGTCCACACAATCTCTGGGTGTTAGGACAAGCAGCACTTTTTAATAGGCTCTCAAAGCAAAATCACCCATAGCACATTTTTTACTAAAATGGCATAGTTTTATTGAGGTTATAAGCACAGCTAATTGTTAGTTTTTTATTACATATTTTGTGATCGTGAGAGAAACTTGGGGTGCTCTCATTGTCCCATCCTGTGCCATCCAGGAGGCAATAAGTGTGGTGGGTGTATGATAGCCGACATAAAAAACTGTAGTTTGAATGGATAGATTCTGCTGAAATGTTATTGTTCTAAATGTTAAAATATAGCTTTGGCTGAAGAAGTTTTCCAGAAAACGACCACATTGATGACGTCTTAGTTTGCTATTGACTGATACATCTATCTAAGAATTAACGGGTAATAGTGATTCCGGTCAGCAAAGACTTAAGCTAATAAAAGACTAGGTTGTAGCATATGGTATTGTATAAAATGTAGATGCGTCTAAAAAAAATGTTAAACATGATTTGCTTTGAGATTCATTCTACTCCCCAAATAGGCTGGACCAATAAATAAATTGACTGACAATACCCAATAAATCCCGTTGCCTTAAGCCGGAGCTATGTACAGTGACGGATAGGCATGTACAATGTACATGGACGGTCGGTCTATCCATCCAGAACGACGGATTTATTGACGATCGACCGTGTTACCTCCGAAAGAAAAGTCAACACTCCCTCCCGACGTGGGCCGTACTTCCGTAGAGGCCTAACTCCAGGAGAGTCCAGGAGCATGGGGAAACAGAGGTAGTTGAAACCAGTTGAAATAAAAGGTACCAGCAAACACATATTTTGTCACACTAGCGTGTCGAAAAACAATTATAATGGATAAACTGTGGAAGTAACTATAATACAGTAGTTTATTAAGAAAGCACAAAAGCTGCAATAACTTTTGAACCCAATTTTTAGAGCATTGGGGGCCATAGAATTGTGTTCATTAAGAGGACCATAGCATAGGGTACTTATAATATAGGGTAAGTATAGGTAAGTACCATGATTAGGTACTTATTAATACAGAGTAAGTTATAATCGAAATTCATTGTTTGAGCCAATTTGGAAAAATCCGATTTTATGTTATTTATGGTGTTTTATGAGAGAATCATTATTACAAAATCTAAATTCCTAAAAAAAATGAATAGAGATATCATACTGTAGGGTACCCACATACCCAACTTCGCCAAAATCGGACTACAGGTGTAGTTTTTAGCTCTGTACACATCCACACACACGCAATACTTATATTTTGGTGTGTTTGGTCCCGGGACTAGGTTTTACCTAATGAAATAGCTTAAAAACCTACGGTAATACTGGAAAACGTAGGCTTCAAAGATGTACACTGGTAGTTATGTCCCAAGTATTTTACAAACACAATAAAACTGGGTAAATATGATAACCACATTTTATTTGTAATTTTGAAATGTAACAATATGCAGGTAATGAGAAGCTCGGTAGCCGCCCAGTAGCTGGACGTGAAGCCGCCCACGATGTAGGCCACCCTCCGCCCACTAGCACGGACCGACCGGCCGCATCTGTAATGATTTCTCTTGTAAAGCACTCATTTTCACACAAATGAGCACTTTACTGTACGACCCGAGCCCTCTTACATGAAAGGGATCTAGGAAATAAGCTTTGGTTAATGAGGTTTTTGAAATATTAATTTTAGTAATATTAGTTTGGGAATACACAAAACACATTACTGTATGTGACTCAAGTTAACTATGTATTAGCATATGTAGCATTGCATGTACAACAACGTTTACTAAATTTGTTTGTTTGTTTTAACAGATGGTTCGGAAAGAAATTGCAAACTATTTTATTTTGGGGGTTGAAAATGAAAATCCTAATATTTACCGCATAAAACCTTGTTCCCATTTTTTGGTCTACATCACAATATCTTAATGATTTAGATATGAAGCACATATTGTTGGTCCCCACTACTCTTCACCAAAATTTGTTTTAAACCAAAATATATTTCAAATACAGTTCGGAAAGATCTATTTTCCTTTAGGTACCGATAAATTTACTACCTGCTACTTGCCAAAGTTCAAAGCTAAAGTAAAAATTCAACATTTAATTGCACATATTTTTTCAAAACAATTAATCATCGTTATGATGTTTTATATTTTTATAAATTTACACATACACATTTACAATCCTCCCGGATAAGGCTCGCACTTAAAGAAAATTACCATTTACGTTTTGTCCTAACCTATAAATCTCTATGCAAATTACCCTTCCAAACACGACTTTCCCCATGCAAATTCCCTGAAACTGTTGACAACGTCTTTAAAATGCATGATGGATGATGAGGCCTAGCCGAGGCCCTCTTGAACCCTACACCTACGCCGAGTCCGTCTGTTATTACTTCGCCGCAATGTTGTTATGACGTCATACGAGTAACCAGTAACGTATGGTTAGTAGAGATTGGTGGTCTTTACCGATCTGACGCCCAAGGCGCATGCGCGGCTACCGCGGCTGCGCAGAGCTGTAGAAACGTGTTGAGATGTATTACAACGTCGGGCAATGTTTGTAGCATTTGGTTGTATATTTGCCACTACACTGTTTATTTTTTAATTTGTTGTCCCAATGTATGTCATAGTTACATGTGAGTTTTTTGATTTATTTGTAATGCTCTGTGTGGCTACAAGTGTTTTAAATTATTTTTATAATCTTCCACGTCCATCCTTATGTATTATGAATCAAAATATGAAAAGGTAATAAATGCTGGGTCAAGTTTTTGAACCATACAGTCTTAGGTAATTGTTAGTTGTCTTTATGAGAATAATTCGTTAAACATTGAAATGGAAAATGACAATATTCTCATGCGTAAAGTGTGATAGTTGGAAATTATGCTAAATTATTTTTTTTTTTGAAAAAGAGCAGTCTTTTTCAGTAACCAAAGAACTACCAAAAGATGAAACTAAGAAAAAGTGGTATCTTGTTAATGATGTAAAATGCTATTATAATTATGATGGAAATGTGAACAAATAATGAAAAAATATAGAAAAAATAATCAAAAACATATAGCCTAAAAAACCAAAAATTATTAAAAATACACAACCTTTGCGTAAAATTGTCCTTTGAAACTCTAATCATCTCTACTAATAAACACACTGTGTCCCCAGCGTTAACACATAAATTACCTTTATAACCCTTATCACTGAAAATCTTACCATCAAAATATTGCAAAACATTTAAATATTCAGCTTCCCGCACGCTATCTAACAATTCTATAAACTAGACAACTGCATGCATAAGTGCATTGCGTAGTTTTCGCAGTCAAGACTAGGTAAACAGGTATACATGGAAATAACACAAAAGGTAGAAAGCCCCTGCATAGCTGAGTCCGCATTCTAGGTCGTCGATACATGCGTGTTTATTATAATAGTTTCCCTTCGAGGGTATTACTTTAAATTGAACACCATCCGGTTATGAATACGAACACTTTCTGCACTTCAATATTATAATCCTGAAGCGCAATGAACCACTCACCCTGTAATCAATACGTGTGCTATAAGTATTTCACTTAAATGATTCTTCGAGTCAATGAAAATAATCGTTACATTTTACGAGTCGTTTTATTAGTTGGCATTTGGAAAATTAAGTTGTTAGGGAGATGAGTTCAAATGGAAGAGTTGTTATCTCAATTTAAGTTAATGCTATTGATATTTGAGATTGGAGGACTAATTTAATTATGTCTTGAAAGAGTAGGCCTGTATTTTTTATCGCTCTTGGTATTAGAACTAGTCTTCCCGATCTTTTAATTGAAAATACCTTTCAAAATATAATTACTCGATGTTTTGAAGTTTTTTTTTTATTGTGAGCAACACGGGTAAAAGTCATCCGATTGTGATTACACTTTTGGTTCAAACGTGTACATTCGAACGAGGCTGCGAACTAGCATGATCGGACTATGGGAACTTAAGGGCGTAAAAATTGGGGTTTCCCGTTTTTACCCTCAAGACGTTTAGCAGTTAATCTCAAACTGTTTCTTAGACCTCAAAAATTTCTATTAAAATGTTGCTGCACAATATTAATGGTTAGGGGGGGAATCGTAAAAACTTTAAATTAAAATTCCCTTGACACCTTATGGAGAATAATCTCACTGTTGTAGTTTGATTTTTTATGGAAATATAAATATTTTTATAAGAATAACTACTTTATTACCTTCCCTGTGATGCTACGTTAACGTACGTTTAATGTAATTGAAATTAAATATGGGAAGAACTCTGACATGATTGAGGAGGTATTCTAGTAAAATCCAATCAGGGGAATGGGAATTCTCTTATTCTGCAGGTTTGCTGAGGTAGGGAGATATGGAGTTGTTAAACGGATATCTGTAATATAAATAATGCCCTAACAATATATATTAATTTCTTAATAAGACGTTGTCTCATTTTGCAAAAACGGAGTGTTAGTGCTGGGCAGGTGACTGCTTAACATTTATATAACTGTAGCAACAGTTTGTATGTAAAGCGTAGATTATGTTTAAAGACTACCCGACATTCTTCAAGAAACCCATAACTTTGCTAATACTGTATAATATAACCTATTATACCCTGTAATACAGTTTCATCTAAAACAATTACTTTCTTAACTAGCTATCACAAGATCACGGGATTATTCAAAGTTGACACTGTATAAAAGCAGTGATAAATCATCGGTGATATTTAGCAGATGACTGATGGCGGGAGATGATGAACTGTTAATAATCAGCTGTTAGAATCACTTTGGCGGGAGATGTGACAGCTGTTGTGCAAAGTTACGAGACTCAGGTGATTGCGTGCGGTTCGTGTAGGGTTATCTGTAGTTATCAGGCCAGTTATCGGGTAATTTACACTCTTGTTTTAATTACTATCACTCCAGGCTACCTATAAAACTGCTCAGCTCTTGATAGACTTCAACGGAGAAAACGGGATTGAAGTGTTAGTTGAACTTGGAATATGTTATGTTTAATAGTCCCCCGATGCAACAAACACATAGACTAAGCGAATTACCATACGTCTGTTTGGTTTTTAACTTAAATTTGTGTTGAAACATGTAAGATTTATTCCCTATTAAGCACTTAGGTTTGCTGCTACAGATAGGGGAAGAAGACCTTTTGGTGAAATGCTAATATTATAGAATGAAATAAATAGTGTTGCAAAATTCGAACAAAGCATTTTCATAGACAGGAAAACTATAGTTCGGCCGCTTAGAAAACGACCTGCGCGCTAATGCTAAGCCAATGCTGGAGGAGGTCGTTTTCTAAGCGGCCGACCTATACAACAGTTTTCTTTTCCTCCATAAGAAGAACATGGGAATTTTAAAAGTACTAAGTGGTTTATTGGAAATTTTCTCTGCAAGCTATAAATGTACATAAACGTTACATTGTACAAAATTACTTTTTTAGTTCCAAACAATGGCTGTAATAAAATAAGCCATTACTTACATTTTGGGGGCAAAAATTAAATAAACGATTCAAAACCTGTTGACACACTGTTTCTATGACTAGGTTTATATACATAAATATTTATGTATACAACGAATAGTGTTTTTTTACCTCTAAGGATATCAAAATGGAAAAAGTAAATCGGTCCCGGGTCTAGCTCTTTTAATACCGGGTATAATTGCTCGTAACGACAGTTTACTTAATTAAAATTTATCGAGATTAACTTAAGAACTGAATTTCAAGAATAACGTTGTACTCTTCATTCATGCTTGTATAAAAAAGTATAAAAATCTGCAAACCACTTAGGCGCAAGGACGTGACCGAATTCCGCGGGAATTCCGCTGGCGGTTCCCGCCAAATCAAAGCAACTGACCGATCAGCTGATTAGCAGACTGGCTCTCATTATCAGCTGACGAGAGAGAGGGCTTCATTATGGGAGAAATATCGAACCTTTTAGTGTAATGCAATGTTAATGGCATTTGGCCTTACTTATTGGTTGGTGAACCCGATAAGGAAAGCTTTAGGCTGATTTCACTTCTGCAAGTTAAAAGAAAGTACAAGATTTGTAATCAGTTCAAAGATCTAGGATTGTAGCCAGTCTTGGTTTGGCCATATTTTGTTTTGAAATTTTCTGGACAGTTTAAATATTGGACAATTCGTTGAAGTAAATATTCTGCTAGAAGTAATTAATAGTAGATTTAAACTAATGTATCTACTCAGTGTTCCAATAATTTATTCCCTTGCAAGATTTCGCATGAGACTAATTTGGTTTTATCGATATTAATACTTAAGTTTAGCAATTAATCAAAAAGTAGAAAATATTTAAGTGATTTAAATTTTGTAAAGCAGAAGAAATGGATTAGTTTGAATATAATATATTTAATTGTATTCGGCTTGTGGTCGTTTTCACATATCGCAGAGTAATCATGTTGACCATTGATTACCAGAAAAAAACTGGACCGTATAAAACTAGTGAATTAAAGAAAGGTTGTATTCTTACCAAGTATCACAAAATAGTTACATGATCGATTATTCTTTGATCTAACCTAATTGAGTGTAGAGAAGGCAAATTATTTGTTTATGAATTTACAAGGAAATAGAACAATTTAAGTAATTCAATTTGCTCATTTAGCTAGGAATATTGTTGAATCATTACTGAAATCTTTGACAAATCATAGAATCGTGAAAAAATATACATGGAAAATATATTTCTAAGAGAATTCGGTATACGTAACATCCCCCAATCTACCTTTTTCAAGCTTAACTTTTTTAATTTTCCGTGTTTAAATTATCATTAATAAGATATCGTATGCAAACTTATGAGTCAATTTTCACAAAAACATTGGAAAGTGGTCTATCCACTTTTCAAATGTCTTTCCTAAACGATTGACAAAAACCGGCATTAAAGTTCCAAAACGCCCGAACAGTTACAAACGGCCCAATTTTCGAGAAGTTACGGATAGAAACGGTAGTTCCTTACCTTAATCAGAGAGCGAGAAATATATCGCCTTAAAAGATAATATTATGCATCATATATAACAGTTCTCTGTGTGTAATTTAACATCAGATAAATACTGGAAGCCCACGTTCTACTAATTGGGCGCTGGTCTCAAAGCGGCTCATTTTATATTCCTAGCATTCCAAATCGATTATCACGGCGACTTAAGAAAGTGTCCAATCAACATGGGTGCTATGGCTGCACTTTTGCAGAAACACAATAGTGGTGAATTCATTTCCATTTGCTTGCGTTTAAATTCCTTAAGCTATTGCAAAAAGAATCTGAACGTAAAATGTGGAGACACTTTATTCTACCTTCAAAGGTTACATCATAAGGTTTCATCCTAAAAAATCTATAGCTTATAGAAATATGTAATGTAATGTAAAATTTTAAGGTACAAAATACCAATACATAGTATTTTTTTCACAGGCCTAAAGATGAAAACATAGTTTTTGAAAGCACTTGTGAAATAAAAAAGTATATGGCCTTTTGTACCTTAAAATATAGTATTACGTTACATTGATTTGCCAATATCTCAAATACAAGTTAGCTTATAAATAATTTGCGTAAATGCTAAGATATAATGACAAACCCTGAAAGAGAGTTACCCCAACAAAATGTGTTTGGATTTAATGGAGATTTGACCTACCATTCCATTTCCGAATTTCGAGATCCAAACCAATGGTTCAGCCACCAAATTTATACTTTTAACAGTCAGATTTCTGTGGAACTACTTTTTCTCCTTTTTTTTATTTCCAGATAGAAAATTATTGTGTATTCATCAGAACTTTATAGAAGACGAATACCAAACATTTATTTCAAAGGTGCATTTGGGCTATGTTTTTTTTTTTTTTTTTTTTTTTTTTTTTTTGAGGTTGGCGGCCTCTTTCCCGCAAACTCTAGACGATTCCATACAATTACTGTAACTGACAATGCAAACAGTTCCCAGTTTAAATTTTAAAATTCTCAAACACAATCAGTTCAGTAGTTAATGCAAGTTGACTGGCGGACTATAATCCGTGAGGCGACGACGTCTGCGGCCGTGTGGTCATTACAATCAGCTGGCTAAGCATTAAAATCAGCTGTTAATTTGCCGCCTTATCTTCTCTCAGCTGACCGCAGCGCGTTCTATAATCGCCTGAAGACTGGTTTAGCCACTAGTGGACATTGCTTTGACGTTCTTCCTATCAGACCTTTATTTTACAACCGGTCTAATTTCGAATTGATAGACTTCGTTTGTAAAAGCCGATAGGTTTTACTAATTCTTACGATGGATACGGGTTAGTCACCAAATATTACAAATTAGTTTATAGAAAAACACTTAATTCGTCAACGTGAGTACAAGTCCACATTTAATGTTACGATGGGGAATTAATTAATGGGGGTTAATGTGATTTTTTAATCGGGTTAAGTTAACTATAGGAACAGAGGATATACAAATTGAGATGGTCAACTATGACAATCAGACATACATAACAATACAAGATGTTGATGGGGACTTAAAGGCCGCGGGGTTTGAACACAACATCCGCAAAGCTCCCTAAATATGCCCACCAATAAACGAAAGTCTTAAAAGTAAAAAGGGACACATACTATTTAAGGTTTTTTTTATTGAAATTGGGGGCTCAACTACAGTAGAGGTTGTACAGGAAACGTGATTTCTGATGTTATCATACCTTATGATATCACGTTTAATCCTTAGGTTTTGTAATGTTGGATTTGTTAACGTTTCTTAAAAGGGAACATGCAAAACCCTGGTCTTATTTTCACTGTTACTCTCTGATGCCTACACTCTGTTCGATAGATCCACTAATGGTATTTTTGTATAACCCAATAACAATTTAGGATTGAAACCCGCAAGGTGTCAGAAGAGGTCAACCCCAGGAAACCTGGAAGATGATCATCGTCAAAGAAGGAAAAGAGGTTATAAGACTTGGGGAGAGGTGAAGACACTTGCTGGAGACGGAATTAATCGGCCGATCGAAAAATCGACCATGTGTGCCAGGCCTAGAGAGCTCTTCTGGACGTCCTGTGCTCCAATAGGAGATAAAACGAAATAAGTTGAGGCGATTATTTCATCGGCCAATCTGTACATCTAGAATGGAAGCCTGCACACAGGCGATCGAAAATTGCGCCGATATTAAAATCTGCAAAAAATCTACCGTGTGCGCCTAGTTGACACCTGGGCTAGCTACGAATCGATCCAATTATTTTGAAATATGAAGCCGAGTTAACCGATTACTAGGACAATTCAATATGATATTGCCGTAAAATGTTGACACTTCCATTTCAGCTACAAAGTTTCAACAACACAAATTCGCCTCGATAAGAGCGAAGTCAACAGCGCCGCCAAGTGGAAAGTGAAGCTTGTGCAATTTATCGTAAAACGCGCATAAAACAGACATAACCTCAAAAGCTAATTGGCGCGAAACCGCGTACAAGACTCATTGCGATTCGAGCGGATTCATCTCATTAGCCAAAATCCCGCCAAAAAACGCCAACCGGTCGCGGTGTTTGCCAATCCTAAATCTCATTCCGAATTTAGCGCGGTCTCATGATTATTGGACGAACGCGTCAATTAGTTCGGTAATCTTCTGCATTACTGATATAATTTCACCTTCCGGCTGGTCTCCACTTAGTCCAAAATGTTGAGCCGATCCTCTTTATCATGACTAGGTAGTGTTTAGGTGAAGACTAATTTGTGACTAAACGGTGAACGTAAATTAGTTTAATTGAAAGTTGGGGAAGTGGTTCAATAACTGTCACAATAGATTAGGTTTCAGTAGCGGTTGTTAGGTTCTTGTACAACAATGGTAGGTAATCTGTGGAGTTGTATTTGCATTTGTTCGTAATTTATAACGAATTCATCTTCAAAAATTATTGAGTTTCAACAATAAGGTAGAATTTTCCTTATGGTAAAAGTAATTGAAACTTAATTCATTTCCTGTTTGTAAACAACACAAAATGATCTACTGAGAAACTTTCACCGCACTGTATGTATGGATTTTATTTTTCACAAGAGTACGCCACTGTACAAATGCGGATTCTCTGAATTAATCCGTTTTTTTGTTTTACTAATTATATTTTTACCTGCAGTTAACGTATAGTATAAGCAATCATAACAATTGCTTAAATTATTAGAACGACATTCAGGAATGTGTAATTAAGCTGAGTGATAATATAAATGAAATTATGGATCATGTAGTTATCAATATATATTACCTACTTGTGATGTGCTCTGTTTACTACCAAACAGAGCATCAAGAACTTGTGATCATTTACTTCTCTGTATTATGGAGAGTTTTAATTTTCGTAAAAAAATCCTACAAAAAATTCAATAAAAATGCTATAATTCAAATCTCGAATCAACTCCCTCAAACTTGACATATTACGCAAGTAGTATATTTCAAGTGAAAATTAAGTTGTGACCGAAGTTGAAAAACATGGAGTTCTAAATATCCGAAAGAGTGTTGTTCACCTTTAAATAAGTCGACCGAAAGCTGGAAACATTTACATACTGTTTCGGCGAATTAAAGTGGCGAAAATTCCCGGTCGGATGCCAGCGTGGTCCAGTAGCGGTTGTGTTAATTGGGGAGTGGACAGAGTCGGTGCGGAGCAAAAACATTGGACTGGTTACAAGTTATAATACAAACATTTCATGTATAGAACACTTCAGTGGTCTATTCTTATTCATGAAGATGCCTAGTTTAAAAATAGTAGTTTCTGAAAAGAATTACGAACGTTTAAAATTTGGCAAAATGTTTTGCAACTTGGAATAACTAACCCGACCCAACGTAACTCTCTCTCATTAAAAATACACAGAAGTGAATTATAAATTCCATATAATAGTTGTATAAAATTGTAGCTAGTTAAAAAAATCCGTTGTTTAATTGAGATGTTGATAATTTGTTCTGTATACTACTGATTCTTTACCTTATACTGAGTCGGGGGTATTAGTAGTGCCAAATAATATCAAGACACTATGCACTACCAAGACTAATAGACACAAACATGAAAATAGATGCACTTAGAAAAAATACATAGTCAGCAACTAAATAAGTAAATTTTACCCATTTGACTCTCCTGAATTATAATGAAGAGTATAAATTCTTGTAGTACAAGATTTTGACAATCAGGAAGCCTGATCCCAACTACCAGTATTGAAACACTTTAGGACTTCTACTACTAACTAAATAAAATAAGTGATTTTCCTTATGTATATTTTAGTTTCAAATTATAAAAACGCTTACAAATTTATCACTCAAACGTCACCAAACGCTACTGACCGTCTACGGCTCTCCAACAGTCGATCAACTTCTTACACACAACCTGCTAGTTTACAACGTACCTGCTGGTGTCTGTAATTAAAACAAGCGTGTAAATTATTCGATAACTGGTAAGATGAAGCTGATAAGATTGAGGTCCGGAGCCGCCAGGACTAGTAATCAGCTGTCACATCTCCCGCCAAATTGATTGTAACAGCTGATTAGAAGTAATCCATCACGCGGGGGTTCAATGCATTGCATACGGAGTTTTATTCTTTATACAACGCATATGGTTCACCCTTATGGGTGAACCATAGGCGTTGTAAACGATGGTTTCTGAACGGAAGATGATAAGTTTAAAAGGGTCTTATCGATGATAAAATGCCGTACCTGTAATATTAGGGGTTAATGTGCGATTTGTGAAAAACCCTCAGAATGGCCCTAAAAGGAGAAGCTTAAAAGACAGATATTAGGTATACAAGTCTATTCTCCACCCTTATTTTGGTGAGGTAATTCTCACTTTGAAAATACGCTTTGGAAAGTTCCATAAAGTCATGGATAGTTTTCTTTATGGAAAAATGCAAGTGTTTATGTGAAACGAAGATAAAAATATCTATACATATAGTACATATAGTGTATATATATATATATATATATATATGTATGTATGTGTATTAATGTATTCATAGGAAATTCAAAACATCGAAAAAAGTTCTACGTCTGAACAAAATCAATCCTATTAAAAATATCTAGTAAATAGTAAATCCAGAACTAATTTTAAAGTTTATACAGTAACATAATTAAATCGCTTTGGGGAGTTTAAAGAATATTATCGTGGTACTAATTTTGTTTGTAAATTATCCAACTACAATAAAACTACGCTTACCTTATTTTACAATATATTAACAGACAAGCATGTTTCTTGAAAACCTTTTTCTCAGCCCGTGTGCATCACAGGGAAAATCCACGTATACCATTAGAAAGATATGTTCCTGTATATGTGGAGAATCCCTTTATAAATTAAAATTAACTAAAAATTAAGCACGAAAAATGAGTTTAAAATTTTAAAATATTAACATGAGCCTTGTGGGTTGCCATGCTGGTGGCAAAATAACAACAAAATATAAACAGAAAATCAAAAGAAATTGAATAAATTCCTATCACATGTTTTATTTACAGCATGTGGGGAAAATAGAGAAGTCTGTACATTACATATTTTTGGTCGAGATTTCGACCACTGGACCACTTCTAGTACTAATTAAAATGGTTAAAAATATTTTGCACGATAAACAATTTCATTACAATTCAACTTATTAAACTCTGGAATAGGAAATACCTATGTTGTTTGACACAACCATGTAAACAAGAACTGTATTATTGTCGGCGTTATAGAACTGCAGATGTCTAGAAGCATTGACTATAAATAGTGTCTATAGTCAATGCTAGAAGCGACTTGCACTCACTTTCACTCGTGACCTTGAACTTTGCTTCAATCAAGAGTTAAGCACACAGGGTAAGGGTGTAATGTTATCACCATCAGAAATATTGACAAATAATCAAGATTTATTGTTTTTATTTACTTGATCATCAATTTCATTTAAATATGGTTACACTTTCAGAAATACTCAGATTTACTGGTATTACTAAGTGATAATGAGTAATTGAAAAATTTCCGAGTAGGAAAAAGAAATTACGGTTCAGATGAAAACGAGTATGATTATGGCACAGTCACAATTTACAACAAATATACCATTTTGGCGTAAATATGGAATAATTCGAGCTTTCATTTTTTATGTATAATAATAATAAACGTTTCATTACCTTAAATTAATTGTTATGTTTCAGAAAACAAATGCACATTTCTTATATTTACAAACAATTGTGTTTACACAAAATATATCTTCCATTACAATACATCTTCCATTAATATATCTAATCAGTGGTTTAAAGCAAAATCCCCTTAAAGGGGACTCTTCTCGGAGCACCTTTCACTGATAGAGGGCGTTCCTTCTGCCATTGTGACGGAGGTTCAATCCCCGCAAATAAACAATGATTCTTAGTAGTTACTGTATATGATAAAGCCTTGACTTGATTTTCCAATGACCAATCATAGACTTAGGTCCGTCTAAAATCAATATGGTCACTGATCAACCTAATAATTGTGCAATTCTCTATTCAGCTGTTACTGTAAAAAGCAAAAGAAAATAGTGTAATGGTTATCGAACCATGAAGTAGACTGTTTCTATATTGGTTCTGTCACATTTACATCCTGTAGAGATTTCTAGGCCTGAGGGTTCAGAACCATTTAAAGTATCATTAGTGTAATTCGGAAAGCAATCGAACAAGCTTTGCTATCCGATAGAAGTTTTAACTGACTTTGTAGCCATCGGCTTTCAAACTAATGATCTACCTAATCCAAATATGTAAGCAACGTTGGATACTAAATTGAGTTTTACTATTTTTAGGTCGTTTCGGAACCACAAATTGTGTACATATTTATTAGAAAATTCGGGTTTCAGTACCTTAATATTTCTTAATGAATAAAAAGTAAAAATATCGTAAAAGAACAAGTGAATTTTAAAACCTTGCGGAAGTTTGGTAATTATATGTACAGACAAATAATGACTGTTATAGACAAATAAGAAAGAGTCCAAATAATTTTATGATAGTAGGTTGTTTCAATTTTGTACTGTTTTAATATTCCTAATATAAAACTGTAATACAAAATACAGAAAGCATATCTTTTAAATATTAACTCATCAAAGGGTTTAAATCTAGGACCTGATTTAAAAAATAATTATTTACTGTTTAAGTTTCACCTTAATAATATATGAACATTACATGTTTCTGCAAATCTACATACTATATTTAAAATTTCACCCAGCCTATGTACAACATTGCATCACAGATCTTGCGTATGTTTGAATATTTATTCATATATTGCCATGGAACTTGCAGAGGGTATTACCACAGACAATAAAGTACAGTAATGTTACTCTCTATTGTCTGGTAGCAGGCTGGGCTAGTGGTGGAGCGCAGGGCTTTGGTGCTCAAGGTCCCGGGTTCGAATCCATGTGATAATGCCGCGACCCTCTAGTACTAGTCTGAAGTAATGTGTAAAACAGTTCCGGGCTTGAACCTAGCGTCCTAGGATGTATATAGGGAAATAAAAACACCCTATATTGTCTGGGATCTTACATTACCCGTTGGATATCATAGGATAACTTATCCAACCACAGTTTGTTCAGTCTGGATTCCTTTAGATACTCGCCGTAATAAAAACCGCAGCGGACATGTAAAAAATAAAATATCGGTTCTCTGTCGGCAAGGGCTCACAATGACTTGGTCGTGACTTCGGAGGAATCGATTGAATCGATTATCAACATCGATCATCGGTCATGCAATCGCTGTATCAATCATTGTTGTATTTGATTTATTATATCGATTCTTTGACAATAGCGATCGGTGGTCAATGCAGAGACAGTAAGAACTATAGTTTGACTTAAGTTTTTTAAGCTAAATGTTGTACAAAAAGATAAAGGAAAATATACTCTTGTTTGTTTGCAGTTTAGAAAGGGGTTTACTTCACTAGTTTTCACACACTTACTCCATATCCGAAATTAACTGTGACTAACCTTCTTGATATCATTTCTGTATAGTGTTAGTGATGGATTTTGTATGTCTTGTCACCCTATCATCCAATTCTGCTACATTCTATATCCGAATTAGACTTTTCCTCTCCGATTAAAGTAAATTCCTGTACAATAAAACTCAAGAAGAATAGTTTTATAAGGAGTTAAATGCAATTAAATATATCATACACTATGTATATAGTGTATATCCATGAATTGTGGATATTTATAGGAATGCACTGTGGATGCGATACTCCCTGGTCCCTGGTGTGGAGGGGTGGTCCGCACGAGTGAGTACTACGACTATCCGCAGTACTATCCTGAAAATTAGACCAATTTGTATATACCAAGGCAAAAATATGGTTCGGATTCCACTAAACTGAAGGCCCCTTAGTTGCCATTACCTGTATGGGATATTAACTATTAGCTGTGTCTATGTCGACCTTAGTCACTAACAAGACTACAAGATCGCGCCACTCATCCTACACACATCTCCATTCATACTTGGCTTAAAATACCTACTTTATATGATCGCCATTTCATTGAAAAGTACTGTATTAAATATTAAGTATAATCACTGTAGTTTGAAACATAACCTGTTTATATAACGACCATTTACACGCTCGCAACTATAATAGCAAATGTCGACCTGGAAATGTAAAGCGTACGTTTGACATTTGTCACTGGGTTTTTTCAATTAATTAAAATTGCGCTGACCATCAGATTGGCGTGAGAACCGGCTAACGTTCAAATCTGGGGCAAACCAGCAAACCTGCAGACCGCAGTCACTAGTGACAGAGAAGTTAATTACACGAACTTGGCCATACTGGACGGATTTAATTTGTATCCTGTTTAAGCATATTACCACCTAGTTGAGAACAGACCTTCTGACGAGGAGATTGGGGTTCAAATCCAACCAAACACAATTTTTTAGCTTTCCTGTCCTAACTTCACATCCTAGGCCGCTAGTCTAGTCCGGTACCAATGTAGATTCGTTCTAGTCCTAGATGATAACAGAATTTGTACATAGTTTCGTTGGTGATATGTTGGATTTGAACCCATGACCTTAGTAGCTAATGTCCTGCTCTCTATCTCCTACACTCATCTCTATTCATACATTAAGGACAGGGAGATTAGTTTGGATCCTGTAATGTATTTTAATTTAAAAAGAAACTTAAGACTCTATTTTCTAACATAACAATACGGTAAGATTAAAACACTATTGTTTCCTGTATATCTTTTTTGGGACCCAAAGTTATTTCAATATTTGAATCAGATCCAATAAGATATTTTTGTTGCTTCCCCATAAAAAAATGATATTGTGTTTTAAAATTCATCATATCTCAGCCAATCACTCAATTACAAACAGTCTACTTCTAAAACAAAACGCGTTCACCTCTATATTAAAACATTAACGAACACAAACTTCAATGAAAACCTATCAATCAGCAACTAGTCAATCCAGCGAATCACCGTTTCTTCCTCTACGCAACGCACGATATACATACCAATCGCTGGATCAGAAACTCAGAGAGATGTCGGTGAAAAAATGAAATAGAAGCTGTGAAAACTAGCAAAACTAGTTATTTTACAGGTTGAGAAGAAATAAAACAAGTTCGGCTCTTTGGACTGGCGTCGACGGGTATGATGGTCGTCAACCTCCCAATTAAAACTGTACCAATCATCCATTGATGAAAAACTACTGATCCAACGTCCAGATCAGTATGACGGTGCCACGCCTTGTATCATAGGTAGAGATAGTATTGGATATTAGTGGTAGTATTAAGTTGAGATAGTATTGGCAGATGATACTAAATGTAGGGGTAAGTGGTAAACTAGACTAGGTAAAATGGTGAATGCAGGGACACGTTTCATGAGAAATACACACTATTCCTCAACAAAATTTGAATACTCCTGCAACCTTTTGAGTTATATTTTTTGTCATGTTTAAGAGTTGGGTAGGTCTTTAAACTTACTAAATGAAACATTTACAGTACTACATTTGAACCTCGTCTTAGACATTTACTACGTTACTATGACAACCAGAGTAAATCCCCAAGCTCTTCTTTATGGCTAGCAGATTTACATTGTGTTGGGCGAAGAGAAACTAGCTCTTACTGTCAGATAGGTAGTGAAATCTTTCAACAAAAATTACTTATTATGACCCCTCTCATCCTAGTCCAACTAGAGTTTTTTGAATTCAATTACAAATATTTAACATTCTTATAATTAACTTTACTTTTATCTCATTGGCTGTTTCTTACTATGAAATATTACATCAGAATGATTTTATTAGAACTAATATGATTCTATTTAACTTTTAGTGCAAATTATTACTAACTCAACGTCTTTGAGAACGGAACAGCCCAAAACTAATTAGACACATCCAAAAAAGTGCTACTGAAATACAACGAGGAAAGTCTTTACTCATAACTCTCGAGACGATTCCCCAGAAGTTACTTTCCATTTCGGAACAAATTATCTCAGGCTACTCATGAGGCGTCTAAACACTCGCCCACGGCGCCACCCAGATGGGCACCGAACAGTTGAGGCCCGAGTATAATTAAAGAGAGCGCCCTTGTGCCGCTGATATGTCGAGGAATCAATTTATCTACTGGAGCGTAGCTTGTATGAATGCCAGGGATTATAGGCCAGTATCTGCGCTAGCCATAAAGTATAAATTATTATATTTATCGTCGCTCTGACACAGCCATTACAGCACGGGCATTCTCGGTTGAACTGTGCGATATTGATTTAACAGGTTTATAGCCGCTATATTTTGACGAGGTCGATGGCGTGCCTCAAGGTTCTGTTTTAGGACCACGTCTTTTTATTTTTGTAGCTATGAGGTGATTAGCGTTGCATCTTCAAGGGAAATAGTGTAAGTGTTATAGGTTTATTTCCGATATATTATGAAGATGAGGTAGATTCTTCATGGAGTGCCTCAAGGTGCTGTTTTGGGACCACATTTTTTTTGCTTTAGCTATTAGGTAATTTGTGTTGCATCTTCAAGGGAAACCAAGTTGGTGGTATAAATAAAATGTATAAGCACACGAAAATGTAGTAAAAAATTATCCCAACATGTTTTGTGTATATTCTTATCTATTTCTTCTATCTTTTAGCGTGATTTACTTGATTTGTATATCTCAAATCGTTATGTAAACATATTTTCCTTCTTTCACACATATTTTTATGTGTTTTCTACGACATTAGTATTTTCTTTTTTAAATGTCAAAGGAACAGTCAAACCTGTGTACAAGGTACTATCTAACCTTTTGTTAGATTGAATCATAAATAAATCATTTGATTCAGAGTTTTTATTGATGTATGGGCATTGATTACTTTTAGTTAAAGAATCAGCGGGTCATAGTCAAACTACATTTTCGCCACATCTTTTGGTTCTCAAAGTTACATACTATAAATAGAGGGAAAAGTGAAGTGTACCTAACATTATAAACATGTAAAGTTAAACTTTAAATATACCCATCAAAATGCTAATACTGAAAATTACACTGTGTGTTGGACAAGTATACCACAAAGACTACAAGATTCACGAAGACATTGCGAGTGAAGGGGACAGGATTTGTTATGAGAATATCGCACTGCAGATTATGTTACTGGAGTTCAGTAATTCTTGCCGACAATGCTTTCTCCGCCAGCTGATTGTTACAAGTGATCAGCTGGACAGCTGACAGACCCTATAGTTCAGGCGTAAACGGATTAAACATCTCCCATAAACGGTGTAGGTTGACAATAAGACCAGACTGGATTGAGTTCGAGGTGTGGAAAGCGGTTCATATTGGGCTCAGCATTGTCTTTCAGGTTGTTAGTGCTCTGGTGTCAACATCAGATAGAATTAGAATTGCAGTTTTAGAGTAGGGTGAGAGTGTTCACAAGGTGACTCCGGCCTATTATTTTTTGCATTTTGGCAAAGTTTTTGATACTATTAAGTTCATTCAAATGTGATTGAAAATAACAATTTTATTAATTTTCTTGAATTTTGGACCGTCTACTTAATACGGTTTTACCTAAATGAATATACGCCAATGTATTGCAGTACTGTATTTGAATTTCAAGGTTTCCACACGCAAATATGGCCATCGGCCAAAAGGTTGATGCCTAAAAGTTTATGCTAACTTTGATTCTAATACAAATTGGTTTTTATCTTTATCTAAGACATACTAAGGGATCTTAGATTATTGACCTAGGAAGTCGAAGAAAAGTCTAAAAGGAATGCAGATTTCGGTACTTTCCCATTAATTCACTACCACTACATTTTCTATTGCTATTCCGTTTATTCACTACCAGAACATTTTCATAATCAGCAAGTTTGGTTGATTAGGTTATTTTAGTATAGTTTCATTTTATTAAAACATTCATAGACTAGGCTAACTGTTAAAAATATCGGAATTGCAATAAAAAAGTATTGGTAGTGAATTAAGGGGAAAGAAATCAGATTTCTATAATAATTATGGTTTTTTTATCAATAATTTCCACTTGGTGTATTTTTGTGCAGTCATAACTGGAATATGTAATAATATAAAATTGTTTCAGATTTATTTTGATCCAACTATAACTGGTATCTCTGTATCATATTAGCTCTAAATGGAACTTCTAATCATTATACTTTTATACATATACATTTTTTTAATTACAGAAATATTAAAATCTTTTTTAAGCTACTTTAGTGAGTTTAGATTTAATTTTACTTAAAATTTTAAACATTATAAAATAAGTTTATGCATTGAACTTAACGATCACTTCATTTTTAAACTTTAAAAATGTGTACGAATTCTTTGTTTAACTCAAAACCTGTTTCAGCTTAAAAACACCAACATTTTAAATATTTTGATACATGTCAAATCCTTTGATCATTATTCCGAACGGATCTCGGCCTGATCAGCTGATCTAATGAAAGCACAGGTGACAAGGCTGAATCTGCGACGCTAGCGCTGTTCTCACGATGCGGACGGAATATCAACCAAGCCGCTACTAGTCCGCAGACTTCAGCTGATTCTGTACGTGTTGAATATCAACTGCTGAGTCTGGGAATTGACATCTAGAGCGGTTATCTGGATATGTGAACTATGCTGGTTATTGCAGTACATCCCTACTTGAATCTTGTATAAGAAAATCGGATAAGTTAAAACTCAGTCAATAATTATGATCCAATGTAATTTCTTTTGGTTACTAATAACGTACCATAATCTCAACGTATTGTTATGACAAATAAACATGAATGAAGTGTCAAGTGGGGCAGAGACTTGATAATCATCAAGTATTTTGGTATGAACCTAGGTCATCGGAAAAAGTTAAATATACTGACAAACCCAAGCTTGGTACCCTACAAAAATCTTTCCTTTGAAAAATGTATGATAACCCGTTTTCAACGTTCATGAAACTTAAGGTTTTTGTAGGTGTGATGGTCTGAAATGAAAGATGTTTAAATTACAACAACTTTAAAATTTTCCATTTCTGTCAACCCCTACGATTTAAAACCCCTCATTCTGATGATAGTGGGACTAGTGGAAGAAATAATTAAATTTTGATAACTGCACTTTTACGAGTTCATGTTTTGATCACACCAGCAAGGTCAGTCCCAAAATGTGGCTCAATCTTCGCCTCGATGGTGCGACTGCTCATGAAGGGAGGTTTGCAGCCAGTATAACACCATGACCTTCTCGTCCTAAAAGTAAAGTTATTCGGTCCTAAAGTAATGTGTAGAACGAGTCCTTGGAGCCTAATTTCACAGTTTACTAGACATTTAAGTAATCACTTTGGTGTTTAAATGGTATATTACGTTACTAGTCCTGAAAATAAATGTTTACCTCGTCTCGCACGGGATTACTATACGAGTCCGGTACACACATATTGGACGAGTTACGTACGATAGTTTATGCCATACTACTTAATTCGTACAAATCCTTATATATTTCCACCAACTGAAGGACTAAACATCACCAGTCATAACCTCTAAGAGAGGTTATGTTTTTGTTTATAACCAATCATCGCCACGCAAATACAGTATAATCAAATGATTGGCGTCCGGTAAACTACTCATTGCAGTACAGTAGTACGCAATGAAACCCCATTTGATTAAGCTGGCGGCAAACAGCTGTTTTCTGGACTAAATCCTTGCGTGGGAAGTTCGTCAAAATAATGTAGTGTGGCGTAAAAATATTTTTGGACGATACAGCTTTTGAAGACCAGCTGATAATATCAGCTGTTTGTAATTACCTACGATGACCACTAGCCTCCAAGGACTCTTAAGAACCTAGCATCCTAGGATGTGAAGAAGAAAAATAAAAAAAATCTCAACTTTCACAAGTCTAACACAGAACTGCATCGATACCTACAATCGAGTGACGAAATCGTCTCAAAGAACGGTACCTAGATGTGGGAGCGACATTATCATCGATCGGTTATCAATTACCGGTTATCGGTTTTATCGGTTATCGATTATCGTGACCCTCGATATCGCAACGGTCCATTGGCAGATTGGCCGATACCATTGTCCGGTAATGTTCCGAAGTGTTTCCCAATGCGAGGGTCAACTCCTAGACGCAGTTTGGGCTGTCCGGCAGATCTATGACACCCTCGGGCACCTCTCGATGTCCTAGGTTGGGTTAACGTGGCCTTCGAGTTTTATTGGTACGCCCTTAAAATGTGAAATACGAAGAAATCGTGGCCTAGGTAGGGCTGGGGTCTAGAATGTCGATGGTTTTTGGAGTAATTCTGGCTTTGTGTATGTTTATAGAGCTGGGACGCTGGAAGGTGTTTTAAATGTAAATTTTATAGCTGCGCAATTCGCACGTGATTTTATAGTTAGACTATCTTTTGGTCGTGCATTCAAGTATCTACAGTGAAAAAGGTTAAGCTACAATTATTTGACAAAATACAGATTTTCAACCAAATGTGCTTTTGGTAATCCAATTCACTACGTAATATAAACATTTCAAAATACGTATGACTTTTAAATAAGGGCGTGATTTCTGTTTCATTGTATTGTATCAGTTATTAAAATAATTCTTGTATTTTAACTGAAAGCACAAAAAATACGTCAAATAACACTTATACTGTTTACTCACAAGACGGTAAATACATATAAAAGATGGTAAGACGTGATCCATTTCAAATGTACGCTCCGAAATCATCATGAGACCCAATAGGCAAATGGATCATCATTATCATCTGATCTGATGATGATTGGAGTGTCCAATCGAAATCGATCACAAATTAACATCTTTTATATGTATATGTAAACAGTACAAGTACGTAAATATATTATTATAAGTGTTATTTGACGTATTTTTTGTGCTTTCAGGTAAATTAATAACACGTACGATGCTGATCAAGAAGTTATGTATGTATTTAAACTCATACTCAGTTTACCAAGATATTTAGTTTATCCTACAGATTAAAGCTAAACATATTTGTCATTATCATAGGTGTATTTTGTAGATGAAGGTTACATTAACATATAAAGCCATATATTGACTAGTTCAACGCAGTGTTTTGCTCCTTCAGCTGCCCTAGGCGTCTAAACGTGCAAAATTAGACGTTCGCAAAACATAACAATTTCGCACCCTTGAGGCTAGCTTGCGACACACATTCAAACCCTTCCTAAAACTGAGGCTCTTCTTGGTTATCATTCATTAGTTGAGCGTAAGCAATTAGGTTAACACCAATCTATCTGCTTAGTGTGTTTAAATTATAAAATATCGTGTACAGTTTGAAATGTAAATTATTTATATATGATTGATTGTATTTGAAAGTGAAAGTATATTTTATTTTATAAATATATCGTATGCATGGTTTTTGTTTGCGGCTCTGTCATTATGCTGTATGTTATCCTTCAACGATGGACCAATTCTCGGTAAGTTTGAGATAATAATTAACCTAAAAAACAAAGGTGTATTTTCTGTATAACATTCAAATTACATGGGGATACTAAAGATAATATTTTTATGATTTTAATTAGTGTATTTCCTACATAGGAATTAGCTATTACCTTAAGTGGAACGGAATGCAGTACACCCGGGACTGATTTATTTTTTGTTTTGACGTCCACAGAGTCTAAATTTACCATTCGTTCAAGTGTTTATGTTTGTAAAATTATTATATGTGTGTGTTTGTAAACCATCGTTGCATAAAGAAAACTCGAGTATTTTTTGTCTCATTTGCTATTTATCAGCTATTTATAGTCAGCAAGATTGGGTAGTAAGAAAGTTTTCAAATATGGGATTTTCAAATAATTTTGGTTATTGAAGCGTTTTTTAACGATTAAAGGTTACAGAGGAATTAAAAAAAAAAAACCTGAAGCTTTAAATTCCAATGTCGTTCATATACAGAAAAATGTGAACTGTTGCAGTTTGATTTTTTAGCGATGTATTTTGATTAATTTTGTTAATTCATTTATTTCATACTTAACTATTAAAATATTTACAAGTAAACGATTTTCTTCTCCGTAGCAGTAAATCTAACCACTCGTTAAAGCCAATGTTATTTTTAAAAGGAATAATAGTCCAGGCGCTAAACGGGTTGAGTATGCACTGAAAGTCTGACAAAATTTGACTTTTGATTATTGTTGGGGACATCTAGTAGATGAAAAAAATCTATGATGTCGCATTTCTAGGGTGGTCACAACTCGGGGGGGAGGGGGGGAAGTTGCGCGGGTCATCGGTTTACGTTTCCGCGTCTAACTCACAAACGGTTAATGATAGAAAGGTGGTTTAAGCGTCTATCAACGCCTAAATATATTGTCCTTCAAAAAGGTTATTACATCCTTTCTTCTATCTCTTATACTTAAGGCGCTAATCAACATTAATTGCAAAAAATAAAATTTAAAACTACTTTAAAATGAAATATCGGAAATATTGTACGCGTTTAAGACATGTTACAGAAGATTTATAGTTAGAAAAACTATCAAATAGTACAAAAACCCCAAGTTTAAAGAAATCTGAGCAAAAACAACAGAGCTACGTAGATTTCAGTAAGAGTAAACGTGGAAAATTCGTGGTAGTATCGAGGCGCGCATGGATGGTACGTAGCCAACAGTCAATATAGTTTTGATGTTGTAAGTAACTATGGGAAAGCTGAATTTTTCTATGCTGTTAGACCATGTTGAGATGATCATTTTCCCGAAAGTCAACACTCCTCCCCCCTTGTGCTTTCCTCTAACCCCCCTTTTTAGATAAATTTACAGCCTCTTAGCAATTAAGCTTTAACTTTTTCCTACAGTTACCTAACAATGTACATGTTCTCTCACTGATTTGAGAAAGCAAAGTGGCCAATTCGCTCATCAGTGAGACAATGTTAACATTGTCTCACTCTAATTACTTTGTCTCACTCCAGATTTGCAACGTGAAGGCACGAAATAGTGAGCGCGTAACATGCAGGCAACGTCGTATGCGCGCGAAATACGTTGGCAGCACTGGCTGTAAATCAGCTGGTCAGCTGTTGTACTGTTGTATTTGTCACTTCACATTAAATGTTATATTAAAAGTTCACTTCTGTGTAAAAATAGGTTATGTTTCTTCACAAATTTATTTGTTTTATGGTAATTGTAGGAAAAGTATAATGTGCAACTCGAGTTCAAAGTACAATTGCCTCACTCGAGAAACCATTCCTCACTCGCCTACGGCTCGTGAGTAAGGATTTCTCTCGAGTGAGTCAATTGCTCACTTTTCTCACTAGTTGCACAAATAACTATAAAACGGGTAAGGATAATAATGCAATCTTTTATTAATCTTTTATTAATTTTGCGTTACGATAATCTACAAAAAGAATTATTAGATAAATAAATATTAAAAAAGAATTATTATAGATTTCTGAGGAAGAAGGAGAAGAAAATGTGTTAAAAAAATAAAATATCAATACAGTGTTTTTTTATTTAAATGCAAAGAACAATGGTCAAAAACCGTCTGTTTTGTGTTAGACACACTGATTTGAAAATATTTTAAAACAGTTTAAAAAAATTCCATGAATCACATACTCATATATTCATATATATTCATAAAATATATTCATATATATATTATTCATATATATATATATTCATATATATTCATATATTCATAAAATAAACTGATTTCAACTACAAAATATACACACATAGCACTACATACTAATAAAGATCAGATAACAATTTAATGAAAAATAAAATTTAAATGTAGCCTACTGAGAATCTGAATTTTTCCTACAAACAGTAAATAATTCATAAAACAAACCTGTTACTTTTATAATTTACTTTGATAGATACTTAACAAACAATATTTTATAATTTTTTAAATTACATAGATTTTTCCCATTTTTGTATTGATATCCCAATTCTTAAATTTAATAATTATACTCCATTATCAATTCCCACCCTTTACTCCACACCTCTTTAAGATAATTTCCAAGTGCCCGCCAATCTTTGCCATTTAAAAATAAAAAAAAACTCATATTCATTTAAATATAACTTGTTAGACCAAAATTGACGTATATTTTTTTTAAATTGGACATTCTGCTATAAAAGGGTACACGTTTCATCCCGGTTGAGATTACATAGTAAACATACATAAATGTTATTTTCCATATACAGTTAATTTTTATTAGACGACCCCCTTTATTTGTAAAAAATGTTTTAGGGATGGTTACGAATAAAAAAATATATCCACCAATATGGCCAACAACTTTGTTATTTCTTGTGGAATACGCTGTATTGTAGTATTCTTTTAGAATTGAAAAGCTATTTTTTATTCGTGACATTTTTTCTCTAAACCTACCCCATTTAGGAGTTACATTGTGGTGTACATTCGGCATCCTGTAGCTCATAAATGAGTAAGTTGAGAGAGAAAGTGCAAAGAATAAATAAGTCACATATAAGTCCTCGTTCAAAAAAATATATAAAATACGTTAAAAAATACTGATTTTGTTGTTTTAAAAATGGCCACCATTTTCAAAAATGGTAGCTTACTTTGATATTGGAACAATTTATTTTATGTTTTTTTTATGTAGATGTGATTTGAAAACTTGTTTATTCTTTGTATTTTCGCTCTTAAACTTACTCGTTTATGAGCTACAGGACAGGATGCAGGATATACTCACAAACCATTTCTTCTTCTATGTAACTCCTAAACAAGTAGCTTTAGAGAAATATGTCAAGAATAAAAAGGTTTAAAAATTGTGCGTTTACATTCTAAAACAATCATAAAATACAGGGTTTTCCATAGGACTAACAAAGTTGTCAGCCATATTGGAAAATGGCAAACATATTTTTAAAATTCGAAACCACTAAAAACATCTTAAAATAAAGGGTAGTGTCCCATAAGAAGTTAACTCTATATCTCATAATAAAAAAGTTATCTATTGGTTCACTTTAGGTGAGACACCCTGTATAATAAAATGAGGCTCTGGCGTACAGCAGCAAATGCACGATATTCATTTATATGTATCCACTACAGTCTGTATATGTACTGAATGAGCTACATAACGTTAATATAATCTATATAAAGTGGCAAATTCAAATACAAAAACCATAATATAAGTAATTTTTTCATTGTTGCGGTGCACAAAAAAGCCAGAGTCCTGTAAAATCAATATACTGTACTATCTATAACCACTATATGCAAACAAACTGTTAATAACTATGTATCATTTTAAAATGTAAACTATGCACCCCAAATTTTGTACAAAACATTTTGTTGTGCGACCTCGTATAAAAAATCTACAAAACAAAGTTTCATAAATTAATCCGTAAAAATTATTTTTTTATGTTTATGATATTTTTTAACTATGAATATTTAGAATATCATGGTAAATACACTTTTTGTAGAATATCGTAACGCAAAATGATTAATAAAAGATTGCGTTATTATCTTTACCCGTTATAAAGTTATAGCTTAATTTCTAAGAGACTTTAAATTTATCTAAAAGGGGGGGGTTAGAGGAAAGCACAAAGGGGTAGGAGTGGGGACTTTTGGGAAAATGCTCATCTCAACATGAACTAACAGCATAGAAAAATTCAGCTTTCCCATAGTTACAACATCAAACCTATATTGACTGTGGGCTACGTACCGTCCATGCGCGCCTTGGTACTACTACGAATTTTCCACGTTTACTCTTACGTAATGAAACGTAGCTCTGTAGTTTTTGCACATATTTCCTTAAACTTGGTGTTTTTGTACTATTTGTTAGTTTTTCTAACCATAAATCTTCTGTAACATGTCTTAAACGCGTACAATATTTCCGATATTTCATTTTAAAGTATTTTTAAATTGTATTTTTTGCAATAAATGTTGATTAGCGCCTAAAGTATAAGAGATAGAAGAAAGGTTGTAATAACCTTTTTGAAGGACAATATATTTAGGCGTTAATAGACGCTTAAACCACCTTTCTATCATTAACCGTTTGTGAGTTAGACGCGGAAACGTAAACCGATGACCCGCGCAACTTCCCCCCCCTCCCCCCCGAGTTGTAACCACCCTAGAAATGCGACATCATCGATTTTTTTCATCTACTAGATGTCCCCAACAATAATCAAAAGTCAAATTTTGTCAGACTTTCAGTGCATACTCAACCCGTTTAGCGCCTGGACTATAATACATATGTTAACCTTTCTTTAAATATTTAAAGGAAGGTTTTTCTATTACGACTGATTTCATAATTGTGGCTCTAAATTAAAGGTATGCACGCACAGATTTGCCCTTAGGTTCATCATTGATTTATATATTGTATTATCCGATCAACAAACATAAATTGGGTTTTTTTTTCTCACTTCAATTATAGATGTATTAAATACCATATATGTACCATATGGTACCATATGTATTAAATATGCATTTATACCAGTTCTTCCTCATCCCTTCTTCATCTTCTTCATCTTTTTCATCATTTTCTTCAACTTCTTCATCACATTATCCTGTGTTTTGGTCTCGGAACCTTTAGTTTGAATCAGTTAAGTTCAAGATACTGGACTACTCAATCAAAACATAGATTTGATTATTTCTTGTATATGCAATTATAATTATAATAATAGGTATTACTAATCTCCATTTTATTAATACTATATAATATTGAATGTCAACATATAGCTATAAATTACTAGAAATTGAGTGTAGTGTGGATATTAATAACGGTTATCATCAAGTACTTAGTTCCTAGAGAGACGGGTTTATTCCCCGCCAAAACAAAAAAATTGGAGGGGCTTATCCTACTTTTCCCTAAAGGCATTTGTTGTACTTCCCTCAAAAACACTATCGTAGACATTAAAAACAACCAATTGCACATAATTAAATACACATTCTCCCAAACAATGTCATAATCTCCACGTTTGTCACGTACTCAATGCTTAAAGCGTGTAAAGAACGCTGGACAAACAAAGTATTTTGCGTAATGACTTCCTCAAGTATTCGTTTCCTAGTTGATGATCTTCAAGTATTCGCTAGTGGGTTGGTCAACAAGGGAAACAAACAGTTTAATACAATTTAGTGTGAAAGTGAGTCAAGGTCATGTAGCCCTCAGGCTATATCGGGTGTTAGATGATTTAGCTATCGGTAAACCTGTGTCAGAACATCGGCGGTATCAGGTAAGATCTCATCTATTGGATAATCTATAGGGCTTGTAGTAGAGACTATCAAGTAATTGGTCTGTCGGTTTAGTACATTGTTGATATCAGTGAGATCTCATCTAGCTATTTGATAATCTTAAATACATTGTGGGTATGCCTGTAGCATAGATAAGTTATCTAGTAAACGGTGTATCTGTGTCAGAACATAGTTAGGTAGGATATTATCTATCTACATGATAATCTTAAGTACATCGTTGATAGTCTTGTAGCATAGATAAGCTATCTAGTAAACGGTGTATTTGTGTCAGAACATAGTCGGTATTAGGTGAGATATTATCTATCTATATGATAATCTATGGCTTGTAGAAGATACTATCACGTAATTTGTTGGTTTTAGGACATTGTTGATATCTTTGAGATCTCATCGCTCTATTTGATAATCGTATATACTTTGTTGTTAGGCTTGTAGAATAGATAAGTTATATAGTAAACGGTGTATTTGTGTCAGAACATAGTCGGTATTAGGTGAGATATTATCTATCTATATGATAATCTATGGCTTGTAGAAGATACTATCACGTAATTTGTTGGTTTTAGGACATTGTTGATATCTTTGAGATCTCATCGCTCTATTTGATAATCGTATATACATTGTTGATAGGCTTGTAGCATAGATAAGTTATATAGTAAACGGTGTATTTGTGTCAGAACATAGTCGGTATTAGGTGAGATATTATCTATCTATATGATAATCTATGGCTTGTAGAAGATACTATCACGTAATTTGTTGGTTTTAGGACATTGTTGATATCTTTGAGATCTCATCGCTCTATTTGATAATCGTATATACATTGTTGATAGGCTTGTAGCATAGATAAGTTATATAGTAAACGGTGTGTATGTTAGAACATAGTCGGCATTTGGTAAGATATCATCTATATCTGATAATCTTATATACATTATCATTATTAATAAGCTTGTGGCAAAGATAGGATATCAAGTAAACAGTGAATTTGTGTCAGAACATAGTTGGCATTTGGTAAGATATAATCTATCTATCTGATGATCTTCTTTAGATTGTTGATAGGCTTGTAGGATAGAAATGCTATCTACTAAACGGTGTGTGTGTCAGAACATAGTTGGCATTTGGTAAGATATAATCTATCTATCTGATGATCTTCTTTACATTGTTGATAGGCTTGTAGGATAGAAATGCTATCTACTAAACGGTGTGTGTGTCACAACATAGTTGGCATTTGGTAAGATATAATCTATCTATCTGATGATCTTCTTTACATTGTTGATAGGCTTGTAGGATAGAAATGCTATCTACTAAACGGTGTGTGTGTGTCAGAACATAGTTGGCATTCGGTATGATATAATCTATCTATCTGATGATCTTCTTTACATTGTTGATAGGCTTGTGGGATAGAAATGCTATCTACTAAACGGTGTGTGTGTCAGAACATAGTTGGCATTTGGTAATATATCATCTATCTATCAGATGATCTTCTATACATTGTTGATAGGCTTAAAGCATAGATATGCTATCTACTAAACGGTGTATTTGTGTCAAAACATATTTGGTATTAGGGTAAGATATAATCTATCTATCTGATGATCTTCTATACATCGTTGATAGTCTTGTAGCATAGATAAGCTATCTACTAAACGGTTTATTTGTGTCAGAACATAGTCGGTATTAGGTAAGATATAATCTATCTATCTGATGATCTTCTATACATCGTTGATAGCCTTGTAGCATAGATAAGCTATCTACTAAACGGTTTATTTGTGTCAGAACATAGTCGGTATTAGGTAAGGTATAATCTGTCTATCTGATGATCTTCTATACATTGTTGATGGGCATGTAGCATAGGTAGAAAATTAAGTAAACAAGGCATTGGTAGCTTAAAATCGTTGTTATAAAGGGAAATATAATTGACATCTTAACGTTCTTGATGGGCCTGTATCATCTTATATTATTTATATAGGTTGTGTAAGCATTACAAATGCATGAGTAAATCAAACTTGTATAACATCATGGTGAAGTAGGTGAAGAAATTATGTATTGTCACATTAGTGGAGAGTGATGTCTGATCATATTAAAATATGTTTGAGTAAATAAATGTTATTAAACACTCTGCCACTCATATAGACTTAGCTATTTATAATAAATGAATAATCGCTGAAGTAGTGCAACAAGCCATTAAACCTTTATTCTATACACATGATGATCAATAAAGGCTCTTAACACCAAACTTCTGTCCAACCACGCATTAAAGTCTCTATAACTAACCAAATAAAGTACGCAAATATTATTCAGAACAATTATTTTTCCAAAAGTACATTAAAGTAAATAATTCGTTAGAGATTTATCAGCTACGTAGAAGATAAAATTCGGATTTTTATCATGTAGAACTAAATTAAATGTTTTTAAAAACATTTTTGATACCACTGAGTTAAAGGATTTCTTTATCAATTTAGGACTTAACTATGATCTCTTGGTCAAAAATATATACCCTATATATTTATTTAATCAATACCTTCGTTATACTTCCTAAATGTAGAAAAAATTAAATATTGATTTATTTTCAATTTATATTATATTTTATTCTCCAGGTTAGTCATGGCGGCGGAGGTCCTCACTCTTGGCAATGTGCTGTACTATGGCATGGTGCTGGCAGCTAGCTTGTTTTTCTGGTTCCAATGGCGTTTTAGGGATCTTCTAAGGGTTGCTGCAAAACTACCCTACACTTTCCCAGCCCCACCTCTGATTGGACACGCTTATTTCATGTTCTGGGGATTGCAACGTAAGCATTTTGTATTTTACTGTAATTTGTTGCTGAATATTGGTAATAAGTTCCCAAATTAAGGATTTTAGTCACTAAAAAATTTTGGACAACCGTATAAAAGGCTCAACAGGAATCAATGATAATATCAAAAATATTTAAACTATTTTTATTTCAAAAGGAAAATAAATACATAATTGCAACCAAGAACACATTATAGTATTTTTTTAAATTTTAGGTATATTGTCTTTATTTATTGTTTTGGTCCATACACGTTTTTAAATCTTTTGATCGTTTTTGCAACCAGCTTAGTGTTTTGACACCAGTATAGGTTTCGTAGGTGAAGATTGGCCTCTTTGTATAAAATATATCCTTTAGCGAAAATCACACTATGTTAAATTAATATTCTATATAAAACAGAAATATATTTACTGTTTCTTTGTTACTACCACTTTGAGCTTACGATTTTAAAACACCTTTCTGTACTATTCAATATGTCTAAAAATTTTACAGACGGAACCCACCTAATTTTGGAAATGTCACAAAGAGCAATCGCCAAAGGCTACAAAACAATATGTTTTTGGTGTGGGCCTCTTCCGTATTTGGTGGTCCATGACATGGAAGACGTACAGGTATGTCCTGTTTAATAATTTAACTATATACGTTAACAGGTTTTAGTTAGCAGTACATGCAAATTGTCAGTGCGGTGCTAAATAAAGATAAGTATATGTTAATTACTTTTGCAAAGTAGTTTCACTTTATGTCTTCATTTTGAAATAATGTTCAACAGTTTGTGTGTGTTTGAGGTAAAAAAAAACTACGAAAAGTCTACTATAATTTGTCGTAATAAAACTATATTACCTAATTTGTTTAAATAAAAAAACTCATTGTATAACAAAAACTTTAATTGAAAATATATACACATTTTTAGTTTGTTTTGTTGTTGTCTAGACTGTAATGAACAGCACCAACACTCTAGACAAAGGAGAAGAGTACGAGTTCTTCAAAGTTGGTTTGGACTCCGGAGTTGGGCCTTTCAAGTACAGTTTGGTCACTGCCCCAGGTTAGTTTTTGAAAACTTTCATGCATGTTATACTAAAATACTTACGCCACAGTAAACCTGTAGACTAAGCACATTCCCTTTTATCTTATTGGAATTTTGAAAAAATATTTCCATAAACAATTTATATTTATTTCCCATTTAAATAACATTACAAAGTACTTATATTTTCTGCTTTGGGAAGGGAAAAAGTGTTGTTGGATAAAATAATAATAGCATATAATGAATAAATTTGCTAAATTTTACCTAAATATATCCATAAAACAAGCAAACTAGACAAGTTTTCATTACCTCTATAATAATATCTTTATGGTAGAGTACCATTTTTTTTTATTTCCTCCGTGACCTTTAATTGTATAACAATAATTTACACGATGGCTGTAATTAAAATTGGGCATTTCCATGTTTTTGCAAATCTATTTATTTCCTTTTATCTTATACATGAACTATTTCCCATTTATATCACCTACACAAATTTAAACAGGTTCTCTTTTGGAAAAGACTCTATTTCAGTTTTCAATTCCTAGGCCCCGTTTGGAAGGTGTCCCGAAGACACATGAACATGTTGTTCGTCCCTCGCAACCTTGAACAGATGATGCCAGTGTTCAACAAGAACTCCAGAGTCCTCATGAAAGAGCTTGAACACGAAGTCGGTAAAGGACCAACGGAACTGAACATTATGGAGTTCGTCTTGGATACTTCCCTGAAATCTATCTGTGGTAAGTGCTAGGAGGTTTTCCTTGGGTTGTGGTTGAAGTAGACATAAGTATTTAAGGTTTGCTGGCTTAACTGTTTAAGTGTTTGTGGGACAATTAAAAGATCAGAAGAAAGGTGGGGTTTGCCTAGTTAGTTTCTTGATGGTCCACAAATGATGGTTCACAGCTGTTCTTGTTCATGGGGCTTAGTAAGTGTTTCATTTATGGGGTTGTAGTATGGAGTGCTGAATAAAATAAGTTACAAGAGCTTTTGTAATATGTTAATATAAAAAAAAGTTTTTTCAGAAAATTTAATTTTGTGATGGTTAAGACTGTTAGATTAAAATGTTAGGTAGTATTTTTAGTATTTTTATTTTCTTTGTTACGTGAATAATATTTTGTTATATATCAGAACGCAATTTAACTTTATACCAATTCCACTGTTTGATGCAGAATCCTTAATTTGTAACCCTTTAATGTTTATCATATCGTCTTTGATGCAACAAAAGATGATTTTCCTTTGATGGAAAAAATCACAGTTATTTTCTGTTTCAGATTTTCTATTCGGAATTGACAATAAAGTCAAGATTAATTCCAAGGAATTCCTAGGATTGAAAAATATTATTGAAAGGTAAGTCTCCTTAGTTGCAGACGATGTTTTCAGAATATTCTTATAGTTATTAAAATCAATTGAAGTCACCCTACTTAGCCAATGTTGCATAATACTACTTTTTTAGCAATCTCGTGCAGTGCAATTAAATTTAGAGTTGGTCACTGTACTGTAAATTGAGAGGTAAAATATATGAAAATGACAGATAATTAAAAAGGTATTTTTATTCACTTATCAATATCACTAAGTGTCAACAAATAATAATGATACGACGGTAAACAACATTGCAATCTTTACAAAGTATATAGGGTGTCCCGTAAGCAAAGCTTTCCTCCAGGCAAATCTTTTATGGGTTAAAGTAAAATAGTTGAAATACTACGATTTTTAGTTGTGAAATAAGGCGAAATGAGGTGAATCCTGACGAGCGTAGCCTTACTCTACCACATTTCAATACTGATAAAATTATTATATTTTAGCTATTTATTTCGATCTTATTGAATTTGGTGTAGTTTGATAGTAAATATATAATGCTAGATAAAACATTTTTATAATACTATCCAATTTTAGTAACATAAATTATAACAACTGAAATGGCCTAAATTTTAATGTTTTGGATTTAACCAAGTTATTTTTTAACATAGGTCTCTTCCACCTTAACATAGAAACTAAGTTTCATAAGGTTCGTCGGTTGAAACAAACCAGAGATGAATACGTTTAAACGTAAAAATACAATATGGTGGATATCTGGTTAACGAAGCTATTATAGGAAAATGCCATTCTCGATTTACACTGTATATGAAACATAATTTTGCAGCTCTAAAGCTTTAATAATAGCTCCCCACTGTTCCAACGAATCCCTCATACACACTTTGTTAATATTATGTTTCCAGAATCCCCGAGATCTTTATCAAACGAGTTACACAGCCCTGGTTGAGATGGGATCCGATATTCTTGTTCATCTACAAGAAAGAGCTTGCAGAAATCAACAAGAAATGGAAAGCGTTTACAGAGGAGCCACTAAAGGTAATGTAAATAAATGGTATCAGCAAACCGAGACATTAGCTCCCCCCCCCCCCCCATTAGCTCGTCAAACCCCGTTTTAACAGGTATGCTGTGGAAGTACTGTGTTATTTTATGGGTAAAATTACAATATTTCAATAACTTTTGAACTGTGACTTTACCGCATTGAGGGGTTTTAGAGTAAAAATGCCCATATCACACTAAATTTTAATCAGCAGTTTTTGTGAAAATCAAACCCCACACATACACGTCATCCTCAAACGTCACCTTAAAAATTACTATATTGGTCTCAGGGGAAAAAATGGACATTTTGACCCAAAACTTAAACTTAAAAATTTTAATGAAACAATACTTCCTCTATACACTATATATAGGGTGCGAAAGTAACAAAACACTCGAAATGATAGGGTGTCCTAATCTAGAAAATGAATTTTCAAAAACGTTTGAATGATGAATTACAATGATCTCTTGTGGAAAATAGCAGACTTTTTTGGAAAACTACAGTTATTTGCTCTCTTAATTATTTTTCCTTGTACATCCAAGCAATGTTCATGATATGTATGCAATACAAGCTCAGATGGTTGTACAAAATTAAATTTCTTCAGTCATAGTTGTAATTCTATGGTTAATTTATTTGTCATTTTCTACTTTAATTATGATTTACAAACGTACAGTCACCATTGCCTTATAAAGGAAAAATAATATAGCTAAAAAAAGATTTAAGTCTTTTAATTGACTTCATAAAAGAAAAACATACTTAAATTCACATTTGTACAGCAATAATTAAGAAATAGGTATAATGCAATAGTTCCAAAACCAAATGTAACAGCTTTCAAGAAATTTTATTATTACCTTGCACCTAAAATGTTTAATGCTCTACCATCCAATCTCAAAACTATCTCAGAGGCAGATTTTTCTAGGCAGCTGTGGCCTTATTTATTAAGTTTGGAAAATGCTAAAATGTACTTTTATGGAATTTAGTATATATACAGTAGTATAGAAGTGACTAATATAGATAATAAGTAATATAAATACTTACTCTGTTGTATCATTTTTGTTTGTAAGTGTATTGATTTTTACTCTGTGCTGAAGAAGATCACTGTGTAGAACTTACACTCACTGTATATATTATAACCAAGTGATATAAGTGACCGGACAAAACCGCCTCTTCGATTTTTAGAACATAAGAAAGTGTATAAATCCACCAACATAGGTTTTTAACCTAAGGTGGTTATTCTTTTTTTTCTTTTTTTCATGTGTAAATGTATTTTTGTATTTGTTTGTTGTATGGAAAAAACAATAAAGATTTCTTAAAAAAAAATAATTGGTTTTCAGGACACCAAGGAAAAGTACGAGCTTAAGATGAAATCACCACAAATAGCCAGTGAGGAGGAAGAAAACAAGAATGGAGAACCTTTGACCATTCTAGACGTTTACAGACCGTTTCAGGAGAAGAACCCGCAGTTCACCGAAGCAGACATGAGAGGAGAAATGTTTACGTTATATGAAACGGTAAGGCATGAAACTTTCTATCAACTGTATAAAATTACAATAAGTTTTATATGTGGTGTTCTCTTTTTTTTAATTTAAATACTAAAAGATACAAAAATTACAGCATTATTTATTATACTACTTTAATGCCCATTGCTTTTAATTATCTTTTCTTCTTCAAAGTGAATAAATTTACAACATAATTATTTTGGTTTTTAACTCTTTACATTTACGTAAAAATACGTTTTACAAGTCAAATAGTTAAAGTAGAAATCATCATATTGTTGAAAAAGTATGGTGGTGATGAATCTATTAAGGTGTGTAAAATTATTGTTTGATGTGCAGTATACACATTGATAAATATAGTGTTTTAATCATTTAAACAAATCTTATGTTTTCAGGGTAGTGATACAGTTGCTTCCATCGTTTCCTTCTGCCTCATGTCACTAGCTCAGTATCCGGAATATCAGGTAATAGTTTGATACATGTAATCATAAACTAACCAACACAAGTAGACTTCTCATCCCATTGTAAATTTTGAAGCTCGTTTTTCATGTCTAGTTCATGTACGCCACACTGGGCGCTAGTGTCGACGAAATTTTGTTTCTATTATTTTAGGGTTAACTTCTTGATTTGTGCTTTACTGTTTGGTTAAATAACTATGGGACAATTTATTGTTTATGATTAGATCGTATTATTTGGTTAAACGAGGTTTTAAATGACTGTATTAACGGGAAACAAATTGTAAACAAAACACGACCTCTACATAAACCGTACAGAACTAACAATAAAATTGTCTTCAGCTGTTCCATTAGGATGAGAAATCTACTAAGGGAGTATGTTTTATCTATGATCATAGACTAAGGGAGTATGTTTTATCTATGCTATGATGTAATTTTTTACATGTCAATTTTAAAGAAAAACAACATTGCTGAGTACAGTTTAAAAATTTGATTATTCTTTGAATGACTTCTTGATCAGCATCGTACGAGTTATTAAATTATCCAAAAACTAAAAAAGATATACGTCTAATAACACTGGTAATAATATATTTACACTTATACTGTTTACTCACAAGACGGTAAATACATATGAAAGAGTGTAAGTGGTGATCGATTTCGATTGGACATTCCAACCATCTAACTCAATAGTATTTCAGTTATTGTAAGTCATTAAACAATTTACAGAAACATCAAGCGCAAAGCAACTCGGTTTCATTCCCTTCACAGAAGTTAACATGATATTGATATCTTATTTAGCGCTCTGTAGATATTACAGACTCAATTAAAAACACGCGATAACCACGTAAATGTACACTCAGGCAATTATCACAAATATCCCACTAATTACTCATAAAAGACACTTATCAATCGATTTCAATTGGACTCACCAATTATCCTCAGGCCCAACCTGCTAGTTACGAACACTTGGCGTCTCTAATTATCTACTTTTTTTGCAGTATTACTTTTGGTAAATGCAGGTTTGCTGCAATGAAAGTAAAACTGCTTAGAGCAATTTGAATATTTTTCCTGTTATACACTCGTTCATATATTTGAAATCTCATACGCTTCCTTGGCAGGTCAAGCTTTGCTCAGAGATCGACTCAGTGGTTGGTCCTGACGATGACGTCACTACGGATCATATCCACAAGATGACCTACCTTGACCAATGTCTGAAGGAGACCCTGAGGAGATTCACGCTTGTGCCTTACCTGTTGAGAAGAACAGCTGATGAAGTCAAACTCAGTGAGTAGTGATACAGTTGAAACTCGAGCTCTTATAGTCAAAACGTATTATTTTTTTCAAAACTCAAATTAACTTTACGTAAAATAACAGTTATTATTCACGGTATATCTTTTCCATAAACATTTTACCTGGTATGGAGTTTTCTGTAGCAACGTTTTAAGATTTGTCTTTTATATATGAGTAGGTAGTGGTTGTGTAACGTAATATTGGATAGAGGTCACCTAATGACTTTGATATGAACATTTGAACAAGTAGGAAGATTAGAACTTAGTACTGTAAAACTTAATCACATTTGAGGCTGTGATCGAACTTATTAGAAAAATCAGAAGATTAGATAGTGCTTAGGCAAGAACAATTGATCAAGTGGTTAGCTTTTTTACACTAAGCTCTTATACACTGAGTTGATATTCAACTGGAATTAGCACTGACACAGGAACTCTGCTAGAAAATTGAGACGCTATAATTTTGTTAGGTTGGTACCAACTAGGGGAATCAGACCATTGGCTCATGGCATTATGTACAAAATTCCCTAGTTCAAATGTACCAAATGCAATATAAACTATCCCCAAGTACAAATGGTAGCCAACGTCTCGCAATTATCTCATTGAGTGCTACCTCTAGTTGTAATATTCAGTGCTCTTCTATATTGTGTATCCCTGAGCCTGATGGAGTAATCACAGCTACTAAAATATAAATAATTGGGTATCACATTAACGTTATATATTTTAGGTAGAACACGTATTAGATGCGAAAAAGAAGTTGAACTGTACTGGCGTAGTGAAAGTTATAAAAATGTTTCTAACCATTATTTATCTTAATGATTTGTCTTTGCAGGTGATTGCACTGTACCAGCAGATCACACTATTGTGGTTTCCATCTACGGGATCCACATGAACCCGAAGATTTATCCAGACCCTGAACGTTTTGATCCTGATCGCTTTTCACCCGAAAACAGTGTGTCAAGGTCGAAATTTACCTTTATACCCTTCAGTGGTGGTCCTCGGGATTGCATAGGTAATATATAGAATAAAGGTTATGTCTATCTGACCTACATTACTTTATAGAACACTAGACTTGTACTCCATTTGTCAATGGTCATGGACCCCTTTACAGACTATATTATCTGTAATCCATCCCATCCTACGCTCATCCACACACCAAGCCCAGAAGCTTCACCGTGCCTTAGGGTGAGCTTCCCATATCTCTCTCTGGACCAGGAATAGATGCCTACGCTGCCCACCCCATAGAGATTTCCTTATCATCTAAACCTGAGGAATCTTAACCACAACCGCACCTGCAAAATCCAACAGTTTTCCCAATCCTTCTTCACCATTCCCAAACCCAACCACCAATCTCACCCACCTACAAAATCAACTGAACTTATGTCAATCCAACTAACTAAAACTACCCAACTATGACCCAGCCAACCACACCGACCCAACCAACAACCCATACCGATCTAACCAACCACACCAATCCGACCAACTACAATAACTCAACAACACTCACCAAACTAATGAACTAAGTTGCCCCAACCAAACCGACTTAACCATAGACCATGATGACCAAGCTACCTCACCAAAATTACCAATCACACAAACCCAACCAATTACCATAAACTTACTGAACACACCAAAAATAATTTTATTAGGGAGACTAACGTATCTAGACTAATACATAGTTCATACATATATATATCGTCGTCATATCAGTATTGTGCAAATGTAATTCATTTATAAATAGTTTATCCAAACAATAAGACCATCTATATTAATGTTTTATTTATTTTCTGTTCCAGGCAAGAAGTATGGTATGATGATCATGAAGGTTATGCTTGTACACATATTGAGGAGGTACAAAGTGAAAGCTGTCATGAACATTCACAAAATCAAGCGAAAGCTGGTTGTAGCCCTTGTTAGTACTGAAGGGTACAAAGTTGAATTGGAACCCCGAAGTTAACAAAGTACAATTACCAAAGTGTATAAAGTTGTGGAATCCAGAATTCACCTAATTGTTAAGATAGTATTTAGCGTGTTTCACCTTAAGTGCTACATTTTTATAGATACAAAATTGTAAATTATATTTATTATTTTATATGTAGAAATGCCTTTTTATTTGTGTCATTTCAATCCTTTTCATCATTTACAAGTATTTTTCATATGTAGAGGAACATGTTTGAGAAATTAAGTGCTCCCTTGAAGCTCTTAGCTAGTAATAAACATAAATAGAGCATAACAATAACAACCAATTGTTTTGAATGATTATGTTTTAATAACAGATACTTTTGCTTAAAATTAAGTGACTGCATTTAGTTTACGATAGGACTATTGGATTAAGTGACAGTAAAAATTAAGTGTGTGTAGTTGAAAAAATCTCAATCTCTTTTTTTTCAACTATTAATTATTGAACCAAAGGCTATCTTCATCTAGGTCTAAATGAAACCAATAAATGTAAAATTCTAATATACAATATTTATTATCACTAGTCTATTTTTTAACTCTTATTAGGTATTAAATTATTATTAGAAACGAAACTATCAACACGTATTTACAAATGAAGAGTATTTACGCGTAAAACATTGCCGAAGAGAATCAATCATAAATAAAAATATATTTAATACTGTGATTTCATTTGAAAACTAAACCTATTGTGACAAAAAATAAATAAAAGTAATGACCAATAATTAATGTTTTACAATGTATAACAAAGCCTCATCTAATACAAGACAGTGACGTAGGTGTGGCAACGTCGCACTGGACTGTTGCAATCGTAATACTGTAATAGGCCTAGTTACAAACGTGATATAAACATAGCACAGACCATTGACTAAACAGACGCTTCCTTATGAAATAACGCAGCAGCCGTGTCTGCGGCGTTGCCACTTTTCTCGCCGCGGCCTTGTATTATGTAGTCCATGGCTATAATCATATCTTTGATAGTAAACTTAGTTTTTATTTGGCCTTTTTGCTGCGTGTTTCAAGATATTCAATCGTTCTCAGTCAGTTGTTTGTTTGGGTTTCTTCTCTCCAGGGAAATGTTGTAGCCCTCTGTGGACACTAGGGTCACTATCAACTTCCTCTTCATTTTTTGAATATCTTGAGTTGTTGAAAGCTTGAACTTCCTGAGGACATGGATCACTTCTATCTTCATCAGATTCATCGCGTACGTTTTCGCTGAAAAATTAACAGTTTGTTAAAAAATCGTAAATTGGTTAGTAAGACTAGTTTGAATTTTCTAATGAGATCAAATGTGTGTGATCAAATGTTCCTTTTTGGATACACATGTTCCTGTTTCATTGAATCCACCAACTTCATTTTTAGAGAGCCAAAAATAAAATAATTGATCCTTATAAAAATATTAGATTTTAGGTGGTGGAACTGGCCGGCAACAGATTAGTCCTGAATGAAGTACGTACATTACTTATACATACAACTTACATACGTATTACATAATAAAAAGTAAACACAACGCTTTTCAAGTAAGCAAAATAAATTTCTTTAACTTTTAGATTTGATAATAACTTTTAGAGGTTAACTGTAAGAAAGGACCATTAAGTCCTAAGTTCGCCTCAATAAAGAAGCATAAAAAATACGAAACCCAGCTGTAATTTTTACAACTATGCTGTAAAGCAAATAAATCGTATTTTCAATGGTAATATTGCGGAATATTAAAACTTTGGACCTTCCTTAAGACCCAATCCTGAAAAATATTTTCGAGACGATTTATAAATGGATATATTAGTTAATGAAGCGGATATGTAAAATAAATAAATCTATGTAAGTAGAATCAACCTCAATTAAACTACCCAACTAAGCCACCACCTATCTTTATATAAGTAGCTTTGCTACACCTACAATTACATAAAAACCTAAACAAAAAAAATCAAACGCTAAACTTACCGATACAAATTCTCGGACCCCCACTGAAGGGGACATAGGCAAACTTCTCTTTGCCAGCTGAGCACTCTGGAGCAAATCTCTCTGGGTCAAACTCTGTCGGGTTTGGATAGAGTTTGGGGTTCATATGAATTGCGGACAAGTTGCAAACAATAGCCGTTCCAGCCGGAAGCGTCATTTCGCCTGAAAAATCAACAAAAAAAATTAGCGAAGGTTGTAAATGGTTAGTGATGTAAATATTAAAATGTAAATGAAATTACTTGCTATAATCAAACTTTTCCTATCTTATTTACATATTGAGTTGTTGGCATTGCTGGTATTGATGGCCTTCAGATTCAGGTTGAGGTTTCATTTACCTTTCCCAAGTAGCGGACAGTCATGTCTTACTTGTACAGTGAAAACTTTGCGTGGTTTATACAAATAAGTTATAATTACTTTTCTGGTTGATTCGTATTTTTAATTTGTATTTTTTTCCATTAGGCTTTTTATAACCGTTTTATACTATCTAAAAGCAATGCCATTAACAAATTTTTTACCTGGTGGATGCTTATATCCGTTTGAGTATACGTCCCCTTGTTTTTTGTTTAGGTACTATATTGTTCAATATATGCCTATTGATGAGATAAATGGCACAACAAGTTATTAACAACTAAAAGAGAATGTCCTCCCAATTAAACTGGTTTTAAATGGCCTATATTTAAATGAATACCAAATGAAAAACGTTCCAAGCAATCGTAATAAAGCATTAAGAAAATACTTATTTTATGTATAGCAAATTTATACTCGTACTAAAAGGAAACACTACAACTTATGGAATAAATGGAAAGTAGTAATTGCAATCATCACTTGGCTTACAAAACAGATGGCATTTAAAATAGAATGTAATGGAGACTATAAAATATAGTAATTTAATCTGATTAAATATTATAATTTCCTGAGCAAGCACGATATGGCAATGTACCCAGTCTGTGCTAATGTCAGTCCATTCAACCGAGCCCGGGACCGACCAAGAGCACGTGCCAAACATGTCAACAGACCAAAGTATGCATTGTAACACTACACTAGCTCAACAAGTCAACACATGCAACACGCACACACTACAAACCCGAGTATAAACAATGGTCATATTAACAATGGAATATTAAAATAAACGGTATCAGCAATCTGACACATACTTTCTCCCATAAGCTTATCAACAACGTTTATCATTGGTAAGCGGTGGGAGTTACTATGATAATTTTGAAGGAAAAATCACATTGGAAAAGTCATTAGAAATCATTAGAAAAGTCTCCATAAGTATTTATATACTGTATAATATGTTCCTAGAGGTCGCCCCGTGGTTGAAAACCCAACCAAAAATATGTAATGTATAGACTTCTCTATTTTCCCTACACACTGTAAATAAAACATGTGATTGGAATATCTTCCATTTGTTTTGATTTTATGTTTATATTTTGTTGTTATTTTGTCATCACCATGGCAACCCATAAGACCCATGTTATTTTTTAAAGATTTCAAATCCATTTTTCTTGCTTATTTGTGAGCCTAATTCAATTTTTTTCGGTCCAGTGGTGTGGTCAGGCTAGCTGTCATAAGTTTTGCAAAAGTTAGTATATAAGATTTGTTCATTCAGCTATTTTCTTTTCATATCAAATTGGCTATACAGCTGATAGTTACAAATTCAATGTCTACTTCAGTATCCAGAAGTCACAGATAGTAGTGAAAGAGCTTATACTCACTCAGATCAACATCCTTAGTGAGCTTCCTAAGGAGGAAAGGTACTGTTAGGAACCTCCTTAGTGTCTCCTTGATGACCATCTCTAGGTAGGGCATGTTGGAGAGGTCTTCTAGAGTGACGTCATCGTCGTCAGGACCAACCACTGAGCAGATCTCCTTGTAGAGACGTTCCTGGAACGGGGCTTAGTGATAACTGTTTCGATAATTAGCTTAAAATATTACAAAATCCATCAATTAAGAGTTTTCATCAGTGATATCCATCTTGAATTTTAGTCCCATAAGACTTATGTCGAACAATGGGACATGGTTTGGAATTAGGCTGTATCTGTGGACTTTATCCATTGAATATGTTTTATATTTATTTTGATCAATTTAGTAAAAGAGTTGCTGTGACTACCTATAATCTTAAAATCTTAAAACCAATTAGAAAATGCTTTGTATAGCTTTGTAAATGTATTTTTTACAGGTTTAACATTTTAAAAGTTGTTATGTGGCTAAAGAAAACACTAAACACAATTTGACACTATTTAACTACAAGAAAAAGCATTGGTTCAAATTCAGTACTTACAAATAGTAATGGAATCAGCTCATTCCTAGACACTTTTTGCCTTTTTAATGGGTCTGATAAAAACTCTTAGTATTGTAATTGATTGTTGTATTGATTGATACTCAATATGATCCTAACAGTTCCAACCAGTAAAACGGACCTGATTTCATCATACAATTAGAGTAGTGAAAGCATTGAAGTACTGTACATCGAAAATATGATATGATTAGCTTCGTTCACAACATTTTGACAGCTTTAAATTTATCATTTTCAAGCATGCTCATTTTCTGGACTCAACCTGGTACCAACACTGAATTACTGGTATACTTCTACCGGGAAAGATTATATCAAAGGATAACAAAGATTTTTCTGTCACCAGCTCTACTTGTTGCTGTAGTTTTATTTTTATTTTGTGTTAAACCTTAGTGACATTGTTGAGGTTTCTGCCAGGTAACGGTCCAAATCCCGATCGTTTTCCTATCGTCAATCTGTTGCTAGATCACATCATTAATTGATAGTTTAGGGAAAAAATAATATTATGAATAAAAATTCAGAAGATAAATATATTTTAAAATAAACTATTAGCTACTATAGTGTATTTAGTTATATTTCTATTTTAAAACATGTATTTTACCTGGACATCCTGATACTGTGCGAGCGCCAACAGACAAGAAGCTGTTCCAGATCCTATAGTGTCAGTCCCCTGAAAAATAACACAAACAAAACTATAATAATGATAAAATTTCAGAACATGGTAGCATCACATTTTATACCATGCCGACGACATAATAAACATGCTACCAGTAATTTTAATTTTTAAAATGCTGCTCTATTCATATTGTAAAATTTACCTTGACTTACTATTTATAAATTATATTACAAGAGCGAAAAGAATTCAATAGACACAAAATTCTAAATAATAATTAGTATTGCTTAAATTGTTCTTATAAACTCAATTATACGGATTTACGAAGTATTTTGGTTCTATGTGCTTTAAAACTACTCCAACGAAAATATACGTAGCTTAATGGTATTCCTATTTTAGTAGGAAAATTGAAAGGCCCCCCCCCTCCAAATCATTGTGTGGTGTGGAGGAGGTTTATATCAATATAAAACTATCCAACACTGTTTAACATTGGGGTTAATGATATTCTTTAGTGATATTTTAAATGTACAGAAGTATCACTAATCCAATCGAGTACATCGTGCTAAATAAATAAAAGTAAATAAGTTCCCTGCCAACAAAATGAGCCAAACATTAACGACGTTAACTATTTAGCAGCATTAATTGTATCGTAGTGTATTTTTCTTCAATTAAGATGACGCAGAGGAACATACAGATTAGCGAGGAATATTAATTTATGTTCATCGCTGCAGTTTCCTCGGCCTTCAGTCACGGAAACATTACTGAAGTGGTGACTTTAGTTGAAGGTCGGAGTATAAAAGGTACCGCGAGAGACATTTTGAACATTATTATTCAAATTGTAACACTGCTTTGGTTTTGAGACAAAAGAAAGTAACACCAATGATATGTAGTTATATAAATGTGGCTGTATTCGTATGAGCATGTCGCAAGCTTAGCGTTTTCGCGAAGTAACAGTGGGCTGAAAACCTACTGTGAGGACAATGTCTTCTTTAGCCATCCGCAAGCTTAATAATGTTTATACGTGTTCACACGTATTAGTTTAATTTGTCAGTTAGTATAACTTGTTCAAATTGTCAATGAATAATCTAATCTATTAGGGGTTTTCTTGACCGAGTATCCAGTATGTGAAAGATTAGGCTAGTCATTGCTGCATTATGGAAAATCCCAGTATTCCTTTAATTTAGATAACTTACTTTAGACATATTTGATTGGTAGTACAATGCGGAAAAGGTGAGGTTATCCATATAATCGTCAGAAGTCCAAATATTTCCAATAGCATAGTCAAGAGACATGTGTACATGTAATACAGACCATTTATTTCAAAATTGGTGAAGGCCATCTGTTAATACAAGATTCTAAATTAATGTCTTATATAAAATTGAAGTATTTATTATTTTGTAGGTGGAAATACTTACTGTGCAGTACAGAGTAACGATTTCACATCTCAAGTCTGCCTCGGTGAAATCTGGGTAATTCTGTTGCAGAATTGAGTACACGTCAAAAAAGTTGATTCTTTCTGCAAACAACGAAACATGTCAGAATAAATGTTAAAAGCTTCGGCGCTTACTCCTGAGACAATGATTTAACTTGAAAACCCGTAGTTTTGGAACCCCATAGAATTTGATGAAATTGAGTATGTGAGTCCCGTATGGGATGTCTATACATCGTGTCTCAAAACTCTTTAAATTTTGTTTTAATGATGCTTTTCCCATAAAACCCTATAACATAATGGAAAAGTCAGATATTCAAAACAACAGCTGGAACTATTTTGAATTTAGTATATAATCATTTTAACTCTAAAAATTTCATAAGCTGTAAAATATGCGGTTTAAAAGTTATTGCAACTATAATGATTTTCTTCATAAAATATCAAAGTTACTCCCACCATAGAATAAATGTATTCTATGCTCCCACCGTTTAACCAATAGACCATGATAAGAGTTGTTGACAACCCAATGGGTGAAAGTATGTGTCAGATTGCTGATACCGTTTATTTTCTATATTAGACGGTCCTCAAACCTACAGGTCAGGGGTTTAAATACCCAAATGTCATTGATGATTGCATATATTTATACCCGAAGACAGAAGGCCTGGGTTCCTCGCACTTACTAATAGACCAACCGTTGCCTGTATACTGAAATATACTGAATGTATACTTCAGCTTCATCTAAATATTTTTCGACTATTTGACGGAAACGTAATTTCAAATCTGATAAGAATGCGATCAACGTGTTAAGTTGATTCAGATAATTATTTTAGCTGAACATTTCAAACAGTATATTTAATAGTGAACAAATACAATTAACAACAATATGAAACCTTAAGTGGTCAAATTGTTCAAAAATATTAAAACTAAAACAATAAGCTAATTTATGTCAAATGAAAAAAGGTTATGATATTACCTTTGTTTTCATCGTTGGCTAAGTTTTCATGAAGTTCGTTTATGTTTGTGATATTACGTCCTTCCCTCTTTTGTTTTAGTTCCTCGCTGCAAACCTGAAAATGAATAAATAAATGTAATCAATACACGAGTTTTACTAAAAATATAGAAAATACTAATTTCTGTGATTTCTTGTGGACTATGATTAAGGGAGTAAAGTTTAAGAGATATCATTCAAGTTCTGTGAGCTGGCTAGTTTAGCAAGTCATTTAACAATACAAACAAATCAATTCATTTATTAAAATTAACAAATTAATTTATACAATTCATTATTTAAATTGCCATACAATTTCCCTTTAAGTATGGATTTTTTTAATTTTTCATTTCGAATGTTTTAGTTTGTCTCCTAAAATAGTTTTAGCAAGTTTTCTCCATTCTAGAGGATTTGACTTTGCAGAAGCTAATGGGAATAGTCATTATTAATATAAAGAATTCCCATAGAAAAGTGTTATTCAGGATAGAGAGTGATTTGGAGCTAGTTTATTTCCATAATATAATAGTTGGAACAATAAAATAATGCCAGCCCGATGTGACAGTTTGGAAAAAATGTAATAAGACTATCCAGTTTGGTAATCCAGTTAAATAATTAGCTTGCCTGGATTTTATGGATAAAAGAACTACACAGCCAAACATTTTATATGCAGTTGTAATATTTTAATTTAATTTATAAACCTCTCCTGCGCTAATTGAATTGACAGCACTACGTTTCGGGAGGCAAAGAAACTCCTACCATTGTCAAGTGACTACACTCTCCGACCTAAAATAACTGAAGTTCTTATTTTATTTTTTAATTTAACATATTATACAAACCTTAAGAGGTGTTTTTGAGAATTCAAGCCACTTATCAGTGTATCCCTTCAGCTGACTTCGGTTGAGCAGTCGAAACAGAAACTCTGATTTGAGCCATGGTTTGAGCAGACGCTTAATAAATATTTCTGGCACCCTAGTGACAACATTTTTAGTTAACGTCACAGTACCAAATCTAAGCCTAAACTAAACTATTAGTATAATTCACTACTCACTCGTCCCAAAAGTGACCCGGTTTGGGGCAAAATACTGTGGTTTACGAGTGAGGTGGAGTCGAGTGCAAAAACAACTATTTATAATTAACTTAATTAATTTTTTATTTAATGTAAATAATTGCACAAACGTCGTGGGCTTAAAGAATAAATTACTATTCCATATTCTAGTAATTCTGTTTAAAATTGTCATGGCAAAAGGTTACAACTCAGCCAAAAGACAATTACTTCAACAATATTTTTCGTAATACAAAAATATATTAAGTGATTCTGTTAAGTTAAATGGGAAAGTCTTTTTCATAACTCTGTATACAAAAAAACCCGTTCACGTACTGAGCTTAAAAAATTTGTATTTTCCAATCCATTAAAACATCTTGTTTGTCTGAAAAATTTTGCTCCTGTCCCAAGTATACTTTTTAAAGCCCGGAATGGAAACTGCATTACAAGTAGTGAACGATATTTTTAATCACGATGCAAATAATCACACTTCTAACTTTTAGTTATACAAAATAATTATTTTTTTATATTATTTAAGAAAGCTTACAACGGTTTAGTGTTGGAAAATTTAAATTTATTTTATGTAATTAATTTAGTTATATTTTTCCTTACAACTTTCCAATTAAAGATTCGCATTAAAGAGCACTTGATTAAATTCTTAATAAAATAAATATTTAAGCATTAAATTAGGACTTTTCATTGTTGTTATTCTCAATAATTAATAAAAACCGATGATATGCTCTGAATTTGGTTACAATTTGGTTACAATTTATTAAATTAATAAATACCTTATGTAGTAAATAAGTAAATAAATAACTTACGCTTCCACAAGATACATAAGTCCCTTGAAGCCTTTCGCGTTCACATCAATCTCAACTTTAGGTCCAAAAATCAAATCTATAACAGAAAACATGTTTTTACGAATAACATATTTAAACTAAAAACTGTTTTCTACGATTTCAATATGTGCAATTGGAGCTTTTTCAAGGGAAAATGTCTTTTATATTGTTACTATGACTTGATGTGTTGCCCATATGTTTTCTTACCATCACAAAAATTACTAAATATCTTGGCAAAAAATCTATTATTGTTTATTCAGTACAGCAACATTATATATTTTACTATTTGTAATACAGCTGAAAATAACATTGTAGTATATTATTTATTGCATTCCATGCATGAAATAACCACAATATAAACATAATTTTTATAATTGGATAACATATAGTTATATATATATATTTCCTAACAGGTTTGGGATATATTTGGAGAACAAACTCAAGGTCGTGTGGTTAATACAAAATATATCGAATATAATTGTACTTTTAAACATTCGGTAGCCTATTCTTGAATTTCGTCCTCATTTCATTAATCGTATACATAATCCAAACCATGTGAGTGGAATATCTTAATCTCACAAAAAAGTTTATATTGCTTAAGATAATCAAAAATATACTCACTACAGATGCTCTTGAGCCCGAGGTCCATGGTGTACTCTAGGACGTTGAACGGTCCGTTGCCTAGGTGATGGGACATCCGTTCAACAAGCTCTCGGCTGTTGGTATTGAACGTTGGCACCATGTGTTGAACATTGCGTGGGTGGAACATCGGGTTCATATGTTTCCTTGTCACTTTCCACACCGCTCCTGTAAATGAAAATTCAATGAAATACTCAAGAATAATGTTGTTACTTGAATTAAAATACAGTGGAACTTTGATAAGAAGACCCTCAATTACAAGTCGCCCTTGATAACAAGTGTCATTTTCAAATCCCCTTAAAATTATTTTACCCCTAATCACATGTTATTACAAACCCCGATAAGAAGTCAACCTTGATAACAAGTCTTATTTTACAATCCCCATGAGAGTCTTGTTATCAAGGCTCTACTGTATGATAAACTACCTTACGTTAACCCAAATAACATGTAATTTCATCTTAAGATATAAATAAGGATGTTTTATGGGTCAATTTTGGCACAGTTTGGTATGCAATCTTTCAGAAAAAAAAATATTTTTTGGCTTTAGATTCAAAAACAATGTTTATTTTGGTACTTCCATTGCATTCATGCTTATAACGGAACTATACCATATTAGGTAAACAAGACATAATATTTTTAAAGTTTTATTTCTTCTATATTTGAGAGGATAGAGTAAATAGTGGTAAAAAATCGTACGGGAATAATAACCCTCAAAAATGTATCTTTACCGCTATGTTTTATACAGGTAAAAAGGAAAGGTCATTGACTATTGACTATTCAGTAAGAAGACATCACATCCAAAATTGAAGAAGACCAGACACCAAATTCTATTAAAGAGATCGTAGTTGTGTAAGCCAGTCACAGAATGCTCTAGTGTCTAAACCAAGTTGATAGGCTATAACAGTTGCTATAGTTCACAATAAGTTAATTCAGAAGACTTGGAAAAAAAGTTCGTTTATTCGATATAAATCAGTAATTTACTTAAGAACAATTTTCCGTGGTTCACATCAACTACGACGATTTAGATTTTTAAAGTGGTAACGACGTTTACATGGGATTATATTCCCTTATATTGAGGTTGATTGGACAAGAAGTTTACCACTATTGTATGTGGATTGTTTGATCTGAGGGACCATATTGTCTTTAATGATTTATCTAGATTCGCCATTTTCTTACCTCTCGAAGACAGAATATTCTTCCTGAACGGTCCAACCCCTGAGTCCAGTCCTGTTATGAAGTAGTCATATTCATCTGCCTTGTCTGAAGTGTTCTGGCCGTTGAGGATGGTCTAGAAAGACAAATATATGTAAAACTTGCTAAATAAAATATTATGAATTATATTTGGACAGGTATTTTAGTACAAACGTGAACCCCGTGAACAATTAACCATACAAAAGGTCTCACGTTTAATAGCGTTAAGTAAATATCTAAATATGTTCCTCAAACAAACATTTTAGAATCAAATATGTATTAGATTTACTTATCAACTAAGTTTGTAGGGAAAGATTATTTACCGAAATGTCGTCCATATCTTGAAGAACTATCAAGGGAAGCGGTCCTACCCAGAAGCAAATATACTTCAAACCTTTCTCTATTGCTCTGGTCGACATTTCCAGTATAGACCGAGCCATTTCTGAAATTAAGAAATCATAAAATCAGTAATGTAACCTTAATTAATAACTAAGCTATTTTGCACTGTTCTAAAATTAGAACTTAAATCATATCTAAACTGGTTATATACAAACAGTTTATACAACCGTGTAATTTATGAAATTTTACATACTGAACTATATACTGTATTTACCTTCAGGTCCCTGCATAGTAAATAATGCGTGACCCAGGATTGGAACTCGTGGTAAAGCAACAGGTATTTTAGATGCGATTCTTAATAGTTCCCTGTTACTCCATTGGAACCAGATCCAGAAACCGGCGACTAGCAGTAGGCCATAGAGGCCTAAGCTGATCGCGAACCTAAATATGGTGTCCAGCATCTCCAAAATACCTGTGAAAATAAATGGGTTAGAAAAAGGTTACCACAGAAGATAATAACAGTGAGAACTATACAATAATTTATAAATAGCGTAAAACTTATAATCTTTACACTACATATATAAATACCCCCGCCGCAGCAAACCTGCAGACTAAGCGAATTTCCATTTGCCTGATTTGATTTTCAATTAAATCTATTCAAATAACATTAGGTTTAACAAGTACCTAGGTTTGCTGCCTACAGGGTAATAAAGTGTGTTTTTCAGTAAAATATTAACAGCTTAGTATAAAATAAATCGATTGGCCAAGTTTGATCCAAATATATGCATAAACAAGCAAACTACAAAAGTTTACTTATTCTCCATAAGAATAACATGGGAATTTTTAATTTATAATTTTCTCCGTAACCAATTTTGTAACCAATTTGTAACCATACAAAAACACTTCAATATACTGAATTATTTGTTTTTTTAAGCCCTTCAAAATGGTCTAGAAGAAATTTGGGAAATTTTATGTTTTGAGGGTCAAAAATGAGAAAAACCAATTTTACCCCATAAATCCCCCCATAAAACCCCGTTCCCATGGTCCAATCATGCTGGCTCGCGAACTCGTTTGAATAAACATAGGTTTACACGTTTGTACCAAATTTCATCGAAATCGGATCATTTTTGCTCGAGTTACCGTGCTGACGGACACATATATATATATATATATAAATATATATATATATATAAATATATATATATATATATAAATATATATATATATACACGGCCGCGCCCGGGAAGCCAGTCACATAAAATATACACTGGAAGTCAGTCAGTTGCACCCCCCAATATATTTCAAGACTATGATATATATATAATATATGTTGGTAAATATCTTAAGCCTAGACATATCTGAACGTATATATCTCTTTTTTTCTTAAAAATACTAAAATATAATTACGTAAAAAATGCTATGCTAATGCAGTCACCACCGCATTTGCATGGGAAAGCCAGTCACGTAAAATTTGTGCTGCTAAGCCAGTCACTATATATTTTACCGCATACCACTGGAATCCAGTCACTGAAAATCCACCCGGGTATCCCGTCACTTCAGTCACTTTCACCCCTGCCCTTCTACTTTGTGATATTTATTTGTTCTACAAGCTTGAAAATCCGCACCTCAAACAAATGGATTATGGTTCAGGCATTGAGCACTCTCATAACCCATCTTTCGCACTTAATTTTAATTAGTTGTCTTCCAGATTACTTAACAATTACTATTCTACAGATTAAATACCTAAATGTCAATGTAATCTTTGGTCGTCTTAATAGTCGTCCTGGCAACTGTGGATACAAATATGTACCGTACTAATTCGCAAGCGTAAGGTGGGAAGTTATTGCTTTATAGTCGCACAATTAGGCCTATTGTTGAGTCCTTGGAGGCAAGCGGCCATCTTGGATGATTTCAAAAAGCTGCAAAATTTATCGTACAAAAATATTTTTCAAACACCAAAGTGTTTATAATTTAAATAGCTAGTATACTGTGGGATTAGAAAAGTTCTTTGTAGTTTTGAATTATTCTCCAAGGGAGTCCATAAAATAAGTTAACGGTCACGGTCATCTTGGAAAAAGGCCAACTAATACGAAAACAATATCCTGTGTTGCGCGGGCCGTAGCACACAAATAGTTTTCCCGCCTCAAACAATCAAAGGCGTGTGGAACAAGGCAAAATTCTTGTCTCTTTTGTGGCGAGAGGTAGGGGCGAGCCTAACGGGTTCCATTGATGGGCTACCCGGCTACCGACCGACCTGGGGTAGCGACTAGCGAGCCAGTGGATGGTTAAAGGTTCTGCCGGTTATTTCCATCTTATTGCTGGTTCTCGAGCTTTTTGAGCTCGTTGTACAGTGAAATATTACTTCCCTATTTTATATAGCCACAATCAAAGCGATTTTTACAAGAAAGAATGAAGATATAGACTCAGTGATGTGTGGTTACTTAATTAAATCATGTTCCTTGATTGTTTACCCTTTTGTAAGAGCCAATAATCAATCAACTTATATTTCTTTATTTTTCGATTTATTATCTATATCAATTCAAGAGGTAGCCCTGTACCTGGTTAACTAATATACCGATTACATTTAACGTGTTTTCTTTGAGTTACGCCCCATGGGATTCCAAAGTTTCACAATGTTTACATTTTTGAAGAATGTAGATAACAGAATGTTTAACGAAGTCAGCTTTAAATGCTGTCAATAAAGTTCTTTGATTTTGCGGTCCAAAAGGTAGAAACGATTCGATTTGTGAAACTTTTAACTTTTGCTACGGGTCTGTTAATTGGAGATTCTGACATTCTTAATTTAAGGAAGTAAACGTATTAACATGACGTGTTTGGAGTGGGATTTGAAATATGTGACGTGTATCAAACTTTTTCTCTTCAAAATCCTCTCCGATGTAAAACACAGGTACGGCAGCTAGGTTTATTAGAATTCAAAAGTTTTTTAATTGTCCTCCAAAGTTTAGAAATTATTTTTCGATCAAGTTGTTTAATGAATAAATAATTGTTTTGCCAAATTATGTTTCGAAAACAGGAACCAAAAAATAGATCAGGAAATAGATATTTTAGTTCAGAAAACAAAGCCAATCAAATAGGCCTACGTACTTTTTAAATAAAAACACTGGTCATATGGTTTTTAACTTTGCTGTTTATTTACTTCAATAAATTTCTAATAAAATCACCACAGGTACTAATCTATATAAATAAAATTAGAGTTTTGTCTGTATACATTGCTCAGAATCATCAACTTTTAGATTATTTTTACGTTTTAAACATTCAAGAATCCGAAAAAAGTTTCATCTCAATTCCGTTATTATCTCAATCATCAATTATTATCTCAATTCCGTTGTTGTCTATCTTCCGTCTGTCACGGTCCAAAGGCCATTTTACGCGGCCTTCTCCTGAAAACGAGAGTACCTATCAAGATCCTCGAATCATTTTAATGTATTCACTGGATTGGCGAAAGTGTCTTTAGCTATTAAAATATGGCCTCACTACTTTCTAAAAAAAACTTACGGACGTTTAAAACCCAATTTTGTGCGATTTTTGTCAAGTTTTCTCACAATGTTTATCACATAATCATCATATGAAATAGCGAACAGCTGTTCGGATCAAGATTATTTTTCTCTAGCTGTCACTGATATGTTTACATTGAATATTGTTTACAAATACCGCAATCATTTCAGATCAAGTTTCAAAAGCAAATCCAAACCAAGTTGGATTAAAACCGTTTTTCCTTACATAACGGATTTAATTAATCGCAAGTGCAATAATGTGTAGGGTAACCGTAAATGAAAATAGAGCTTCTTTGTGTATAGAATTTCTATCGAGTTTTGGGTTTATAACCGGGGAAAAGACTTTGACTCAGTGTTCTATATGCCTGGGAAACTTACATTTTTTACATAAGCGTTACCAATAGCTTACATATAAGGTTTCAACTCGTTGACGGCACTTCAATGGTGGTTGTGTAAAGTGTTTAGAGACAACTGCAGTGGGTGATTGTAACAGAGGTTTACGGATTATGCTCAAATCGTATTTCTAATGTGTCTTCTCAACGCTATGTGCTGCTCGCTGGACCATACGTCCAACAGACCAATTATCCATCTCTTGGGTTCGTAGGCTTAAACAATTATTCATAAGTTGGTAGCGCATATAACTCAGTGTTCCTTACGGACAGGCCAAGAGCACCTTTGATAGTGAAATTTCCAACCTGAATGTTTAATGGCGAGGTTGAGGTATAGTATTTTAACTATACAGGGTGTTTTTTTATAAACTTGCATCTTTATTTATGTAAAAACCGCAATAGATAGAAATATGCAGTTTGCGGGAATCATCTATTGACGTAGGGGGATCAATTGTTTTGATTTGAATTCAACGTTACATTCACATACCCCCCCTTTGCCCCCCTGCCCCCAACTTAATTTTTTTAAATAGCAAGGTACCCCTTGTGACATATCAAATAAAAGAGCATGAAAAAAGAAAATTTTTGATGAAAAAAAATTGAAAATCGGTTCATAAATTTGTGAGATATTTCCCCCCTCACCCCCCCGGAACTTAATTTTTTTTTTTAATAGCAAAGTACCCCTTGTGACATATCAAATGAAAGAGCATGAAAAAAGAAAAATTTTGGCGAAATTTATTTTTCATTTGATATGTCACAAGGGTGGGTACCTTGCTATTAAAAAACAAGTTATGGGTAGGGGAAAAGGGGGGTGATTATCTCACAAATTCATGAGCCGATTTTAATTTTTTTTTCACCAAAAATTTTCTTTTTTCATGCTTTTTCATTTGATATGTCACAAGGGGTACTTTGCTATTAAAAAAAATTAAGTTCCGGGGGGGTGAGGGGGGGAATATCTCACAAATTTATGAACCGATTTTCAATTTTTTTTCATCAAACATTTTCTTTTTGTATGCTCTTTTATTTGATATGTCACAAGGGGTACCTTGCTATTTAAAAAAAATAAGTTGGTGGCAGGGGGGGAAAGGGGGGGAATGTGAATGTAACGTTGAATTCAAAACAATTGGTCCCCCTACGTCAATAGATGATTCCCGCAAACTGCATATTTCTATCTATTGCGGTTTTTATATAATTAAAGATGCAAGTTTTTAAAAAAACACCCTGTATATCGTTTGGTTAGTTAGGTAAGGTTAACCTAACCTAACTAACCAAACGATATATGGAATTAAACAATCGAATAATCAATATTACTAATTTAGTTGTTTGTGCCAACAGATATGGAAGTGTACCCCTCATAGATCTATTACGCATTTCTTTTTACTTGAAACTGTCAGATACTGTATTTGTTTGTATATAATAGTTTGGCTAGCATATCTGAAAATATGCAAACCAATAGTTTTTCTTTATTTAGGAAGGTTTCAACTGACCACTAGAGGATCCCCGTGCGTAGAACGGGCACACAGCTAGTAATTAATATTTAATTAATACATCTTATCTTACTAATATTATAAATGTGAAAGTTTGTGTGTTTGTTTGTTTGTTTTTAACTGGCACAGAAGATATACTGTTTTTAATTTATAAATAATTTGTCATATTGTGCGAATCTTGGTGATTTGAATTTGGTGATTTGCTTTTTTCTGCTGTTTAGGTGCAGTGGTAGAACATTATTATGGATATGGTAGATGTTTTATACTATATTATACCGTAAATTAAAAAAACGACACGACGAGTGTCGTTGTCAATAATGTCGTCTGATTCTGACTGATGTCAGATGTTACACTGAATCGGTCACAGGGATAATAATTAGTTGTAACCTACCACTAGCTTACCTAACTAAGTTTGAGTGTTGCTATTTGCAGTGTGGGATGATTGCACTGGACAGTTTAGCTATCTATTTCAGAAAAATAAAGTTTAAAATAAATCAAATTCTAGGATCTGTTCTTAAGTTGTGGCCGTTTTGAGATGGATGCTTTCAGAGTTCAGTTTAGCCTAGCCTGAACAACTGGATTAGTAGCTTGACTTAGTGGTTCATCCATGTTTAGTTTATAAACACTAATCAATGCCTAATCTAGATTATAGGTGCCTTATTCTACTCTGTTTTAAAACTAATATACATAGGCATAAGCTTTAATTTTTGTATTAAATACTGGGTGCATCATTAAGGTAACTCCGTTAGGTTGCTTTTTATCAATAAATAATTTCATAAATCACTGATACCCTATATCATCTAAGTGTGCTCAGTACATAATGACACTCTCTCAAAAAAGTACTAATCCTAACCCAAAAAAATATAGATAGGTAGCTTTAGGCCTACAGAGGATGAGTGTTTATATTTATATCACTTATATTTATATGTCTGTGGTTAGGTTTTGGTTATGTTTGCCTTAAGGTGGCTATAAGCTTAGGACTAGATATCAAATAAACTCCCAATTAACTTATAGTGCAGCCTAGCCCTATTTTGTCAGTGTCAATGAAATAGTGCAATATCAAGGACAACCAAACTTGGATATACAACCATGTTTATACCTAAGGTTCCTTTTTGGTACTCACCAACAAGGATCAACCGTAATTATTTTCAGTCAGAAAGTGTCCTGAGTTTCCAGAAAATTTTAACTTATTACATTTTAAAAATTGAGGGTAAATTAAACGTTTCGGTTCTGGTTTTGGAGCGAGTCCAAGTTCTTGCAGTGACTAATACTTCAAAGGAAGGAAGGTGGGAAGATTTTCATACTACTAATAGCCTTCTTTGAATTCAGCGTGAAAAATACTGGGTAATTTCTATAGTTTCGGCCATTTAGGGGAACCAAACAAATTTTTAAAACTCTTCTATCTCATCATTTCAGTAAACTATGATATTATTATTTGAATAGAAGTTAAATGTCAAGAAAAAAATACCGCAAATTATTATTTTTGGGATAGCATTACATTGACCAAGGAATACTCTCAAAGTGTAAAGTTTCCCGAACAAAGCTCGGTCCCCAGCTACTTGTCAAACAACGCAATAATGTACGTTATTTCATAAAATTTGTACCTGAGAAATGTACAAATGGAAAATGCATTTCTCGTAAGTGTAAGCAAATCTTAAAATGATAGGATTTGTAATGATACGATCTTAAAACGAGCAATTCAGTATTCTTATTCAAAACACCAAACACCCGCCACTGGATCAAAATATGCCCGCACGGCGCAATCCAGCACGGTGGGAAGCCCCTCTCGTACAATTTAAATTACGTACATAAGCCAAAAATAAAAAAAATATGATTTAGAACATTTCACTTTTTGTATACAGAATCCACTGTTTTTAAACTAACCTGACCAAAAAATAAAATAAAGTAGTAGCCGACAAAAAAAGTTCCGTGGAAATTTGCTATGTCACGTTTCATAAAACATTAAAAATAATCGACTTTATTTGAATATTTAAAATGAAAAGTACCGGGGGACCAAGCCGTGGCTCAGTATGTATATTTCGATTGTAAAAGCAATATAAAGGAAACTCGTGTTTTCTTTATAACTAATTTCGGCTTTTATTGTTTAAGTTTCAGTGGAATTTTAATTTACTATGATGTAACTTTAAATGGACATTGCAACACATTAATTTATTTTAATCTTACACATTTCTGTTATTGTAAATAAATTATAGAAATCTAAAAAAAAATAAAAGTAGTATTTTTTTAAATACGTTCCTAATGAATGAATTAATATGCGATCACAGGTTAATACAGTAGCAATCAACTACACAGCATTAAAACAGCACAGTGTATGTAAGGGGTGTGATTTATTTCTTGGTACTAAATTAAGTCATTCTTCAAGTATAAGTAAAACTTCAGCATGGGCATACTCTCTAACGTACTATCATATGATGGATTAGCTGAAGGCAGATAAATCCGATTCAAGCTTATATTGCTTACTATAAAGATTGTTGTAATACAATTAATTTTAACTAGTGGTCGAAAACTCGACCAAAAATATGTAATGTACAGGTTTCAGATGATTTAGGCCTAAAATTTTTTTCCCCGTGTGAGTAACTAAGGACTTCTGGATAATTTAAATATGATATTTATATGTTTCTTACTCAGGAACAATGCCGTTCCGGGACACTATATAAATGGACGTTAACGTGATTATAAATTTGCATTTTACATAGTCAAAATACAATAGGTATTGTGCAACCGTGATATGTTAAGTCATTAACCTTGGTTTACTAATAAAAACTACACCGTATGTTTACTCAAACAAAACAAAACTTGCTTACTGTACAGCAATAAATCACGTAAAGAACAAAACAAAAATGAAAATGTAGACTAGAAGACTACTGATACCGTAGTCATCCTAGGCTACTACTACATGATGTTTCAGAACAGAAGTATGGGGATAAAAATATTAAATAACTCATAAAACACCATAAAATCATAGTACTGTACTTAAGTCTTTCTGGTAATAATAACAATGATAAAAATAAGATAAAGATAAAAATGATGTAAAACACCTCTTATTATTTCTCTTTGTTCTATTCTTTCTTTGGTTTCTCTACATCCACAAGTTGTCATGGTTACTAATCACCCAACGACCCAACCACAAAATATTGTAGTGTTGTGACAGGAGACAGAAGCAGACGATTGTCAGTATGTCAGTGTCAGTGCAAGATTGTCAGTCTGTAGGTGCGAGCGTATAGGTTGACCTTGACGATACTGACCGATATTTCTCCGTTTTGCTTCCATCTTATTTTTGTTAAATGAACTGTAATATTTCAATAATTGGGAACCTACTGCACATAAAAATTACCGTAAATAGTTAAATATATCGTTCATATCGAAATATTAGACTGAAAAACACAGTTAATAAAACATTTTCTTGGGATTTGTGAGGTTATATAATATATAGGCATCATGATGATGCGACTCCAGTTAAGCGAGGTTCTACTGTATTTGCAAGTTAAAGTTACAAATAGAAAACCCATTATGGTTTGTATTCAATGACCGATGTATTATACAAAATAAATTATAACTTATTTTGATATTAATCAGCAGCATTTATTACAGCTTGCAGCACTTATTGGTATATATAAATATCCCAGTTACTATTAGTAAAAAAAAAATAAACACAAAATTGTGTGGCCATTCAATTTTTATAAACACAGTGTTAAACATTTGACTCTGCAGAATACCGGATGGTAAAGAGTGTTTGGTTTCAAGAAAATAAAATAAAAAATAGTTTAACCTGCTTTACTATTTATTTTGAAAAATAATAGATAGGAAACCATAAGGATAGGTATGGGATTGAACTGTAATAATTACAGGAAAACTTAAATCGTAAAGTCCACAATCTGTACATTGTTAGAGAGCGAGAGAGAGAGAGAGAGAGAGAGAGAGAGAGAGAGAGATTTGATAAGGAATCTGAAAAGTAAACAAATAATCGTTTCTGGCGTTCGTTATATTGTACCCCCCTCCCCCCCCCCGTATTTGCACTCGTGACCACTTTTTGTTGCTTCCTTATCATTCATCCGTCCCAAAATATAATTCCTGTAATAGTTTGTTTGTAAAATTGAAATTATTATAAAAATATTTTATCTTTCGAGTGTAGTTTCATAGTTATTCTTATCAGATAGAATAATATCGTTGTCATATGTAATAGTTACTCCTTCGCGTTACGCAATTGCGTAAAAAACAGTTCCAGTATCTCGGACAAGATTCACGTATATTTCTCGAGATAAAGAAAATCCGTAAAGTTCCCGGTCCGTGGAAACACTGTAAATACTAGGATAAAAAATATTGTATAGAGGAGAAGTTGACTAAAATTTCAACTGAAGGTAAAATAAATCAAAATAACTTAAAATATGAGATGATGAACGGGTAGGATCAAGATTCAACCAATTATAATTAATTAATATTCGACGATCCTTATTAGAGGTGCATCATATTTATTTGGAGTATGAACATGTTTAAACATTAACACGTAGTTAATCACGATCCCAACACAAATAGTAACAAGGAGTAAACGAAGGTTACAGACCGCTGGGTTTTACCGCTACAAAGTAGGGTAGGGTGCCGTACTGGCTACACTACTCAACGATAGAACACACGATGAGACAGTCTCCGCATTGGTATTGCAGTTACGCTTATCGACACAGGCAGCAGCACCGGTTTGCTGTTTTCATACGTATAAAGTGCACGGGAAGCCATACCTGACTGGCTTATGGGAGAGCTGACTGGCTTTCGGGCGGGTGACTGCCACACCGTGTAAATTACCAGCGCACTGACTGCCAAACCGGGTGGGCACAAAAGTATATATATATAAATATATATATATATATAAATATATATATATATATATATATATATATAAATATATATATATATATATATATATATAAAATATATATATATATATATATATGAATTTGAACGGATGGTGTTTTTGGCTTCTAGGAACATCAAAATGAAAAAGTAAATCGGTCCCGGGACTAAGTCTTACCATGAGACCTACGGTAATAGCTTATTCCCTATAGGGAAATTCGCTAAAAACACAAAGGTAATCTTATACCATTTGCCCTCGATAAGCCATTATTTCAACAATATCCTTCAAATGATGTCCTTGAAAATGTTGACATTCTTCGAGTAAAAAAAAGAAGAAAAACCCGTCGAATACGCTTTCAAGCAATTCTTGAGGAATCGCTTGAAACCTCTTTGGGATTCTCTGCCTGAGATAGAGGAGGCATCTTGTATCTTGTAGGGTTTGAAATCTAGATATTGATGCAAAATCCTTCCAAGAGAACTCCTAGAAATTTGAAGTGCCAAGTACTTTTTCCTGACGGACTTTGACTGACGCGGCTCGTTCTCCACATCGACTGGTGTGCAAAAAGTTTCCAAAATTCTTTTTTTTATTTTTTTGTTGACGCCGCTCTTCTAAATAATTATGAAATTTCCAGTTCTCTATCGTTAATCGACTCAGAACATATACGAATATAGGAATCATTATTCTAAAAAAAAAACCTTTCCACAACAAAAACACTGTGTCCAGGATTCCAAAAAGCCATATTTACTAAAACTGTATCGTTCAATTTTGTTTATGAGCACAGCTGTTTACTCATTGTTGCAATATTCATCTGGAAGCTAAAATAAATCGTTTGGTTCTTATTGCACCATCCTATATAAATACGATTTAAAAAATGATTCAGCAGTCAACAGCCCAAATGATAAATATCTCTAAGCAGAGATATTTTCATGTATTAATTAACATCCAAACATTCCAGTGTGTTTTCTTATTGGATATATTTAAAAGACAAAAAATAAACCAGAATTCATATTTCAAGACAGAGGTAGCCTAAGTAATCTTTGGTGAAAAAATTAGATCAGTTTTTGTTCCCGACTGAGAATAGTAGTGTTTTAGCTAGGATCAATTATCGAAATCCCATCAATCAAGGATAGCTGGGTCTAACTATGAAAAAGGTTATGGGGGTTTCCTATACAAACGTGCATAATTCTGAATAGTAGGTGAGCTGGTAGGAATTAACCCTCTTACAATTATAGCTAAACCTCAAATTTATTATCATAATTTACTTGCTAAGCAAAATACTAAACAATTTAAGAATGAATTTTCAGATTTTTCCCACGAGGTTAAAAATTAGTTTAGTTATTCATTTGCCTTTTCTCCATTTTACTAATTCTGGTATAAATATAATACCTAAATATTATATCATATTTCCAAACAAACTGAAGATATAGTAGCCAATATAGTACTACTACTCAGACCACACACAAAAACTATTTATTTATCAGGATTCTGCGACCTTTAAGTTATAAATGGTTTTTGCTATGATTTTATGATCTTTTTTTTTTATTCAGTCGAAGACTTTAAAAACTGCAGTAAATTGTAAATAAAATTTATTTACTATTGATTTCAGTATGACTAATGATAGTCAATCGTATAACTAAACACTACCCAACAAAATTACGATTCGATTGCACCTTGTTTCCTGACCAAATCCGGGAAAGTCGCAAATAATAATAATATCAATAATTCATGAGCTACGTCTTTATTTCATATGACGTTTTAATAACCCCTGTTGTTATGTAAGGTTTCCAGAACAATTATTTCGTAATTATTTGATTTTCAGGAAATACCAGTGTAATGATTGTTAAGGAACAACGAGAACTATAATAACATGAGATAGTTTCGACCTTGCAGACCATTGCGACGGATTAAGCAAGGTGGTTGACTTTGCACACGTGATCAGGTAGCTACGTGCCTGGTAGCTCAATTAACATCAGACATTGACAATTTGAAGGCCGAGCTTTGATTGAGGAGTGGCTTAACACAGATGAGTAGTGGCTACATGTCAGAATCTGGGGACCGAGCTTTGATTGAGGAATTATTTGAGACAGGTGTGTAGTGGCTACGTGACTAGTTATTTGTGTACCATTGGTCTTTGAGCCTCTGAGGGCCGAGCTTTGATTGAGGAATTATTTGAGACAGGTGTGTAGTGGCTACGTGACTAGTTATTTGTGTACCATTGGTCTTTGAGCCTCTGAGGGCCGAGCTTTGATTGAGGTATTATTTGAGAAAGGTGTGTAGTGGCTTCGTGACTAGGTATTTGTTTACAATTGATCTTTGAGCATCTTAGGGCCAAGCTTTGATTGAGGAATTATTTGGGACAGGTGTATAGTGGCTACGTGACTAGGTATTTGTTTACAATTGATTTTTGAGCATCTTAGGGCCAAGCTTTGATTGAGGAATTATTTTAGACAGGTGTATAGTGGCTACGTGACTAGTTATTTGTGTACCATTGGTCCTTGAGCATCTGAGGGCCGAGCTTTGATTGAGGAATGACTTCAAACACGTGTGTAGAGGATGCGTGATTAACTATTTCACATATGGGGGCCAAGTTTTGATTACCAGGGATTTTTCTTCTTATTACTTTTTGTAATGTTGGTCATTGATCGATTAGGTTGTGTCATGTAGTACAGTAGGCCTAATTGATATCCTTATCGCGGCCTTGTAAAACGGAGAAAACTGTTTTTTGACATAGGGGACAGGGGACTGGACTTTGCTTAAGGGGCAAGTGCTGAGCTATCTGCCATGTACTTCTTATGTAAAGCTAGTTATATAAATTTTTGTGGAAAGTAAAGGATACGTTTTGAGTCACCAAATTAAATAAGATATTTATGGAATATCCATTACTACTAGGTGTTTTTTTTTTTTTTTTAGCTTCGACTAGTTTTCAGAAATTTGGTTACTTTACAATACTTGTCAATTCTTAAGTTAAGCACGATATCTAATTTACAACGAAATTCATAGAATTAAGACTATTAACTGTGCAAACCAAAGTACTTAGGTTACCTTTTACTTAAAAAAATTAGTTAGCAATTATTATGATTAGTAACTAATCAACAATACTGATAAGTAACTGTTATCAATAATATAAATTTCGTGTGAGGACTTTATAGGTATAGATAAACTAGTATCCAACACGACAATGAGAAAATTTGTAAATTTGAGGATTTATATATTTTATTTTCATTGAAAATACTAAGATAAGGAAATAATATAAAATAATTGTTACATCCTTAAAAGTCATGATATATTAATTTATGAACCCATCAACAACAAAAAGAAGGGTAAAAAACGATAGAATTTTTTTTCATGTAGTACATTCAATCCTATTTGTTTTGGAATTGCGAATGGATCGATAAAACAACTTAGCTAATTCACATCAATCATTTCCAGATGAATAAATGTTTTTCAAATACAGGGTAAGTGCTATGAATACCGCATTTATACAAGGCCAAAAGATACGCATAATTTAAAATGCAAATTTCCCGTCTCTAGTGGTTTCATACGTAAATAAAAGGGCTTTAATATAAAAAAGTAATATTATAATGATTAAAAGCTTTTATAAAGCCCCTTATACGCGATTGTAGATTTTATATTTGAGTGTGACACAACCCATTGGATCTCAGTTGTTAAAAAAGTAAGAACTCTAGACTTCAATTATAATGGTAAGGTTCAAATCCAGCCAATAACTAATGCGTTTTCTCTATGGCAATATATCGTATGTATTAAAAATACATATTTTAATACAATGTAAAATTTGAAACATAATTCTTTATTTTAAAAATACTTACAGTGTTCAATGTGATTTTAAAATCATAACATTGCTGTAATTTAAATTTCATAAATTGCTATGTTTACTTAACAAATTAATATATGTATATATTTTTTTTTATAAATTAATAATGTATTGACATTAGGTTAAACTTTTCCCCTACGCACAGCAATTCTCTATTTTGGAACTAGAAATTTGTGTGTATTTAAAGTTCTAAAGTAATGAATTTTGTACTATTTAGTTAAATCACCACCATAGTTTACCAATGCCTAAGGAACAAAAGTATACAAGCTTTTTTACAAGAAATTTACCCCTATAGTGCATTATCTTGCATTAACATCAAAAATTCTTAAAAATATTCTCTTTTAGTTTTCAGAAAAAGTGTCCAAGAGACATGGATAATGGAACATATCTTGTGGAAGGCCTTAAATTGAAGACCTTGAGGATCCAGGAAAAGAAACAGACCTAACAAAATGGAGACGAATGGTAGGGAATTAAACTAAGAAAAAATATAAGGGCCTTAGGGAAAATCGAAGGCGTTAGTGGTATATATGAATGAATACCCTATGCTGCCAGGGGAAAAGAAGAAATTAAGTAAGTAAATAGTGGAGTATGTAAGTATTTTTTTTAATATATACGTTTTGGAATTTAATACAGGAAATTTAACTTATAAGATTAAATAGTTCAATCTCCCTTTTTAGCTACGTACAGAATCAAGCCCGTCGCACTTATACTAAAGCCAGATGATGACGACTAGGAAGAAATCGTTATTTTACAATGTTATATAACTTATAAATCTATAGGGTAATACATTTTAAAATACCTTAAGAAATATATGTACAACATTTTAAAATCATAAAAAATATTTTGGCACAAAATATTAAAGATAAAAACAAAAATAACACACGAAAATAGAAAAAATAAAACTTTTCACCCTACCTGTCGTCCACATAATCTGGGATATGTACTTCGCTACATCGATACACTGACTGACTGACTATCCCTCACACACACGACCTTGTACTACTACACTTGCACTTGCACACTCAACCATTATAACAAAAAAATGTGGATTGCGAAAATAGTTAAGGCAGACTAGTATAATTATCTACCACTGCATCGCATGTGCCTTTGCTTGACGTTTTGATTTCCCACTTCGATAAGGCGAGAAAATTGTGGTAGTTAGTAGGTACATGGCTTAATACATTAGTTAACTCAAGGTGTCATTAGGACTTATTGGTTAAATGATGGTTACAACCACGGTTTGAATTGGTTGCAAATTGGTTTGTGAGATTACTTTATTGTTTTGCGGTTTTGTTCGCGGTTGGCATTATGGGTCGTTAGTCAGTAATTGAGAAGCTTAAAGGCTTTATGAAAGGCTTTATGAATATTGAATCTGGTTTTTAGTGTTTGGTTTTATTCAATTTTATTGTGTAAATTCGTAAATGAAAAATTCGATTTAAATTTCGTATTTTTTATGGGTTGAATAGTTCAATTAACAATAGAAATGTATGGTAAAGAATCGTTTTCTTACAAAAAAAATTAGGCCTCTCCGCCTCTAACAGCTAAATTTGTACTATACAGTATTATATAACTCCTTTTAAAAATGTCATCGGAATAGAATTTACTATTATATAAAAAGTTTTTTCTTAGGGTACAAATATTTTAAGACTTTTGGCTTTAAAGCTACGCAGCATATGATAAAGTTAAAACTAATTCGGTAATACGAACAGTTATTTCTTTTTTTTAGATCACAAACAAAAATTCCTAAAAAGTTTCCTAAAAAGTTTTAAAAATTTATCCTACACTAAATGATTGACTAAAATGACTTTTTCATATTTTTTTTAGTGACTAACCTATTTCGAATATAGGCCTGAGATTCTAATATTAGATAACCGACCACAACCTTATAAAGTAGGGTGATGTAAAATTGTGCGTCTTTGGTTATGAGAGTGCAAGACTTTTGTAATTGTGGTCCATATTCAAATTACGCCAATTTCAGACAATATATTCTGGGCTATTATAAAAACACCGCTGCTCTATGTTGTTCATTTGACACATTTTACTAGAAAAAAAAATATATTCTGTCCTAGTATGATAAGAAATATGGAGAATTCCATTTTCCATTTGCCAGTTTGATTTCTAAGGTCATAATTTAATAATCAGGAATCACCTCCAAAAATTATTTGCCATGAAAAAGGCACGTGGAAGGAGTGTCTTGTAACGTAATTATGTAAGAATTAGTTAGGCTAATTATTGAAATTATAGCCTAACAAGTTTAGGCCCGGTAGCGATGACGAACCTTGTAGAAATGTGTAAAAAACGTTGTGGCATTATCACGGTCGTTTCATTGCCCATGGCTGGATGTTATATAAGTGTGTTATTATATGTGTTATTTTTGCCAACAACATAACATTGTTAGCATTACTTCTCATCAATTTGTTTTTTCAATTTTACATAAAGAAAATTTTCTTGATGGTTAAATCTAAAATGATTTAGGCCTATGGTAAAATTATTAGTTTACAAATTTAATTAGTTTGTATTAAAATAAGATGAGGTATATACCAGACGTGTACAAATTGCAATTATAATAATAAGATTTTTATGGACATAATTATGTTTGTTTACTTGGTCTTGTGTGTTTGTAATATGTAATAATGTAAGTATGACTATTGTAATGTGTAATGTAATGTGCCTATGATTTTTAATCTAAATGCTTAAAGCGAACTATCAAAAATTATATGTATTTTAGATTCAAGCTTGCCTATTCCAGGTTATGCCGAATTGATAAGCAAATAAAATTCAAGGTATCAATTTAGAAGAAAAAACTAACAAACCAAACCTAAAAACCTAGAGTGAAAGAATTTAGTTTATATTACTCATTACAACCACGATATTTATTTATAGGTGGTAAAGTTTAGCAGCTTCTACATAAATTTTCTGTAAAAACCAGTTTTATGGTAATTGGATTGTAATATGCTACTCTTAAGATTTTTTTTAATCCGGACAGCGATTACAAATAAATCTATTTTCAAGAGCTTTGGTTGGTTGTAGCTTACACTGGAGATCATATTTATAGCCCTCTCATATAGCTGGAGGATTTCTTTTATGTGTATTATTTGCAATTTATATTCTAATCAATATATTATGCAAGTATGTATCTCCTTGCTATAGCCAATACGTTCTTGAAAGCCGAGGTCAATATCAGCTGTCTGCAGTTGTAAGGGAAGGGTTTGTCGATTGATAAATATGAGGATAAACCTTGGATTGTGCAGTCATTCATCAAATTGACATTACAAAATATATCTTTGTAACGGTTAAGCTACGTTTCCATTCCTACAAATTTGTGCCGGGCACATGTGCCCGCCGTGTGCCCGGCACAAATCTCCGAATTTGTTGGAATGGAAACAGTCTGGTACAAGTCACGGCACAAGTGCCCGGCACAAATTTGTGCCCGCCGACTGCGCGACAAAACATGTGCCCGAGTCGCGGGCACATGTGCCCAGTTGGAATGGAAACGGCTGGGCACATGTACCTGCAACTCGCGCATGCGCAATCCTCCGAACTACTGCATGTTTATAGATGACAGGTAATTATATCTTTAAATTTCGTTGAGTTCGTTGGAGGACATTTTTGAAGCCACTTTGTACGCGCAAATCTCTCATCAATTAATTAAATGCTCCTTCCTATGGTCAATTATCAATTATATAAGATGGGGACGCCACTATGTGCGGATTTTAACCCAAATATGACTGATGGTCTTTTAGCCAAAAAACTTCTTATCCACCATCTAGGTCGTTTTCTTCTTAGTTCATTGTATGCACCAGCCATAAATAAAAAAGCAGAGGATGTTATGTCATCCATGGGGATTTGTAGAACACAATACAATCAAAATCACCACCGAACTTCACCACACCACTTGCCTGCCAGTTGTAGTCACGGGACTTGTGCCTAGAATGGAAACGGCATGACAAACTACGTGCAACATGTGCCGCGACATGGTCTCGACATGTGCCACGACTTGTGCCTGCCACTTGTAGGAATGGAAACGTAGCTTTAGGTTATACAATAATGATCAATATGTTTAGTGTATAGATAGTGCTTGTCAAGATTTCTAGCTTCAAATAGCTGAATTATTTTAAAGCGGCAATTAAATCATGTATATAAATTATTCTACAAGACAAGTTAAAAAAACTTATAGTAATTTTTGTTTTGGTACCAGTAACGATTAAAATTTTAAAATATATAAACCATTTAACTGATATCTACAAAAAGTTTGATTATGTGACTATAGTAATTGCACCACCATTAGTAATTACACAATTCAATATATATATATTTATTATGAAACAAACTAGAAATAACAAATTGTTCATAAATATTAGTTTTATTTTACCATAAATAAATTAGAATGGCCTGGTATTTTAAGTTTTTCTTAGTTACTGTTGCTTAAGTTTTCCAATATATTAATGCATACGGTTGAAATTTAAAAATATATTGATTGTTAAAATATTTACAAAAAAATAAAAATAAATTTTAGGCCTATAACATACAAAGATCGCCATAAGCATTTTATTTTCTCTATTAGATCAAATAAAATAGATTAATTTTCTTTCGATTTAAAATATTTTTGGGATGAATATAATTCCCTATTGGATAGATTTCAATATATAAAATGCCCGAGTAAACATTGTGAAGAAAAATATACCAATAAAACTTGTAATTTGTCAATATGAATAAAAAAGTTAAATACAGCAAACGTTTTTGATATCTTTTACCCAAATAAAAATTTACTAGTATATCTAATCCGTCCATGTTAAACTAAAAGTATTTTCATCCTCTAAATGAACGACAATTATTAGCTCATAAAAATGTACCATCTAGCAATTCGGCAAATAAACACTACTATTTTCTTACTAGTCTACAACACAATGTATTTATTGAAATACTAAAGTATTTATATTAATATTATTCTATAACACATACCTATAACATACGGTTAATCCAAAAAGTGCCTCTGCACCTCGACGGGCCAAAACAGAATGTGAAGTTACACGCTCTAACTGCCCAAGTCAACTCGAATGCCCTTGCTCGCCTTTCAAGGTCACGGGTAACCTGTAATTACTATAGTGCTATAAGCTATTAAGTTTTAGCCAGTATAATTGACCTATTACCAAAAACTCACATTAGATTACTATGTTAGCCTTCAGAGCGACAGCCGGGTCAGAAATTAGATTTGGTGCGCACGCCATGTTCCTTCCTCATCTTCAAGGTCACTGAGGTCGATGCTTCCGGAAGATCTACTACCCGAAGAAGTGTTGTTGAGGTTAGGGGAGACTAGAGCAAGTGTGATGGAGGCGGTGGTTTTGAAAGTTGACTAGCTCACGGAAGGATTCGTTGAAGTGGTGTTTGAAGAAATGTTCCAAGAAAATGCCGTTGATGGTCTTACGGTGAGTGAAAGTAGATAAGGAATGTGAGACTTCAGAGGTTGAAGGTTTTTAATAAAGAGTTCTCAAAAACAATTTTAATTGAAATATGTAGTATTTTTCAGGATATACTGCCCTAACGAAAAAAATAAGATTTTATTATTTTACGGTAAGACAAATGGAAGAAACGAAATATTAAAAGGTGAAAGTTTAATTTGTTAGTTTTTGCTATTGAGTATAAATGAAACGTGAAACTAAGAGTATACATTTTCAACCTTGTAATATACGTAAAGGTAACGTAGTTTTTGGGTTTACTTAAAAGTCGCTTATACAGTCTGTTGAAAAAGTCTTAACACACCCAAAAGTAAATTAAACGGTGTAAGAAAAAATTGTGCAACTTCAAGATATCATTACATAACTTTCTAGAGTTTTGCAAGATAATCAAAATTTTGCACCCTTCCCCTTTAAGATTCAAGATATCTATGAACGGCTGCCATTTTTCACTTGGTTACCTGTTTTGAGTTCAGATTTGTGGCATTGTATTATACTAACTAAGAACTTTAAAATAAGGGGTCACAAAATGGGTCTTTATATTTGAAAATCTTTAGTTACGCCCTATCAAACCTAAAGGGGGAGGGGGGGGAAAATTTAGAATTTTTGCTAAAAGCTAGAAAGTCATAATATAATGATATGTTGAAGTTGCAAAACTTTATCTTACGCAGTTTAATTTATTTTTGGGTGTGTTGAGTCTTTTTTAACACCGTGTATATTGAACCTCATTTACGATGATAATTTGACTATTTCGACAGCAAAAAATACATGTGAAGACAAAATTAGTCCTCTGACTAGTGTAGCTATCCAATAAAACATTTTTGAATCAATAACGATTTTATCATCATACAATTTCTAGCCAGGCATTTTAATAATATGTCTACAGGGAATAAAATACCGAATAATATTTGGAGAACAATATTTAGCTAGCATATTTGTGCCATTATACTACATATGGTGCGTAATCTCATATTTCAGCAAAGCCAAACAAAGTATGTCCTTGCCTTCCCATGTTATTTTGACCTTCCATTTTATTGCGTATGTTTCTTCCGTAGTCTCATCACAGGTATAATTGATTATTACATTTCCTCAGGTGAACTGAAACATTTCCTCACCATTTACAATGCGTAATAAAGCAAGAGTGGTAATTGAAGTTTAAACAAATCTCAAAAACTCGAATGAAAAATGAAAGGATTTTAGAAATATATGATTCTACAGGATTAGTAATGTACTTTAAAGCAGTTTTTAAATGTAGACATATTTTCATATGAATATATTATATATATATATATTATAATATATATATATATATTAATAAATTATATACCTTATACGTATAAAATACTAACGAGGCAACTTAAAAGTGCCTATCATGTAACCTTAGAAACGATCAAAACTCCAGCATCTCTGGAGGCTATGAACCTTCGTTAATGGAACTGGCTCACCTTTACAACTCCACTTGTGAATGATAAATGATAGGCGGTTGCTAAACAGTATCTCGATCATTTAATTACATGTTTATCACACTTATGATGATGCAGTGCGTCGGTTAAGGAAGGAAAACCTCACAAAATAATAAACTCATTTGGTGAATCAACAGGAAATCCTGGTGCACTGATGTAACAACTCATCTGCTTGAAATAGGTAATTTGAAAAGCCAAAGGATTATTACTGATGTATTTCTTACAGTATGACTTGTCACTACATACACCCGTAAAAATTCAGCCAACCCGATATTTTTATGGAATTAATTGTAATTTTTATCTAAACTAAACGGTATGGCTGTGTTTCAAGGGTTAAGAGTTCTTGGAGCCTAGACTATTGAACTCATAAAACAATATTCAAAACTACAAAGAAAATTTCTTATCCCACATTGTCCTAGATATTTAAATGATAATCACTTTGGTGTTAAATATTTTTAGATGGTAACTAACTCTCCAGTGGCTGTTTAAAATCATCCAAGATGACCGCTAGCCTCCAAGGACTCTTAAAGTTTAGTTTTTGAAGCCTTCGCCAATTGATTTTTAATTGGTCAAGTGTACAAAATTACTACCTTAGGACACTATAGAACCGTTTTTCACATTACTTCTGTATATTGACGGGATTTGAACCAGATACCTTGGGAACCAAAATCACGTGCTTAGATCAGCTCCCTCTTCTGTACACCCTATTTTTAAATACTTCTACATTGTAAACTGCAGTAAATGTAACGTTCTTTTTCAAAGACAAGAGATCCCAAAGATCTCTATTAGCATAGGCTAGCCATCGCCGTAGCGTTTGGAACCATAAAAAAGAGAAATCGGACAATTAAAGCTTTCACCGATCATAAGGACCGAAGATTCGACTCATGAAACTAATGGCTCAACAATTAGTGTAAGGTGAAGTACTGCTGGGATCGTAACACTAGTTATGTTTGTTGATGATACGTTACTGATGCTACGGAATGACACTGAATAGCTGAGATCAGCAAGCATCTCTGGCAAGTGACCACTTTGTGCACCAATAGATGAAGACATGTATACTAGAGCAGAGCAAGAAAGAGAAATGGTTTGAGTAGCTTTAAGTGTTGTGCAAATGTGCAATTCTCAGGTATATTCTTCATTGTTGATAACATGAATTTCTTTCATTCATACGGTAGGCTATAATAAACGTTGAATATTATTTTCTGAGGACGCGTACTCATTCTCAAACTTGTAATTATAGAGTTATTTTTCCTTAACAATTAAATATTTTAAGACTGTTACGTTTTATATACAAACCTTGTGTAATTTAATTTATATTTTGGTGTTCTGGTGTTATATACACCATTTTATCGTTACTGTACGGGTACAGTACTGTACCAAAACCTGGTCTTGAAACTATCCAACCTTGGTAGATAGCATCATTAATTGTTAGCCCAATTACACAGATGGCATTTCGATCCGGCAATGATCTCGCTTGGATTCTAACTAGTGATCTTCATATTTGAAGGTGAGCACTGTATATACGTGGATCTATTGTTTATAACTAAATATAAAAAATAGTAATATATAAAATAACTATTTCGACTTTGATAAAAATTTAGTGTTTTCAAGAAATGTTATTCCAAAATATACATGGTTTTATTTTAATTGGAACATTCCCATAATTTATATTGGACAATCTACGGTGCCAGCACGTCGTGTACTTGCGTACGTGTCTGTATGCAGTTGTGTGTATGAGTGTGTGTGTGGGTATGCGAGTGTGCTTTCCTGTGTATTTTGCCGCTAATGTCAGCATCAGCTGTTGATGACCGGACAAACTACGTCATCCATCTCTCTAAGTCATCAGGTTCAAGTCGATGTCCTCTGTTGAAATCTAGACACTATACTAGACGCAAAACTCTGTTGTGTAGAACAGTTTTATTTTATAATTTTAGGATCTAGTCTAGATCCATTTTCACATTACTTCAGGCTAGAGGTTGGATAGATTATTATTTGCATGAAATCCATTGGTGATTGTCAAGATTCGAACTCGGAACCTTGGGAGGCTCTATACTCCGAGACCGCCTCGCTCTTAGAACACTGCAGCACGCAAATATGTTTTTATCTACTAGAATAGTACAGTAGTTCTCGTCATACATTCATACAGTAGTCTGTTTCTCATTGAGTTAACAGGTTGAAGCAAGTATAATAGAGGTGGCTATGGTTGAAGTCGTAGGCCTCTTGTTGAGTTCTACTTCTAGACACTAAATTAAGCGTTTACTGAATTGATAAAGCACCATACAGTACTACCCTTTCCACTACTACTTTCCAATACTACCCTTTCCACTGAAATAGTATTCGCAAAACTTCACCATTCATAAGGCCGTGTGATCAGTTTAATTGAGTATGAGTGTTGACAAATCTAGATACACAGTAGCTGCATACCGACTTATCTATAAGAATATCACAGTAGGCAACCACTGGTTTGTCTGCTGTATGTAGTTTTGTGTATATTTAGAAATTCGCTAATTACTTCAATGCATAAAGATTGTTCAGGTTCAATATAATGTGGTTGACATAATTCTCTAACTGATCTTGGGTTTTTAATTAAGTGGACAATTTTATTGATAATTTTACCTTAAAAAACTAAAATCCAAATGGTAGGGGAACTAGTTTAGTGGAAATGATAGGTTTTGCAAGAGATTGTTTTGATTTGTATAATTAAAATTATTTGTCTTTAAATTAAATTTCAACTAAATTTAGAGATGTATTTTGTGACATAATGGCAATATAATGTATTGCGTTTTTCGTCCTAGGTATACTTTTAGAAAAAGCTCTTATTGAAACCTATGTTTACTTACGGTATCCAGCTCTGGGGAACAACTTCAAACTCTAACATAGAAGTTATTCAAATATTTCAATCCAAAACACTAAGGAAGATTTTACAATCACCTTAGGTGCTAGAAAGTACTAAGATTTTGTCATTAAGGTCATTGTTTATTGGTTAAATAAAATTGCGTAAGACTATGTACTATTGGATAATAGTACATAGTCTCTTACCTCTCTCTCTTACCTGACTTAAGAAGGCTTTTAAACGAATTGCTCATAATTAAACTCTTGACAAATTCCATTACATAATCCCACCATATATTGCTTGAAACTACTAGAATCCGCAAGCAAATTCCCCAAGAGGGAAGAGATTTTACAATTAGCAATCTTACAAGTGATCAGAAGATAGCATTTCTTATCCACGTGCCGCGCGGAGGAATGCAGTTAAATACTTTCTCGATAGATTTAAACCGCCCGATTGAATTCTGTTAATTTATATGTGTGCCTGTTTTGTCACTGGTTGTTTAATAAACAACTGAAATCGACCGATAAATTCGCGTTGCGACAGACCCGGTCGGCTAATTCGCTACCTTATAGGGAAATGTAAACTTAATTTTAATAAACATCGAGGTGTCGGTAGCCGGGAGAATTTAGGGGGAGGAAGGAAAGTTGAGGGGGGAATGGTCTTTGGATCGGATCTTAATTATGAGCATGTCAACTACTGTACCGCAAGGAATCTGCTCCATTCTAAGTCTAATTTATTTAACTTATGAACGTGTTTTACCGGCTGAAATATTCAATGTTGATTTAAATCTACATTTCTTTATTTCAATATCCCTGTGGGAATGACACAGTAATTTTATGTAAAACAATTTTAATTTGTCAGAAAACGTGTTTACTCATTAATTTATTATAATTTTTGGCTGTTAATTAATTTCGGTGTGTTCTGATGTAAGTAAGTTGTTACTTTGATTACACCTGTTTAACATTTGAATAACTGTTTTACAAAGTAAATTTGTTGCGGTTGCCAAATTTCCCATAGGAAAAAAAGCTGTTACTTTTCGCCTTGTTAAGACCTGGACCCGGGACCGGATTACTTTTTCATTTTGATGTCGAAAGCCAAAAATGAATTTTGAATGGGATTTAAAAATCACTAATAGAGGAGTTTTAATACCTTATTGTTAAATTCATTGCCTTTTAGACTTAGACATATTAAATCTTTTTATTGTCAACGCTCTGTCTGATTATTTATCGTTTGTGCTTAATATCTATCATATTTGTAATGTTTTAATGCTACTTTTTAACCATGTTTTTAGAATGTTACTTTTCAAATTAATTTCTGACAACTATATTATTTTTAAATATTCATAATTTGTTTACAGGTTGTAGTGCCACTTACCAAGAACTTAATTAATCAAGAACGGAGTGGAATGAAAAAAAAATAGTATACGCAATGCTTCACCTAGTACTTGGAATTTTCATTATTATTGATCTATTAGCGAATTTCCCATATAGGGAATAAGCTATTACCGTAGGTCTCATCAGGTCTCATGGTAAGACCTAGACCCGGGACCAATTTACTTTTCGTTTTGAGGTCCCCAGAGGCCAAAAACACCATCCGTTCAAATTCATATATATATATATATTTATTTATTTATTTATATATATATATATATATATGTGTGTGTGTGTGTGTGTGTCCGTTAGCGCGATAACTCGAGCAAAACTGATCCGATTTTGATGAAATTTGGTACAAACGTGTAAACCTACATTTATTCGAACGAGTTCGCGAACCAGCATAATCGGACCATGGGATCAGGGGTTTATGGGGGGTTTTATGGGGTAAAAATGGGTTTTTCTCATTTTTGACCCTAAAAACTTTTAATTTCTAAATTTCTCTCTAGACCATTTTGAAGAGCTTAAAAAAACAAATAATTTAGTATATTGAAGTGTTTTTGAATGTTCATTGACTACGAAGAAAATTAAAAAAATTGTAAATTTAAAATGCCCATGTTATTCTTATGGAGAATAAATACTGTTCTAGTTTGCTTGTTTATGGATATATTTTAATCAAATTTGGCAATTTGGTTTATTTTATACTAAGCTATCAATATTTCAATTGAAAAAACACACCTCAACATCTTCCCCGTAGCAGCAAACCTAACTGCTCACTAAAATTAATGTTATTTAAAAATGGAAATAAATCTGAAAATTTATAGGGAATATTTTCGTAGAAATCAAGCCGGGTAAATGTAAATTCGCTTAGTATGCAGGTTTGCTGTGACGGGGGTATTTTTACTATTATCGTTGTCGTTAAAGAAGGGGACTAAGAGGACGTAATTTAACTAATGAATGAAATATTAGTGTAGAATAGAATGCGCTAACTTTTGTATCTTTAATACTGGCTAAGATCAGCTCTTCCTTGGGCCAGAAGTATTTTTCAAACCTAAATGATCAGGAATTGCTGGGTCCAGTTTCGACCCATCAAAAAGCTACTGACTTGTCGGGATCGAACCGGCGTCCTTGGGATTGTTCGACGAGCAATACAACCACCCTCAGTTTTCCTTCGTGTACGTTTAGAAAGTGTATTGTTTATTTGTATCCAGCGTTCTGAACATTTCCCTGCGTTGCTGAACAGTTAAATATGCTGATATGTATGCTAACTACGGCTCACGTAGCTGAAGACACTATTACCATAGAATAGCTATTGCTACCACCTCTAGCTACTGCGATTCTGCGCGTGCTGAAATATTCAGTTACTGTAAGTTTACTTTCCCTCAAATCATTTCATTACTAGAGCGCCACTTTGTGGTTTGAACACAATATATTTTCTCGCAGGTCCTGGTTCAAATATTTTCAATCACCAATTGCTTTTGATATGTGATAATGATGCAATGGTTTGTATAGTCTGTATGGTGAAACCTGTCTCTTGATCTTACGTCTTCCAATATACTAAGTCAATAGTGTAAGGCCCGGGTAGTAGATGAAGGAGACAGGATCCAGCATACAGACTATAGTGGATGAAAAGCTGGTAGGTCCACCTATATAGAAGATATATCGTCTCAGAGGAGGCCAATTTAATTCATTTGAAAACTTTCTCCATTGTATACATGCAATATTACTAGGATTTCAACTACTCATATATATTTTAATATAGGGGGGTTTCAAAATATTAGTACGGAAACGTAAATAACAAAGGTGTCTAGATGTATTAATTTTATGTGTAATAGTATTTTTTAGGCTTAAAGAAATACAATAAACTAATAAATGTTACAAATGGTGGTTTTAATATACGATCTGCATCCACTAAAACTAATCAAAAGAAACCTTTTGACTCTATTTATTTTTTGTTTTTTATTGGCGAAGATATGGAGGTTGAAACTAGGGTCTTAAGTTCGTTTATTTCAGTAAGCTTATATGGCAATAATTTCTTTGTTAAACCTGTTGCCAACTAGCTTATTTTCGTTTTCAATTTTGAATATATAAATAGAATCATGTTGGAAGAAATGAAGTGTTATTTTTAATTATTTTTAAGCTAATAATGTTTTAGTTATTTTTGTTTTATAACTTAGATTACTACCAATACCATTGTTATTGTTGTTATTTCAGCATAAACAGAGATTCATTATTTATTATCAATACACAGGCCAACCTATCAGACGGCTTTATGTGCAATGTAAAAAATATTTAATTAATGATATGAAAATAAATTAACTTCTTTAATTAATAGGTCGACTAACACTTAATCCCACTTAATCCAGTTAATTGGTTTAGTAACTATTATGGTTACTAAAACCACATTTTAGCCATATTCACATCAAATAGGTTATTTAAAAACCATAAATTTAGGTTTATCAACTCTACACTCCAAAAAACAGTGAAAATATAATGGTTACACATTACTAGTAAACAGATATTCATTCAGCGTATGCCAACGTTTCTTTAAGCCCATACATTTAATATTGCAACGTACTCTTCTATTATTTTGCTATAAAACCCTTTCATGTTTCCACATAACTTTGAACAATGTTTCCCATGTTTTATATCAACTGTTTTACTGAACAATAGATCTTACTGAAACACCACACGTTCTAAGTGGAACATTATACAATTTACCCGTTTCCAACACTAGAGGGAATTCCTTAGCCTTATGGTGTATCCCCATAACCATTTTGTAAGCAAAGAGTCATCCTGTTTTATTGATAGCTCAAAACTTCAGCCACAATTCCACTTTTACAACGCTACACACGCCGCCAGTTTATGGTAGGAAACCGGTTGGTCAAAATACTTTGCTAAACTCACAACCATCGCGTCAGGTGTGTACATAACGGTCCTGTTAAAAGTGTTAAGCTGCATTTTGTATGTTGCCTTCACGTCCTAAGATAGGCTGTAGGAACCGTTCTGCACATTACTTCAAGCTGGGCTTAGAAGTTTTTTTTTGTGCTAGGACGCTGGTGGGTTATATAAAAGTTACTTCAGTGACTAGGACTAGAGTTGTTTATCGTTAACACTTAGATAAAAATCCATTGGTAGTAGATATAATATACGGGTTTAAAGTCACTTGGGGCACGTTTTCCCATAAGAAATAACATGGGATCATTTTTTGGCCACTAAAACCAAAAATCCTGATCTTTGCCTAAATATCCCTATAAAATTGTCAAACCTTATTTCTTACTTATTCCCCATAAATATATTCGATATTAAGCTAAAAAAGCTATTTTTTATATTTATTGACCCTTACAAGTGTAAATGTAGAGTAGAGGCAATATAGGGGTTTAACATCACTTTAGGCACGTTTTCCCCATAAGAATAACATGGTGAGCTTTTTTTGACCACTTTTTTAAAAATCCAGCTCTCGGCCTATACAAGCCTATATAAATGTTCAATACCATTGTACAACACTATTACTATTTCAAATCCATATCCATTCACATGTATATTCTCAAAATCATCAACTTGACAGTGCGAGGTTTGTACGCGAACTCGGGCGCGCTCCCGGCTCATGGCGCGCTCCCTTGGACATCCTTAGTGGAAATCCATGAATTCTGGCTACTTGGGAACCCAAGCCATTTGACATATAATAAATCACCTTTTCTCCTAATAACCTTTTCTATCAAATACATGTCTTTATATTTGGTCTTTAACAATTCCTCTGTATAGAAGCCTCCCCTGATTATATTACCATTTTCATCTTTCAAGATATAAGTCACAGGCTTTGTATTCTTTACTTCTGCTATTGTAAATAGCTCCCCTGTCCAATTCGGGGTATATCCTTTACTAAAAACATGTTTATACTTGGAAATTCTCACACTATCACCTACCTTATATCTTGGCTTTTTAACTTGCACTACTTTAGAAGTCAACCTCTCATGCACATATTTACTGTTCTTAATATTCACTTGGTTAGGCTTCATTCCTATAGATCTATGCACCTTATTATTATATTTTTGAATTAACTTTGGAAGTAAATCCAACCATTTATAATTCCCCTGAGCACTAAATTCCCTATATAACCAATTCTTTAAAGTTCTCTGAAACCTCTCCACAATTGCAGCCTTAGTTGTAGAAAATGTGTGATAGTGATTAATATTTAATTGTTTCATTAGTTTGCTAAAATATTGATTAAAAAATTCTTTTCCATTGTCAGATTGAATGTTTTTAACCCCCTTTGGTAGAATGGTTTTAATGGCTTCTGTAACCACTAGCCCTGTCTTATTCTTTAGTGGAGCAGCATAAGCTTTTTTAGAAAATGTATCTATTAAAGTTAAAATATATTTATTGCCAGAATTCTCTCTAGCATAGTTTTGCATATCAATTAAATCTATTTGTACAGTTTCGTTTATACCTAATACTTTAAAAGACCTTCTAATGAAATTCTTTCTTGCAGGCTTATGAAGTTCGTATGCAATTTCATTCATTTTTTATAACATCACTCTTTCCTTGTACTGTAAATATATTACCATTAGCCCCAATCAATAGATTATCTTCCATTCTTTTAAATACATAGTTTTCTGGTATATATGGTCTATTATCTATATACTTAAATCCACTCAAAGATGTGGGGTCGGCAACTAATAAATCAGGATTGTATTCCATCAAATTAAATTTTCTTCCTCCATATACAAATTTTGATCCATCATAATACATAGCTTGTGACATTAAACAAATATCATCTAAATATTCTCCCATTGGCAGATTTCTTATATATTGTTTTTTGGCATCCCAACATTTTTCTTTTTTATCAAAAGTTATAGTCTGTTCTTTTGTAACACAGTCAGTGTCATCAACGGCAGGTTTAACACGTACTAACCTTTTATTATTAAAATCCCAATAGCCTGCTTCCATTTTTGGAACTTGTGAAACATTCACAGCATCCTTACTATCTGTACCTTCTATCAAATTGCTAAGTTTCTGTTTCTTAGCATTCCAAACACCATTCTCTGATTCTAAAAATTCATAATTATTATCGTCTTGTACAAATTTACCATCTTCTTTTCGTATTAAAGTCTGTTGTAAAGTGGGCACATCATCTAAACTTTCACCCTTTTCCACATTAGTAATTTTCCGTTTCTTAGCATTCCAAACACCATTTTCTGATTCTAAAAATTCAAAATTATTATTGTCTTGTACAAATTTACCATCTTCTTTTCGTATTAAAGTCTGTTGTAAAGTGGGCACATCATCTAAACTTTCACCCTTTTCCACATTAGTAATTTTCTGTTTTTTAGCATTCCAATTTTTATTCTTAGATTCTAAAAACTCATATTTAGTTTTACCTTGTAAAAATACATCACCTTTTCTAGTTAATGTCTGACCCAAAGTTGATACATCATCTACAAACTCCCCATCTTTAACATTACCAATTTTACGGTTTAAACAATTCCAACTATCGTCTTGTAATTTTAAAGTAGGTTCATTACTAGCCCTGGGTTCTGCAGGCTTATTATATGGATTATATAAACGATAAAATTTATCTATAAACATATTTTTATTTAATAAATAATTCCACTTTCTCTCAATTCCTCAATAATGGAATCTATTTCATTATCCACTCCTGAGTTACCGGCTTGGCGACTTAGCCAAAGAAGTCTTAACCTATCTACAAGCTCATTAGGATCATCCCAATAAATATAGTCTATTTTATTACCAGTCACTTGTCTCAAACCTTCACCAACAGATCTAAATAGAGGTTTAATTATATTAAGATATTTAGTATGTCTATTACTTGAAATTGGTGCACCATCTTTGTAACTCTTTAAATGTCCATTTGTAGCTTCCAAAATCTCTTTATAATTTTGTAAATCAACCTGAGTATAGTTCTCAGGTTCTTTTAAAGTTAACAATTCCCACAAACCTTTTGTTCCCTTGTAGGTTTTATTTGCAACTGTAACATCATCATTAGCAATATCAACTTCCTTATTTCCAATAAAAAATTTATTTGCTTCTCGTCTAATACCATATGTAGTGTCTGTCATACTACTTTTACTGAGGTAATTTCCTAAATAGTCTGATGCTAAAAGACCAAAATCTAATTTCTGTGGGGTGGATTGCTGTAATGGTTGTCAGGGCCGGATTTCCCAATAGGCCCGGTAGGCCCGGGCCTATGGGCGCAAGGTCCCAGAGGGCGCACGGCCGAGAGTATTTTTTTTATACCTAGGCTATCTAAAAATAAAAAAATAAATAGTCACAGTTGATAAAAAAACTCCAAAGCATTGTGATTTTGAAGTTCATAAGAAGAAATAATTGTTAGGAAATCTAAACTACTATTCAGAAGTACGCGTCAATTTCGTTACAAAATTGGTACCTAACGAACATTGGTTATACGGGTGTAGGCTGTAGGGATGTTGACGTTGACGAGCGCCCAAGGGGTACGCATCGTATTGCCACTGCACTGCCACTATGCTGGTTTGGGCTCGGCACTACTGATCAGAGTGATTAGGGGCGCATGCGTGCTAGACATTGTTACTACCCTCACCTCACAAAACAAAAGTTATTAACTAATCTCTTGATTAGTTTACAACAATCTGCAGGATCAAGTTAATAAGTTGTGTAATATTAAAACAACGATGAATTTACCTTTAATATTAACCAAAAAATATTAATCTCAGTTTGCATTAGATTTTAGAAAAATTCAATACCCTCCAAAGCACCAATAATGCTATCATTTTCTCCTCAGACCTAAGGATCAACGGTTGGCCGGAATATATCTCCGTTTTGCTTTGGAAATATATAACCTAGATGCAGTACGATCATAGATTAAATATAACTCAAGTCGACTTCTTATGACATTGTTAATTCAAATTTTTTTCATGTCTAGTTCATGTTGGTGACACAGGACGTTAGTTTTGACGTAATTTTGTTTCCATTATTTTAGGGTTAGTTCTATGATGTGTGTTACAATTTCTTGTAATATAACACCATAGATTAAACATACTCCTCAAGGAGTATGTTTAATCTATGATAACACGGAGACGACCTATTGTTGATGATTAGATCGTTTTATTTTGGATAAACTGATAAACTAGGTTTAAACATAGATCAAACATACTAGGTACTATTAAATAACAAGAATTGTTTTCAGCTAATCCAAAATGATTACAAATCTACTAAAGGAGTATATTTAATCTATGGTATCACGTACTGTATGGAGTTCATGTTTTTTTTGGCCTGGAATTGGAATCAATGGCCATGTTTTTTTTTCAGGAATGCTCGGTGGGTTGAGTTGTTTTGTTTCAGTCCCACGGCCACAAACGTGAGCATTTATTAAAAGCATTAAATTGCTAAAAGTGTTTAAGACGGCATTTTGATAAGGCTATAAACAAGTCAATTCTAAAAAAAAAAAACTTGCAATGATTCCAACGAGGAGTGGTATTTAAGCAATAAACTTAGGTCAATGGGCATGATATAGTTTTTAATGAAGGTTTGAAGGAAAGTAACTGAGACCAGACTAGGGGGCGGAAAATTATTTGGGCCTAGGGGCGCAAAAATGCTAAATCCGGCCCTGATGGTTGTAATGGTTGTAATCTTGGTATCATTGATATTCTAGATGGAGTCATTGGGAGTATCTCCATTCGAGGACTCTCTGTTTTGCCAATAGATGTGATTTTCTTTAATTCTTGTAATGGCTCTATTAAAGGTTGGAATGTTTGGAACCTCTCTTCAGCCTCTAGAAACTTGCCACGTTTTAAAGCTCTATATTTCTCTCGTATTTGATTTGCAGAGTCAACTAATTCTTGTTGAATGTTTTTCATCTTTTATTTACATTTTATTTATCTCATTTGACAAAGGATTGTACTCAAACACTTTATCATGTATTATCAAACAATATGCAGATGTATTTGCTGGCACATTTTCTGCAGTTTCAATCTCTAATTTAATATCAACAATTCCTTCCTTCACTGTTTCGTTCTGTCTAGAACAGTCTATTACAATTAGTGGATATTTCTTCATAAACTCAGCCCTACTAATCATAGGATCTGGGATAGTATTATAGTAAGTCTCTCTAAACCTCATAAACATCTCATAAGCTTTAGAGACATCTCCATTTTCAAAGTCGAGATTTGAATCACTATAAGGATAATATTCAGAGTTTAGAAATACTTTGAGATTTTTTAATTTACAGTGATCAAATTCATCAGTTCTTTTTCGTGCACTATTATCCCTAGCTGTTTGGAAACCAAATATAATATACCTAGGCTTCTCTAAACTTGAAGATGTCTTTGTGTTTGAAGATTGTCACAAACTGACCATGTATGTCTTGTGGTATTGGGATATGATGGAAGTTCATGCAGCTCTAAACTTCTAAATGCAATTTGCAAATTTTTATTTTGCAATAACATCTTTTGTAATTGTAACTTCTCTCCATCTGATGGTATAACGTGTGGCATTACCCATTGAATTGAGTTAAGTGTAATTTTGGGAATCGTATCAGCAGTGCCACTGGCTGGAGCACTAGTGGTTGTTAATATACAATTCAAATCATTTTTGGATCTTTTCAACACCAATTCTTGTTTGACATTTACTAATACCTTATTAAAATCCTCAAATACACCCATTAACATCTCTAATGGCAAACAAGTACTAAACTTGCCACCTTTATGGAACTCTTTTAAATTCGTGTCAGAATCAAATGCTACATTTGACAATTTAGTAGTTTTATTGTAAGAGCTCAATATTTTCATAAGACTAGAAATTCCTGGGTTTCTTACAATGTCTATTTCTTTACCTGCAACTTCGTATCTAATTTCATCAAATAAGAACGCAAATGCATTATTTATAAAATGACCTTTATCATGATTTTCAATTTCTCCCTTAATATACAGATAACTCCTACATGGTAGAGTTAGCAAATCTTGATTATTAATACATATTCGAATTTCATCAGAATTATTTATTGCTAAAGTATTGTGGGGAACATAGGAGTGATTTGTAATTTTAACCACACTATCGTCGAATTGGGATTTCCCTGTAACGTCTAGAAAATCTTCCATTTTTATTAATAGAAAATTTTAACTTTAGTCCTATTGATTTTAGGAACCTAACATTTTGTACACTTATAGATAAATTCTTATAAATTCTCATATCTTTTTTATATGACAAGTAATTGTAGTTTCTTCTCCGTTAAAGTCAATTGCCTTGTCGTGTTGATCGGCAAATGTAATACTGACAACATCTAAACTTCTCTTATTTACAGGAAAATATATAATATTTCTTGGAACTTCGATAATTTTGTAGCCAGGAGGAGCTTCTGGATAAAAGCTATGTATGGTGTGTGATTTGTTTCCGTTTAAATAGGACCCGTTTGCAATATTACATTTTACTCTAATCACATTTACATTATTAATGTTTATTTTATTTGTAGATTCAAACTGAACACCAGGAGTAGATACACCTTTAAATCCCAATAAAACAGACCCTAAACATGTTTTTGTAAAATCAAACACGTGGCTAGAAAGTAGTGTCGCTTTCATAGTTTTATTATTAGCTGTAAGGAAAAAGTCTGGGATTTGCTTTTGAATTTCCTTTGCAAGCTCAACCACCTCATATGTTCCTTCAGAAATTTCTATTGTAACTGGAGCATTGTGGTCATAATAGAAAACATCATCACCTTCTCTAATGGTTAATTTGTTGCCCTTAAGTTGATTTAATTTTGGAATAAGCCCTTTAAACAAAAGTTTGGATTTGGTATTAATTAATGCTTCTCCATTTTTATCTATTATAACTTTAAGTTTACCATTTAATAACTGGTTTAAATCATCGACAGAGATCTCTCCTTTTGGTAATGTCATTTTCTCTACTTTGTAATATGTTAAAGTATTTAGAGGTTTTTTAACATTAAATATAGAATTATAACTTTGAAAATCTACTAATCCAATTACATAATCATCATTTAATTCTATGGGAGGAAAGAACACTGACTTTAGCTCTGACTCTGTACCCGAAAATGTTATAGTAAATGAATCCATTTTTATAAACAAAAATTTTTTATGAATGATAAACATAAAATTCCACAAATAGAACTATTTAAATCTTGTATTTGATCAGTTGTATAGAATATTTTATATCCCTCAAAATATTTAATTACTTCTTTTGGAGGTTGGATTCCAAATGGGTCAAAATAAATTACAATATCTTTATTTTTACGATATGCTGTCCAATGTGTGCCAGATGAACTGTCTAAATTAACTATTCCGCACTCTTTTACTCTTGGTTTTAGATTTTTTAGCTCGTTTTTTAGGTACACCCCCCTGAAGTGAGGCACGTCTTTTGCGGCCTCTAACAGCTGGTAGTTGTCCATCTTTTTTATTAAATTTTAATCCCATTCCCATTTTTGCTTTTGCCTTCATCAAATTTGTTACGGCATAAGCAGCAGCTTTTTCAGCGAGATTTGCATCATTGGCCGTAACTCTAGTCCAAGCTAAGTCTGCTAATCTCATGTCTGCTTTGTTCCGAGAAGCGGTATCGGGATTATTCATGTAGAATATGTCATGCTCTTTACAATAAGAGTCTAGTTTATTTTTTGGAGGTACATTTTTAGCTAGATTCTCACGTATATTCGTTCCAGGTCCACAGTACCGATATGATGGTATGTGAAGTGGGAATGGAAGGTTATTTATAAGAGTATTCAATAACCCTCGACCCCTGTATGGCTTTAGGAATAAACCTTTGCCCTTTTTACATGTTTTCTTATTGACATTTTTTACCATTTTTATTATATAAAAAATGTCTTTTATTCAACAAAAACACAAATTTAAAATAGTACATACTAAGGAAAATATACCAAAGAAGTTGGGTCTATTTCCTACCAATATTCGATGTGTTATTTGTGGTCCAAGTGGAAGTGGGAAGACGGTTGTAATTTATAACTTAATTGTAAGAAAGGAAGGATTAAAATTTACAAACTTATATTTAATATCTAAATCTTTAGAACAAGAAAAATATAAAAAAATAATTGACATATTTAGTTTGTGTGATGAAGTGAAATTACACACGTTTACTGACTGTGAAATCACACCAAATGATGTAAAATCACAGTCAGTTGTTGTATTTGATGACATAAATAGTCCAAATATTACACAATTTTTCTCAATGGGTCGACATAAAAATATTAACTGTTTTTACTTGTGTCAATCTTACAGCAAAGTACACAAACATTTACGTGATAATGTAAATTTCCTAATATTATTCAAACAAGATGATTTAAATTTAAAACATGTATATCACAATCATGTTGGTAATGACTTTTCATTTGACCAATTTAAAAATCTCTGTCATCAATGTTGGGATAAAACTAAATATGGCTTTTTCGTAATAGACAAAGAAAGGTCAAAGAATAATGGTAAATATAGATTTATGTTTGACCAATTCTATCAAGAGGATGGTAAGGGTAAATAAATAAAAGACTGGAGTTTTTTAACATTTGCATTTATTTTGCAGCATTGAATATATCTACACATACAATTCATGTTTGATCAATTTTATAATGACCAAGCGCAAGAGTATTAATGCCATCTTCAAGAATAAACCTCTTGTCATCGTCAAAGGATAGTACTTTCTTGTTCATGGTCAAGGTTTGAAGATGATGATTTGTAGATTTAATTCTTGTCACATTCTCATAGTAATCTTGCCCAGTTGCAAGACAGTTCAAATAATGTTGATGTCTAAGGAGATGTTTAACTGTAGCACCATCAGCTCCTTTAGCTTTCTTCACCTCTAAAGCTTGCTTGTCTTCTTCATATAACCATTTTAGAGGAATATAAGAATATAACTTTGGTCTTAAACCACAATATTCATACATAATATGACCATCTAATTCGTCTTTAAACTTGCCAGTGACTTTTTTATTTTTATCAGAGTATAAGAAATGGTCTTTACTATATCCAGAGGTATCAAAAAAGTGCAAGTCACATTCTATTTCCTTGTAAAAGTCCTGAGTAACTATAGAATACATTAAAGAATCTGTATCTGTCATAAGAAATCTTTTGTTCTTAAATTTTGACATATAATTATAGTGGAAATCATACATTATTACTTTACTTATATCCAAAATTGTCATTCCTAAATATATAGGTTTATTAAACTTTACAACTAATTTATTTAAATGTATAGCATGTAAATTGTTATCGAACTTTTTGCTACAGTCAAACCTTGGATTAGTGACATATTTTGTTAATAGTGACTCATCCTTGAGATAAATGTCACGAAACTTTCGTTGATTCATAATTGTTCGACCAAAGAGACTATTATTTAACAATTTGTAAAAGTCTTTTTCGAAATCATTTTTAGCCCATTTTCGTTTTTCAATATTAAAATTAATATAGGGCGCAAGCCATTTAGACTGTCTAAATTTTAAAATTCTGTGGTATTTTGTAACAATCAAACCCAATTCCTCATATTTTTGTAATGCTTTGTAATGTAAAATATATTTAGTTTTGTCATTTAAATTAGGTATTAATTTGCCATTCATTTTCTCTGGTGCTAATGGATAGTCATTATGTAAATCATGTAAGCTTTTATCATATTTTAAATCAACTTCTAAAATGTATCCAAACTCATCATTTTGATTATATTTGTAGTCTATCTCATTTGTCCAACGAAATCCATCCACGGGCAGTGGCTCACACATTGCTGTAGAGTATAGCGAGTTACAGTCTAAATATATTAAATACACACTCTCTTGATTGGGGTCATAGTGTTCACCCATATATCTATTATTGGCTTTAGCGTAACGTGTGGAAATCATACTGACTCCTCCTCTAATCGCACTTTCTATGAACAAATGCATGTCAATATCTTGAAATAGTTGTAATTTTATACCAGTCATTCTAAGACAGGCCTCCCATGTTAATCCAGGAAGTGAATACATATGTACGGGGTCCAGTTTGTAATCCTTTAAACACAGGTCTCTAAATGTCTCAAACACATCAGCCAGTAGCAATACATCTGTTTTAAGATATAAATCATGATATTCTTGTAAATTATTTATATTAAAATGGGTCCAGACATTTTTAGCATGTTCGTATTCGCTGGAAGAGATATGTTCTTTAGTTAAAGTACTGTAAAATTTTTCAATTGGAGGTAGAGACTCTGCGAACTTATCTGGTCCCGTCATATATTCATATGGAAATACGCCTTTACGTTGTAGTAGTGGATTGTCTATGAATCTAAATGTATTTAAATTGGAAGCTAATTTGTATAATGGAAGGGACAGAAAGTTATAGGAATCTAAAAATATCAAATCATCAACAGAGAATGATATATATTTTTCCATATCTTTAGCTATACAATTTAATTTATGTTTATTAAACTTTCCCAAGTGTTGCATTATTAAATGTCCATCGTAATTTTTCAAGTTATGGAAGAATATTGGGATTTTCTTTGTTACTTTATAGTTTAAATTACAATCATTGTGGGCAGCTCCACGGTATTGCCCAGAGGAATGGCAATGATCTCTCACCCTATCAAAATATAGGGGCTTTTCACAAATGTGACAGTGTGTTGAGTTTTGGAAAGATACCTCTTGCTCAGGAGTCATTACTAGGGGAATGTATATTGCCATTTGATTTTTAATATAATCATAAGTCTCAAATAGCCTTTCGAAAAACACATCCATAACATTTATACCACTGTACAACTCTTCAGAAATAATTTTTGAATCTTTTACTACGACAAATGCAAAACCCGATGGAATATGTATATTGGAGTTTATAAAGCATTCAAAATCAGCATAAATTACATATGGAGCTTTAATTTGATATTTATAATTTTTAAATTGTAATATATCTTGTTTAGACATTTCCACTCTTTGCGCATCAAAATTCTTACAATATGTTATATGACGTTCTAATTTATCATTGGTGTAAAAATGTTGCAAACACAGCTTGCAAAAATGCTTCTTATTGTTATCTTTTGTACAATGGAACATTAACTTATCAAAATCACGAATTAAACAATAATGTGATTTACGACCTTCTTGTAATAATAATAAATCTACATGGGTATTACTATTCAGTTTGGTTGTTCTTAATGGATATACACATTTCTGGTCTTCAACTCCAAATACATTAACACTTATATTATTTTGTGTTTCAAATTTATCAATATCAGATATTTTTACGGGATATTTTATATTTGTCATATTTAACTGACTTTCATAGGGTACATAATTAGAGACTCTATTAGCATTTTCATTGATACAATTCCTTGGATATAAAGCTGCTAATATCGACCAAAGGAAACATTTATTGTCAAAATTTCTTATATTTAGAACTGCATGTTTTGATTGAATACTCTCTGGTGTGGGGATATATGACTTTGGAGTTAGGGGTTTATACTTGTAAACATGCAGCTGCCAATACTTAGTATGGTCATATATCCAACCACTGCCTTGGGCTTGATATTTGTGAATGGATGCATCAATCTTTAAAAGTGCATTTTTAATTTGAGGCTTTAAATCTCTTTTCTCAATAATTAAGGTAGTAAGACTTCTAAAATCCGCTATACATTCTTTTTCATTAACTAATTTTCCATTTTTATCCATTGAATATTTTATAAATTTAATTCTCCTAACTAAAGTCCATTTTATTGGCAGAGGAAAAGACTTGAGAGCATTTTCAAGTTCAGCTCTAATTGATTTACCAACAAATTTTATCATTGTGTATGGACAATTGTTGCAAGAATTGATATGTCTTCTAAAATGGCCAACAACATTTTTCTTACAAAAATTACAAGTCTTGTGACTTTGTAATATATGTGATTTTAAAGCCACATTATTATCACAGATTAAATCACAAACCTTGCACAGTTTCACATTCATTTAATGAATTACCTTGTAGTGGCGAATCAGGTTACTTTTGGTGGAGAGCGACACGGAGCAGTGTTGACATGACGGCTTCATGTTTAGGAATGAGGACTTGGGCTGATGTCACCTCTATTTATAGATTTTCCGAAAATTTCAAAAATTTTAACCAGAAATTGTGAAATTTTCAAAAATTTTTAACCAGGAATTGTGAAATTTTCAAATTTTTTAACTAAAAATTAAGAAGTTTTTACATAAATTTCAAAATTTTTAATTAGAAATTACTTCAACGGGAGGTCACCCGATCAAGACTTAATCAGTATTTGCCACTAGAGACGAGAAGACTGACCATGAGTCAGGAGCAAGAAGCCTGACCATAGGTCAGGAGCGCGCCATGAGCCGGGAGCGCGCCCGAGTTCGCGTACAAACCTCGCACTGTCAAGTTGATGATTTTGAGAATATACATGTGAATGGATATGGATTTGAAATAGTAATAGTGTTGTACAATGGTATTGAACATTTATATAGGCTTGTATAGGCCGAGAGCTGGATTTTTAAAAAAGTGGTCAAAAAAAGCTCACCATGTTATTCTTATGGGGAAAACGTGCCTAAAGTGATGTTAAACCCCTATATTGCCTCTACTCTACATTTACACTTGTAAGGGTCAATAAATATAAAAAATAGCTTTTTTAGCTTAATATCGAATATATTTATGGGGAATAAGTAAGAAATAAGGTTTGACAATTTTATAGGGATATTTAGGCAAAGATCAGGATTTTTGGTTTTAGTGGCCAAAAAATGATCCCATGTTATTTCTTATGGGAAAACGTGCCCCAAGTGACCTTAAACCCGTATATTATATCTACTATTGGAGATTTGGCAGGATTGAACCCGGGACCTCAGGGTTAGAGGTTGTGGTATTAGTATATCTAAAAGACATCGGTGATTGCAAGGATTTGAACCAGGTACCTGAGGATCCAGGTGGTGTGTTAATTTATTCATATGAAAGCCTAAACAATAAGTAAATTTTATAATTTGCTACGATATATATATTTCATTAAATTCAATCCTCATATGACATTTTATGCAGGGAGCCACATTTTTTCATATCAAATATCAGTTTTTCATGTAAAATGAATTATTTTTTGTAAAAATTTTTGTAAATATAAATCTGTTACAGTATTAAGTTACATCTCTGAGGTCGACTCGCGTTTACAGTTCAGCCTTATTTGATTTAGTACATCGACATACAACCTAAATATTTTTTTTCTGTGAAGGCACCTACAATGTACTAAAATAAAATGTACTTGCAATATTGTATATTTTTTATTTTTAAATATTTTATTTTTCTTAAACTATTAATTTGCTAGTTACCAGGAGCCTACTTTATTTGCACCATCAAAATTGAAAAGCTTAAAATATTTTGATGAAGTCAGTCAAATGTGTTTTAAAAACTGAATGCTGAAATAAATTAAGTGCTGAATGCTAATAAGTAAAAATATTGGTATTCACAATATAGTTTTAGTTTATGTTAATTAGTATTTCTGCGATACCTCCTGTATTTACAATTATTTGTATTAGTCGTAAATTTAATTAATGCGTTTAAATACACATTAATCGTTTTATTTTATACTTAAACAGATCACACTTTGTCATGACTAAATATACTATAGGCTCTAAACATTTTCGATCCTTATTTTTGCAATAACTAAATAATCTCTATAAAAGCTGCAAAGGTATATAGTTTAAATAAAAAGCAACCGCTAATCTAAATAATGTGCAAGGGAACAACGTCTCTAAGGGGATAATTGAATTTAATGTACTTAACAACATGTTTGGAGAGTTTTTTGTTACTTTGTTTTACTATTAATTTGGTACATTGTTGACAGAGAAATACAATTTTTAAAAACATTTGGTAAATAAATAAATGTAAATTTAATTATTTACTACTAAGCTATTGTTCCATAAAAACCTCCCTCCTCAAGGTTGCGGTAAAAAAGTGTAGCGTCGATAATCCTTTAAATCATTCCATTTTAAGTATATGTTTAATACATATAAATACCATTTTAATTCTCCTAACAGCTCTAAATTCCAGTTAATTATATAAAAAACAATATAGGTTATACAAAATTTTATGGAACGAAGAATATATTTTCTATTTGTCGTTGGCTCAGTTGGTAGGGAATTGTTAGTTACTTTACACTAAATTAATGCTTACTTGACCAACTTAAGTATTTCATACAGCTTAGTTTAGGTTCTGGGTTAAATATTTATCAATCGAGGTTGCCACTCTGACACCATATGACGTATTGATACTGTGTTGAAAACCAACAAATTAAAAGATTTGTTAAATGGGTTTTAACAGTTTTCTCTGACATCTTGTCATCAGTCACTTTTCATTTGATATATTATTCAGGTCAACCTTAACTTGTAAAATTGAGTCACTAATGCTTTTGGCTTCCAAATTAAATACGTTTTAGTAGTTTAAAAAGTATCAAATCATATGTAAATGAATAGATATGATGATTTCACAAAATGATCGATCATCTAAGCTGAAATCCTGGATGTCTTACAATTTTTGTTTGAAAACAGGTTTCCTGGTGTTGAAATTCTATTTAACTTTGAGTGGCTTGTTGCTATGAAATATAAATATTAAGGTTAAAATGTTGAGATAGTGTTGAGTTTGGTATTTAACATCAAACTTACTGAATGATTTAACAACTTAATTTTTATTTTTAACCAACATTATGATTCAAATAAATTATTGTGTGTATAACATATTTAACAATAAAATTAGGACAGAATTTTTGTTTATTTGCCAGAATTTTTTATGAACTTACTAAACAAACAAGATTGTACACTAAATATTTTATAATATTTTACAAACTCCAGCCTTTTAAAAATTAATATAAATACTCTTAATCAGCTTACCCAAAGTCTAATCAAGTACTGATAATTCTCTACATGATGCCTATATAAATTATGAGTTTGGATTTTTTCACACGTTTTACACATGCAACTCATTAGAAGTATCTTGTTGGTCGGTTTCAATAATAACACTTCAACGATGACCCTTACTTCTTGGTTTCTATAACAAAGGAAAACTCATTAAATCATCGGTCTCCATGACGGCATAAAGACTGTTCTTACCTATTGGTTTCCATCACATCAATAGAAAAATCCAAATTCGTTTTCGACAGCCAAAAGAAAACTAAAATTAATTAGTCCCCATTACTAATAAGAATACTAAAACTCTCGATCCATTAATTCATTTTGATTTCATTTCATTTTCTTGAAATGCCTTAGTTCACAATGGTACATTACAGATTAAACTATAGAATGTACTTTTTTTCTTATTCTGTACTTAGTTGTTTACCATTAAATTGAATATTTTTCATGTTGTTTTATTAATAGTAATCTTAATATTAATCTTCGCTAACCACCATTAATGTTTATAACCTATCGAATTGTTGTATTGATTCCATTTAAAAATGATATGGTGCTCGTTCTCTTAGATTTTTTAACATATTTCTTCTTCTGCATGCTATACTATTTACTAGTTAGTTTTATATTTGTCACTTGTTTTTCTATTCATTTTGATTTACTTACAATTAATTTTACACATAACATTTACACCTATAAATGATTGGGAAGCGAGCTGGTCTAGTAGAACGGGACTTCCATCCAGAAGGTCCCTGGTTCGAATCCCACCAATCACAAACAGGTTGCATTATTAAGTGATAATGCCACGACACCCTCTAGAAACAGCCTGAAGTAATATGGAAAACGATTCCGGTCCAGAACCTTGAGGTAAAAGAGTAATAAGCGAATTATCAATACACAATTGCATCGTTGGACCATACAAGATAGTTAACGTTTGATGACATCACCAGCTTATTCTTATGAAATGCTAACTATAACATATAGCAGGAGTAACATTATATTTTAAACACACAATAGCACTGTCTCTTGAAGGTGTTGTTACTCACTTTGTTATTGAAAGACCGAGTTTCCTGCTATTGTTTTCCCACGTGTGCGACCCACTCACGCACTTCCTGCTATATACACGGTAAAGTGTGGCTTAGTTGTTATTGAAATATACTTACAGTTTATTGTTTAACAATGTGTCAGCTGTTTCTGACTTTCGACTAAGAATTTGTCGGTTTATATAGATGGATGCATAATTCACTTAGCTCTCTCTACATGTAAAAGAGGTTTCGATTTGAAAACTACATAGTTTGTATAGTTTCGTAGACGGTTATAACGTAATTAGATTTTAATCTGTTTTACCCACGGGATAATTTGCAAAAACTACTGGTTTTGGTTTGAAGGGAAGGTGGGTTGGACCCACTCTAATATTTGGGATCGACTAGGGCTTGCTAACCACTTGTTAACAAACCCAATTACTTGAATTAATGAATTAATTTACTGAGATGGTTTGAACAAATGCCCTTGATAGGAAGCTACTACTGCAGATGCCAAGGTAATTCATAGACCCGAGCAACGATATAAATAATTGAGTTCTTTACATAAACGGATCTCTTTACATGAACCCGATTTTTTCGTTTTAATTTACCCAGATGCCCAAAACAATCTCCCGTATACATTTGTAATTTTAATATGTACACCCATTAAAATAATAGCTTTAGTAAAAACCATCCAATTTAAATTAAATTCCGTATAAACATGAAACACTAAGTTTATTCAAACGAGCAAGCCAACCAATCAAACTATAGGAGTGAGTATTTAGTAAAATATAAATTTTATATTTTCACCAATTCTATTGCGTTAATTTTAAGTTTGCTAAAGATAACCTGCCTGTCCCAAAGATATTCGACTTTAAGCTAGAGGTACAGTTCAAACTTAAACATAATATCAGTCCCACGATTTTCTTTGCACCCTCCCCTCATGCAAAATTTACCATTACCATAGCTTCATATCAAGCCATTTATCTTTTACTGATTTTCAGACACAAAATCAATCAGCATTCAGATTACAAACCTATAAACACACAGTAAGCATGTGACAGCGTGGTGATATCATACGCGCTGAAGTATGTTGGCACCATTGTCTGTAAATAAAACAGCTGTTTAGTGTCCATTGTTGCAGCACGTTTTGATGTTATGATGACGTATGATATTTGGATGTAACCTAAATAAAGTAGAATAATTTAACTAAATTGAGACTAAGTGTTACCACTATACGTTGCCAAATCCGTTTCCTGCTTCAGATAGCCTTCTAGGTCCTTCATTGAAGAGTCTTAGTTAGTTAGACAAGTTTGAGTAATATATCAAACTTTCTTAATTCCTGTGAAAACATATGTTTAGTTTTTAAAAAATTTTTACCAATCTCCAAATAATCTAGAAGGTTTAAGTATCGACAAACATAATTTTTCATTATCCTACTCCTAATAGAAATGATAATTTTAAAATTAAGAATATGAATAAAAGTGTGAAAACTAAGGCAAATCTATTTTGTACCATGTGTTTTTGAGTAGTGTGCTGGTCTAGTGGTAGAGCATAGCTTCCGTCCCAAGGTTGAAATCCCTAAAAAAAACCAATAGATTTTCGGTGTCGCGACAATATAGGCCTAGCCTGTAATGTGTAAACTGTTCTGCCTATAGTCTATAGCGGTATTAATGAAGGTAGAATCTGAAAAAATAAAAAATAAATAACTTCCCCTGGGTTTACACCTTGTCAAAATGTATTTGGGTCTCATTGACAACTCCCTGGCTTATCCAAGCATACAATCCGTGGAGACATGGATACGTTTGTAAAGTATTCCAAGAGAATGCCGAACAGACACGAAGATCACAACACATCTCACAGCGTTGGAGACAGCCTTTTACCATGTACCGCTGCGTCTATCTGAAGGCTCTGGTCGAGCTGTGGTCGCGTTCCTCAACACTGAACTGACGAGTTCTGCCCATCCCGTGGGAACGTAACTGTCAACAGAATCGAACTCTAATTAGTGATAAGCTGTCCAAGAGCTCAGAATCTTATTTTATGGTACTTTGGTATTATACCGACCGCACCTAAATTGGTTGCCTTTAGGTTAGGTTACGGATAGGTTAGGTTAGGTAATCTTCCGGTTATCTTATCCTAAATATACGAAAAAAGCGTACACATCGAGTCTTACGAAATAAGCGTACAGGATCAAGTTTTGGCCGATAACGAGGGTAATCTATGACGTGAAGACATTTAGACAGGCGAAATATGCGTATAACCTTTAGGTCTTTTTAAAACCATTGAACCTAACCTAGGAGTGATAACCTACCTCACTTTAGGTGTGGTTGGTATAATACTAAAGAACCAATTTTATTGCCTGAAATACATTTTTCAGGGTCACTAAAGGGAAAAGACATTTTGTAAATTCCCTTTCTTATTACTTCACAAAATTATCTACATAAGGTTGAATTAAGTTTTATGTCTAAGTAATCAACAAGTCTGTTATAAGGTGGTCGATTTGTAGGTCTCACCAATATTTTCTTTAATAGAAATAAGCGTTGCGAACCTAAAATAGTAGCATTGAATTTCCATTATCTTAAATACAACTCACAAAGAAAATTACAAAAGTTTTGTTTAAAATGTAATTTTATAAACAGGTTATCACCGAATTGTAATGTTTTTAAAGTAAGGCTAGCATATACAGGCTCAATATAGGTGTCAACAATATTATTCGAATCATTTAGCTTTCGAAACAACGAAATTCAAACACTACATTAATTGTTTGCTGGTTTCCAATAGACAGTTTTGATTCATCATTGTATTATATAATTTAACATTCTTTATTACAGGGTGTTCACTTAGGTAGGAAATAACGTGTGTATAAACTCTAGGGTGAAATCTTAGTATTTTCTTGACCTATCAATAATGTAAAACTCAAAGTAGATTACCAAAATTTCAGCTTGGACAATTTTTCCTCTTCAGACTATACTATGTTGATAATTAACACTGCCCAATTAATAAACAATGTTAATTAGTGTCTACTACACATGAAATTGGTGGTTGTACTTTGTAATTATTAGCCAATTAGGCTGATAGCATTGAACTTTTTACATTGACATTCGCACGTTGTTAAAGGTCTACCTTAATTAACTTCATATCTCCTCACAACTATGTAAAGGTACTCAGGAAGGTATGTGCGGAGTTATTAGTATTAATTTCCATTGCGTCTAATTTATTACTATGTTTTTGTGCATTAGAAAAATATATAATTAAATAGTAAGTGGCTAATAAATCTAAATACTTAAATAAATCACCAAGAAGTTGACATTAAATGTAATTTTGAAAGTACATATAATTAATTGCTTACTAGTTGAGACACTCTTAAATAACGATTACGAAACCTATTAAGAGAAAGATTTACTACTTCATTCACTACTAGTTTGCATTTTATAAGGGTGTGTTTTTAAGTATGTATAGCCTACAAAAAAATATGTTAATTACTTATTTAATTTTCACTAATCATAAGTGATACACTAGCTTATTTCTTATATGGGAGATTTGTAGAAAAATACACACCCTATTACCTTAAAATATATTGTGCAATCATTGACTTTTGAATTACATCTATTCAAAAAGTACACAGTTGTATGTACAACATTTAGTGTACCACCTTTTCCCCCTTAAATTATGATACTTTTTTTTATACAAATAGGCGGTATAGGCCCTACCAATCTATAATGTAATTAGTTTTGGCTCTAATGTACAATCTAGAGTTATACTCAGTTTGGTTCAATAGTTAAAGTATTCGAAGGAAATCTGTAGTTGACAAAGATCAAACTAAAGTACGATTATTTTTTTATAGAAAATTGTCATTTGACGTTGGGAGTAAGATGTCCACTTAAATTAATGCCTCCGTACAATACATAGTCAAGAGTATTTGTGAAACACACTAGCCGAGTTCAGCGTACTCCAACAGCTGTTATTTTCTCCAGTTTTTCGCCTAGACTCCGACGGAGAATATTAAACTCTCGTTAAGCAGTTTTCAATATTTTTAGCACCCATTCTCCGTCTTTATCGCTGCTGTCTTAACAAGGAGGACGCTCAGTTCAACAAAAGAATGTTTATTGCCAAGAAAGGTGTATAACTTCTTCGCTACCAGAGCGGTTTAAAACTGCAGCTATTACAAGTTACAGCTGGTAATAAGGCATTTTTTCGAAGCCACCTTACACGGAATGCCTCTTTAGTAATTGCACATGTAACGGAGGTTATTTTACTTGCTTTGCAACTAGGTTAACTTCAGCTAGAATTTGTATTGTCTTCCCAAAGAGGTGTACTTTTGTTTTCGACACGTTTCTTTGTTAGTTTTGTCAATTTGTGATGTGTTTTGGGATTAATGTAAGGCTACTTTGTCGTACTTACCATTTAGGTATTGTAGTGATTTGATAGCTTTTGTAATACAATATTAACTATTTGAAGCTGAATGTTTGAAGTTACCTTGCTTCGACGATTGATTCATTTTAGTAGTACACTGTCAAGACTTGTTTGAAAATGATGGTGGTTGGGTTAGTAATATACTGTGTCTCATTATCAAATTATAGTTAGCCTTGTTTCAAAAAAGTATTACTATGCCTCACATTTCTAGATTATCATAATAAATATATCATGATAAAATATTTTCTTCTAAGTACACGACTATGTACAGTTACAAGCTGTTTTTGACATAATTTAATTTATTTGCATTTTTGTTGTGAAATACAGGTTCAACAAATAATTTATTTTAATTACTTTTAGTTTATTTTTTTGTACAAGCAATACAACATTTACTACATAAAAATAAATCTTTTGTCAATATAATGATTTTAGCATAATACTTAAGTGACTAGCATAAATTATTTAACAAAGCTTATAGGCTATGTCTTACTCTAAAAAAATATTTACCATTCTATACCATCATAACATATTTTAAACCCATAGTTTTCATCTTCACTTTCGTAACTCCGGCCGGCCATCTGAAACAACGTAGATATTGGTGTATTGATGTCCAGAAATATACTAAGATTATATACCCCTTGTTGAAGGTTATACTAACAAGAACTTCCTTTGTTGAATTAATAATGTAATTTTAAGGCAAGATATTTTGTTTCACCAAACTTAATGTCACCAAAGGATCTAATGTTGATTTGGTACTTAAATTTTGTAACCTAGAATGTATAAAAATCAGGATTAGTTAATTTATACAACAAATCCTTTAAATAATGTACCATAACAGAAAGTTGTATAGAGATTAAAACACTTTTTTAATTTTAACCAGTTTCATGTTACTTAAATGTCTGGAATGAAATACTTTGAGCAATATTAGATTAAGGATATTATTCTGGTAGGCCCAATTAAATATGACTAAACTATAATGAAAATATTACATGTATACAAGCATCCAAATGTTACTTTTTATACATAATAATATCTTTTTTATTGATAATGGTATCATGAATAATTATCGTCAGGAATATAGGCTTAATTATGGCAAAAAGATTAATACAATTCTAAGGAAACCCCTGTAAAATATTGCTCTTTCACAATACTAACGTAACGTAATGTTTTGTTTTGGTTCATTTATGTAATTTTATAATTGTAGGATCCAAGGATGTAATAAAAGCAATAGATCATTTGCTGTTTACAAAACAATTTCTAACTCCAATAATATTAAGACTATTTATTCGCCATAAGAAAATACATGTTTACAACAAAAAAGACATTTTTAAGTAAATATGTCTATATATTAGGGTTAAAATTGCTGTTCCGAGTCATTTGGACTTCGAAAGAACTATTTTATGTGTATATGTAATGTTTTTATGAAAATAAATGTCTATTTTTAAATACAGAGATTATTTTTTCACGCATAACGATGCTTAAAAAAATTCAATTGTTATTACAAGTGTTGAAATAGTAAAATCTCTATGAATTGATGCAAAATAAAGAAGGTTTTTATATTGGCATGGATACATTTTCTCCAAATCAGATTTTAAAGTTTTATAAAAAGTAACAAACTGATCTACTTAATGTGTATCAGGAAACCCCTTACCTTAGGATACCTTGTTACTTGGAGTTTTCTTTAGAAAACTATTCTAAACATAAACTGTATTAGTATTGAATAAAGTAGGTATCTTGATTATTAATTAATTACTCTGAGATAATATTCTTTTCTTGAATTCCCACAAATAAAAGCTATAAACAATAACAACTAAATTAAATCTTACCATTCTAATTCGCCAAACGTTGCTAACCAGACTCTGTCATCAGAGGTATGTTTTCATAGGTAGAAGCTATTAAAAACATGGTTGGAGGCAGTGTAAGAGTCCATGGCAGAAACATCTTCTTGACAACCCAAAGAGGAACTTTCCAATGAGTTCAAAGTTATGCCATCATAGCTGTCTGAAGAGATTAAAGGGATGGTACAGTCCGCAAAATCTTCGACAGACTTAAATGAGGACACCTGTTTCAATCAATCAATCAATCAATCAATCAATCAATTATTGAGATGGGGACGCCACCTAGGAGCGTATTTTAACCCAAATATGAGTGAAGGATGAGTGTAGAATGGTGTGTGATGACCTGTGTAGCTTTGTTACTGACTAAGATCAGCGGTTTCATTAGTCAGGATCATTTATTTAAAGCCCAATGATCAGGAACAGCTGGGTCCAGTTTCGAACCATCAAAAAGCTACTAACCTTTCTCAGGATCGAACCGGCGACCTTTTGATTACTAGGCGAGCACTATAACCGCTCAGCTACCCAGATGCTCTTCAATGCTGAAATATACCTCATCGCCAACCTCAAAGTTGATATCTTCGTCATCTTCTCTCCGTTGCACTCCTCCGAGGCCATTTGGGGAGTCACTCTTCTCAGTGTCTCAAAAGCTTCGTTGATTTTCCTCATTCGAACCCTCTCCCTCTCATTGGCTGTTTTCCTCCTGTACTTGCTGAGGGGTTGGGATCTCAGTTTCGTCTTCCTGCAAGTTTTGGCTTCTGGATGTGAAGTTTTAGGTTTTCTGATACCACGAGGTCGGAGTGAGTAACTCTTCAGGGGGAAATTTTTGTTTGAGTCCATTGTGCCCCTATTTGTACTTTCTGTCGATGAAGAACGATTTTACACATATAAGGTATTAGATTTGTCAAAAATTGTTACTAGGACTATCCGTTATGCATCATAACTATTGAAAATTACGAAGGTTAAACGATTAATGTTTGTGTAATTAAGCTAACCTATATTTAATTACTGTCAAAACATATTTCATTTAAAAATAATCTGAAATAGTTTACACGTAACTCAAATGTTTTAGTAAATCCCTTGGTCTGATGAATGTAATTTAGCAAGTCACGGTAAATTCACAATGTTTTGAACTGGAACATCCATCACAATCTACCCTATTCACACTTTCCAAGGTGTCGTCATGAAATTTAAGTATAATGTTTTCACCTACTATATTTTTTTTATTTTACGAGCTAAATAATTTGTTAGTATAATTTATCTTGCTTTGTTTTCAGGCACCAAACAATTGACCGCTTTTTGTGTTGCGTGTTACTCATCGATATCAAAACACGTGCTGAAAACAGGCTGAGTAGCATCGCTGACGCCCGTTCCCTTCGGTACACTCACCGCGACTGACTCGGCAACTGGCGACTCGATATATCGATGATCACTGCAATCGATAATCAATCGATACCAGTCATTCGATATTGGACGGTAAATATGTTTGCCATGATTTATTCTCTCAAACCAAATACGCAACGTCCATAAATAAAAGAATAATTAAAAATGTATTCAATGCAATACAATATTAATCAATGTAAAAAAATTTGTTTACCCTTTTGTTGAAAAAAAATATTGATAAGTTCAGTTCATTGTTCCTCATTGTGAACAAAGGTTCTCTTTCTATTTTTTACATATCTTCATCTTTTCACACCGTTAAATAAAATATATGGAAAGACTTTCTAGTAAGACATAAGTCGTTTGTTACGATCCCTCATTATTACAGTTGTTTTTCTATATTTTACGTGGAAAAGATTTCTTTACAATTATCTTAGATCCTCCAAATCCTCAAAATTAGAAATTTCAATCAATTGTAAACCAATTTTATAACTGTAAAACTATAACTGTTTACATTATCTGTCAACATATCTTATTTGCAACCTTCAATTTCATGAAATTGGATAAATATATAGGATGAATCTCTGGATAGGCAATACAAAATTATAAGATAATAATTGTTCTGTATTTTGATAGGAAGCATAATATTGTCCATGAGAAACTGATGAAAAACTATAAGGCCTAGTATAAAGGCTAATTCCGTATTCATAAAGCTTAATATACAATTTTTACGAAGACTGTGGTAATTAAATGCTATTTCTGGAGTAAAACAATTCTCAACGAACATCTTGGGTCAAACGATTGGCATCAATTACAACCTCACTTATACGACTATTAATAACCTCCGCATATTGCGTCATATCACTAACCACAAACCGCTAACTACAGTATCGATGCGTACAAGCGACAGGTCGATGTATTGAGACTGTATTATCCCCCCCCCCTCCCCCACAGGCCCATGTAAGGAAGGTTGTCTGTGTGTCGAGGATTTCAGCGTTTTGAGCAACACACACCGCCAGGCGCCACTCCGCCCTACTGACCTTACCTGAACCTCAGCGATTTATGCATCATAACACCCTTGATGTGTTGCACATCTTGAATGCAGTGACCTTGACCTCGGATAAAATCTGTACCTTCACTAAAAGCTGTGACAGGTTACTGATTCTCGATGTATAGTGTGTAATATATAGCTCCTTAGCAAAATAACCATCACAATGCAGCCAAAAACAACAACCAAACCGCAACAATTCCAACAACCCATCCGACCGAACAAGCCAACCAACTATAACAACAACAACCAATCCCAACAATCCAACCAATCCCAAAAACCTAACCAATCCGACCAAACAAGCCAACCAATCCCAAAAACCCAACCTATCCCAACAACTCAATCACGTCTAACAGCCAATCCGACCAAACAAACCCACAACAATAACCACAAAACCGATCCCAAAAACCCAACCAATCCGACCAAACAAGCCAACCAATCCCAAAAACCCAACCTATCCCAACAACTCAATCACGTCTAACAGCCAATCCCACCAAACAAACCCACAACAATAACCACAAAACCGATCCCAAAAACCCAACCAATCCCTACAAACCAACCAATCCCAACAAACCAACTAATCCCGAAAACCAATCCGACCAAACAAGCCAATCAACCAATCGAAAATACTAACAATTATCAATATTATTAGTATCTATCAATCATCAGTTAAGATGGAGACGACACCTGCTTTCTACGTTCTATTTTTAAAGTAATAGTCAACGGATTTTCTATGAGCATATAGCATTAGTTTAACGAGTATTTAGGTTTGCTGCTACTGGGAATGTGAAGTGAGTTCTTAGTGAAATGTTAATAGTTTAATCAAATTTAAAATTACTACATTTTTCAAGTTAATATATTTTTCAAATTAGTACATTTTTCAAATCTGATAAAAATATGTTCATAGACAAGCAAACTACAAACTACAAAATTTTACTTAGTCTCCATAACAGATTTTTTTTCTCCTTATCCCATTAGGTGCATAACAACGCTTCCATTTACTAAATTATTAGTTTTTCTAAGTTGCAAAGTATTACGTTTTTAAGGTCAAAATTGGTAAAACCAACTTTTATCCAATACAACCCCCAATAAAGCCCAGTTTTCATAATCCGATCATCCTGGTTCCTGAACTCGTTGGTATAAACGTATTGTTTACAATTTGCACTAAAATTCATCAAAATCCGGATAATTTTTACTCAAACAATCGCACTAACAGTTATCATTTTGTCATACAGTTTGTCATTTGTCAAAAATCAAACACCCAAACTACGTTGAAAATCCACTTCATCAATAAATCTTGATCAGACGACACGTCTAAGCGACAGCGATTACCACGCGCGTCGGTCCGATACAAATGGGACACAAATGAGAAATAATTAACACCGTCTTGATAAGCAGAACCGTAAATCATCGGATAAGGATTTAATTGACTTTGGGCTCCTCCAGCAGTCTTGCATCCGTGACGCACTTTTGATCTCGGAACGATTAGTGATGCGTGATTGGTGGCAAATTGACGTTAGGTAACCGTTAGATGGTTGCATAGTATTTGGTTGGTGGAGCTTTAAAACTGTGTGGTGATATTGAAGGTGGTTGAAAGTTTTGAAAGTATTATTTTTGTAGTGCGTAGATCAAATTTTTGGTATGACTCTAACTTTGAACCCTAGGGTAATTTTGGCTCTTGTGATAAATGAAAGACTATTAAACTTTTAAATCGTACAGTATCGATACAATAAGATGTCAAACTCCTTACAATCAATCAAAGACTATTTAACCATTTCTCTGAATGAATAAAGGATATTTCAACATTTACTTTTAATAAACAAACTATTATCAAAGATGACTTTTATTGAATAAAGAAACTTTCAAATTTTACCTTAAATCTATAAAAAAGTTGACTTTTGTATTAAACAAAAAGTTTCTCACTTTGAATGCATCAAATAAAATTTTAACTCCAAATGGTTTAAAATAAGTCAACATTAACTTTAATCCTTAACTAATAAAGGAATATTGTAATATCCTGTAAGATCTATAACCATATTCTGTTTGATCGTTTGATCATTTGATCTCTTGTTTTGAATCAATGCGGGATGACTTTCCAACCAAAAAAGATAATAGGGAGAAATTAACCATATTACAAGAGGTCTTGAGTGAGTTTTAGTGGTAAAGTTTATTTTAAACATTCAAGTTTCTGCTTTAAGCCTATAACTACATCATTGAAAAGTATTTCAACAGTGTACAAAATACTTCATAATGAATTGATCGGTCTTTATCAAAATGTTAATTTGTCCACGGTCTATGAATCGAAGTATGATACAATTTTCAAAAACGCATAAGTGAATAGCCTAATGCTAATACATTTGGAACATATTATGATATTGTTTCGGATTCTTCATTATCAGGTGAGTTATCACAAACGGACCTTTATATGAAAACTTAAAACCTCTCAAGGACGTTAAGAATTTCTTATTTTTTTCAAATCCAAATTTAAATTTATTTATTTAAGACATTACATGTATGGCCTCACAAAGTTGACAAAATTGGTCTCCGAGGACCAATGGAATCATAAGAATAACAAAGTTTACAGTTTTTTTCGTTTTTTTTAAGTAAGCCAAAAAAAAAAATCATGATACTAGTTCTAAGGCTGTTTGTGGCAGTCATTAATTATATAGAGTATTTTGGCAGCAAGACTTAACTCTAAAAGCATTAAAAATAAGTATAACAATAAACAATATCAATAACATTAGAAGAAGTAGTAACGGAGCTGTTATAACCAACAATATAGTACAATTTAGTAAATGAAGTTTATAAAACCCCTTAAGTACAGGGGTTCACAAATTTAGATTAGTTTCCTGGATGTGGAAAACATTCAAACCATTAAACCTGTTAACATTCCCAACACATTTAAATTCACCAAGTGTATCTTACCATAGTTATGTAGAATCTCTTCGCAGACCTAGTTCACCATGGACGGTCTACAATAACCTCAAAGTTACAGTTTTACTTTGTTGCATCCATTGTATCTTTATGTTCCCTTCACTACAAAGAAGAGTCTCTAGTCACTATACAAAACTGACTTTATCGTTTAGTGTAAATCAGTGTAATTTATGGCTCTTCGTGAAGTTCTCGTAGAGAAATCGGAGTTTTACTTGCAATTACAGACAAAACCTTGTGTACTTTGGGTGATGAAGTTGTTGTAATATATTTACGAGTGGTATTTGTTTCATTTTAAATATCTACCAAAATATATGTTAAATGTGTGTATTTAAATTTGTATTTCCAAGTTTTTTGCTCTGGAATTCAAATACCAAAATTAACAATCAGTCTTGAATTTCATACTCAAAATTATTTATTAGGCCTTGACTGTAATTAAAAAAAGGTGGTTTAAATCGTCTTTGTTCCCACAGATGTACCATAAAAATAAAATCCTGCGTAATAACACATAGATATACACATTTGAACCACACACCATTAAAGCTTCACGAAAAAACATTCACTTTTATATGATTTTTTCAACAGAAATAAAAAAGAAATTTCACCAGCACCAAAATGTTTCTCATTCGCACTAACACATTTTGCTTTGGCCAGAAAACATATTTTTGCAAATAGCAAATGTTTTTGAAAATTACTCTTCATAAACGATATTAAATTAATGCAAAACACACTCAAACCCACACTTAGACCTACTCTTCCACCTCGATAGAATAGTAAGTCATACCTAACTACCCATTTTGCATCACTTTTAGGACAGCGCTGGCATAAACAAGGTGTCATTTTGTTTAACAAGAGTAAAGCGCAGCGAACAAACGCCACTTTGGACGCGAATCACGTTCTGGACAAGCCTACTATAATTATCTGCTTTGTTCCATGTAATATTTGCTCTTTAATTAATTGTGATGGGTTATTGTTCTCTATTAATTATAGCTGACAGTCGAGCGCTCCGGTATTTCGGCCAAAGAAACCACTGTGTGGGCTGAATTGACAAGATTGATTCTTTGTTCAGGGTTATTGCTAATAGATTGTTAACCGATTTATTCCAATTTTTTTTATATAGTTTTGTATTTTTGATTTGAAAGAAAATTTATTGTAATGATTACAAGGTATTTAGCTGGTTTTGTTTTAGTTCTATCTTTGCTCCTAGATTTTCTTTATGTGCAGTTGAATTGGTTATAATCATGTTTTTGATGACCGTTGTAAAGGTATAAGTCATTTAAATTTACTATCTTTTCACTAAGGTTATTTTATTTGAAGACTTTTCGTTACAATAAAACATGACAGTGAAATGAAGAAATTATACAAAACATCTAAGACTAATTAACGTATAAAATATTTATCACACATTGTACATGCACTGAAAAGCTTAAATTTTTAAGCGTAGAATAATGAACATAAGTTTTCTGGTTGATTACCAAGACCAAATAACTCTGTAGACATCTTACGCATTATTACGTCCAAAAATCTGAAAACATCACTTTTAGAATTAATTTTAAATATTACATTTTGAAAATTATTGAGTTCATAATTTTCTATTATTATGAACCCTTAAAATCACATTCTTCTTTCTTCTTTTATTATTCTTATTTTATTAAACACCGCAATTTCTGAGTATTCTAAAGATACGTTTGACTTCCGTGGATTTATGAGATCCATGCTTCTATTATGATATTAAATTGAGAGCTCGTCTTATGATATAGTGCTGGACTTCAGTCTCCTGGGTTCAAATCCCGCCAATCACCAATGGATTTTACCTAAGTGATGATGCTGTGACCCCCTCTATAAATAGGCTTGAAAAAATTGGAAAAACACTCCGGTCTTGAATAAAAGCATTAAAAAAAATAATATACAGTAAATATATTTGAATTTCTTCTAGGGTGATGGCGTCAATATTTTTCAGTAACATTTATGTACTCCGGACCAGTTTCGAACCCACGTACACGGGTTGTTTATTACAGAGGGTTTGCGTGTGTGGTTAATTTATCACCATAACCTAATTACAATATTTGATTAAGCGCTTCGCCTACAACACCGGTCTGCAATCAGATCTTGCAATTTATAGACTTAAACTGTATTTAACTGCAATTACCCGGGACCTGACACCTTATCTCATGTTATTGCTTGTTATTGAATATTCTCAGCTGCAAATAAACCTATGTTCTGGTCGATTTGAATATTGTCTGGCAGAAGCGGGTTTTGTGAACTGTGATGAAGCAGGGCTGGCTTAAAGGTTAGAACTGTTAGTTTCTATTTCTATCTCAAGATTCTGGTAGATCCCCCAGTAAGTTTTTTTTTTTTTTTCATCCGGGACTTGGAAATAAATATTTTGACACAAAAATTAACCGGTATGAGTGTTTAAAATCGTTTTTCATCACTTCGTAACGAAAGTAACTATTTTCGATGACATCTGACATCAATGAAAGTACTGTAGTTGTTTCCCAAGCTCTAATTTAGGGCGAGGGAAAATCGATCAGCTGATTTTCCCTCGCTCTAAATTTACTTTCCCTCGCTCTCAATTAGTTCTTCATTTATTCACTACGTGCGCTAGTGTTTTGTTACGGTTTAATTTAATGATTTGAATCAGCTGTATGTATTGTTAAAAGCTGTTTAATTCTTTTATTTTGATGTTTGAAGTATTGAGAAATATACTAAGGTGTCCTTAAGAATATTTTATTTTGTTTTTAAAATTATACGAAAATATACGTAGGTTTACTTTTAGAAGATTTTATTTTATATTGATGTTTAAACAAATTGTCAACAATAATTAAACAAATCAAGGCCTGTTGATTAGGTAATGGTTGAAAGTATGGGTCAGATTGGATACCGTTTATTTATTTTTGCCTGGAAGTATTGAGCCTGGGGTTTAGTGCAACGTTGAGATACTCGACAAAATTATGATTAGTACTACTATAATAAATTCAATAAATTATGATAAATGATCCAAGCCCATTAAAATGTTTGTGTATGCCAAAAACCGAACCCTTTCTTGTAGCCCTGAAAATCTATACCCAAACCACTATGCTAGTAAAACACACTATAATTAATTGAAGGTAACAATTAAAACTCCTAATAGATGTTTCGTGACGTAATAAAAGAACACTATAATCACCAGATTAGGTTGCAATTTCGTTTAAACTTCCAGGGAAAACAACACTAGCAAGACAATGCGGTTGCATAATGTTGGTGAAGGCACGTAGGCACGTACGCACGCGCCTGATACACATGTCCGGAGGTACGTGCCTATCAGCGCTACTGTACGCGCTCATATCTACATTGTTATATGTACCCATTGTTGTATTGTATGACACATTAGCTTAGTCATTAGGTACTGTGAACTACTTCATGCTGTCACACGTGCTATGATATGCAATGAATCAGTTTTTCGTGCCAATTGGGGTAGTGATGAAAATATTTCGGATAAATGGAAATGAATACGAGAAAGGTATAATGTAACATAATTACAAAAAGTAGTTTTATTTATTTTTTTATATTTGGAGCTTTAGAAAAACTCACCGTCTGGCATATTTTCTGCAAGACTACTGCACATTGAACAATTTTGAATCTTTTCCTCAGTTTTTTTGGCAAATTTCCCATGTAGGAATTAAGCTGTTACCGCAGATCTCACGGTAAGACCAAGACCCGGGGCCGATTTTCTTTTTCGTTTTAAGGTCCCCAGAGGCCAAAAACACCATCCGTTCAAATTCATATTTGTAAACCTACATTTATTCGAACGAGTTTTCGAACCAGCATAATTGGACTATGGGAACCGGGGTTTATGGGAAGTTTTATGAGGTAAAAACTGATTTTTCCCATTTTTGACCCTAAAAACACATAATTTTATAATTTCTCCCCAAACCATTTTGTAGAGCTAATGACTTAGTGGAATAATTGTGTATATTGAAGCGTTGTTGTATGCCCAACGGTTGCGGGGATGATTAAAAAAAATTAATTTAAAATTCCCATGTTATTCTTATGGAGAATGAATATATTGTTGTATTTTGTTTGTTCATGGATATATTCAATCCAAATTTTGAAATGTTTTTACTAAGCTATCGACATTGCAACAAAATCACATCTCTTCCCTGTAGCAGCAAACCTAAGTACTCACTAAAATTAATGTTAATTAAATAAAAAATAAATCTGACAATTTTTAGGGAATATTTTTTTAGAAATCCAGCCAGGTAAATGGAAATTTGCTTAGTCAGCAGGTTTGCTGAGGTGAGGGTATTTTTACTAAAAATTACCCAATTGCATATTATACATATCCTAACTCCAAATATCATAAACACCAACCGCTACTCAGCTATCTCCAACATTCCTGCAATTTCTCCTACATCTTCGCCGCTTCGGCCAGCGGAGTGCGGCGTTCGGCGCGGAGCAACTAATCGTAAACTATTTACCGCGGTATTTAGCCGCGCGGTCGTGAGTTTCCCGCCATAAACGTGATAATGAAGGTGTTAACAAGTCATGAAGAGGCGGCAAAGCGTCAGCTGACGGACTAAGTGACGTCACGAATAAACTGCGCCACTTCGAAATCACCTGGCGAGGTGTGAAGATGTACTGGGGTAGTACTAGAGTAACGGGACTTCATTTAACTAATTTTTAAATATTTTGTAACACCTTGTTTATTTGGAAGGTCCAAACATTGTAAGTAGAGGTAATCTATTAGTCCAGTGGTAGTATGACAACTATATCTAGGCATAGTAGTGAGGTTTGACCCATCACTTTGCATATTGAAAGTAAACATCTCGACCTCAAGTTGTGTTGCATGACCTTTAACGCTTAGCGATATTTTTTCTAAATTGTTCTCTCTTATGTTAGGAGAAATGCTAAAATGTATTTTACTCAGCGTGTATCAGAGTATTGTTTTATAAGGTTAAAATAGTTTTAGAGATGACAGATTAGTAAAAAATGTTACAACTAACATAACACCCTTTCAAATACTATAATTTTTTTCAGCTGAACCATAAGTGTCCATAAGAATGATAGATCGGGATAAAACGTTGTCTATATTAACTAACTATAGTGGTCTTACGAGAGATTAGCCTTTGGGTCGTTTTGGTTTTAACTAACTAATAAAGGTTTAAATTACCGAGCTACGGTTAAAAACTTTTGACGAACTCCACCAAGAGGAATAAGAATTTACTAGGTCACATTCTCGCTAAAGATGTGCAGCACACTGGAGGGTTTTTGCAGTATAATTTGATAAAGTTAATCTTGCATCAACTTTAACAAATTCCATTTAGGCCATGACTTAACGAATAACTTAGCTGTAACGCTGTAACTTCAATACAGTATTCAAGTATGGGAAATAATTACAAAGCAACATTTTAAAACTATCAAAAAACTATATACATTTCGTTTAAGCTCTCACTCGTCCCCGTATTGGATGCCACCATTATCTACTACCTCAACCCGTAATCAGATTTCCCAAAGGCTAAAATTTATCTATAATCGTTCTTGACGATTTATCTATCTATATCGTTAATTTATCTATATCGTTATTATATCTTGACAGAAGCCATCACCTGTCATCCAACAGGACGAGTCGAAGAGTCACAAGATTTCGTGTGTAAATTGATATGGCAAACCCAGACTGCTCTCGTATATATCACAATAAATTTGCTAAGACTACTATTTTCTATTACCACCTATACGATCACCCAAATCCTACCTCCGTGTCTTTAGTTGAGCACGAGGAGATGCTCAATGCTCAGCGGCACCGACCAGAACACGAACATGATGAGAGCAGGCACGAACATGCTCATGCTCATGGCGGGGTTAAAGGTCTACTAATTGGCAAGTTTATGATGCCGCAAAGCCTGTTAGAGCAGTGATCAGTTATTATAGCTCTAGCAATGACGACTTCTTCGTGAACGAGGTATTTCTTCTCAATGATATTCCATCGCTAATCTTATTAAAATACAAGGTTATGACACTGATTGTATTTTTTTCGCATGATCTTTCATCGTTAATATCGTATTGAAATCTGTAATTGTAAAATTAGTTGTCGCTGAAATGTTTTTCTTTGCACTAGGGTGGGGTTTCTAGTAAATGTTCGTGTTTTTCGTGATATTGATGTAGTATTAACTGCCTAAATTAGTAAAAAAAAAACTAAGAAATTTATCTGAACTAACATTACATTTTTGTGGAGTTTTCGATGAATTGTGGAAACAGACTTCACTTCCACCGTCACAGTGACTATTGGTAGCTTAGAGAAGTTTAAATATTTTTACTAAGCTAACTATACTACATCTTCTTAATCTTCACTCCCATCATAACATCCCAGATATTTAAATTTATGGAAGAGCAAATTAAAACCTAAATTAAAGCAAGATAGCATCGGCCGACTGACACCGTAAATAGACAGTTATTGATTGTATTTCTTCAAATTAGAATCTATATTAAGCCACTATTCATGCGGATGTTGAATTTAAAATAAATTTTAGACGTAATCGATTAGCCCTTAGGTGTGAACTGAGACCCGCCTTCGATTTAAAGCTTCAACTCCGCCTTCAATTTCGCCCCCGCCTTCAAACGCCTCCGCTGGGAATCAATCTAATGTTAAAATAGACTCTAAATTTTTGGAGGTATTTTTGTGGGTGTTTTTTATAGTAACAAAACTCATGTTTTCTTTACACAAGTTTTCTGTAGTCTGACCACATTCTCTTTCTCAGATGATTAAGTTATAAAAGCATAATAATAGTAAATAAACCCAGTCAAAGCTTAGCCTCACAAAATAAACCCCACACAAAGCTATTTCGGTACTCTAAACGAAAAACAAAAATCTTGATACCAAAACTTCGTGAAAACCTTTTTGTGATAGCAAATTTCCAGAATGATTAATTAAATAACACAAACTTACCATCACCAAAAGTTACCTTCAATCATTAAAGGGTGCCTTAAAAAATAAAATCTTCGGGTACATATAGCTATTTGTTTAACGGTTGGATACAGTTTATGTCAATAAAACAATCAAACCAATGGACTTTTGTGGGGTACTTAGGTCTTTACAAATGTTGGACTGTATTTGGCGGAGAGGTGAAAAGAGTTATATTTCATTTTACACCCAAAATAAAGTATTGCTTTGACCAACTCGTGCCCCCTGGATACCAAAGTTTGTTACTTAGATATTATTTTTCCATAAAAAATTTAAATTATTTAAATTTATTTTTTTTTCTCGACACACACACATTAATACTTTTGACTGATGCTGGTGTATTTTTCTAAGTTTTGACATCACCAATGAAGAAGAGGATCCCAAAAATTGTCTATCTTATTTTACGACCAAAATAAGGTATATAATTCACCCTACTTGTTATGTTATACACTTAATCGCATCATTGAGTTCATTTTATGAAAATACTTTAATAATAATACCATTGTATAGATGAGCCATTATGGTATAGATCTATTACACTGCACTGCATAACCTACTACTGTAGTATGTTATCTATGGTCTTTAGTTTTCCATCAGTTGCTGTTGTATTTTTCTATGGTGCAGGAGATATTTTTTTTTTGTATTAGACCAGATTTGAAGGAAGAAGGAGCTCAAATATCGTTTTATTTTCATTGGATCCAAATTAAAGTATAGTTTTTTTTTTATATCTCCTTACCTTAAATCGTAAAATATTAACGTTATTGTATATTAAAAGCAAATTCTTTCGGCCACTCAATTTAATTACTCGTAATGCTTAAGCGTACAACTTTAACTTTAAAAGGGAAAGTCAACTTCACATTGACTGAAGTCAACAAATGAAGTTAACGTTGAAACTTAAACTGACCACAACCCAAGTAAAACAGGCACCCGGCAACAGAACAATTCGAACCTTGAGGAACACAAATTAAGCCACTAATCAAACGAGAGCCAGAATCGTAATAAATTTCGACTCTAATCGATTAGGGCGAAGGCCCAGACCCGCCCAACGCCGAGCATATCAGTCCGCTGTCTACTTCCTAATCTCAGCCTGATTTAAATATCATAACTAAATCTGTTAAGGAGTTTTATTAAATACATTCTCGGTTTAATAGGACATATGTAAAATATAGAGAAGTGAATTTAAATGTTACAAACGGATTCTGGATTGGACAGCTGTGAAAACCTATTATACGAGTTCAAAATGTGTGGATTGGATTTGGGACGGTAGAATTGGATTTGGACTGCTGGAGAAAGTTTACCAATCAGAAGTCATGGGATGTTTGGAAGACTTTTGAGGTGTTCTTTCTGTTATGGTGTGAATTTGAAACTAAAATCGGAACTGATTCATTACTAACCGGTAAAAACTTTCCTTTTTTTTAGATAACTTGCAGTTTAATGTTATGTAAAGCGACGAATTAAATCCATGAATAGACACATTGCAAATTTTACACACAGTTAGAGACAACTATTTTTTATCTCAGTGTATTTTTTACTTTTTACCTATACATAGTATATGGAGAAAGTATTGTTTTCGTTAATATTTTCGAGTTTGAGTTTTGAGTGGATATATATCGTTTTAGGTACCCCTTAACCCAGAAAAGTGGGTTTTCGAAGTTATGTACTGTATGTATGTGCGTGGATGTGAACAGAACTACACACTACACTTATGGTCCAATTTTGATGAGATCTTGTATTTGGCTACTAATCCCTAGTATCTCCAGGCGTTTTTAATTTGTTTTAACATTTTTATTTTAATGGTGATTTTCCCCTTATAAACCCATCAAATAACGTGAAAATCAGATTTTTACAGAAACGGCTCTAATGGTTTTTATTGGGATTTATTATGTTATGGTTCTTTTACTTTTAACATATAATCAAAATAGTGTGACTCACAACAACTGCAATACTTACACTTCAAAAGTTATTGACAATTTTGTGATTTTACCCATAAAATATCATAAATATCATACATAATATACTACCACCCATAAGAGTAATTTCCAAGATAATGGGAGCAATTGTGGGTCAGTTTGTTAATTTCGTTTATTTTGGAAACTAGTCATATTGCTCTCATAACCGGTAATCAGTTCAGCCCTGAGAAAAGTCAGTAACTTTTATGTTAGAAACCAGACCCAACTGTCCTTTTGGTTCTGAAGAAACAGGTGATCTTAACCAATGTTAAAACACTATCATTTCATCTATACAAATCACATCCTTAACTCAATACACACCTTAGTGTCGTCGTTGCATACATTTAATCCCATTGGAGAAAAAACAACAATCGAAAGTAAAAGTAAAACACATAGTCAAGTAAACTTGTTTTTAAAACGAACGTATTTTTCAATCATAAAATACAACTAGTCAAACTCTCTGATGCAGCAGAATCACACACTCTGAATTCTTGTACTGCCTGTTTAAGCCCAATGAACATCAGATCATTATTGGAAACATAAACGTCTGCAATCGGAAGGTAACATATCACTAGTGTAGGAGGGACAGTGATGTGGGTTAGAGTGGTTTATTTCTGCAATGAATCTTCAGCAGAACTTTCTACGAATTAGTCACTAGAAACAGTGAGACGCTGCGCACAAACTTGTAACTTCGAGACTGTATGGATTTATAGTTGAAAATGACGTTTTTTCATTTTAGTTGAACAAAGTTATATGTGTGTTTTTTTTAACCACCCGTAAAACGTATAGTTCATTTTTTTTATCACACGTAACCTTATACAGAATGTTTTCATAAAACGCAACCCAAAACCCAAATTAATTCGAGTACAGAAAGGGAATGTCGAAAAATCCACGTTAATCCTTTTTTACAATAAATTTTCAATAACACAAAACCATGACTGAAATGAAACAATGCATATCAGCTGATCAGTAATGAAGTAAAGAAAGCAGGACTGCCAACATATAAGGTTGTTTTGTCCCTAAAAGTAATTTTTCATACTTCTTGTAGTTTGGGTTGCATTTTATAAAAACACCCCTATATATTTTTGGAAGAGTACAATAAAAATTGTTCTATCTGTGACCATCAAAATTAATATTCTCAAAGAGTTGTGTTTAATCAAACAAAACAGATTATTTACTAACATATTTGTTTGCTTGGGTATTTATTATTGTGTATTTTATCAAGAGAATAAATAATTATATATATCTGGTTATCCCAACCAAACGGTTATATTTACTCTGTAATTGATTGCAGTTTTGCATTTTATTCACAGGGGTTTGATTATTTCCGATAAGTTATTGTTTAGGATCTGAAATAGCAGGGGCAATCTGAAAGTTGTAAACATAAATTGTACAGGCTTTGCGTAAAACCTTTGTAAGATATTTGGCGCTAAAATTTAAAATTTAAAAATAAAAAACCCGAAATGCCTAAAAAAACGGTTGCTTTATAAAAATAATCCTAAATTTTCTTCATGCATTTTTGGGTGCATTCGCTTGCATTTGGGAGTTTTCTTGAAACGAAAGCAAGAATAAAAAAGTAATGTAGCCTAAATATATTGTTAATCAGCTGCTAAAAGTAAAATGTTGATAGCCCCAATATGTTGTGCCAAGGGCATCTGTAGTCATCTGTCTACTATTTCAACAGATCGTTTGCTCTCTGAGTCTCTACACTAATGGCCAGTTTTGAACCAAGTGTCATCGCCCACCAAAGTATACATCCATCATTCAACCCAAACAACCTACACGGCCTAAAACAAAAGCGGGTTTCAAAACAACTTAGAGAGTGTAAATTAGAACTGGAAAACAGGGTCAAACAATTGAACTCTGTACAAACTTAGTAAATTTCTAAATATATATACTATATGTATACCTATAATATCTAAATCAGCTTCTTGTTATGGGGCCCTCTACTACTGAATAATAACATGGGTCCTTCTTTTATAAAGAAATTCTATGGGGCCTTCTTCTCCAGGAAAATATTATTGGGCCCTCTTCTTCCGGGAAATGTTATGGGGCCCTCTTCTATAGGGAAATGTTATGGGGCCCTCTTCTATAGGGAAATGTTATGGGGCCCCCTTCTTCCAGCAAATGTTATGGGACTCTCAAAATGTTAATGGGCCCTCTACTTCCGGGAAATTTTATGGGGCCCTCTTCTCTAGAAAAATTTTATGAAGCCCTTTTCTCAAGTGAAATGTTATACCCCTCCGTGGCCACCAATATGACTGCCAACTTCTTCTTCATGTTATAAATATCTTGAGTCGTGAACAATCTGAACTTTCGCAGGATGTGGACGATTTCTATCTTCATTAGTTGTATCGCATATGTTTTTGCTGCAAACATGTAAGAAGAAATATATATATTATATTTACTCTAGATACTCCATTTCATATAAATATTATTTTTCGCTCAGGATGTGTGTAACAAAGGAAAAGCTTGGATACACAAACTGTTAAACTAAATGAGGATAAAACAAAATTATGTTTAATTTTAACCCCTGTTTCCTCACTTAACTTTGGATTAGCGAAATAGCTCGAAACAATGCACAAAATTAAGGTAGTTAAATTGTTTACATTATAGATTTTTAAATTTCGATGGAACATCGTAGGTATTTGAAGTCTAGTGAGATTTTTTTTTCCTAAGAGGTTTAAAAGGTAAAACATTGGAGACAAGATCCCTTCTGAAATATAACTTAAGTTTTTTTCAGGTGATTTACTTGAAAAATTAACACACCTACACTTAGACAACTCTAGAGATAGTTAATGATAATGTTTCTTTATTTATTCAGAAACTGCAGTTTTATACTCTGTGTTCTCATGCACTGAAAATAACTTGAAGGTTAAGCTACTTCCTAGTAGTTTATCATTAATATTTTGGAAAATTCAGTTAGGAGCAGCTAGAACCAGGCAAATTATGAGAAAATAAAATTGAATAATACGTTAATATTCCTCTAATGTAAATAATATTTAAAGTATTAAAGATTACATCTCACCAATACAGTTCCTTGGACCCACACTGAAGGGAATGAACGCCAATTTCTCTTTACCAGAGACACATTCTGGTGAAAACCTTTCTGGATTGAACAGTCTGGGATTAGGGTGGATTTTTGGATTCATGTGGATCGCAGACAAGTTACAAACAATCGCACATCCTGCAGGAACTGTGATTTCACCTGGGAAAATAATAAATTGTCTAAACGCGTCCTTAAAGAGTACATTAATATTGGATTAAATTGTAATTTAAATTAAAATATGATGAATTTCAATTTTCATTTCTCGTGTAGATGCATCAATAACCCTTTTCTACCCTGTCCTTGTCTAATTACGAGATTCGCTGTGACATTTAATTACGTAATTTAAAAACATCTTGCTCCTAAGTCAATTATATTTTTAAAAAATGTTCTCCACAATATGGCTTTGGGATAGCAAGTGCGAATTATATTTGGTTTTTTGTTTCTTTGTTGATTTTTTGTCGACTAAAAACGGTCAAGATAACATGTTGTGCCATAGAAGTATGTCCTTAATAGTTGTACATTGTTATACAGATCTCTGTATGGGGTATCTGTTGATACTTTCCATAGCTTTGGCTGGGTTTGTACCATTATAATTTTTCACTTGAAAACTGGATCAGATTTCAAATTCCAACACGTTGTGAAAAATCTTTTTTTACTAATCATGACTCAACATGTATGCAATAATCCAAGCAAAAAGATCAGCTTAAAGAGCTTAAGGGATATTAATCACTATTACTTAAATAGATCATCAATGGCGATTAAATGTTTGATCGAATGGATATGATCATATCATTCCATTTTACATGAGTTTAAAAATTGAAATGGGTTTGATCAATGGATATGAGCAAATACTTGGAACAAAATAATTTTATGAACATATTGGTTGATTTCGATGCTTTTGGATTCTCACTTAGAGTGATATCCTTGGTGGGTTTCCTAAGGATGAAAGGTGCGATCATGAACCATCTCAGCGTCTCCTTGACTACCATATCCAGGTAAGGCATTTTTGAAAGGTCTTCAAGCGTGACGTCATCGTTAGGACCAACCACCGAAGAGATTTCTTTGAAGAGACGTTCCTAAAACATAATTTGGTTCAGACTTAATTTTGTAATTTCATAAATTAATGTCAATGTATACTGAAATAACACATAAATCTTCTTAAATACCTAACATATGACTTCCCTACAGTCTCATAACAGATATAATGAAAACGCTTCCCCCTTTATAATAGGTAGCCAAAAGAAATGTCTTTCCTCTCTGACGTAGTTAGGTTCCTAAACAGCTAGTGGAAATGTTCTTTCTTTCCGATATATTTAGTCTCCTGAGCCACTAGAGGAAATATTATTCTCTTCCGACATACAGGTGTTAATCTCCTAAACCGAAAGATTAAATTTTATTCCTTTACCATATAGTTAGTCTTCTAAACCGCAAGAGAAAATGTTCTTCTTTTCCGACATATTTAGTCTCCTAAATCCCTAGAAGGACGGTTCTTCCTCTCCAACACAGTTAGTTCTAAATGCTGGAAGAAATGCTCACCTTCATTTCCTGTTGAGTCCCTTCAATTTTTTGTTGTATCATAATTTATTTTCATATTTATTTTGCAATCTCAGAATTGACTTGTTCTACTAAATAGACATTGATGGTTAGAGATATTATATATTACGGCTATGCTGCTTAATTTTGAAGCATCACAGTCATCTGTTGTCATTTTTTTTTATATTTGTATTATTTTAGTAACGTAATAGATTTTACCTGGATATCCTGGTACTGTGCGAGAGCCAGTAGACATGAAGCTGTTCCAGTTCCAATAGTATCGGTGCCCTGAGTAACAATACTAATTAAAACTCAATTGGTAAACAAACATATAGTAAGAAAAATATAGAATCAATAGTTTTAAAACAAACAACGGGTTAGTTTTGATTTTCAAAGCATGCAGTTTATAAAGACACAAAACAATTCATTTTAACTCAAAGGGGCAAAAATGTCAACCATCACCTTTTCCATATGTGGCCAAAATACTGGGATGAGGAAAACAGTATGTTTTCATTGAGTGATAAGCACCCGGTGCTCTTTTTTAGTTGCATTGGCTCTGAAGGTTTTAGGTGTCACCGCAGTATAAAACACGGTGAAAATTAAAAATATTCGTTTGTGGTCAAGAAAGAAGTATTAAAGAATATACTGTACTTTACTTTACCATCATAGATGTTCATAGATACTCAAATGAACTATTTATTTTACAAATAAGTTGTGTATGATTTTAACGACTTTACTGCTACTTTACAAAGAATTCAGGCTTTTTTAGGTAATTCTCACATACTTTCCAGGTAGTAAATTTAAACCCCTATTATTGATGGTTATATTTCAATTTACATAAAAAAGCCACATACAGTGATAACTCTTAGGAGTTGGTTATTTCTTAATTGATGCGTGATCACCAAAACCGAAATAAATAAATTAAGCATTCTTCATCCATCATAAGAAAATATTCGGATTACTTTTCTATTGTACTTACTGTGGCATACAAAGTGACTATTTCAGATCTCAAGTCAGCCTCAGTAAAATCTGGGTAGTTCTGTTGTAGAAGTGAGTACGCATCAAAAAGGTTAATACGTTCTGTGAAAAAAGGTTAAAATAAGTTTACTGGCACAGAGCCTCTTAATCCTTACCACTCAAATAAATACCTTTTAGAGAGCTAACCTCTTGACAGCAAATTTGATAAGTATTTAACAGTTACTTTTGTTAATTTAACTTTTAAAGCTCACTCACACATGAAATCCTTATATAATGAATTATTACTTTTGTTACCTTGATTCTCTTCAGATGAACATTTTTTATTGAGTTCATTTATGTCTTTAATATTGCTTGTTTCCTTCTTTAGTTTTTGTTCTTCGTGGCAAACCTAGAAAATGACAGAAAGCCATGTAGGAAAATTATCAAGTGTATAACTACATTTAATTTTACTTTAAATTAGTACTAAGATTTCCTTAAACATTATAACTGAATCAATGAGCCTAATTAAAATACGAGTTCCTAAATAATTTCGATATTTTTAGCCAAAGTTGGTGAATTTGGAATTTCGAATATCCGAATATAAAATTGGGACATTTGACTTTTAAAACTGAGATAAAAGAAAACTGGTTTTTAGTTCAGATTCTTGCTGGCTTTTGACAAAAATTAATAAACTTAGCTCTGTTGGTTTATTTTTTAGACGTATTTGTAGTTAAGTCATTGTCTGAATTTGATAATCGTATTAATGAAACGAATATGACTTATATGAATCTTAAATTGCCAATTTTATATTAAGGTCACTATAGCAAGAATTTTCCCACACTTACTCAGGCTTTTAAGACTTACAAAAATTCAAGCACCAACTAAATCCTCTGTCAAAAATATTTTAACTAATCCCTTGTAAATTAACACTATAAATACCCTCTATAGTTTATGGGAACACCTTGAATGTATATGCTAATATCAAGATTAAAATTGAAAACACCTAACGGATACTTTTATTTTTTTAAAATTCAAACCTGTATATGAGCTTGTGAGAAGTTCCACCAGTACTTGCCGATCTTTTTTACTTTATTCCAGTGAAATAGTCTCAAAAGAAAACTTGACCTGAGCCATGGACGAAAGATACGCATAATGAAAAGTTCTGGTACCCTGAAAATACAAAAGTTTGTTAAGTCATAATTGAATTCATAGATTTACAAAGTAATATGTAGCCTATAGTCTAAGATAAATCAATTAAAGAATTTTTTTATTCAAATTGTTTTTTGTTGATTTGTGTGGATTGTAGTTTAAATGTTGTAATGTCATCGTAATCTTTCATCTTTCTTTAAACTTCTTTCATCCACTACTGTTCTATATGCTCCCCCAAGTCTTGTGTATGTTATTTCACAATCCTGAAACTATGGTAGCAATAAACAAGGAACACTTGTTGGAACAGTTAATATAAAGCATTTTTGATCAATCCAATGACTCAAAGACTGATTCATAATCATTTAACTTACTCTTCTACAAAAATCTTGAGACCTTTGAATGCTTCCGTCTTTACGTCTATCTCGACTTTCGCTCCAAAAATCAAATCTGTAACAAAGAGGTTTTAGTGATGAATCCGTAATAAAAGCAACTTTAGTGAAGTTTATAAATATAACATGTTGAATGTGTTAAAAAATGAAGGTCTTGAAACCTTGATACCTTAGACCCTAAATTTGCAAGTAAAAAAATTATATGCTACATTAATTTTGAGTGTCCTATGCTCCTCGTTTAACGTACGAACGAACCGAAACACCGAAACGTACCGAAACGTTGTGTATTGTTTTTTACATTCGTAATGGAAAATGTCCGCAATAAACCTTTGAACAACATTTTCCTATGCTATTTGAGTTTTTAAAACTTTTAAGGAAGGAAACTGCTTAAACTCTGATCTTTTTACTGTCTAAAATCTTCGTTATGTTCAATTGCAGCACTAATGACCCAGTGATAAATTCCATCTTATAACATAATCAATCCCTCTTGGGATTGAACTAACTTTCAGAAGCTGAGCTACCCAGACAATTGTCGTTGAATAAATATAATATTTAAACCTGAAAGATGTAATAAGACCAGGACGTATTGCAACCCTACTTCGTACAAGAAAATAATTCTCATTTTGCAAATTCTCTTTCGTGAACTTGGTTTATTCGCAAGCCTTTTGAACGAACAACTAGCAACAATTAGAAAAAAACTCACTACAGATGCTCTTGAGCCCGAGGTCCATGGTATACTTTAGAACATTGAACGGTCCGTTGCCTAGGTGATGGGACATCCGTTCAACAAGCTCCCGACTGTTGCTATTGAACGTTGGCACCATGTGTTGAACATTGCGTGGGTGGAACATCGGGTTCATGTGCTTCCTTCTCACCTTCCAATCCTCACCTTTGGGTAAATATAGATTAAATTATTCAAGTGTAGGTATATATGCAAACTCTATGTATGTTTGTTTCTTGGATTCCTTTGATCCAATTGTCTTTGATAAAATTTCCCTATTTTTTTATTACAATGCAATATTGGTTTTGGATATTAAATATATCCATGCATCTAAATAAAACTGTCAAAGTCAAAATTGGTTCATCTGTACCCTTTATACAACCTAAGCTCGACTAACAAAAATGCTATTCCACTAGGCAAGGGTACTCATCATATTATGCTAACACACAAGATGACTCTCTTTCAAGACCACCAGATAGACAAGACTAAGGATAACATATCAGTTAAGGCTAACCCACCAGATTAGGCTAACTCACCAAGCAAGCTTTGCTTAGAGGCTAAACTAACTCACCTTAGGTCAATATGCAAGATTTAACTAACTTGCTTCATGGCTAACTTCAGATTGAGATATGGCTAAATCACTAAAAATAATATCGAAAAATGCAATTCACGAGATGTGTCTAACCTATTAGATCAGATAAGACTAACTCCCATGTAATATTATTTGGGGAGGAAAGGTTTATTGCCAAGAGAAGATTTGTAAAAGGTTCATTTCTTATAAATTCATCCTAGTATATCTATTAATAGTTATAGAACAGCATCCGTCTTACCTCTGGCTGTCAGTATATTTTTACCAAATGGCCCTTCTTCTGGTCCAGCGTCTAGTCCAAAAATGAAGAAGTCGTATTCATCCGCCTTGTCTGAAGTTGTTTGACCGTTTATTATTGTCTGAAAAGCATAAAATATTACCATGCCTCAAGAATTGTCGCCTCATAAAATATTATTAATCGTTTGTAGGAAAAAGCTTTGAATAGATTAGAAAAAGCTGGATCTTGAATATTGTGCAAGTGTTTCACAGAAGTGCTATCTGAAAGTACTAAAATACACCAAATAACACTTGTAATAAAATATTACACTTATACTCACAAGACATTCACAATGTATTACATTGGTAAATACATATACAATATGGTAAGTGGTGATCGATTTCAATTGGACACTCTTAAAACATAACTTTTAAAACATAACTTCGTTTTTTGTACCTGTACCATATGTTTACCATAAAGAAATGTTTAAAAGATCAGCAGTATAAACACTTCCATTTGTGTTATTCCAGACGATAAATCATATCAAGTCTCGCTAAATCGCTTGTTTAGCAACTCGCTCAGAGTTTATCGATATATCCTACTGTGTGTTTATCAAAATTACCGAAATATCGTCGATATCTTGTAGCGCAATCAGAGGAAGTGGTCCAGCCCAAAAGCAAAAGGACTTCAAACCTTTCTCAATTGCTCTCGCTGACATCTCCATCAAGGATCGAGCTATTTCTGTAAAAAGTTTAAATAATAAATCCAGTGATATTTCGAACGAAACAAAGCTAAATCCATGAAAATAAACTAGCATTTCACAATACAAATATGTTTTTACATTGTTCTCTTTACATTTTTCACCATCTAGGAAACAACTTTTTTTTATAGTTTCGACTGCTTCAAATATTACTCTGTATCTCTTTTATTTTAATCACTTGTTTAAGCCTGTATTGAACATTGTATTAGAAACACAGTTACTTTACCTTCAGGTCCCTGTAAGGCAAATATGCCATGACCCAGAATTGGAACTGTTGGTAAGGTAACAGGTATTTTAGCAGCGATTCTTAACAGTTCTCTGTTACTCCATTGGAACCAGATCCAGTAACCGGCGACTAGCAGTAAGCTGTAGAGGCCTAAGCTGATCGCGAACCTAAATGTGGTGTCCAGCATCTCCAAAATACCTGTGAAAATAATTGAATTGATGAGAAATGACGATGACCTCATGTTCTCCTAGAGGTTAACTGGAAGAAAAGGCCATGAGGTCCTAAGTTCGCCTTAATAAAGAAGGATTTTCATTCATTTCATATTTGAATTTTAACACTTCAAAACAATTTTATAATAATGGAAACGATGGTTTTGGAGGATGTGCCTACTGTTCCAACAATTAGAGTGAATTAAAAAATAAATGTTTGGTTTTTCCTTTAGAACTTACCTTGGAAATATTTATGAAATATTTGTCTGGAATAGAAAACTTTTATTAGGCTAATGATGTTATTTTTTATTATACTGTAACAATTTTTATCACCTTTTAAGATATGATTACACATTTTTATGTGATTGTGAAACTAATTAAATTAATTTTTATTGTGTAATAATCGCTGTTAATTGACACTGAATTATATTTAACTCAAGAATTGATTACATCTTTATTATATCTCCCATGGTGTTTATTATACTAGTTGAAGCACCATAAAATTAGATAATTATCCTATAATTAATTAAGTGAGAGGAAATGATTATCATAAAATCACAACGAAAGGCATTAAAAAGGATATACTGACTGGGAAGTTAAATGGTTATAGTGCTTGCCTAACAATTAAAAGATCGACCATGAGAAAAGTCAGTACCTTTATCATTGGTTAAAAAACTGGTCCCAGCTGTCCCTTTGAAGCAGTCCTGGCTAATGAAACAGCTGATCTTAGTCAGTAAGAAAGCCACTCAGGTCATTTCACACCATTCTACACTCATCCTTCATATTTGGGTTAAAAGAAGCACAAAGGTTGCGTCCCCATCTCAAAGAATACAAAAACTATCCAATTATATTGTTTACTGAGTGCTTTGTATATTTTGTAAAATAGGCTATCAACCATATTTTAGTTATTATTTTACTAAAGAAAATCACGTTTATTTTTATAAACAAATTGTATGAATGTAAATTGCAATTTGACTTGCATGGTAGTTTATTGTTTATAATAGTGAGACGAGAAAACTACAAAATTAATATAACAACTGTATTTTTGAAGAATATTTTTCAAAACACTTATTTACTGCTTATGTATAAGATTAGAAACACATTATAATAATGTAAATATAAAATAATAATACAAAATAATATAACGGTATTTTAAATAATGTTTTTTTTTTATTAATAATTTACTGCTATTTATAAGGCTAGTAGAAATGTATGATAAAAATTTAAATATGTATTCTCATACGGTTTCTTAGATATAAAAAATTAACAGGCAATATGAGGAATATAAGGCCAACAACTGCTATTGTTTGTACCCAAAAATCTCTATCCTGTATATTTGTATATTATAGGTGATTATTATATGTTTTTATACTAAACAAAACCTGTACCTAATTTTATGATAAAACCATAAAATTGATCTTTTTATAATGCCAATTTTATTTAATTGTTGAATAAAATTTATTTTTTGGAAAATTGATGCTTCAATAAACAATTATTCAAATTGCTCTTGCCGAGTGTGTACTTCATTTGATCTCCCAAGGCACTCAATGCCTATAACTACTAAGAGTGTTATTAAATAAGTGTTATTAAACTTTATCCAAACTTGATTAGTTTTGTGAAGGAGGCATTTTTAAGATAACTTATGGAAATTTTAAGGGAATGGTATTTTTCAAGGGAACGGTCTTAACTTTTTCATAACGTGCTACAACCCTCCCATTAGTTTGTGGATGTGTTAAGAATCGAATCGAACAATCTTAACACTGAATTCCAAAATAAAAACCAAGCCAAGCAAAGCTTCCCAACATATTTTATCAATCTCTTCATATTTTTTTCTATACTATGTGTATATTTGATTACAAATACATTTCCAATTGACACTGTATATATATTTTTTAATGACGTGTTACATTATTTCTATTTATATTAAGTATTATAGTATTTATATTAAATACACAAATAACAAAACTTCTTGAAACTAGAACAATTCAATCTGAAAATAGAAAACGTAGAAGATTATTTTTACAAAGAAATTAAAAAAAGCGTTAGTTAAACCTCACTACTTAAACAATTCTACTAACTTACTTAAATCATACCTGTTGACCACATAGCTATGCACTGCAGCTCATCTGATCACAGAATGACTAAAAGACTATTGTTATATTTAGGCCTACCCTTTCTCGCACACTATTGCACAATATTTGCTGTTGCACATAAGAAAACGCTACGACTATAATTATAATAATTAAATATTATTTTATTATTTCAACAATTAAACACAACGACTACGTCATATCTGTCAACTTGTAATTGTATGCTAATCATATAAAGATTTATTAACGTATACATTTGGTTTTCATTTATTTTATTCAGTTATTTACCATATATTTTACAGTCTTAACATTTAAAACTATTGTATGTGTAATTTGAATTTTTTTATATAAGAAACAAGCTTTGGTTAAAATTTATACCGAAGTACTATGGATTTTTATTCTTTCTTGTGCATATTCTCTGCTTATATAACGTTATTTTTTGTTTTAAAACTCTTCAATGCTTAAAATGTTACTTGTACTCAAGGATGAGTTTAAATAAAGTATATGGAAGCCTCTTTACTGACTAAACTGAAGCGGTTAAGTAGAATCGTTTATATCCAAGGATCAAGAATAACTAAGTGCACTTTAAACCATAAAGCCAATTAAATTTTCTCAGGATCAAGCCAATAAAAAGTACGTATTTTTTAAGAAACATGTACATCACCGTCATTGTATACAGTGAATTCCAATAATAGTGAGGTGAGCCTCCTCTTTAAAGCCCCCAAAAGCTATTGACTTTTCTCATGATCGAACCAGCTCTACTGATTACTATGGAGTGTGCTAAGCTACTGTAGTACGGAATGTTTCGTGCTTCGTGTTCGAGCATGTCTGCTAGGTGTGAACAAAAGGTTATATGCTAGGTCAAGTACATAAACAATACATTCCACATTCCACAGCTATTCTACTGTCCGCTATGTATATCATTGTGTAAGTCGTTTGAATTGGAAACTCAATCGATACCATGAAATATGGATTAAGATATCACAGTTTAGACTTTCAATTCCCTACGTTGTTAGCATACGTACTTATGTGGATTATAATTTGTTATTATTTACCCTTTATTGTATGGTACTTATGTTATTATTAGTTTGATTAGTTAAATTCAACAAAAATACGCTCACCATAGCAAACCTCAGACTCCATTTTCCTCAATAGACATGGTTTAGCCCCTGAGCTGAATTGATGACTATAATATAATTGTACAACTACCTCGTCACAGCTCCGTAGTTTCCGTATATATTACGGCCGTTTCGGCATCAAAATGATACATACATCATTTTGATACATGATACATACCTCAGATACATACATCCACCGGATTTGGCGTCGTCAAACTCCGGTGGATGTATGTATCTGAGGATGGCATTTTGATGCCGAAACGGCCGTAATATATACGGAAACTACGGAGCTGTGACGAGGTAGTTGTACAATTATATTATAGTCCATTTTTCTGGTTGGATTTTCACTAAAATATTTCCTTAAATTTGTCAGATCTATTAATCTATTCCCTATTTGGCCTATTTCAAACACATCAAAGCAAACTACTAATTAGGTCTGCTGGCACAGAGAAAATTATAAACTGTGATTTTTTAAATGTTTATAACTTAGTATGAAATGAATACAATTTCCAAATTCGTTTTCATAGATTGTGTTTCAGTCTAAAAGTTTTATTTTCTCTCTTATTTTACTGCGATAGTTGATTCGTCACAAGTGATGCTGTACCCCATTACATGATACAATAAGATCTCCTCTCGGTTAGTCATGGTAAAAATCTGCTAATATTTCCTAAACCTGACTACAATTTTTAACATCACCATGGACTACCATTTACTTACAGTTCACTTTACTTTATTTATTAGTCACTTTTTTATAGTTTACTTATAGTTATTTCCTATAGTTTTTAGGTTTCTAATATTAGATTTTTAAGAGTATTTAATATTAATAACAAAACTTGTCAGAGATAATATAAATAAATCAAACTCCTTTTCCCCTAGGTAAACCCATGCAGATGCTGCATAGCATGACCTCTGTATTCGCAAGTATCCAAGGTAAATAAATGGCAGCGTCAACTTGGTGGGTGGTCCACAGTAATCCGCACTCAGTAGCTGAGATTAATAGTAAGATTAAGTTGTAATTTGTTGCCATCTGTGGGAATTGTTGATGGTTGCTTGGGTAAATTCGCTGTCTCCCTCGTCAGGCAAAGGTACAACACTACGTAACTTCAGCACAGTGTATCTTGAGCAAGTCTTTTTAGGTTTCCAACGGGTGGTTAACACTTGGTTTTGTGGGATACCTGGAGTTTATTCAGGTTATATCAATATTTTTTCTGAAGGATGGATATAACAGTTGGATAAACATACTGCATCAGGTGGTGGTTTCAGAACCATCGTTTTTATCCAACGAAAGTTTCTTGAAGTAATAACTTGCAACATTCTTTGAATGTCAAACATTTTCGTAAATTTTCGAACGAGAAGTTATGACTATTCGACCTTGAATCAGCTCTATCATCAGGGAGCATGCCTATAGGATTGGTAAATAACCTAGCTTGTCTCAAACTAACACTTTTTATCCAATTCAGTTTTACTGTAATCAAAATTTCAAATCCTTTGAACTGTTTCATTTTGACACCTTGTCTGATTTAGGCAGTTTTCAAAATATATCCTGGCAAATTATTGTAACCAATCCTGGTTCATCTGTATTCAAAATTAATGAATCACTCAGTATCAAGCAAATTAGGAAACCTCAGGACGCTGTGGTTTATAGAAGCTTATAAAAACATATTCTTTGCAGATCATCTTAAACCTGTAAAACTCGCGTAAGAAACATCATCAATTACATCCTAGAGTTCAGTTCACCACTTTAAAATGTTCCACTATATTCGTGAGTAATAAAACCGTTTTATATCCGTTGAACCACGGCTGAGCTAGATTATATTACAATTGCAGCAACCATAAACCACTCCTGGGTCTCGGCTTTCTAGTAGTTCTGCAGACAGTAACCTCTAGTAGAGGTTGGCGCACTCTTCTTCACGTATAAATCTCCTTGGCTGACCCATGCGAATGTCACGTGACCTCTGCGTCTCACGGTAAATCTTCATATGAAGTGGTAAAAGTCATGCGAGTTGGACATTCATCTGTTAAGTGCGAAGAGAAATCATGGTGTTTGTGAATAGCAATGGATGAAGAGATGAATTGATCTTAATTGGCCTTATTCAGGAAATGGATCAGTAAAAGGTAGGGTGGAATCTTAGTATGTAAAGTGGTGTTGAATTATTTTCAATCATCGAAGGATTTTTATAATGTGATTATTATTAATATTTTAGTGGAAAGGGAAGAGATAGCCAACATAGATAGTTCTCTTTCCCCAAGAAGTCTCTTAAAGGTATTGTAGTATTTTTCTTAATTGGGGCTCCAAACCATTGCGTGAAGTTTTATCACATATCAAATTTTCTTTGATCGTGGGTGGGATTGAATCTAGGGTTTCAACAAAACAAGTTCAGCACTTTTCACTAGACTAGCCCCCTCACTATATGATAATGTAATGACTTGTTTTAGGATTTCCCTAAACCCCCTTGAACCATTTGATAAATCAGCGAAAAATCAAATAAATATTATCAAGGTGGTATAATTATTTAATAACGTCATGACTTTTTTAAAGAATTTCTCCTAAAGCCCCTTGAACAATTTGTTAAATCAGCAAAAAATCAAATAAATATTATCAAGGTGGTATGATTATTTAATAAATTATATGTGTTCAACTACTTAACAACATAAAGCCATCGAATCGAGCTTGTATTTTATATGTATGCATAACTACAGCTATGAATAATAAAGACTGAAGAACGGTAGGAACGTTGCATCAAAGATTTGTAGCACTACTACTTCAAATAACGTTCATACTTTTTATTTTGTGATTTAGATCTATGTGGTGCATTTTCTGTGTATTGGTGATCACTTCCGATAAGTTTCTACCAAAAAACTAACAAAACTAACTATGTTACGTCCTCTAATAAAATAATATTACCCATCAACATCTGTAGAACACATCGCCGTTCACATTTACGTTCCCAACTTTGCATCGCAAACATAGTTGGCGAATTCGAACGAGCCAATAACACGAATTCCTTTTCTTATCGAGGTTTCAGCACTTAGCGAATACCGTGGAACGTGTCGAGGTCGTTAAGGGTTGTGACCTGTGACCTGTGACCTGCAGTGATAAAAAGATGTCGTCTGCCACAGCTGATAGCAAAGGGTTAAAATGTCTCTTGACCTTACATTCGCACAATATTGGCGGGTTGCAACGACGCTCCGTGGATCTTACATTTACTGCAACATTAGAATATTCAAGTCTGTAGAGGTTTGTGTTATTTTGTTATCGAGGGTACGGCTTGAGTAGTTGGGTCAGCTTTGGGAGTCTTGCATGTCTAAAAAGTTGGGTTGTTGTTGTATGTAAGATCAGATGGGTGGACCGGAATACACTGTAAGCAAAAGTAACTTTCATGACCATCTTCAGAATGACCAAGCTACTTAGTAAGTAAGTAAGACAGAATACGTACTGTTGTCAGATATTTGTCTGGAAAATAAATAAAAAATTACAGAAAGAGTATTTTCAGTACAGTTCAGAGAAGAATCAGACCACTCAGTGACACTGTCCAATATAGTACAGTGAAGAATCAACCCACTAAGAGAGAGTATCTTTAGTACAGTTCAGAGAAGTATCAAACCACTCAGAGACACTGTTTAATATAGTTTAGTGAAGAATGAAACCACTCAGAAACACTGTCCAATATAGTACAGTGAAGAATCAACCCACTAAGAGAGAGTATCTATAGTACAGTCCAGAGAAGTATCAAACCACTCAGAGACACTGTTCAATATAGTTCAGTGAAGAATGCAACCACTCAGAGACACTGTCCAATATAGTACCCACTAAGAGAGAGTATCTATAGTACAGTCCAGAGAAGTATCAAACCACTCAGAGACACTGTTCAATATAGTTCAGTGAAGAATGAAACCACTCAGAGACACTGCCCAATATAGTACAGTGAAGAATCAAACCATTAGTGACTGTTCAGTACAGTTCAGAGAAGAATCAAACCACCCAGAGTATGTTCAGTACAGTTCAGAGAATAATCAAACCACTCAGAGACACTGGTCAATATAGTTCAGTAAAGGATCAACCCATTCAGTGACTATTCAGAAGAATCAAACCACTAAGAGAGAGTATCTTTAGTACAATTCAGACAAGAATCAAAGCACTCAGAGACTCTTTTTAGTAAAGTTTTGAGAAGAATCAAACCACCCAGAATATTTTCGGTACAGTTCAGAGAGGAATTAAACCATTCATTGACTGTTCAGTAGAGTTCAGAGAAGAATTTTCGGTACAGTTCAGAGGACAATCAAATCACTCAGAGACTGTTCAATATAGTTTAGAGAAGAATCAAAAGCCACTGACAGAGTATGTTCAATATAGTTCAGTGAAGAATCAAACCACTGTGACTGTTCAGTACAACTGTACCAGACAAGAATACAACTGCGCGAGAGATACGTTCACGGGTTCTCTCTGACGTACCCTACGAGAGATAGCATCCTCTGATCAACACATTAGTCCGATGTTCATTTCTATTGGCCAACCAGCTGATGTCTTCATTCAGAGGTAAACAAACGACATAACTTTCCCAGTCGGAGTTGGCGATGTCCTCCAATTAGACACGGGATCCTATCGCATCCTTTGTCACCCTCGTACCTTCTCTAGCTTTAGTGTTCCGAGAGGTAAGTCGCTTTGCATATCCTGGTGCTTTCGAAAATCGAGATTTCCATTTATTCAAAGCAGATATGAAAATGTTTGAAGGATGTAAGAATAATGTTTTGTGGGTCAAATCTTGATGATCGTACTGAAATATTCGTGGAAATTACCAAATACTGTATGTATAATATGTTTGGTTTTAATCGTAGAGCGATTGTTCGTACGTTTTAAAATTTTATTCTATCATCATTCACTATTCAAAAGATAAAACCCGTTTTGCTCGGAAAAATGTTGTTTAAAGACTCCTACATTTCAAAACAAGGTGATTGTATTTGCGAAATTTCTCTACTGAACACAGTTACATTATTTCATTTCAGAATATAAACTCGATTTTAAGCTATACATGACCATGATTTTGTTAAAATGTTACTGCGGAATTTAAAGTACATGTGGAGTAGATAAATATGTTTTTATTCAGATGTGGTGGTGTAAAATGCTGACTTTGCTGATGCTGACTTTCAGCATTTGCAATACTGTCGTAGGACCTGATCCCTGCGCCCTTGAGGACTTACTTAAAGATGTAAGAAGGTATATTGATGTGCTAAAGTGAAATTAAGTTGTAAGATATTACAGTATTTGTATAGATGCAAAATTAAGTAAGAGGTTTGAAAAATAAAGTGTACAGATTGTTGTTAAAGTATGTAGGTATACGGAAAGGGGTGTTATATAAAACGATTACCATATTTGATGAGTAAACAATTTTTGTTATAATACTGCTTATTTTAAATCAAAATCTAATGTAGTTTTTACATATCGCTGACTCGATTAAACATTATTTTTACTATTCATCAAACGAGTTTGTCAATGCAACTAAAACACTAAGCAGTATAGCTGAAACATGGAATGTGTTATTTTGTCTATTTCGAGCCTCGTTTGTTGTGTTTTGATTTCTGTAGTTTTTATCTTTACCTTAATGGTTGCCTGATTACCTAATTGGTTGGTCTCAAAGTACTGTACAATCAAAAACTCAGGCTACTAATTAGGTAAATAATCACAATCTCAAATTTTAGAGTGTGTCCAAATTGCAAAGACTTTGCATAACACACCTTGAAATGTTTTCATTGTATCATAGAAGATTTGTTCAAGGTTAACTTATTACGACACAAATCAATGAACGAAGGCTCTTTCATGGATGATAAAAAATTTACAAATTCTAAGTTCATATTGCTTGTGATTTCATCTTACAAAAATGCTTTTTGTTTGGCGTAGGGTATAGAGGTCATTCATCTAGTTGTCCCCACCAATTGTTGCAGGGACTGTTAAACTTAAACCAGAACCCTTTAAGGCACTTAAACATTCTAAAAAACCACCATGATCAAGTGGGTAGCGAGCAGCGAACACAGAATGGTTTATTGGTAAAGCATGGGACTTCTGTCCCGGGATCCCGTGTTCAAATCCCACCAATAACCAATGGATTTTATCCATGTCATAACACTGTGCCACCACTAGACCTAGCTTAAAAAATCCAATGGAAAAAAGTGCTAGACTGGAATAAAAAATATTATTAAAATAATCTTCTTCAGGTTACGGTGGACAAGGACAACCAGAACCTCGTAGACGACATTGCACAATACGTTGTCAACAAGGTCCAAGGAGCGGCCAACAACATAGGTGCCTCTGGGGTGGTAGACCCAGGGAAACTACAAGAGTACGTCACCTCCGCCCTGGGCGTGGCCACCGGCTGGCTCACGGAGAAGACGGGGAGCCTCTACCAGAAGATCAGGGACCGCGTGAGTCAGTGGTGGTCGGGGATGCAGACCCGAGGGGTTTACACGAGTAAGGAAGAAGTTTTGGAGGAGGTCAAGAGAGAAGTGCTTCAGAAACTCTACACGAAGATCGAGGAAGATCTCAGGATCAAGATCTCCGGAGTTACAGAGAAGGAGTTTGAGAAATTTGTCATTCCCGTGATCAGAAAGACTTTCGCTGATTTGTTTTCGTTTCCAGTAAAAGATGATGAGGTGGTTTTTTAGAGTTATCGCAAAAAAATTGTGGCATATTTGGGAAATCAGTTTTTTTATTGTAATTTGAAAAAATATATTTTGTCTTTCATAAACATTGGACACTATGATTTGCTGGCCCTTGAAATACATAAGGTATGGATTCACACTTTTTATTAGTTTACCGTAATCTTAGAATGGACAAGGAAATATTTGTTTACTATTTTTTCAATTACAACAATTTTGTCACTTTAAATAAGTCTGTATGTATTTTATATTCAATTACTTTTTATCAATAAACTGTACATAATCCTTCAGGTTGAAAACTTTTTAGTAACCAACCGAAAATGCAAAATATTTAAGATATTTGTTCAATTTATTACATTTCCTTTATTGATCGAATTGTACAAAAGGGGGTCAGTTGGACAAAGGTTGAGCAAAATAGTACGCCAATGTTCAATACTTTTACAACCTTGTAGAACAAACATCCAACGTTTGATAACTGAACTGTGATCTCTTAATGGCTCGTTGTTACACAAATCCACACACCTATATCCCCAATCACTTTTTATCAATCAAAATTCTAAATTCAAATTTTATTTTCAAACTGACGTTTTCGATTTCCCCGCGCTTGCAGTGCCGCGTGGGTAACATCCGGTCTGAATCTAGCGATTACCAAATGTTTGGGAGCGGCGATATCTGCCACTAATCGGTTATTATTTATCTATATGTTGATAATCGAGAAGGCTGTGATCGGACTAATAACCCAAAAACACCTTTCGTTTGATAAATTGGATCCCGTAGCTTGTTTAATGTTTTATTGAATGTATTATTACTATTATTGATGATGTAAGCAATCATCAATCTGTTGTAAAGTGTCGTATAAAGATTTTCACTGTATTCGTATTGCCAATTAATTGAGATAGGGACGCAACTATATGAATTGTTGTGCAGAATGGTACATAATGCCTCGTGTAGCTTTGTTACTGACTGATATCTGCAGTTTCTTTATTCAAGACCATTACAAATTCAATGATGAAGGACAACTGGGTCCAGTTCAATCACCAAAAGATTTCTGACTTTTCTCAGGATCGAACCAGCAACCCTTGATTGTTAGGTGGCCTTTACAACCACTCAGCTACACCAATTATGTCTTTTAGTAAAATAAACCCATAAAATTAGTTTATATTTTTCGTAAAGTTCCCAACCAAATTTACGTATCCGAAAGATAAGTGGACGAACGTTGGGCGTTGACGTGATGAAGGCCTATCTCGTCAATTTGGTCAAATTAAATCGCCGTGTAACCTGACCTTGCTTATCGTGTCTTATCAGCGGCGTCCATCCCGCCCAACACAAGCCATAGCTCAACCAGGTTTATACTCGTTGATACAAGCTCAATCAATCTACAAGCTGGATTGTTACCTAAGATAAAATTTATCACGGTTTGGGCACTTAGAGGAACGTGTCAGTTTTAAATTTGGGGTTTATGGGTGGACTAAGGATTCTGGTCCCAAATTAAGACTTTCTTTTGGTTGAGTCATTCAGCTGTGTTATCTTTACGAGTTTTGGTACTAGTCAATGTTTGGATGGGTGTGTTTTTCAGGAATTTGTTTAAGCATGAAGTTTTTTAGGAAATTTTCGAGTGAACTACATGTACATGGACCAGGGTATGGGGTTCGGCTGTAATCATTGGGGCTATTTTATAAGTTCCAAAGAGCAAAATATTGACAATTTCAAAATTAAACTTTGATGTAGAGTTGCACCTTGACAAACTAAAACTGGTTTAGTAATTGTTTTGTAAGGATATCCAATTATTTATGGGTTTGGATTCCCATCAGGTTTGCATCTTTTAGGATTACCATTAAATTTTCTAGATTCGTTGTTTTCTCTGCAGAATTGCACTAATAACGAATGCATATCATACAAATTTGGTGTATTCTCTTTTCTGAAGATCTATGGTCGATAAGAAAATGTTCCTTATTATACGCAACCTAGAATAAATGTTAAAACTTTTAGAATCCAAATACAAATTTGGAGATTTAGTTAGGGATAGTGTATATACAGCGTAAATGAAATTATTCTTTAATAATTAAAACAACATATTTCAGTAACAAACGTTATTTATTACTTCAAGCCACTTCGAGTGAAAATTACACATAATCATAGTTTTATATTTAATTCATTATTATTTTATAGCCACGCTATTACAATACAATAGTAAAACAATAAAATCTTCAAACCATTGTATGCGTGTAAAATTCCAATAAATTAAACATAATTACCAATTAACTTAACTGCATAATTAGCTCGTCAATTAACTTCATACAGTCGTCAACTTAATTGTGACAGTACAATAAAACTGATTCGAACAGTAAAACAAACGATGATTTGACTCGATCGGTCTGTAGTTGTATCTCGGTCATTAAAGTTAATGATACGACCTCTCCAGCATAACTATATAGATAACAGATCGCAGCACGAGTCGCCAAGCAGTCATAACAATTAGATACAGACTTGCCGGTCTGGTCTGGGGCCGATACTGTGAATGAAAAATGTGTTGGATTTGTTTTAGTTTTGTTTTAAAGTTCAATATATTCTGTCAAGAGTTGGCTTTAAAACATTTTTTTCTGATTTATTCGAACATACGAGTAAGTTAATTTATCATATCCAAGTAACGTGTCAAATCAAAACAAGTATAAAATTTTCCTTTTTTATAAAATTTCTAGGTACAAATGGGATGGGTTGAGTATTAACTAAAAGATGTGGTGTCGTGTTTCATAAAACGTATTATATAAAAAATTTTCTCTTACATAATTGTTGTTATCTTCTTTACAGGGTGGCCTCGAACTCTCTACCAACCATTTAATAGGCCTATTTTCCTGGGGCTTAGACTAACTAATAAAAAATAACGTTAACAGTTTCCAAAACTCAGAAATAGAGCCATTCTTTTGTGTGTGTGTGTGTGGGTGGGTATTTTTTTCTTCAAAAAACAATTCTTCATTTGTTTATGAATTGTTAAAGTTTTTTTAATTGAAATTTGGTAAATTAAATAGCAAATAGCTTTGTAAAAAAGACAAAATTAGGCCTATTTTGTTTTTCTTTGGTCCAGGAATGATGTATTAAAAGGTCGGTACAGAGTTCAGGGAAGCCCCTAGAACAACTGGAATAACTATTTAAATCTAGTTTACATGTCTTTTAATAAATTGTGAATATTGTTCAAATTTTACATAAAAACAACCAGCTTGAATAAATTAATCTCTCACACGTGAAAAAGTAAAAGACGTTATAAACTGTATGCATGTATTTTTTACAATAAGATATGCGCCTAATAACACTTGTAATAATATCTTACAGTTATAGTACTGTTGATTGGCAAGACGGTAAATACATATTAAGGATGGTAAGTGGTGATCGATTTTGATTGGACACTGCAATCATCATCAGACCCAATTGGCAAATCCGCTATATGATTAGACGTATATCTTATTGTTTTTTTTTTCAGGTAATTTAATAACACGTACGATGCTGATCAAGAAGTTATTCTATACATTTGTAAATTCTCAATATCGTTAAAAGGATTTTTCGATTTTACCTTCAATAGAGAAGGTTATAGAAGGTCAATCACTGACATTCAACTGCTATTCGGTACGAAAAAATCATAGATTTAAGACAGTTTGGACCTATGGGCTGATACAAATCCCATTGTTGAAATACTTACATGTTATTTCTATTGTCAAGAGACAGTTAAGCAGCCCAATGGTTCAAAATATAATTTAAGGCTCCACCAAAAATTACAATGACTTCAACTTAAAACTGTAGAACTACTTTTCAAACAACTAATCCGTTCAAACTGAAGAATTTTTCAAGTTCTTAAATTTATTCTGGATTTTCCAATTGTTTTAATTTGATTATCACCTGTTTGCTGTAAACACACACCAATTCTCTCGTTTGTTTTCGCTCTTGTCCTCACCTCAGCTACACGATGTAGCCCATTAAAGTTAATGTTGCGTTGGTTCAACAAGCCAGCGCATTCTGGCGTGGGCGACATCGTTCCGACCTAACGTCTTCATTTCTTCAATGGCATTCTTCTTTTTTCGATTCATAATCCGGTTCGTTTGGATTTCTATTGCTAGCTTGATTTTATTGTATAAGGTTCTGGGGTGGCGAGGGGTTCGGTTTTCAATCAATTTCCTTAGGTAAAAACCCGGGTAAAGGGCTCATTCTTAAATATTAATTATCAGCTTGAAGTTTCAATTCGATTAAAATCTTACTGTTTTGTCAACTGAGAAGTCTGATGGGTGAAAATATGATTTTAAGAAGCTCTCTAATGTTATTTTCTTTTTTTATGGAATCGTTGGAGTAAAAAAAAAATATTAAATAAAAAATCTAGTTAAAATTATTTTGTCTACCACAAGTTTATAGAATATTTGTACACAAGCAACATCATTATTTTTTTATCGAATTGAAAAAGTATTTGATTAGTATTTCATCAATAGTGATTTATTTTGTTACAAGTCAAACCGGAGCGCTATCCTATTCGTATACTGTGCTTCGCAAAGGTGAGAGTATGAAAGACCAAAATTGCTCTTTTGTTTAATCTGTTGTAAAATAATCACGGATCCACAATCAGTTTTAGATACAAAATTCAATCATACCATTTAGTTTGATTGAAACATTTTATTATGCAGGCTAACTTATTAGGACTTGTACGAAATATAAGATTCGCTGATGCACGTATGAAAATACTGATACTGGTATGATTTAAAATAAGAAGAATCGCTTACTTAAACATTTACTTAGTTGAAACTCCTTCTAAATACCAACAATAAACTCACCATAATGCTAGACTCCACAAATGGAAAAGAATAAGTACAAGAATATTTATTTTCCTTTTGACAAAGTACATGCATTTGGAATCGTCAGCTGTAAAACATTGTTTACAAACTACAAGAAACCTTTAAGGTTTGTATTTGAATGAAAATTCTCGCCAGGAACAAATCGAGATGTAAAGGTTTTCCCAAATTTTCCAACTAATCTCTTTTTAATTCCTACAACTCACACTACAAAAAACATTGCTAACAAACAAAACCTTACGGTTTGTAGTTCGAATAATGATTCTCGCCACAAACCTAGCGAGGTGTAGACTGTAAGGTGTGGTTTGTAAAGTCTTGTACACATAACGACCTCATCCCTCGCTACAAGACCAGGCTTGTCATGGCTTGTCATGTCGTTATGTACAAGCTCTAAATGCGTGTTGGTCGCAGATGGACACAGATATCCCGTGTGTAACGCACAACATACAAGTGCTTCATGTGAATGTAGTCTTTTCACATCATTATAATAATTTCAGGTTTCCAAGGTGGTCTAGTTCATCGTACAAATCAGACAAACAGCTCAAGTCTGTGTTACTAAACGCTAATTGAATACATTTCGATGAATATTCATTGGTAAAAAATATGTTGAGTAGTTTTTGTTGCTGATGTACAAAGTGTATAGCGTGCTGTTGATTTTGTTTACATATTTTTACAAGATAGACTGTATGGAATAGTAGACTTTAAAGTAGTCTTCTGCCTTTGCTTATGTTCCGTCACCATTTTAGTGTAAATTACGTACACAAAATCATCAATAGACAAGCGGGAAGATATAATACGGCTCACTAGTTGTTTTTCAATCGATATTTTTTTTTTATTTTCCGCATAATTGGAATGGTCTGAACACGTTATCGTAGTGTTTCTTTAATAAATTCAATTATTCACCAGTTCGTTATTTTAAAATTTAATGAACACCATTTCTAATTCAAATTTTTTTATTTTAATTATTTTTTTAAATTTTAATGTGCTAGCTATGCAAGAGATTGGATTCCAGCATTTCTCGGGGAAAACAAATTTATAATTACGATAAAACTTTGTAAATCTAAAATGTTTACACGTTGAATAAAACTGTAAAATATTCAGGGTGTATTTGTTTTTGATGATAAATTTACGTCAAGTTAAAATATGTATCATAAATGTGTTTTGATTGTGTAATCAATTTGGAATTTTGAATCTTTGCATTGTTCCCGCCCATTGATTTACACATAAATTATTTTAACATCTCACATACAACCAAAAAATCACAAATAACAATCATAAATTGTTCACGACTAGAAACTATAGGATCGTCCAACACTTTCGGCAGATGTTCTGATTGGTCAAACAATCTGAGTAAGAAGTGTCGGGTTACAAGGATGTGTTCATTTGGTCCTGGGAATCACGTGGGAGGTCCTGGGTCCTTCTGGCGCTCCGAGTGCAGATAATCTGAGAAGATAACCTGTGAGAAATTTGGCACACCGAGCCGTCACAGAGATTTATGTGGGGGTCGGGGCTTTAAGGAGTTAGGATGAACAAATTTGTTTTGAGACGTCCTTGAAGAGGATTTCGAAGCAGACGTAATTAATTTTGGTCTTCTAAAATTTTAAGATTTGGAAATATTGAGTGGGTTATGAAAATACTTGATTGATACTTAGTTTTTTTATTCATTATAACTCAATATCTTTTTCCTAGCGTTTTTCTTCATACGTACTAAATACTCCCATATAGCTTTTGTATGGTTATGAAAAAGGTGAAGACAAGTTTTATTTAAATTTGTTCCGGGTTTGTATGGAGTACACGTTGACGTGAGAAGGCAGGGTAGACAGATTTTTCTTGAACATCCTGAAAGAAAATTTTAAGACATAAATTAATTGTTTTCAATAATAATTATTTGAAACTATCTAATGAGGAAATATTACAATTAGTCCGGCAGCCAAATGAGGATTTTGTCCCTAACCTGGTTTTGTTCTATTAAGTTTTTTTTATTGTTGTTTTGAGTTATATAGGGTATGTAGACCATAAAACCACCGGGTACTTTTTTGGTACCCTTGGGCAATAGCCGCCATCTTGGAAAATGGCGGAAAATGTAATTTACAATGTAAGCTTTTACTTAAAACTATGTTGTGAAAATACCATGCTACCTACAGCAGTGCAAACACTTTTAAAATACTCACAGTGAAATTTTATGCAGGAAAATATCATATTTTAATTATATATTGTGGGTTTTAAGGCCAGTATTTCTTTTTAAAGTTAATAATTTAGATAAAAAATATGTTCTATCCCTGCTTTTTTCAACTGTGTGCTAAAATCTCTGAAAAAAGTCCATGATACATGTTACAAAAGTTGTAGATCTTAAAATTGTGCATCCAATGCACCTATAGGGATCTTTGTTGGATCAATAATAACGTCACAACAATGTGTGAAAAATAACTTTTATTTATTTTTTCTATGACAAAGAGGGGTATCTAATAAATAAAAATAATTTATATAACTCTTCCTAAGAATATTCTGTAGTTCTTTTCCACTGTTTTTGGTATCAAAATGCTCAATAAACCAACGGCTTACATTTACGCTAATTAAAATTCAAATCATAGGATGTAGCTAGTTATGGACCCCCCCCCAAAAAGAGTATTTTTAACTATAAAAAAGTCTCATCAAAGCCCTATATCTTTAGTGATTATTATGTTATGTTTTATGTATTTATATGAACACAGTCGGTAACGTACTGACTTGCATGGAAAATATTAATTATTGGGTTTCAAAATTTTTAGGTATATATCATCAATCAATAAATCAATAGTTTGTCTTGTAATTTGTTGATTTGTAAATTGGGAATAGTCCGGCAACCAAACAGGGAATTTCCCTTGAACCCTGTTTTGTTCTATTACGTTTTTTTTTTACCGATGATATTTTATTTTGGTAGTATATAGATGCATAAAATAGCGAGTACTTACAAAGTACCTTTGGGCAATTTCTAGAATTTGAGATAATAATTGTCCATATTAATAAATAAATTGATTAATTTAAAACATGGTAGTTAAGCTATAAACTATGCGTTTTTAGTTCAAATATCATGAAATTTAGTATGAAACCTCGTTATAATGTTACTCATAAATTTACCAGATATTAGCCATATCAAAGCTGTTTCAAACTGGCGGCGGAAAACGTGGTTTTTATCTTTAAGAATTGAATTTTTTGCTCAATAAAAAAAACTTGTTATACGACCTTGTTTTAGTGTTACCTATAAGCGAACAAAATATAAGTTTTGCCAATTTAAACCTGAGGTTACTAGCAAGACACATTCTTTACATCATAATTATGGCATGTAATAATACTCGAGTATGAAGTTAACTGAATTAGCACTTGTGGCTATGCTTGTTAGTATTAGCGTTACATTGAAAAAAGACAATAAGTTAACAAAATTAATAAAATCGATTTCAACATAGTTGAGTTTTATTATTTTGTATTGTAACATAAATATTTTATTCATGTAAAATTGTAACTTACATAATAGGCCTACATGTAGAAATAACTTGTAAATAACGTTTCAGTAACCTTAGTGACTATTAGCAATTTCTCTATAGGGAAGTAGCTATTACTGTAGGTCTCATGGTAAGACCTAGGCCCGGGAATGATTTACATCTTTTTGATGTCCCCAGAGGCCAAAAACACTCTTTCGCTCAAATTTATATATATATATAGAAAATTAAAAAAAAATAGTTCATTTAAAATCTTATGTTATTCTTATGGAGAATATTGTAAAATGTTTTATTTGGCTTGTTTTTGGATATATTTTAATCAAACTTGGCAGATTTATTTATTCTACACTAAGCTATAAAAATAATAATAAAAAATAATAAAAATAAAGAATTATTTAAACAAAAAATACACTTTATTAGTTTCCCTTTAACAACAAACCTAGGTACTCGTTAAACTAAAATGTGAATTTAATAGATTAATTGAAAATCAATCCAGGCAAATGGAAATTTGCTCATTCGTCAGGTTTGCTGCAGCGGGGGTATTAACTCATTATTCTACATTGTCATAGTCTTCACTGACGTCTTGAGTTTGTACTTTTCTATTTAAACAGGTATTATATCCACAATGGCAAAATACTGTGCAAGGTAAGCCTGAGTTCACGCAACTACATATTTTTCAATTCTGTTCACTGGTGTATATCAAACGCAAAAAAAAAAAAAACTTGATAGGAATAAACCAGGTTAGGTTCATATCTGAGTTTACCCATAGCTTACTGAGGTTTTCTTCACGAAAATGAATAACACAGCTCATTTAGATCTTGAGATATAGATCTTTAATAAAAAAGACAGCCCTTAAAAATTGAAAACCTAATGTTAGTTAGAGGTCTACAACTCACCTTAAGCTCTACATATTTAAATGAAAATTGTCTCAATAAGTTGACCTAGTTTTTTTTAGACCAGAACGAATAACATAGTACACATAGCAGCTGAGAAATACGTCTTTAAATACAGAAGAAAGTTAAGAAACAACAACTTTTATTCTACGTTTAAGCTTATAACTCGCTCCAAACACTTCAGATTGCAATAAATAATAGCTGAAAAGAACCGCATTAACTCACTGAGTATTCCCATACCACAACATACAATATCACGTAAAAATAACATGAGACACAATCATCAACTAAAGATAAAATGTAAAAAAAAGTCAATTTTTTATTTTTTGGGGTCCACAACTCATGTTCAACTCAGCCGATTTTAATAGTCAATGGCTTGGATTAAAGCCAGTAACTCACTGAGTATTCATAGTATATAACATTTCATATAACGTAATTATAACCTGAGATAAAATATTTAATTAAAGACAAATCTTGGAAAATCTAAAATGTTATTTGGTTAAAGTTTCATAAATCCCCTCAAACCCGATAGATTTGAATGAGCAATGTCTCAAATGAAAGCCGGTAGTTTGCTGAGTATTTTAATATAAAAAAAAAACATAAAATCGCATAATCAGTACTCGAAGTAACAATCTTTTTTTCAAAGAAAATTATACAACCATTTAAATCTTTGTTGGTTGAAGTCTTGTAATTCACCTCCGACTCGTTCGTTTTCAGTGATCTACATGTCAAATGGATGACAATTGTTTACTGAGTTTTTTTTTTCAATACATACAACATCTAATAATAATAACTCAATGGGTTGGTCAAAATTTAAACTTTTCTTTTTGAAAAAATATTGTTTCTTTGGAGTGAAGATGAATAGATCGGCCTTAAAGTCCTTAAATATAAACAGTTAATAGTTCAAATTAAATTTGGTAATTTTACAAACATTTTAATACCAAAAACAGCCAGGGAGAAGTGGCGAATGGTCTCAGGAAAGATGTTACAATTTTATTGAACATGTAAAATATCCTTATTTTACAATGAAAATCAATAAAAACATTATTTTCTAACGCTTTGCTCTGGCGTTACCCTTGATCCAACAAAGCATCCAATAGATGTATTCGATGCCAAATTTAAAGCTCTACAAACTTTACAATTATATTATAGTCATATTTTGAGTAATTAAGGCGCAAAATTGAAATAAAAATAAATATGACATAATTTTTTTATAAATTATAAACTTTGAAAAGTAATACTGACCTTAAAACGAATTATATATATTTAATATATGGTATTTCTGAGTAGGAAATTTAACCACAAACATTTTAAAATAACATGCATTGTTCCATCTTAAATAGTTTTTTAATTACATTGGTTTAAGTAAAAGCTTACACTGTAATTTACGTTTCCCGCCATTTTCCAAGATGGCGGCTGTTGCCCAAGGGTACCAAAAAAGTACCCGGTGGTTTTAGGGTCTACTCACCCTAGATATCACATATCAACAATAAAAAAAACTTAATAGGACAAAACCAGGTTCGGGTCAATTCTGCCGGACTAAATTATTCTTTGTGGAATGTAGGATTTCCCTACATCTAGACAGTTTTAATTTGCATATAATGGTTTAGGGTTTATTTTATATAGGGTTTCTTTCCATCTACTAAACCCATTCTAAAGTCAGCCGTTGCATTTAATGAAAGTCTTTAGATCTGTTGGAAGTATTGACTTTTAAACAATTTTCAATGCCTTGTTAAGTGAATGTTACCAATTACATTTTTTGTGATTTGATTACAAAATTTTCCAACGTGGTCACTTCGAAAAGACTTTCGGTTCAAAAAGCTCTCAATCGTCTCAATCTCTCACATCAACGTTACATTCCAATTTCACAGGTATGTTTCAGTTTACTACATCGTATACAGGATACATTTCCAGAAAACGTAAATCCAATTACTGTATGAAGTAGTAAAATCTCGCAATTTCAAACTATAAATCACCTTAAGAAGTAGCATCACTAAACTTCACGATTGGTAGACGTGCAATTAGAGATGAGAAGCGTTACCGCATCAGATAACATGCAGCTTCGTGCAAAGGTGTGAGCGTGTCGTGTGGTTCGCAAATGGAGGTGGTAATGCATGATAAATAGCCCTGTGTGTAGCGATTTGGCCATTAGTTGAAAACCGTGAATTTGCTTATTTGTTAGTCGTTGCGTAAATGTAGAAATGCTAGGTGATAAAATTTGTCCGTTGCCACATCTTCGTGCTGGTATAGTCTCTGTATTACCGATTTGGTAATGATTAGAATTACAAGCGAATAGTTTCGGTCACAGCACTGGTACTACTTTGGTACTGTAGGGTTTTCAAAACGTCTACAAGAAATTTTTTTGTAAACGGCAGTCCAACCATTAAGAGTGGCAATAGTACAGATCCAACATGTTATCGCCCTGTTTCCTTATTACCATTTTTTTCCAAAATCTTTGAACGTATCGTATTATAATAAATTTTCTAATTTTCTTGAGATTAACAATTTGCTAGATAAGGAACAACATGGGTTTCGTTCTGGAAAATCCACAATTATAGTGGAAGAATATTAGGAAAATCGACCTAACAAATTTGGACTAAGTGGAAACTTTGCACAGTTGTTTAGTAAGCCTAAATAAATAAAATTTCAAAAGTCCCCATAAATCCCTGCAGTGCTTCAGCCGCCATCTTGGAAAATGGCGGCCAATTTTCACTTTTTTGACAATATTTCACAAACTATTGGTATTAGAGAATTTTTGTAAATACAAAAGTTAAAGAACGTCTAAAAATACATCTTTTTTATATTACAAGGTTTGCTCTATCTCTAATGGTTATTGAGATAAATAATAATAGTTAGTATTAAATAAAAAATTCCCATGTTATTCTTATTCAAAAGTGAAAATTGGCCGCCATTTTCCAAGATGGCGGCTGAAGCACAGCAGGGATTTATGGGGACTTTTGAAATTTTATTTATTTAGGCTTACTAAACAACTGTGCAAAGTTTCCACTTGGTCCGAATTTGTTAGGTCGAATGGCTTTATTATTCCTAAAATTCTTGGAATATTACTGCAGCTGTTGAATTAATTGAATTCATCATATGCAATTTACAAAGGCGAAAATTTTATTGGAGTATTTCTAGATCTTAGTGGGGTTTTTGACAGAGTGTCACACTGCAAGTTATTAGCTAAATTGGAGGAGTTTGGAGTTATAGGGGACAAATCTGAAAAGCTAAAAAAATATTTCAGCAAAAATACAATTAGGTAAATGCAAATTCTATAAGTCTGCAGGTTGCTGCGAAGACCCTACAATTTTGTAATACCTCCCGATAAGGCGTGTAACCAACCACTTTACACATACATTACTCGACCCGTGTACTATATCACGGTAGAGAATTAATAGCGTGGCGTTATCAACAACAGACAATATTCTCATTTCATAAGTCTCGCCAGACTGACAGATGGGTGTGATAGCATAATCAGGCAATCACTAGCGCTATCTGAGCTGATATTGATGGTACTACGTGGTGCTGCTATCTGTGAGATATGGATGACACTGGTCGCCCACTCTTTGCACCTGTCGCGTGGGGGCACTTGGCGTCCCTCTCGTTATCAAGCGAGTATATTATGAGTAAGAATGTTGAATTAGAGAAAACTCTTTGTTTGATAAAGCTAAGGGATATGAAAATATGGGTGTTTCTTGGCACTTGATAATTTTGAACGGTTAATCATTGATTATACATCGGAGAGATGTATAATCAATGGCTTAATATACCCCAGAATACTTAATTGGAGAATTGTCAAAGTTAGTATTTCACTAGAGTTTCTGGTCATGTTTCGTTAGTTGGGACCGCGTCTCGTTGTCCCTCCGTCTAGTTGTACTTACCTACGTCTACTTGTACCTCGAGGCCTAGGGACAACTAGTCGTAGGTACAACTAGACGTAGGTACAAGTAGACGGTGGCTCACCCGACTAGTTGTACCTGCAGATTTTTAGGAGGTACAACTAGACGTAGGTACAAGTAGACGTAGGTACAACTAGACGTGTATCCCACCGACAAGTAGTATCACCTAGCTTGTACGGATGCGACCAGTTGTCCCTACGACTAGTAGTCCCTACGACTAGTAGTCCCTACGACTAGTGGTCCCTCCGTCTAGTAGTCCCTACGTCTAGTTGTACCTACGCGTACTTTGGGTTCTTATAGTCTAGTTGTATCTATCCTTCAATTCGTTACCCTGTTTAATTTATTACTGCACGAGTACTTTTTAATAATACCCTTAATTAAATCAGGAACTGCAGTGTTCCGAGTAGATTGAGTATGATTGGCAAATATTTTTCACCGCAATACGATGTTTTAGTAGTTTTACAGACGTTTATTGGAGGCTGAAAGCTACGCATTGCTGTCCAGGGTCGAAATGGCAGCTATAGTTGTGATTAAAATTTTCCAGCCCTAGTACCGAAAATCGCTTATTTAATTAAAACATTTATATATCATTAAATATACAAGCAGTATACGGAATGAATTGCAATAGACCGCTGCCCAGCAATTATGTATTACTATTTTTGCTGATTCCTTTAAATATTTTTTCACATAACCTTAAAGTATTTGCATTGATTAGTGTGCATTTCTTATAGCTTACAATGGATTTCCCAGTGATCAATGAACAATGAAGTGTACAATGAAGTTGAGGTCCAGCGGTTGAAAACTCGACAAAAACTATGCAATGTACTACACATACTTCTCCATTTAACATACACTGTAAATAATAAATGTGATTGGAATATGTTCCATTTGTTTTGATTTTATTTTCATAATTAGTTGTTATTTCGTCACCAGCATAGCAACCCGTTAAACCCATGTTAGTTTTAAACATTTGTAATTCTTTTTTTATGTCTTTTTAGCCTATTTTAATTTATAAAGGCATTCTGCAGATCGACAGGAAAATACATTTCCACCGATATGCGGATATTTTCTCTGTGATGTTCACGATCTGATAAAATGTTGTAAAGAAACATGCTTGCCTACATTATTGATATATTTTCTCAGTTTTGTATAGTTTGGTGAAAAACAGCAATCGTACCACGGACCGATTTCATCTTCGTCTCGAACTTAAAAATGATCCCGAGCTGAAAAAAGTCATTTTCGGCCCTAGCTACGAAATGTACTCTTAAACTATCATAGGATCGGTGAATACTAAGCTCTATCTTGGAATTGCATACACTCGCTCCTATCTTTAAGTTTACGTTGTTGTCCTACAATAAATGTATAAATAAACACAAAAATTCACAAGTTTTGTTGTAAGTACCTATATCATGTATAAATAAAAACATACAATAGCATCATGTGTAAGTGTATTCTGTAAAACTTTAAACAAATTTTAGTAAAATAGTTTTCAGGCAAACTATTGTTGAATGAATTAGTTTTAAGTTGTTAAATTAACCTCGACCCGTGCTATATGTTTAATGGAGTTTGTCCGGCAAAATACCATAGTAAAATTAAATCAAATAAATAAAATCAAAAGCAATTCATAACAAAAGAATAATAGATACAGAATGAACGTAATTTCTGAAAATCTACAGGGCCCACATATGCGAAGCCTGTGCGTGGGGACCAGTTAAGCTATAATGTTTGCTAAAAAAAAAGGAAAAAATGGCCCCTCATATCTGGGTTATTTTTTCAATGGTATTTCAATACTGAGCTTTAATTACGTTTGCGTAGAAGGTAATTAAGATGTGTTTTTGAGAAAAGTTAGTAGTTAAGTGTGAAATAAACTAATTTGTCAAAGTATATGCATCAACTACCAAACTACGCCAGTTTACGTAATATCCATAAGAATAACATATACATTTTTAATTTGAACTTGTTGTAATATTCTCCGTGGCTAATACCGTACAAAAACACTTTATTATACTCAATTACTTGTTTTTTTAAACTCTGAATTTATTTATTTAAGATAATTGTTTAAAGTTGTTGTTTAAGCTAGTTAATGTTAGTTTTCTATAGAAAGGTAGAGTTTAAGTGGAAAAAACAATGATAGCAGATCTTGACAAGAAATAAGGAAAACCAAAGTGTAATATGTATATTATTCGTTGGATAAGGACTAACCAAGGGACAAAAGTACGTTGTTATCAAGAACAGGGGTTTCTCAATGAGCTGCAGACAAGCAAAATTTTCCTGGCTTTTGTAGCAAGTTGTTTATAATAAATTGTTGTAAGATTGTATGATTTTTAAAGAAATAAAATAAATCCCTTAAACTGGTGACAAGTTGAAGGGGAGATACAACTAGCCGCAGATACAACTAGACGTAGGTACAAGTAGTCGTAGGTACAAGTAGTCGTAGGTACAAGTAGTCGTAGGTACAAGTAGTCGTAGGTACAAGTAGTCGTAGGTACAAGTAGTCGTAGGTACAAGTAGTCGTAGGTACAAGTAGACGCAGACGTATGAGGTACAAGTAGACGGTGGCGTTCCCGACTAGTTGTACCTGTAGATTTTTAAGAGGTACAACTAGACGTAGAGACAACTAGACGTAGGTACAACTAGATGTCCGCACCATCGTCAAGTTGTCCCTACAGCTTTGGACGGGGTACAACTAGACGCCTGTCACCAAAATGCAGCAGGTACAACTAGACGCCGGTACAAGTAGACATCGCCCCCGTTAGTTCACTACCACTGTGTTTCTTTTTGGGTTGAAATGTTGTAATTGTTACAACTACTGTTCGGCGTTAGGTTAATTTAGGCTGGATTTTGTTAATTTGTTAGGATCGAAGCACAGCCTAAAACTTTTACTTGGTTTGTTACACAGTGGTACCTAGACGTATAACGCTCATTTGTTTTACTCCGGACTGAATATCATCAGTTCAATCGTATTGTAAGGGTCTCTATTTTGTTAAATCCCTGTATTTTTTAACACCCTTAAGTTCGTTAGTTTTTTCAAGTTTTTTTTTAATCGATGACTTGTCATGCTATTTATTTCAATTTAGACGGTACAAACACAATTCACGGATAAGTAGACGTCAATCCGTAAACTCTGTATTTTTGAGGTGGTGGGTTGTCGTGGTGGCACCTTATCAGCAACCCTGTCCGGACAATATTTCCTCATTTAATCATACTGCAAGTGAAGGTCTGTGTTGTATTATACAAACGCAACTACATAGGTAATTCACTCTTGTGTTGTGCAACGAGCAATTACTAATCCATTGAGAACTGACGACTTTATGAGAGGTGAACTGGGCGACGCGGTCAAGCGTGGGACGATGTAATCAATTATCCCGTAGTCTGCCTACAGACGCACTCGCACATAGATCAGCTGACCTTCGTGGCGTGGCGGGAAACGGCGCCGCAGGAGAACATAACCTCAATAACTCCCCATAATCTCCTGTCAGCTTGTTGCTTCTGGTCTTTCTGTTGGCATTTAACTTATGTCCCATTTTCCAAATGAACTCGACAGCTCAAGTAAATGCATTTTGAATTGACAGCTTAATAAGTAGTGGTGCAGTTACTTTCACACTAAATGCATTATGAGAAAATCTGCTGATGAATCAATGGAAAAAAGGGCAAACTGGTGGTTTTTACAAATAGTGTAGGATAATTGTTACAACTACTGTTTAGAGTTAGGTTAATTTAGGTTGGGTTTTGTTAATATATTGTTAATGTAGAAGATGTAGGAAAGTCATAACTTATTTAGACATTAGGTTGAAAAACAGTTTGAATAAAATTTATAGTGAAACTCGCTTGTAAATGAAGGTCTTTTTATTTACTTATCTCTTTAAACAGAGTTTTAATAAATTCAGTATGACCTCTTACTCCAAAATGCCATGAACAAAACAACATGAAAAGTTGAACTAAGTAAGTAAGCAGTAAGCACATAAAGAAAAAGTAGTTTTTATTAAAAGAGGTTGATGGCCTCTTACCTTGCATTTTTTCATCCACATCAAAGAGGACTGTGCTGGAACTATCCAGCAAAGCAAGGGATGTTACTGAACAATCCAAGGGTGAAGTTTACTGATATAAAGTTGCGGTAGGTACCAGGCCCTGAACCCACACAACATCGCTGCCTTGTGTCCAAAGTTTGTGGCGCTACTGACTCATCAACTATGTCCAACTATGAATCAACTATCAATCTCTTAAACCTCCTCATCCAATATTTAAAGCGTTAAACCCCTGAAAACACCAAATTTTTCAAATTTGACAATAAACGACAACTTAGCCGAATCTCTGGACTTGAGGAAAAGCAAGAATTCAGAAACATTTACCCTCTAACTGATCAAACGGCCAAGGGGTCATACAAAGAAAGAATTTACATTGGAAATCAGGTTTGTCTGATTGTGTGTGGTGACATTGCCATAAACAGGTGGGGAGGACAGCCACAGCTGATTGTTTTACAGCTGTTTGCATAATCAGATTTATCAGCTGACAATCAGCTGGTCTGACAGACAGATTTACTGTCACTGATCACTGCCAATGTGGGAAGACATGGTTTGCATTTTAAAATATTCCCAGAAACAATCCAATGGGATGGCAAGTGTATTGGACACAGGTAATAAAAGAAGAATTTTACTGGTTATTTTATCTTGTGTTTAATTTGGTTCAAAGGACCGTAATAATGTTTTCTTTGGGATATTTGTAAGAATTTGCTTAAAAAGACTTTCCATCACTCGATCACTCATAATTGGATTTGTATTAAAATATGTCCTTAAACACGTCAGATTTATTCTCTATTTTATATTTTCCTAATTATGTTCAACGCGCATTTAGGTTTGCTGCTTTGGGAAAAGGATATTTTTTAGCCAATTAGCCACTTTCCTCCATAGTAAAATTTAATATATAGCCTAAACAAAATCTTTGTGGACTAATAGTCATCATTGACTATGTATTTGGAGATTTTAAGTTCCAGATATTTGGATGATTTATTTTTCCAAACTGTCAAAACTCAGCTCTGACATAGTGAGACATTCATAGTGAGAGGACCCGAGTGCAACAGTTTCAAGAGGAACAAAATTATCCCTTCATTAGGGTAAAAACTGAGTACACAAAATAAAATTTAAAAACCAATTATGTAAAAGAACAAGAATTTGCCAATCCATCTTGCAAAACGCACCAAAATATCCAAAACCAGCATTGGCAAAAAGGCACAGGTTTTCCAACGCTTAATATAAAAAATATAAATAATACAATAATTAAATTTGCATACTCTGCAATCCCTTAAGAAAAACAACATAGTTCATAGTTAAGTGATTAGTTATTAGTTCATAGGTAATAGTTTTGTGAACGTTTGGTGATAAACAAACAAAAGACATTGGTGATATAACAGTTTTATTTATGACCTAAAATGCTATTTACAAAACACAATAGACTAGATTTTCTTGAGTAAACAAACTTTTAAACACAAGCAGAAGGAACATTTATAAGGTATACAACAAGAGGTATATTTGGGCAAGATGTTATAATTTAGGTAAAAAAATAGCTACAAAAATTGCCTTTTAAAGTAAACTTTATCAGTGGTATTTTAATAATACTCTTAGAATAATCAAGGGAAACAAAAAAAAATTATTTTATTAAATTTAGAGTAAATTTTCTTGAAATATTCAATAAACTTACAGACATGTTTTATGAAGCACTCGGTCCAAAGATTTTAATAATTTTCAAATGCAATGGTGCTTGTATCGAATTAATTGTGAATGTGTGTTTTGTGACAGCCGAATTTAAATGTATCTTCCTTGAAAAAATATTTAAAACGTTTATTCTTATTCCAGAATTATTCCAAAATCTTATACCACAATCAAAAATAACACAGTAGAAAGATAAAATAATGCATTCCGGTTTGTGCTAAGTTTGCAAACCATAATAAGTTGTTTTCAAAATTATATTTTAAGATGAGAATTTTAGATCCTAAACATCATTCGTTTGTAACATTAATAATAAAACAACCATTAAAATACAAAATCCTGGTAAAATATTAAAAACGACTAACTACAAAAATATATACAAAACAACGGAGATTTACAAAATTAAATCATATCACATTTTACAAGAAACACATTTATAATGGTGGATGTATACATACAACAGAGCTAAAGATTTCAAGGATTGTTCTACCCTTTAACAAACTTGCTTTGAAAAGTTCTTTAAATTAATCTGTTATATAATGAATAGCACTTAAAAGGAAAAAGTATAAATTTAAAAACCTGGATAAACACATTTTTCAATCTTTCAGCTCTAATGATTTCTATTGCTGTTCCCAAAGAATATCCCAGCTGTAAAATATCTAAAACTATGGGATAAAGTTGGAAGATTATTCAGGTGCCTTGGAAGAAATTATTGCTGATAACTGCACAAGTAATGATTGTAAGTAAGAAGAATAAAAGTGTCTTAGTTATCACATCTATTGCTATTTATATACATGATTACAAATAACTTACGCAAAAGCTTTACTAAACCGTAATGTACAATGAAAGGCGAGACAATAAAAGCATTTCCGATTCCATAAGGAGACAGACAGTCACAACGATCACAATTTTTTTGTCAAAAATACTTTTCTATAAAACTGAAAATTTACGTTTTGCCAAAAAATATTTCAAAGTAAGATTTATTAGTGGTTTAACAAAAGCTTAAAGGCCAGGGTTATATATACAGTGCCTTCCCTAATAAATTAAAATGATAAAATTAAATACAGAATATTTACAATGGTGCTAACATTTGTACCAAAATATACAGAGATCTAATAATTTAAATAAATAAAAGAATAAGTAGATGTAATAGTTCAGATGTTTCTATATTTTCTTGTAAATTGCACAAAATCAGAAGAAGACAAAATTCATGAACTGAGAAAATGGAATGTTTTGCGAAATGTTATCACATAATTAACGACCAATAAACCTACAAAATAAAATCCTCAATTAATTAAGTTAAAGATTAATTTTAGTTATGATGTCCATGAAATGTTACATTAATGATGATGAATTACCTAGCTACATTAATCGGTTATATTTTAGTAATTATATGAAATGGTAATCTTTTTCGCTAAAAATTCTAAACATCACAATTATGTTTTGAAAAGTAATTCACAAGTATAGGACATTAAGTCACACAGAATAGTGAATACTGTACAGCCAAAACAGAATTTTAACCCTTTCACACTCAATTAACTAAATTAAGTTCTTCGTGGCTTAGTAGTTCTAGTAATTCGTGTATGCAGGTAACTTAAATTTTACTAAAAACTAAATTATAAAAACATGGCACAAAACAATTTAATAAGTAATTTCCAGCAGTCAATGCACTATTTACTTTTGGCCCCTAAAAAATCTATTTGTCATAAAAATTGTATTTTAAATCTACAATATTCCAACAAAATATACAGTACTTTATTTAAAAACAATGAAAAGATGTCTTCTTCCAAGTTGCAAGCGTGTAGAGTCTATAGGCAGCTTAGCTGCCAGGTTCAAGCGATCCTACGAAGCTGCCCGCTAAGTCTACGTAGGACATAACACTGGAACAATAAGCAATTGATGAAAATTAAAACCAACATGCAACATTTTTATCTTTATACAAGACAAAATCAGTAAAAGAGGAACCATGACTTAGAGAGCATTGCGCTCTCCACCTTCTCAATTGTTGGTCAAATCACAAGCAAGACAGACTTTTAACTGGTATTACATTTTGCAACTTTGCTAAGGAGATTTTTTCCATTCTGTGTTTGTATATTTAACTAAACGAGTAATGTCCAGTGGTCGAAACTCGACCAAAAATATGTAATGTACTCACTTATGTTAATGTTTCACCCCACACTGTAAATAAAACATGTGATTGGAGTTTCTTCCATTTGTTTTGATTTTCTGTTTATATTTCGTTGTTATTTCGTCACCAGCATGGCAACGCATAAGATCCATGTAATTTTTTCAAATTTGTAAACTCATTTTTTGTGCTTATCTTTGAGCCTATTTAAATTTATAAAGGGATTCTGCACACCTACAGGAAAATAGCTTTCTAACGGTATGCGTAGATTTTCCCTACGATGCACACGAGCTGAGAAAAAAGGTTTTAAAGAAACATGCTTGCCTATTAATATATAGATAGATTGAGCTTCATTTAAAGTACAAACATATTATATTATATAAATATATACATAAATTATCTGCTTGGGAATGAATACTTGGAGTCCTGAAAGCAGTGCCAGATTTAGGGTACTAGCAATACTAGGTCAAATTAATCCAAGCGGTCCCCTTCCCTGGGATCTAACTTTTCCGCTATCGCAGGGAAATAGTGCAAATCTCCCGAGATCCTTGAGAAATTGCGAACATCTTCATAGATTTTGAAGGATTTTGGGGGGATCTCTTGAGACCCTGGAGAAATTGTGAACATCTCCAGTGATCAAGGGGTATTCATCATTGTCACCCGGGATCGCAGTAAAATCGTGAATATCTCCAGCGATCTTGGATAACATCATCACATGTAGAAAACGCAAACTACTAGTTTAAAAAATAAAAATTCAATATTTGTTTAAACAAATTGTTTATGTACAATACACTGTGGCTCCCTTTTCCTTGCCGAGGCCTACTAAGTTTTCCTTTTCCTGAAAGAACAGTAGATGTTGAGAAATTGATAAAAAGAACTGGTATTTGTCATAACTGAGGTAGTTAACGACAATTTGGTTTACCACAGGTATTTTACCTGTTTACCTACCTTTCAGGATGTAGTCAGTAAGCAGAGTCGGTACAGTGGGGCTGTCTTCGTTGATGGCTTTCAGGACTGAAAATAACAAAAACTTAGTTAAAATACTTATCATTTATGTAAATAAATTAAGATTTGTTGATAAAAACTGTTCAAAGCAATTTTTAAAAGGTTTAAATAATGGAGGTTACCATACAGCTGTTCTTGGGCTGTGACATCATTAATCAGGTGTTTTTGGACAGTAATATTATTATCATTTCAAGATTTCATTCAGTTTACACTTCTCCAAAACTATTAACCGATCTGTCCATATGAGCTATAACTTGAGGATAACTAGGGTGGTGGGTAGGAGTATCAATAGTGTAATGGGGCGGGAACCTTTTGGGTGGTGTCCCACTCTGCTTCTTCCAAAATCATATATTTTAATAAGGACTGTAAGCGTTCATCACCGAGTAGCACTTCTCGAGGGAATTGTGCAGTTGACGGCCATTTGAAGGATTCAGAGAAAGGTTTGAGTGTTTCTTTATGAAGGATTTCGCCCCGAAAAAGGGGTTTTCTAGACCATAGATAGAATTAAAACGGGATGCAGGATACAACACGTTATTATTGGTGACATTTGGGCAAGATAAATAAGAATTCCTAGGTCCAGCTAGCGGGATTCTTATTTTTTTTGTTTTTTTTTTTTGCTGGATGGTATATGTCTACTAGACATAGTAACTACCGACACACTAACTTATCAACCTCACAAACCAACGGCACCAGTAGTCAAACTCAAAACCAGTGCTACCTAGTGGCGTCAATAGTGGGTCCGCGGTAATATTACAATCATTGTAGACCATGATAATGTTTCTTCCATGACTATGGGAAGTATTCACGATTTTTCCGAGATCATGGAAGACAATGATGACGCCTCGGTGCCTCAAGAGATGCCGTGCTAAGCTTAAGTGCAAGTTTAGGCAGAAATACATGTGATAATGTTTTTAAAGATTATTGGGAAATGGTGGCCCGGCGAACAAACTTGCGGGGGGCCCGCGGGCTTTATCGCCCCCACCGATGCTACCTCTAGATATAATATCTATCTAGCTTCAATGGTTCACATCAACTGCTTTGATTATTCAGTTGAGTGTTATAACACTAAGACTGAATTAACAAGGTCCCAAAATCAAACAGTTATTAGTTGAGAAAAACTCACTTTTGATGAGAACTTGAAGTGCTTGGTTGTCAAGAGGACCGCTATCCAAGTGGTATGGTATCACTGTGGTCAGGTACTGTAAAAATACATACAAGATTAGAAAATAAATGATTACTATAGCAGTCCTGAAAAATCCACCTAAAAATTCATATTTTCTACAGGCAACGATCTTTTTCACGACACTGACAACAGATAGCAAACATTGGTGACTGTTTATAGATCGCAGTCAGTCATAATAACACAGTAAGGATCAGTCGGAGGATGCTTTTTACATCTTTATGAGGGGATCATTCTTATTCTTCTGTGACTGCAGCTTTAGAACACTGGAGTTGCTTCATCTCGATGAACTAGACCCTTTGTTTTGGACCATCTGATAGTCAAATAGATGTAGGAGGCTACAAGACTAGCTAAAAGATAATCCCACTTAATCTTGTGGTCACAGTGAAATGGTGAACGTATTTCATAGTCCTCAAGACTTCACCGTTGTCTCCCACAGTCACTGCAAAATCATGATTTTCAATCATACAATCTTTGGAGACATTTTTGACTAAATAAAAGCTTGACCCAAAAACTCTCTTACTGACAAATTAGCATACACACAAAATAGGAAAATTGGGCCGTGAAATTCAATTTTCAAGAGAAAAAAATGTTCTTGGGTCGCCAAGTGAGACTTCCTTACAGGCAAGGCCTCTGGCAACCTCTTCGCTATTCTGAAAATACGGCCCTGCTTTCAGTGATACACTTATTTAGTGACTATCAACTGTAGTGGTTGTGTCTGTCCATTCAAATGCCCTTATGAGTCCTGGAGAATTGAAGTAGTGACCCTTTTTTTTTTGTTGTACCTTTGCTACAGAGGGTATCAAATTTTACTTAATCCATCACGAATGGTGTCTACCATTCACCACTGTCAATTGGTGTAGCAAAATCTCTTGCCACTCAGTGCTGATCTTATTGTTCCTTTTTGTGAAGGGTATTCCATAGAAGAGGGCTGGAGGTTATCTCCAAAAAGGTTTAGGTCATTTTGGTCTAAAAACGTTAGGAGAAAGAAGTGTCTGCACTAAAGGAACAACTGGGGCAGACAGAAGAAGATTGAAGCTATGAAGGCTCGGACCCGAGTGTTAGAAACCTCACTGTCTGAGCTGAGAGGTCGACTGTCTAAGTTGTTAGACAAATCTACACACGACGAACAACTCATATCTGCTCTCACGGCTCAGCTGGGGTCAGTGACAGACAAGAGCGAAGAACGCAGTGCAACCAACTGCATAGAACAGCACAATAAACTGTCGTTTTAATGTTGGTTCTCTGACAGTAGATTTAGTTATATCCCTAGCATGGCTTTTATATGAGTAAGAAGAATGTATAATGGCAAAAAAACATACATTGAGGTACAAGGATCTAAATCGTAGGAGCATACCTTCAGTTTTGGTTATAAATTGAGCCAGCCCGCCTGCGAGTACAAACCTATACATAAAGTGTTGTAAAGTGTAAAGAGGAGTGAACCACGTTACCAGTTCTAAGAACCCCAACTTTGGTCATTGATGATCTCATTAGATAGGTGGAAAAGCACTTTTATGTCAGCACACTTCTTTTTCCTCGGTGAATTTTGGTGACAATTCACACAATACAAAAGACATCTTTACCCAATAACATCCTCTTGATGTACCCCATGTATCTCAAGACATTATCGACAACCAACAGCCATTAGTGAATATGGAGGTTTAAACTTGAAACTCTAAACCAATCCTATCTCGCAGCCCATTTTCAGATGTAGACCTCCAATAATTTATGTAAAAACTTACACATATTTTTGTCACTCACCTTTGACTCTGTTCCGACTGGTTTGTTGTTTCCGATCCTTCCTCGCTTCTTCTCCACATGATGCTGTCTCCTGCGGTTCTGGACTGCCAGGAGCAGGGAGATGAACGAGTTCTTGAGTTCCTTCTCAAACTCGAGTTCATCTCTTAGAGCGAGTTCTGCGATCAGTGTCTCTGAATAGTCTCGAATCAGGAGCTCGAGTTCCAAGTACAAGTCATTCAGTTGACAGACACTTAGAGTTTTCAATTCTGATAAGAAAAAGAATGTTTAATTAGTTTCATTATTTTTACAAATCATGAATCATTTAGAGTAAGAGTTATTTTTTACCGCTTTGTACAGACACCTCAATTCTACAAAGCAGGAAGACAACACTCATTGAAAGTGTGTGCTTTTGTTAAGACCCTTCACTCACAATACCTACTATCCGTATGTTTTCATCTTATATTTCAACAATTGCACCATCTTCTTGCTTTAACTTTTCTTTATCAACCCACATCTTTTAGTTATTGTTTTACCAGTGTTAGTTGACAGTGAACTTCCCCATTGACTTTAATTTTTTATTCTAGCAAGGCTGACAAGCCATGGTTTGGTTTGTTTCCTCCGAGATTGCTAAGGTAAAAATTTCGAGAATCTCCCATGATCACGAAGAAATCATCACTGTCTCCTGTGTTCGCAGCAAAATCATATACATCACCTGCTATGTTGAAGACATTATCATTGAATCCTACTGTTACAATGAAATTTTGAACATTCCTTGCGATCCATAACGTATTGTCATCATCTCCTGCAACCATGTAGAAATTGATAGAATCCAAAAAAAAAGATATAATATTGTAGCATTGTGACAGAATGTTGAACATCCCCAGAAATTTTGAAAACAACATCATCATTTGTCATGATCGCAAAAAAAATCCACAAATGTGACATTGTCTTTTTTTAATAGGAAAAATAGGCCTATACCAAATTACAGAAGACATTTAGGCTTCTGGGCCCCTCGGCGATCCCTGGAGATTTCTAACTTCCATAACTTTTCTCTTCTAAATTTTAATGGCTCTTAATTCTACCCTAAGAAATAATACATCCAATGAAATAGTAACTCAAACAGTTTAGTTTCCTGAGTAATTAAACATCACCGGTGTAAGATGGTGTGTGATTATTTCAATAAATTGTATTTAAAGTTACCGCCTTATTGACAGATCTTTAGTAACGTACCGACCACGATTATCTGACCTAATATCATTGAAATATCTACCTTTGGAAGTTCAGAAGAATCGTAAGTTTGTGCCTCCGCTACTATCTGAACTACTTTTATTAAGAAGGAACTCAATTGTCACTTGATGTTCGCCCAATCATAAATGGTTCTCATATTCAACTATTGAAGGTTTAGTGACTAAAGTATATGAGTTTGAACATCTTTCATTTAAAGTTCAAAATATTTCTTATACAAATCCAATAGTTCTGTACAAAATAAGCTAGGCTGGCAAAGTAGAAGATAACATATTTATACTAACTGTCTTCATATAAAGGAGAGTGAAGAACTTCCTTTGCCTTCCTTTGTAGATCATCGGCTACTTCTGAGTCTGGGGTACATTCAGCAGAAGTCGTCTCCTGCAAAGATAATAGAGTTTATTGATGGAAAACCTGTAAATAGACATCCCTGGGCGTAATTACTTCCATGTTTTAGAGTGGTTTAGAAAGTATAGTGCTATAATAAGGTAAGGCATAATATTGTTTTGGAGGAGTGAAGGGATTACAAAGCTTTATTTTTAGAGTACCATCCCAACAAGCTAAAACTTATATCGGTGTACTAGAATTCTACTTAATGATTTTCTTTAGGTCTACTTGTGGGTCTTTATTCTTCTCACAAGCGATACCAATTGGAGGCAAATCTTGTAGGACACTTTTTAGGTCTTCATAAATACAAGAATTCAAAGCTTCAAAATGTTGCAATGGAGTAAGCTTGTTCAATTTTCTATTTTGTGTCCTAAATACTCTTCAACGCTTGTAACAAGTTTGAGCCACATTCATTATGAGGGTCCAAGAAAGATCAAGCTTCGTGGGCCGAGGCTCATTGAGAGGATGACTCAACGCTCGTGAGAAGGCTATGAGTCAACTCATCTTCTTAATCAATCGTCCCATGGCTGAATGGAGTCTACAATGAACACATGTTCATATTATAGTATATAGTATGACTTGACTCACAGCTTAAGTTTGATCGGTAAAGCAAATCAAGTAACTGAGTAAAATAAAACAAGGTCATCGACTAATTTAAAAAAGTAACTGTTAAAGTAGTCTCATAAACTTATATTAGTTTGAAATTACTCCTCTGTACTATTCATTGTTTGTATTGATCGTGGCAATCAGGACAGTGTATGGGAGGAATGACAGAAAGGCTCCCAACAACACTGAGAGTCACACCACTATACTCAATATGATGGAACCTGTCACCTGACCCTACAACTACATGGGGCTAGGTATTGAGCCATTGGCCAGTCTCCAGGTAAACCTCCGGTCATGAGACAAGATACAGAGTATAGTGGTATGAAATTAATAGTGGCAAATAATTGTTTGGATAACTGTATGAAGTGAAAATGGGGTAAGGGTTCTTGTGCAGATTCGCATCCTACTCGACACTCTAAGCTGGTTTTCGTAGGTGAAAAAGCGGAGCGCAGGGAGTGAGCAAAACGGAGAAAGAGGTTGGCTCTCCTCTTGTTTTAAGTCATTTAATTGCACTGCTTTCCCAGAAGCGTAGCAGACCGCCACTGGACAAGAGCGAAATTGCTTCTCTGCACTCCGCTCTACACGTTCCATGCTTTGCTTCCGAGCCTAGGAAAACTCAGCTTAATTGAAACAATCTCTAACAGCTGGGAAATTATGGGAAAAAGTTATGATAAGTAATTTAACAGGATATGTCTTGACTATATACGTTACGTATGTGATACTTGTCTATAGTATTTTCTCTCCTTATTGTTACAGACCTCCATGATATCGTCAATCTCCTTGATGACTTCCTCGGCTGTCTTGACAGGCTCGGCGTCTGGGTTGAGTCCACTCAGGATGAGAGAATGCATGTCCAGGTCACTAGCTACGGCCTCGTCCTCTGAACTCAGCTCTCCCTCGTCTAGTAGGGTCTTGTCCTGCGCAACGGAATGTTTGGTCAATAAACAGCTCAAGCTAACATGGAAAAACAGTGGCTTAGTGATTCAGGGAAACAAGAGAACAGTGTTTTCTTAACAGACCACTTTAATAGGTAAATGAGGGATTCAATGTTCCCCTAATAATCAGGTCACTGGATCAATCCTAAGCACAGAGAAGGTACAGAGAAACATTCAATGCACTTCAGTGGTGTCTAGCTTTAGTCACTGGTGTCTAAGACAGAGTTCAACACCACCTCCTTGCCCTCATGTGATACAACCCTCACATTGGAGGAAGACCCTTTTCCCCGTGTGATAGGAGTTTCCTCACAGTGCTCTCTAGTCTGGGTCTTCCTTGCTTGTCTCAAGTACTTTTCCCGCACAAAATATTAGAGCTGAAAGGGCACAGTCATCCCATATGTATGTTTCCTCAGTGTACTTCTCTGTGTCGTAAGAAAAGTCATGTGACAAACATTTCTCTGCCTGAATACCCTTATAACAATAGGACAGATATGCTGTTGAAATGTCAATTCTCATTGTATTGTTAAGTTTTATAATACAAAAATAAGGTCTTATCAGGTTAATGAAGCCAATATTTCCTAGATGGTTACTCATTTTTTACTTCCTGAACAAATTTTAAAATTATCTTTCAGGAGAAAGATTATAACATGAAAGTGACTTATAAAGCTTGAGATGATTGATTAAAAATAGGAATTTTTAACAAAACTGAGTTATAAAAATAAGGTTTGTTTATAGCGGTTAGTTAGTTATAGATTTTGTATTGGATTAAGTTTCATTTAACAAATAATATCGAACAATAAAACATAACAATTTAATTTCATTAATTTAGTTAGTTATCTATTTAACTCTATGTGAACTGTGGGTCTTTTGAACATGATTGGGTTCTAGTTTTGCAAATTAATTATTCAATAATTTTGTGTTTTTTAAAGAGAAGAAATATCTCTAAACAGAATATGTAAAAAATCTTTAGAAATCGACAACAGGACCAGCCTAGATTTAATCCAATTAGTGATGAGTGACAGTACACAACACATTTAGGTGGTCAAACAAAATCTAAATTAAAAATAAACAACGGATTCAAGAGAACAGCTGTTTCTAATCCAACCACACTGCATCAATATTTTCATTCTGTCTATCAGTAGTTGATTGGATGACATCTTACAACTGTGTAATTTAAAAATCAGATGTTTTATGTTTGATCACAGGGTTGATCTGATATGATTAGACTTGTCGGAGCTAATCAATACTCATGTCGATATGATTTTCTATCTTTAAATCCTACAGAGTGGTTAGATGTATGAATATATATATATATATTTTGTCATTCATTGTTGAGTATTTAAATCTTTTACAAAATACAAATCAAAATGACGGGTTGCTTGGGAAAATAATTTTAATTGATGAATGAAAATTTAGTATTATTCTTTAACATTGTAGTCACTACGAAGTAAAAACAATTGTTTACAAATATCAAAATCATAGTATTACCATTAACAAAATAAATAAATTGTGCCATAAAGTTGCCAATAAGATAAAAAATGCAGTAATGTATTAAAGGATAAAAAAAATGCTTATGTAAAAAACAAAATAACAGATATCTGTTTAACAAATTGACTTTTGGGAAAATTATTCTTGGTTTTCTCTTTATTTTAGCACATACAACCATTTCTCGGAGTTTGGGTGTTTACTTGCTGGACACCCTGTATATGGACCAGCTGTAGACCTTTTTATTTAAAAATTATATATTTTTAAGAGATTCTTATTGAGTGTGCTATGCCTAAACAATTATTGAAGTTTTCTTTTTTCCATATCTTTTCCATACTTTGATGGGGACAAAGTCTATGATAAGTTGCCCTTTCAATTAAATATTTCGATAATGATACTAGTCAAACTACTTACTATCTAATAGTTATTAATTATTACAAATACCTTGTGTTCGTTTAAATTTAGCGTTGGCATGTGCATTTTCCTGGCATAGGACTTTGACCAATCTATTGGAAGAATGTTGCCGAAGTTCCCAGTAATTGTCCACCACATTCTGAAAACAAAAATACAATATTAAATATTTGAAATTAATATTAATAAAATAAATAAGACAATCATCACAAAGTAATCAAGAAAAGTAAATAAAAATAACATAATCACATAAAATAAGAATATAATAAGATATAGGCTAATTATAAGAAAATAATTACATACTTAAATTACATAATTACACAATCCAAAGATAAAATTACGTTTAGTGGATCCATAAAGTTTTTTACAGGACAGATACAACACAAAATTAGTTCAATCACTTTCCAGAATCTACTAGAATAGTGAAAAGTAAACGCATTCAAGTAAAACTCGCACACCGCTTAACAGCACTGTACTGCAATGAGTTTTGCAAGACGTGTAGGAACTTCTGACTCGATGAAAATTCCCTTTAGCTAAGTACAGAAATACAGTAAAGACTTCTGTGGTACCATCCACTAACTTATGAGTAGTTTTAAAATACTTTTATTTATTATTAATTATTTTTAATAATAATCAATGGCGATAAAAATAAAATAAGTTTAATTAAATGAGTTTGTCGAATTGTATTATACACTAATCTTGGACATAGATGCTTTTAAACGGGAATTAAAGAATAAAACTGAACATACGTTTGTAAGTACAAAATAGGTTTGTGTATGTCGGTTGACCTAATAACCATACGAGTAATAAATTGCTTTCTTCCAAATTTAGCCACCACAACAAAAATAATTTACCTCGCCTCTAGAAATGTAGAAAAACATGAATATGGGATAACTTAAACTAACATACATGAAACTTTAAGATGCTTTATTTTAAAATTCATCCTTTAACCAAACATTAACTTGCAATCAATACAAAAATTAGTTTTTGAAAAAAACTTGTATGTGTGTTAGGGTACATATTTTATATACAAAACAAAATATCCTTTCGATACGGTGAGTTATATTTTTAACTTTTGTACATTATAAACTCAAGATGGCTTAAAAAAATATAACCACGTACGGTACGACTTTGCGGAGTTATGAATAAACTGTTTGCTAGAAACCTAATCCCAAACATCTGTTTGATAAACCTCCGAGTGGTTTGTAATTAGCAATTAACTTTGTTTAAAATGCTGGAATGAGCATGTCGAATATCTGAACAATGAAAACCACAGAACAATAGCGATATCTGTGCGTATCTCTCTCACATTCGCTACATTCACACACTACATTATACTTTCTGATTCTTATCATCGGGTCGTCTTCAAACTTTTCCACGGTGATGTTTAATGTATTTGGTTGGAAGAAATTAAACAATTACAAACTAATATCAAAATCATATTCTGTACCTGTACCAGGGTTATTTGTTTTGTTAAATTTTGCCATCTATCTCATAGAAATCAGCAATTCAACTTCAAATAACTGTAGACATTTTCTTTTCCAAAATGATTTTCCTTTTATGAAAAATTCCGTAGAGCATATTCTATCAAATAAAATAAAACCTGCATTGACATTGAACAAAAAAAGTATTGACTAACATTTATTAACCAAATGGTTTAAACGATTAACGAAATTACATTGTCCGCCGTATTTATACACTAAAATGGTTTTTTCTAATGATTTTTTTTTGTATGGGGTTTGGTTTACAGTACTATTTTTTATCCATTTTTCAAAATAAGTATATTTTCTTATGTTGCTTTAAGATGTTTTGTACACTACGAAATTGAAATTTTCAATCCAAGTCAACTTTGCATGTCAGTAATGAAAGCTAAAATGCACAATGTACAATGGAACAATGCTCTCTCATCTTACCAGCTTCTACAGTTACTTGTCTGACGCTTGCCTCACTGCTCCAGTGAACTCAGTTCTTCCTTGCGAGATACAAATCAAGATTCAGATTACTTTGGTTGGTTTATTATACAAGGAACGTCAAACCATTATCCAGTTGATTTGTAATATTTCTTGTTGATTTGCTAAAACTTGCCACCATGGATCGCTGTCTGCATCAAATTAGTTACTGTATAGAAACACAAAATAAACAATTGACACAGATATGCTTGCGCAAAAGCAAACTTCATCGTGTTATGTTTGGTTAGTTTTGAAAGCTATGCAAATTCTGTTTGCGGAGTGACGACAGGTCTTGCTTTAAAAGGATTAAATCCAAAGTCCGTGAATAGATGTCGCAACTCGAGAGATGTAGAGGGGATGAGATATGCTAATGAACCAGCTGGCTGGCCCTGGGAGCCTACGACGATACTACGACAACTACAACCGCTATAGCGGTCTCCGCAAGTCTATGAGATAACGATAAGTCTAGTATACAACAGCTACGACCACGGTTGCCTACGAGAACCTGACAAACACAATCAATAGTCTACGATAACTACATGCTATAGTCAACGACAATTAGAACCGTTCGACAACTACGACAACTACGATAGTCTACGATAACTACGATAGTCTACGATAACTACGACCCCAAACGACGTTAACTAGATACGATAGTCAACGAAAACTACAAGCTATACAGTAGTCAACCACACTTAGAAACCTCTACGACAACAACGACAATTGAGAACGAGAATCTACGACAACTACGACAGTTAGAAACGAGAGTCTACGATAACTACGACCCTAAACGAAACCAAGTACATACAATAGTCAACGAAAACCATCTACGATAACAACGAGAATTCATAACGAAAGTCTACGATAACTACGGACCTAAAAAACGTCAACAACGTCGTAGACGACAACCAATAATAACGTCAACTTCTAGTCTACGAGATAGCTGAAACCAATAATCTACGACAACAACAATCTACAGTCTACATAGATATCTGCCAATGATATACGATACTACAACCAAAAAATGCACGACGACTACTACAATATTAGAACCAATAGTCTACGACACAAAGGATAACGTCGACTGCGACCGCTAATTTACGAAAACGTCAGAAAACGATAAACATTGACTATATACTCAATTTAATATTCAAAGTTATGGCCGATATCTTACTACAACTATCATTGCTAAACCACGCTCGTTATGAAACACACCAACAATGCTAAAATTATACACTGAGCAGACCTAATGTATTGTTTACTTGTGCGAAATTTGAAACTCAAATCAAATCAGCCAAACATTTATACTGGACAAATAACTCTTGGGTGAAAACACTTATGTGTAGCGGTCGAATATGTGATGTTATGGGGTTCTACAGGTCATTTCATGATATTATGGGGTTTTCAAGAGTCAAATAGAGATATTGTGAGGTTTTTCAGAGGTTGTTTGGTTATATTATGGGGTTTTATGAGCTATTTGCTGATGATATTGGTCATTTAAATTATAGTGTTTTCAGTGCTACAATATGTTTTTACTCTCTTGAGATTCTAGGTCTAAGATCTTGAAAAGTTCTAGGAACTTGAATTATATTAAAATACTTCCTTATTTTTTGTTGACTCTGCTCTTGAGCAGTAGTTTATATTACCCTAGGTACATTTCACCAGCTTGTCTAGCATATTCAGGGGGGTCTCAATCATATCACATGAACGCTTAAAACTATATTGTCTATAGTCTGTATGATGGAACCTGTCTCCTGCCCCTCTGTCTACCTGGGGACTGGCCCAGGCCTTAAAACCATTGGCTGGACCCGATCAGAACACAGGTTCCATCGTACAGACTATATATATTTAGAAACATGTCCAACATTTATCACCATAATATGTAGTATAAGTCGGTCTAAAGTTGAAATGACATTTTGCAGTGATCATTTGGTGATGTTATGGGGTTATACCACGGTCATATGATGATGTTATGGGGTTATTCAGCGGTCATATGGTGATGACATGGGGTTACCATACCAGTGCCAACGACCACATTGACTCATACATACAGACCGTTAATGTTATCAGCTTACGCAAAACTACTTGTATCAGTGCGAATGACTTGTCCTCAAACATGTCACTAGTACTGGCATTGACTCAGCTGTCAGTCATAATATGATAAGAAATATAGGTTATGCATATCCAAGAACGCGTAAATACTGTTTATGTAGTTCCTTAAACGAGTTTTCATGGTTTAATCGGATGGTGCTATGACAATTTGCAAATAAAAACTAAGTATCTTTAAATGGAATCTGAACCAGCTCTAAACACACCTTTAGTTCTGTTTCCTTATTTTGTAGACGGAAGCTATGATTATTGGAGAGTCAAAACTTTTAATCAACAAATTTTATGGTCGGGCGTAGAAGGTGTGATGGGGCATGATCAAATTACCAGGCGGTCAAATTTGGCGGGTGATTTGTGGTGGGAACTGGGAGGGGTTCTAATCTGTTCTCAAGTTTCATGAGTTGCTCTCAAATAATTCGTGTCGACCGTACACTGTGGTGTTGAAGATTTAATTATTTAAATCAATCATTACAGCTTATCTTGTCAGTACACAGCTACAGGAATCATCTCACATCATTCTTTTTTTTACTTTATTTTATTTTACAATCTGTTCAGTACAACTCTGAACAATTAGTAAAAGACATAATATAAGTAAGTGACTTGACCAAGTATCTCCCCAGTGAAAGATCTTAGAAAAATAAATAGTCATATCATGTAACTAAAACCACTCATATTGGGTTAAAATACACACCTTGGTGACGTCCCTATCTCAATTGATAATGATAACAGAAGGAAGGAAAAAGACAATTGTGTTATTTAACACAATTTAGAAGCCACAGTTTTTTACTCAGACACACTTCGAAAACCACTTTTTTGTTCAGGGGGGGCCCAAAAACGGCTCTTTCCAACCAAAACTTAAACTCTAAAATTTTGACGAAATCAATACTTTCTCCATAAACTGTTTATGGGGGAGAAGGTAAAAATCTCACAAGGCTTGTCAAAGATTCAATTATTACCATAAAGCTACACGAAACACCAAGTGGTAAATTCTCCCCAATCTAGACCTTTTGAAGAGGTTTGACCTTTAGCGCACTCAGTCACTATAGAACACGTGATCAAAGCCTACGAGGCTCGTGGCCTTGACAGAGAGTCTCGGGTTGACGGGTTCTATTCTCGCTACAGCGGTATTTTTACATACTCCCGCCTCGTCTCACCACATACACTGATGGAAGCTGTCTAGACCTAGACATCGCCCGTATGTCAGGATCGGGGTTTGGTTGCGTCTATTTTTGATGAGACGTATATTTTTGAGTTTTGATTGCATACATTTGAGATGATAAAATGGGACGGTGTTACTGATCACCATAAAGAGTTTGGGAAAGAAAACGAAGTTATACAGTGTTTATCTATTTGTTTCGTCTATTTTATTTTTAATTTTAGCACTTGATTTTTTAATTATTGGAATTGTAGTAGTAAGGATTTGTACCAATAAAACGTAGTTCCCTCAGACATATCGTGCTGGTTCGCGCGAACTAGTTCGAATAAACATAGGTTTAATTTTATCCCAAATTGCATCAAAATCTGAAGATTTTTACTCGACGTGTACCTAATTATGAACGGATGCTGTTTAAGGACATCAAAACGAAAAAGTAAATCAGTCCCGGGTCTAGGTCTTACCATGAGACCTATGGTAATAGGTAATGCCCTATATGGGAAATTCACTAAAAGTGAATCAATTGTTACTTTTAGTAATGGAAATGTGTGGGTTTAGATGGAGAAATAAATCTTGATTCGTCTTTCTTGAGTTATTGTAGTGATTAACATAGAAAAGTGTTTACCCCTAAAATAATGTTACTACATTTCAGCCATTTGCCGCTAAGTGATATGATTGAAAATCTTCAAAAACTTATTCACGATTTATGGACGAATTTTACGAAGTTAAAACCTTTCTTACTGCAGCTCAACGGTACAAACCGTTGCAAACACAATTGCACCTGTTCCTTTTCACCTTGCACGTTTTCTGCACCACTCGTAGGGTTGTAAAATCGATCACCTGCAGGGATATAGAGGGGTGGAAGGGGGGCGGTTAGTTGCTAGGGCGACATCCCTTTCACCAGATTTTGATTATACCTTTCAAAATCTGCCCCTTCGTTACAAGTGTGATTTTAAACTTTATTGCAAAATATTTTGTTCGGTTTGTCTTAGCAACGCGTTAGTTCATTGTGAAGTTGTAACAGATTGTTTTGTCTGTTGATTCACACCACATCTTTGTGTCTTTTTATGTATTCACCACCGTTTTAAATGTTAGTACAAACATGTTACTTACAGTAGATTTAATTTATACATTCCCAATATAGGTCTAAAATAAACCCAAAACTAGTACTTTTTCTAATTTTTTCTCAAAATTTCTTTGGATAGTGTGTTTCTTCAAACTATTCTTCCAATACACGTTGTAGCTTGTTTTTTACCTAATTTCTAATAACTCAATGTAACAATCTTATACATAATCTGGAGGTAAATTCTCGGAATAAAAGTGAAGAAAATTGGTGGTACCGTAGTTGGTTTCAATAATAATCGTATTTAAGTGTATTATGTTCAGCCAATTTTGTTCTTGTATTCAATTAATTGCCTTTGTCATTTTAGAGTTTTCTGAAATTGAGTACAGCAATGCTCAGTTAACAAACAGAACTGGCACAAATTTGCAGAATTTAATAGCTTTATTTGTATTTAGTGATGCGATTTTGGATGTACTGTTTGTACTTTCAAATGATTTTTACGTAAAATATTTTTTTCAATTTCTAACCAAATACGCAGTAAGATTTGTATCTTCATCCACAGACGGTTTCTTTCTATGACAAAAGGTTAGGCATCAGACCAAAGACCAACAAAGCGGTCAAATCCATTGTTGTAACCGACGAAGCAGGTAAACAGGTGAGCCTATAATTAGAGGGCGAGGGCCCAGAACACGCGCTCACCCGCACGCGCATCCGGCCACAGTCGATCAGCTGATAACTGGCCGCCGAATCAGCTGTTCATTGTTGTGCTCATTGTTGCCGATTGTATTTTTGATGATTTTTATACGATCTGTTTAGTTCATGCTTACAGTTTAGTTATACAAAGTTAGTTTTTATCTATAGTTTATATATTTTGTAGATAGAGAAGATGTCAAGACATAATGATATTTATGTACACCTAATAGTGAGTTCTCTATATTTTTGTGATAATGTGTAGGTATAGTTGTAAGATTGGCAGAGGATTTTTAGTGTCCAAGAGGATTTTTAGCGTAATAAGAATCAGTCCGATTTCACCATTTAAATGGTAAATTTTATGATTTGATTTTTAATTGTGCTGAAATATTGTTCATAATAATTAATTATTGGAACAGATAATTTATTTAATCTAATTTTATATTGCTAACTGAATCGATTATAAATATAGAGTGAACATTATAGACTATACAAAGAATTTAGGAGGAAACCTAAATCTATTAAAATCTGGATCATAATACAGTATGTCGTATTGTCGCTTTAGTGAATTAATTTCAAGGCCAAATTTACATGAAAATGTCTTAGAGCATGTGCAGAAATGCACTTCTTTAAGAAAAAAAAACTTTCTACGGCAATAATTATGCATTAAAATTACTTTCAATTTATTCTATTACTCCTTAACTACCTGTGATCCCTATTAGCACAGAAAACGTACGTTTTCTGTGCTATTAGTAAAATATTCATTTTATTGGTAAGAAATGAGTCTGATGAAATTTACATTCATCTTAATACAGTAGTGTGGAATTTAAAAAAAGTAACTTTAAGTGAATCAGATTGAAATTAAGAAAATACAATTGACCTGAACACTTTGAAAATACCTGTTTCTTGCGAGAACCTTTCTTGGTGAGACTTGGATGGCCTAATTTTGCTTGGAAGGCATTAGACCTTTGTGGAGTCCGCCGACAAATACAGGGGGCGGAGGAGAACAAAAAGTAGACCTCGGTTTTGTAGAGAAAGACAAAAAGAGAAGGAAAGAAAGAATGCGGGCACACTGGTCCCAGTAGGCTTTCATGGAGAGCTGTGGGCTTTTATGCAGAGCCTAGGTTCTTTTACCTTTGGCTATATACCATAAGTCCCTTATGGTATATAGCCGAAGATTTTACGGTATAATCAGTGTCAGCATAAACGAGGGAATAAGTAGGAATCAATGGTTCATAAAAAATAATCAATGCATGGAAGGGGGAAATCATCTAGTTCTTCTTAATCAATTTTACATAGACTTTTTCATGTAATCTGCTAGATCGTTGTTGAAATTTATTGTTTGTTGAAACAAAAACGATCGATGGGATCATAAGTTAAATTTTTTTATTAAATTAGGAAAATTTGAGTTTCAGTAATCAACAAACACCACTAACTGGTCGAACTAGAACTAAAATATTTATTTTTATTTTTAACCATAGAGTAAAGTAGATTGGTAAGTTTTAGTATACAATAAAAATATCTTTACGTTGTTAACAATTTTAATCAGTAAATGTTTCACATCTTTATAATATAATTATAATAATATTAGTATTAGTATATTCCTAAAAAATTCTGAAAAATATAAACGAAATTCTGTGTTTTTCCTAATGTTTTATATATTCTAACACTTGTGTCAAGCTAAATACAATTTTAAATATAACGTTATTTAAGTAGGTTATTCGCATAATTACTGGAACACCACTATATTTTCATCGCTATATCAAACTTTGTTTTGTACTACAAGCAATTTCACTACTGTAAGCAATGCACAATTAGACAAGGTCAATAAAGCAGGTTAGGTTATTTCACGGTTAATAAACTCTGCTTTCAATTGACTTGGACCTAATGGTACGTCGCGTTGTTTATTTTTTATTAAGTTAGTCGTAGAAAGTCTCGGATATTCACTAAAAAAAAACACGTTCGATAGTCATATTACTGCATAAACGTCATATTACTGCATAGTGCATAAACGTCATATTACTGCATAAACGTCATATTACTGCATAAACTTCATATTACTGCATAAACGTCATATTACTGCATAAACGTCCTATTACTGCATAAACGTCATATTACTGCATAAACGTCATATTACTGCATAAACGTCATATTACTGCATAGTGCATAAACTCCATACTACTGCATAGTGCATAAACGTCATATTACTGCATAGTGCATAAACGTCATATTACTGCATAGTGCATAAACGGCATATTACTGCATAAACACATCACTTTACAAATCACTTTAACATAGCTGTGATATTAGGATAATTTCTACATGATCATTTACAATTAGATCATAAGTGATATAGATACGCAGGTTCAAAAACTCTGGATACATAAACATTTGAAAATCGGTGGTTGATACACAGTATAACATCTATAATAAGTTCCTCATTTGGGATTATTTAAGACTTGTTATCAGAATGACATCTTATTGAGGTTTACTACATGTGATTAGGGAATAAATTCAAGGGGTTATGATAATTATACTTGTTATCAACCATGACTAATTATCGATGGTCCATTGTATATCCTTAACCATTTCTTTGAAAAATCGTAAATTGGAATTCAACAACGAAACAGGTAAACGGTGAAACAAAAACAGAACGAAGTAACAATTTAATAACGGAAAGTTCAACTTCACAATAAACAACGAGAAGTAGGTTGAAAAGAGAAGTAAGGGTAGAGTGGGGGGAGAGAGGGGGGAGAGAGGGGGAGAGGGGTGAATCGATATAGGGGTAGTTGGATGAGTCATCCTGGCTGCTGGCGCCACCACCCCTCTATACATGGGGTAGATAAGTTTTAAGTGTCCAAATCAAACCTTGAAACAGGAAGACGAGGGGACCCGTGCGTAAATTTCGCAGTTTAGGTCCAAAACTAGTTTCCTTGGCAAAATGAATCAAGTGCAATACACATTTATCCTTTTAGGGTTTAATTTACAATACATATGATGATTATTCGATGATTTTCATACCCTAATCAGGCGTTAAAAAATAGTCTATTTAAAATACCTTTTTGAAATTGAAACACAAATGATTAGATTATACAGGCAAAGTCAGGGTTACATAACCCTGCTTATTGTTAACATTTAAATATTAAAGAAATTTATATTTTGGTTGCTTCCCTTAAATGACGTTTTTATGGTAAACTAATAACAATAACGCTGTAGTATGATACCTTAACATCAACAACAAAAAACAAGGATTGATCAATGAAATCTTTGAATATCACAATTTCTGTCTCCACTTGTAATATCAATGGTCTCCCCCATTATTTTCTACGAAAGTAAAGTATAAAATGGAAATCCAACCCCCCTAAAACAGCAAAAAGTCACATGCCAATTTGAAAATATATACTTCCAAAGGTATGACAGATACATATACAGGTGCAGAGAAATTATTTAGGTGCCAAATTTAAAAAAAAATTAAATTGCGAGGTACCAAGGTTTCTTGCGAGGTTTAAAAAAAAAACAGAGATCTCACAGAATTCGAAAATGTATACTTCACAAGGTATGACAGAGAAATACAAATGCACAGATATAATTAAGCTACCATAAAAAAAATAGGAATAAAAAAATTAGAGTAACAAGAAGAATTTCTACAGAAAGAGATCAAAAGAAAAGAAACATAGAGAATGAAGTGGGGCACGTTGAGAATGTCCATGTAAATATCAACTCGGCGGCGCACTGCCAAACTGAAATATTATCCTGGCGCTGGCCAACATTTGAAGATCACACAACTAACTTCTCCAGATGATTCAAACTACAATATAATTCGTTTATTAGATGATAGGAATAAAGTACTTGTGATTTGGCAGGATTATTTTTTTTATGTCCTACATTCACATCTAACCTAACCTTATGTAACCAAACCTTACCTTACCTAACCAAACGCGACCTAACCTAACCTAACCTAATATAACAAAACCTTAACTAACATAACCTAACCTAACTCAACCTAACCTTAAAATACACATTCGTCCATCTTTTATCCTGAAACCATTTCAAACATTTCAGGCTATGCCTAAGCGTGTTGTTAACATTATCACATGGTGATTGTCGCGATTTGAACCTGGGACCTCGGGGACCAAACACCTCCGCTCTACCTAAGCTCCATCCACAAGGAGTAGAATGTGTTTAAAAATTATGTACATTTATACTTTTACCCTCCTATGTAAGTGAATTTGTTCCCCTGCCATATGCAACTGTCTTCATGTCGAAACATGCTCTCTTGGGACACATGTGTGAATGTGATGTTTGTAAAAAACAAGAGTGTCATTTCATTGGCATGCCATTAGAGTCCAACCGAGGAGAAGGCATTAAGTTCCCGTCTGGGATGCGTATGTTTGCAAACTTATATCTTTATGATTGAATACTATGAATCGCAGAAGTTTGATGTTTCTTAGAGAGAGAGATTTTTCAAGAACAATTAATTCTAACTGACGTCATGACAATGTGTTATTGTAAGACATGAAATTATTAGTTTTTGAATTAAGTACTAACCCCTTTGAAGGTAGCCATAAGTGATATATTTCCTATGTGTCACATTGGCAATTCCAATCAACCTTTCATATTGAAGAAGAGCATGCAGTTATGCATTGTAAACTATAGAAAGATCTATCGAATCTATTAGGAACTATATAGCTTTGAATTATCAGTTAAAAGGTAGACATAATGGGTTTACCTCAATATTAATTAGCAATATTAATCTTAGCATTAGTTCGATATGTTTTAGTTTTTGAACGCGTAATAAAGACCAATATAACAAATACGAATAAAAACTTAAGTCATTTTATTATTTATAGATTCTTTTCGGCTACTAAAAGGAGAACACACTACTAAACACGTGTTTAACGATATCATACTGTAGATTAAACATCTAAAATACCAATAGTGTACCAAAAAACTGTTAAAACAAGCATCTTTGGCCAAACACCCATCACTATAAAAACATTTCGATCACGTAATTCCTAGATAGCTGTCGTTCGAGTCTATTCTCGATTTATAAACACGCGGTTCTGGATCTATTTTGACGTCTCACACCAAATGTCGATCATTCGAAGCGATCACAGAGCGGTTGGCAACATTGCAAAACTTCTATCCGACCACACGGTGGAACCTGTTTCATCTTGCGAGAAAGCTAACACCAGATGCATTGCGATCATATGACCTTTACTGGGCACTTCTGCAAAACATGACAGAGAACCGGGGGACATCAACTGCGAAGTAACTGTTAGATTGATTATCAACAAATAAATGAGGGAAACTATAGGAACACCATCTAGGAGAGTATTTTAAACCAAATATGTTTGTAGAATAGAGTGAGATGATCTGTGTAGCTTTGTTGAGAAAATCAGCTGTCTTATTAGCTAGAACCATTTATTGAAAGCTCAATAATCAAGAACAGCTGAACACAGTTTTGACAATCACAAAACTACTGACTTTTCTCTGGATCGAACCGACCTTTGATTACCAGGTGAGCACTATAACCACTCAGCTACCCAATTTAGTTAACATTTCCTATTTAAACATGAAATACAGTTAATTTCAGTAGATAACTATGTATAATACACACATAACGGATATGTGACTAAATTTTTTAGTATAATTCGGATTATAAAAAGGCGTGGGGAAAAATTGCCAAAAATGTGTAAGAGTGAAATGGATAGGTAATTTAAAAAGTTATTCAATTGAAAATGACCTAGACTTTTATCCCTTTAGGTATATATACACTTCCACTTATTTTACTCAATAACACCATTCTAAGTGAGGATTGTGCATTTAATCCCAATATGATTTAATGGTTTGTTCAAAACGGTTAAAATTCCATTTGAGTGTTGGTTAGGAATTTTACTGCCACCTTTTGGTTCACAGATTACTTTAAAAAAACACACACTACATTAAAAATCCTAAAAATACGAATCAAGCTTCAAACCAGGAAAACTACTGCGTTGAACCAAGTAGAATAAAATATGGCAAGTTTGATATTATTTCTAATTAAAAATATGTTGTTACGACGGTTTCATTGACTTGATAAAACAAGAAACCAGGGAAAAGTGGAAATACGCTTTCGAGAGACCTTCAAATGACCTTCTGTGACATTTGGAGGATTTAATTAATACGAACACCTGGAAGACACGATATTTTCATTGATGTTATATAATATATCGGTTAAAGAATTCAATTTTACGAAAAAAAAAATCAAAAAGCTATATATTAAATATGTATAATGTTATTCTATTCGAGAAAAATACGTTGTAGATTGCTTGTTTATGTACATATTTTGATCAAATTTCGACATGCTATATTTTGCATACTTAACTATCAACTTTTTAATAAGACAAGGGGAAATTAGCTTAGGCTGCAGGTTTGCTGCAGTGAGGGTATTTACTAAACGAATTTCGTTCTCAGACCTTGGGTGCTGATAGAAACCTTTTAGGTGGTTTTATTGTTATCATGAGTGGTTTTTTATCTAAATGACAACAATATTCTTTAGTAGTAATCCTATTTTAACCGAGATAGTTAATTGGTCGATTTATATAAAAAACTAACGACCCTCTTTCGACAAAAAAGTTTGTAATAGTTTATTTTTATTTCGTGGCAACTATTTTGCAAATTATATTACTCGTACGATAAAATAAATGTATACAACCATATTAGCTCTGTACCGAAAGAGATTATAACGGGTTTATGACCCCAGAATTGCATTGCTAACATTAGAAAGTTGTTTGCCTAGAGCCAAATCCAGTGGTTTGCGGCGTTTCGTAACTCGTCATTAAATTAATAAACTTAGTTGACCATAAAAGGAAAATTCTTGTTGAAAAGATAGTGTCTCTTCTTACTCTTTTTTTATTTCATTATTATTTGCATAAGAAACCTGATAGTTTTCCCATCGTCTTAGCTAGTACCCAGGTCTAAAAAATTCCTACGACGATCACAATATAATTGTTATATTATATATACAAAACAACATCTTGCGTATTGTTATATTATGTGAATATTATAGGGAGGGTTATGAGACAGGTTCCCTAATACAGATTATATTCACCTCGTATTGGTCAGTACCCAGACAGAGGGACATGAGACAGGTTCCCTGACATAGACTATAGTTAATCTCGTATTGACCAGTACACAGGTCTACGGAGGGTCAGGGAGACAAGTTCCATCATACAGACTATAATTCACATCGTATTGGTCAGTACCCAGACAGAGGGACAGGAGACAGGTTCCCTGACATAGACTATAGTTAATCTCGTATTGACCAGTACACAGGTCTACGGAGGGTCAGGGAGACAAGTTCCATCATACAGACTATAATTCACATCGTATTGGTCAGTACCCAGACAGAGGGACAGGAGACAGGTTCCCTGACATAGACTATAGTTAATCTCGTATTGACCAGTACACAGGTCTACGGAGGGTCAGGGAGACAAGTTCCATCATACAAACTATAGTTCACCTCGTATTGGTCAGTACCCAGACAGAGGGACAGGAGACAGGTTCCCTGACAAAGACTATAGTTAATCTCGTATTGACCAGTACACAGGTCTACGGAGGGTCAGGGAGACAGGTTCCATCACACAGACTATACTTCACAACTCGGTCAGATACGGATCTCAACGCAGCAGGTGGCGAGGGGGGAGAGAGGTACAAAAGTGCACATGTTGTCACGGAAATATCAAGTTACCCCCCCCCCCCCACGAAAACATAACTTGGAACTCTAAAGGTTACCACAAGTTTTATGTTCTGATATTGTTAGGATTTTGTGACTCTGTACTTGAAACTTCGGTGCCTTATTGAATCCACGGTTTTATTTTTCGTTGCGAATCGGTTTAGGTAAAACGCTACAAAACGGAAACTTTCGCGGTTTTTCTAAGGTGAAGGGAGTTACAATCGTCGGGGCTACATAGTTGGCATTTTCAACACGTGTTTGCCTCCATCATTTCTCTAAGTAATCATCCCTCATTATAGCAACACTCACCAACAGTGAGACCGGGTCATTATAGAATTCTTCGGCTCGATCGTGCCGGCCCGGACACTACAAGGCTTTATACACACTCTGATCGATTTCGAGTTACGAAAATACTTCAATTTAATTGGGGTCTACACGTCCGTTAGTGTTCTATTGTACAAATTACATTATTTAAATATGAATAGCACTTTTGGCACTAATAATATAGTTTAAGAGATTTTAGTGCCAAACAGATGAACTGAAATCAGAATCTTCAGTTTTAAAAGAGTTGTACTTATCTCGGAAAATTACGTTATCAAAAATAATTTACTTCAAATTTAAAACAAGATGTAGAACATGTTTCAGTAAGTCTCGTTAAAAGTAAAGTAGGTATGAACGTGGAAAATGTAAAGCACAAGAGCCACTTGTCTTTTGTGTTGGTAAGTGCTAAACAAAATGTTCCTTGGGAGGGTGAGGTCACCATGTTTAATTCTTACGTGCTTAAGTGGGAATGGAGTCTTAAAATCGCTAGAGAAAACTACCTTACATCCATAAACTGCGGGAATAAAACCAAGCAATTTATTCGTCAATTCGGATGTAATTTAATTGAGTTTCTAAGTTCGTAGACAAATAATCATGTTCAATGTCTAATTAAAATGATAATTTTGGGGTTAACTACAGTGGATCTACCGGCATGTGATTAATTTTTCATAATTAAATAAATTTTAATAAATTTATAAATAATAAATTTTCATAATAAATGAAGAGTGATAAAGTCTGCAGGTTCACTGCGTTGGGGGTATTTTGTGATATACATTTGTAGGCTGTTCAGTAAGAAATTTAGACATTGACTTACACAATAGTTGAGTGGCCTTGATACTAAGGCTTCACATGTGCTTTTAGCTTCCAACTTGTAACATTCCTTTAACTCATTGTATATGGTAACGCTCTTTAAAATACTTTTAAAAATAATTTGGGCTATCCTACTTAATATTTTGCTGAATGGAAAATTAGCTACACATCGGTACGACATCCAAAATAAGCCCGGTACTATCAAGTATAATACATTTTAATTAGTCGATACCTAATTTATTATATCCTAAAACTTAGTTTTATTTTTTCAACCCCCACAAAACGTTTGAAAAATTAAACCACAAACGTTGTATTTCGTTTTTATCATATATTTTTATTAAAAATGCTATTTTATTAAATAGTAGTTTTCTATTCATTCTGTGCTAACACTGTACGAACACATCCCTACAGTCACTATGAAAATCAATTTTAAATTATGATCGTGACTAACTGTTTGTCCTATTACTTTTTATATAACAATATTTAACAGCTCGGTTTTTCATAGAAAACCTGGTTTTTATTCTGTGTTCGCTGAGGCGGTGGTTGTCGCTTTATAATAAAATTGTACAAAACTACCGCACCGACGCCCCGGAAGTAACGAATTTTCCGACAGTTTACTCGTCGCGTGTTATAGTTCAGGGCATTGTTGTAGGCAAACTACTTTCCCCCTCCTACAGATGTTAATGCACGGCATTGTCTGTTGAATTATACCAATTACTATAGTTATGCGGTGATTTTCATGATCCTAACACAGTAGTTAAGCATTAGTTAAGTGATCCTTAAGATTATGATTGTAATAGGTTGTAATTAGTTGAATCAGTTTTAGATCAAAATTGCGAAAATACCGATTTATAGGTTATTTTTGATTTTAGTTTACTTACAACAATCATGAAACACGAAATCTTCAATAAACTTACCTGGAAAAAATCAACATGTTAGTAGGAAAATGAATTATACATATAAAACAAAAACAGTTTTGTTTACAATGTGTTTCCTGTAGCAAAATTTGCATTTCACGAAGATAGAATTTTAGCAGGTTTAAAAGTGTCTTACGATAGTTGTCTAGATTGTGTGTTGTAGATTTGCTCAACAATTTAAGTGAGACGTTTATACATAAATCAACAATACTTCATAGACTTGTAAAATCTAACTTGCACGAACTAATGGCATGCGTGCTAACGGTTTAACGGTTGTTTGTGGTTTTTGCATAATCACTAAACCGATTATGCTGGAATGTTGCACCCGTGTACGCGCTACATGCAAATAAGATGGGTTATTAAATATAATAGCTTCAAACCCGTTCGAAAACGTAGTAGTTTACGTTGAACCAACTTCAAGATTTGTATGGAAGACAGCATTCAAGTCTCAAGTTATTGACGTACAATGAAAATATGTGCACCCCTATAACAGGAATCGCATCATATTCTTAAACTTAGTAAAATTATTATTCTTTATCTATTTTAATTTTACTAATTCCACATTGACAAACATGACAAATTATTTAACACACCAATTAGGAAACATTTCTTCGTTTTAAGTACCTTCGTAACAGAAAACATTAAAAAATATTATACAATGATAAAAGGTTTAACACATTTTTTCAAGCTAAACTGTTTTATACACGTCCTAATAATGTTGCCAGACATATTTTGTAACGTTGTTCCCATTGAATACATAAACAGTCATAATATCATGATCATATATTCTATTATGATGCAATTTCATATCATATACTGTATTGTCACCATAAACTGAAACAATTCCGCTTTACGGAGCTCAATTTAAGCAAGCAGAGCACGTTTTAGCACTGGGGATGTTGAGACACACATTACCAACATTACCACTCCGTTGTAGGCCGAGATGGGCCAACGTTGGCCCATAGGCCTGACACTGTCTTGGGACAAGGATTAAGTTTATGGGACCCAAACCAGATATAACTGTCCAACATACATCAATGTTTATAGTAAAATAAAGCTACTAGGTATCTTACACAAACCTCGCTCATTTTGTGTATTTTTTTTTTTGTAATACTTTCATTAGTCCCCATATTATTGTTGATGTAGGATCAGGTAAAAATGTATTGACTATTGAGTCATTGTTAAAATCTTTTACTGTACGTGTAAAATGTTGTGTATATAGTTAAATTTTCCTTTAATACAAGGCCACGTGTGTGAAAAAACAAGGAATTACCCTGAAGCAAGGACTAAAATTACCCCAGTACGCATAAAACTGCGAAGGCACCACAAACCCCAATTTATGAGGAAGACGCCTAATTTGTTCGGAAAGTGCAATTTAGTCTTCATCATCGTAAAATTCTTCAAATCTCGTAAAGTTTTACGACCAAGTATTAGAGCGCCTCTACATAATGTTACGACCTTCGGAACTGTCTTGAACATGAGTTTAAACATCTTCAGTTTACTAGAGAACACAGATTTATGTAAAGGTTATTTTCATTTTTTGTTAAACAGTTTTGCTTGGTTTTATGAACAATAGAACAGTCTTGAATTGTCATTGGTCACCTAATGCAGATTTTCACGTCTAAAATACGCTAAGTAAAACGTTGGTATAAATGTATAACCAGAAAATGTTATGATAAAAAAATATTTACTATCATAAATCGTAACGGTCAACGGACCTCAAGTAATCTTCAACCAAATTATCAATTTTAAAGTGGACAGTGATATTTTGTTCTATTTCTTTTACCCATACTCTTGATTCCAATATTGTGTGATAGAACCAGAATTGTTAAATCAAAATCCTAGTATTACAAGACTAAGCTGTGTTACTAACAAGAATTCTACCTCCTACCTCCCTATTTTCGTTAGGATTGTGTATGGATTAAAATGTACTTAAAAGAATAAGGACTGTTTTAATTATTATTTTTTATTATTTTTTTTTTTGCTTGGGAACGGTTGATATTTTAAGTTACATTATATGTATGTGACTGCTATTTGACTGTTCTTGTCAAGGAAAAAGGGAAATTATGTTTGAACCATTAAGCTTATCTGATATTGATTGTGTATATGTTAACATTGTAAAACACATATTGTAAAAAAATCTTGACTATTATAAATGCACCTACTTGTTATTACCCCACAGTTTTAAGCAACATTGTTTTAAGCCAACAACGCATACTGTCACCAATTCTGCCATTTTAGCTCTCAAGGTCGGGCGTTAATAAGGAAACATGCCAATGCCTGCAATACCCATCATGCCCTGCGTTAACCAGATTGGGTATAATAAAACTATGAAATTTTCCTTTAGTTTGCCACTGATAATATTGCAAGGTGATGTACGGCTTTCATAGTCAAAGGCAATTTTATTTTATTTATTTATTTCGTTTTACATCCTTAACGGGAATCTCCATTACGTATTAAAATAATTTTATACACACCCCAAAAGACTGTACACTTATCTTATAGTTTTTGCAACTAAAAACGTATCGAATAAAATTTTCTTTTTCGATCAAATAAAATGATTACCTTATCCAAACACGGTTGTTGGTAGGACGACTAGTTTCGTTCCTTATAACTTCATCAGGTAATTTTATATACAACCCCATCAGTGTACATTGCAGTATGTGAATAGATTCTTAAAAAAACGTCCACATATCAAAATAATTTAAACTTGTCATGTTGATAAAAAGGTTTGAATGGAATAAAATTGACAAATTTATTAAAACTGTACAGAGGGACAGAACTGTCTATCTATTACTGCCACTGACTAAATAAAACTGACTGAATCATGATGTTTCTTCTTCTCTCCAGTGCCACATGTATTTCAGTTTGTTTTGTTCTTCTTATTTTATACTTCTTTGATAAGTAACTTGTTAATATATGTATGAAATAGGTATATAATTACTTATTAGTAATTAAAACAAACAATTAAACCTTTAGTACCCTTTAAGTTATTCATTTATTTAATACCTAACATGTTTCGACTCTTAGGCTATGATCACAGTTATGAACAAATAGTAAATAAATAGAAATGTAAATAATAAATAAGTAAAATATCATATGATTTTGAAATTTTTTCTTGTACATAGGTTGGCTCGGGTGTTGTTTTCTTTTAATTTATTATATAAGATTTTTTCATATATTAGGTTTTCTTTTTGGATTTGCTTGTATTGAGTATGCTTTCAGGATCTTTTTTATGGTTTCTATAAATGTAAAATTCTTCTTTAATGAATAATTATTTATATATATTTCGATCAAATTTAAAGTTTTAAGCCATATAAAAGCTATTGTATAAGTACAGAAAAGTATAACACTTACTATTCACACAATGTGTAATGCAAATTAATTATTATTTCATTAACCACTATGTTCTTTCTCAAAAAAATTTTTATTACGAAAATAAATAAATGTTATCACTCTTATATTGATTTCAGGAAGACATGTATGTTTTGAGTATTTTGTAACATGTTTTCAGTGATTCAATAGGGAGGCGCCCACTGGGAGCGGCCTGTCTAAACTCGCACTTCCTCAGAAATGGCGGAAATAATTAGTTTATCTAGCGTCTTGTATTCCCGGCTTTGACTCATGGGGATTTGACAGCTTCATGGCAGATGCAACTGATTCAGAGCCTGCCTCATACGCTATTTCAGTATTCCGTTAAAACAGTGCGCATAAACTGTGCATCAACCTAGAGAAGCATATGTTTAACCTTATTCCCTTCACTTTTTCTCTTCCATGAGACAATGATAGTTAATCATAATGTTTAAAAACAGAAAAATGAGAAAAGGTTTGACTAAGATAAAAAAAATAAACAAAAAAGTATAACACTCCGTAGCCAAAAATAGTATATACTTTAGCAAAGAGTGGTAAGTTTTACTAGTAAGCAGACGACATGCCAATAAACTTGAGGTTTTAGGTTCTCTTTGGATGTCACGGCAGCTTTTATAGTGTACCGAGCAATACCAAAGGAGATAAAAATATTTATGTCTTTGTGCAATAAATGTTGTTCTTGTACAATAAAATAAATCTGTTCCTTTATAACACATGATAAATTTATCTTGGTAAAATCGAGTGCATTATTTAATGTCGTAACGAACCTATAAAAGAAATTCTATACGAACCACCAACTTAAAGCAATTATAAACCACTATAAAGCCTATGAGTACACGCACATACCGTAAATGTATTCAATGGCACTTTAATTTTCCCATTATGGCACTTTGGCTCTAACAGATGGTGCCATTGTGCAATTAGGCCAAACGCCTCTTTAGTATGCTAAGTGTGAGCGATCAGCTGTTGAATAATAAACAACCAACTGTGAAGCATGGAACAGTTAGTTATGAGATGTATCAATGAATCATCAGCTATATTAATGAATAAGAATGAATCACTGTTTAGTATTGATCAGAATAACTTTAAATCATAATTGTATCCACCAGAATACCATTTCTTTACACATTATGTCAATAACGTTACAAAGGTTTTTTGTGTTGTAAAATATTTTAACATTATTGTATTATATTCAATGTGTACTGAGTGCGAAGAGTTAAGCAGTTGTTTAGAGGTACAAAAATAATAGCTCTAGCGCTAAAGTATGTTTACTTTTAAACAGGAATTACTTTGGTGACGTCAAAACTACTTTTCTGTTAAAATTTAGATAGGTTGGATACATTATATCGTGAAACTTCCTGGTTTAGTTAATTAAAATCAAAAGTGGGAAAATTATAGCAAATTTTGATGGAAATCACATTTATTTTTTTAATAAATTATTTTGGAAAAACACTAAGCGCGGAGCTTATAGGAAGTATTAATATTTTGCACACTCAATACTATTTAGTAGTCTGTTATAAAAGTAAAAATATATTTTTTAAACCTAGTTACGGAAATAAATATTTAACTTGCAATTTAATAAAAATTCACAATGTGTTACCAATCATACTACAAATTAAAATTATTTGGGTCGTAAGATTTTCGGGGAAAAACAACAATGATTATACAACACAACATAATAATTCAGAACCGCTTGGATCCGGCACCAAAGTTTCATTAATTTTCCCCTAATTTTCAAACTGTATGCTCAAAAAGGGTTAACAAGTACAGTTAGTAGCATTAAAGGGTACCAGCAACAACCCGCCGCGTTGGTAATCAATATGGTTGCCATGACAACCTCCAACCATTCTACCCTACTGGACTCATGCGATGGGATCGACAAACGTAAACAAAGTTAACTGATTGTTATATCTGATTGGTGATATCGGTTACCTCAGTGCAAATAACAGACCAATCCAATTTGGTTTAGCTGTTTGATTGTTAACTAGAGTTTGAATTGCATCGGTTTAGAGACGAGAATGAGTGTGGCAATTTAAGTGGGTCTAACTGTTACAGGAGAAAATTGTCCAGTCAAATAAATAGGATTGTTTACGTGTAAAAATTACCAATAATCACTTCAGGAGCAATAAAAATCTAACTGTTTTGAATGATGTTTTATTTTGGTTTCACTTTCTTAACTAAACATGGTATATGGTGAAAGTATTGTTTGAATTATTATTGGGGGTCCAATTTCGACTACATTTGGTAGGTAGTTAATACCATAATCAATGGTATCCCTAGTTTTATGATTTTGAAATTTCGATTCTCAATTGCCATTTCCCATAAACTCCATAAATAGCAGAAAAATCTAATTTAACAAAAAACCACCCAAAAAGATTTTGAAAACGATTATATTACGGTCCATTTAACCCCCAAAAATAGTACAATCCCTAATTCTGTAAAAATAATTGCTCAAAAGTTATTGCAATTTATTGTAATTTTACCCTTAAAATATCATAGTTACTACATGAGAAGGGTTGTAGACAAGCTAATGGGAGAAAGTATAGGTCAGATTGATTGTTCCGTTTATTTTCCTTCACCATAGAGCAGACTCATTTTTAGTGACAAATTTATCTTTTTCATTGTTTTATAAAATCCTATAGTGGAATAAATCCCATTCTAGGCAGGACTAAATAAAGATTACTTTAGATTTTTTGGTTTCAATAAACAATAAAGCGAAATTATTGAATAATATGGATAAATTATTAAATTTCACCAGTAATATTAAAACTAATTAATTTTATCAACCTTGCAATTAAAAAGATCTATGGTTTTTAGCTAAAATGTACTTGCGGAAAATGCAGTACTGTACCTAAAAAGTTTGATCCCTCTATAATAAATTGAAAATAACTTTGTAAGAAGTGGGTGTTAATGTAAAATAGATTCCAACAAATGTAAAAATTCTACATAGTTTTTAATGTTTAAATAATTAATAAATTTTTAAAGGGCGTTACAGTATTTACGTTGCATTTTCGACAATGACATCTTAAATAGTGAGAAAATGCATTAACTAAAAGTTGATAATGAACTACAAACAAAAGAACGAGAACCAAAAAAGAACTTAAACAGAACCAATGACGTAAAATGTACCCCGACTATGCCCCGACTTGAACTCTAAAAAGCATTAGAGGGGTAGATGGGTAGTTACTTTCATAAATTACAAGACCTTCGCTCTCATTGCGCTCCAAAACTCGCGGGCTTTCATAAAACACTCTTCCAAGATTAATACCCCTTTCAGCGCCAGACGCCGAGAACTTTGAATAACTTGATGAATGCATTACTGCAATACAAGTAAATTTTATAATTCCAAACGTACAGTATGTTCAATTAATTAGGAATGCTGTTGATAAAATTGTCCCTAACAGAACAGATCCTAAGTGATGAAGCAAATATACGAATACTGTTGAAATTTTACTTAAAAACAATATGTAATGCATTAGCATTATTAAATCCAGTCATTTTTATCGCACAATGTATGAGATAAATTATTTTATTTTACTTCTTATGTTTCATATTTGTTTATGTAGGATAGAAAAATGTATGTTTGAAAACATCTACAAAAGGGGGATAAAGTTCTAAAGATTTAAACATAATATACAGCTCGTCTTTTATCTCATTATCACGCAGAAAATCACATTTAATACTTTACTTTACTTTTTGTAGAATTAGATAATACAATTTTCCTTTCCAAAGCTATATATTGGTTTATTTTACCTAAAATATTCAACATAAATCAAAATAACATAATATGATGGTATACCGTAGCTATGCATTAGGAAATAAATTTTATTTCTTTTACAGTCCAGATAGATATAGAAATTGTAATTTGATTTTAAATTACTAGGCAATCTTTAGACGCAGCCTAGTCTGGGAGGCAATTCGTGTATCCTTAGCTCCCGAAGGATTCTGGTACATTTCGTATTCTACTCCGGTTCCAAGGATTTTCCGATATCCCTTTCACAGGATGTGGAAAAGATATGACGAAATAATGATTAACGTATTGAACGTGGGGAATCAATGTGCATTTTGTAAAATTGTTTCTTTACAATTGCGCTTAAATAAACGTTTCTAAATAAATCATTGCATACAAGAATTGTTTATTCGAGAAGCAAATTTAAATTCATATCTTGGGTTTTATTAAATAAGTTATGAGGGATTTATTGTTTTTGGATTAAAATCGGAGTAATTCAGAGTATTCTGAGTGATTCAGTAGTGTGTGGTATTTAAATAGGGAGGGTTGAAATGGTTTGAGTTTAAATGTCTGTATATTTACAAGAATCCTACAGAAGTATTTAACGAGTTGACGATTTTCACAATGTTCCTGTAACATATCAAGAGAGGTTTAGGACAATGTTGATACCATGTTTTACATAACTTTTTTAATTAGAAAGCTACTTCAGTCGTACTCCGGAGACGGAAGCTATGGGAGGTCGACTCCTGGGGGGAAGAGCTTATATGGAGGCAGTCCCGCTAGCTCTCTACTGGAACTTGCTTTGTCATGTTAAGCAGAGCTGTACGGGTTAGGTTTATACTCAATGGCTGTACAAAAGGTCCACATCGACTACTGGACTACTCATTCCCGTCTGGAACACGTTTTACTAAAGCGTAAAATCTCTACCCCACTACAAAACGTCAAAACTATTTCCAAACCTATTTATCCACAGAATGATTACAAGATTCGCTAGATAAAGTGGTATTTAACACTGCAGATCAATAATGCTAAGTTCTACCAGACTTTAAATCAATTAAAGAACCGAGGCGTGTCGTGATAAGGTCAAGGTCAGGGCTGTTGATAACACGCTGCACACTCAGTCATCTGCTTTTGTAGCTCCCTTTGTTCTTTTGTCTTTGAGATTTAAATTCGTGGAAGAAATGGAAAATATTCTTGGATTTTAATTTGTATTTGAACATTTCACTTGTAGTCCTTAATCTAATAGCTTAATTTCTTCGAAAAATACTCGTACTTTACGAATACCGTTTCTTCAAAAAATGTGTATCCATCTGCCATCACAAACATATTTAATTTTTAAAACGTGAAAAATTTCAAGTAAAAATAAAAAATGTTCGTTTCTTTAACATTAAATAAATGTACAATTGCCTTTCCTCAAACCTTAAGTTTTTCAACGTTTTTGTTTTAGGTCGTTGGATGAAATTTAACCTGTGGGGCTTACGCGAAGATTTTAAAAACTTTGGACCCATAGGCACAGTCTAATCTTAGTTTTTACCACCTCAAAAGGATTAAAATCTTTAAAAATTCATAATATATACAAAAAAATCGACACCAATGACAGTGGTATTTTCCCCTCGAAGATCACAAAGAATTTCCAAAACACAATTAAGAGTAGATAGAAAAAATAGAATCAAAATTGTACAATTCTTGATTTCGAGCAATGAAGTAACATGTGTATAGTGCAATTTCAAGCCTATGCGGTTTACGGTGTCAACCACAGACAATGGAGTAAACATTAGAGTATTATATTGTCTGTGGTGTCAACATTTCTCCCAGAACTATGTCAGTGCTGCCGGACGATGGTGAGGTGGTGGAAGTTAGAGAAGGCGGCCTCCAGGACCGGTTGTGAGAATGTTGTGGTGTTACTCGGTCAAACGCACTTTCGGTCTGATGATTTATCAAACACAGCTGGCATAGTAGCAGCTCACTGAGGTATAGCGGTACAGGCATTGACTTTATTTAGTACACAGGGAAACCTCGAATAACAAGTGCTATTTTCAAATCCCCTAGAATTCAAGCGGTAGAACCTTATTGCAAACCTCGATAACAAGCCCCTTCGATAACAAGTGTAGCTTTCAAATCCCCTAGAATGCATTTTACCCCTTGTTGCAAACCTCGATAACAAGCCACCCTTGATAACAAAATGTGTCACTTTCAAATCCTCTAGAATTTATTTTACCCCTTATTGTATAAACCTGGATAACAAGTCACCCTTGATAACAGGTGTCATTTTTAAATACCCCTATTTATTTTATCCCTAATTAGATGTTATTGCAAGCCTCGATAAGAAGTCAAACTTGACAACATTCGAATGATCATTACTTGCCAGACCTTTATTAAACATAACCAATGAAAATACAATTGCAATTTTAAAATGTTTTACTCACTAACGTTGTTTTCTTTGTTGGTACTTACCTGAAAAAAAATATTCATATTAGTACTGACAATACAATATATCAATAATCACTTGGATACAAAAACTTCAGAATCTCTCAATAGACAAAGATTTTATTCAACCAACTGCAGGGGCAAATTAAAAGGTTTGACAAGAATAACATGACTCTAGAGTGTCATAAGTAACTGCAGAATATACTACCTTAGCTTGCGTAATTGGAAAGGTACACACCTTCCTCATACCAGCAACGAATTTTTTATGCTGATAAGACAGCCTTGAAAAATCAATTCATACTTCCCCAAGGTTTATTCCTATCTTGAAGACGACTAGAAAGACGCGGAAAAGACTGCAATGCGTTATTACATAATTTACTCAGTTCAGTTACGTTAACTGTTCCACAGAAATTTAATGAGAGATGTTTAAAACATCCGATGACGTATTTTAAACGTAGAAGTTTTTATCAAATAATTATAAGGATTTGTGCTGTATTTACTGATTATCTCAATTAAAAAATCTCATAAAGAACGATGAGCTTAATTTTGTTGTGGACATAGTTCTTCACAGGTACAGTTTTTATTTGTATTAAACATTTTTTGTTGTTTTCTTTGTTGGATTTATTGTCATGGTCGTTTTTTAAAAGATTATGTGTTCATATTGAAAATCATAAAAAAGGCATATAGGCCTTCTGTATTTTGGAAATAAATATGTTTAGGAGTTAGCTACTTATTTCGTGATCACTCCTACAATATGAAACCTCTGGAAACGCAGGTGATAACTAATATGGCTGTAACTATTAGGTTCAATCTCAGACAATGGGTCATATATAGTTAACTATTCCTTTCACAGCTTTACCAAAAGAACCTCAAATAAGGAGGAAGTTTGAGAAAGTTAGGTGGAGGTAAGTTTGGGTGTATAAACTTATAAAGTATACAATACAATATTATAAAGCAGTGTTTAAAGATAAATAGCTGTGTAAGAAGATAAGATCAACGTTTCTGTAGATTTTTTGTTTTGTCGTTTATTTTGTGCGTAGATTTTTTGTTGTTTTCTTAAAATTAATTGACCTATACCATTAACATTACCAATAAAAAATCAAATTGCTGATATAGAAACCCAAATATAACATATGCTAAAAAACAGGTCTTCTACATTAGTAAAATAATGATACTTTGAATAACAGGGTTCAACAAAACCAACATTAATTATAATATTGCATAATTTTGTTATTCAAATTAGCCGAGGAGGAAATTTCCTGGTTACGTACTTGGTTTAAACACTGGCAAAGTCACCGATGCTCGAAGGAGAAAGGAGTTTCTGTGTAAATGTAGGAAGTGTTGTTGTTTCCATATGGTTGAACTTCCTATAGCTACATGTGTTCGCCAATGTGGTGTAGGTATTTGTGTAAAAACAGCTAGCTAAGGAAACATATAAGCTGTGGTTTAAACAATACTGTTTAACTTATGAGAGTGTTCAAATTTGTAATACTGTAATTTGGTATTCTGTTGAAGTCTTAAATATGTAGGCAGGTACACATGATTACGGAAATCAAACACTAAACATTTGCATTCTCATAGATAGTTTAATTAGCCTACTAGTACTATTTACCTCGGAGAACGTCATGAAAGTTAGCTAAGGTAATAATGATGGAAGAGCCCATGTTAAGTGTATTTCAATTAACGTAACATTCCTAGATATCAATCGTAAAGGGAAAATTTGAATGTGTTTAGTCATATTCTACGGTTTAATACCAATTTCATAAATATTATGTTTCTAAAAGTTACGTTATTAACGTTTATCGATTGTTTTAAAACCGTGTTATTGATTTAAAAATAATACAGTTCGAAGAGAAAAGATTACGATTAAAATGTCCTAAACGAACCTATAAAATTGCCAAGTACTGTAGCCTAAAGTAATAAGCCTAGTCAAGTTAACGAAAGCAGAAAATTACTAAATTATATTTAGCATACGCATTGTGCATTGATTAAACGTATTTTCTTATATTTTTTCGTGATTCCGACAAAGAGCAAAAAAGAACTAAGATCCAAATTTTGATTAATCATTATTAGGCCTCACACTGGGGTAGGCCTAACAATCACTGACCCCCTCACTGTATAATGACATTATATACATCAGTAGTCACCGTGGGGGGGGGGGGGGCAAAAAGTCCCTTTAATTCAGCGACTAGATTCTGTATTGATCAAGTGTTGCCCTTGCGCGTGCCGGGGCTGCCCTTCCAGTCAAAATATACCCTCCCCTCGCCCCACACAAACAGAACTGGGATTGCTTGCTTTGGTTAGTTGTATTGGTAAATAGCTATGAGAAATGGTTAAACAATTATATCAATGCTAACTAGGTTTTGTCTTAAATTTGATAAAGACAGGTCAATTTAACTGCATAGAGTAGGCTATATTCATTAAACCCAATTATTTTTAAGTAATTACATTAAATAATACTCATTATAAGGACACTTAAAATCTTGGGGGAAAACTCACTTTTGACGGATTTATTTAGTTTTGAATCAGTTAATGACAAAAAGTAAATTTACTTTTTTAAGAGCTTCAATTTAATTATTTTTAAGATATTGCATTGATTTCTTCAAAAGTTGGCGCTACTACAATTAAAATTAAAAAATAATGCTGCATCTGATTAAAAAGTATTTACAAAACATAGTTCTATTTGAAAGTAGATGAAATTTTATATTTTAGTTTAGTAGTTTTTAAATTCGTGTTAAGAATTAGCAAAAATTCTCCAATTTAAGAACTGTACTAGTTTATAGCTTTTCTCCTGAATACCATTTCTAGTTTTCTACACAATATGTAGTTTTTTTTTCCAGAGAGAAAAAATATCACTTAGATTTAACCATCGAGCAATCAGTTAATGCTATAGCTATCAAACTAACGATACAATTCCAGGAAAAATGCCATTGGCGTACAAAACACGAAAACTCTTTGTCAATTGTGTGAAATTATTGTTTTAAATTAATGGTGACTGGTGACATTAAACAGAGCGGGAATTAGAAGAGCAAAGTAATGTAGAGTGAATCGCCAGTTGGGGTGGTTGACGACAATACTAACGATTATATTGTCGACAATGTGGCGCCACTGAACCACTACAATTAGAGTCACGACACGCAATGTCCAGAGAGCCGTTAAAACAACTAGTTGCATATAAAATCACAGTTGCAACTGTTATTTTTTTAGAGTACTTTACGCTTGGTTACTGAGTAACGTGGACATATTCCATCCCCAAGTTCCATTCTCCACTGTTGAATTTTTTTTTAATTAAAATTGAGCATAGTTTAATCAAACCATCACTAGAGTACGTTTTAGTAAGTTACCGACTTGTATCAAATCCGCCAAACTTTAACCAAGCTAGACTGAATGAAAAAAAAATCATACGAGGTGTTGAAAAATTAAGAGGTGTTTACGAAGTAATGTTTCAAGAAGACTGTAATTGAAGTTGAGCGTGGTTGGCTCATGTTACATTTCTTGTCAAACAGCTGTTTGATCGGTAATTACCAACACATGTTTGTGGAATCTGCAATGATGATGTCACTGGCCTACATTTCTAGACTACATTGTTGGCTACTTTGTAAACTGCGCTTCTCAAACAAGTAAACAATACTTCTCAACTACAGTACTTGTTATTCTTGACTGTGCCGTTGAAGTGTAACGTTATTTTGATAACAGTTACGTAAAAATCGTTAGATAAATACAACCAATAATTTAACAAGATTAGGCATACCTGGAAGTGCTTGTATAAAGGACGATTTCGCAATCTATTGTTTTTAAACATTCACAATAATAGCTATCAATACGTGTATTCGTTTACTTTATTGAGAATTCCTTCATACAGTTTTGTGTCAAAGATTTGGAGATTTTCGATCTTTCTCCCCCACAGCAAATTTAAAATGTCAGCTGTCCCTGATCCCATTGTCAACTCTCCTTGTGTTTGAGAGGGAGGGAGACAAAATAAGATACAAAGAATGCAGTTTGCTACAATGAAAAGGTATTTTTGTTGCAGGAGATGGAATTGTAAATTCAAACGTGTCAAAACTGGCTAACATACAAAATTTTATCTCAAATGTGTTCAGGAACCTACACTGTCAATACAATACACTTACTTTTTTCAAGTTCATGCGTTTGTGTTTCAACTAATTGTAAATTAATTTAAATGAATCGTTTCTACTTATTTTTCAAGATGACCTTGACAAAGTTTGGATGTCTAAATGTAGGTTTCACCTCTAATTTAGTTAAGTTAGTTAACCTCTAGTATGAATATACTTCAAATTAAATATTCAAGAGGTTTTACATGTTTATACAAAAACTTAATCAAGCCAAACAGGTAGTGATAATTAAACTCAAGTACATTTTATGATACCAAACTTCCCAAACCGGTTTAAAATTTTAAAATGTAACTAACTTTAACATTACTACAAGTAAACCAATTACAATACCAACTCGTTGGGTAAAAGCAAATAGTGATGTGTCTCACCCAAAACAAAGTTATCTCATTACATTAAACAACCAACTACAGTCTTGTTTTCCTGTCCCAAGTTCAGTTCCTGAGATGGGACCCCTGGGGCCATAATTATCCCGGTCTCCAAGGTAAATTTATCCCTCTTCCCCTGTATCACCCTCCCTGCAAAGGTCACATAGCTTACAAAAGCGACTGAGTTGGAAATAACTTATTTACTTCACGTATGGTATGTTTTTAATGATGAAATTTAATTATGTTTTTATATACAGGGTGTTGAAAATGTCTGGAACCAACATTATATCTGGTGAGTGGTTAAAGAAAAACAACTGATATTTTGTATACGGATATACTATGGTTTTACCTATCTTTTGGTGCCTTATGAAATTTTTTACCACTTATAGGGAACGTCACGTAGAGGATGCAGTAAAAAGTTTTAATGGAAGCCTATGGTAAATGATACATCATTTTAAAGGCCATTTTTTTCTGAGTAAGGAACCACAAGTTTCATCTCAAAAGGACCACCCTAGCAAAAATGGCGACTGTTTTAAATTTAAAAACCCACTTATAGGGAACGTCCTGTGGAGGATGCAGTAAAAAGTTTTAATGGAAGCCTATGGTAAATGATACATCATTTTAAAGGCCATTTTTTTCTGAGTAAGGAGCCACAAGTTTCATCTCAAAAGGACCACCCTAGCAAAAATGGCGACTGTTTGAAATTTAAAATTCAATTATTTTCAAAAACTTCCAACAGTCACCATTTTCGCTAGGGTGGTCCTTTTGAGATGGAACTTGTGGCTCCTTACTCAGAAAAAAATTGCCTTTAAAATGATGTATCATTTACCATAGGCTTCCATAAAAACTTTTTACTGTATCCTCCACAGGACGTTCCCTATAAGTGGTAAAAAATGTCATAAGGCACCAAAAGATAGGTAAAACCGTAGTATATCCGTACACAAAATATCAGTTGTATTTCTTTAACCACTCACCAGATATAATGCTGGTTCCAGACATTTTCAACACCCTGTATAAACAAGATAAGTGTTTTTTATGTTATTCGTGCATTGTCAAAAATACAATCCGAAGAACGTAAAACGTAAGAAAATTCTTCTGTATATGCCTAGAAAAGTTTCTGATTTCCTATCTTCCACTGGGACTTTTACCATTACCATGTTACCATGTTATGTTTTGGGGTTTATTATATTGGTTAGTTTTCTTAGAAAAAGCAACCAAGTTTAATATTTATTTTTTTTACACTATGAAAACAAAGTCAAAGAGAATATTTTGTAAAACATTAATAAACCACTGAAATCAATGTACTATTAAAATTCGTGAACCGCAGTTGAAGTTCAATAATCATTATTTGAAAACAAAAAGTGTTTAATAGTACGTGATTAGGTAAGTTTGTGAATAAAAAGAAAACAATAAGAATTAATTAGTAGAATTTTCATGTTATACGCTTAGCAGTTGGAACCTTCTAATAACAATAACTTTTAAGCACAACGGTTACTATATTGCCTTGACGTTAATTGAAAACATAGTTTCTGCTTGCTCTTTTAATCTTTTCATGCTATAGTCTACACATTGACAGACTCATCCTGTCCTACAACTCCACGACTGGTAGCAATGATGGCAATGTTACAGTAGTTGCATCTAGATGTACTCGCTTCATTTATTTTTATGTCCTTGTTAAATAACTTGCGCTTTCTTCTTCGTCAACTGTTTGCCTTTTGTACGAACAAATCGTACAACCAACTGTTTACTACAAGTGTAGAAAATGCGTGTAAAATATATTTACGTATTCACATTAACATTTCTAGTTGTTGAGTGCTGTTTCTGCCTTCTATTAGCCTGGGAGATTGCCAAGCGACTCTTTGGCTGCGTTTACAACAGTTGTAAGTACAAGTACTACGTTTGTAACTGCACAACTAAAGAGAAACTTAATCACCATTTTGGATAGATTTGATTTGAGATCTGGTTTGCTAAAAAAAACATTGTTTTTTTCACTAAAGACCTATGTTTTAGCACCAAGTATGTTCTATGTAGCCTATTCATAATCGTTTATGACCCCTCCCTCAATGACCAACCATCATTGGGAGAAGGATATGACACCCTAAAAAACATGTCTTTACGTTTATTATTGATGAAGCAAGTTTCATCAACAATTGGTGGATACAAACCGTTTCGAGACACGGTATATATGTGAATGTACAGTTTTCACTTAAAGTATTTGACAACGTAGTGCAGACAAAGTTTCAGACATTGCACAAATTTGTTGTTACAAAACAAGATATTGAGACGAAATACGAATTCAAATTCAAGATTCAGTTGGCATTGCTATTTACTTACTTTGAACTATCAATGTTAAGTTAAAAAGTAGTATCATTGACCGAAGATAACCCACAGAAAGCTTTGCTTACGGTGTTGGCTATCATTAACTGGGCCACCAGCATTGCAGCTTGGCCCACTTCCAGCTTTACACGGCTTCTTACAGCCTCAGTTGAGCTCAATGTGAGGAACTTACAGCTTTTGTCGCTAAAAAATGTTGACCCAGGTCTGAAGAGAAGGTTTTTGGTATTCAATATATTTAGATTTGTAGCCCCTAAAAATGTTATTCCCCTTAATGACATGTGCCATCGTTATTGTTTTTTTACGTTATTTCCATGAATATTACCTTTAACTATGTTCAAAACTAGACATTCATTTCCGTTTTTTCACCACACCACTGACAAAATCTGGTAAAATATAAGGAAGAAAACACAGCCTCCACTAATACAAGGCCGCGGTGTTGGTGTGTGGCAACGTCGCACCGGCCGGTCTATTGCCGTGCCTAATGAGTTAATACAACAGCAGTTTCAGTAGGCCGGAATTGCGACGTTGCCACTTTTGTCTCGCCACGGCCTTTAGAAGGCTATGGAGGAAATTGAGTTTTTCAAATAAATCATGTAATTTATTTTTTGTAGTTCTTCATGTTGATTTCGTATATGCATATGCGGAGCATATAAACCATTAATACTGTCAACATTTTAAATGAATTTTCCATTTCAATGTCAATTCATTTTTGGAATATGAAAAACTGTTAAGGAAAAGTGCGCCATCTGTTATAACCATCTCTTTTCACACTCTACACGAAAGAATATCACCTAAACACTAAGGAAACTACCGAAATAATTTCAAAAATAGGTTAAACCCTAGGAAAGGTTCCAGTATAAAAAATGACCAATAGTATGAAATTATAATATTTGCTAACACACATCCTTGTAAATTGTGAAGTAAAATTGTATTATTAATTTGTCTTTTTTCAGTGACTTTGATGAATCACAAACACTAACATAAACACAAACTATTTTAAAGTAATTGTAGACCCGATGCACAAATATATACATTGGTCCTGTACTCAAAACTGTTGAAATCGAAAGGATAATCATTGGTCTAAGAAAGCAAAGGGAAAACTTAACATGTATCAACCAGCAAAATAACACCTCGTTGTTCTAATAAGAGAAATTACTAGTGAGACCAGCTGTTAACACAATGCAACGTAGGCGCTAAATTACCACACAAAGAAGAGACAGCCTGTGAACAACATAAGTCACGGTAAGTGAGGACGTGGAATAATATCTGAGGCTTTGTACTTGGGCGAAGATGTGTGTGACCTAGAGCGACTGTGTGATCATTGGCTTGGTGTTATGCAAGGGGCGTTTATTTAGGCCGGTTTTGTTTTGAAGTTTTGACTAGTATTAACATCAGACATAAGATTATAAAATAGAGGAATATATCCTTGAGGATGTGTTTGTTTGTAATGATTATAGCTTAGGAGAGTTAAGACTCTTTGAATTTATAATTTAAAGGTCTAAAGGACTAAACAAATATTTTGGAAACTAATGTGTACCTCTGTCCCGAATAAGAGTTGCTTTAAATCATCATGTGTGCTAACCAACCTAGGAAAGCTCGTAAAAAGCATCGAATTGAATAATGTACTTTATTCAAAGGATTTATGATTTATTCGTACTTGTTCAAACAAGATGAGTTTTCACGACGTTTCGAGATCTGGAGTCTAATAGCTTCCTCGGGTGAAAAATGACTTAAATCATTACTTGATTGGTACAAAATATGAGAAAATGCTGGAAAAGCTGTGTACCATTCTTGTTACGATTTAGGTCTTTCTATAGACTAAGGGAAAAAACTTTTCCTACAGTTACCTAACAATGTACATGTTCTCTCACTGATTTGAGAAAGCAAAGTGGCCAATTCGCTCATCAGTGAGACAATGTTAACATTGTCTCACTCTAATTACTTTGTCTCACTCCAGATTTGCAACGTGAAGGCACGAAATAGTGAGCACGTAACATGCAGGCAACGTCGTATGCGCGCGAAATATGTTGGCAGCACTGGCTGTAAATCAGCTGGTCAGCTGTTGTACTGTTGTACTTGTCACTTCACATTAACTATTATATTAAAAGTTCACTTCTGTGTAAAAATAGGTTATGTTTCTTCACAAATTTATTTGTTTTATGGTAACTGTAGGAAAAGTATAATGTGCAACTCGAGTTCAAAGTACAATTGCCTCACTCTAGAAACGATTCCTCACTCGCCTACGGCTCGTGAGTAAGGATTTCTCTCGAGTGAGTCAATTGCTCACTTTTCTCACTAGTTGCACAAATAACTATTGTTTCCTGAGTCTATGGTCTTTCTCAACCGACTGAGGTCCCAAAACGTTTTGAAAACTTCATGTTACACCAATCGTGGTGGGAGATAACTCGCTATCACCAAAAATTGAAAAATCAGCCCGTTTCACAATACAGGCAGTAAAACAGCTGACGACTGTTGAAACTCCAAAATAACCCAAGACAGAGACGGCCTTGCCAGAGTATTGTTCGCTGTGCTCGCCTCAGGCTAGCTTTATGGTCGATTAGTTTCGCTCATCTTTGTCTGCCGTCCTTCGTTGCCAACAATCGAGGACCGAAAAGGATTCTGAAGTCCACTCAATGTTGAGGCATTGCACAAATCTGCGGTAAAGAAATGCAATATTCATCCGGCCTCGGAAAAAATCAGCGTGTAAATGTAAATAAATCAGTGTGTTTTCTCTTCATTTTTCTCTCTCTCATATTCTCAATTTCTAAACATTTCACCCCTCTCTGGTCCTTCGAACCATCATCACCTGGTCCTATTTATCATCATTATCATTTTCTTATTCTATTCCTTTATAACTTTACTTTCTTCAACTAATATTTCCCCTTACTCTATAATTCATCCATTGGTACTTCAAACCCAGATAATTGTATACTCCTACTCCGAAATCATTCTAAGGGTCCTTCTATCATTCCAACGTAGAACCATCGATATATAACTTTATCGATGGGTAGAACAGGCAAATCTCAGTACATTAGTTAATCTACGTACTGTCAAAAAAAATAGAGAATACTCTGTACTAACTTTTGTTTAGGAAAAATCACACTCAGTGATATAACATTCAGGCAAGTCGTGGAGAAAAAGGAAGTGAATATCTTCGCCGGAAGTGAGATGTCCTTGTATTGTCGTGTGCCCCCCCCCCCCTTAGGAAATGGGGAGGGCATTGTCTTTGCGAATGTCATCATTTCGCAATAACCATTTGATAAACTCGACAAGTGTCGATACAGGAATTTAAACTCCAAGTTTACTTAGTTATAATTAATAACTTACAGAGTTTTCGTCAGACAAACAAACTTAAAATTACTTGTTTCGTTGTCAGAATTACGTCTTCGGATGATATTGTAGCAACAACAAGCTGATGATATGGTTTAAACCCGAAACAACTATAACTGAACAAATCAACAAATGTATTTTTGAGTTGTCTGGCAGGTAAAGTGTTCCATTAAGTCCAAAAAACTCAGGCATGGATTTGATAAGGTTATTGATATTTAGTTGTAGAAGGAGTAAATTTACTTACTGTTTTGTATGTAACAAAATACTGATCCAATTAAATGTTCGGTATATTTTGCGATTGTTAACTTTACATAGGGTGTATTATTGCAGCCTCTGATTTGAAAACGAAATGTAGAACCTGTAAATGTAGACCCACGTACGATATTCAGATCCAGTTATATCGCGATGGCACAATATCTGTAGGTGTGCTACATGGAAACTTGCCCATTTGTACTGGCTTTATATGGATAACAGTGGGAGAGTGGATCGACCACGGGAGTGGAGCAAAGAAACGTTGAATTCGAGATTAAATGTAACAAGTAGTAGTGACGTATTTGAAGAAGTGATACAAAAATTATTGTACAAAATTATTTCAAGAACTTGTTTGCAAAAAACACTTCGTTACAGCATCGGAAACGTTCTTGGCTGAAGAAAACCTACTTTCAATAGTGGCAAAGTAATTTATTAGTAAAAAAAGCCCTCCTTAGCATCTTCTTCAACTTCTAAAATTTCACTTCAGCTCAGCACCAAAAACGCGATTTGTTTTAAATAAACCTCTTATCAGCACCGGAAAAGTCCTTGAAAAAACCCCCTAACCCCCTGACCCAATCTACGTCCTTTCTGAAAAAACCTTCGCCACAGAACCAAAAAGTCCTTTGTTGACAAAAAAGTTGAATCTGCACCAGCAAAGTTCTTTGGTAAAAATACTACTGAACCTCAGAAACTTCCTTAGTTTAAAAACATTGCCTGACCACCAGGTTGTATCCCTTCTTTGCTATGGTATGTATAATGGAACCTGTCTCCTTACCCTTCGTCTACCTGGAACTGGCCCAGGTCTTAAACCACTAGCCAGTCTTGAGGTAGTCGGAGGGTCAAGAGACAGGTCCCATCATACACACTATAATCACCAGTCAGTCGTGTCCCTGTTAAAATAACATCTCCGCACTATAGTAGTAACGTCCATTGCACTACACAGAGGCGACCTACTCAACGCGTAGTTTAATCTAAAGTTTTAAACAGGTTCTACATACAACAATAGTCAGTGAAAGTGTTAGGCCGATACATGGCTCAGTCCCAATCAGGCCAAGATAAGCCAAATACCCACCTTGTGTGTTGGGCGAGGTGACTGTTTACCAGCTTTGTTTTATGGTTGGTTCTCTTCCTCTTCAAGACCTGTCTAAATATTTGTTTTATCTCCTCCATCTCTGGACTTGCTCAACACTCCCTCCTCTAATTTGGCCATAGAAAGACTCTCTACATTAAGGGAATACATAGAGAAATACCTATACGTGAGAATTGACAAAAGTTAAAGATCATTAACCCTCTCTTATCCAGACACCCGTTTAACCGGACTGCACTCGGCAGAAGGGGCGTCTCTTTAAAAGGACATTTTTTCAGCACATCGGTATAACAGGACTGGATCAGCAGAAGGTGGGAGGTAAGGACCAACTTTTCCCTAGGGAATGATTTGAGACCAGTGATCACATGTCTAGTTTTACCATTTACGTAATAACCATTGGCTTAAAAAGTAGGGCATTAGACGTTCCTAATTTCAAGAGTACAACGATTTCAAATACGACAATTTCAAAGCTCGTCCCCCAATAATTTGATATTCCTCAATTTATTTGGTAGCTATATAGAAAAGTAATTAGTGCCTTAATTGCTCTTAATAATGTGTATAACATTTTTCTTGTGTAAACTTTTTTTCTAAAACGTTCCTTGCCTTCTGAACATCCCTCGTATGTCGATTATGTACTTAAACAATCGTTTAAGCGTAACGCCATGCTTAACAATTGATTGACTGATCCAAGAAATCATCGGTAACGGTACCGAGGTTGACTATGGTCGAACCTATGACAAAGTGGGTGTATTGTGTATGTGTATGTGTGTGTGTGTGTGTCAGAAGTTTGACGTAGGCCGTAGAGGATGTCGTGGGAGACCAAACAACCTGTTAAATTGTCTGAGTCATAGGCCGACCCAGCGACCTACACAAGTATATGGTACCGCATAGTAGTACGTGGTACTGTGGTACCCTACTCTTCAGTTATTTGGCTAGCCGATTTCCACGCTACTCAGTAACCTCCACAATTATAGAAATTTTGTGTTACTTCATCATTGGCAATCACTTGCACTAACTGTATAATACGTTAACAACTCTATACTGTAATCTGTATTCCCGTGAGATTACTACTATGGGAACTTATAACATCGTGGGACCGTTGTAATGTTTATGACTTCGTTAGTCAAAACAGAGCAAACCGCGTCAAATCGTTGACTCTCGTAACTTCTTCCTTGAGAAAAGTGATGAGAAGATTTCTTATTTTAAAGTCTGAGAAAACCTGGTCTCAGCTTTAGTCAACGAGTTAAGTACTGTTGGAATAAGCAAATTGAAAATTCATCGGACAAAAATCTATGTGTTGAAAGCTGGTTGACAAGCATACTAATTAACACGAAATATATAAATAACTGTATCAAAATGCCATTTAAAGCATATTTGATGGCCATGTCTTGCATTGCAAATAAATACTTTTTCTAATACGAGCTTGTCTGAGGTCTGTCTATGTCAATAATATACTGTATAGGCCTACATTTCGAAATCCATAAATAAATAGGCACATATGAACCCGGAAATAAAACTTGACACGTCTCTACGACTCGTTCAATTTGCTGTTTAATTTCCTTGCCGGTCTGTTTGGAAAAAGTTGTGAAGGGCTAAATTAGTTTGATAACGAATTCACTTCGTCTTATCCATCTTATCAATGCACTTATTTTTACATGTCAGAAGCAAGGCCGGGTATGACATGCAGAATCTTATCACCAAACGATAGCTTATCAATGAGTGCCCCTGTCTCCGGTCGACAGTTTCATTGAAGCCAGCGAGACACACTCCATGTATATAATTTTGTATGTACAATATAATTTATTAACAGGTTATAATATTCTGTCTCGTTTTAGCGAATTTCCCATATAGGGAATAAGCTATTACCGTAGTACTCATGGTAAGACCTGGACCCAGGACCGATTTACTTATATATGTGTGTGTGTCCGTCAGCACGATAACTCAAGCAAAATTGATCCGATTTTGATGAAATTTGGTACAAACGTGTAAACCTACATTTATTCGAACGAGTTCGTGAATCAGCATGATCGGACTATGGGAACAGGGGTTTATGGGGGGTTTTATGGGGTAAAAATAGGTTTTTCCCATTTTTGACCATAAAAACACAAAATTTCACAATTTCTTTCCAAACCATTTTGTAGAGCTTAAAAAACAAATAATTTAGTATATTGAAGCATTATTATGCGCCTAATGGTTGCGAAGAAAGTTCCAAAAAATTATTAATTTAAAATTCCCATGTTATTCTTATGGAGAATAAGTCAACAGTTGTAGTTTGCTTGTTTATGAACAAATTTTGTTCGACTTTGGAAAATACATTCTTTTCTTACTAAACTATTAAGATTTTACAACAAAAAACACTTTTTACCCCCCCCCCCCCTGTTGCAGCAAACCTAAGTATTTGTTAAACTAATTATTTTTAAATTGGGAATAAAATGTGATATTTTTAAGGAGACATTTTAATGTAAATCCAATCAGGCAAATGGAAATTCGCTTAGTCTGCAGGTATGCTGTGGCGGGGGTATTTCGTTTTATGTCCTTACCTAAGCATGATTGTAGCATCAGCCATAGAAACTTTGTTATAAACTTTAACCGTTTAAAATCTTAATAATAAAAGTGCATAATTTGAAAAAGTGGTTATATGACGAAACCATCGCTTTTAGAGAAAAGAGAGGGCAGTGTTCAAATCCCTAACAATTACCAATCAATTTGAGCTTTATGAAAGTCGCAACTCGCTGCGGGGTTCAAATATATACAAACGAGAAATTTGCAAATTTTTCAGTCGATAAGAACTGTTTTTTTTTTCTACATAAAGAATCTTATAAATCATAAAGATTATCTTTCTTTGAGTACTCATTCAAATTAAAGTATTATTAGCCCTATAGTTTAGTTTATACTGATGGTGTAGCAAAAAAAGCCGTAGGACACGGTTACAGAGTTAACAAAGGATAAAACAGGAAATTTTTCCATTCCATGTCCCGAGACAGCTAAATATTTCGAAAAATATTAAGAAAGGTCTACAAACTTACTAACACAAAACATACAAACTAACAAAGTTACTGGTCATATTTTTTTTTAAATTATTCAGTGACACTCTACTTTTCAGAGGGATGGCCCGCTAGGAGTCAGAAGAAAATCTTGACCGTAACCATAGGTCCATATAACACATTGCCACAAATCCGAGCTCAAACGGACAACGGAGTCAAAAATGGCAGCGTTGTGAATATTGATTAATTTAAAAACAATAATTGAGGTAGTTTTTTTAACATTATGAATGAAGTGTGCTCCGTTATCTTCTCGATTTAAAGGTCTTCTTATCGCAGAACTCCATTCAATCGTGACATCGTCCTTGGGTATTTAAATTTATCTCTCACTGGAATGTAATTGATTTTCTTTTAAACTAAAAAGCGTAACTTCAAAAAGAAAAATGCTATTAGCGTCGGGATTTCGCCGTTGTGTTTCGCTAAGTAAAATCTTCAAACTAAACTGTATTTTTATTATTATTATAAAATATTTTGATTGTTTACAAAATATAAAGATAACAATCCACCTTCACAGAATTATATTTATCTTTGCGTTATCAATTTAAATCGTATTAAAGATTTAAACAGTGCAAAGAACATTTAAATATTTTAATGATGTCCCCAATAATGTTTTATTGTAATCCTATTCACATTTTATGACACTAACTTAAACTGTGTTAAATACATTAATAAAATTAATCATTGGCTATAAATATACACTAAAAGAAGAATAATATTTTGAACCTTTCCATATAAAATTATCTCTGATACTGATACTATTGTTTACTGTAGATTAAATGACGTTTTGTAAACACAGCCTATCTAGACTGGGCTCTAAATGGAAAGTAAACAAAGATAAATTCACTGAAACAAGAAACTTCAATAAATGTGACATCGCTTTTAACTCCACACTGTTGACATTTCTATTGATTCCGATGCTTGGTGTAGGTAAATAAATATAAACATTTAAATTAATTATCCTGTATTTCATCACATTATACGAAATATTGGTTCGAGTAGCATTTCCAAAGGTTTTAAAGAAACAGGAAATTAAATGCTGTGTGATTTTTAGGAGTGTATAACAATCTTATCAACAGACTACGATTTTATTGATCATATCAATTAGGTACTTGATAAGCTTCTTCACTGCAATTTTCATAGGAAGTTTAAAATAGGCCTAATATCTTTTTGAATAAGTGAATCGACAGTAAAATGGAAATGACCTTTAATTAGGTAACATATGCTTTAGTGACTTTAACTCATGAGTCCTCAAGAAGTTTGCAGTATCTCGATTCTACTATTGTGTATGTATACCCTACTGAACATCGACTCAATTAATTACCAACTTAAAACATTAAATTCAAACATTCTTTTCCCGACATTTGTTGTCAAACAACCACTTTCATCCATGAAAGTGTTTTATCCATGTGAGATCCTACTTTCAAAAGACTTTCTTCAGAATATGCAGGTATAGAAAGTGAATCAAGACTTCCAAACGAAGAACAAAAGAACCAAACGAAACAATTAGTAACCACAATTAGTGGTTGTTAACCGCGTCACTCACAATTGAGGTCAATAATCACTTGCGTCCTTGTTATCTATCTTATCAGGCCTCCTGGGGAATCGTGGCATTGTTGGCGTCAATTGTTGAACGAAGAATAAGTAGTGGGTTAGGAATCGTTGTTTTGTTATTGTTTACTTTTGATGGATTGATCAGCTGTTTCAAAACAATAACAATGCTGTAGGACCGAGCATCCATTAGTAATTTTCAATTGTTGTGAACAGTAGGCCAACAATTCGTTATGTTGTTGTTATGTTACATCATTGACTATTTATTTTTACCTATGGCCAAGCTGCGAAGTACATTACATAAAACCATCTTATTTCCATTCTCATGGCCAAATTGTGGGAATTAAAACCAACGTGCAAGGATACTTTCTATATACCTGTCTAGACCTGTATGCCAATGTCATGTATTTAATTCTTCTTGATAAGATTATAAAGAAACATACCTACTTTGCTGAATTGATTAACTTAATGCTTAACACTTTTTGGCACATATGAAATAGAAAGGATTTTAAAGATTGTTGAATTATAGAATGTAGAATGTAGAACTTGTAATGTAAATTTTGAAGAAAGTGAAGGTAGTGCTGATGATTTGCCCTATCCATTGGATTGTTTATAATCGGTAGTACTTAACAATTGATATTGTAGTTTATTTGCCTTTCCCTATTGACCGAGTCAACAAATAGATTAACATAAATTACTTTATCCATTGTTGTATAGTAGCTTCTCCTTTTCCACGTTTTATTCAAGGTACGATGCAGAAACTGGAAACTATGGTAGTTTACCCTAGATAAAGTGAAAGATTAAGAAAATGCCTTATACATCGAACTCCTCTAGTGTATAGATGGGTAACAGATATGGGGCTTGCCAAATCAATATGTTGCCAGTTCAAGAAATATACTAGCTTTTTGATGGATCAAAATTGGAAACTGGGCCCAGCCTTCCTTGAATCTTGAGCTTTTAATGGCCAAAGATCCAATACTAATGGTCCTGAATAAACAGCTGAGAGCTGATCTTAGTCAGTACAAACATGCCATCCATCTCCTTCATAAAACATTCATCCTTCAATCATCATACTGATACCATGGTGTGATCGGCGTCAAAGACATATATTTCATGATCGAAATAAATTCCCCTATCCTAGATCAATATGCTTGACCAAACAGCTGATCGTTGGCAAGCTGCAATCTCAACATCCATTCACACATCTGCTAAGTAACATTTCTACTTACTGGCACTCGTTCATGATCTCCTCCTGCGAGCGGACCTGCACCGGAGCCAATTTCTCCACACTCTCATCATAGTTGCAGAAACACTTGGTGATCTTGTCGTCGAACGTGTTCACCAGATCCTCCAGACTCCCAGAGAACGTCTCGGTGAAGTTGTCCGCGACGGACGACACGGACGCCGTGTCCAGCGTGACGCAGGGAGCGTTGTCCAACTCCAGTTCGGACGTCATCTCCGGAGAGATGGGGTTGGAGTTTGCATCCTCCTCGAGCACGTTGTCCTCCACAGTCGGCTTGCTGTGGTGGAACTCGGTCACTCCCCACTCGTCCGTCTCCTCGAACTGCGCCAAGGGAGCTTCAAACTTCAGCTCGGCCATCTTGGTAACGTCCCGCATCGTCGACCGCGCTGCACTGACTGGCGATCGAGCGGCGTTGCCAACGTGGCGGAGCGAAACTGTCGTGCGGGGAAATTATCGTATCAGCTGATCGTGAAGGGTATGTTTGTGTGGTGATAAAAAATATCATTTAAATGGAAAATATGACAAATATGGACATAAGTTGTGTAAATTGTTTAATGTTAATATCAATTTGTTTTGAATGTTTGTCGCTGTCTTTAATCTCAGGACTCAGGGACAGTATTATATGCAGTATTTTTGAACATATATGTATATCCTGGGGGTTTTTTCCCGAAGATAGTCACCACTATTTAAACTGTGGAAAACCACAGCTTAGGTTAGTTTATAGCTTTACTCACACGTTATTTTTATTTACTGAACAGAAATAATCACAAAAATCTAAGCGTTTTTATTAATTTTTATGGGGCCAATACAAACTTAAGTCTCTTCAGATTGCGTCATACAGATTACTGTATTGTATTTATTTCTACGGCACTACTAATATACTTGAATTTATAGAAAGGTAAAAATCCAACAGTAGCGAGTGGCGACCCTCTTCTGAAAAAGACCCATACCCTGAGACGGTATCTTGTACAATGTACATTGACTCCTTATCTTTATTTGATTAGATGAACACAAACGATGTAGGTTTTATTCCTAGCCAAAGGTAACTTAAGTTATTTATTGTTGTTCACACCGGTGGCATATATTTACAAACGGGAACGGGAGGAGGACTGGAAAAGGAGGAATTTTTCAAACACTTTTCAGATTCGACCATAACTCATATGGAAAATCTAACAAAATTATATTATTGATTATATTAAAGAGTAACAAATATTACTCTGTTAATCTCTAACAAATAACCATAGATGATGTGGTGTTTCTATGATATAACACACTAAGAACCCCATTTTGTATTTATAACGCAAAACTAAACCATTTCTTTACATTTTTGGCACAAAAATCTTTTGTAAAAACAAACACTAAATTGTATATGTTTATTCGGCTATGTCATTGTTGGACGCACGATAATTCTGCTCATGTCGCAATGGTACCGTTGGTAGCCCTGCAGTCGACAGTGCTGCCGGTGCCCCGCTGCGGCAAAGACGGGAACTACTTGTATTGATCCTATGTACAGCGGACTGCGTCAAAACATAGGCGGGCGTTATAGAACAACAACTCAAATGTAATACAAACATCCATCTTCTGAGTGATTTATTTTGCTTTCTTTGGTACTTATAAGGGTGGATGTTGAATCGATTTTAATATTTATCGCGTATCGGATATATTACGATTACATTATTTTTTTTATCAAACGATGAATCCTTGTTATACTCCAATGATTTTGTATAATAGCTTTCTATCTAATTTGTTTCTTACCAGTCTTGTTAGGACCACTGGGTTTAAATGCTCACCTAGGTGACGTCCCAATCTCAGTGAATTCACAGAGAAGTAATATGAACGTTTTTTATCTCTATACATTTTAGTTTTATTAAAATAAACGGTATCAGCATTCTGACACATACTTTCTCCCATAAGTTTGTCACAATCTTTATCATGGGTAAGCAGTGAGAGTAAATATGATACTGTATTTTATAGTTAAAATCACAAAAGTTGCAATAACTGTCGAACCAGAATTGTTACAATGGGGTGTTGTACTATTTTTTAAGGATTATAAGAACCATAATATATTAATTTGGATCAAAACCAGCTTTTCTCCAAAAATCAGATTTGTTTGTTGTGTTTTTTACGGGGAAATAACATAAGTTACAACAACCATATTTTTTTACGGAAATGGGATTTGTACCATTTTGTTCAGAATTTAAAGGACAATTACATACTAGATTTTTAAGAAAATCGTTCGGGCCATTTTCGAGAAAACCATATTTTTCCGTTATTTTATGGAGTTTTCCATTATAATTCAAAATGTAAAAAAATTTAAGAACTTTTAAAATGTTAATGACCGTAACATACTAAGTGAAATCAAAACAGGTTTTTTTTCTAAAATCCTATTTTTTGTTTTTTTATGGGGAAATAACATAATTTACAATAACTTTTGAACCGAAATCTTAACAGAAATGGGATTTGTACCATTTTGTTCAGAACTTAAAGGGCTACAACATACTAAATGTTTCTCAAAATCGTTTTGGGCCAATTTTGAGAAAATCAGATTTTTCCGTTATTTTATGGGTGTTTATAGGAAAATCAACATTAAAAATCAAAATTTCAAAAAAAATAAAAAAGTACTTGGAGATTGGTGCTATGGATAAAAAAGTACACACAAAATTTCATTGAAATCGGACCACAGGTGTAGTCCCTAGCGCTGTACTACACACACACACACACACACAGACAGCACTTCGAAAATCATTTTTTTGTTCGAAAACGGATATATCCACTCAAAACTCAAACTCGAAAATTTGGACGAAAACAATACTTTCTCCATATAGTATGGTATAGGGGGAGAAAGTAAAAATACTATTTATCTTAGACAATTAAAAATGTCTTATGGATTAATCGTAGCGCCTTCATTACAGTAAAGCTAATACTACGCATTCAGAATTGCAAATTTATTGCATTGCCTTATTTGACGGCGTCGCGTAATTAAATGCAAAGTTGAATTTATTCCCTGCTCGCTTTCTTCCCATATTTTAATTTCAATACATTAAAAAAGTAAATGTACAAGGATGTAAATTAGTTGAAATTGCTGCTTCAACACATTTTTGAAGGCTCTACAATATAACTGTAGTAGGCTAATTGGCAATATACAGAAATTTGAATATTTGTATACGGAGTACTGTAATTTACTTCTCAGTGGAGTAAAGGCATTATTCAATTTACCAACAGATTAAATCAATAAAATACAAAGGAGTCTATAATCTGTTTGAACTAGTGAGTGTATGGAATATCCAAGGGACATATTTGGTTCTTTAATCATTTTCTATACATAATGGTATATTAATTATCATAATACCACAGAGTACTGTAAAATAATGTTCCAAAAACTACACTGACTTCTCTTAACATTGATATTTACATAATACACCGCCGAAGCAAACCTGCAGACTAAGCGAATTTCTATTTGCCTGATTGGATTTACACTAAAATACCTCCTTAAAAATGTCATATTTATTCCCTATTTAAATAGAATTAGTTTAACAGAATTAGGATTTAATAAAATTAGGTATGTTGCAACAGGGAGGGTAAAAAGTGGTTTTTTTTATGTTTTTAAGTTAGTAAGAAGCATAATATAGTTTCAAAAATTCGATCAAAATATGTTCATGAAAAACCAAACTACAACAGTTGACTTTATTCTCCATAAGGTTTTATTTCTACAAATTGGTTTGGAAAGAAATTGTGAAATTTTGTGTTTTAGGGTCAAAAATAAGAAAAACCTATGTTTACCCCTTAAATCCTTGTTCCCGTTGTCCGATCATGCTGGTTCCCGAACTCGTTCGAATAAACGTAGGTAGGCTAACGGACACACAAAAAAGTCAATCGGTCTTGGGTCCAGGTCTTATCATGAGTACTACGGTAATAGCTTATTCCCTATATGGGAAATTCGCTAAAATGAGGTTAAATATTATGATGAAAGGTATCGATATAATAAACTATTTATATTATGATTTAATTTCTTGTAAATGCGTCGCAATGCCTTGAAGCATTTATATAAATAAATATATATTTGTTTAATTTCTTATTTCAATAATTGACACTGGGCATAGCTAAAAAAAATTAAACTCCAACAAAAAATTACATATCTGTATGTAATTACAAGTATTTTAGAACTCACCCTAATTATGAGGGGGAAGTGCTCTGTAAAGATTAATTTTACACTAAGCTATTAGTAACATAATATCTTCCTCTTCATAAGAAATTGTTTTTATGATATCAAAGCAAGAGGCGCATGGATATAAATATTAAGATTTAAAAAAACGCATTCTATATATTACAATTTTATACGGTTGGTTATCTATTAACTAATCCATATCGATAAAATAAAAATAAAATAATACTTTCACTAAATATGGGGTAGTTATGCTCTCAACTCCAATATTACGTATAATATTGATTTACGTATAATATTGATATTAATTTACGTTTATATTACGTAAATTATTCTATGTTGAGCGTTGTCTCATATTTTGTAACCAGTCCCAGTAATACCAAGGTATTTTTAAACGTCTCCTTATATAATTGACAAGTTTATTTCAAGCATCACAACTGACTCTATTACATAAAAAAAACAGCTCTGTCTTTTACATTACATAAAAAGGTCTCTGTTACATATTGACAAGTATATTTTCCCTCTAACTCATAGTTTGTGTATGATGAGGGTTGGGGGCACAGCGTTTCCGTAGGCAGTCTAAAAATGAAAACTTATTTGATTGCAGATAATATTTTATGATACAAAATGTTTTTGTAATTGAAAAAATTGCCTTAATTTAAGAAACGTATAATACCATACTTACTCGTCAAGTAAAAAACATTCAATTTATTTAAAAGAATTACCTTTAAGTCAATTATAAGTGCAAATATACTAAAAAAGATAGGAAATTATTTTTATAGAATTTGTATGCTAAATATAAGATTGCTTGTATGGAAATAGTAATGCTTGTATTATTTGTGTAAGTTGTCCTAGATTGCAATCAATTGTCTAAGAATATAGTACATATGTAAAGAAATGGATTCAAGCAATGATGAAATAATGTTAAGCATTTTCTTGTTGAAATATTGGTCTATAGTTTTAAACAACTTAAGCTTGTAGGCTATTTTAAATTGACAAGTTTCCAATTGCATAATGGTTTAAGCATTTCGATTAACCAATTATTGTTTAAAATTTTTTCAGAGTTTGTTTAGGTGCTCGTTTTGACTAAGGTAACTTAAACATTAATTTAGATAATTTCAATTGTTGTTGCTATTTTATTTAGATTTCCAAAGACACGTTTTCAGTAAATTTTTATTAGCATTATATTGGATGAGGTTTATAATTGTAATGTTAAAAAACTAATTTATGAACATTCGAAAGATACTTGTTGGCTTCGGAAAACTGAACACATTTATAAGTATAGGGTACCCTTCGTTTTTTCTAACGGAAAATTAAATTGGCTTCCCAAAGAATTATATTAATTTATTTAATAACTATATTTTTAAACACTATTCAGCAATTTCTGAATTACCTGCAAACCGATTTGAGTGGATGATGTCATTTTTGTGTCTATATTAATTTTGCATAAGAATAATTGAAAACGATTGAAGATCAATAGTAAAAATTCCATTGTAAATTCAAAAAGTGAAAATGTTGGTCCATTATAAATCTCAATTAGTTTAAACATTGATTAATCTCATACAACTGAACGCCTGCATTTAAAATACACCACTGCAATGTCTTTGTGTACCATATTTGCATTGACTTTTTTAAGGCGCGCTTTTAAACACAAGAAACTGTTTCTGTAGTATCTAATAACAAAACTGATTCATAAGGTTGTATTTTTTCTGCATTCCTTTTATGTTAAATGTTTAGTTTACATACATTTTTAAATGATAAAAAGTAAACTGTACTATAGCTTAATATCTAGCTATTTAATGCCCTTGTATGTTTACAGTTGACAAAAAAGTAGTTATTCGATATCAAAAAAGATTATAATATTATTATTTTACAATTTTAACTTCCTGAAACTAAAATTAAATCAGTGTAAATTCAAAAAGCGCCTTTAGAAATTTATGTAAAACATGTAAAAATGAAAATAAATTGAACGCTTATGACAACGGTTCACTACAATATTGCAATAGTGAATTAAAATATTCCTAAAACATTACTATTATTACTGACGTATAGATAATGGAGTTGTTTGTATACTATACTACGTAACTTGTGTGGTTCAAGTCATGTTTGTCTTATGTGGTCCTTTTGCATGTTAAGTCATGTTTTGTTTATATGAAATTTGACATCACACTAGAGTGAAACAGCTGTTTTAAGTTCATACATATGTTTCGGGAGTAAAGCAGCTCTTTTGGTCACTAGGGGATAAATTGCAAGGTAGATTCAAGGGCATGTACATTTTTCTATAGTGTCCTAGGGATGAAATATACTCGCTAAACTGCTGTGAAATTACCTGTTTTTGTTACACGTTTATCAAATGTGAAATTGTTTACTACGGAAAAAGAATGTTTATTATCTTTTTGGATTTTTTCGACGTAAGCAAATGATTTGTTATTGTTTTGAACTGTTTCAATTTGTAACAACAAAAATGGGTTTAGCCTAAAAAATAAAAATGCTATGAGTTATTTAATGTTACCAACTATGTTAAAGAAATATCCAATGTCTGTTTTAGTTAAGAAAATAATTAGTTTTTGTAGTGAAGCGTAAGGTAACGTTCACAAAACGAGTGAAAGTGCCATATTTCTCGACTATATTTAAAGTGCTCAAAAAATCTCACACTTCAAACATTTGGTATAAAAAATGACTCACTTTCTACTCTTGTTATGAAATCTACTATTTCCTATCTGCAATTAAATTTAAAGCTCCACATAAGTTTTATAAGTACTGCTAGTATAATAAAACTTATATACAATATATATAGTATTATAACTTATTATACAAGTACAGTAGAACAACCCCCTCTACATAAATACTTATTATGATTACGTAACCAATATTTTTGCATCACCTAGTCTCGGTTTTGTCTACACACCGACTACTGTAGTTTGTCCAATTTTAGACACAAGTAACGAAATATCCGCATTGTCTCCCAGCTGTTTACCATTCCTAGACAATGACGTATTGTTTACCAGCGATCATATGACTCTCTGGCCGTCGCGTTGCCGCCGACTTGTTTTTGGCGGCAACGAGCGAAAATAACCGCAAATAACCCTCACGTGACTTTGTTTGTGTTTATCAGCTGTTACGTGAATCTTCGCATGTAGGCAAGTAGGTAACATCAAGAGTTGCGTTTGACAATCATAAATTGTTTGCGTCAAATAATGTTTACAGTGAACCTTATTCATATGATCTAAGCTAAACCCATTTATTACCAACCATAACATTGAAAACAAACCTTCACTTGAACCAAGCCAGATTGGACTATTGTGTAGAAAGCAATTCGCTTTGAAGTAACAATAAATGACCTTTCAATGAACAGATCAATTGAAAGGACGTCGCCAATAATAAAGCCATCGACATAGACGGTTGGCAAATGCTGAGCTAATGGAGTCCTCATTGCTACTTGGATTACTCCTGGAGTATCAAATGGCATTGCAGATTGCTATCTTTTGACTTCTGGCCTAAGTCCCACTATCAACTTCAAATAATAATAAGTCGTAATAATATAATAATAATAAGTGGTTAAAATAAGTGGTTAAAAGTATACATCCGATTCCAGTGAGAAAGTTGTAGCAAGTTTTGTAAAAAGTAAAGTATTTTGAGCCAACGACATGACGCTGTGTAAATTACTGTACTTTGTAAATTTTGCCCATCGAATAATCTAATTTTTTTTAAAGTAAACTTTAAAATAAAAGCTATTGTGGGTTCATATTTTATGTTAAATTAACTATTACACGAACAAAAGCTAAAGGAGAAAATATAGTTTTAGATTGTAACGCATTCTGATAGGTGCATTCAATATTTTTTTTGTTTCAATAATGTAACAGCTGGTATTTATAGATGGCATGTCTACTTAGTATTTATAAATCAACACTGTTATTGAAATCGACCTTGATATTATTCGTGATTAATATCGTATAAGTATTTTTTATAACCGATGTTTTATCGAATATTATGTAATAAGCTATAATAGTTGTCAAGAATACTACTATCTAATATATAAAATTCTCGTGTCACAGTGTTTGTCTGCAAACTCCTCCGGAACGACTTCACCGATCGTTATGAAATTTGGTGTGTAAATTCTGTAGGTATGCGAATCGGACGTAAACTATTTCCCGTTTCGAAATTCTTAAAAGGGCTCCGCCCCAGTGGCTCTGGAGTTTCCCATGTTAACCTTATGAGAAATGGAATTAATGAATCTTAACAGCTGTTTCAATTAAACAAGTTGGTTCTGTTCTATGATGTTCAATAGCATTAAAGTTACAAGGATTACCAACAGGGTGCAGCACTATTATTTCTTTTACATTTATGACAACAGCTAATTTGCAACCAAAAGGTGAGTGAGCGTAGCGAACGAACTTCAACCTGGAGGCGAGTTAGCGTAGCGAACGAGCTAACCTGAAGGCAAGTGAGCGCAGCGAACGAGCTCCAACCTAAAGGTAAGTGAGCGTAGCGAACGAGCTCCAACCCAAAGGTGAGTGAGCGTAGCGAACGAACTTCAACCTGGAGGCGAGTTAGCGTAGCGAACGAGCTAACCTGAAGGCAAGTGAGCGCAGCGAACGAGCTCCAACCTAAAGGTGAGTGAGCGTAGCGAACGAGCTCCAACCCAAAGGTGAGTGAGCGTAGCGAACAAACTTCAACCAGGACGTGATTGAGCGATGCGAACGAGATCATCTTGAAAATTAAACGTAACGGTACTTTCTTTCCATCGGTCTGTCTTAGGGGAAACCTATAACTTCGGCGATACGAAGTTCGCCGGGTCAGCTAGTAATACTATAATAGTTTGTCAGTCACTTACTAGCAACCATAAAGTCCTCCAGTGTACCTTCCAAATCGATCCTAAATCATTTTTATTTCATCTCTATTTTTTTTTTTTTTTTTTTTTTTTTTTTATCAAAATATACTGTACGACTCTCTTCCACACACAGAAGTATTTCTTCTTTGTGGAAGAAATTTCGATAAGACTCATTTTAAAAGCGTTTTCAGAAAATTGTTATACTGTATATTTAAACATAACAAAAATATTGTAGTCACTTGTAATCACTATTGTACATATTTAAAATGATTTATTTTGTAAATATTTTTTGCGAAATATATAATATTTTTATTTTTATTTATTTTTTTTACTGCTTTCTATTTGAATTTTCAGCAAAACTAATTTGAACATTACAACATTATACAATTTTTTATTGGGTGACAAAAGTGTGTTTGTAAAACACATTCTAATGGGTTTCATCACAGATAGGAGTGAAAATATTCAATATTCCCTTGCCTGTGGTTTCGTCAACAGATTTGTTATGGGTCGACGGTGTCATTTTGTAGATCTCATCACTGCACAAAGGACACAATTTTTAAAATTGTCTTTGCATATGTATTGCTGGAATTTTCAACTCTCTCACCATAATATAAAGTGAATTCAAAATAGGCTAATAGATGGTATTTTAAAAATATTTAACGAAGATGACATGTTAAGCAGAAACAAGTAGAACGATCGTGAGAACACAACAAACAACAAGATTTATATACAGTCCATTCGTATTTTTAGCTAAACTATCTCATCACAATTTAAAATTAATTAATTACATTTTAATTAAGTTATTCTATGATTAAACACCCACTAAACTCAGGTACAGTCCTTCAAAATATAATTTAGGTAGAAATTTAATTTTTTTGCTCTTTAAATTAAAATATTTCTATTATCTGTTGATAATGTGAATTTCATGACGAACAAAACACAACCTTGATTTTTAAATTTGGATAAGTCATCATAACTCATTCATTAGTTAATCACCGAAAGTATGAAAGAAAGTAGTAAAAAGGAAAGGAATGTGATAATCAGGCGCTAGTAAAGATAAGCAGCGATAATCAAGGTCGCGTCGCAACCTTCTCAAGGGCATTCACCTCCGCCCTTTAATGTTTAAATGCCAGGTGTGCGGCGGGTTGCAGCACTGTATGGAAGGCGCACGTCCTGCATTCTATAGAAATAATTGACTTGTACAATTGTTTTTAAAAGTAGGCCTAGTATCATAATTTGTATATTTTTATTACATTCTCTATTACAAAAATGTTTTATATACATGGTGTACAAACATATGTTTAATTATTGTATCGCGCAGTAAAATATTTGCTACGTTTGTAGAAGCACAGAATTTTTCAAAATTTAATTTCCTCTAAGCATGAATTACGTAAATTGTTATTTGGATTTAATTATAACTTAAATTAAATTGAGGTGCATCTTGTGTTTAAAAATGAACAATTGAATATTCGTAACAAAAAAAACGTGTATTGGTACACCCATGTTTAAAATGTTTGTAACCAATATGGAAAAACTTACATACAGTAAGCAAACTTTTACATGTCACAACATATTCTTTAAGGTTAATCCATCCTTTTAGTTGAATTAGTTATGTCCCATTATATAACCCATCAAATCTTTTAGCAATCGTTTCTAAATCTATTTCTCATCCCTATAATTTATATGGATTCAAAACTTATGAATAGTGTAAGTAAATACAGAGGTTCCACGAATGTAGTCACCACTGTTATGCAATGGCTGGTCTCGATGCCAATGTAACAATTAATCACAACTGGTTATGTCTAGATCAAACTGACAATTGATTCTCTGCGACGAAGTATTTGCGATTAAGAGGAATTAATTAAAATATTGCGTGTAATTTAACTGGTTAATCCAACTGCGTACTTGTCTCTTTGAGTTGGAACCATTTTAGAACTGGATTGTGTAAATGTATGACGTAATAAAAGTGGACTGACTTTAAATAATGAATGAGTTTTTTGTCACGATTTAATTTAAAAGGCAAACGCAGATGCTTACCAACAATAAACCACGAACATTCATAGTTCAATTCGAAAACCTTCAGCATCGTTCCTTTTTTGACTTGTAGTTTTCTCAGTTAATGAAGTATCATTATTCAAGTATTTGGATTATTTCATTTAGTCTCTCTGAAATTATGTTGAAATGCAGCATATAGTAAGCAAGCAAATAAAATACATTAAGTAATAGTAGTTTACGCAACGATTGCGTTAAGTGAGTCTTTACGACACGAGCAGAAAATTTAAGGCACGAGCCTTGGCGAGTGCCTTAAAAACTTCTACGAGTGGCGTAAAGACTATTAACGCGAGTTGCGTACACTACTTTACCTACGACCGTTTTTTAATTACTATCAATCTGGATTTAATTACTAACAATCACTAATGATAACTTTTTAGAGAGGTTATGTTTTCGTGTAACTTAGGGCCGCTTTCCCCAAATCAAGTTTAACTCTGATCGCGGTTTAAACTCTATTTTAACCTCAGATTCGCTTTCCCCAAAATAATTTCTCCGTTTAAACTAGGTTTAAGTTAACCCTAGGGGTGAGGCTGGTTTAACTGGCGATCCGTGGGTTAACCCAGGAGAGAAGAATAATAGCTTGATTTTGATTGGCTCTTGGCTGACTTGTTACGTTCGGCAGACGGCAATGGCAAATATCCTTGTTTGACATTCGTTAAACGTTAAACATAACCTAAAATAAATTGAACTGGAAATAAATTAAAAATAACAAACCAGAACCTATGTAGACAATTAATTGATGACTATTTCAAATTTAAAGATATAAGGCTACAGATATACAGTAATGGTTTTAAGGTTTTTAAATGCGTAGAGTAGGCCTAAATTATTATATTTTCGGTAGGTAGTATCGTAGTTGTGTACAATCGATAGGTTACCTTGTCCACAGCAACGCAACAGTGGTTGGAAAGTTTGCTCATAAGAAGCCTTTTGGTTTGATTTTATTTTAACACGAGTCTTATATTACACAAAAGTAAATATTAAACATTCGGGCCTTACCACTAGTCTATTATTATCATGTGTAAATTAACAACTACTGCAGTACGCCTAAAATTAAATTTAGTTTAGAAACATCGAACGTGTCTAATGCTGAGTAGCCTAGGCCTGAGGTCCGTGAAGTTGGCGTACCCATATTAGCGTATCCACTTTTGATCATACCAATCGTTAGTTCATCGTTAGTTCTCGATAGTTCCCAAATTTTTTCGTTAGTTCTCAAAAAATAAAAAAGTTATAGCCGATTATAAGTGGGTACGCTAACTTCACATTCCGGGTTCTAGCACGCGCCGTTTTCTGAGGAGAAATGTTTACATCTATATACCAATCGTTAGTTCTTCGTTAGTCCTCGATAGTTCCCAAATTTTTTCGTTAGTTCTCAAAAAATAAAAAAGTTATGAGGCATACAAAGTGGGTACGCTAACTTCACAATTGTACAATTTCCAGCGGGAACAGTTTTTTTACTATAAATGCCTATATCTATATACCAATCGTTAGTTCTTCGTTAGTTCTCGATAGTTCTCCAAAATTAACGTTAGTTCTCAAAAAATAAAAAAGTTACGAGGCATAAAAAGTGGGTACGCCAACTTCACAGTTATAGAATTTCCAGCGGGCACAGTTTTTTTACTATAAATGACTATATCTATATACCAACCGTTAGTTCTTCGTTAGTTCTCGATAGTTCTCCAATATTTACATTAGTTCTCAAAAAATAAAAAAGTTAAGAGGCATACAAAGTGGGTACGCCAACTTCACAATTATAGAATTTCCAGCGGGCACAGTTTTTTTTACTATAAATACCTATATATATATATACCAATCGTTAGTTCTTCGTTAGTTCTCAATAGTTCTCCAATATTAACGTTAGTTCTCAAAAAATAAAAAAGTTAAGAGGCATACAAAGTGGGTACGCTAACTTCACAAATGTACAATTTCCAGCGGGAACAGTTTTTTTTACTATAAATGCCTATATCTATATACCAATCGTTAGTTCTTCGTTAGTTCTCGATAGTTCTCCAAAATTAACGTTAGTTCTCAAAAAATAAAAAAGTTACGAAGCATAAAAAGTGGGTACGCCAACTTCACAGTTATAGAATTTCCAGCGGGCACAGTTTTTTTACTATAAATACCTATATCTATATACCAATCGTTAGTTCTTCGTTAGTTCTCGATAGTTCTCCAATATTAACGTTAGTTCTCAAAAAATAAAAAAGTTAAGAGGCATACAAAGTGGGTACGCTAACTTCACAAATGTACAATTTCCAGCGGGAACAGTTTTTTACTATAAATGCCTATATCTATATACCAATCGTTAGTTCTTCGTTAGTTCTCGATAGTTCTCCAAAATTAACGTTAGTTCTCAAAAAATAAAAAAGTTACGTAAAAAGTGGGTACGCCAACTTCACAACTATAGAATTTCCAGTGGACACAGTATTCTGACTATAAATGCCCAAGATCTATATACCAATCTTTAGTTCTTCGTTAGCTCTGGATAGTTCTCAAAAACGTACACTCAACTATTCTTTCAAACATTCACAGCACCGTTCTTAAACAGTTTAGAAATACGTTTAAAATTAAATGTGTTGGATTATTAATATATACCGAAAATAAATATTTTTATCTTATGATAAATTAGTTATATTAAAATAATTAATTAAAATTTAGTTTAATGATTTGCAAAAAGGAGGTTTTATTCAAGTTCCATGCCTATAGCCAGCTCCAGACTGTACCCACGCTCGCAAGTAGTATGACAGCAAATGCTCGTGCTCGAGTTTTCCATTCATTGCCGGTATTTTTGCACACATCAAAGTGAACGAATATTTTTGCCATTCCCGAAACGAACAGTTGTTAGGAAAACAACACATGTGTGCAGACGTTAAATCGGCGAATAGCAAGACAGCTAGATCGTCGATTGGCAAATATGTCGTGTTTTGGGAGTGGCGCATGTCTGGAGACAGCTTATTTTGTTGACGGAAGAACTTGGAATGGCGTTTGACACGGCTTAGGAAAAGTTGAAAATCACTCTATTCTAGTAATATAGGAGTTTCAATATCTAAATTCATAACAAACTCTCCATATAATAAACATTTTAAAATACTTTTAGATTTACATATGATAATTTGATTGATGATTTTATATAATATTAAATCCTAAAGGAAAGCAGGAAATGTGCAACGAATTAACGAAATGTAAGTTAAGTTTGAAATGTGTATGTTAAATTTAACGTACTTAATTGGTCTTCAGTAGTTGATTGAAACTTGTATAATTGTGAAGTCAGCGTACTCACTTTTTATGCCTCGTAACTTTTTAATTTTTTGAGAACTAACGTAAATATTGGAGAACTATCGAGAACTAACGAAGAACTAACGATTGGTATATAGATATAGGCATTTATAGTAAAAAAACTGTTCCCGCTGGAAATTGTACAATTGTGAAGTTAGCGTACCCACTTTGTATGCCTCTTAACTTTTTTATTTTTTGAGAACTAACGTAAATATTGGAGAACTATCGAGAACTAACGAAGAACTAACGATTGGTATATAGATATAGGTATTTATAGTAAAAAAACTGTGCCCGCTGGAAATTCTATAATTGTGAAGTGTGCGTACCCACTTTGTATGCCTCTTACCTTTTTTATTTTTTGAGAACTAACGTAAATATTGGAGAACTATCGAGAACTAACGAAGAACTAACGATTGGTATATAGATATAGGCATTTATATTAAAAAAACTGTGCCCGCTGGAAATTCTATAACTGTGAAGTTGGCGTACCCACTTTTTATGCTTCGTAACTTTTTTATTTTTTGAGAACTAACGTTAATTTTGGAGAACTATCGAGAACTAACGAAGAACTAACGATTGGTATATAGATATAGGCATTTATAGTAAAAAAACTGTTCCCGCTGGAAATTGTACAATTGTGAAGTTAGCGTACCCACTTTGTATGCCTCATAACTTTTTTATTTTTTGAGAACTAACGAAAAAATTTGGGAACTATCGAGGACTAACGAAGAACTAACGATTGGTATATAGATGTAAACATTTCTCCTCAGAAAACGGCGCGTGCTAGAACCCGGAAGTGTGAAGTTAGCGTACCCACTTATAATCGGCTATAACTTTTTTATTTTTTGAGAACTAACGAAAAAATTTGAGAACTATCGAGAACTAACGATGAACTAACGATTGGTATGATCAAAAGTGGATACGCTAATATGGGTACGCCAACTTCACGGACCTCTAGGCCTGCTATTACAAAGGATAGGCTCTAGTTTTTAATCCACAAACATTAATTTTGCGTCTTTCCCAACATTTTATTTTCCCATGATTGTAAATGCTTTTATTTGATGCGTACAGTAGGCCTACTGTTTAATTAAGTTTGAGCTTAAATAAACACAATAAATGAAATGCTTATAAATTGGCATCAGTACAATTTATTAGCCTGCAAATAAAAATGTTTCTTTTTAATGTCAACAATTGGAGACAATGACACGAAACCTAATACAAATAACCAAAACACGAGAAAATTAATGACAGATATGTCATAGTGGGAAGTTAAACAGCTAATATTGCAGACAAAATTGCATAGCAGTGTTGCCAACATTGTTGCTTGCAAAGAAAAGCTAGGTTAAACTAAACTTTCATGACAAAATAGTGGGGAAAGCCATCCTAAGTTTAACCCACAGATTAAAGTTAACCGAGATTAAGTTAAACTTGATTTGGGGAAAGCGGCCCTTATTGTCATTGCCACTGAAAGTGATGCAACGACTTGTTGTATAATCAGCTGATTTCCTGTAATTACGTGTTTGTTAAACTTCGTCAAATATTACATTGCTAGCAGCATTCTTACCGTAAATAATATTGTATCAGGTACAATTCGGCAAATATTTCATTTATTTTTGGACTTCCACCAACTTAATTAAGAATACGCGAGTATCAACATGAACAAGTCGGATCAACAATTAAATTGGTCAACTGATCAGCTGATTAGTTGACGTTCGAAGCATTACAATTTTAATTCTTTTCTCTCAATACTTGAACCTCATTGGTCCGTTACCTGTGTGGATATGAGAAAACTATGCGGATATGAAATGAAACTATGCGGATATGAAAGTAAACAGCTGTAAAGTGAAACTTTTCAATTCTAAGAACTGGACTGAAATGGCTACTTTAAAAAACGGTCGTAGGTAAAATTTGTTTTGCCTTACTTCATACTAATGAATTATAGTCGTTTTAGTTCATTAGGATGGACTTTGACAAATAAACCATTATGTACAAACTTATGCATAAAACTTATGTAAAATTTATTTAGCGAGAAACCCTGTTAACGGGGTGGGTTCCATTCCCGTTGTCACAACAAATATTGTGTACCATATTGTCTCATGCAAAAATTTGCTTGTTACATTCCAAGGACAGGTCCATTGCGAATAGACAAATTTATGAGTATAAATTCTGCCTAAAAATATAGAATAAACGTCAAAATATCAGACCAATTAGGAAATCGAGGGAAACTATAAAATCTCTCTAAAGTTATACCTATTTTTAGAATGTTTACTGTTTACCAATTTAAACCAGGAAACTACATAGTTTATTCTCAGAAAGTAAACACTTGGTATTCAATGCCAAAAGTCATCTGAGTAAACAAGCATGTGTTAAACACAAGAGGATTGAAGAGTCATCTACTAGCATAGGGAATCGGAACGAGATAAATGGTTATGTAAACGCTTACTCATGGATACTTCGTAATCTTGAGAGGATTATTGAAACATAGTGAGTGATCTCAGGCAAAATCACTATGTATAAAACTCCTCTAACCGGAGTATCTAGATGAGATCATGTCTACTTTCAAAATTCAAAGTAATGAACGAAATTTGTCGTAAGTCAAATCAGCTGTCATTCACCGGTTAATTTATTTCCTCAATTCACAGCTGTCCAGCGAGTGGACATTGTTGAACAGCTGATCTACAATTGAGTCCTTGACTCTGTACTCTATGTGGATTACTCTATGGCGCCTTTGCACACCCTGTAGTCGTGGCAATCAGCTGATAAGGGGTCAGATGTCAATCGCTTTGATGTAACCTCTGATACCAAGATTGGAATCATGAATCAGCAATTGAGATTTTTTAAACTACGCATTTTACTGAGTATTCTACGTTGTTAAGCACTACGACTTTTGATATCTCCAACAAAAGTTTTGTTAAATATACTATCTTTGCAGATGTTGTCAAGTCTATTACAGTATAGCGACACAGTATTAAAAGTCATGTAAAATCAACATACATTTAACATACCACCGATTTTGAGTTTGTTTAGTAATATAGGTAGCCTACTGTGTTTTAAATATTTTAATATTTGGAACAAAAACACTAAGAAGAGTGTTGTAATGGGGTTTTTTCATTGTTTTAATTTTACTAATTTAATTGTTTGACGAGAACATGTTAAGCATTTTTGGACAGTATAGCTCGATTTTTTTATTATAATGTTTCAAATTTGGATTGAATTTTTCTACTTTCCTGGATAAAAACTCGTCCAAAATATTTCAAAAGTCTTCGTTATGTAAATTTGACCAAACACACGCCTAGGAAAATTACATAACACCGGTTTGTATAACCACGTTCAGATACAAAATCAAATAAACAATTTGTCATTGTTATATGTTAAACAATCAGAAAGTTAGGAAAGCCAACCAAAAGAGTTGATTTGGCAATAAAAGAGCATTACAGACTATAACAGCATGTCGACGTCTTGATTCATACAGATGTTTGTTTACATTTATTTGTGGGTCAGTGTTCCTTAAACTAGTCAGTTGTAATGGAAAATTCGTGTGTTAAAGATAATCAAGCATAACAAATTTGTTATAGCTAACTTCAGTACAATTTTATTTTTAACTCTTAAACCAACTTGTCATTTTCAAGTGTTTCATAGATGACTTGTTGAAAATCAAAATGTTTCATAGTCCTTTATAGGCACGAGAAGCCTATACCTAGAGTGAATAAAAAGTAAAGACCCACCCTCCCCCCTATAATATCTTTCTAAGTAAATATACAGAGATATCCTTTTGGTGGTCGTGCAATCTTAGTAGGAAGTTTCATTTTATGATTTTGAAATTTTTGAGTGTCGGGCAACTAAAAAGTTTTAAATGTAAACCCCCATCAAGTGACACCTTATTTTGAAGTGTTTACAAAAACTTAAAGAATGGTGAAAACCAAAGTTTGCTATATCTTCCCTATCCAAAATGGTAGCTCGTCAAATTGTATGGAAAATCAATGGAAATATAGGTTCGTAATGGTAATACATATTACAAATAAAAAGCTATGTAACACTTAAATGAATGACTATTCAAAGAATTCCACGAATATACGTTATTCAACCTTTGACCCTTTGTTTGTCTATTTCCACTCTTTAACCTCCAACCAGCAATTTTCCCCCAAGTGACATCATCCATTTCCTTTTATTTCTGTAACAATTGGTGACCTTATGAACTCTTTAATTAGTCTAGGATATGAAAACAAGGCAATAAAGTGCAAATATGTAGTCTAAAAATAGCTGATCTTTGACCCGCGTATCGGATGTGACGTAAAACAAGAGGTCGAACTAAACTTGCCTTCTTCACACCCTTGGGCTGATGGGATTGAAATAATAATTGAAAACTCTGATAAAAAGTTTGAAATTATACAAAAAAATATCTTTATTCTAATAAATCTATTTTCCTAGGTTAATGGCAAACCTCAATCTCTTGTCGTTCATATATCTTACCGATCTTACCAATCTTAGTCCGGTTTGAGTTTTGGTTGTTAGTTCCTCTGGAAAATACCGAAATCTCACAGGAAAGGACTTATGAAATGAAGGACTTCCTCCATTACAGGCAACACGATAATAATTGAATTTTACTAATTGAGACTAGACTAAACAGTGAAATATTTATGTACGTTCCCTTCAGTATAAAACAATAATAGACTATTATTTGACAAACATATTTATACAATTTCAATTGAGTTTTACTGTCTTTAGTAACTAAAATGGTATTCAAGAGAACTGATGATTTAGATTATCTAATTCGAGCATATATGCAAAGGTTGTCCATAAAACTATATATTTTGCATAACGTGTACTCATTGTGCAAAATTTCATTACAGTTATTAATATCATCATTTATTATTACTCCAATATTATCCTGTGTAAAATTAGGTGAAACACTTTAAAAGTCTAACAAAACATATATTGTTCTGTAAAATCGAGCTTCCAGTCATCATAACAATATGGTATTGAAAGCCAAAACCAAACTGTCATAGGCAAAATTGCAGTATTTCGAAGCATAACCAAAATTCCGAAAATTTACTTTTGATATATCTGGAAATGTTATCCCACATAACAAGTCCTTGAAGTGCTTTGTACTTTGAAGTACTCATTATTTGCAAATGATTATTTCAAGGTGTCGCGGCGTTTTTATGGGATTTAACAAGTATTTGCAAAAACAATAAAACACTTCAGAAACACTTACCTACATTGTAATCTCATGACATGACAACCTTTTACAATATTAGAGTATGTGTTGCACTTTATAAAAACTTCCATAAGATATTTATTGACACAGGTATCTTTTTATGACGGAAGGTTTTGTAGGAAATCCCGTAGTAAATGTCAGTTTTTAGAGATAATGAAAGATTGTGTAATTATTGAACAGCGAATTTTTCCAGTTTATATAATTTATCTTTCTATTTTTAATATTCATTTTTGCTTACGTAAATGTATGTAAATGTATATTGCTGTTTTGGCATTTCAGAGCTTTTGGCGGGGATACTGTATTTTAAATTGTAAAAAAGTGTTATAATGAACATTCAGAATAAATAATTACTAAATTATAAAAAAAACATATTCGAATTATCTAGTTGGATTTGGTAATTATTTTCCCAATTAAATACTCTTGATCTTAAAATATTTTCTAGCTCTTGGAATGAAATAATTTAATTTCACAATGCAATTTCGCAGAACCAATCTTTGTGGTGCTCCAATTAATCAAATTTAACAGATTTAAACTCTTCAGGGTGTAACAAGGTTAAAATTCAAATGTATCTTTCATTCATTATAACATAAAACATTTTATAGCTACCCAAAATACAGTGTATACAATATTGAGTTTAAAATTTGTATGTCGTCATACTGCAACGACACAGTCGGTCGAGTTAGTTCCATACAGGTCCGCTAGGTGTCTCGCGCATGTCGTTCGTGACGCCACAACGTCGACCAATGGCGGCGCAGTTCTGATCGATAACTGAAATGAATAAAACCGCGCTAGCAGTTGCTACGTTATCCAGTAGATGCGTGGCAGTTGTGAAGTGCGCTGAATTTGAATCCAACTTGATCGATTCTGTTCACTGATAGTGTTTATGATAACGTGTTATAAACATTGTCATGTATAACCTCCCCAAATAGGTGTTTCAGTGAGCTATTGTTGAAATTAACTTAGTTCGCTCCAGTGAAGTGAAGTAACTTACTCGTGCAGTAAAACATTTTCTCTTCGCCAAGGTTGCATTATCAGTAAGCATGGCTTTTATGATGCCAGTTGTGAAAAATGACTATAACATTTACAAAAACGGTCGGTCCAGAAGGAGTTCAGAGTGTTCGAATCCACAGTCCTGTCGTTCACGCAAAGTCTCGGAGTGCTCCAAGTCCGAAGGCCCAAGCCTTTCTACTTCTCCAGGCAGCGACTTCATCGTCGGCAGCCCTCACAGGTCCATCCCCATGGCAATGTCTTCGAAGTACTCCAGGAATTCCTCAAGGAACTCCCAGTCGAGTCTTCAGTCGCCGAGCAAATCGACGTCGTCGTCTCCTCCCAAAACGGCGTCAACGTCCTCCCTCAACAAGTTCCACACTAGGGTTGTTGACAAGCTGAAGAGGTCGTTGAGGATAAAGGACTCTAGAGATGGTAAGAAGCTTAAAATTAACTTAGTTAAGCTAAGTAGAGCATGCAATAGCTTTTATTTAGGCCTTAGGGGTTTTTTACACCCAATAGTAGTATATTTGCGGGTCAAATAAAACTTAGTAGTCCTACCTCTTTTTAAAAATACCTAATTTTACCTAAGCAATATTTTCCTAATGAGTTCAAAATTTTAAATCAAATTCGGGAATATCAGTTCGGCGGGCGGGAGGAATGCACGCTCTACGTCATGGAAAAGTACTGGAGAACACGGTGGGAGGGGGAGGGGCGAGGGAGCTATTGAACCATCATAGGTTAACCGGCCTAAGTTACTTCCAGCTGTTCTTATAAAATGCAGTCTGCAACTAAAAATAATTTGACTGTTGTGTTGTTGTTGACTTCAACCATACAGTACAGAAATTATTTAATTAGGTTTGATTGCCTGTCAAATTGAGATGAGGTAAAATAAAAATAATCTCTCCCCTTCATAACCAGAATTAACTATGAAAAAAACATCAGGTGCATTGCTAAATATCTTGTTCAATACCAAATTGCGTGCAAATCCTAAAATGCATATTTACCATGATTGATAACTATTAGGTACCGGTACATCACATTATTAAAAAAAAAAATATCTTCCTAGGTTTGGAAAAAATATTGATTGTTTTTATCTGTAATTACTGTCAAAAATTGGTATTGTGAGGTTTTATCGAAACATTTTTACTGACATGTAAAATTATATCCCAGCCGTAGGTAAGGCCTAACCTATATGTGCATGTGTTTGCATGTGCATGTACTGACTGTTTGTGTCTCACCAGGCCCTTTCTTGTGCCAGGGACTGATGGTTCTCGCAGGACGTCCTGAGAGGGTGCTCCGACCTCAGATGCCGAGGAAGAGCTTCTCGTTCAGCGGAAGACCGCCACTCCAGTGCTAGTGCCGGCTTCTCGCCGTCGAGACGACCCAGAGCCCCGTGTTGCGAGTTCCTACCCCGGCACCACATCCTTTTGGCGCTGGTGATAGTGAAGTGACATTGACACGGAGTTCTTTCGGACCTAGTGAATTATTTATTTTGTGTAGTGTTTTATAAGCCTTGACTCCTTTAAGGAGGTAAGTCAGTTTAAGTTTCCTGTAAAGCTAAGAGTCTACTTTTGTTAATTAGTAACATGTAAGCCATTTGAGTTTAGGATGTATTTAGGTAAAGTAAGTGCAATATTGTGGAAAAAGTTGACAGTGCTTGTTCTAACATTCCATTATTTAACGAGGCGTAAATTGCAGCATGTTTTTTGCTCAGGGTTACGGTAATCTAGTTCAATTCCTAAAGGTATAGTCCTAGGGCTGAAAGAAAACTGTTACCTATCTTGAAAGTACTGATTGAGGATTTAAACACATCACTCAAATGTTTAATTAATATCAAGTAGGCCCATTCCATCTATTTATTATGTTATTTATTCTCTTACATCTTTAAATTTACATAACTTATTATTTATTTAGCAAATACTTTAAATTTACAAATAAGTTCATAAGTAGACAGGCCTACAGCAAATCACGTGTTGGATTTCTTCTGCTCTCTATTTTTCCAAGCTTTTCCATTGTTTGAAAAGGTTGTTGGTTAGTTCGTCTAACGTAAAAATTTACAAAACATGTTTCTGCTTATTTAAGTTGGACGTTGAACAATCATATTTAATACCGACTATACAACTAGCAACTAAATTAGTTCAATAACTAAATGCAAACCCCTTATTTTTTAGATTAAGTTTAATTGAGTGAGAGTAAACAACTTGCGTCTTACACACGCTTGAGTCCTGAATGTAAGCCAAAAATATTGTAGGTATATACTGAAAGTAAACCCTTATTTATGTACCTTACCTTGTTAAGAACGAATGTTCTCTCGGAATGACTGAGTTAGGTTAAGTTAAAACAGGTTCATAAGTTAGTACTTAAGATAAGTAGAAGCTTTATTCAAGTTCCACAGTATTTATGACTAGGTTAATTATGGCAATGTAGTTGTTTAATCCGGTTCCCTTATGTTTTCTCGCTCAGATTCTGGTTTTCCTTGTGCTCATGATTAATTGCCTTAGTTCGGAGGTCAATGAACCGAAGCCACTGTTCTATTTGCTCTGGTATTGCAGATAGCTTGATTGATGTTAACGGGTACCTGTTTCTAGTGATTGTTGATGCTAGGTAGCCTTTTATGTTACCTGACGATTGTGGGATGAAGACTGTGATAAGCAGGTTTAGGAATAGGTGCTCTGTTTTTGTAAAATTAAATTTTTTGCAACCACATCGAAGTAGTCTACAGCTCAAAAGTTGCTAGCCTGAATAAATATTTTTTGTACTTCTCGTATTCAATTTACTTTGTAGCCATGGATCATAGAACCTACAGTGTGTTACATAACTTACACATGAACAATCGCTTCTATCCTGATGTGGCAAAAGATTTAATTTATGCATACGTAATTTAACCAATGTATTGGCCTTCATAGTGAAATAGATGTTGTGCTGTGAATACTGTATACAAATGTACAGCGTTGCTGTTTATTTACACGTAATTTACAGTGATGCATTATTTTGTATAGATTTGATTCTCAATGCTCGGTGTAAATACAAGAAACAAACGGTAAATTCTTAAGTAACTTTCTAGCTCCCCGTCATTTTTTACAGTTATGTTTAATAGGCTACTCCCTTTTTTCTTGCCAGTAGATTTTTTAGCCAGTGGATCACACATTCCCCCCTATTTTAGGACCATAAGTTATTTAAACAATTAATTTAAGTTCATTATTTGGTATTTAGTTATTATTTTTTACCAAGTAAGACCTATTTTGTTAGCCAACTTTTGGTAAATAAATAAGTTTTTATAATTTAATGGCTGTGTTATAAATTGCCCTTGTACTATCCATTCAATCAAACTATTAAAATGAAGAAATATCACTTATAATACATACAAAAAAATAACTTTATCCTACTTATCAGACAAAGAAAGGCTAAGGATATTAGCAAGGTATTAATTCTTTATCAGTAAGGCTTCACCTCTTCAATTTTATTTTTATGAAACCTGGATTTTCAAACAGTAATTTAATGGCCATCTTTTGTTTAAATATATGGACTGTTTCCAGGTTATAAGTTTTTACAGTATTTTAAAATGTAAATGAAGTAAATTATGTGATCAACAACAAATCAAATTAAACCCAAACAGATATCAAATTTAAAAAATGATCACTGACTAATCAAATGAAATTTTATTTTTGCATTCATTAACTGGTAGACCTTGGTACAGGCCTGCTTTCTACTAGCCCTTACTACTTTTAAATCATATTCAGTGTAATATAAAATCGTTAATTAATCTTCTAATTGATTTAAAATTTTCTAAAAAGGACCAAATATTGTCTCCATGTTAAAATAACAAACTTGGTAGCTTCCAATAATAAACAGAGAGAACATACACAATACACATGTCGAACTATCTAGACTCACTTTCAGATGATACAAGTTAAAAATACAAAGATAACAGTGCTTGAAATAACTACCAACAGTGCTCCAATGTCAATTGATAACCTCAAACAGAATATCACTGTTATGTGCCTGTAATGCTGTAATAGTGATATGAGTTATCTACGAGGACTGAACTGGCGGCGCCTAGAAGTAGGGTGAAAGGTTGACTTGTATCTTTTGATCTTAAACTTTAACCCTAAAGCTGTGCGGGTGAAAAATAAATTAATTGAATGGGATGCCAGTTCGGTGTGCATATTAACCCAAATATGAGTTAAAATGGAGTGATGCAATCTTTAGCTTTACGGCTGAGATCAGCTGTTTCAGTATAGGATCATGTTTTAGCCCGTTAAATCAAGGACACCTGGGTCTAGTTTCTAACCATCAAAAAGCTACTGACTTTTCTCAGGATCGAACCGGCGACCTTTTGATTGTTGGTCGAGCACTGTAACTAGCCAGTGCCCAGTATGTCTGTAACAATCACAGAAAATAGAACCCAAAGGTAACAATTCACTGATGAGCAAATAGTGTAATTTTTAACAGCCAATGCTTTTCCTAAAAGGTTTTTAAAGATTCTAAGACAAAAATAAATGCCGTAACAATTAAATTGTTTTGAGATCATGGCTAATGCTGCAAAAATCAGACAATAATTATTAGACAGTTAGTTAGTTATGTATCATTTTTAAGTGTACGTACTTGTTTTTTTTTTTTTTTTTTTGTTTTTTTTTTTTAGAAAAACTGAAAACTAAGTGTATTACTTATAGAGTAAATGTGAATATTTATTTTCAGTATACCAACAGGACCTAGTAGAGCAAGTTAAATTCCAGTTGAATTCTCCCCCTCGAACTTTTGTAATATCTTACACTTCGCATATTTTATTCAAAGTTTTAGTGTGATTTGTTTATTGGTTTTATAGCCACGTTTTTAACTGTACCTCACCGATATTTTGCAATGAAGTAATTTTTAGTGCAACTGCTGAAATAGCTTATTTACAATAATTGTTTTCTATACTTTTGGAACTATACAGGTTTTTTCCATGTACAAGTAACACTTTTTTATCAAATATACAAAAATACTTCCAACTTGTCAACTGGAATCATTAAAGAATTATATTGTGTTAAAAACTTATCTACACAGTTTTAGGTCTAATCAGATTAACCAAATTATTATGTCGACACCAGAAAAGGATGAAGGGTTGAATTGTTCAAACAGTTCGTTTAAAATATGCATTTACTCCAAAATTAAGCAAATGTGGAGTTCAAAGAAAAATGTTCACAATTGCCAAATGTTTTTATTCTAAATTGTGAAACCCTCAAATTACTATAGAATCTGAAAATAACTTAGATAAGCTGGCTGAGGATATTTTCAGGATATCAGACGAGAATGAAACTGTAAGGACTTTATCGAGCCAGCTCAACAAAGACCTTCGTAGGTCAAAGGGCATCAGATGACGTAAAGACACTGAATGTAATCCTACTGTAAGTAAGCTTACAAAGCATTCAAATATGTAACGTTATACCTTTTAGGATGTAGTATCATTACTCATTGCAATTTAGTAATGTTTAAGTAATGTTTTTGGTGCGCAAAATATGTCGTAGGTTGGTTCTACTATTTAAAAGTATGGTAATATACATTCATATTATAAGCTTGACAAGTTCAAAGTAAGATCAAATACAGTGAAGAACGTATTTTTAACGTCACCAGTTCACTTGACTATTTTAAACCTCTCTTTTTGGTAAAGATTTCAGTAATTTAGTCTGTGATCCTGTATTGACCTTTGAGCTTTAAAATTAAAATACATCAACTTCTCAATACTCTTAGCACATTTTAAACTGTTAATTTTACCAATAAAAGTGTTTATGAGATGCGAAAACCAACAATTTCAATTTGAGTTAGTTCAAGAAACGTTCTAAACAATTGAGAAAGTAAAAATAAAATCGTAACGATCTAATTTAGAACATCGCCAACCATGTGATTGGAAGATTAACTGTTATTACTTTTACGCCCTTGTATGACATATTGGCCTTTTGTATAGAGGGCCAAAATCAAAATTTGTGCATTGACGTCAATGGACACTCACTGCATTATTGGCCAATCAGAGAACGCCTTAGTCCACTATTCTAGTCCCATTTCATAACCTTTCAAACCCCCATTAACACGTTCGCTACTGAGCGTCGCATATATGCGACGCCACGGTCATTGCCACAGACCGAGGTATACATTTGAATCTTACACATAGACCGACTGTCACTTGGATAACAGTACAGACCACGGGCGAAAACCTGTAAAACAGTGATCATTTACATTGTAATACGCTACAATTGTGTTTGTAAATAAATTATTCCTGTTTATTTGTATTTTTTATAACCTTTTGTAATGTCGCATATTTGCGACGCTCGGTCTACAGCGAAGACAATAGTGAAAATTATCATATTTTTCTTGAAATAGACTAAACGTCGCATATATGCGACAGTTCATTTTTATGTGTTTTAAGGTGAAAGTAAGTAAATAAATAAACAGATTATTCAAGAACAGTTTATAACTGAACAAATATAAAAGCTACATAGGATAATGCAGCATACATACTGCATACATACATACAGTGATGCAGAAAAGTAAAGACCAGTTTTTCCAACTATTGTATGACGTCACCAATCATCATATCCACAGACCAAGCGACGCAGTTGTGCGTCAGACATCTCTGTAGACCACTGCAGGGAATTCAGTGCCTTCAAATAGACCACTACAAAGATATAAGCATTTTAATAACATTAGAACCCCGACGCAAATATGCGTCGGCAGTCTATTTTAATGTGACTAGCCGTCGCATATATGCGACAGCAGTCTATGGGTGGAAACCGGCCGTCGCATATGTGCGTCGCTGGTCCATGTGAATGGAAAATTTCGTACTATTGCAGTAGCGAACGTGTTAACTGTTGATAAGAATCTGGTTGGGATCAATTGTGATTGTTGTTCAAATAATACAACAGACACTGAGCAACATTTAAAATAAAGTGCTGTATATTACAAAACTGGGATTATGTTTTAGGGATCCAGTTGTACGAGTATGTTTTAGGGATCTAGTCGTATGAGTATGTTTTAGGGATATATTCGTATTAGTATATTTTAGGGATCTTGCTAGTCGTAGGAGTATGCTTTAGGGATCTGGTCGTACAAGTATGTTTTAGGGATATAGTCGTAATCGTATGGTTATGTTTTAGGGATCTAGTCGTAGAAGTATATTTTACGGATATAGTCAAATGAGTATGTCTTAGGCCTTTAGGGATCTAGTCGTACGAGTATGTTTTATGGATATAGTCGTACGAGTATGTTTTAGGGATCTATAATCGTACGAGTATGTTTTAGGGATATAGTTCGTATGGGTATGTTTTAGGGATATAGTCGTGATCTAGTCGTACAAGTATGTTTTAGGGATCTAGTCGTACAAGTATGTTTTACAGATCTAGTAGTACAAGTATGCTTTAGGGATCTGTCGTACGAGTATCTTATAGAAATCTAGTCGTACGAGTATCTTTTAGGGATGTAGTCGTATGAGTATGTTATAGGGATGTAGTCGTACGAGTATGTTTTAGGGATCTAGTCGTACAAGTATGTTTTAGGGATCTAGTCGTAAGAGTATGTTTTGGGTATCTACGATTTATTCAATATTGCATAGTGACAAATATAGAAATCTGATTTCACAATGGTACCTTTGATGATATCTGATAAGCACAAAATATCCCAGTTCTATGTTAAACTTGTCAGTAAACTGTTAGTTTATGTTCAAAAATAAATTCCAGAGAAATAATTCCAGAATTTAACAGCGAGCTGCAGTCAGCAATTATTATTTTCTGCCGTGTCAATAGAACGACACAGATAACAAACCGTTACAAAGCCAAAGTGAGAGGACCGTATTGCAAACCACAGCAACTTTATGTCTTATTCTTGCAGCTAATTTTTCGTCATGTAGCCTATGAATATTCGGGGGAAGTAGCAATTAATTGTTTCTCGATACTCCTTGGGGTCGCTCAAGTGTTGCATCACCCTATGCAGTTTCTCTGTGGATCGAAGAGACTAGCGGAAGGCTCGATTGCAGCATAACACCTTTAGATGACTCAGTCAGTATCTGTTGACAAAGTTTATCTATGGTTTCGCCGTTCAATGAGGTAACCAGTTAGCGATACGGCCTTTTAAGGGTTCCATTACATACACCTCCCCAACTACACTATAGAAGTTAATTTATTTCGTTACACAATAAAGGTGGCAATGTACTATGCAAATATTAAAACGTTTGCTCATAGCTCCGAAAATTGCAAATCGTCCTATAAGTCCGAAAATATTTTAAGCTGTAGGAACTTTAGGTTTATTAGCTACTAAGTTATCGGATTAAAGGAACTTGAAAACGACACTTGTTATCAAAAGCCACGTGTTATCGAGGGTCTTCTAATTGAGGTTCCACTGCATTTAAATTACTACAACTCACCATTAAGATTATTTATCAAACAAAACAAAAATGAATGAAACTTGTAGAAACACAGCTGACCTACTTTGGGTCAACTTAAGATAACCGTTATCTGCTAGCAGACGACAGACGTACATAGAGGAAGCAGTGACGTGACGACACGCCTCCATCGATTGTTGACGGTATTGTGAGTGCGGTGTTGCCAAATCTACCAAACTGCGTCGTATCCTTTACCTGCTAGCAGACGACAGACGTACATAGAGGAAGCAGTGACGTGACGACACGCCTCCATCGATTGTTGACGGTATTGTGAGTGCGGTGTTGCCAAATCTACCAAACTGCGTCGCGTCCTTAACCGGGTCAAAGGGGGGCAAACAGGGGGCTCGCCGTGCGTAACGTAATAAGGGGGGGTGACGAGGAAAATGCGTTCAAAGTCAACATTGGGTTAGGTCACGTGTGGAGGTTTGTTTGGTGACCTTGGGCGACCTTAGTACGTTGTAGGCAAATAATCATCCAATACGTACTATAGTGGATGGTATTGGTTGTATTTGGTTGCATAAGAATTCTTATATATTTTGTAGAATAAGAATAAATTGCATAACCACAGAGTTTGTGGGATTTTTCTCTCTTTGGGTGTTTGAAATCTGCAAAATGTTGCATCATCTAGAAGAATTCGTTCGGAAATAAATTGTTTAGTACATCACTAAGATTCTCAACAATGTGATACCGGTGTAATTCATTGATGAAAATCGCACTTCTTCACTACCTACTTAGTATAATTCCATTAATTAATTAATAGAAAAATCCAAACAAAATATGTTACACACCCTTTTGCTATTATATTTTCTTATTTGACTTGGCTGGTGCAATTTTAGGGGGTATAACGATATCGTTTACCGTTAAGATGTGTAAAGTCTTGCACAATTCAATCCAATGTTAGAGAAATGTTTTTTTTTATCTTTGAGTTGATGCATGTCTAACAGAGAACCAAGTATACATATATTAAGTTATTACTCATGAGTTTTAAAACCTAAAAAAGTGTTTGAACTCAACAAAAACAATTTTCACTATCAAAGAAACCGGAATGGTAACTTTTAAAATACACAAAAGACGTAATCCTACGTATTTGTTCTGACGCCACTGAAGTTGTTTTGTAAGTTGTTACTTTCTATCAGCTGTTGCTGTTACTATTTTCGTGTCGAAGCCAAACTTTGTGGTTGATTATCGACAGTTTGGTCCCTTATTGCGTCACATCGTTGCAACATATTCTTTTCGCTGCGTAGTTTAATATATCTTATCTGAACAGTTTAAATCCCTAGCTTATTATGTAAGGCCATAAGGGATTGGGCTGTATATTATGTTGTGTATGGTGAAAAACAGATAAGAAAAGCTTAGGTGGTAAAATAATAGTGAAAATGTTCTGAATATGTTTTCGGATCCAATTAGATTTTAAGCCTTGCATCCTTTTCAATCATTTTATTAAGTAGTTTCCAAATAACATATGTTTAAATGCTATCTTTATAGTCAATGATGCTATGTATGTTATGTGTTAACGCTATGTATAAATATAAACACCAAGATCTTAGTCTAGCAGTAGGTAAACCTGTTGATTTTCAACACAAGGCTAGAACAAAATTCGTAGTAACTTACATAACTCTGAAAACAAATCAAATGTGTTCGGACACTTCGTACTCAGTGTTTATGTAACTACAAACCGTAGTCAGGAAGATAATACAGTATTGATCCCTGACTTTCAACAGTCCATTCCCGTTCAGGTTGACCTTGTTATCAACCAAGGTTCAGCATCATCTGTCATTTCCCTTCTCGTTGCTGAGTATTAATGACAGCAGGCGCTATTTTTTGCCATGGCGTACTGTTGTACCTGAAACATCTTTTTTTTTTCAATTTAATTTCAGACTGTAATTTCTAAAAAATTTTACCTCGCATGAAAGAAAAAATTTCATTTTTTCTTCGCCATTGACATCTTTTACGTTTTTTGGGAACGGTCAAAACCATGGTTTTTACTGTGGACCTATTGTTGGATAGCACCATTTTCATTTTGTAAGAAACCACATGAACTATCTTCATTGCTGATAACACAAAACTTATTCAAACCAACAATGAGACGTTTAAAATTTTGTGTGTTGCAATTGGTATTTTTTAAGTTGAATCTATTTGCAATTAATATTCTTCCGCCTTTTTAAGATATCTGCCCAACCCATGGTCTTGTTACTATCTACAGTGGACCTATCCTTGGATTCTGTATTACCCTTAACCGATGGTCCAATGAGGACTGAACGGAATTAAGAATTTTCAACGTTTGGAATTGATCCATCAACCTTCAGACGAAAGCAGGCACTATAACCATCTGGCTACACAGACAATGGAATATTTTGTTTTAACTATCAAATTAGAACAAGTAAAATGTTTCATTGCGACATTATTTTTTACAAATACCATTCACCCTTTTTCCTTGTTTACGTTAAACTATAAATATTGACACCAGATTCCGTTCCATTCTTCAGTTCAAGGCAACAACAAGGAAATTGAAACCTTTGTGGAAAAAAAGTCGGACATTAGTGAAGTCAAGTTTTGATAACAGACTAATGATGTTGTCGCAAAGCATCATGGGAATTCCCTGGTAGCTTGAATAAGTTGGACAACTGGTGGGTTTTCCTTGTGCGTATGCGAAGTTTTTTTCTGTGAATGAATCGAATGGTAATGAATCGCGATAGCGTAGTTGGTGAGTTCTAAGAACTCCGATTTAACTGCCAACCGGCGTGCAAATAGGTAGGATTTTCCAACTTGTAAAAAATTAAGTATATTTTGATGGATGAACGTATGAATCAAACACAGGAATACCAGCTGCGCTTTGAGTTCACAGATAGCAAAAGGGAGAGAGAGCACATACAATTGGGTGAGGTCTTACAAATGGCAGAATCCGTCAGGGCACCAAAGGGTCGTGCCAGTTTGAGACATCCTATATTGGCCTCTACTCTCTAGAACACATCAACTAAATAAGTAGCCTCACTTTCGTTTAGAGCTTAGTGTAATGTTATTTGCAGTTAACAGTTTTAGATTTGTTTTCATATACGAAATCCATTTCTCAAAATGCAATTCCAACTCCTTTCATCCTCAAGAACACAGACACACTTCAACAGATCCTTGAGGGACACACGTGTCAATCTATTTTATAACACTCGTAATCAATGTAAATGACCAAGGCTTGTACGACTTCCTACCTTCCCACATCTCCAGACCGCTCCAGCTCCACACCCCTGTCCGACCTTGGAACGGCTCCAAGGTCACTGTTATTTTTAGCGGCTCCGGAGTTCCCGCTCCAAGAGTCTTCCTGCGACGAACCACCGCACAGGAATGCGGTGTGAAAGCTGAGAGTTTATGACTCAACGCGCCATGAGCCATCAGCCATCATCCGTGAGCCATCAGCTATCAGCCGCGGGTCGTACACTCATCCGAATGACGACATGTTATGCTTGGAGATTTTCCATAAGTCTTCAAGGTTATCTTAGAATGTATAGGGAATCCTTTTATTTATGTAAGGTATGTGCAAGTGCAAGACTTATGGTGCAAAAGAGTATTGCAACTAACACAATACCCTTGTGTTTCGCAAAATCACTTTCACCAAATACCTATGTAAATTATATGTATAGTAAATCTCTGTAGGTTACTGATATTTTAGTTACAAGCCTTAATAAAGGCTTACCATTTACCTTAAGGACGTCCATTTTTATTTTTCTGAAGACAGGTGAGAAAAAAAGATGCGATAACTTAAAAAATCTTACAAATAACCATCAAAATTTTACTATACCATCATATCTATTGAAACATGATTATCTCATTAAGTCAATTCATATAATTAGCTACAAAATGTGCTACTAAAATAACACTTTATATTCTATCATGAATCATGTTCATACTGTACATTACAGTATTTTTCTAGTAATCGTGACATTACACCATAGATATCTCCTCTATCTATCTCTTACATAGTAACAAAATAATGAACCACTGAAGTGGCAATACACGACATCTTAATCCACAATACATCATTAGCCTCTTGATAATCCACAACAATACATCATTAATGACACTATCTATAATCCTGATGAAATGAAATCATTGCAATGCTACTATCCATTCTCAATCTATTACGATACGATCATTACGATAGCCATATCTATCCTCTACTAGGCTTATCTACATAGACGTTATCTATTCTTTGAATCCATTCTCAATCCTTTACGAAAGTCATGTCTATCCTCTTTATAATATATTTGATATTAAACATTACACACACTCGCACGCTACAGTTGGTATGGATACTATCTATACTACTACATATCTATCTATCACTTCTATTATCTATTAGCCTTGCCGACGACCTCGGGGTGACCGTGACACCATAGTTTCGAGGCAATGTCCAAACCTAAACTAGACTAAACTAGTCTAATATGTGCCATACTTCGTTGGAATCGTTGGACAATATGGATGCAATTTCGTGAACATCTCCGACGATTTAATATCATTCAAAAAATGATTTTTCTTCCAAACTGAAATCGGTAATTAGAATATTGACAGCGAAAATGGGTTTTGAAACCTAGGTGAGGTTTAAAGGAAATAAGAAATGGCTAGGCTGCTGTTTTCTTTGAAACCCTTCAAAACTACTAACGAAGAAACGAAGATATTCCAAGCTAGATATGAAACAAGAAAACCACCAACGTTTCATCGGTTATTGCGTTGTTCGTTTATATTGTAACTGCAAACGTCGTTATCAAAGAGTGACGCAAACCACGAAATTGGTCAGTTCTAATCGATCTATTTATAACACAGGGAACCTATATCGAACTTTACTTAACAACAATGCACTTTCATCTTCTCTCTAGAACCGGATGAGATTTGACTGCAGAAATAGAACAAGAAGAAGTAGAAAGAAAAAGTATATTAAAAGGCCCCATCTAGGCTTATAACCTACAAATGGAAACGTCGTTTTTTATCTGTAATGAAATATAATGTTTGAGTTGATCCTACTAAAGATTATCTTACTAGTTCTAATGACGATGGAGACATCAAAAGTGCTTGATAAGTTAATTTTAAGTTTAAAGAAGCTGAGTGAGAAAAGAAGTATATGACGTCAACACTATCTGTGGTGGTTCAACATTGAACTTTTTCATCAGAAATTTGACTTGACATGTTGCATATGAAGAAAAGAATTACATGTTACTTTATGAATGTAATCGAAACCCAATGGTGTGAAGCTGTCAAATATTCTGTGCCTGATTCTGATGTACCTAGATCGGGTTTTATATCTATGTTTGTTGTTCCATGACAAGTGTTACAGTACTTGAAAATTGATTGTCATGGAAGTACTGTACGAGTGTTTTGAGAATACTCTTTTGAAAGCGGCCCAAACACCTCTTAATTATGTGTGTAAATGCCAAGGATCTACATAGTAGAAAATATGAGTTTTTCTTCGTCTCCCTAAAACAATATTTCAACAATTGTTAGTTTAAATAATTTATTTCAATATGAATAGCTGAATGAAAAATGATACACTTGTTGTGCAATCGGCCTCATAAACTTGACAAAGTCATGTTTGTAAAATATCCATTTACTTCCATCTTTTACTGGAACAATCGTGGATGCAGAATTCAGAATGAGTAGATTAGGAACTATTTTACGTAGCAGCTACGCTACATGTCTAGGACACAGAATACGTTTTGTCTAGAACTACGAACTAGACTGTCGAGGTGAATGGGAGTTTCGAATTTCGGAGAGGGGGCTCAGAGGGGCTGGGGGCTTGGGGCACGTGGAGAACCTTCATTGACCCAAATGTTGTTGTGACGAGTTGCACGTAGGCCTACGCAATACGCGCCGACGCGGTCGCACTGCGTAGCGTAGGCCTTGAAAGAAAGGATGGGGTTATTTCCGGTACCCATGAATTTATGTATAAATCAAGTGCTGATTTAATATTTTTACGCAGTCGAAATTTTGTTACTCAGTCGGTTTTTGCGTTAAACACGAAGGATCAATTTTGCGGACGTCAGTAGGGTTTATTTGATATTGGATACTTTTACAAATTTAGAGAGTGAAGTTGTGGTGTTTTACACAAAAGGGTTATGATGGGAACTCTAAAGAACATAGTTCTACATGATGTAGCAATCAAATATTGTTGACAACACAGTAAACGTAACAACTACTCACGAAAAACATTTCTGTTGTGAGCATTGAACATCCCTTGAAAAGTTTTGACAAAACTAGCGTGATTTTGGACTGAAAAACTATTGTTTTTGTTTAGAACACATATTGTTAACTCTGGTATATGCAGAGTAGTTCTATGGTAGTACAAGAACGTTACGTAAACTACGTTATTTAAACATTACACATACAGCTGTATTGAGATCATCACACAAACAGCAATCCCATACTATGAACTTTACACATAATGCTATACTGTCGATGTGTACATATATCTAAAATTTTTCACGTTTGCACAAAACTATCAAGAATATTAGAACAGAAACGGTATGGATCACAAACATGCACAAATTATGTCACTGGTACGAAAGTAAAATAATATTTTTAACATTACATGGAGCTGTCCACACCATGTCTAGATTAGTATAGGATTCGGGTTACGTAATTTGTGTTTATGATCCATACAGTTTCTGTGATACAGTACTTGATTTGGTATACAGTACATGATTTCACCGGGTAGTACGGGATTCAGCAAGCGTCCAAATTTTAGGTAACTGTAATAAATATAAGGGTAGAACAAGACAATCGTGGATAGGGTTGTTTAGTTTTTGAATTATTGAAACCAAAGTTCTTATATAAAATTCATTTTTGTTGTCGTTACCTATTATTATTTCTTCTAATTAAAGCAGTATTGTATCTTGTCATGTTTATTCAGATTATAAAACATATAACAAGTGTATAGGCTATAGAAGAAACTTATTGTTATACTTTCGGATATCTGGGATTATATGGGGGCTCGGAATTCCTACGTTTTTGACACCTTAGAATCTAGTTAAACACCAACACGAGTTTCTTCATAAATAAAATACAGTGTTTTGCCAACTCAATCAATTAGCTTATCCCAACGCAAAACCTGGAGCATATTTCTAGTTATATCTTTACGCAAATATATATATATATATATATATATATATATATATAGAGTATTTATACTTTGTTTAAGAGACTAAAATTCCCCCAAAATACACCAGAAAACATATAAATTCTTCACTGTTGACTAAACCATTACCATGTAGCTTATGGCCGATTTTGTAACTAAAATCCATATTGAAAACAATAAATTATTATGGACAGAAGAGTATATAGTTTGGCGACAAATTTATTCGTCTTGAGTATTGCATCCTTTGTCTTTGATGGACATTTCCCGATGCTATTGTCCATCTGCGACCTGAGGTAGAGAACGGGACAGAGGCAGGTGTGCGTGGCAGTTTGAAGTGTGCGTATTTGGCAGTAGATGGCAGCACTTTACTCGACTATGCTATTTGCCATTGTTATCTACAAGACACAAGTCACTTTCTACCTCACACCTACATTTCTTGATGTGTTTTCCTCATATAGTTAAGTAGAACTCTAGGCTACTAACTACTGATGATAAAAGTTTACTGATGACACTAGCTTTGAGGACACTTTTTTCTTCGGATTTCCTATTTCAAAAATTGTTTTCTTGAAATAGGTTAGTGACATCCAATTTTTGATTTCACTCTAAATGCATTATCGTTCCTGCCTCAAAATCTTAATTGGCGTTTCGTGTATTCAATCAATCCCCAATTAGGTTGAGGCCAATAAAGTCCAAGTCAACAAACCGGACCTGGGGAAGTGGCTGTGTTGCAATAGCTCCAACAATAACCGAATCAGCTGAACAGACGCTATTTTTAGCAACACAAGCAGTCGTTTGACCCCACAGACGAGTGGAAATTTCCACTGATCTCGGCCAATGGGAGAGCGCGGCGGGGAGGCGCTGTTTCTCGTAGATCGATGCGACCGCGGCGCGCCAAGTGACGACCTTGGGAACCATCCGGACCACGTGACTTACCTCTAGTACACACCTCTCAGGTGATTCAAAAGACTTCCCGCGCTTTTGACCCCCACCTCGCGCCAAAACGACCCTCGTTCCCGCCTTATTCGCCCACAGCACGGAAATGAATGGAACTGGTTTCATAATTACATGCAGTAAGTGGAGGGCTGCTTAGTTGTTTCATAATAAAATTACAATTTAATCAAGATGAATTTCCAGAATATTTTATACTTTTTAAATCAAGGGGAAATTTGTGGAACGACGTTGACGGGATCGGCTCAACGATTTTGTGGTGACGAAGTCACTGAGAAGCTAAATTTTAAGGCATTACATTATCCTTTAGGTAAAATCCATTGGTGATTGGTGGGATTTGAACCCGGAACCTCGGGGACCAAGTCCCTAGTACCGTGATAACAATGATATATACTGAACCATTTGATATTAATTAAATAAGAGTCGTTTATAGAAGGAGCATAGTTAATTTTAAAAACTTTATTAACAAGAACATGCCACTATAGCATGCAAATCATGTTTTTCAACAGAACTATTTACAAATGAGTTGGGTGATAATTTGTCTAAGTAACAGAGTTTTTTACTCAGAAAGTAAATTATTTTGTAATGTTGTGCTAATAAATAACCAATTATCCAAAGGTTACACACCGGTATGATATCGGAGTTAAGAACGTCCTAAACCCTAAGCTTGACTTTTCAGGGTTGTTTGTCAGAAGCCCTCAATTTTCAGTACATCAAGACATCAAATTAGGCAGAGGAGCTCTTTGATGGTGCAATATACAGTAGACCGCCTTCCTCGTTATCATTTATCAACCTCTTGACGAGCCGCCGACAGATACAACTTACACCTACATCTCTTATCATGATAATCCTAATATCAACACTAGTTGTAGGCGACACTTGTGGAAAATTGTACGACCTTGTCTAATTCAATGAAGGTAATTAAACTCAGGTAATTACTTTAATCTTGGGTTTATATTTTTCAATTTTAGGTAGGTGTCAACTACAATAAACAGTATACTTTCTCCCATAAGCTTGTCAACAACATTTATAATGATTAAGCGCAAGGTGGGAATAGGCTAACTATGATATTTTATTGGTAAAATCGCAAATACACTTTTAAACCGTATTTTTTACAGGAATTGGGGTTCCACCATTTCCATTAAAGGACTAGCATGTTAAATTTTAACCAAAATCGTTTAAGCGCTGTTTTTTTTTTTTTTGTCAAGATGCGATGTTTCCGCAGGGGTTTAAATGGGAAAATTGCAATTATCAAGTACAGTGGGAGAAGTTACAAGCTACATAACAAAGCTATATTATTCATTTCATCCATTCATCACTCAACCAATTAAAGATATATAGCGAAAACCCTACCCAATGAATGTCCTGTGCGAATAAAATCTGTTAACATATAATAAAATGCAGTTATATCTGTGGTCTATCTGCTTTGCCTCAATTTTAAATCCAATCCTTCTTAGTCAAATCAGGTGAAAAACGAATAATAAATTTCGATGACGACAAATGAGGAAAATGCACCATCTTGTATAACATGACCTTGGCATGTGATAGCATTGTAGTCTCGCGAAATTTAATCTCTTTGAAGATAACAAAGCCCGAGGGGCGTGACGAGTATTTGCATGGAGTAATGAAAACGAGAAGCAACATGAATGAGTCTAGACAGAAGCCTTGTGTACTCTGTGGCGCCGGATCATATAACAACATACACCACATCCTAGTTTAGTTAGTACATGCGCCTTGGTCTTGGCTTCAGGAAAATTTAATTTACTGATTGAACCTTTAATTAACTACTAGCATGTTATAATATTTAACTAAATTGAGAACATTTCCTCCACAGTCACGTCAAGACAAAATGAAGATTAAAAAGTAAAAAAAATTGAGAGTTTTCTATGGATGCCTATGGGAATCTTTGTCTCAAATTGGCTTTACCTATGCTTAAGTTGTTTGGCATCAATAAAGCAAAAACTAAACCATTTTATTAGACATTTAATTTTAAAGAAACAACAGGAATGGCTTGATTTGCAATTTCTACTGGTTACACAATACTGGAGAAAAGATTAAACTCCCTCTGAGTTATATTCTAGTTGCCAAAAGGCATTTTTCACCCAAACCTGAAAGTAAGGTCCACCCGAAGTTTTATGGTGTTTTCTGTTTCTTCAAGACCTACATAACTAAAATCTGCAAGGTGCCACTTTGTCACCCTTGAGCAAATTGAAATATTCAAGATGGCTTAAAAACTGTATATTTGCTGTATCTTTTCCTATAGAAGAGACAGGATAATAATTTTTGTGTCTAATTTTATGTTTTAAGGGTCAGAAAATACCAATAATTGATTATCTTAGTAATAAAAAGACCCCCGCCACAGCAAACCTGCCAACTAAGCGAATTTCCAGTTGCCTGAATTGATTTTCAATTAAATGTATTTAATTAACATTAATTTTTATGAGTACTTAGGCTTGCTGCTACAGGGAGGGTAAAAAAGTGTTTTTTTGTGTGAAATATTAATAACTTAGTATAAAATAAATAAATTTACCAAGTTTGATCAAAATATATCCATAAACAAGCAGACTACAACATTTTACAATATTCCCCATAAGAATAACATAGGAATTTTAAAATAACAATTATTTAAATTTTCTCCGTATCTAATAATGGTACAAAAACACTTTGATATACTAAATTATTTGCTTTTTTAAGCTCTTTAAGAAGGTTTGAAGAGAAATTGGAAAATTTTGCGTTTAGAGAGTCAAAAATTAGAAAAAACAATTTTTACTCCATAAAACCCCGCGTAAAACCCCGTTCCCATGGTCCGATCATGCTGGTTCTCGAACTCATTCAAGTTTATCCTGCCATACACCTTCAAACCAAATTTCATCAAAATTGTATAAAAATTACTCAAGTTATCGTGTTCACGGACACATATATGTAATTGTCTATTATGAAAAATTGAATTTTGGTATGTTTCAAAACCCCAACTTTTTCAATCAATCAATCAATCAATTTATTTATTGAACTATAATGAATACATGCATATTATACAATAGGTGCAAAAAGCATACAAGGCTTTTCTGCACCAACTTATTATGAAAAACAGTGTTCAGTGTTCTCATGCTAGGATTTTGTCAGATCTTTTTATACATTGCCCTATATGTATGAATGTATGATTCCAAATTATGTTTTAAATGTTCTCAAAGCAATTTTTCCCACCTCAAAGTGTATTTTAATCGAACTAGATGTAGTGGTGCAGCCTGCGTCACGACTAGTGTTCCAAGTTGAAGACTAATAACAATATATCCCATAATATATCTTCAAAGCAATATACAAACTGATATGAGGTTGATAATTGTTGAAAATTGTATTCAGATTCTTTTAAGAGCCACAAAATATGAATGTTCTTATCACCTGAGTTTGTATTTGCAAACATTTAAAGGTTTTACAAAAAAAATCTTCGAAATTTGCTATTGTTTCAATTTAATGCTGTCTATTTTAAATAAAACAATAATGAAATGGTATAAGGTTATTATTATCTTAAAGTAAACTTGAAGAGGAATCTATTAAGACAAACCGCAAATCGTTAAGACGATTAGTTGTCAAATAATTGATGTTTTACTAAAAGCTTACATAAATCCAATATGGCGGAAGTTTTTTCAAAAATGGCGGCTTTCCACCACTTGGATTTTCTTGATTTTTAGTATAATATTCTTGACACCTTTTTTGACAAAATCCCATATATTTTGGAATATATGGGGAAGAAATATATTTTATTTCTTTTACCTTAAGTTTGATGTTGGACCGTATTTTGACTAGCCTAAAGAACAGTGTTTTTTTCTTAATTCAAGAAAACTATAATTTAAAAAGCAGTTGATAAAGTCATTCACTGTTCCTGAAGAAGGATAATGCACTGTCCACAGTACAGCACAAGCATCAATTAGGAGAACTGCTTGTAAGTTAACTGATTTGATGACTGTGTTCTGTTTGAATGTAGCACTTATCCTCAGAAACCATAGTTATAATGTTTTAAGTCAAGTAAATACTTGAAAACATTGTTGATAAGGTAACTTTGCAACAAATTAATGTGGAAATTTATTAAAAACTTATATTGATTTATTATTTTGGGTAATTTTCTAATTAAAACATCAAACTAGGCACAAAATGATTATCCTGTCTCTTCTATAGGGAAAGATACAGCAGATATACAGGATTAGTAAACCGAACCAGCATGATCGGACCATGGGAACGGGGTTTTACGTGGGGTTTTATGGGGTAAAAATTTGTTTTTCTAATTTTTGACCCTCTAAACGCAAAATTTTCCAATTTCTCTTCAAACCTTCTTAAAGAGCTTAAAAGAACAAATAATTTAGTATATCAAAGTGTTTTTGTACCATTATTAGTTACGGAGAAAATACAAATAATTGTTATTTTAAAATTCACATGTTATTCTTGATTATATTTTATATATTAGGATATATTTTGATCAAAATTGGTAAATTTATTTATTTTATACTAAGTTATTAATATTTCACAAAAAAAAAACACTTTTTTACTCTCCCTGTAGCAGCAAGCCTAAGTACTCATAAAAATTAATGTTAATTAAATACATTTAATTGAAAATCAATTCAGGCAACTGAAAATTCGCTTAGTCGGCAGGTTTGCTGTGGCGGGGGTATTTTATTACTAAGATAATCAATTATTGGTATTCTCTGACCCTTAAAACATAAAATTAGACACAAAAATTATTATCCTGTCTCTTCTATAGGGAAAGATACAGCAAATATACAGTTTTTAAGCCATCTTGGCCGCCATCTTGAATATTTCAATTTGCTCAAGGGTGACAAAGTGGCACCTTGCAGATTTTAGTTATGTAGGTCTTGAAGAAACAGAAAACACCATAAAACTTCGGGTGGACCTTACTTCCAGGTTTTTTGACCGGCAACCAGACTATATCTGGAAATATTATCTTCAATAATTATTGTTGTTGTTGGGGTAGCAGGTTTACCTAAATGGAAAAGTCCATTCTGGAAAAAAAAGCTATGTAGTTATATAACTGAATACTGAATCGGATAGCCTTTTCATCGGGGTTTTTAAAGTCCAATCAAAAGATATGTTACTTCAAAAACTAAAACCTTCCTCTGATGTAATGTTCTAATTTTTGAGTGTAGTAAAACTTTCTTGTATTACTTTACTTAAGTGAAATTTCCAATTAAAGTAAGCTTACTAAAAAGAATTCCTTAAACCTCTGCCCTTCCCTTGTGCTATACATGACATCATAACCAGTTCAAATATAATCATTTACACAATCGAACACTTTTACAGGTAAGTTATTCAATTCACATGTATGAACTCTTTCTCTGGACAAAAATAAAGTGTTTACACAGTATTTGCCCCTGACCTGAAACCCCACGATTCACAACACTGTAGGGCTGGGGATGAATACATTGAGAGAGAAGCTATACAACCTCCTATTAGTTAGTAAATTATTCCCACTTTTTAAAATTATTCAAATTAATTTTATGACACATTCCCCTCCCCTTGTAAATAAACATTACCTTGATCACGTAGGTTATTTACCTTCTAGGTCAGTTTGTTCCATTTTTTTATACACTTTCAAAGGTCAGTTATTCTCCTCATCAGATTGTTTATACAACACCAAAGGTGACTTATCCCCCAGAACAGTTTGTTTTATACAATATCAAAAGTGATTTATCCCCCAGAACAGTTTGTTTTATACAATATCAAAAGTGATTTATCCCCAAGGTCAGTTTGTATTACAATATCAAAGGTGACTTATCCCCTAGTCAGTTTTTTAATATAAATTTTGGGTGAGTTATCCCATAGGTTACGTTTTTCATTGTATGAGTCTATTTGACATATACTTCACATATTTCTATTGAGAACTCATCAGGTCTTCTTTTGTGAGTTAGAAAACACATAGAGCAAAAACATTTGATTTATTTAAGAAATTTACTTACACACTCTACAAATAAAAATACAACAGATCACAAAATAAGGTTTAACATTATTTATTTAAGAAAAAAGTTGAAATAGTCTATTTCAAAATGTTTAAGGAATAAAAAAGACTACATTAGAACTGCCACAGTAAAGTGTTAGCAGGGTTTGTAAGTCACTAAACAGAATACAAATAAAAAAAAACACAACATAAGCTAGTTAAAAACTAGAGTCTGAATCTCAATAAAAAGTGTACCGGTATCTCCGAAATAATTATGCAAAATTTAATGAATTTGCCAGATAAATGATTAATAATTGCACTAGGTTTATTCCATCATGTTATACAGATCAATCAAATATTGAATCCAAATACACTGTAGTACTGAAACTAAAACAATTTACTTCTTAGGGTAGATCTTACAATTATTGTTGCTTGCCCTTTAATCGTAGTGAATAGGTTTCTTTAATTGAAATAGTTTGAAAGGTAGTTAAATAACCAGGAAGGAATTGTAAACAATCAACACCTTAATCCAGACTGACACACAACTTAAAATCCTGTAGCTGATCTACAAGGGCAATGATTTAAAAGACAAAAAATGGTAAGACGATTTTAACATGAGATCTCAATGGAAACTATTTTAATGGCAGGTCTGTGTAATTTTATCTTTGGGTATGCTCAAATAACCAAGAATGTAGTTTACAAATCTAAAATAGCTCATTTAAATCCAGATAGCACACCTACATCCTTGGACAGCTAATGTTGTATTGTGTATCTGTATTTAGCCTGAGACCCTATTATTAACACACTAAATATAGATTGACCGCATTGCTGTTTAAGGCTGAATGAGATATGACATTTATGTTGGTATTTATATAAGAAATCAAAATCAAATGCATTACTTTACTTTCTTCCTAAATTAGAGGATTTGGCAATGTTACACATTAAAGATTGAAAAGTTATGTTTAGTTTGGATACTAAAATCTTTTTGTTAACCAGCATTATAGCTCTATATTTTATAGAAACTGCTTCCCAATCTGGAAAATTAATTAAAACAAGGAATTTCAATAGAGATGTTTAACCTAAAAAAGTATATCCCACTCACTCAATGTAAATAGGATCATTTTTAGTTTATAATATCACTGTAATGAACCTTAACTATTATATACAGTACTAGTACTGTAAAAATCTTAAAATATCAAAAGCTATACAGTATTGAACAAGTATGAATTAACGGTATTAACAATATATACATTACATTTCTCTTATGTACAAAAACCTTAAATAAAAGAAACTTTACAAAATCTACAAATACAAAATTTCAAGTGGGTTTCAAGTTCAACGATAACATCTCATTGAGAATGTCGAGAGTTTTTAACTGAAAAATCACTTTTTGGGAGTTCGTCATGACTTCAAGATCTGGCAACAAGCACAGTATAAAAATTAAATCTTTACTATCAAACCCATTTCTCAAGTTTTCGCACTTGAAAGCTTCTTTGATGAAAGGCGGTGCTCCATCTAGGTATTCTTCCAGCTCCTCTTCTTTACTCTTCGTTCTCTTTATTATTTGATCTTGAACATTGCATTTCTTACTATCCAACTGGTTACTTAACATACTAATTGATTGCATTACAGCATTAGCCGGCAAAGAAACCGGAGGTTTAAATAATACCTTTTTGCCATGGCATAATTGAGAAAAACCCTCAGCGTTAGCCATAATAACATTTGCATTATGTCTAACACTGTCATGTTTGAGTGATTTACAATCCAAATTTGAACCTGATTGTATTTGTTCATGGCTTATATGAGCACTAACAGACTTACATGTAGTTGCTTTGCCCGTATTGTAAGTGTTCAAATTTGTTTGTGTGCCTTTTGCCTGCTTTCTTGCTAAACCAACATTCATATGACTCAAATCACTTCTAGAACAAACTGTGTTTGTAACATTTGAGACAAGTTCACTTAGATTCTTGATCGAATCACTAGTCTGACAAGATTTTCGTCTTTTTGGAGGAGTTGGCTTGTCCGAATCAGGAAATGTTGTAGAAATTTCAGGATCAGATTCGGACACAAATAGAACTTTCCCGATATTTGCATTTTTCTGAGAGAGTAAACCCTGGTTAACTGTATCTGGATGCTCCCTTTTTGCATTTTGATTCAAAACATGTTTATTTTTCTCAAAGGTGGAAGATGAGCCTCCATTGGGGTTTATGGGTTCAAGCGTTAGTAATTGCTGACTATTTGTGGAGTTTGGTAACTGAGTAGTAGACTGAAGCTTGCCTGTGAGTTTGGACGGAATAGTTATGTAGCCAGTCATTGATTGACTGTTTGTAGGTTTATTCACTTCTACATTGTAGGCAGAAGCAGTTGACGGATTGAGAGGAACAATATGTTCACCATCCCTTACAAACAGAGGAGACAATACAAAGTTTAAAGCTAAAACAGGATCACCATTTACATTTGAAAAATGCTTTTTTGACAAATGCTCTTGTTGTAAGCTTGAATTGGTTAAAGGTACTTTGGGTTTTGGCAGGATAAGTTTATTTTTTTTCTCACATGAAACGGTGGTCTTTGTTGGCTGAGGCGAATCGAGGATCCTGTGTAAGATAGAGCTCTTAGAAAAACTAGTTGGTAATGAACTGGAGAAATCTTTGCTGTTCGGCTCTTTCAAACATTGCTTTTGAACATTAGTATCAAGACATTGAGAATCTAATGAATTTTCTGAAGATTTACTTAATCCCTTCAGATTAGGGGTAATAGGAATGCAAGATACATCATAACCTATCATTGTAGGCTTATGAATGCTGCCAATTCCTGATTTATCAATGGAAAACTGATTTAACTGCTTTTGGTCAAGAGGTAGCTGATTTAACTGATTTTGATCGAGAGGTAGTAATAAAATAGATGTTGTGGAGGACTTAAAACTCTTAGGATCTTTGAACTTTTCACTGGAAAATTTATCTACTTGCTTCATATCATGAGGTGAAGCAATGGAAGATAAACCAACATCTTCAGGATAATGTTTGTTTTCTGATGACCTTTTTGAAGGTTGACCTATTGGAGTATTTCCTTTTTGGACAGTAAACCTCTGATCATTGGACACTTCTGATTTATCAACCAACTGATTTAAACCCTTCGAATTGTGAGGTGGTGACAAGAGTGGAGTAGAGGAAAGGTTGTCGTCTTCATCATCATCAATCACAATTACTTCAATGTTGTAGTTGTGTTCTTTTGAGATTTCTTTCTTATTCATGGATCGATTCAAATTGTGGGATTGGTGTGAGAGAGGAGGAAAGGGAACTTTGTCATCATCTTTACCACCAGCCAAGCTGGGTTTTGTATGTTTTGCGTAGCTTTTATCATTTTGTTTCTTTGAAACTTCTTTTTTACCCACCGGTCGATTCAAATTTTTCGAATTATGAGCTAGATGTGATAGAGGAATGGTAGAAACCTTGTCATCTTCATCATCAGTAATGCTTGATTCTTTCTGCTGTGTGTCCCTTTCAATGGATTGTTTCTTCGAGACTTCTTTCTTACTCACCGATCGATTCAAATTGTGAGATAGGTGTGAGAGAGGAATAATAGAAGCTATGTCATCTTCATCATCATCAGTCATGCTCAATTCTTTACGTTGTTTGTTCCTTTCAATCGTTAGATTTTTTGAGATTTCTTTCTTATCCACCGATTGATTTAAATTTTTAGCTAGATGTGAGAGAGGAATAATAGAAGCAATGTCATCTTCATCATCATCAGTCATACTGGGTTTTTTATGTTGTCTATCCCTTTCATTGGTTTTTTTCTTTGAGCCTCCCTTTTTATCTACTGATCGATTCCAATTGTGAGCTGGATCTGAGAGAGGAATGGAAGAATCACTATTATCTCCATCACCGTCAGTCATACTGTAATTATGTTCCATTGCAGGTGATGCTAAAAACACCTTTTTATGAGGTGAGCTCAATTTTGGAGTCTTGGCAGGTGGAGTTAGTTTCAACTGAGAAAAGTATTCCCTTGAATGTACGATAACATTTGTACGATTTGCTGCATCAATTGCTGATTTTGGTGTTGAATCACTTTTACTTGTAGGTTCAGGGTTCTTGAAAATATAGTTTTTCAATTCAGGCAGTTCAGTTTTACAGCAGTCTACAAGAGAAACAATGGGATTAGATATTCTAGCTAATGTCTCTAATGAGGTTGTATTAGACAAATCCGTACCTTTCTGTGTGTTTTCAGAAGCTACACCATCACTTATTTTGCCTACAGAAATTGATGAACTGGTTGTTTGATTCTGTTCCCCAATTATATCCTTTTTTGGCGACATCTTTAACGGATTGACTAACCATGTGCTAGCTCCAGATATGCTCTTCCCTTTGAAATGCTTTCTATTTAATGATTCTTGCTTTTCAATCTTGGATTGTTTGCAGTTTTTTTGTTTGTATTCGTTAATTTTTCTTCTAAATTGAAACTTATCTTTAGAAACTGGATTTTCATCAGAACATTCATTTTTTCTTTTTGACGTGTTTACTTTTTTCCTTGATTCGGTAAAATTTCTAACATTCCTGGATTTTAGAGAGGTCAAATTTGATATAGAACTATCTTTACCAATGGTTTCATTAAATATATCTGATGTTTGTAGGATTTTATTATTTTCTTTTTTCATATTACGCATAATCCTTTTGTAATGTTTAGGTCTTTCTACTGTTTTTTTATAAGGAAAAACATAGTTTTTAGCATTAGTTTTTCTTAAATTAAAGGTTCTACTAACTTGTATTGATTTTATATCTTCTTTTGATTTTTTCTTTGTTACTTCTTTTTTTACAACAGTAGATTTTGCAGTATTCTCTTCAATGGCTTCTTTATCTTCAAACTGACATGACTTTTCTCTTGTGAATTCCTCGGATATTTGATGAATTAATTGCTTTCGTGATTCTTTTAATGTACCCTCTTTTCCTTCTTGGTCTTTTGATAATTGTGTGTGTTTTTCATGATCATCTTTCTCAGCTACATTTTGTTTAGCCTGCAGGGACGCTTGAGTAATTAGTTTGCCTAGTCTACAATTGACCAGATCCCTTTCTTTATCTTCAATCTGACATTTTTTTTCTCTTGCAAATTTCTTGAATATTTGATGAATTAATTGCTTTCCTGATTCTTTTAATATATCCTCTTTTCCTTCTTGGTCTTTGGTTAGTTGTGAGTGTTTTTCATAATCGTCTTTCTTACCTACATTTTGTTTAGCTTCCAGGGGCGTTTGAGTAATTAGTTTGCCTAGTCTACAATTGACCAGATCCCTTTCTTTATCTTCAAACCGACATGTTTTTTCTCCAGTAAATTCCTTGGATATGTGTTGAACTAATTGCTTTCCTGATTCTTTTGACATGTCCTCTTTTCCTCCTTGGTCTTTTGATGGTTGTGAGTGTTTTTCATGATCATCTTTCTCAGCTACATTTTGTTTAGCTTGCAGGGACGCTTGAGTGATTAGTTTGCCTAGTCTACAATTGACCAGGTCCCTCCGCATCTGTTCAAATTTACTTTCCTGAGGTGGTTGTTCTTTACATAAAATTTCTTCTTTCTTTGTGCATTGTGTGTTCTCTGTTGTTACCTTTTGGGAAGCAAGTGGACATTTTGTAATAGATAAGTTCTCAAATGTGCAATTGGTCATAGGTTGATTCGTAGAAACTTGTTTCGGTATACTTTTCCCTACTGATTGACTACTGTTTGGTAAACGTTCATCTGAAACACAGGACTTGCTTCCTGTACTTTGTTCAACTTTTACTCCTTGTTTTCGTGATTTTGGAGGCCTATCTATTCGTGTAGATTTGTGAATGAAAAGATCATTCATTGCTTGATTTGTAGAAACTTGTTTTGGTATACTTTTCTCAACTGATTGACTAGTGTTTGATAAAGGTTTATCAGAAACACAAGACTTGCTTTCTGTATTTTGTTCAACATTTACACCTTGTTTCTGGGAATTTGGAGGCCTATCTATTCGTTTAGATTGATGAATGAAAGTATCATTCATTGCTTGATTTGTAGAAAATTCTTGTGGTCTACTTTTCTCAACTGATTGACTAGCGTTTGGAGAACCTTCATCAGAAACACAAGACTTGCTTCCAGTATTTTGTTCAACTTTTACACCTTGTTTCTGGGATTTTGGAGGCCTACCTCTTCGTTTAGATTGATGAATTGAAGGTTCATTCATTGCTTGATTCGTAGAAACTTCTTCCGGTATACCTTTCCCAGGTGATTGACTAGTGTTTGGATAACGTTCGTTAGAAACACAAGACTTGCTTCCAGTATTTTGTTCAACTTTTACACCTTGTTTCTGGGATTTTGGAGGCCTACCTCTTCGTTTAGATTGAGAAATTGAAGGTTCATTCATTGCTTGATTCGTAGAAACTTCTTCCGGTATTCTTTTTCTAGGTGATTGACTAGTGTTTGGATAATGTTCATCAGAAACACAAGACTTGCTTCCAGTATTTTGTTCAACTTTTACACCTTGTTTCTGGGATTTTGGAGGCCTACCTCTTCGTTTAGATTGATGAATTGAAGGTTCATTCATTGCTTGATTCTTAGAAACTTCTTTCGGTATACTATTCCCAGGTGATTGACTAGTGTTTGGAGAACATTCATCAGAAACACAAGACTTGCTTCCAGTATCTTGTTCAACTTTTACACCTTGTTTCTGTGATTTAGGAGGGCTACATTTTTGTTTAGGTCGATGAATAGAAGGATCACTTTTAGTTGGTTCGACACTTAACTCTTTTGCTCTAGGCATGACTACAGAAAGAGGTTTTAACATGATCGAGTTGCTGGAAGAATAACTAAAATTCGAAATTGAAGTTCCTTTACTGAAAACATCGAGAATAATTGGGGTTACCTCTTCATAGTTTGTTGTTGGATTTGGGCTTGAAAACACATTTGGGCAATCAACATGACTTTCCTCAATATTACAATCAGGCAAGGAAGTATCTTGATCATCTGATAAAGAGCTCTGAGGAAGCTCATTGTCAAATATGTGAATACTACCTTCGCTGAAACCATCTTGTGATGCATCTAAAGCTGCATTTGACTCAAGTTCAGAAGTGTTTTTGGTATCTAGTAAATTGTTTTTTGTTGCTAATTTGTCCTCCAGATTCCCATATTCAACAGAATCATTAATCATAAAAATTTCCTTTTTATTCTCTGAGGTCATGACTTTTTTAAGTTTTTGATTTTTGCCAAAATTTTGTGGAGAGCTGACTAACGCTATTTCTGCATCATTTGCAAGATTTAGAGAATTATTAAGTGACGATTCTTCCTCTTTGCTTCTGATTTCCACTTGGTATTTGATGTTTTTAAATAACACAACCATTTCTGATTCTGATGTTCCTTTTGTAGAATCAACAGTTGAGTCTTCTTCTGGTTTACCAATATCTCTGGAATCTTTTCCTAACTCATCATTTCTCAATTTCTTTGTCTTTTCATGCTCACCTTTCTCTTTTTCCTCAGTTACCGGAACATTTTCGGTTTCTTCTACTTTCCTGTTGGCATTGAAAAAAGTAGAGTCTTCTTCTTTGCTGAGTTGATTCTGAGTAAAAATTAATCTTCTTTCTATTTCCTCTTTATCCAAAACTTCACTTACCATCTCTTCTTCTCCAGATATCCTTTCATGTTGACGTGTGGAATCCGATTCTGATTTCAAGCCAAGTGCTTTACGGTCAATAAGCGAAATATCAGCTTTAGATTCGTTCGTTGACTCTCCTTGAAGCTCACTTAGATGAGTTGGAGGAATTTCGACATCCAGTTTGATCTCCAAAACACCTGAAAATAAACACAATAAATAACGTTTTTGCCACCCTACACAGTAAGCAGCGTTTCTTTACTTTTTATAAACCAGAAAGTGGATGTTTACAATCATGTAATAAATCAAAATACCCCCGCCGCAGCAAACATGCCGACTAAGCGAATTTTTATTTGCCTAAATGTATTTAATTAACATTAGGTTTTACGAGTACCTAGGATTGCTGCTACACTGCTACAGGGAGAGTAAAAAAGTGTGTTTTTTAGTAAAATATTTTACAATATTCTCCATAAGAAAAACATAGGAATTTTAAAATAACAATTTTTTGAAATTTTCTCCGTAACCAATGATTGTACAAAACACTTTGATATACTGAATTATTCGTTTTTTTTATGCTCTCAGGCCCCCAAGTGGTTTTTGACCTCAAAAAAGTAGGAAAAGTAGGACTTTTTCAGCAAAAAGTAGGACTTTTTACTGAAAAGTAGGACTTAATTTTACATACAAATCGAACTTTTTTGCTGATACAATATATATTAAAAACCAAATAATACTAGCATACACAATAGTTTATCAAATATAATAGTGTATATAAATATACAGGGTGTTTCCAAATTGTCTGGACATATTTTGTGGACTTGTTTCTGGGGCTAAGACAAACATAAAATTCTATATAAGTATGCATGGGTCTAAAATGCCTAAATTTTTGTTGGTCGGTCTGTTTGTGACATTTAAAAATTATTTTATATCTTGGGCATTTTTCAAGATAGAACTTTTAAAATGGTTATAAATGTGTATTTTAGAAGGTGAAAAGAGCTTGCAAAGTTTCGATCCAATATCTCAAGCCGTTTCAATATGGCAGTCATTTAAAATCTTTAATGCCAAATTTCATGAAAACCGTAAATATTTAGAAAATGGTTTCCAGGATCAAAAAGATAGAGAATTCAAATCCAAATCAAATGAGACCTTGTTTGTAAAATCGGATGACAAACAACCATAAATAAGTTTTTTTTCAACATTCGGTTACGCAATTTAATAGCACTACCATACTGTATTTTTATTTGTTATTTTTCAGAGCAGTATGGGTAGTCCTATTAGGTTGCGTAAACAAATTTATAAAAAAACTGATTTGGTTGTTTGTCATCAGATTTAAAAAAAAACAAGGTCTCATTTGATTTGTATTTGAATTCTCTATCTTTTTGATCCAGGAAACTATATTCTACATATTTACGGTTTCAAATTAAATTTGGCATTAAATATTTTAAATGGCTGCCATATTGAAACGGCTTGAGATATTGGATCAAAATTTTGCAAGCTCTTATCACCTTCTAAAATACACATTTATATCCATTTTAAAAGTTCTATCTTGAAAAATGCCCAAGATATAAAATAATTCTTAAAAATCACAAACAGACCGACAAATTAAAATCTAGGCATTTTAGACCCATACTTATATGGAATTTTATGTTTGTCTTAAGCTGGGTCCTAGACGCGGAAGCGGAGAGAGGAACGCGGAGAGCGGAAAAGAAATTAACATGGTGTTCCGCTCCGCTTCTAGGAAAACAGAAACATTAAATTACCTAAGACAAGTGGAGTCCGCTCTCCGCTTCCGCGCCTAGGAAAACCCGGCTTTAGCCCAAGAAAGAAGTCCACAAAATATGTCCAGACAATTTGGAAACATAACTAAAATAATTCTATATATAAATTTTAAAATTAAAATCAATAATTAATTATTTTTATTTAAAAAATCTTCAACTAAAAGGCCGGATATAGTTTTAGCTGAGATTGTACACCAAATATTCAGAAGTAACGCACAAGAGAAATTAAAATGTTAAGGAGTCATTATCTACAGTCATCACAAAAAAATATTTAGGACAAGCAGCATTAAATAAAGGATAGAAATAAATATGTTTCCCTAACGTTAACCAGCCCTAATTTGTGTTTAAAATGGTGTTATAAATAAGAAATTTGTTCTTTTTTTATATTATTTAATATTTCAGAACTAAAATTAATATAAAAGTAAAATGAATTTTTTTGGGTGGAAAACAGAAGCATGAATAGTTATTTAAGTAGGCCTATAAAGTACGGAACTAGATATAATATAAAATTCTAAAAATATGTTCCATAAGTATTTTGAATTAGTTAGATTAGAGCAATCTTAAAAGTAGTAGGAATGTTTGAATTGTAATGAGTAAAAACTATTTGAGCCAGTGAAACTTGGACATTTAAACTTAAACTTAAGCCTTAATTTATTTTGAATACAGTTATGTCAAAAAATCATGTTTAGGCTAATCAGGGAAACACTGGACCGATAAGTGCTAAAGTAAACTACTTTTGAACTAGTATCCCAGGGCTCCCCAGGAGCATTGATTTCCCCTCAGTTCACTTCATTGGGGAATCTATAGTTCGGCCGCTTAGAAAGCGACCTCCTCCAGCATTGGTTTAGCATTAGCACGCAGGTCGTTTTCTAAGCGGCCGAACCATAAAAGACATGTCAGAATAGTAAGCACTGATAATAATCACAATTTTTATTTTCTATCACAATAGTATTGCCATGTCTTTGAAAATAAAAATGTTTTCACCCAATAACAATGTTGATAAGATTAACCATACAGATACTACGGTACTGGAACATATAAATTTAAAATTTAAAATCATTTAACAAATTGTTTTATAAAAAAATTATCTCAGTCAGTCATATTTTTTAGGAAAAAACTTCTCATTGGGAAATATTGATAAGTAAACATTAATAAGTGTAATAAAATATCGCAAAATCGACATAATTTTTATAAAAAAGTAGGAAAGTAGGACAAATGTGTAAAAAGTAGGACTTTTCCTACTTTCCTACTAAAAAGTAGGAAAAGTAGGACGACTTGGAGGCCTGTGCTCTTTAAAAAGGTCTGGAGAGAAAATGGGAAATTTTGTGTTGAGAGGGTCAAATATAAGAAAAACCAATTTTTATCCCATAAAACCCCCCCATTCCCATGGTCCGATCATGCTGGTTCGCGAACTCATTCAATCTTATCCCACCTTACACATTCAAACCAAATTTCATGAAAATCGGACAAAAATTACTCAAGTTATCGTGTTCACGGACACACATATATATATACAAAATTGGACGAATGGTGTTTAGGCCGCGGCTCCACTTGCCGTAGATTACCGCGCTGCAAATTGTAGCTGGTCAGTTGAGGAAATGGGAAGGCAGCGATCAAACGAAGGTGGCTCCACTAGCGACAGTCTGCAGCGCGCTACATTTTACGGCGCGCCGTAGAATGTAGCGTCGCGCGGGAATGGAACTCGGACCATTTTCGCGCTACATTTTGCAGCCAACAGGCGGCTCCACTAGCTGTAGATTGTAGTGCCGCGTCAAGTCAGTGTACGTAGTAGACACACGCTACAATCAGTATAGACCTTTTAGTGTCCTTATTTTTTTTTATTTTTTTGTGGATTGGTTTGTAATCAATGGAGTCTGAACTGGACTGTGAAATTATTATATTAGAAATTATTAAATTATTACATTGGGAGTGTGGGAATCTTGTTTTATAGAGGTTGTGTAGGTGTTTCCTACTTTATATTATAAAGTAATACAGTAGTGATTGGAGAAACGAATACGCGAAAACATTCAATTTGTTTTTAAATGCAGCAGTCGTACAATTGTTACGATTATTAGCCCTATAAAAAGCTCCTAATGGCTGTTTTAGATTGTTATTAATAGGTACAACAAAAATTCACGAAACTCATTGATGTTCACCTTACATTGGTTACTTAGAAATATTACTTCTGAGGGTAAATGAGTGTAATAAAATTCAAATAGAATAAAAATATAGATAAAATGACCATTAAAGTAGAGTAATTTGATACACCAAGGATTGTTGAAGCAAGGGTTCACTGTTTAAAATTAATTAGTAAAAATTCAGTACACTAAAATTACCTTAATGTCACTGAAAGCCTTTCCTCTACTCCAATTGGTTCTCTTAGTTTGGTATCCTTCTTCTTCAAACGTGTTGATACTGATTCTATTAAGTAATCAAATGAGTTTTGGGACATTCGATAAAATTCAAAAAAACATGCCTGAACACTTTTGTAGTTTAGTATGCAATGTGTGGAACATTCCTTCGGACTTTCCGTTGCTTAATATTGGATGGATCAACCTTTTCCTGCTGTGTTCGGCGTCATCTTGGTCTTGATAAAGTACACTGATAACATCACTACGAATGTTAATTTGCGGCATGATCCAGGGTCACATTTACCTTCGCGCTACACTAAACTGCTAGTGGAGCCACGGTGCATGTGAGAGGACGCTGCAGATTGTAGTTCGTACTCTGCTGCTAGTGGAGCCATCCAACATCAAAATGAAAAAGTAAATCGATCCTGGGCCTAGGTCTTACCATGCCACCTACGGTAATAGCTACTTCCCTATAGGGAAATTCGCTAATAGACTTCAACTTTAAAACCAAACATTTTGTCTAAAAATGGAATTCCCTTATACATTAAATTAGTACCAATACAATTCTACAATGTAAAAATGATAAAAGAGATAAAAAAGAAAAAACAAATTTATTAAGAAATTAAAAATGTAAATTAAAAATGCATTTAAGAAGAAAATATACAAAAAAAGGTAAACATTACGATTTTTAGACTTAAGTCACAGCTAAATAAGAATGGGATAGCTAAGGTTCCTTGCACACTACACTATTTCGCCCATCTGAGAAAAATCTGACAGGCAAATATTTGTAGTTACAAACCAGGCCAGATTATTACCCGTTTAACACCCGGCTGGTGCCACTATAGAGGTCAGCTCCCAGCAAGGATAAAACCAGGTCTCCAGCTAAGTGGACTACGAGATAAATGGACGTTTCCACACTAAATTGGCTTATGGGTTTTAGTTGTCCGGGAACCATCCTCACGTGCAGGTTGTTATGTGTAGTTTTGATTTTGATTAAATGATTTCGCTATTAAGTTAAATATAAACTACTTAGTTATTGGCTGAATTTTTTATAGACCCATGAAATTGTGTATCATGTAATTGTATTGTAAGGTGTCAAGTGTCTATGTAGAAGAATCCAATAGATGGACTCAGTATTCTTAAACCGTAGTAAGTTGTCAATCGCAAAGATGGTAATATGATATATCGCTCTTATTTAAAATAATTTGCGCAGCCTACATAGAACAACGGTTTTCCCAATGTTGTGACCCAATAAACCAACACAATAGTTATCCTCTACAAGTTAATTGTTTGCCAAGTCCATCAATCATCAATCAAATAAACATTATCAGCAAACAAACACATGCTGTCTCCTATTAGCGTTTGATTAAACGCTGGGAGCAACTATAATATTTTACCAGTGGCCATAAATCACAAAAATGCATAACTTATGATCCTTAATTTTTACGGAATCAGGGGTTGTACCTTGGGTTGCCAACTAAGGTTAGGAAAAAATCAGGTAGGGCTTCCTCCTCCAAGGGTAAACACTGACAAAAAACAAATTATTTTAAAAACTCTAAATGAGCATGACAGCAACATTGTTATTAATGTCTCTTACTCTTTCTTGCAATCACAGTGACATTGTGATCATTTCTACTGTTGCCATCAATCATTGATTGTATCCCACGATATAGTGGCAACATCTGTCAAATCTTTTCGTACTACCATTGGAACATAATGATTAATGACACCTATATGCTATTGCTTTTGAAAGTTTCCTAGTTCATACAAAATATTGGTGCAATTTGGACCTAATTTCTTGTCAAAATTCACACACGATTCTCGGTTTTTAAGGTTGCCTGATACCTTGTTTAAGAAAAGTTAAACTTAAAAAGTTATCTGTAAATAATTACCTGTTTCACAGTCAACACCTGAACTAGAAGCTTGTGGTTCATCAATTACGTCTCTTGTTGGATGCATGGGAAGATTTTCCAAGACTGAAGGAATCTTTGTATCTCTGCCAGAACTATCCTGCCTAACCCCTGCAGTAACGTCTCTTGATGGATGCATGGGCAGATTATCCGAGACAGAGGGAATCTTTGTATCTCGATCAGAACTGTCCTGCGTAACCCCTGCAGTAATGTCTCTTGATGGATGCATGGGAAGATTATCCGAGACTGAAGGAATCTTTGTATCTCGGTCAGAAATATCCTGTGTAACCCCTGCTGGAACGTCCTCTGATGGATGCATGGTCAGATTATCCGAGACTGAGAGAGTCTTGGTATCTCGGTCAGAAATATCCTGCGTAACCCCTGCAGGAACGTCCTCTGATGGATGCATGGTCAGATTATCCGAGACTGAGAGAGTCTTGGTATCTCGGTCAGAAATATCCTGCGTAACCCCTGCAGGAACGTCCTCTGATGGATGCATGGTCAGATCATCCGAGACTGAGAGAGTCTTGGTATCTCGGTCAGAACTATTCGGCGAAACCCCTGCAATCAAATCAAAGTTGTATAATGCATGACCCAAAAGATATGTACAGGTATTGAGTCAACTAGTCTAGGATGGAAGGTATACAACCAAATAAGGTTTGAAAATATAGTTTGGAATGAAATCCAGTTATAATCATCAAAAATCTGTTTAAGTAACTACTTGATTAAACGTAGGACTATTCTAAGAATCCTATTTAAAAATTTTGAATTAGATTGCAGATTTATTACATCGAATATGAAATCTATTAGACTATGAACATGTATACTGAAATAATTTTTATTTACTTTATTTTAAACTGTTCAAAATCTTATATTTTTAAAATTGTAAACAAGAATGACAGCAACATTGTGATCATCTACCACCATCACAGAAACACCCATGAAGGTCTCTTGCTCTTTCTCCAAGTCGCTGTCACGGTGACATCATGATCATTCTTACTGTTGCCGCCAACATCTTTGATTGTCTTTCACAACCATGGATACATCTTTGAACCCCCAAGACCATGATTTATAAACAACCAAGGGGATGGATTACGGATATATGCAATAGCCCCATTTCCTGGACCCATACAAAACTTAAGCTGTACCATGGATCTGTGGCTGGATACCATGGATAAGAAAAGTTAAACTTAATTAATTATCTGTATTTAATCACCTGTTTCACAGTCACCAACTGAACTAGAAGCTTGTGGTTCATGAGTAACATCTCTTGATCGAAGCATGGGTAGATTATCCGAGACTGAGGGAATTTTTGTATCTCCGTCAGAACTATCCGGCGTAACCCCTGCAATCAAATAAAAGTTGATTGCTATAAATCATGAGAACAGAAATGTGCAGGTATTGAGGCTACAAACATACAGACAGCGTAGCGTAGCGCAACGTAGCGTATCCAAGCGCAGCTAAGTCCAAGAACTTTTTTTAAGTATGTAAAAAAAAACTTAAACTGTTACTAATTGATAGAGCATTTTACTCATTTGAAGAGTTTTACAACATGTAATTACATTAATTAGATTTTCCTTTTTTATTTAGTTTAACCAAGTATTTTTAATTAGTAATAAGCTGTTTTGACGCCATTCTGTATTTATGCATATATTTCATGTAGGTATATAATGTATAAATCTTGAATAAAGCTTTTCTGATTCTGATTCCAATACACACAGAGGATTGTAGGTTGTAGACGATCTTAATAAGGTACATCAGTAGACAATGGCTCTGTCGAAGACGGCTCGTATTAGTCGTGTCGAAAATACCTCAAGGTGGCAGTTTATGATCAGTAGGAGAAGTGTCGGGGTGCATGAAGTGTGGAAAGGCAGGGACAAACATGGTGAATATCACCAACTATTTCCAATCCTTAGGAAACACGAGTCTCGGTTTATGGATTACACAAGAATGTCCACTACAACGTTCGATTACATGGTTTGGTGAAGGATGATTGGGAGAAGCTGACAATAAATTGGGGGAGACCAATTGGTGCAGAAAAGAGACTAGTATTAACTTTAAGCCTGTCTGCAGTTGAATGCGCTCCAATACGCTCTGAGAAAAAATAAATAGTTTGTTCCTCGGTCGTACGCTGTGCTGCGCTACGCCGAAATACGCTACTAGTATGTCATACCTCATTTCAATGCACGATTTTGATATAAAACATGCGTTGCGCTAAGCTACGCTGCGCTACTCTACGCTGTATGTATGTTTTTACACTAAGATGGAAGGTTTACAAACAAATAAGGTTGTGAAAATATAGATTGAAATCTTAATTTATTTTGCAAAAAAAGTATGTATGTACATCAACCATTGCAGTGACACAAATTAAGGGATAAAATGGAATTTCAAACTTTAGCACAAACAAGTCCCATTTTGTGAGAGTGCCAAATTTTAAGGCACACAAATCATTTGTCTGTTCTATGTCGATAACATTTCTTTTTGATACTTCTTGTCTCTCACAATAGTAGCAACATCTGAGATCCCCCAAGACCATGGTGACACCATAATTTATAAAAAAAAAAAAAAAAAAAAATGGAATCTAAATAACTATACAGCCCGATGTGTAACTCACTCACTCAATGGGGATACTAATTCTAGACCACTTCTAGATGAGCTAGAGATCTGAAATTTGGCACACTTGTAGGTCTTGGGCCCAAACCCACGGGAAAATCCTAAAAAGTCGCATTTTTTTACATTAACCCCCCCCGTAATCTCGAATTTCCCCCCCTTGTTATTCTTATGGGAAATAACATTGAAAATTCCCGACTTTGGTATGGTCATATGAATCGTTTAGAAACGTGCTAGAGACTTCAAATTTGCGTAGTATTGTAGTAAGAGACCTTACATTACCGGTGGAATATGCAAAAGTCCCATTTTCAAATTTTAACCCACCCAAAAATCCAAAATGGCGGACCTCTGAAAACGAAAAAAACACTTTTTTTTCAACCGGATGTAGCTCGAAAACAGTAAGAGCTAGAAAAGATTTGAGAGTATATCCAGGAACAGGAATTAAATTTTATACAAAACCCTGTTAGGCGTTTTCCAAAAATCGCACTCCTTCAGCTTCAAAAAACGCCCTACTTTCAAAATTTGGTAAATTTTTATTAAATTTTTACCGGTTTTCGCCATGTTTTCATACTTAAATAATTTATTTTTTCAAAAATTATTATTGCTTTGCATTCTCCTTACTTTATTTTAAATTTTACTCATTACATGTTTTTTCGTAACTTTACTCCTTGACCCCAAAACTTAATTTTAATCTCAAAATTTGAAGGTTTTTTGCCACTTTTACGAGCCCCGTGTTATTCTTATGGAGAATAAGATTGAAATATAATGACTTTGGTATGGTCATATGAATCGTTTAGAAATGTGCTAGAGACTTGTAATTAACCCACCCAAAAATCCAAAACGGCGGACCTCTGAAAACGAAAAAACACTTTTTTTTCAACCGGATGTAGCTCGAAAACGGTAAGAGCTAGAAAAGATTTGACAGTATATCCAGGAACAGGAATTAAATTTTCTACAAAACCCTCTTAGGCGTTTTCAGAAAATCGCACTCCTTAAGCTTCAAAAAACGCCCTACTTTCAAAATTTTGTAAATTTTTTTCAAATTTTTATCGGTTTTTGCTATGTTTTCGTACCTAAATAATTATTTTTTGCAAATATTATTAATGTTTCGTATTCTCCTTAGTTTACTTTACATTTCACCCTTTACATGTATTTTCGTAACTTTACTCCTTGACCCCCAAAAACTTAATTTTAATGTGAAAATTTGATTGGTTTTTACCGGTTTTACCAGCCCCATGTTATCCTTATGGAGAATAGCTATGTAATTTTAATACTTTGGTATGCTCATCTGATTAGTTTAGAAACGTTCTAAAGACTTTAAATTTTTGTAGTATTGCAGTATGGGATCATCCGTTAATGGTGGAATTTGCAAAAATGCCTTTTAAAAATTTTAACCCCCAAAAAAATCCAAAATGGTAGACGTATAAAAACGAAAAAACACGGTTTTTAATACCGACTATAACTAAAAAACGGTAATAGCTAGCAAAAATTTGAAAGAATCTTCATGAACAGGAATTAAATTTCCTACAAGACACTATTACGCGTTTTTAGAAAATCGCACTCCTTCACCTAAAAAAAACGCCCTACTTTCAAAATTTGGTAAATTTTCTTCAAATTTTTAACAGTTTTTGATAATTTTTCGTACATAAAAAATTTTTTCTTCAAATATTATTAATGTTTCGTACTCTCCTTAGTTTACTCTACATTTCACCCTTCACATGTTTTTTCGTAACTTTACTCCTTGACCCCCAAAACGCGTAGGTCAGTAACGCTGTATAGTCATTTGGTTCTCGCTCTAATTTTTGCTAATGGATTTGGCTACCCATGATTAAGTTTCACTGTCACTTCTTCCTATTTATTGGACTTGTTATTTTGGCGATTTTGCTGCAATTTTCTGTAAGCATGGAATTCTCTTGCGTTGCTGCTGGGTCGTTCCACCAGGGAGATCCCAGATTTACCGAGAGCAACAACGCTCAATGCATGGCAAATGCAACCTGTGCCCTCGCATGGCAAGCATTCTGCGGCGGATTCAGTACCAACGCTATTGACGCTATACTCATGGCGGGCGATAGCTTGTATACACTATCTCGCCGTGAGCATAGCATCACTAACCGGTATCTGTTCCCTGAGGACCTCGCCAGGCACTTCGTGGTTGCACACCATCGTGTTACCATCGAAGAAATTTCTTGTGTTTGGGACGGGTTGTATCCGTTACGAAACGATGGCCTAGATGAGGTGACCTCTTCCTTGTCTTCGGTTTTGGAAGCAGCTATGCCCGGTGACTCCGTTGATAGCGGTTTTTTGTTTACGGGACAGTTGGTGACAGTCGCTTTTTGGCGTTTCCAAGGGCGGCTGTACCTCTTTGATTCCCACGCGGTAAACGAAAACCGTCGTCGAGACATTGATGAGGCGAGAAATAAGGCTAGGGTGTTCGTCTGTAATAGTTTTCGTTCTCTAGCTTCCCTCATTTTGGTGAATTCTGCGTTCGTCGGTGGGCAGTACTCCGTCACAAAAATAAAGTTTTCCGTCAACGAAACTCAAACTGTCCACACGGTCGACTGTTCGGACAATGACTTAACTCAGTTATCAGAATCTGCCTCTGAGACAGTTGTTCAGAAAACCAAATGTCCTGGTAGACCAAAAACAATAAAGCGTGGTCGTCCAAAGCTTTTAGACACGACCCGAGAAGAGCAAGTGGATGCGGCGAAGAAGAAGTATAGGGAGACGCACGCTGACAAACTCCGGGATGACAGTCAACGTTACACTCAAACCCACCCTGAGGTGCACCGAAAGGCTGTTCAGCAATACGACCTGCATAATCCCGGTGCTTCTGCTGAGAGAGTTCAGATTTTTCGCCTGAAAAATCCGAAAATGTCTGAACTTCGCTATATGCCCGCATCACTTGCTCGGTCCGTAGTCAAAAATGGCCCCATGTCTGTTTGGAATGGGGAGCCACTCAATGAAATACAACCATACAAATTAAAAAAAGTCAGTCTCTGGGTTGACGACGTTTACAGATGTCGTCATTGCCAAGCACGGCTCTTCGAGGAGGAGAAGAATAGAAAGCAATGGTGCTGCGGGGAAGGAGCGTTCAATGTTCTCGACATTCCTCCGTTGCAAGAACGCTTTTATTCCGACCGTCTCTTCCTGGAAAGAGCCCGTGCGTACAACGACCTGTTTGCTTTCTGCGCGCTCGAAGTGTCAGGCGGGTATCGTCATCCCAGTGGTCTTTCTTTTTTCAAGATCGAGGGAAGAATGTACCACCAGGTCTACAATCTGGACGCCCCAGGACAAAAGTTCACCACTCGTTCTGGGAACGTTCAGTTTGTGAATCGGTCCCGCCTGTATATTGACGATGGCGAAGAGCGCCGTAACATTGCGATGGGTAGATCGCTTGATGCCGAGATCATCGACGGTATTGCTGATTTCCTGTCTAGGGAAAATCCTTACATTGAGCATTACCGTCGATTGAGCAACGAGCCTTCCGTAACAGCTCACTTGGCTTTTGAAGTAACAAGCAGGTCTACCCATGGCCCTGTTCTCGGTGATCGGCAAACAGGCGTCGAAGTGCACGCCGTGCTCAGCAATGATGAAAACGACACTGAGCCCCGGAGACTGACTATATGGAAATCCGGTTCCGATAGACCTACATTTATTGATCTTTTACACCCCCTAATGGAACCTTTCCAATATCCCCTACTTTACCCGCAAGGCACTGTGGGATGGCACGTTGGCCGCCTTGATAACAAGGGTGCCAAACTGACTCAATTTAAGTACTCGCGGTGCCTCCTACTTTCTGAACCTCGCTTCTCTCACCTAGGCCGTCTCTCACAAGCTTGGCAGGTTGAGATGTTCGCGAGGTACGAGGAGGAGAAACTGCGTTACATTAAGTTTACGCAGCTGAAGAACACCGATAGTGCCTTGCGGGTGGGGCCGGTTGACGAGATTCGGAATGCACAGCAGGTCTTGAACGACATCGCTCGTGATGAAACCGTCCAAGGCGAGGGTGGGGTGCAGGCAGGAAAAGTCTACCTCCCAAGTTCGTTCACCGGGGGGCCCAGGTACATGAAAGTAAAATACGAAGACGCTATGGCAATCGTATCGCGCCTGGGTTCCCCCACTTTCTTTTTGACGTTTACTTACAACGCGACTTGGGAGGAAAACAAGAAAGCTTGCCCTCGTGGAGGTACTCGCAGTGACCCTAGCACTGCTTGCAGAGTTTTTAGGATCAAACTTCTGGAACTTCTCCGAGACCTGCGCAGCGGAGCAATGTTTGGACGCTCTGTCTATATCGTCTACGTCATCGAGATGCAAATGAGGGGCCTTCCTCACGCCCACATTGTATTCAAGATTGACGGCGACGGACCAGTTCAGGCGTCCGAAATTGACTCCATCATCCGCGCGGATATTCCCTCGGAAGAAGAGGCCGGAGGCCGACTGAGAAAGTTGGTCCTCAAACACATGATCCACGGTCCATGTGGTAATGATCATAGGACTGACTTTCTCTGTTGGGACTCTGCAAAGGGTTACTGCACCAAATACTTCCCCAAGCCCTGCTGTGAAACCACCCACGTCGACGAGAGGGGATTCGTCCAGTACAAGCGAGATTATACCAATCGGGGGACAATTGTATCACGCAATAAGAACATTATCGTACATGACGGTTGGGTTGTGCCTTATAATCCCGCACTGATGTTGAAATACGAGGCTCACATCAATTTGGAGCTGGCGTCTACTCGCCGCGTGATTAAGTACCTCTTCAAATATCTTATGAAGGGAGGATCTCTCCAGAACGTCACAGTTACTCCCTTCAGTAAGCAAGATGATGAGGTACAGCATTACGTGACGAAGAGAATGGTGGGTGCCAGTGACGCGTGCTGGCGTTTATTAAACTTTCCAGTATCAGAATCTGAGCCGGCTGTTGAATGTCTTCCCGTCCATCTGGAGGGCAAGCAGTCCGTCCTGTTTAGACCTGGCCAACTGGCAGAGGCAGCCGCTAGGAACAGCTCCAAACTCACCATCTACTTTGACCGGCCTCGTATTTCACTGTTTGACGACCTGACTTATCAGGGGTTCTATGAAACGTTTGTGGTTCATGTCAAGCGCCCAAAAACTGCGGAGATATACGAGCACCCCGATGGCGTCCATTTTATCACTGCCCGACAGCGTGGCGAGAAGGTGTGCAGACTGTTTTGGGTCTCACCGAGCAGGACAGAACAGTATTACCTGCGTATCCTGCTTATGACTGTATCTTGCCGTGGTTATGCCGACCTCCTGTCCCGCGGTGGACCAAACTGCCGCACTTTTCAAGGGGTCGCGCGGCATCTTGGCTTGGTGCAAGACGAACAGGAGTACCACTACGCACTGCGCGAGGCCGCCACTTTCATGACTGGCCCGAGACTTCGTTCTTTCTTTGTGATCCTCTGCAACATGGGGGCTCCTGCAGCTCTCCTGTGGGATGCTTTCCGTGATTCCATCTGCGAGGACCACATAGAGCGTAATCCTCTCGATGTTGAACTGGCCTACAAGCTAGGTCTCATCGATATTGATCGGAGTCTTCGTCGGCAGGGTTCTTGCGTCGCAGATCATGGCCTCCCCGATGTACACGATGACACGACGGAGTTGGGCAGAGAACTGCTCTTACATGGTGAAAATCAACAGAGAGTGTTTGTGGAGGAGTGGGTGCCAAAGCTCTCTGAAGATCAAAACCGCGTATTTGAGTACGTTACCTCCGTTCTCAATGCCCCTGCCAGCGGAACGTCGTCGAAAATCATTTTTCTTGACGGCCCGGGAGGCTATGGGAAGACCACTCTGATTCGTGTCATTCTCGCATACGTGAGAGGTTGTCGTCAGGTTGCACTGGCAGTCGCTAGCTCTGGGATCGCCGCGGGTAACATGCCTGGTGGAACTACAGCTCACAGCATGTTCCGGTTGCCACTCGACTTCGGTGACGGCACCGGCTTTTGGAACATCACCAACGGCTCCCAGCGAGCAGAGCTCATCAGGGCCGCAAGGCTCATTGTCTTTGATGAGGCCCCGATGGCACATTGGTTCGTTTTCGAGGTTCTTGACAGATCCCTGCGAGACCTCATGCGTTCCAGTGAGCTATTCGGTGGTAAAATATTCCTCTGTTGTGGCGACTTTCGCCAGATCGCGCCTGTCGTTGTAAACGCTCGTACTCCAACTGACATTGTTTGTGTCTCACTTCGGGCTTCCCATCTGTGGCAGCATTTCAAAATTTTTGCCCTGACAACAGCTCATCGGACTAGTAGTTCCACAGCCTATTCCGAATTCCTTCTTAGGGTAGGCAACGGAACTGTCAGTTCGACCACTTTCTTGGAGGGACGGAACGAACAAAGTCTAATTCCGCTGCTCGGGATTAGACAAGTGACGTCTTTGACTGATTTGGTCGATTCCGTCTTTCCCGCAAACGTCCTACTCGACTCTGATATGTGTTCGCGACGCGCAATCCTCTCGACTCTGATAGTGAACGTCAAGGAGATCAACGACCACATCTTGAACTCCCTCGACGGTCATCTGTACGAGCTGAGGAGCGCCGACACAGTCGACAGAGAGAACGACGATGGCCTGGATGTCGACGTTCAACTCCTGAACACGGCTACTGGCAAGGGCGTACCAGACCATGTTCTGCGGCTGAAGATCGGTTCTGTTTGCCTCATTATGAGGAACCTCAACATCGCTGAAGGACTCGTCAACGGCACTAAAGTCATCGTAATCGGCATCACCAACCGCCTGATTACAGTGAGACTTCCCGGACAGACGCAACCTATCGGAATTCCCCGGATTACCTTTACTTTTGCGTTTGTCGAGGGTTCGCCGTTACGTGTTCGTCGACGTCAGTTCCCACTGATGTTGGCCTATTGCATGACCGGACACAAGAGCCAAGGTCAGACAATAGATTCAGTCGGTGTTGATTTACGGACCGATTGCTTCACGCACGGGCAACTATACGTCTTGCTCAGTAGGGTCAGACATCCAGACCATATTGTTGTTCTCGTACACCCCGAACGTGTCCGAAATGGAATCGCATACGCAAAGTACATCGTGTATGGCGATCTCCTTCTCTAAACCTGATTTGACATTAGCAGTAGGCTAGGGGATCTGCTTAATCAAAACTCCCCGTTGTGACTTGACAACATCGGCAGTACGATAGGGGGCCTGCCTTATCAAAAGTCCCCGTTGTTGTATAAAGTAGTTAGTAAAGTTTACTAACTTGTACATTTGTAAATAATTGTAAATATGGTTCCGACGTTTCCTGGCCTCCCCGTGGCGGAACTGGATATGCCATAAATTGTATGGCTAACCGACAGGGAAACAAACATTACTTGATCTATTTTCATAAATATATACATGAATATCTACAATAATCTATTTAATTCATATGATACTTTACTATTATCAACTTATTCACTTATCAATCGACATACTAATCAATCTACTCATCTTATACAACAGTTCTCTAATTTGTACATTTGTAAGTAATTGTAAATATGGTTCCAACGTTTCCTGGCCTCCTCGTGGCGGAACTGGATATGCCATACAGTTTGTGGCTAACTGACAGGGAAACAAACATTACTTAATCTATTTTCATAAATATATACGTCATGAATATCTACTATAATCTATTTTCTATTTACATCATATATACATGAATATCTAATATAATCTATTCACATCATATAATACTTTACTATTATCAACTTATTAACCTATCAATGAACATCAATATAAATTTACTTATCTTGTACAAAAGTTTACTAACTTGTACATATTCAAATAATTGCAAATATGGTTCCGACGTTTCCTGGCCTCCTCGTGGCGGAACTGGATATGCCATAAAGTTTATGGCTAACCGACAGGGAAACAAACCTTACTTAATCTATTTTCGTAATTATATACTTGAATATCTACTATAATCTATTTACTTCATATAATACTTTACTATTATCAACTTATTAACTTATCAATCTCCTCTAATAAATTCATGAAATCGTTATTACTTTAATGTCGATTTTTACTATAACGAACCCTTCTCTCCTCATATTATTACTTCCTTTGACCAAAAACTCAATTGTAAAAATACTTGACTAACATACTCACTTACCGCAACTTAAAAAATGATTTTTTTATGAGGTGTTCCTTAAGCTAGAAGTTATCTTACTCAAAGTTAACTTATATAACTTAATATTGACGGTTTCACTTCTTGCTTTGTTACAACTTAACTCTAATCTACTAATGACGACTAACAGCTAGGGGGCCTGGGGGCGGAGCCCCCAGCGAGCCAAAGGCGAGTGGAGGACATATACTATTGCTATTAAGTTTCCTGGTCCCGTACCAAATTTTGGACGATTTTTATTTATAAGATTCTTGGTTTTATAAGATTGGTGGTCAACACCCTGGATTAGAAAAGTTAAACTTAATTAGTTATGTGGATTTAAATTACCTGTTCTGCAGTCAACAGCTGAACTTGAAGCTTTAGGTTCATCAATCACGTCTCTCGATGGAAGTATGGGCAGACAGTAAGATGCTGAAATTTTTGTATCTGGGTTGAAATTCTCCAGCGTAACCCCTATAATCATCAAAGTGGATTGCTTGAAAGCATGATAGCACATATGCACAAGTATTGAGTCATATCAATCAAGATAGAAGGTTCACAACCAAATAAGGCTGTGAAATCATAATTTGTATTTAAATTATCTGTTTTAAAAGTAAAATTAAGTTACTCCACATTCCACTAAACAGTGTGGTGGGAGAAGGTTAGTGGGATTTCTATTGTTCGGCTGTTAATGATTTTTTTTTCAAAAATCAAGTCAACACGCAGATAGAAAGTTTCAAATGTCCTATAGAGGCGAAAGAATTTAAAGCTTTTGGATTCGGCAGTGTAGGATTTATTTTGCTTTCAAAGCTATAGGAATGATCCTAAATTCGGTACTCTGACTTTTTTTTAGTGTTCGTTCGAAGCTGTTGGATTTTAAAATAAATATTTTGGCTCTGTAACACAAACTTCTCATTTGGTACTGTAGGAATTTAAAATCCTACAATGCCGAACATGATAATGTATTCGACAAAATGGGACTAAAACATGATTCGGCACTATAGGATTCTCTGCTATGGCACCTTCTCAGTGTTATTAAGAGGCTAAATTCTATTCTAGCATGATTGCCTAGCTTAAAACAACATTACCTGTCCCACTATCTACTACCGAACTTGAGACTTCTGGTTCTTCGATTTCCACTTTCGCTTCAAGTTCTTCTTTACAATTTGGAGAATCATTAATAGCTGATGAACTATTGATAGATGTATCAGGATTTAAAGCATCAGTGGCATCACCTGAGAGAAGAAGTCTAAAGGTTAGAAGAATTTTCTGATAGGTACTAAATACTTTTTGAATAATAGGCGGTACTTAGGTATTATCGGAGACCACCCATATACGGCGCGCTTTGTGGCGGTTATTTTCAGTTGGGTTATTTTAAATATGTATGTAGAACTTTCCTCATTTTGTTATGAATCTAACGATACCAGATGAGTCATACTGGCGCCTCCCAAATCCCAACCCAAAGTCAGGTCATTGACCGGAGCACACGCATCACCTTTCACCGCCTTCTTGTATCTAGGTCAGTGTCGTGAGTGACTCATGTGGTATCGTTCGATTTATTACGTAACGAGTAAAGTCCTATGAACATATTTATTATAACTAAACCTAATATAACTGCCTCAAGCCCACTATATACCTACTTGGCGGAGTAAATGTGACAGCAAGCGGTGGCGACGCTTTCAACTCAATCCTAGCCTACATCGCTGCCTTCTAGGAGGCAGAACTAAAAGGTTGCTAATCGTAATCATGTCAATTAAAGTATGTTCTTTCCAATTATGTAGTTATTTTTGGTCTCCAGAATAAAATCCCTCTGAAATAAATGGCTTCCGGATAATACCAAAGTAGGCCTACCTAATAGGCTGAACTTGTAGGCAGCTTAGTATGCTTTGTAGATAGGAGTGATTGGGCATCCTTGTACATAGTACCGGTACCCCGATTTTATAACATTTTAGCTTAAAAAACAAACGTGACTGAGGGTATCATAACAGAATCAAAAAACAGAAATGTGATGCTGACATCTTGACACAAGAAACCACAAGGAGAGACAGCCAAACTCCTTTCAAAAAACTGACCCAAAAAGAGAGGCTTCCACCTATGACAGCAATAATACGAGGCGACCAGGAAACTTTGGATGACTTTTTCACTAAGAATATAGATTACTAAGATTACTTCAAAGATATAAATATCCAACACAAGGAAAGATTATCAGCCTCGATTAGTCACTCTGAAACCCCAGGCTTTAGAAGTACCTTGATCCCACCCCAAGTAGATACCAGCAACACCCAAACCTCTTTTTTAGGACCCTCAACCAAAACACCGGCAACAACATAACAAAATCTAAAAACAGTGTTGACAACCAATCAAAACACCCACTAGTTCGCAGACACCAGCTCACCCTTGCCCTAAACAACCAGACTTCATAGTTGTTACAGAACATGGTCTCTCCCGAGAAAACTTAGAAAAAACACAGCTAGCTGGCTACACCCTAATTGGAGGTTACACTTAAGAAATCATACAAAAGGGGGAGTTGCAGGATATGCCAAACATGGCCTGGAAAAGTATATGAAAGTACGGTACTTAAGATAAGTGATGACGACTCAGAACTAGTATGTGAAACTGCTCTTTGCGAAATAAAACTGAAAAAAGGAAATAGTCCAGGTCATGGGAGTCTACAGGCCTCCAAGGGACAATCTGGAACAAGCGATAGATAGGTATCTTAGCAAGCCAGCTGGAATATGCTCTCCGGTAATATACCTGCCCAGTAAAAATGACAAGGAAAACACAACACAACCCAAAAAATTGCTGGGATGCTGAATGCTCTAGACTTAAAAATCTATATATAAATGCCCTGGAAAAAGAAAACTGCACAGGTCTACCTGAAGATAAAGCAGAAACCGCAGCAAGAAAAAGGGACTATGACCTAAGACTAAAGACTTTGAGGAAAACAACATCCCACTATATAAGCAATGCCGACAACAAGTCCACGGCAATCTGGCAGGTTATAAATAATGAGAGACAATCAAGTACCAGTATAGCAAATGAGTGGGAACTCCTAGTAGATGGGGAGCCATTACAGGACCCAATTAAAATAGCAAACCACCTCAACAGTTTTTTTGCTACAGCTGCGGAAAAGACACTTCAGGCCAACAACACCAACACACACACCAGAACCCCCGAAATTCCTCCTTTAACAGATAACAAACTAAAATTTCAGCTTGCAACACGTAACGAAGTAATAAAAGCAATATACTCACTTAAGCCAAAAACTTCATCTAGCACTGATGAAATATCAGCCAAACTGGTCAAAACATGCAAAAACTGATTAACCCACTAACAGCACTCATCAACAGCACTAAGTCTCTCAAACAAAGGGTTTTCCCAACACAGCTGAAAACTGCCAAGGTATACCCTAAATATAAAAGTGGACCAAACACAGATGCTAAAAGTTACAGACCAGACCTTCTCTAAAATCTTTGAAACAATCGTCCTTAACAGACTAATATCCCATCTAGACCAAAATCTGCTGCTCACCAGCCAGCAACATGGCTTCCTTAAAGGAAGATCCACTTCCACTGCCTTTATACAGCTCACCGAGCACATAATAGAACAACTAGAAGATGGTTCCTCAGTCACAAGTCTGTTTCTGGACTTTAGCAAGGTCTTTGACTGCCTTAACCACAAGACACTTCTTAGAGAATTGGGAACTCTGGGTATTGAGGGATAGTCTAAACAATGGTTCCACAGCTATCTTAATGGCAGACAGCAACTAGTAGAAATTCAGCATGTAGAAAAAAACAATTGCCATAAAATACATTCCGAAACTGTCCCTATACGGAGAGGAGTACCACAGGGGTCAGTTCTCAGACCAGTCCTGTTCCTCCTCCTCACAAATGACCAAACAACGCTACAAGAATACTGCCAAACCACAATGTATGCAGATGACACTGTCATCACACTAACTGACAAATCAACAGAAACTTCAAACCGAAACATCAATATAGCCTTCAACATGACTAAACAATATTGCACAGTAAACGAATTGGCTCTAAATGAAAAGAAAACTGTTCAGCTGAACTACTCTACTAAAAATAAAGACACAAACGTATTAATCCCTGGGATAGAATCACAAAATAATACCAAATATCTCGGCATTATCATGGATTCAAAACTGATATGGAAACAGCACATTGACCAACTCTGCAAGAAGCTACGCTCTGGCATTCATGTCATCAGGCGAATGAAGCAGGTTGGTGGTCTGGACACCGCAAAAACAGCCTACCATGCCCTGGTCGAGTCACACCTCAGGTATGGTCTGGTGGTCTGGGGAAGTACATCCAACAACTATCTAAAAAGAGCCCTTGTCCACCAAAAAAAAGCTATAAGATGTCTAGCAGGCCTTCAATATCACATAGACATTCACCATCACAATACACGGAACGCCTCAAGCTTTACAATACCACCTCACCATCTAAGTCTCTTTGAAAAGAAGCCATCCTACAAAGGGGCCCTATATTTAAACAACCTACCAGAACAACTTAGAAATGAACCAACTCACTGTTTCAAGAACTAATTAACAACATGGCTGCAAGAAAGGCCATTCTACTCAGAAAAAGAATTCCTTGACAACCAGCTTTAACAACATATTAAATCCACAAATTTTAGTTATCATTCTGACGCATGTACTGTTCTCAACGAACATGTAAATAAAGATCATTGTCTATTGTCATAGGGCCTTCAATTTACTATTGTATCTAAAAAGATTTTTTGTTAGAGAGTAACAAGACCATGGTTTGAAGCTTTTGTTGTAAAAGAACAGGTATTGTGAAAGAAAAATAATTATGGACACAAGAGTTAAAAAAAAAACGCAGAATATAACACATAAGGGATATCCCTCTTGAACTGTTCTAGGGATAGAACGGCTTTTACGGCTCAATTCACAACAGTCTCCTGGTTTTATCCTGTAGTAATTACTAGAAGCTACTAACATGTAGATACAAATAACGGTCTTAAGTGTAGGTCCTTGGTAAAGTCTGTAACCTTGACTCTGTATTCACGAAAGCAGACTTGAGAGTCCAGCAGCAGTTGGTGATTTGCTTTATCTTAACATCTGCTGAGTCAACAAGTATTCAGCATTGAGCTCACAGCAAATATGAACTGAGTCGTTTGCCATAAGCAAATGGATCAATGGATCAAAGAAACCAGTTTGGACAATGCTTTAAGCGTAACTAAGTTGTTGATTTGTACCAATATGCGGATAGAAACCATCATTCTCATAGATAAGGGAGATTTCAACTTTAGGCCTAAAAATCATCAAGAATGTCTTTGCTGCTGTTAATCAACGGTAACAAGAGTTGTGCATAAAACTCGCATTGAGGGTAAAGATCTTAACTGGTTGAGGCAGATCTCCTTAACTCTGGGGTTTTCTAACTAGCCATAAAATATTGTCAATGTTTGCTGTCTAGTCCTCACTCCTTTAAACCGGGTTAATATGAAGCCAGTTGGCGGACAGGTTACCTGAAATACATTAGAGGTAAGTAATCTGCCCCGTAACCTGCCTGCTCTACTGGCCTAACTTAGTGTAAGCGCAGCTTTATAGTGCAGAAGTGTAGATAGATGCACTCAACAAAGATATAAATTGCCATCACTAAGTGTTTATACAAGAGTAGCGTGCGTAGGATACACGTGACGTCACCGCGACGACTCGTGACAGCCACATGCGCGCGCAACCCGAAATTCGGAGACGAGGGTCGAAGAGTGAGTCAGTCAGTAGTGTGTGGTAGCGGCCTGCAGTGGACTTCTTCGATCGGATGAGTAGCCTTAGCATGAGTAGATAATACAGTGTGTAAATTAAGTATGGAAACAAATCTGTATTTTTAAAACCGAAATAGATGGAAACATTCTATTTGTGGCAATAATAGTTAACAAAGATTCCGCAATTTTTCACATGAAAAATATTTTTTTACCCCCCTAACAGGGTAGGTGGTAGGGGGTGACTTATTTTTTTCAAATAGCAACCCCTATTGAGTGACCCCTCATTTTGAAGGGTTTGTCAAAAGAAACACAATGACGCAAATCCGAAGTGAATATCTCACTCCTAGCCCAAATGGCGGATATTCCAAAATTTGATTTATTGTACGTGAAAAGCACCAATTTCACAAATAATGGAAAGAAATCTGTATTTTTAAAACCAAAATAGATAGAAATATTCTGTTTGTGGAATTGATTGTTGACATAGGTTCCGCAATTTTTTTAATTAACAATATTTTTCAACCCCTTTAACAGGGTAGGGGGTGGGAGTGACTTATTTTTTTCAACAACAACCCCTATTGAGTGACCCCTCATTTTGAAGGGTTTGTTAAAAGAAAAATAATGACGCAAACCCGAGGTAGATATTTCACCCCTAGCCTAAATGGTGGGTAATGAAAAATTTAATTTTTGTAAAAAAAAGCCCATTTTGGAATATCCGCCATGTTAGCTAGGAGTGAGATATTCACCTCGGATTTGCGTCATTGTGTTTCTTTTGACAAACCCTTCAAAATGAGGGGTCACTCAATAGGGGTTGCTATTTGAAAAAAATAAGTCACCCCCTACCACCTACCCTGTTAGGGGGGTAAAAAAATATTTTTCATGTGAAAAATTGCGGAATCTTTGTTAACTATTATTGCCACAAATAGAATGTTTCCATCTATTTCGGTTTTAAAAATACAGATTTGTTTCCATACTTAATTTACACACTGTATACTAGGTAGTAGGGGTTGTTAGGTTCATTTCAGTATGGTTTGAGCAATGACGAGAAATGTCGGTGATTGGTGGAAGATATATTGGGCGAGGTAATTTGATTAACACTCACACAACCATATTTCGCTCCATAAGTGCACATCTCCTGATAAAACTTGCAGATGTCAAATACATTGCCTATGGTAGTTTTTTTTTAATCGCAACATTGTTTCAAGGACAAATCTGACTAGTATAAAAGATGTATTGTGTGAATCATCAACTTTACAAAAACTAACTTGATTTTTAAATCAGAAAAATTGTAGGCCTACCTATTTTACTTTCACCAATAAAACTTGAGTCTTTTGGTTTTTCATTCTTTTCTTTGTTTTGAGGCTCACTTCTACAATCAATTGGATTTTCCTCTGTTCCCAAGGGACCGTTGACATCTGCTGTTTTCTCCGCCATTATCTAAAAAAGTAAACCAAACGATTATACAAGGGCCCTAAATTAAGGTATCCTTCAAGGTCCTCTTGCAGTTTGTTAAAATCTCAAATTATAGGCTAAATGTGTTTTTTGCCTCGCACAAAACAGTTGTTGTAACTAGAATAGGTTTTTACTACAGTACTTATTCTAGCCGGAAATAGAGTTTTAAGACTTTTTATATCAACTTTTGCAGAATGAAGCATGCCCTAAAAGAAACATATAGATCCAGATGAATCTCATAAAATCAATCTGAAATTGGGGAATCTTAGTACGGGTGGGATTCTTAGGAGTGAGCGATTTTAACTTAACTAAGTATTAAAGCAAAGCAATATCAGCACTAGTACTAGTAGTAGTAGACAAATTAGTACTTTTTTAAACAGTTTTAAATATAATAATAATATCTATAGTTCTTACCGTCAACGCAATCAGGGGTAATATTCCACTACGGCCGTTTCGGAGATGACTCCATCGTCAGGTGCGTAGTGGTACACTAAACTATAGTCTTGTCACATGTAACACGATTTGTCTTCATTTGCATTGCGTCAGGGGTTGAATAAATAATACACATATATTTATTCAACCCCTGACGCAATGCAAATGAAGACAATTCGTGTTACATGTGACAAGACTATAGTTTAGTGTATTACTACGGACCTGACGATGGAGTCATCTCCGAAACGGCCGTAGTGGAATATTACCCCTGATTGCCTTGACGGTAAAAACCATAGATATTATTATTATATTTTCACGCAATCTGCCACACTCAAGAATATAAAGTTTTAAATAGTAGTAGTAATATTTTTAACATTTGTGTCAGCGGCATCCTAAATAACGTAAGTTGCATTGAAGTTATGCTCAACTAACTTGTACTAAGAATTTTATCCGTGATTTTAGTGCTAGCTCTTAACAGTCACTTCTTGAAGAAATATTTTAAGGTAGGTACACTACAAGACAACTGATGATCAGAATACTAAATCTTTAATCTCTTACACCTGTTTATTGAATTGTTTTAATCCTGCTCCTGTGCACCATCAGAGGTTAAATCGATACTGATGAGAAGTCTCTTCTTTGGAATCATCTCAAGCTCATTATCCTTTTTTGAAGGACCTAACCTAAACAAAGCAAGTTAAAACTTTATTTAAATAGGCTTGGCGAATATCATGTTTATCATGCAACTGTCTTTTCCAAATTCCAATGCATAACAAATATAACTTAAGCTAAAGTTAGGCTATTGCTTTTCTATTGGTGTTGCTTACCCTAAATAAGTTTTACCGTACTGTCATTATTTTCATCCAAAGAATCTGATCTAACATAACTACTGGAATTGCAGTTAGGCCGAAACTGGCTGTAAGTTAATGAAATGAAATGAATGAATGAAAAAGTGCTTTATTAACACAAAAATAAACTGCATAAATACATATGAACTTATAACTAAACATAATCTTCTGCATAACAACAACAAAATTACTAAAAACAGCACATTACAGCAATGGTCATAAGACCGTCTGCCGGGTTGACAACATTTTATTTTATACAACTAAAAATGTGAAATATTTGTAATAAGCTATAATATGTATATTGTTTTGCTGCTAGACATTGAATTCTAAAACCAAATCCCACCTATACTTCCAAGCCTCTTTAAGAAAATTTGCAAGCGAACGCCAATCCTTACCATTAAGAAAATCTATAAACTCTGAGCGAGTTAAAACAGGTTTCAATAGCCATTTATTTCTAATTTGTGTTAAAGTTGGACAACGAGCAACAAAATGATAAGTGTCCTCATTCTCATTTAGATTACACAAAGAGCATATAAAATTAGCGTCTGTCATCCAAGGTTTAAAATTTAAGGAAATAGTCTCTGTCCTTACTTTGAATACCCATCGTCTAACAATATCAGGAACGTTATCTGATAGATATCCATTATCTCCAAGGTCAAGATTCAGTGAAGCATAAGTTGTGTGGTATCGTGAGGCCAATGCCGCCTGGACTAACCCCCGCCTGCTCTCCCCCCTTACTGCCTCTACTACTGATAACAGGTGTCGATGGGTATCCTCAATGGAATTCACATCAAAGGACAATTCAATTCCATGTTTACTTCCAAGACCCTTCCAATCTCTGCTCCAATAAATATTTTCGCTGATTATTTTCTTTGCTAATTTATTTGGTAGACGGTTCAGCGGCAGTGACAGAGCATGTATGATGTAACGAGCATGCATGCTGAGTGTATAAATGTACTCTTTTTCTAGTCCAGTTTCGAGATACAATGCATAGTTGGGAGTATTTTTTGCCAATCCTAAAATTTTCTTTACAAAATAACAAAGAGTCCCATCTACATAATCACTTTCCCATAAACCCCATATTTGACACCCATAACAAAGAGTTGATCTGACAATTGAAAAATAAATAGTGAATTTTTTACTTAAAGGTACATTTTTGTTATTTAGAAATGTATTCCAAATACTGTTAATTGCTAATTTTGAAGAGCTGCACTTGTGTTTTAAATGCAAACCCCAGGATAGTTTAGAATTTAAGTTTATTCCCAAATATTTATAATCATTAACCACATCGATTCTTTCACCTCGAAAATACCATTTGTCATTTTTCCTCAGTTTCCCTCCTTTCCTAAAAACCATAATCTTTGACTTACTTAAATTCACAGTCAAGTTCCATTGTTGACAATATCTCTCAAGGTCATTTATCATTAACTGCAGACTGGTTCCCGTCGGAGCCATCAACACAATGTCGTCAGCATATAACAAAGCCTTAATTTGAACATCTCCAAAAATGCAGCCTCCACTTAATGAATCTATAATGTCATTTACAAATAAGTTAAAACATAAAGGACTCAAAACATCTCCTTGTTTTAGACCGAGGCCTGTTTCAAAGTAGTCTGTTATTCCATCTTTACACCAGACAGCTGACGAAGTACCATTATATAAATCCATTAAAACGCGTAACATATGCGTAGAAATACCAAGACATGATAACTTATAAAACAAAGCATTTCTATCTATTGTATCGAAAGCTGCAGTAAAATCTACAAAAAAAGTATATAATTTACCCTTTTTTTTACTGAGACACAATTTTGCAGCATTTGAAAGAATAAAAACATTATCAATTGTCGAATAGCCACTCCTGAAACCAGCCTGATATTCACACAGCTTATCATGATCTGTTATCCAAAGATTTAATCTGTTGTGCAGTAAACTAGTGTATAACTTAGCTACGCAATCTATAAATGATAAACCCCTATAATTTTGTGCAATGTTTTTATCACCATTCTTAAACAGAGGATAGATAATTGATTGTTTAAAACTTTTCGGTACTTTATTAGTTTTGAAAATATTGTTATAAAAATTCAGCAACTTAACTAAAAATGACTCTGAACCATTTTTAAAGAACTCGTAGGGTATTCCGTCAGCTCCTGGTGCCTTACCATTCTTTACTTTCAATAAAACTGTTTTTAATTCGTTCAAATTAAATTCTTTATCTAGAAAGTCGTCTTGAATGAGAGGAAGCGCATAACAGACATTGGCTGACAGCAGGGGCGGGTTCAAGAGACTCTTAAAGTGTTCTAACCATTCGTTTGGGCTGACTTGACCACCTGTATTAGGACTTTGAATCTTAAAACTATTTATAAGTTTCCATAAACATTTACTGTCTTTAGCCTGAGTCAAAGATAAATACATATTGTCAAAGTAAGCAGTTTTTTTTGCTTTAAGTAAATTTTTTAATGATCTGTTGGCCTCAATATATTCATTTTTTATCTCAATTTCATCGCTTTTTCTGTACTTTCTCAATAGTTTAAACACATTGTGCCTAGCTTTAGCGCACTGTAAGTCAAACCATGGCTGTTTCCTTGCAAACTTGAAAGAGTTATTTGTATTTGACTTTACTTGTTTAACATGAGCTGACTCTGTAATGCATTGAATGAGGCTCTTAACATTTCTTTCCTCGTCTATGTCCAATTGCAAATTTAAAGCAGCAGTGTGTATTCTTTCCTTAAAATTAAAATCATCAAAATTGGTCCACTTTAATCTTGGAAGTAAAGATAAAACTTGTCCCTCGACTCTGGAATCTAATTCTTTCCTTATCTTAAGAGTTAATTGTATTGGCAAGTGATCTGACCCAATGTACTCTATTATCTTAAAATCACTAACTATTTGTAAACAATGAATTGAAACAAGTGCTAAGTCTATCACTGACGCTCCCAATTTATTTACAAAAGTAAATTCGCCCTTAGAATCACACTTTGTTCTCCCATTCAGTACAAGTAATCCAAAATCATCACACATTTCTAAAATTTTTTTCCCATTTACATTTAAAACTGTATCTTTTGACTTTCGATCATAATTTAGGCATGCATTGGTCAGTATATTAGTATCTTCAGTAATGTTTTGCTCACTAGAAATTCGACTGTTTAGATCTCTAATTACGATTAAATTTTTACCATTGTTACCATGGATTATTTCATACAAATTTTTGAAATCATTTTCCCAAGTGCTATAATTCAAATAAATTGGCAAAATAATAAATTCTCTATTATAGTTTTCTTCCAGTAACTTAAAAGCAGTTATATTTCTAAAATATTCAAACTTAATATTATTGAAGAATTTTGACTGTTTATTTATTCCTAAAACTATACCACCTGACTGTCTACCTAGTGTTGCATTTCTTACTGCAAATTTAAAATCTATCTTAAAGTTAACTAGTCTTTTTAAAACTAAATCATGTTGCTCGTAAGTTAACTTAACTGCTTAAGAGGAATTGGCCATATGTAGCGTGATCTTTGATGATCAGATTTGCTGCAAGCAATGCCAACAAACCAAATTTAACAACAAATATAAATTGTTATTAGCCTGGTAAATGCTTTCATTAGGCCTAGGCCTAGGCTATGTCTATATGTAACTTCTTAATGCAATGATTCTAGAGTTTTCCAGCATCTTGTACAGAGTTAATTGTTGTTACTGAGCTCCTGAGTGGGATAAAAAATTTAACTTAATTTAAAAAAAGGGAGGTAGGCTACATCATAATGGGTTTACAACAATTGTTCAAGCCGCAGGGTCACAGGCAATAAGTTAGCCTAGGCCTGGTAGGCAATTTAACCTTCACAGGTCACTTAGAGCAGCATTTTGTATTTAGTCAGATTGAGGGAAGACCAACCAATAGAAATCTGTTTCATAACTTAATAATTCAAGAGGAAATCTATTAAGCCCCCCATACACGGGCGAGCATGTTCGCGAGCATGTTGGCGAACACGTTCGCGAACATGCTCGGCGTTGGCAACAGACGGACGAGCAAGCTCGCGAACATGCTTGGCGTTTCCAAGAGACGGACGAGCATGCTCGCGAACATGTTCGAAAACATGCTCGTCGCTCGGTAGCGGTTCCTAGGCCTATTCTTGCTTTTCTTGTGCTCTGTGACAGTCAAGTTGTGTGTAGGCCTATTTAGCCTACTCCTGATTTTTTGCTGCAATTACAGCATTTAGTTTTTTTTTTGCAACATACGCATTATTTCTTAGACATAAATCAGGGGCGATTTATTTTTAGCCGATTTTGTAATCGGCCGATCTAAAAATAGACCGTTTGTGCCAGGCCTTAAGTTATCGGATTAAATTCATTCGTCATGGTTTGAAAAGAATGTTGGTTAAAATTCCATAGTTGTGCAATCCTAACATTTCTCGTAGTTTTGCTTATTCTAGCCTTTCTTAGAATTATTTAATGGTGACAAATTACTACAGAATTGATTGTACACATTTGTGTAGTAATATACATATTGTAATTGATAAACCCTCTATTTTGGAAACTTATTTAAATTTGTATTTATTGCGTTACAAACAAAAATATATATTTATTTAGCTTCTGTAAACATTGATTCTAAATCTATTACTGTAATAAAGGCGGTAACGAAGTAATCGTTTGGAACCGGAACGGTTACTTGTAATGTGTCCACGAGTGTAACTGGAATCATAGTAGCGGCTACATGGATGGAATCATTTGCATATCTCTACCCAAGTCGCAGCGGCGAACATGCTCTCGAACATATGGTCGTCCCCACAGACGGGCGAGCATGTTCGTTTTCGGGCTCGTCAAGTCCGACGAGCCGAGCGCCGAGCCCAACATGCTCGCCACGACGGATCCCACACATGGGCGAGCATGTTCGTCGCCAACACCATCACGAGCATGCTCGCGAACATGCTCGCCCGTGTATGGGGGGCTTTAGATGGGGTACAGTTTCTTAACTGGGCTATTATAAGTTAATATCGATTTAAACTATCGATTCGATTAGATAACCTTCATGTGATTGTTTTCATTATCAGCAAGTTTGGTTAGGTTAGGCCTATGACAGACTCATTTTATAATAGGCTAGATATAAGTTAGGCCTACTTCAATTTGATAATTAGTTTCAATCGACATTAGCATAGCCTAGTTATGAAACTGTGCCCCTTAGATGGAGTATGCTAATAGATTAAGCTTACTACGTTTCACTCTACAGTAATACAAAATAATGTAACAACACATTCGGAGAGTTTCCTAATAGGCTAGGCCTATGCTTAACAACTTAGGCCTATTATAGGGCAGTAAGTTTTAGTAAATCACACTGTCATCTTACTCACTCATCTTAAAAGGGGACTCGTTCGCCTCAATCCATTATAGTCACAATCATGTAAGAAAAAGAAAATAATAAAACATTAATTTATTTCTTGTAGTTTGTTATTATTATTGTTCGAAGAATGTTCCAACACCAACCAACAACCAACAACCGAACAACCAGTTCGATTCGACCTCCGGCCAGTGTTTCCATTCGCAAGAAAAAAATATCCCTGGGCCGACGTCAAAAAATCCCTAGTTATCCCTAGTCCGTGTTCTAACAATCCCTCCAATTATCCCTCTTCATCAAATCTAGATAACTTATTATTTTTGCAGCAATACCAATGGATATCATGTATAGCCACCTAAAATATGGTAACTGGTGATAGTATTCTTCAATATCCCATATTATTTATAAAGTAATACTATATAAAAAACATTTTTGTCCATTTAAACCACGGCCATCTTTAACTCCAGGCAGGCCGCGGCCTGGTAGAATTGGCAACGTTGCAAGTACCGTATTATTGTTTAGCGCAAGACGTCCTATAAGTTAACATGGAAATAAAACATAATATAGAATCGAAAACCAAAGCAATATAAATTGAAAATCTATTTCTGTACATTCAATGTGGAGTCAACATTTTCATAGCCCAGTAACCAAGCTTTCGTATTCTTAAAAATTACATAAATACCATTAGCTTAGCAATCTCCAAACACCTTTTACAACACTATACTTGCAACGTTGCCACTTCGAAGGCCGCGGCCTCCGTCCTGGAATTAAAGGTAGCCGTGATTAAAAACTGTCTATGTTGTAAAAAACAAGATTAATTAACTAGAAAATGAAACAAATAATTATTTTTAAAATTTTATAAACTAATACATTTTATTTATAAGTCTTTACAATTGTTTCAAAAATATTACTCAAGTGTCCAAATTTAAAACTTAAATTGTCTTTTTCAAACATGGCCACCATGCCTTGGTGAAAAGGTTACACCAAGTTACTTACTAGCCAAAAAAACATCACAGAAATCACCGGCAAACAAAATCAAAACGAAAACAAACATTCGACATAGACACAGGGCACAGGGCTTTAGAGTACTAAAAGAAACAAATCACAGTAATCTAGATCCACCGAATTCCATTCCACCGACCGACTCCAGCCACTGAGCTATAATTCTAACTGGAGGTAGCACTGAATGTCAAAGATGCGTGTCGCCAGCCGCCATGTTTGCGTGAGGTGTGAGTTTATAAGGAGCCATGTTATTGGATAAAAAAACTCACTGCTATGTAACCTAGTTATAGAAGCCATGTTATTGCTATGATAAGAAAACTCGCTGCTATACCAACCTAACAAAATCAGCGACACGCTTTTGACAGACTTCTGCCATGGCAGTGCTACCTCCAGTTATAATTTTAGCTCAGTGACTCCAGCCCTTTGCTTGTTTCGTGCAGTGTTGGCTGTTCCCAGCTGTTACTCTTCCCCTTGTGTGTTCCGACTTTGAAACACTACGTCACTACCACTACCTACAACCATAGATAAAACATACTCTTTGAGGACTGAGGAGTATCTTTTATCTATGCTACAATCGATTTGTTTGTTACCAAAACCAAAACCTAGGGAAAAGTAGTATAATCAATGTGTTATCAATACCTTGCAAAATTAGCCAAAATAGGTCCTTAACGTTGTTGAAATATAGCCATAATGTATTATTTTATCAATATTTCAATTTTATATTGTCAAAGGCCTGAAATCCCTAGAAAATCTAAAAAATCCTTCAATTTCGCTGATTATCCCTAGTTATCCCTCAATCCCTTTTCAATCCCTCGAAGGCCCTAAATATCCCTAGAAAGGGATTTTTATCCCTCAAATGGAAACACTGCCTCCGGCCTCCAACCATTCGGTTGTCTTTGTCTTTGTCTTATTCTTTTTTCTTATTTGCTTACACATAGCTAGTTTGGTTAATTTACCATGTAGCTGCATTATTTCAACTTAGGTAGGTATATCACAACTGTAAATAAATGACCATTTTGAAGAGATTCAGGCTGGTGTGTTTAGAGTTAAAAGTGGCCGTGGCTCAGCCACGGCATAGACTAACCAACACAAATTCGTTCATCAGATGGAAGAATCATCGACGACAACAAACTAGTACCTACCATAAAACCATAGACTAGCCAAGGTATCTATGATAAAACATAGTCCCTTAGTAGATTTCTCATCCTTGTGGAACGGTATCTATGATAAAACATACTAGTACTAAATGAAAACAAAACATCAGTTTTAAATTTTTACAACACGAATGCAGCTGACCATAGCCCTCTCTTAAAATTAAAAAATCAAAACATAAAAATAATGATAACATAAACTATCTTGAAATCAAAATAAGCAATAACCTTTGATGGAATATACATATTGATCATATAACCTCAAGACTTGTGGTAGTATGCTGTCTTATGCGCAGACTACAAAATATAGTGGATCATCATATCCTGATGAAAGTTTATTATGACTGCTTTCATAGCGTATTGAGTTATGGCATCGTACTTTGGGGCGGTGGGGCACACGGAAGATTTCTCAGGTGCCGTTTGATGTCACTAACTGCTGACGTCACTAACTGCTGCGTCTGAGGAAACAGACAATTTTATAATTTTTTATTATTAAATTAAACTGTCATAACCTAACCAAAACCAACCAAACGTGCTGATAATGGACAAATCGAATGAAGGTTTACTAATCTAAAAAATAGTTTTGTTCATAAAATAAAATTATAAATGCCTACAATTCAATTTTTAATTTTTTAATTATAAAATAAACTGTCATAACCTAACCAAACTTGCTGATATGAAAAAAATTGTTGACAAAAATTTAATGCTACCAGCGAGATTCGAACCCGGTACATTCGGATTATCAGCCCGTAACGCTATCCACTTTACCACCGAGGCCGATGGCTTAAAGCCGTATCGTTGCGGTAATGGTGTTCCCTCAAAGTGACGTCAGCAGTTAGTGACGTCAAACGGCACCTGAGAAATCTTCCGTGTGCCGTCTCGCTAGCAGTGAAGCAAACAGAGCCTTTCTACTACAAAAGAGAATTAATAGAATAATATGTAAAACCCATTTTTTAGAACATTGCAGACCAAGGTTTATTAATCTTAAAGTTCCCACCCTTACCTCCGTTTATATATTGGAATCCGCTATGATGATATGGAAATTTCCGGAAGTCTTCAAACGCAACCACGAAATACATAATTATAACACCAGGCAACAAAACCCTATACACCTGAATTAATTGTCACCGAACATCATTAATAGCTGGTAATAGCTGGACCACATCACTCAGCAAGTAAAATATTTAATAAATTGCCAGAAGACATAAGAAGCTGTCAAGAAAAAAATTGATTCAAGAAAAAACTCAAAAATTACTTAATAGAAAAGGCCTACTACAAATTGGAAGAATTTTTGGAGGATTAAGAGAAGATAGGCCCTACCTGAAAATTAAACACCTTTGACGACAATGGCTGGAAAGCTACTAGTGGGATCATCACAAGTATACAAGTAAGTATACAAATGAATAAAATAAACCCTTCCAGTCTGACTATTCTTAATAGGTTTGTATATTATTGCCAATATTAAGGAAGAATGTTTTATCTGATGATTTATCTGATGATTCTGACTGACCTTTGATGTTCAAGTTCAAATAAATTATTGACTATAAACAATGATTTATATGACAGAAAATAATTGGGAAATTGGTAAAAATATCTATTTCTTTCCCTTGAGGTATTCTCTGATTTTATAGAATCAATTAATTTATTGAATACTGTTCCTGCAAGAAGAATTTCCCGTCGAAATTTTGAAAAAAAGATTAAGGATACCCGGTAAACCCATAGTATTGATTATAAATCTTCCAAGACCTGCAGTGTAATTTGATGTTTAAACCATATAGGACTTTTTACTTGACAATTAGCCTTAAACTTTTAAGACTACGCATTTGTTTTTATCGCAGGTGGATTCACGAACCCAGAGAGGACAGTATGGAACCCGCAATAAATAACTACACTCCTTCAGACCTCGGCGACCCAGTCCGGAACCCTTGGATGACTTTATGCCTGGGCCGCATGACTTGTTGCAACCTCATGAATAAACCAGAATCTTTACTGAGGCACGCCTCGTTCGTGCAAAGATCTACCTATGTGAATGTAGGGGGAACTGCACTATACTCAACCTCGCCTCAAAGTATCACTCCTATACGAGTATACGATGATAACTGCACTGCAGAAGCATGTAGTCGCATTTTTTCAATGAGGGGTCCGCACTCAGGTAAACATAACTTCCCTCCTCCTGACAGTACAAGCACAGCGATTATACCTTACCTTTTTGGGTGGAACCATTTTTTTAAGTAACTTCCTTTTGAATACAAATCAATAAATTATTCCCTACGTTTTTTGGCACTCATTCATGGGGGTGTTGTGGGATTGTAGGTGATTTCATGGTACCTTTTTGTTTTAATCACATAACTATAGTTCGACCGCTTAGAAAACGACCTGCGCGCTAATGCTAAACCAATGCTGGAGGAGGTTGCTTTCTAAGCGGCCGAACTATAGGTAGCTGAAAGATTGATCGTTACATCGCTTAAAAATTAAAAGATTTATTGATCACAGTAAATGAATAAATCTTTAACTCTACTGCTGGGTGGGGAAAGAATTGAAGTATTTTTAGAGGGCAGAGCTTCGGTTCTTATTAAGGGTCACGTGTTTTGGGCTAGAGTCTTGCGTCCTAGGAGAGTATATCGTAAAAAATCCCAATGAGAGTAAAATAATTAAAGTTATCAAAATCAAGCTCCAACGTTACCTATTGGAAATTTCTGTTGTCTTATAGGTCTAAAACTAATCAATAAAAAATTGAAAATTTTTAGTTTACACGTGCGTTATTTATAAAACAAATGTATTACTTAGACGAGCTGTATGTCGTGAGGTAAACACGATGATAATTTTCGCCATCTCGGTCACCAGTAAACTGTTTGTGACAAGTTTGTCGAGGGAAATGGAACGGAAAAGACACTGTCTGAGGCTGATTTATCAAACCTTCTTGAAAACTCACAAACTGAACTTGGTTTGTAGATGGTCATCATTGTTAATTTAATGACCATTGATGGGAAGTTTGCAAACTAGATGGCATATTGTAGAAAACTGTTTTAGGATAGCCTACTGTTTAGTATATTTCTAATCATGAATAACAGAGATAACATATTTTTTGAGGCAGCACCCTGTGCGATTGGTTAATTTTAACTATGATCTGTTTAATAACTAAATGACAATAGCTGGTTTATATGGATGAAATGTCTGTTTGTGATATTTAAGATTCAATAGGTCAATGGTATCTAAAGTCAATAAGATCTATATCTATAGTAAGTTTAAACTACATAACCTAAAAAATTTCATTTTCGTAGATTACCAAACACAAAATAGAATAGAGAACTGTAACTGCATAAACTAGATAAAAGGATCTACATGAAAAATTGTAGGTGTACCAGTGGTTAGCGTTTCTTTCAACAGCTACCAAACACTTCAAAACAAAAGTCTTTCAACAGAATCGATAAACAAAAACACAATCAGTTGCTTCAGCTGTACGAGTCTAAACAAACTCTCTGTACGCAAACACGGTAATGGTGGTAAATACCTTTGGTTAAACTGTGTTGGTAGGTAAAAATTATTAAAGTGTTCAATGTAATCCAATTATTGTTTACCTGTGGCTGTGTGTGTTATATATTGTAGTACAGAGGCATGAAAGTTGTGAATACTTGCCTTTTACTGTCATGGATCACTTGAAGAGAATATTCAGATTTTTTTCTGTTTGATATACTTGAAGTAGTTTAGCCAATTTTAATATATTATTTTATTTATTTGTTCACCACCATAAATCATTTTTAACCAAACGCAGCCATCTATTTTTACTTCTTTGACACCCTAAGTAGTTCTAAAATAATTCTTAAAAAATGCCAGTTGACATAAACTTAACCACTGTACAGTGTACAGTACCACCTAGCGCTGTAAATTAGAACTATATCTGCAAGTATTTAATAATTAAATCTCAAATAAATAACTACCAACAAGGAAGAACCAAATTGTACACGGTCATATAGGGAACACAAGGGAAAATAAAACCTAGTTCTCTCTAAGCTCTTTAATAACTTGGGAGAATGTTAAAAATGGAGAAATGAAGATCGTCCGTTATCAGCGCACGGACGTGATCGGAGTCTTGAGGATTCTTTAGCTCATAATAAAAATACAACCATACGACATATGGTTCAGATATTGGTGCAACACAAATAAGCTCAATCTTACAACTATAAGTGATACTTGGGTAAACTTTTATCAGGCTTTTCCAATACGTTATCCGTGATGCTACAATAGTTCTATGTAATTTATTAAAAACAATGACTTATTTATTAAACATTTTAAATTACGAGTATTTCAAATGGGTATGGATGCAAACAAAAAACTGATACGGTAAAAAACTTGAAATTTTTAATACAAAATATAAGGTCTTCAATTATGAAAAAAGGATTAAATTTGAAGATTTGCAAGACAACACTTAAAATGTGGACTTTTAACCATACAGGGTGATTGATATAAGTGTGCCAGCCGTTTTATTCGAAAACTATAAGAGATTTAAAAAAAAGTTAAATGGTAAGTACCTTGGATTTTTTATTTAAAAAATTTTAGTGAAGTCAAAAAAATTATTTTAGCCGCCATTTTTCCAATATGGCCGCTAACTTTGATTTTTCTTACAGAACACCCTGTATTTTGTGATGTGTTCTGGTAGAAAATGTAATTTTAAGATGGTTTTATTCATGTGATTTTTGCCATAAACCTAACCGTTTCAAAGATAATAATGGTTAAAGTTTTGCAATTTCTGCAAGAGAAAGAGTTTCGATAAAGGCCTAAGCAAGCATGCCATCTGTTTTATTCGAAAACCATTCAAAATTTCACAACTTAAACCATTATTATCTTTGAAACGTCTTAAAATTACATTTTCTACCAGAATACATCATAAAATACAGGGTGTTCCTTAAGAAAAATCAAAGTTGGTGGCCATATTGGAAAAATGGCGGCTAAAATAATTTTTTAGACTTTACTAAAATTTTTTAAATAAAAAGTCCAAGGCACTTACCATCTTTTTTTTATATCTCTTATGGTTTTCGAATAAAACGGCTGGTACACTTATATCAATCACCCTGTATATTTTTAACCGACTTCCCCACTACCAACAAAAGGAGGAGGTTCTCAATTTGTTTGTGGCGATGTTTTTTTTTTTCTATGTATGTTCACCAATTTCTCTGTGATTCTCTTACCGATCAGTGTGGTTCCACCACCAAAATAACCGGGAGAGTTTCTATTTGGTACCTTATATATTATGTTTAAGTATAATATTTGTTTTGGTGAAAAATTCTGAAAACCTTAAATATTCAACATTTATTTTGTTTACATTTGTGCAGATTGTTTACATTTGTGCAGAGAAGGCAATAAATAATAATAACATTCCTACAGCTGTTAGTTGAAACCATTTAAATGAAGCTACAGACAATTCTTCTCATATTGATCAATAAACTATTTCTTGCCATGGAGCCTAAATGAATTACATTGAGAAAAGTGCATTTTGTTTTGGTTACTATAAAAAATTTATTTTAACGTTTGACTTGATTTGTGTATACAGTAATTCTGTTTTTAGTATTGAATATTCTGACTTACAAAAACATATATGTTTCAGTGAATAGCTGTATGATGTTGACAAATAAAGGTGTATTGTGAAAACGAAAGCATTCGTAAAACAGGTCTAAATATAAATTAAATGCAATTATTCCTTACACGACCTAAGAAGTGTGACAGTGCATAATCGTCAATTGTCTTAAAAATGTTAAATATTTTAATTACTAAACATGCATTTGCAGATGTGGAATGTTTATTGATATTCTCTACCCAGTTACTATATGATATCAATACTATTATGCCTGCTTCGGAAAGTCCTAGAGGAAGATGATTTGCAATTTCGACTAGGCTATATCTTGATCAAACAAAACCACCTACATGGCTTGCACCACTTTTAGCTGAACCAATCTTTCATATACATATTTCATTTGCAGATGTGGAATGTTTATTAATATTCTCTACCCAGTTACTATAGCATATCAATACTATTATGCCTGCTTCGGAAAGTCCTAGAGGAAGATGATTTGCAATTTCGACTAGGCTATATCTTGAGCAAAAAAAACCCCTACATGACTTACACCACTTTTAGCTGAACCAAACTTTCATATAATATTTTCCAAAGGCACTATACGTGTTAACGACCAATTTTCCACTTTTGAGAGATTTTTTAGTGCTGGTAGCTGAGGAATAACTTTCATATTGTTCCAAAAGGCTTGAGACGTTACTGTATTTATTTTTATAATGTAGAAGTACACCGATTGCAGGAAACGATGATGTCTGACATTTCAATGTATCTAGAAAAGACAATTAGTTTTTCACTAGGCCTAATGTAATGGACAACTCTTTCTTTCTTAAGGAATATCTAAAAATGTTTATTTTCATACCCATTGATTATGTAACCTGAACAGGTGACTCAAGCAGTTTTAAAATAATGATTGTACTGTGGAACTTTTGATTGTTTCAAACAGTTTTGCTTATCAAAAAACCTCAAGTAATTAATATATAAAAAATTATACAGGCACTAAAAATCATGAAATAATTTATTTTTGTAAAAAAATACAACCGACTTCAAACGCTCTAAAAAGAATTAAATAATTTCAATAAAGTAAACTTTTGTATTAGGCAAGCTCACGTATTTCAAGTCGGCGCGGCTCAAACTGCAAATATGATTGAAATTAAATATTGTACGTGTATTTTAAAAATCAATAAATTGTAGCTGGGTAACATTAATATATAAAAAACATACTGAACTGTTTTGTTTATATATTAAAGGAAATATTTTCTTATATTTTATGTTTACTTCAGAATAATTATATATGAATAGGAAAATAATTTAGTTTGATATTATGATAGGGAAAAGAAGCTAGTTTAGTATTAAAACGTTACTTTTCCAAGTTAGAAACATTTAAATGCGTTATAATCTTTTTAAAGATATTCGTTAATACCACTATAATGCCGATCTCTGATTACGGTAATAAAATAACACTTAACGCATAACTATGAAAGAGACATACAGATTAACACTTTTAGTTATAGATAGTCACCTGCAATATGGACACCCTCTTTCAATTTTGTATCAAAAATCATCATAGAGGCGCGCCAACTTAAAATACGTGAGCTTGCCTAATACAAAAGTTTACTTTATTGAAATTATTTAATTCTTTTTAGAGCGTTTGAAGTCGGTTGTATTTTTTTACAAAAATAAATTATTTGCTCTAGAATAAGGAGGCCATAAATACTTCAATTTAACACAAAAGTTATATTTTGCACTCTTTAAATCAATTATTTTTTACATTACGATATACAGTATTTGGTAATTTATTATTTTTCTAAGGTGCTATTTTTATTTTTAGGATTTTAGCGAATTTCCCTATAGGGAAGTAGCTATTACCGTAGGTCTCATGGTAAGACCTAGGCCCGGGACCGATTTACTTTTTCATTTTAATGTCCCCAGAGGCCAAAAACACCATTCGTTCAAATTTTTATATATCTATATATAGATATATATATATATATATATATGTGTCCATCCGCACGATAACTTGAGTAATTTTTGTCCGATTTTGATAAAATTTGGTTTGAAGGTGTAAGGCAGTATAAACTTGAACGAGTTCGCGAACCAGCATGATCGGATTATGGGAACGGGGGTGTATGGGGGGGTTTATGGGGTAAAAATAGGTTTTTCCCATTTTTGACCAAAAAAACATAAAATTTCGCAAAATCTTTTCAAACCATTTTGTAGAGCTTAAAAAAACAAATAATTTAGTACATTGAAGTGTTGCTGTGCGCCTAATGGTTACGGAGAAAATTTCAAAAAAATGTAAATTTCAAATTCCCATGTTATTCTTATGGAGAATAAGTAAACTGTTGTAGTTTCCTTGTTATGAACATATTTTGATCAAATTTGGAAAATGTTTTTATTTCTTACTAACTATTAACATTTTACAAAAAAAAAAAAACAGTTTTACCCTCCCTGATGCAGCAAACCTAAGTACCTGTTAAACTAATTGTATTTAAATAGGAAATAAATGTTAAATTTTTAAGTAGACATTTTAGTGTAAATCCAATCAGACATATGGAAATTCGCTTAGTCTGCAGGTTTGCTGCGGCTGGGGTATTTGTTTCTAGGTTTACACAGTATTGCAATTGGCCTTAAAGAAGAGAAAGGTAAAGCGTATTAGATCGTAAGTGATGCTAAGTCATAATTAGCTTAGAGGGATGTAATCCTACCGGATCTTCCCTTTGGTACTTAATAATTTACGGTCTTTCGTATGCAAATTCCACGTAATACAATATCAATACAAATAGTGGCTGTTCACTTCAACCTATTTATACAAATATAAATATGATCACTAAATCAAGTGCCATAACAATTCAAATAAATAAGGTTTGGTAAAAGTAAATTAATTCTTTGCTAGTTTAATGAACAAGCATATTTTTATGATAGTGGTTTGTGAAATTTTTTAAAATTAATATTTTTGGATTCTTTTTATTTTGACACATTGAACTATTTCCTGGAGTTCGGCTCTTTCGGGACACCTTGTATAAGAAACTTGCTTAACAAATTTTTTTTAATATTTGTACAAGAAAGTATTTTTTTTTTAATTTTACACTTGTTGAGTCTTCATTATACTTGTAATAATCATGCGATCTTTCATTTTATACTGTTTAAAGTAATATTTTACCAATGATCAATGCAGATGGGTATTCAAAGACTAGAAGAAAATCAAGATTGATCAGGCCATAAATTAAAATTTGCCAATAAGACTTTGAATTATTGATGTCAACACCAAGCTATTTTGACTGATCGAGGAGGTATGTCTCTTGAATATAAATTGGCCTATGTTGTAATTACGTGTGGTAATTTAATATTTCCATGGTGAAAATCTAATAATTGCCATAATTCTTTATCGCAATTTATCTACAATTTAAAGAGTATTTGTGGTTTAATTCATAAAACATGTTATTTAGAGAACGCACTGTTTGTAAATTTATGATTTCAGCTAATTCCAAACTTCTCTCAATTTTGACCATGAGAAAATATCAGTTGCTTTTTGACGGACCGAAACTATACATGGATGTCCTTTGGTATATCCAGATCATTAGGGTTTATTAAAATAACTCTCTCTTGTCCAAGTAGTATTATTTGTTAGATAGAAAAATATCTGACTCTTGTACAATTTCAGTTACGTACGTGGTGTAACAGTTTCGTAGATTAAAAATTAACCAATCGTTCAACAAATTAATTGACAAATAAATCAATCATTAAATTATAGCGTAAATTAATAATCAAACATTCCATTTTATGATCAGACAATTTAATTAAACATAATATACAAGTTCTGCTGGTTTTTAATGATGGGCGTGGACAATTTCTGGAATCTTTTAGTAAAATTATTGGTAATTGTTTAAGAACTTCACCGTTATTCTTTGTGCAAAAATTAATTAAATTAATTTAAAACTACAGTTTCTGTATGGGTAATAACTAAGTAAAAATGTATAAATGAACATGAATATCCTATTCTAACACTTTATATTTATTTAAATTACTATTGTACAATTTATAGTAATATATGGAATAAAAGAAATTGCATGTAATGTTTAAAAATATGTTTCAAAAATGAATGCAAAACCGTCGAAATTGACTCTAACCCACTCCTGATAGAGCAATATCTAGTCCAGATATAAAACTAATCCCACTCGCAGTGAATTGCTTATCTTGAGGTGGTTATTCATCCATTGTAGTTCTAGAATTGAATTTGGGATTATCAGTAGAAAGTTAATTTGTTTTACCCTTTAATAAAAAATGTATCTGGATCAAAGGCATGTAAATTACAATATTTAACTCGTATTAAAATGTAACTCTGCTATTAAATTTTAAATTTAGTTTATAACGAACAAATTTGAAATTAATTACTTTAATTCTAACAAAAGTTAATTATTATCATCATTGTTACCAATTTACTAAAATATTCCAAAATAAGCCTTTTAGATATTCATTACCTACTCATCTACCAAACAGATAACTTTTTACTATAACGCTAAAACTTGTATGACTAAAACGAGAAATTCTAGTTCCAAAATCGTAAACAAACTAACCTACACTTGAGATAAAATTTAAATAAGGGATTCAGATGTATTAATTAAAAGAAAACATTATTAAATCCGATTATTTATAAACATTTCTATTGCTGATATTTATTTTCTTCCATTAAATCCTAGTACCCCAGGCTTAGGCTACCCCTGAAACGTTTTACTGTACATATTAATTCTGGCCAGGAATTGAGAGTAGTTTCATTATCGCTTAGCATAGACTTTCTTTAATGGCGGGATTCGGACCCGGTACTTTGAGGACCGGAGTCCCGCTCACTACCATCATAGATAAAAGGAGTGTAGACAGTAGTGTCTATACTCCTTTTATCTATGCTACCATACTCAACCAGCTCCCCAACTGCTGATTGTAGAAAATGAAAATGTAAATACGAATTTAAGATTGCATTTTCAAGTGTTCATACGTAATTTCCGTTTTATTGATTGGATGATTTGATAGTTTTAACCTTTAATGTTAACTATACTACAATAGTATAGTACACGTTAAACAACAATAGTACAATAGTACTCAAGTAATACTAAGTACAATAGTATTCAAGTTAAGGATGAACTAACTGATAAGTTAATACCGAGTTAAAATAATTTCTTTATCAGCGTACAGAAAAAATTATTATAACCAGAATAAATTACTGATAAAGCTATTTTTGTTTTAAAAAAGCGTTTTGCAAATACTGACCAATTATAGAGCAATTATTCAAGTTTCATTGTGTATTTGTTGAGTATTAAATTGTTTTGGGGTCTCTGGTCTCATCTCTTAAATAAACAGTGTGTAAATAGTATCGCATTTTATAATTTCGTCAACCCAAGAAATCGAGATAAGACTAAGAGAAAACAACTTGAGAAAACAAGATTCACCCTGGTTTGTTTTGGTGCAAAGCAAGGACAAGCTTATGTTTCAATTACATCATTTTATAGCAGTTAGTAGGGTCTGTGACGTATTTTATTCAACAACCAGAACTACGAAAAATAAAACTTGTCTTCTAATAACTTACATAAAATAACTTACAATAATTATTTCTTATAACGATCAGCATTTTTAACCTCCTCGTTTGCATCAACGATTCATCTTGGCTTATTAACACACCACTTAAATAACTATAATAAACACTAACAAATATGGAGCTAGAGTCACTAAAAATAACACATAAGTAGTTTAAATTGGTAAAAAGTTTGTGTTTTTACCTAGCAATATTAGCTTTCTGCTAAATTCATATATATTGTGGAAAATAAGTGATTACTGTTTGTGGTAGGTTAGTTATTGGTTATCCATTAATTTTATTTCATTCATATATTTGTTAGTTATTAAATCTTGAAATAACTCTAAGTTAACACTAATGGCCACACTGACACTTAGTTCAGTGGCTAGGTCAGTTTGTCCATTTGTTCAAAGATAATGCTCGCGTTTGTAATATCTTTTGTTGAAAAATACAATTTTATTGAAGACAAAACTGGTTTTTACATTTTATTAATTTGTTACAGGTGTCATTTTCTTAGTTAAGATTAGGGATGGTGGAAATACTAATGAAACTGCTGTTTACTACGGTCACAGAAAACTCTCGGTGCGAAACATTTTATTTTTTTTTAACAATTTCTAATGAAAAAAAAAACAATATAACGTACTCATTTTTTAACAGGTATTCTTTTTGAGAGGAAATAAGAAAGAGATTTCATTATATTCAAGCTTAAGTACTGGAAGTAAGTGAACAACTTCAATAAACAAGAATAGCAGTTTTATTTACTATATATATAATTGAATACAATTAAAATGATTTATTCTTTTTCAGGAATATAGGCACCAAAATCTGATAGAAATAAAAGTCTAGCTTTTGATAGCTCACTGGGTTTAGCATTTTAAACAGCATTTGCACACCTGTATTCATAACTTGAATGGAGTAAATTTTTTTGTACATTCAATAAATGACTTACTATTCTAATCTCCATATTTTAACAATTATCTTTATTCAACCCTACTCAGGTTTCTTACGACGTCATGTTTCAGACAGTATAAGTGGTACTGTAGCTGAATCTCTACTCGGGCCATGGTTAATTAATTGCATCTAATGGATCGGCCTCTCAGGGCACGACGAGCTCTCGTAACCTCTCAGACAAATTTCATTAAACTAGTTTACGTCTAGTCCGTATATGTAGCGCTCTTCCTCACAACATTATGTAAAATAAAATTAAGCATGGTAACTACGTGAAAAAGGTTTGCACTCAATTATTGTAGTTATACAAGAAAGCTTTATGCAATTTATCACCACCCGTATTATAATTTTAGACTTATTAGAATTTCTAACCATTCATCAACCCTACAAACATAATAATGATAACATTGACTATACACAGAGGTCTATGCGTGGAACGTATCCAGCAAAGCAAGGGGTGAGCCGGTATAGTACAAGGGAAGGATGAACCGTATTGAGAAAAAGTAGTGTCAGGTATGTACCAGGATACGAACCCACGCGAACATCGCTACCTTGGTCCCAAAGTCCGTGACGCTAACATCTGAGCCACCGATTCTGCATTCTCTAGGAGGATGACCAGGACAACTTGAAAAAGATAGCAGATACCGATTTAAAATTACTGTACTGTATATCGTGAATACCTTATTAAAAAAAAAATTGAACCAAAGATTAGCAAACTGCAAAATGACCGTAACTGCTACGCTGTGTACACTTAGGAGTTTAGCCTACAAAAGATTAATATGGAAATGTCAGAGCAATTCTTAGTTCTACAAGTAATTCTATGTGTTAATGAAATCGGAATATTTAATAATTGGTAAATACTAATGAGGCTAAGAAGTAGAACCATTTACTTATAATTATACCAGGAATAAGGTTGATCTCAAACTGATCAAATGCTGTTGTAGAATTTAAAGACAAAGTCAATAGTTTTATTTTTCATCGGAAAATATCGCATTTAATTAGAGGAAAGTCTCCTTTGTAAAGTTGCAAAGGAATATAAAACAACGCCATTTCAGACCTTTAATTAGAATCAGGATTGTTTTGAAGACAATTTGTTATACTGTGTTGTGTCCTTAACAAAATAATAATATTTTCAAATACTGGTCATTATTATGATTTAGCCAACAAGGGTAGTCATGTCCAACCGAATGTCCAATCTAGTTACAACCTAACTGTTTCCAAGTAAAACAATAAATTCAAAAATTATCATAAAATAACCGACATCTCTAATTGGTAGAGCAGACAAATTTTACAGCGTTAATGCAAACAATCATACATTTATCATAAACATATTTATTCTAAGTGAAACCATTGACTATTGGACACTGAAGTGTATCAATTATCCAGTTGTATCAATAGTCAAATATGAAACTTAATTTTAAAATCCATAGTTCAAACCGTAGTGCAATGTAATTATAGAGATATTCTATTTAATCGGACATTTACCAAGCGTCAGAGTTTCATTAGATGGTTTAAGGAAAAAGATTAATTAAAAGTGAGAAAATACTAACACATCAGAGTTATGACGTTACACATCTCATTCATCATCGTCGTTGCAACAACAAAACACGTGTTTCTGAAAACATTTCCAACGGAATTATAACGTGAAGAAATAGTTTTAAACCGTAATTGAGTTGAAACTTATAATAAGTTTTGAATGCCCGAGGGTAACTTGCGACGAGGAATATTGGTGAACTTTTCAATCCGTAGCTTTAAGAAAACACAAGCTTATTTGACTTACTCAGTATTTATCCATTTGAAACTGCTATAGGGATTTCCCGTTATTTTCCGTTTTGAACAATTATTTTTCCATATACAAATGAAACAATTGCTGTGTCGTCTCATTTCAAATACTGGAAGATGATTTTTGGCCTTTTTGTTGTACACTGTATCATGTTTAATTTTGGTCAGTACATTAACACATTAGCTACCAACTATACTCTTCCCTCAGTTACATAGGAGTGTGACGGTCGGTAGGGAACGTGTTAATGCTGTGAAACGACAAATTATAATGACAATTGGGTCCAGTAAAGGTTTAAATTCTGAGGTTCAGCATTGTTGCGATTATTGAATTTAGCATGTAATGGTAGTTTTCGCAACGATTGCATAAAGATACTGTTAATGACAAAACTTCTACGAGTGTCGTTAACACTATTTATGCGAGTTGCGTAGGCCACACTAATTTACCGACGACAGTGTTTTAACTAAAAAAAATCACTACTCAAAACTTTTAAGAGAGGTTATGTTTTCGTTTATAACCTCTTATTACCACTGATAGTGATGCAACGAAACATTGTACCAAACACATTGTAGGCACCTCTATTCTCCATGGTATTTTCTCCATGGACATAGTTGTAAACTTTAAAAATTAAATTGGTCTGAACAGCTGATTAGTTGAAGTTCGGATCATTACAATTTTATTTCTTCTTTCTCAATCCTTGAATCTCATTGGTCCGTTACCCGTGTTGTTGTGAGTAAAACTATACTGTTATGTAAAACGTTTCAATTCTAAGAATTGAACTGAAATGGCAATAAAAAAACGGTCGTAGGTAAAACCTCTTTACCTATAAATACATTAAATTAATTATGTTATGTATATTTCTTTTCCACACCATAGAAGCATGTAAGATTCTATTTACCTATAGCTATCGATATCCACATAAAGCTAGAGTTAAGATTATAAGTAGTTACTGTAATTGAAGTACCGTAGTAGGTTTATAGATCTAGACATTTGCTGTATCGCTGTCTAATTGTTTTCATATGGTGATGCTTGCTTGGTGATCGCAGTTAATTAATAACTTCTTTATCAGCTTAACTAATGTTAATTGATTACTTTATACTGTAATATTAATTAGTTAATTAATGGAACTACCTTACACCTAATTTTATTGTACTATTTTTTTTTTGGGTTCGCCGATTTGTTTAGGGAAGGTAAATAAAATTTACGTCTTATAACACTTAAAACATATGCTTATACTATTACTATTTATGCTTAAACTGTTATCACAAGACGGTAAATATACAAAAAATGTGGTAAGTGGTCATCGATTTCGATTGGACACTCCGATCATCATCAGACCCAATAAGCTAATTCGATTTGTTTAGGTGCAAACATAAATTTATTTGGCCAGAGGCAAAAAAAACTTGACCTAAAGTAGCAAAGGTACCAATTCTACATAGTAATTTCTCCATGGAAATAGTTGTAAGCTTTAATAATGGTTTATCAGTTGTATAAAAAAATGTTGAAATCACTTACAACTGCGATCAAATCCACACAAAATATATTATTGCCAAAAGAAACTTGTCAGATTATATACTTTCCGATGAAGTTGATCCAACTAGTAGTTGGTGTAAGTGATAAATAAAGAAGTTCTGTTCAGGACCATTACTACCAGAAGATGTCACAGAAGTGGCGTTTGCCCGCGTGGGACGTGATGTTGAACTTCTTGAACTTCTCCACGAGTAGGAAACTTATGTATACGTTAACAAATCCTGACCTGAAGGTAAGTCAATTGAATCAGAATATATTTCCATACGTATTTACATGTCACCAAAAATGTTTCCCTACGGAAACGAAATAAATAACCTCAGAGAAAAGAAAATGCATTTTCACGAAAATTTGATCCACTGATTTATATTACAATCAAATATAAAATATTTACACAATAAAAAAAATTGCGGAGGCTTTCAGTTATATTTGAAGACTAATTTGAAATCAGTAAAAAAGTACAAACCATAGGCGTATCAGACGTTATTTAATTTATTTCTTGATTACGTTGTTTTGAAATACCAATTTAATCCGATAATAATTCATCTAATAACCAATTTATATTGTAAATATAGATAAAACTCTAAAAAACATACACTGTGAAGACAAAATTTGTTTCCAATCACGAATAATTAATTAAATAATCATCGATGAAAATAATCGCTCAATGAGCAAGTGTGAATTATGTGTAGTTTAACTATGGGACAACTCATAAAAAAAAAAAATAGAAGAGAAAATTAGCAACAGTAATACGTAATTCCGAATTTCCTTGTTTGAAAACATTTTGTATATAAACAAATATCAGTCGTGAATTTAAAGCAATAGAAAACTTACTTACTTTTAAAATAATAAATATGATAGATTTTTCCACTAATTAAAATACTTAAAAATTTACGTCAAATTTTAATCAAGAAAAATAACGTAACAATATTACTCACTAGAAAAATTCCACATTTAAGTTTGTATTCAGTTATTTACTTGGTTATATACAAGTTTTTGATATTTATAATTATGTAAACAGAGGGACTACATAAAATACCAAACGAAATACTTGTCAACAATGATTTGTCAATCCAAAGTAAGAAACTTCATTGCAGACGTTCGGATGATGTCCAATAAATGGTTTTCCGATGTCCATTCATAACAATGTTCACAATAAACAAAGTTTTTGTCTTGATGTCAGACAGTTTCACTGCTATCTGATTCTGTCTGGTTTAACTGGTTATTCTCGTACTTTAAAAATTTTACCTGCATGTTTATGTTAAATGATAAAGTGTACTCAAGTTTAAGGCTAGTTTAATAATTGACTGCTTCAGTCTTATCTAGCAAATTATTTATCCATTTATTACAATCAATAATAAATCAATTATTTATTATGTTTAAAATGTAAAAATATTTCTCAATACTTTTTTCATTTCGATGGTAAGAGCAATTTACGTCGAAATTATAAAACCTACATATTAAGTCTTAAGCAAGATTTTTCAATCAATAGAAGAATCACAATATCTTTTGTAAAAAGAAAACTTAAACAAAACAAATTATAGTATTGATAGGTTCAAAGTTCCCCAGATCATGAACATTATTGTAAAAGCTATCCTACAAATATTAATTTATTAGACAATAATGTTTTACTGAGTTGTGGAATTTTAACTAAAATATCATGATAAAATATGTAAACATAAAATATAAGTGAGGTACTTTCAAAGCAAACAATAATATTTAACTACAAATATTTTGTTTATAAACAAATCTGAAGTTAACATACAAATACCATATAATTGAGTTGATAACTTTCAGCCTCAAACAAAATTGATCGGAAATTTTATGGTTTCGATCAAAGTCAAATATATTTTGAAACCATACGAGTGTGAAAGGGATCATTTTCCACACACATGAACATAATGTACTGAACGTTGCTTTACAAATGCTGCAGTGACTATAAACATGATTGTAATCTTTTAACCGTTGTTGGTAATGAGGATTTTACCGCAGCGGTATTATTATGCGGTGTTACACCTTTACACAAGCATTATCACACCACATCGTTTGATGTTTTAATAGATTTATCAAGAGTTAGATTTGTCAACAAAATTAATTGAAATAGAACAATCCTTATAGCAAAATTATAGGTGTATTTCTAACATATTAAAAAAAATTACTCCTATGTAAATTTGGCTCTGCATAAATTCCACCGAATTATTATATTTGAAAATGGCAACAATAGGTACAAATAATAAATTAATAGGTGTAGATAGCAGTAAAAATACAAAGAAAATATAAAGTTGTACATTATCTAGAATGACTAGGAAATTAACAGTGAAAAACTCAATTTTAAACCACAAGAATATCCCGTATAAAATAAATATAAAGCCTGAAAGTGCGAAACGTTTTGTTTGAACTTGCTGATTTATTAAAGAAGTTAAAGTTAGTGGCGTCTTCAGTTCCAGGTTTGGGAAGTTTATGGATTTTGTAGTAGATTAGAAGTTGCTTACTTCGATGGAGCTGGAGCGAGGCCCACTTCTAATCGATAAATCGGCGCTGTTTAGACGACAAATGTTAGAACAAAGAGTTTACATACAGGGTGATTGATATAAGTGTGCCAGCCGTTTTATTCGAAAACCATAAGAGATATCAAAAAAAGTTAAATGGTAAGTGCCTTGGACTTTTTATTTAAAAAATTGTAGTCAAGTCGAAAAAAATATTTTAGCCGCCATTTTTTCAATATGGCCGCCAGCTTTGATTTTTCTTATGGAACACCCTGTATTTTATGATGTATTCTGGTAGAAAATGTAATTTTAAGACGATTTTATTCTTGTGATTTTTTCATAAACCCAACCGTTTCAAAGATAATAATGGTTTAAGTTGTGAAATTTTGAATGGTTTTCGAATAAAACAGCTGGCATGCTTGCTTAGGCCTTTATCAAAACTCTTCCTCATGCATACATTTTAAAACTTAAACCATTATTATCTTTGAAACGGTTAGGTTTATGAAAAAAATTACAAGAATAAAATCGTCTTAAAATTACATTTTCTACCAGAATACATCATAAAATACAGGGTGTTCCATAAGAAAAATCAAAGTTGGCGGCCATATTGGAAAAATGGTGGCTTAAATATTTTTTTGATTTGACTACAATTTTTTAAATAAAAAATCCAAGGCACTTACCGTTTAACTTTTTTTGATATCTCTTATAGTTTTAGAATAAAACACCTGGCACACTTATATCAATCACCCTGTATTTAATAAGCTACATACAAGTATGTTCCCGAGAGGTATTTTTTAAAACTTACCCTCAAATTTAATACATCAAAAAAAGCGTCTAGGTGTTCAGATTGACAAACCGGCCATACATTTTCTATCCAAGCCAAAAATCTTGGAAAACTAAAAACATTTGTGAACATTTACCCAAGAACCCAACTGGTATCCACTAAAACCAAATTCAGCTGTCCCCCAATTGAGATAGAGAAGCAATATGCACGTTTTGGCCCAAATAAAAGTGAAATATGACCCAAGAATTTGATTGGTGAAAACATAGGGATTAAGTATACTTATTTTGTTTGCTATTCTGTCGTAAAAAACAACATCTATTCAGCTTAAAATCCCGGCAATTGCACACAACTTAGGTTCCCCAGTGGACAGACAAACCAGAGATTTGTTTTACTATTTTTGAGATGGAGAAAAATCGTCCTTCCACTACATTGTAAGCTATAAAATGACACCTAAATCGTAAAAATTGAATAAGTAGGACGGGCAAAAAAGGGAGGCTACAGAGAAACATCTTATTGTATAAAGTATATAGACAATAGGTTGAGGTAATTAAAATCTGTACATTATTTGACCTTAAATTTCTAGGAATTGTTGGTCCTCATTAAAATTCCACGCAACATACAGAAGGATCTACTCCTGCAGCCTCCGTCCCTCAAACACGTCCAAGCTTTAAGTAACCGCTTGGGGCAGTTATGTTTGAGTCTCTACTAGCTGACTAAACTATTTAATTATCTTTAAGTATGAATACTCATAAGGTTAAAATGGGGAACTACAAACGAACAAACACACAGACTTTCACATTTATAATACTAGCAGAGTCCTTCGTACGGGGTTGGCATATAAGTTTAAAATACTTAAGTTTTACGTTTGCAATGGGGGAGGAGAAAGTTTGATTGCTTCTTTAAATTGACGGTATACTAATGGTATTTACGCACTACCTAAACAATAAAGAAAAATAAAGTATTACGAATTCACAAAAGATCACAAATTATTCATTACATTTAAAACATAAACATAACTGTAAACAATACTACTTTGACAGTTCTCATTGCGTATCACAGTTTTTTGCTGCTGATTAGTTCAAATTAGCTGTTTTCATAATTGCAAAAAAATAATAGTGCTGCACCCTGTTGGTAAATATTATAACTTTTTAATGCTTTTGTAATAGTGTTCTCGCACTCTCCGCCTCGAAGCGCTAGCAGTTATTGGTAATGAAATTGGTTCTCACAGTAATCTTTGCATACCAGTTTCGGTAAGGTGCTTTACGTTTTTGGTACAATTAGTGTTGATCATACCTAAGTTGATCAACCGGCGCTAGCGGGGGCGCCAACCAAAACCCGTAATGGCCGTAATACTTACATATATATTTTTCTAAATATATATATTTTTTCAGGGCTGCTGGTTGATAGAACGATCGATGTATATAAGGTCCGAGTGGACAGTATACATTGATGGTTGAACTCCACTACTGTAACCGCCGATGTGTAATCTAGACATACACATTGCGGTGGTTCAACCATACAGCCCACCCAATTCAACATATTAGCATTGATAGTGTTAGGATGCCAATTCTCCGTTTGAAACTAGTGTTCTATTCTTTTTAAATGTCGCACACGTTGTAATCAATTGTGCATTTCAGGTAACTTTGAACTAGATCCCGTATTTAAAGTCTTTAATATGAAGTACCTGCGATTCTTTGTAATCTGCAAAATCGATTGCATATAATAGTTGTATGGTTTCAATATTGCATCGATATCTTCTCAACAAGTTATCGATATCAAAATTTTTTAAGTTTGTTACACCTTCTTAATTCTTAATGTTTAGAATTATATTATTAAAGCGTAGATTAGGTATTTATTTATTTTATGTTTGGCTATAATCTTTGACTATCAATACACCTGAAAACATGCTGTTTTTCTTAATAACAAGAGTTTTTAAATAATTTGAAGAACAAAATCAGTTATACAACCGACAAATCACACCCTCTACAAACGCCACTAACCTGAAAACTGCAATAAAGATAATAACCACATAAGATAATATGTTTATCATTAAATAAATGCAAAAATAATGTATGGCCAACTCTGATTATAGTTTTGAAAGAAATCTATTTGTGACCACTTTTTGTACTATTTATGAACTGTGCGTGAAAAATTAAACGTTGTACTCAAGCAGGGCATGAAAAAATGGAGCCTTGTCCACATATGGATTGAACTCTTTTGGAAGATCTCCCAGATCCTTGAATTGTTTGCGACTTAATTCAAAAGGCACATGACTGTGATTCTGAAGGGGAAGTGTGCATAGGTTTCAAAGAAGTTGGCGAGCAGTTCCAGGTTTGATTCTCGACAGCAAGTTTTGAAGTAAACACTCACGTCTCTCATGACACGATGAAACCGACAATCCCACTTTGCGACATAGTGTGTTTTGCAGTTCTCCTGTAAGGTCGTAACAGGGCACACAAGAGGGTGTCGCGGCAGTCGCATGAGATAGAAGAGCACAAGCCAAACGGTTGAATAAGATGTTCATCTCCATTCACAGCTTGATTGTGACTACCAGCCAGCGGACACGAGGGTCTATATCCGTACAGCTTGATCAACTGAAAATTCTCCACTGCCAGTCCGTTGCGGAAAGATATGTCACACTTAGTATGGGTCATCAAGTGAAGCACCCTAATGATAGGCACTCTGGTGTGCTTGATAGCTGCAGTCACTTCAAACTTGGACCCACGCTGTTTCAGCTGGAATTGATGCATAATGTCACATTGTTTGTCATAGCTCAAGTCATGGTAGAACGATTTTCCATCGTAATCAATGTAGAGATCAAAGTCACTTTTGCTGGTGGCAAACCCGGTGACTTGGGAGCCGAAAAATAGAACTCTGCAGCCAGGAAGCGAAGCGGACAAGTCACTTTGGATCATGATACTTTTTTGCTGGTTTTCCAAGTAGTTTCGCTGCATCTCAGAGAGAATTTCTGAAATCTTAGCTTCTAGACTGTAAATGGATCTCAGTACATTTGTAAGATCTGGGTGAAGCTGTTCTTGCTCCATTGATTTTGGTGAAACAGCTTTAGGCCTAAGAGGTTCTACTTTAACTCGAATCCCATGAATTAAATGTTCTTCTTGAAGCACAGTCTTGACTGATTCAGGATTTTCAAAAATAACTTTTCCATATTCCTTGTAAACACTACAGCTTGAAACAAAACCATATTTCTTGAAATAATTCCTTATGGTTCTTCCTTTTAACTTGTGATGAAATCCTGATATATATATGCCATTTCTGACAATTACACTCTCATTTTCGGATTCGCTGGTATTTGCATCTTCATCTGAGCCACATTCGCTACAAGGTGCAGAACATTCACCTTTCAGCTTTGTAATGGTTAGCTGATATGGAAAAATCATATTTGCCTCTTGCTTGCTTATACTTCAACATTAGTGTTTCTGCTATAAAATAGAATAGATCCTAATAAATAAATATCCTAAATTGAATTATGGATAGCTACTAAACCTCTTTTTACCAATGTACATGTCCGACGAAGAGATTTAGACGTTTATTATTACTAGCCGAGCATAAATGCACTAAGAGAAAAACTTACACAATTAAATAAGCAAGTTTTGAAAGTACTTTGTACTAATTTCCATTTAGTAAAGTTTGTTGAAAGAAAATTGCAGCGAAAAGGTTACCAATTTGCTTCCAATGTAAATGCATTTCTTGAATGATTGGCTGATTCGTTTCCTAGTTGCAGTTTTGGCACTTATTGTTGAACAGCTGTTTGAGGAATATTGCTTGAGCCATAAAACATAACCTAATTCTCTTTGGTGCAGTTTTACTGTAACAGAAGTTTGTGGATAGAATTTAAATTTTATTTTAATGTCAAACAAAAAGTGTTGCTCATTGGATATTGGTTTTAGTAACGTTACAGAAGCAGAAAATTGCAGGTTGCCAAAAACCAAAGAGAGCAGTCTAGTTTGAGCTACCATCTTGTCCAGACGTGTTAATTGTCAGTTACCACTTTCTATTTGTATCAATCGTGCCAATTAGTCTATTCTTTTCTTTCCGGACTTTCTTATGTTTTATACAGTTTTGAAAAATCCCTTATACAAATGAAAGGACATTTTATAGAAATGAATAACAAGGTGAATTATAAAACAATCCACGTATATATTTTAATCTTTTGAAAAACATGAACAATTGGAAACTCACAACAGAAAGTTACTCTATAAAAACCTTACACCATTCTGTTTAGAACTGAGAAAATTATACAATGGAAATTTCAGTAATTAATTGAATTACTCTCATCGATAAGAACTAATTACCAGGAGGCTTAACACATAATTAGACGGATTATAGTTGCATCACATTTGAATGTTAAATCCACCAACGACCGAAATGGCATTCCGAATCGCAGGTTATAGCTTCACAACGATTAGCTAATATCCCATAATCGTATCATATGGTTGATACTTATAATCCCATCAAACCCATACGTTTCCCGTAAAGTCTATAATGCCACTTATAAAGTGTTTATCTTGATTTTGGACATTTCAAAAATGATAATTAACAATCCTTACTCAAATGTGCCTGATTATGTTAAACTGTTTAAAAACTAAATAAAGTATTGTGTTTTGTAAATGTAAAGTAGTGAACAGTTTGCAATAGTTTTGGATCATATTCATTTTTGTATGTAAGTGCTAAGAGACCAGGTTAAAAAATATAAGGAAGAAAAATATTCTGATTGCCACATTCTGGAAAAGGTTTGATAAAATGTGATTATACGTGTAATTTCATAAAGAAGGTAGTTCATATTGAGTTCGTGTTGAGTTTTGCTTGGAACGATTTGAAAGTTGGCTTGTCTCAGAGGTTTTTGCGTTAGAAAACTTAAATTACATTATATGTTAAAATAAAATCTCTTTGAAACTGTTGGACGAATTTCAATGAGATATAAAACATAGGTAGCTTTCTCGCATATTATAGTCGGTTTATACTCGAAATTACCATTATAAAAATTTCTGTAGCGAAATTATTGCTATCATCATTAAGCTATATGTTTATAAAAAATAGTTCAACGAATTTGTGAAAAGGTTTGGAGATAATGTTGTATTAATTTTATATGTGTGCTGTAAGGAACAAAGACAACTGACATTACAAAATTATCATTGTGGCATTAAGTAAGCAAGAGAAGTATGCAGTTTAATTTAATCCATTAGATATTCTGAGGCAACCTAAAACAAAACTAAAGCATATCCCGAGCAAAAGTAGTCGGGCAGCTAAATAACTTATTCTACCACCTTCAATGATTAATAACCTATTTTCCTACAATCACATATGTATGTCAACATAAACATGAAGTGAACAAATGCAGCCTGCACTTGAATGTACAAAGCGTGCAGATGCTTACTGTAAAGCTAACCTCATTCCGAGATGTTTGATGTTCAATGCAAGCCTAGGCTATAAATCACAGTAACTCGTTTGATCCAAAACTGTGATATTTACAGCTTCCGGTCTGGTCTTCGAGGTGGTCTGACTAACGTTGGCTAACAGCGTTATAGCGTTACCGTAGCGTTATGCTACGTTACGGGCGTGTGTTTTATAAATTACTGGTGTTATTGGATACGTTATAGCGTAATTAGCTAGTTTTAAACTCATTATATGGAAGAGTTGTGCTAAAGTTAAATAATATCAAACAACAGTTTCCCATGGCTGGCATTTAGTATTAGATTGGTTCTTAGGAAATGTAACCTGTTAACCTGTTATTACATGGGCGTTACAAAATATATTGTGCTGGATATTTAATTTTAGCAAATTGCCTTAAATAATTATTACTGTAGATTGCACAGACTGACCTAGACTCGAAACTGATTGACTTTTTCATTTTGGCGTCCTTGAGACCATAGCAATATTGGTTAAATTTTTTATATGTGTCCCTGAACTCGATAACTTGAGTAATTTTGTCCCGATTTTGATGAAGTTTGCATAAATGTATACAAATGTCTTGTTTTACCTCTTACGTCCCATTGGTTTTATACCAACATTTATAGTTATGTACAAGACTGTAAACAAAAATAAAGTATGTTGAATACTAATGGTTCAAAAACTGAATAAATATAAGTCAAGAATTAAGTTCATTTTCAGCACAAGTGTAATTCCTTGGTTTTTCAATATTGATCCAGTTTAAAAATAAAGTAGGAGAAATGATAAGCCTCTTGAACTGATAAGCCATGCAACTGGTTCGAGAGCGGTTACATGTCCCGTATTTCTACAGTCACCAATAGTCTGACACTATGACTATAGTCTGGATGATGGAACCTGTCTCCTGATCTACCGTTAACCTGAGACTGGACTGGTCTTTAAGCCATAGCCGGTCCAAAAGAAGATTGTGGACCACAAGACAGGTTATATCATACAAACTATAACCGTTACGACAATTCACTATCGCTGCAGAAAACCTCAGATCCTCAAACTAAGAAAGGCATTTGACGTTGTGTGAAACAGAACAAATACCTTAGCCGCAGGAAACCCACAGAATAAGCGAATTTCCGTTTACATGGTCAGATTTTCATTAAAATGTTGCCATAATTTCATATTTAAATAACATTAATTTTTATGAGTATTTAGGTTTGCTGCGTCAGGGAATATAATAAAGTGTGTTTTTTTATGTCATTATCGTAGTATGGAACGAACTTACGAAATGTGATTAATAGTATATTTAGTACCTAGGGCCGAAAATGAGGTTTTGCTTCTATATAAGAAAAAAGCTTCAATATAAACATTTTTTGATTCATTAGGCTTTACACAATGGTTTCATTGAAAATTTAGCACTTTTTGTTTTAGTTGTAAGAACTTGAAACCTCGATTTTTGAAAATTTAAAAACCGCTTACACTCCCGTTCCCATGCCCTTTATATGAAACCTTTTGACATTTTTGGTTCACGAATTAATACAAGTGGACCCAGCCCTTCACGTTCATTCCAAATTGCAAATTACCAAATGAAAATCGGACCAAAATCCTCGAGCTATTGTGTTTACGGACACACAAACTTAAAAACTTAAAAAAGTAAATCGATCCCTGGTCTAGGTTTTACCATGCCACCTACTGTGTAATAGTTTTCTCCCTACTATTGGAATATCGTCAAAAGGACCTAGAGTAAAGAGTGTATTAAATAACTGTATCCATATTACCCATGCACTAGTTACAGAACGAAACAGTGATAAGGGTCATAGAAATTTTGTTATACAAAATAACCGTCCCCCCACAATTTTGAAACATTGTAGAAAGGCTGGTTTAAGATCCGACGGTTAAATCTTACAGCTCTTCAAATCTTTTTGTTACAATCCCGGCGTTTTTGCACCTGAGTAAAACTGTTGTGGTAGAAAGTGACAAAAAGCTCCGTAATCCTCCCAGGTGGCGGCTTATCACTGTATCCTGTTATCTCCCAGATACGAGGATTAGATAGAGAACTTTGGAGAAAAACAAAGTGGAAACAAGTAAAATGGCTACAATGTATTTTTTTTCCTACAAAACAGAGTGATATAAGGTTGCTAGACAACATCAAAATAAATATTGGTTTTTATAATATTTTAATGTAGAAACCTAGACAAACACAATATCACTGAAATCAACATCTAAAGGTATAGCCTACACAAAATACCCAAAAATATACACGGAATTAATAGCTGTAATAAAATATGTTGTAGACTTTAACAAAGCTCTACAGAGCGTTAACTTGACGTTCCGTCTTTGACCATGATAGTTTTGTCTAGCAGCTTGCACAAAATAAATAATGATTGAACTACTGCAAATATCATATCATTAAAATATCATTGATAGGGTTATAAGAGAAATGTTAAGGGTTGACGATAGGAGTGTATAGAGAAGTTAATAGCAGTAAAACATAAAGTAAAAAAATAATCTCTTAAAGGTTGAGTAAATAACAGTCTTTTATACAATTATAACTTGGCTTAAAAATTGCCAATGGTTTAGGATGCATGTCAGTAGACGCAAACAAAAGTTTTGATACGAACTCATCTTTTTGATGTTTCGCTGGACCCAGCTGTCCCTGATCATTGGACTTTAAAAAGGATCCTGGCGACTGAAACCATAAATCTTCAGTAACAAAGTTATACAGATCATCTAACTCTATTCTACACCTACCCTTCACTCATATTTGGGCTAAAATACGCACCCATGCTGTGTCCCCATCTCAATAAATTGATAATTGATGTACGAGTTTGCAAACTGCTTGACTAAACTAACTTTTTTGTTATAAGATTCAAACTTGATTTATTTCAAATTCATGAAAATATACTTATGGTTCTTCTCTGAGATACTGCTTATATAAGTGTATGCTGTTTACTATACGTTTTTCAACCATATCGTCAACAATGATTTATATACATGTAATCATTGTAATACAAAACAGTTATATAATTCGTTTGTCAGTTCTATCATAACTTCCCTTATGTATTACAATTCGAAAACCTGTTCCAGTGTGAAATAACCTGGATGAATTACATACAAAGTTTGATTACATTTCACCCTCATTTATTCACCCCTACTGTGTCTATCAAACTTTACTACACACACATATACAACACACACACACGCAGGGCTGATATTTTCACGCACGCGCCCTCGTAACTGAGCCCCTCGCTGCGACAGTGTATGTGCGACGCCCGTTGTACGAGGTGTTCTGTGGTTTGTTGACGCGCTACGCGCAAACAAATCACCTGGTCGAGTTATGTGTGTGAATGCCTTTAGAGTGTCCCACTCCTGATTTATAACATTTTTTGTAAGTATTTGTAGGAACTTTAAAGTGAATAATATTTTATATTGACACAACAAGGTGAAAAAGTCTCTTTTGGAGCTTGTAATACTTTTTTTTTAATTTTGGGTTTGATCAGAGAAGATAAATGAAGGAAAATGAGGCAAGTTTACAGTATAATAAATACTATGATTCATGTTTCGGGTTCAAGATACCAACTACTGGAAACGCCGATCTATTATAGTTACGATGGTTCAGAATTTGTGTAAATTAGAGGGTTTTGGTTTTTTTGTATCTTTGGGAACTACATTTACTTTAACTAAACATTCTGCGATGCATTATTTTGTCACAAGCAAAAATAAACTAAACTTGGGAATGTTCTTAAATTGAAAATACTTTGATTTTATATGGACTCGCTTTGAATTTGACTGTAAAAAATACTCTAAAAAAAAATTTTAAATAGGGTGAAAGAAATATATTAAATTCAATATATTATATAAAGCAGGATATTTGTCAAAATAATAAAATAAATTATTATTTGGTTTTGGGTAATTTTGCCACCCTTGGAATATTGGTACGTAGCCTAGTCTACCAACCCTCCTTGCATTACTAGGTGCAATTAAGTTAACCATATTGAAATTTTAATTTATTACATTTTTTACGAGAATATACCCATATAACCCTCATCCTTCCACAAAATCTCGCAATATACAATATACATTCCCTTTCACGTCAATTTCCCTATTGAACTTTGTAGAAACTCGCTTTTTAAAACCGCGCTATGTGTGGAATAAATTTAGGGTCAACTAAACATATGCCGTTTATGTTCTAGCCAGATTCTGAGGGAGCCGGCTGAAGCCTCAGTTAGGGGATTTTGGGATTTACTTGGTTTACTTAGTGAACGCATCCCATCACACCAGAAATTATCTGAACCTAGAAATCTTTTACTGATTTTTGGAATTATTACTATAGTTCGGCCGCTTAGAAAACGACCTGCGCGTTAATGCTAAACCAATGCTGGAGGAGGTCGCTTTCTAAGTGGCCGAACTATAGTCTAAACACTGTAGCCTAAATGTTTATGACCACATAAACAAACTGGAAGTTGAAAAAACGAATAAATAAAACTATAGAAGATATAAAAGTCTCGAGACTAAATGGAAGCAGGTAAAAACAAATAAAAATAATCAGCATAAATTTAAAAAAAAAACCTTATCATAAACATTACTAATACTTTCTTCCATTAGCATTAAGCAACCCCTAGTAGTAAGTGATGGGAGTAATTATGTTATTTTGTGGGTAAAATCACAAAAGTTGCATTACCTTTTTAACCATAATTTTTACAGCTTTGGGGATGTAACAGTTTTCAAAGTGTAAGTTTAAAGGACCAAGGAGGGTTATACATTTCAACACAAATCTTTCACGTTATTTTTATTTGTTATCATGGGAAAACACCATTAAAATCAACATTTGAAATAAAATTAAGAAACACCTGGAAATACTATAGAGCTATAGGTTTATTTGATAGCTCAGTATACATCTACACAAAACCTTAAAAACCACTTTTTTGTGTTTAGTTGAAACCAAAACCAATATTTTCACTCAAACTCAAAAATAAAATCACAACAATTAGAATTTAAATGTACAAAAATTCCATATTCAAATTCCTGTCAAATACGAAGGTCGGCTTTAAACCTTTTTTAAACATTAAATTTTGAAAATCGAAAACTAACGCATTGAACTGTTATTTACATCAAACTATATAATAATCGTTATGAATTTCGACAACTTAAACTCCAATTTAAATTTTACCCAATGATTCAGAAACAACACAGTTGCAAATCGGGTGGTTTCGCTCCCCAACCGCAACCTAAGCCCTAAACGATAACAGATTGTCCCGAATAGGACCGCTTTTAAATCACGTTTGTCCTTTTAATAGCCCCCAATGACTACCGTTTCTCATTCCGTTAGATTAATGGTAGGTTGTTAATGTGTACCATTTAGCTGCGAATTGAATCGAATTTCTCTTTCTTTGCTATCGCAGAAAATTAATTTAAATTATAAAACGTTTAGTGTAAATGGAGCGGTCGTTAGTATTGATTGAGTTCTGGATTTACTTTGTAGCTTCTTTTTCCACCAATTGAGCAATCAAGAAGTTTATTTAACTAAACGGTTGATTCTGGTTGGAAGACTTTTGGTGTTTAGAATAACTATTTGACTCTTTTTTTAATTTGTTTAAAGTTTTATTGTTACATAACAATCTATTATTTACAGTTCAGAAAAACAATCGATGCATTGTTTTAATTTTATTTTTTTATTTATTTTTTTAATAAAAGTAAATATGATATTCAAAGCTACTGTACTTTTGAATTAAGTAGACCCTAAGATCGATATTTTTTAAAGAGGTTGGCATCCTCATTTAACCTTACCCGTCCACATAGGGTATGGACTTGTGAGTGGAACGTATCCAGCAAAGCAAGGAGTGAGCCAGTACAGTACAAAGGTGAACTGTACTGATAAAATGTATGGAGGGACCAGGAACCGAACCCACGACATCGGTGCCTTGGATGCGAAGTTCGCCGCACTACTGACTTAGCCACTGACTAACCAAATCTTAAACAATTTTATCATTTACTTGAAAATAATAAAATAATTTAATAATAATGAATCAAGCTGTAGTAGTGCAGATTTTGCACAACCTATACCTCCCAAAGTCATCTAGTGCTGTATAAATATACACAAAATAAAACACTAAGTACATGTATTTAGATATACAATTTTAGGGTTATAATTGGATCCTTTTATGCATACATACGTGCAGCACAACGTTATAATGATTGACGTTTTACCCAACAATGCTTTTGAACACTACGATTGAATTTATTGAATAAACTAATATAAACCGTTTGAGAACATAAGTACAAAGGGCACACACGGTACACATTTACGGACTATTTTATGTTATTTGCTGGAGTTAAAGTTTAAATTAATTTGTATACATGATTATAATTGCATCATATAGTTAAATAAACATTAATAATTAACTAAAGGAAGAAAATATGTAAGATTAAACGAACAATCTTTATTTCACACGGAAATGAGTTTGCAAAAAAGGGAAGGTTGGATGCAAATAATATGGAAATCGGTTGAAATATAAAACCTACTCCACCACAAAACATTGAATTGAGTTTCCATTTGTGTCTCGAGATATTGATATTTAAGACCCCCAAGCTCTAAAATATAAATAAAAGTTTTTCTATCGCATAAGGGAAACCATATTTCCATTATTAACCATATTAACCATTTTTCGTTCTCAATGGTATCGTCCATACCCGCTTACAGATTAGAAATTTTACAATAGTATTGCACAAGTCAGGAATTATCTAAAAAATTAAACTCAATATGAAAAACGTTGTGATTATCACACACTCATGATAGTTTAACTGAAGTTTTAGTTTTTGTGAGGAAATGGGTTAAACATTGTCCTTTTTTTAATAACGTTTACCTTATGTTAGATAACATAGTTAATTAATGTGGCAATGTAAATGAACTTTAGGTTCAGATTCAACCTGTCAGATTTGACGTCTAACACTATAACTTGGTTTTTGATATGACATTCTGAAATTTTAGTAAAATATTAGCTAATAAAGTTAAAATATCACACAATTAATCCAAAACTTAAAAAAAGAGGACAGCTTGTAGGCCTAAGCCTCTGTTAATCTCTTTACAATATAGCCACTTAAAACATTTGGAGGTTTTAACTACACCTTTTCTGGAAATATTAACAGTATCGTTTTGTAAAGCAACGTTGAGTTAAGGCTGTAAAAATACAATCCTTCTTCGGATAAGTTTTAAAATTGGCAGGCAGCAATTTAGGCTGATGAAGGGACAAAACACTTTTCTTTTCACAATCCATTTATTTAAATTTAGAGCTCCTTGGAATAAAGGGTTTAAAAGTTTGCATTTGAGACGGCTTTCTGAATAAAATAAAGACCACAGCATCATTTGGGGGCGGGGGGAATTTATCTATTTAAATTGAATGGAATGTTCTAACAAGGCGTGCATAAAACATGAAATACAGTGTAATTATGTGAAATAGGGCAAAACAATAATGTATTATTATTTTTGATGTTTAATATGTACTTAGGCCTATTTGTAATTTTCACGTTTTGTAGGGAACGGTGTAAACCCTGGTCTTGCTACCATTTAATGAATACATTTTTTCAATAGTATCGCCTATTAATAAGAAAGCATCATGTCTAAAAAAAATATCACATGGAGTCGAACCTGAGATCTCCAGGTTTGGAGGTGAGAACCATAAGTACTCGACTACCTAGACAATTATAGCGATGAAATCAATTAAACACATACATTTGTGGTCAAAAGTGTGGTTGGCTCTAATTTTGACTCAATTAAAAGACGTAATCTTGGAAAGACAAGATTACTGTTATTGGAAACTAAATTATGTTTCATAAGGAAGAAGTTAATAAGTTTGCATCCTATACAGTCACCTGCTTCTTTTCAAAAACAAGTCTTCAGGTATTCTTTGGGGGAGTATTTAAAGTCTTAAACAGATGCCTAGAGTTTAAAAATTTAGATTAAATACAGTATATGTTTGTATTAAAATGATTCTAGCAATTAAATAAATTCATTACATATTTACAATACAACTGTGACCCACTTCTTATTTTCACCTAATTAAAAAACAAAACGAGTTATAAAAAAACGAAAGTTGTTTAATATGCTCTTTTACAATCTCAAACTCATTATGAATGATTTGTGAAGTTTCTCAAAACGACGTAAAATTGCGATATATGGGTATGATCAACAATTAGTAAAATATTTGGTCATAAAGCAAGAAAATGGCAAAGAATCACTTTAATCCCAGCAAAACTTAGGTAAATAAAACAAAAAACCAAAACAAGTTGTTAATAAATGAAGATAAAAGATATCACCGAGTGTATGCTCGTACTATAATTAGTTGTATCAGAATTTGTAATAATTTTTTCCACAATCGTGTTTAGTACCATGCCAAAGATTTATGCCTTGTATTATATTGTACGGAATTACAAACAAATGGACTCGGTACCAATCCATGCATAACCAGTTATACAACATATAAGCATAACTCATCTATGTTCAGTAGCCGTACTACATGAATCGGCGCCACCCTTCAATATAATGATAACAATAAAGACAGATTTAGCGGTTGCTTATTTCTCACTTACCGTTATTGGACGACAAAACTTCCTACGCTTATTGATTCCTGAAAGGTTTTGTCTAGAAATTGTTCAGAGAAAAGGTAAAAATAATGAACACTCAACATTATTTATTGTAGAGCAAAATAAAAATTACCCAGTTGTGAGTAGCCGCAGGTTAAAAGAGAAACTGATAGGTTTAATTCAATACCAATACCACAGGTAGTTGCAACGTAATTATTGAGTTTCTTTTTGTGGTTGTTCCAGTGAACATGCGATGGTAACTGATAGCTTGCGAAACAGAAGGAAATTAAATCAACAAAATTATACCATACACTAACACCGTTATAAAACAAACTGCACTTTTTTATTTCCTAAAATAAACATTTTCTTGTCAAACTTTATACTAAATTAATTATGAATGAATGAATAATTGCTTTATTAACACAAAAATGAACTGTATAAATACACAACAACTTAAATAACAAAACATAATCTTGTGCATAACAAGAACAAAATAAAGTAAAAAGTAACACTTTACAGCAATGTCATAAGACCGTCTGCCGGGTTGACATTTGCAGAAAAACGTTCTTTTAATACGACTATAATTAATTATGTGTATGTTATAAACGTTAAAGTTATATATTTTTTTAAACATAATTGAACAGTATAATGAACAAGTATCAATAATAAATATCTACATCTATCATATTAATTAAACAACAAAGTATGTGATTTGAAAATACATCTTTCACGCACCTTCTTGAAAAACCCCTGTAAATGAGTAAATAAAAGAAAGGACGAAACTGACCATAATATACTACAATTAACCATCGTAATCTTAGATGGATGAAACATATATTAAAAACCACGTAACTAGTTAAAAAAATTATTAACCTAAATAAAAACTAAAATAACATAACTAAAATCCATTTTATTGAAGCCTAAAAAAAGGAAATCGTTTAAATTTCTTTGTATTGCATCCTAAAGCCATAGTTAAGTACCACGAAATATCCAATAAAATTAAATCAGAGTAGCTCATTGATTGGGCAAGTTTCAGGCTGTAGTCCAAGATTTGCCACATCTCAAATGTATGTAAAAAAGTTTCTAGAAGCATATTTGTGATCAGAAGACTTAGTAGTATGGTAAGTTTAGATATTTTGTTGGCAGTTTATATCTCTCTAATTCAAAGTCACTTGACGTACGGTATTGTGATTTGGGTCTGTGATAATAGTATTAAGAAATTGTTGGTGTTATAAAAAAGAGCTTTGAGAATGATGTGTAAAGTAAGTAGAAGAACCCACTGTAAGCCACTTAAAAAAAAACTAGGAGTGTTAACTGTACCTGCATTATAGTGGTTAAATTTATTGCAATATATTAAGTCAAACATAAATGAGTTTCCAACCAATAGTTCAGTTCATAGTCATTGTACTAGACAAAATAGTTTTTAGAAAGTCAATCAGTGCAATTATCAAGCTACTATTAATTCAACTTTTGAAACAGGTAAAAGAATCTTTAACTCTCTTCCTCAAAATATTAAGTTGTTAGATGATAAGAAATTTAAAACATTTTTAAAAAGTTTATTGTTAGATATTTGTTCATATGATGTGAATGAGTTTGTAAAATATTTGTCTCAACCCAATCTATATTTCAACTTATAGGTCTAGTCAATTGAATGTTTTAATAGAAGTCTTGAATGTGTACTAGGCCTAATGTCAATTATTGTACAACTGTATTCTTCCTGGACGATGCCATGCATGTAATATGTTTTAAAGGCAATACAAGTTTGTCATTTGTCATTTGTCATTTGACATTGGGTTCAAATCTCACCAGTCACCAATATATTATATGTAATAACCGAAAATAGCGGCTCTGAACCCACATTCAGAGAAAAACAGAACAGTGAGGAGTGAACTTTCTTCTCAGGAAGTAACAAAATGCAATCAAAGCGCTAGTCAAAATACAATTTTACTGCTTAACGACCGTGGCTAACAAGCTTGGTCAGTCCTAGCCTCAACACAACTACGCATGGTAACCAACATTAATGTAAATCCCAAAGCGACATTGGTATTATGCCAAAACCGCTGGTTGCCAGTGTGGCAACTGCAAGCTTAACCCAGGGCCGTTTAGCAACTTTATGCAGTTATAACATTGGATCAGTTCTAATTAATTTATACACATTTTAAATATCAATCCAGAAAATTGTTTTTTACCTTAACGAGTGAGACCAAGACAAAATTTGATCATGTATTATGACGGTATGGATTTTATCTTGAAATATTAAATACAAATAATTCCTTAAAGGGAACTATATTTTAATATTGTTTAAATTACACCAATGAATAATGGCTAGTTATAAAAAACATCCAGAAGTAACTTTGAATCAGTTTTGTACTATGGTGCGTTTTGGTGGATTTAAAACTGGGTCTAAAATCAATTTACATATCCAATTTTTTTACATCCAAGTCTTTTTAGTGAGAAATTTATGTTTATTAAGATTTATTAGATTTATTTTTTCTTGTATTGACTTACTAATGCAATTTATTGTCAGTTTGGCCCAATAAATGATTTATTGACTTGTAATTCATTCCCAAAATACATATAAAAAAAGTTATACATCCATAAAAAACTGAATCTGAACACAAACCTACAAATTATATTCCACTGACATTTTGTTTTAATGACCTTTTTATCATGTCTATAGATCGGATTGTTTCAATTATTTTTCCTAGTTTATAATCCCAATTCATCGAAAAATATATGATTTTATTTTGAATTTCCTTGTTTTATACAGCAATTCAGACAAGACTTCACAGTAGAGTATCTATTTTGTAGTCGTAGCAAGCCGAACACGGAAATTTCTTTGCTTAGCGAGTTTTCTTGTGTGGAAACTCTACTAATTACCTTGAACAAAACACGACACGCACACAAACAAGCGATTATACAAACGTACAAAACACACACACAAGGATGCTGCAGAGGAGGTTTTGACGGATTACATTTACCAACACGCTTTTGTTACACTGTGTTTGATACTTCTTGCAAACTGGGTTACTTTATGGCTGACGTATTGTAATTTTATATGTTTCTTACAATCAAATCAATTTATATATACCCTGGAATTTCAGCCCAACAAATATTACAAGAGAAATTGTTCAGTAAAATTTAAGAAAATTTAAAATAACTACATGTTCGTATTAGATAATTAACTGATTTGCTTTTAGAGTGGAATTTCTATAAACTCATTTTGTGGAAATATATATGTTAAAATATTAACTAAAAAAAAAATCAAATATAAACCAATTATAATTTTTGGAACAACGTTAAGATTTTTGGCTTAGTATATCAAAAACATTTCTTGATATTAACTGAACAAACATGAACTAACTTTTCCGTGTTATTTGCATTCGATCTTGCTTTAGAGCTTTTATTTAGTTTGCAATGGAAGTAGGGTAATGAATTCCCCTTTCTCCTTGAAGTATTAGGGTTTCCGAATCAGTGCAGTGAAGGCTTCGTCCGAAGTTCAATGATTCACACTCAAACATCGTGATCAACGCCAATAACACTCAAGGTTTTAATGTTGACGTCACCAGAATCAATTACTTTACAATTTCAATTAAAGATTATTTGAATATTCAAAGTTAAAAAAGTTTGAGAAAGAATTTACTCGGATTTAGTTAAGTATAATACACTTTGTTTTGTATCTAGGAATATTTTTACTTTTGTTAAGAATATATAATTTAAACAATTAGAATAATTACTTAATATAACAGAACCATGTTATTATCTTGTTTTTTTCGTCAGAATACTTAAATGATAAAAGTAATAACATACACGACTCATACAGTCTATTGACCACGTACGAAACCTATAAATTATACTAAAAGTAAAACTTACGTACTTAAAAGCGCGTTATCGTTCAAACTACCTGAACACTTTTGAGAACAATATTTGAAAAACAAGACATAAAATTCTACCAAAATTATGTACAGATTTGGCTATAAATGGAGAAATACTTTATTTGAATTGAACACTTTTGAGAACAATATTAGAAAAGCAAGACATAAAACTCTACCAAAATTATGTATAGATTTGGCTATAAATGGAGAAATACTTTATTTGAATTGAACACTTTTGAGAACAATATTTGAAAACCAAGACATCAAATTCTACCAAAATTATGTATTGATTTGGCTATAAATGGAGAAATACTTTATTTGAATTGGGAATTTATTTTATTCATAATGAAAAAGATGTGAGTAAAATTGATGATAAGTCAATTCTAATAAAAATTAACTACTTATTATAAGATATCAATAACAAAATTTCAAAAATTCAATTGAAGAAATAATAAAACAATTTGTGTTTGTTATAGGTTACATTTTATGCTTTATTGTAAGGTATGAACATTTTGTTACCAAACCTACAAACACTAGCACTAATCAATGTAAATATGTAATCATACGAACTATTCTTCGATCATCGATATATAACTACGGTAGTTTTGATTTGTATATCGATGTCTTACAAGTAATACACTTTTATACAAACATTCGCGTTCTTGTACTGTATAGTGAATATGAGCAACTCATTGAAACTTTGTAACATCGTTCATTGATAATTCATAGTAAACAGCAACAGTATCGTTAGAATGTTAGGATGAATGAAATATGTTTTACTTCATTTCGTGTGCTAGAATCTTTATTCAATATCAAAAACATATTTAGTACTGTACTGTGTTAAACGCACCCTCAATCGCACCTATTCGTTTATTTAACAAGTTTATAGGTAAATAAAATACATTTTAATATGAAAATGCGTTTAAAATCTCTTATGTGCATTTTATCGGAGTATTGTCCGAATTTATTTTCAACCCCGATTTGAGAGTGAATATATAAGAAAGGTATGACGGATAATACCTGGATCATATTTTTATTTTTGTTTACTCGCTACAACATCGTCCGCTCTGCTGATCCTGAAAGAGACGTTTGTCTTTTCAAAACAAAAATCTTTTGTCACTCTTGGCGAAAATTGTTATTCTTGGGAAAAGCTTTACTTTGAAATCGAGCTTATCTCAGTAGAATTAGAATTAGTAGTTTTTCAATTCAATCCATATAAAACAACAGTTTTCAGACACAAAAATAATGTTCAAGACATAATTTTTTTATATGAAAATGAACTTGATAGATTACTTTTCTCACTTACACAACCACATATTTATTCGAGCCATAAGACAGTTGAAATTAAAGTTCAAAATAAAAAAATCTAACAAATTTTGTTAAAACAAGAATTAGATTTAGAAACATCTCACTCCAGATATTTTCGTGGAAAGTTGGGGATGATTTAACATTTCGTGTCGAGGGGCGACGAAACGACGACCCTACAAGACCAGCCTTTCTCTCTTATTAGACTCATTTTCCGGATGCAGCAAACAAAATAATAACTCTCACTGGGGGATAATTCACAGAGTATTTTCGCTTTTAAGGTAATTTATTCTGTTTTATTTTCAAATTTAAAAAACTTCTTTATAACAATATGTTAAATTTAGATGTTAAAAACTGTGTTAGATTGTATCATTGCTATCTATTTATATTCCATGTTAAGTAGAAGAATGAGCTATCCACGTCTCAGAAATATTCCCTTTTTGCATCTGAGTTAGGGGGTCTAAGCAATATATCGATGAAAACAACAAAAAATGACATGACTATTTTTTTCATAGTGTGAGTCGACTTTAATCTAAAATCGAATAGCCTAGACTTCAAACTTAGTATTTTGAACTACATAAAATGTATCTTAAAACAAACCAGTAGGATTTTAGCCTCGAATATTTTGTCGAAACCTTAAAAGTCGACCATCAGAAGCTTAATATACTCGCGTAGTCACTGACGTTTCAGATTATTCCCATGACGTAAATAATAGATCCAAGGGGAAACTCCAATTTATATGCTAATGTGTGTTTTCAAGAAAAACCAGACTAAAAGGAAATTAATGAACGCGCAATTCCGTTCGGATGGGACGTATTGCATCATCTTAACAAGATTTTCCCCTTAAAATAAGGCGCAACTGTTTACAGTAGTTGGATACATGAAGTGTAAGTTACTTTTCAAGATGAAACGTGTTTTCCCTTATATTTAAACTTCCTTTAGATATGAGGTATTTCAAGAATATATTGTGTTAATATTACACAAACACAATAAAGTATTTATAAACTACTTGCAATTATCTATTTGCTTTGCATACATCTTTTATCCGATCAAACTCAATGCACTTTTAATTTAAGTTGAAGCAACGTCATCAAAAGGTAAATTTATCTGGACGCGATTTATGTATTTTTGGTAAACCATTAGAAGAAATTTCGGTTTCAATTTAGTCACTGCTAATTTCTAATCATGTAAAAATTTCGTAATGAAATTTAATTAAATTGTTTTCAAAAAGATAGTTTGATTTTATATTGAATACTAATAATGACAATGAAATTATTTAAAGAAATAGTATGTTAACTTCACATACATCTACAAAAAATTTACAAGAGATAAAATAGTGTTAGCAGCTGTTTTAATCAGACTAAACAAATTGATCATTTTTATAAGGACCACCATAGAGAGAAACATGGGAATCAATTATTATTATAATACATGGTATATCTGTTGGAATGAACATAATTCAACAGCACAGTAAGAATAATAAGATAATAAATAAGAACCTTTTCAATAAATAAATGTGGAATTTGATAACGTACCAAGATGGATCTTAGCAAATATACCCATTTCCAATTAGTTTTAGCTAATAACATTATTTTACAGCTTTGAAACATTGGTACTGCTTTCACCGAATAAACTCTCATAACAGTTATAATAATATAAATCAACCCTATTTGATAAATCCAAATAATTATCATACAAAAATCATATGAATGATACAAAAAATTAATTAAATGAAAATAAAAGGTATTGAACTCAACCAAAAATAAAACCAACGATAAACTCGTTGCTTGGTATCCGGATTTACAAACTGCGGATTTCAGACCGCAGAGAGGAAATTGGGGTTGTTGAATTGATAATAATTATACAGGCCTTCTCTCCTATTGGCTCCACACAAGAGTTCATCAATGACGTGACGTCAACATCGTACTAGATATTGATGACTTGTAGGGGATTAAAATTGACACAATTCTTTTTTTTATACAGGCATGGAACTTAAAATTTCGAGGTTTATTAAAAATTAGCTTTTCTTAATGTTAAGAGTGATATCTGAAACCTAAAAACACTTTTAAGTTGAAGGTATTTTGCAAAAGACCTGGGTTCGTGTCGTTCCCCTGGATAAAATCAAACACAACGAAATTAAAAATTTAAGAATCCTTATGAAAATTAATTTATTGGAAAACATTCACCAACAAGCAAAAAATTAGTTATTTAATGGATATTAAATTCCCGGTCCTTTTAGGTAATAAAAAGTATGGTTAGCACGAGGAATTCTAAAACTGTTTCAAGGAAACCCCCTACTAATAGATTGCTTTTAAAAAACAAACTGTTGCATGCATGCTTGGACAACCTCATTCCAATGTTAATTGGAACATCATACCAACATCATTGTTATATGGACAACTGGGCCAGTAAGTGACATTCATTACTTCAACTCAGGTAATCAAATGGCCAAGTTGACAATTCCAACATATAACTAACTATAATTACAGATTTAATATAATCTGATGGAAATAAATTTTCGAACTTGTTATATTCAAATCAAATTAAAATTGTCAATAAATTGAACTCATATCATAAAGTTCGAATAGATCCTTATAACAGTAGCTATATAATTTCCGGACGAATAATTTATTGAATTACTTTTGAACAATATAATTAACATATCAAATTATCTTTTAGTAGTTTTTTCGGTCATTGAATACTGTAAGCGAGTCAAAAAATATTGCAAAGATAAATGCGATTTTTAAATATTATTATGACAGTATAATTTTTAATTAATGTAGACGTATGTAAGGGATTAATTTTCTTGTAAGGTTAGATAATAATTTGAAACAAAACCCGATAAATTGAATCTTCTTTTTCAGTTTAAGTTCACTATAGCCTATAGTGATATCTAGCTATATCCGAGTACTGAAAAATAGTGTATGATAAAAATATTAAATTCAGAAATGTTATATGGAATCGCATCTATGTTAAAAAATATTCATATTGAATATCATTAAGCATATCACCATTTGTTCAAGTATAGGAGAATAAGTAGTTTTTATTAGAGATGCAGATGGCAATGAACTTATCCATGATATAACGAATGTACGAGTTCCCCATAACACTACACCCTAAGCCATATCAAGACATTTCATTTCCTTTAATACCCTTTTACAACCACAAGAGGAACATTCAACGATGCTCGACTCCCGAAATGTGCCCCTTGTAATATTCAATACGTTCACTTAACTTTATGTTCACTAAGGTAAAGTACAGCTCGTATTTTTCCAGTTATATTTTGAATACAGAAAAATGTTAAAGGCGAAAATGTTTACAAAATATAAGAAGTGGCAGATTCAAACCAATTGTTCATGTAAGTTTAGTATTATAAATTGGTCTGAAATTTGAGTGTTAAAGTAAATTATATGATCGGGGACTAAAAACCCTTTAGATTGTATTTAATTTGAATATTATTGAAATCATTGATGGATAAAAATTGCTATTAGTATATTTTTATATTGTTCTTAGCAGATAGGTAAGATAGTTATGGCTAGGGTCTCGTAAAAATATATTTAAAAAAGTAATTAGAAAGAGATGGTTAAATATTGAAACAGTTTTCGTATTGTGAAAGAACAACGACAATTAATTAAAATACAAACGATGAGTCAGCTATTCATGTGACAGATTGGAAATCTATATATATAAAAGGCAAAGCCCTCACTGACTGACTGACTGAATGACTCACTCACTCACTCATCACTAATTCTCCCACTTCCCACTTACCTAGGAGGCTGAAATTTGGTACACTGATTCTTTAGGCATTAAATAAGAAAACTAAGTGGTTTTTATTCTGATCGGACTCTCGGGCTCCGCCCCAGTGGCTCTGGAGTTTCCCATGTTAACCTAATGAGTACTCATATTTAAATGGAATTAATGAATCGTAACAGCTGTTTCAATTAAACAAGTTGGGTCTGTTCTGTGATATTCAATAGCATTAAAGTTACAAGGACTAGTAGTACGCTTATTCTGCGCGTAACGGGATGAGTGAACATGAGCGCAATAATGAAAGAGTCCACCCACACCTAGCATACTTACCGGTGTCACTGGTGAACACAATAATGTTATTTGTATGGGCAAATCAACCCATGAGTCGGGGCAAATAATGGTGAGTCGGTGGCTCAGTCGGTAGCGTCACGCGGACTTCGGGCCCAAGGCAGCAATGTCGTGGGTTCGGATCCTGGTCACTGCCACTAAATTTTATCAGTACAGTTCACCTTTGTACCGTACCGGCTCACCCCTTGCTTTGCTGTAAACGATCCACGCACGGGCACTTAGTCTATGTGGACGGGCTAATGCAAGGTTAAAAGAGGCTGTCAACCTCTTAAAAAACCAAATCTCAGTCAACAACAATCCTAACTTCTCGTCCATTAATTAACCAAAGTCATTGGTAATATACGTAATGTATTTCCTCTTTCCCTCCCTTCCCATAGCATTTTTAGAATTGCAGATGCATTATCTAACTGCCACCAACGGTTCCCACACTCCGCACTGCTCGCCTCATGCTCGATACTGTACATTATTCTAATTATCACAAAGGGTTTCTACACTCCGGAATGCTCGCCTCGACTACTTCCTTCACCACTTCCTACGTCGTAGACCTGTTTCCCTCCCTTCCTATAGCATTTTAGAATTTCAAATAGATTAATTTAACTTTCACAAAGGGTTCCCACACTCCGGACTGTTCACCTTGACTACATCCTTCACCGCTTCCTACGTCGTGGACCTGTTTCCCTCCCTTCCTATAGCATTTTAGAATTTCAAATAGATTAATTTAACTTTCACAAAGGGTTCCCACACTCCGGACTGCTCACCTTGACTACATCCTTCACCGCTTCCTATGTCGTGGATCTGTTTCCCTCCCTTCCTACAGCATTTTAGTATTGAATGTATATTAATCTAACTGTCACAAAGGGTTTCTACACTCCGGACTGCTCGCCTCGACTACTTCCTTCACCACTTCCTACGTCGTAGACCTGTTTCCCTCCCTTCCTATAGCATTTTAGAATTTCAAATAGATTAATTTAACTTTCACAAAGGGTTCCCACACTCCGGACTGCTCACCTTGACTACATCCTTCACCGCTTCCTATGTCGTGGATCTGTTTCCCTCCCTTCCTACAGCATTTTAGTATTGAATGTATATTAATCTAACTGTCACAAAGGGTTTCTACACTCCGGACTGCTCGCCTAGACCACTTCCATCACCGCTTCCTGCGTCGTGGACCTGTTTCCCTCCCTTCCCATAGCATTTTAGAATTGCAGTAACACTAATCTAACTGTCACAAGGGGTTTCTACACTCCAGAATGCTCGCTTCGACTACTTCCATTACCACTTCCTACGTCGTGGACCTGTTTCCCTCCCTTCCTATAGCATTTTAGTATTGCAGGTATATTAATCTAACTGTCACAAAGGGTTTCTACACCCCGGACTGCTCGCCTCGACTACTTCCATTGCCACTTCCTACGTCGTGGACCTGTTTCCCTCCCTTCCTATAGCATTTTAGTATTGCAGGTATATTAATCTAACTGTCACAAAGGGTTTCTACACTCCGGACTGCTCGCCTAGACCACTTTCATCACCGCTTCCTGCGTCGTGGACCTGTTTCCCTCCCTTCCCATAGCATTTTAGAATTGCAGTAACACTAATCTAACTGTCACAAGGGGTTTCTACACTCCAGAATGCTCGCTTCGACTACTTCCATTACCACTTCCTACGTCGTGGACCTGTTTCCCTCCCTTCCTATAGCATTTTAGTATTGCAGGTATATTAATCTAACTGTCACAAAGGGTTTCTACACCCCGGACTGCTCGCCTCGACTACTTCCATTACCACTTCCTACGTCGTGGACCTGTTTCCCTCCCTTCCTATAGCATTTTAGTATTGCAGGTATATTAATCTAACTGTCACAAAGGGTTTCTACACCCCGGACTGCTCGCCTCGACTACTTCCATTACCACTTCCTACGTCGTGGACCTGTTTCCCTCCCTTCCTACACCATTTTAATATTGCAGTTACATTAAGCTAACTGTCACAAAGGGTTTCTACACTCCAGAATGCTCGCCTCGACTACTTCCCTTACCACTTCCTACGTCGTGGACCTGTTTCCCTCCCTTCCCATAGCATTTTAGAATTGCAGTTACACTTATCTAACTGTAACAAAGGGTTTCTACACTCCAGAATGCTCGCCTCGACTACTTCCATTACCACTTCCTAAGTCGTGGACCTGTTTCCTTCCCTTTCTATAGCATTTTAGTATTGCAGGTATATTAATCTAACTGTCACAAAGGGTTTCTACACCCCGGACTGCTCGCCTCGACTACTTCCATTACCACTTCCTACGTCGTGGACCTGTTTCCCTCCCTTCCTATAGCATTTTAGTATTGCAGGTATATTAATCTAACTGTCACAAAGGGTTTCTACACTCCGGACTGCTCGCCTTGACTAATTCCATTACCGTTTACTACGTCGTGGACCTGTTTCCTTCCCTTCTTATAGCATTTTAGTATTGCAGGTATATTAATCTAGCTGCCACAAAGGGTTTCTACACTCCGGACTGCTCGCCTTGACTACTTTCTTTACCGCTTCCTACGTCGTGGACCTATTTCCCTCCCTTCCTATAGCATTTTATTATGGCAGATACATTAATCTAACTGCCACAAAGGGTTCCCACACTCCGGACTGCTCGCCTCGACTACTTCCTTCACCACTTCCTTAGTGTCGTGGACCTGTTTCCCTCCCTTCCCATATCATTTTTAGAATTGCAGATACATTATTCTAATTGTCACAAAGGCTTCCCACACTCCGGACTGCTCACATTGACTACTTCCTTCACCACTTCTTACATCGTGGACCTGTTTCTCTCCCTTCCCATAGCATTTTAGTATTGCAGGTATATTAATCTAACTGCCACAAAGGGTTTCTACACTCCGGACTGCTCGCCTTGACTACTTTCTTTACCGCTCCCTACGTCGTGGACCTGTTTCCCTACCTTCCTATAGCATTTTATTATGGCAGATACATTAATCTAACTGCCACAAAGGGTTCCCACACTCCGGACTGCTCGCCTCGACTACTTCCTTCACCACTTCCTAAGTGTCATGGACCTGTTTCCCTCCCTTCCCATAGCATTTTTAGAATTGCAGATACATTATTCTAATTGTCACAAAGGCTTCCCACACTCCGGACTGCTCACATTGACTACTTCCTTCACCACTTCCTACGTCGTAGACCTGTTTCCCTCCCTTCCTATAGCATTTTAGAATTTCAAATAGATTAATTTAACTTTCACAAAGGGTTCCCACACTCCGGACTGCTCACCTTGACTACATCCTTCACCGCTTCCTATGTCGTGGATCTGTTTCCCTCCCTTCTTACAGCATTTTAGTATTGAATGTATATTAATCTAACTGTCACAAAGGGTTTCTACACTCCGGACTGCTCGCCTAGACCACTTCCATCACCGCTTCCTGCGTCGTGGACCTGTTTCCCTCCCTTCCCATAGCATTTTAGAATTGCAGTAACACTAATCTAACTGTCACAAGGGGTTTCTACACTCCAGAATGCTCGCTTCGACTACTTCCATTACCACTTCCTACGTCGTGGACCTGTTTCCCTCCCTTCCTATAGCATTTTAGTATTGCAGGTATATTAATCTAACTGTCACAAAGGGTTTCTACACCCCGGACTTCTCGCCTCGACTACTTCCATTACCACTTCCTACGTCGTGGACCTGTTTCCCTCCCTTCCTATAGCATTTTAGTATTGCAGGTATATTAATCTAACTGTCACAAAGGGTTTCTACACTCCGGACTGCTCGCCTAGACCACTTCCATCACCGCTTCCTGCGTCGTGGACCTGTTTCCCTCCCTTCCCATAGCATTTTAGAATTGCAGTAACACTAATCTAACTGTCACAAGGGGTTTCTACACTCCAGAATGCTCGCTTCGACTACTTCCATTACCACTTCCTACGTCGTGGACCTGTTTCCCTCCCTTCCTATAGCATTTTAGTATTGCAGGTATATTAATCTAACTGTCACAAAGGGTTTCTACACCCCGGACTGCTCGCCTCGACTACTTCCATTACCACTTCCTACGTCGTGGACCTGTTTCCCTCCCTTCCTATAGCATTTTAGTATTGCAGGTATATTAATCTAACTGTCACAAAGGGTTTCTACACCCCTGACTGCTCGCCTCGACTACTTCCATTACCACTTCCTACGTCGTGGACCTGTTTCCCTCCCTTCCCATAGCATTTTAGAATTGTAGTTACATTAATCTAACTCTCACAAAGGGTTTCTACACTCCAGAATGCTCGCCTCGACTACTTCCATTACCACTTCCTACGTCGTGGACCTGTTTCCCTCCCTTCCTACACCATTTTAATATTGCAGTTACATTAAGCTAACTGTCACAAAGGGTTTCTACACTCCAGAATGCTCGCCTCGACTACTTCCCTTACCACTTCCTACGTCGTGGACCTGTTTCCCTCCCTTCCCATAGCATTTTAGAATTGCAGTTACACTAATCTAACTGTAACAAAGGGTTTCTACACTCCAGAATGCTCGCCTCGACTACTTCCATTACCACTTCCTAAGTCGTGGACCTGTTTCCTTCCCTTCCTATAGCATTTTAGTATTGCAGGTATATTAATCTAACTGTCACAAAGGGTTTCTACACCCCGGACTGCTCGCCTCGACTACTTCCATTACCACTTCCTACGTCGTGGACCTGTTTCCCTCCCTTCCTATAGCATTTTAGTATTGCAGGTATATTAATCTAACTGTCACAAAGGGTTTCTACACTCCGGACTGCTCGCCTTGATTAATTCCATTACCGTTTACTACGTCGTGGACCTGTTTCCTTCCCTTCTTATAGCATTTTAGTATTGCAGGTATATTAATCTAGCTGCCACAAAGGGTTTCTACACTCCGGACTGCTCGCCTTGACTACTTTCTTTACCACTTCTTACATCGTGGACCTGTTTCTCTCCCTTCCCATAGCATTTTAGTATTGCAGGTATATTAATCTAGCTGCCACAAAGGGTTTCTACACTCCGGACTGCTCGCCTTGACTACTTTCTTTACCGCTCCCTACGTCGTGGACCTGTTTCCCTACCTTCCTATAGCATTTTAAGAATTGCAGATACATTATTCTAATTGTCACAAAGGCTTCCCACACTCCGGACTGCTCACATTGACTACTTCCTTCACCACTTCTTACATCGTGGACCTGTTTCTCTCCCTTCCCATAGCATTTTAGTATTGCAGGTATATTAATCTAGCTGCCACAAAGGGTTTCTACACTCCGGACTGCTCGCCTTGACTACTTTCTTTACCGCTCCCTACGTCGTGGACCTGTTTCCCTACCTTCCTATAGCATTTTATTATGGCAGATACATTAATCTAACTGCCACAAAGGGTTCCCACACTCCGGACTGCTCGCCTCGACTACTTCCTTCACCACTTCCTAAGTGTCATGGACCTGTTTCCCTCCCTTCCCATAGCATTTTTAGAATTGCAGATACATTATTCTAATTGTCACAAAGGCTTCCCACACTCCGGACTGCTCACATTGACTACTTCCTTCACCACTTCCTACATCGTGGACCTGTTTCTCTCCCTTCCCATAGCATTTTTAGAATTGCAGATAAATTATTCCAACTGTCATAAAGGCCCCCCACACTCCGCAACGCTCGCATTGACTACTTCCCTCACTATTACCTTCACTACTTCGTACATCGTAGACCTGTTTCTCTATTTTTCCATAGCATTTAAGTATTACAGATACGTTAATTTAACAGTCATAAAGGTTTTCCGTACTCCTTTCTTTTCACTGCTCACCTTTCCGCTTCCTTTACCACTCTCTTCGTCGGGGACCTTTCCCCCCCCCCCTTCGCATAGCATTTTAGTATAAAAATATACCAACATCTTTGAATATTTAATATTCAATGCCAACATTAAATTATTGGATAATATAAAAAGCTGCTTTGTTCTAAATACATACATACGTATATACTTTTAATTTAAAGGTGAATTTTAATACTGAAAATAAACGGTATATAACTGCCAACTAATATTGTTAAGTTCAATTTATTATTCTGAAAGTTGTGAAATTTAATTAGCTTAAATGACATTATTCTGAAAGCTGTGAAATTATAATGATATATATTCATAGATGCCAAACTGTTTACTCCATGAATGAAAGAGCTTAGAGTAAAAGTCGTTCTCTCTGTCTTAAGTAGACAACAAAATTGTTGGTCGCAAAACGTAAACAAATAAAAAGAAGAAGAAGGTAGCTCCTAATGTTATTCTTATGGGACAAATTAAAAAATGTTTTTTAAGTATTTTATTATTACTACTGAGTGGAATCGTCTAGAATTTTAATGGTGTCTTTACACTGGTGTCATAACTATTTGTGCAAAATTTGAACGCTATAAGTGCAACGGTTCTTGAGTTTTAGGTGCGAACACACACACACACACACACACACATACTCCAGCGGACAACCTTTCTCCGACTCCGCTATACACGATACATAGATTCGTTCACTTCGTTCACTCATCTATTACCAACAGAGTGCAGCACTATTATTTTTTTTTATTTATGACAAGAGCTAATTTGCAACCAAAAGGTGAGTGAGCGCAGCGAACGAACTTCAACTCGGAGGCGAGTTAGCGTAGCGAACGAGCTAACCTGAAGGCAAGTGAGTGCAGCGAACGAGCTCCAACCGTAAAGGTGAGTGAGCGTAGCGAACGAACTTCAACCAGGACGTGTGAGCGCAGCGAACGAGCTCCAACCTAAAGGTGAGTGAGCGTAGCGAACGAACTTCAACCAGGACGTGATTGAGCCATGCGAACGAGCTCACATATGAAGTTAACTGGGGCAAAGCCCGCGGGTACAGCTAGTAAAAAAATACAGTAAAGACAGTAAGTCATACTTTTGAGTGTAAACACCTTATGTTAAAGTACAACAAATTTAATATTGAAACACATTTGGTTGAAATATAAAAGTTTGATGCAATTTTGGTTTACTGTATATAAGAAAACCTTTCTGACCTAATTAAATATTTTACCATATACATAATGTTAAAGCCTACTAGCTCAAAATTCTTTGTGATTTTCACAAATATTTACGACGATCTGTTCAAACTAGCATATAAATAATTTTATGCAAACGCTTAAAATGTGAATGGGGTGGTTTAGAATCCCCAAAATGAAATTAATGTCCGCCAGTAATGTGTTTCATATTCGGGCGTGGGATGGTCGTCGTAGTTATAAAATATCCCGGGCGTTTTTGGACGCGGTTCAACACCAAAACGACGTCGTTGACATCGCTTCGGGTTAAAAGTTAGTTATTACCACTCGGACTGACGAGATTCCGATTTTAATCACATTGATTTCAATCAGGGTAGAAAATTGCTTTGAAATCTAGCCACTAATCCACTGTATCTCTTGCTTTTTACGATTTGGTAGGTTAAGATGATGTTTTAATGTTTAGATTCTCGTGCCTTTGGAAAAGAGTTGAATCATAAGTGAATTATTGAAAAATATGAATTTAAAGTTAAATTAATTATTTTGAACGTATGGTGGTGGTTAAATAATTTCAGAGCTTGCACTTGACTAACGTTACTCAAAATGACCTATGATTATCTTAATTCCATACGAATCATTTTGTAGTGTTTAACTAGTTGATTTTCCAGCATCAAAGTTGTCTCCATATCATAAAATTGCAGGACCTTTGAAGTATATTTTGTACGAAAAAAACTAAAAACGAAATTTTTTAAGTTTGAAATCGTGTGCAAATTAAGATCATAAAACCATTTCCACCGTGGTTTCAACAAGATTTTTACTACACATTAGATATCAACCAAGTAATATAATACTGTGTCCGAGAACATGTTAAAATACCCCCACCGCAGCAAACCTGCAGACTTAGCGAATTTCCATTTGCCTGATTGGATGTACACTAAAATGTCCCCTTAAAAATATCACATTTATTCCCTATTTAAACAGAATTAGTTTAATGAGTACGGTACTTAGGTTTGCTGCAACAGGGAGGGTAAAAAAGTTTTTTTTTAATGTAAAACGTTAAAATGTACTATAGTTTAGTAAGAAATTAATTTATTTTCCAAATTTGATCACAATATGTTCATAAACAAGCAAACTACAACAGTTGACTTATTCTCCATAAGAATAACATGGGAATTTAAAATTAAAATTTTTTTGAATTTTATCCGTAACAATTAGGCGCATAATAACGCTTCATATACTAAATTATTTGTTTTTTTAAGCTCTACAAAATGGTTTAGAAAGAAATTGTGAAATTTTGCGTGTTTAGGATCAAAAATGGGAAAAACCTATTTTTACCCCATAAAACCCCCCATAAACCCCCGTTAACATTGTCCGATCATGATGGTTTGCGAACTCATTCAAGTTTATCCCGCCTTACACCTTCAAACCAAATTTTATAAAAATCGGACGAAAATTACTCAAGTTATCGTGCGGATGGACACACACACACATACACATATATATATATAGGTCTTACCATGAGACCTACGGTAATAGCTACTTCCCTATAGGGAAATTCGCTAAAACACAATATTACTATAACTAATCAATACAAAAATATACTTGATTTTGATTTCAAAGAACACTTTCCTCAGACAAATTAGGGGGAAAACAAAATGTCTAGTGATGACATTGTAGTGATGACATTATTTTAGATTTGTATACTATAATATCGAATTTTAAGAGAAAGAAGTAAGGGGGTGAGCAAGTTTTAAGGGGGAAGTTCATAATAAACAGCTCGATTGTTTTCTGATCTATAAAATCTGGCCTCATATTACACGAATGTGCGATGTCTTATATTACACAATTCATTACTCACATCAAAAAACGTCTACAAAGAAAATATATTTCACCTATGAATATTTAACATTAACAAAGATGACGATGTAACTCTCAAGAGCGACAAACTTGACTGTAAGTTTGGTGGAAAATGCAGATTCTTGCAAATTCGTCTGCAAACGCTTTCACCTCTGTTGCATAAAACAGGTTTAGTGGATAAGAAGTTTAGAGTACATGAATGGTTTAGCAGTATAAACTTTAAACAAGTCATATAAATTAGTCAAGATATTCGTTTCATAGGTAGAATTTGTTACGGAGAAATAATGTTGAGCTCATGTTTATTGTAAAAGTTGTTATATTTCTTTCTGTACTATACAACAGGTAAATGTCTACAATGTAATGATTGTAAATTTTTCATGACTGATTTATATTAAAATTCACTTAGGCTGTCACACAAGGATTATTACTTAGAACATGGTTCTTCATTTTATTGTGGAAGAAATTTCATGAAGCTTTATATTTACATATCTACTTTGAGATGGTTTAATAATCTGCTTGTGTTTGGAATTCTATATTCATTGCAACATGTTAGGCAAAAATACTATGGAAAGAACACAAATCCTAAATTATTGCATTCCTTATCTTCTTCTAAAGGTTTCTTATAGGGAGTCTCAATTTAGCTTATAGGGTAGTTTAAAAAAGAAAATTAATTTCAAGAAGGCTTCAAGAATCAATCAAAATATATTCTAAAAAATGTATTGATATACGTTATCATTATAAATAACTATTACGTTCACTATACACTTGTAAGGTTGTCCGTAAATTAAGGTCTCCATTGAAATCCCGTCAGGGTGAAGTGAGCTATATTTAAAAATCTGAAACCAACGATAATGTTCTTGACTTCATCTCGTACTACTCCTGTTACAACAGTAGTTCTGTTTGTAGTGTTGTTTGTATGTTGCAGGAGGTCCAGCTATGTGGTGATGGGGTGGTTGTCTGTCATACAGCTCAGTGAGGACAATGCACGAGTGGTTCTACTGGCCATCGTCCTGCTGCTGTACATGGTCATGGGAGCGCTCCTGTTCCAACAATAGTTCTACAGTGTTGTCTGTTTGTTGCAGGAGGTCCAGCTATGTGGTGATGGGTTGGTTGTCTGTCATACAGCTCAGTGGGGACAATGCACGAGTGGTTCTACTGGCCATCGTCCTGCTGCTGTACATGGTCATGGGAGCGCTCCTGTTCCAACAATAGTTCTACAGTGTTGTCTGTTTGTTGCAGGAGGTCCAGCTATGTGGTGATGGGTTGGTTGTCTGTCATACAGCTCAGTGAGGACAATGCACGAGTGGTTCTACTGGCCATCGTCCTGCTGCTGTACATGGTCATGGGAGCGCTCCTGTTCCAACAATAGTTCTACAGTGTTGTCTGTTTGTTGCAGGAGGTCCAGCTATGTGGTGATGGGTTGGTTGTCTGTCATACAGCTCAGTGAGGACAATGCACGAGTGGTTCTACTGGCCATCGTCCTGCTGCTGTACATGGTTATGGGAGCACTCCTGTTCCAACAGCTGGAGTCTTCCACTGAGCTCGCAGTGGCGGGGGACTACGCCCAGATGTTGGCCCAGGTCCGTGCTGCTCTAGACAACACTACCCTTGACAACGCCACCCTAGACCGTCTCCTAGACCTCCACTCCACTGTCACCTCAGGAGGAGGTGCGGGCAGACGATGGGACTTTGCCGGCAGTTTTCATTTTGTCAGCACTATAGTTTCAACAATAGGTGAGGAAAGTGACAAATAATTTAGTAATTAAATTTTAATATTAGGAGTTTCTTCATTTTATAAGTCCCAGAAAGAATGTTGTTGACATCTTGGATGTTGTCAAACGTCAGCAAATATCTATTCAAAATGTTCAATCCAAGGTGAGCGAAGTGGCAATGTATTAGTGATAAAATTATAAAACTAGGGGTTCTTCATTTTATAAGTCCTAGAAAGAATGTTGTTTACATCTTGGTTGATGTCAAGCGTCAGCAAAGATCTATTCAAAATGTTCAAACTGAATGCTTCCTTAAAGCTGTCATGACTGTCTTTCTCTATTTTTTATTTTTTATTATTTCATATTTGCTTATGGACTTTACTTTAAAGAAATTATCTACTTTGTGCTTTACCTCACCCTGATTACCTTTGTTTAGCTTCTGTTAAGAACAATTTAGAATTTTCTGGTATAATTTCCACTTTTGTTCAATACTTATGGGCAAATTACATAAACTTAAGATAAATAATAGCTACCCACGACACTGTTGCTAAACAAAAACGTACTAATTGTATGTTTTACCCCTTTAAATTATTGCTGCTGGGCAATGAAGGATATGTGAGGAAGATGAATATTTCATCAACCAACGGCGTCAAATTGTTTGTTTTATTTTTACATCGTAATTTATGTACGTAATTTAAGTGTCGTTTTTTTTTCGACGACACGACGTCGATTACGTTTTATGGACTATACTGTTTTTAGATGTTTAGTAGGTTTTTGAATACAAAGTAGTTTACAAAGGGTTACTGTTAAATAACCACAAAACATCCCTTTTTCAATAAAAACAAGTGTCAAGGAAAGACTAGAAATGGAATGAGTTTCATTTTATTTTTGTATAGTTTCTTTAATGGTTGAGCTCAAATTGGATGATAGTTCAACTATTTTTTCTAGATATGACATTTGATTCATATGACTGTTGATTTGTCCAATACAAGTCAGAAATGAGATATGAGTTTTAAATCTCAGAGATGAAATGAAAACAAATATACAAGCTATAAATTAAACAAGCTATGATACTCTTTGACGGCTTGATAAGTTCAACTCTCAAGTGGAAAAATAAATTGGAAAACTCAATGATTGATTGGAATGGTGCGACAAATAAATGGCTTCTAATGCTATCTTTATCTTATTTTCATTTTGACAAAGGGCCTTATTAAACTGACTTATTTGTATTCATTACTCACTAATAAGACGTTTAGAGTTTCATTTAGTCTTTAAAAAAATATTTCCTAGTGATGCGAACATTTCAGTTGGATTCAGATTAGAATGTTTGTATCTTCATCGTTACCAAATGTGGCGTCTTGTGAAACATCCTATGATTTTGTAAGATTAATATCTACCTTACTAATTGACACAAAAATGAAACCAATTGTCTCAGATTGGGCTAACAAATTATAATAAATAGGGATAACAAAATTTCTGAACCGACAGAACTCAAATCTTGCACGTACGACGGGTCAAATAATTAGAATAGTCAATTTTAACTTCTGACTTTAGAAAAATCCAAATAATCATGTCATTCCTTTTCTCATTTTACAATACATCAATCACCTGTATATCTTTAAAACGCGTCATGCGAACTTTTTGACTGAAGGGTTTAAGGAACAGTTCCTCACGAGATGATAAATCAAACAATTTTCGTTAAATATTCAAACAGTTTGTCTACAACTCATCATAATGAAATTTCCCAATCTCAAATAGAAACTACTTATGCCATACAACGTTTTGGGATGCACACAGGGGTTTGGGAGGGGGGTAACACAAGCAATAAAGTAATTAGAAAGTTTTAATCCCCAATTACTTGAGTCTCAATTAAATTTCACATGATGAACAGTTTCAACAACTTGATATACAGGGTGTCCCGGAACTCTCTACCAATATTTTAGGTCATTGATTCTGGGTAAGAAACGTACCTAAATATCATATTTAAATTGTCCGTAAGTCCTTAGTTACTCACACAGCCGCCATTTTGGTTTTTCAGTTATTAACTTTTTTCTAAAGAATGGTTAAACATGCGAAATGGAAACTTAGCACAAACATTTATGACAACTAGACAAAGCTACAAAAAAATTATGAAGATTTTTCAAATTCATAAAACAAAATGGCGGCCTTTTAAATTTTCTTTCTTAAATACCTCAATAACCATTGATTTTACAAACATTTTAAATGGCCACCATTTTGTTTTATGAATTTGAAAAATCTTTCTAATTTTTTGGTAGCTTTGTCTAGTTGTCACATAAATGTTTGTGCAAAGTTTCCATTTCGTATGTTTAACCATTCTTTAGAAATAAATTAATAACAAAAAAAAATTGCGGCTGTGTGAGTAACTAAGGACTTCCAGACAGTTTAAATATGATAATTAGTTATGTTTCTTACCCAGGAGCAATGCCCTAAAATATTGATAGAGAGTTCCGGGACACCCTGTATTTTGTGGAGGTAAGAGTGTTTTATGAGGTTGCTCTTGTCGAAACACTCATTACCGCGGGAAATTGTTACCATGCGGTGATTAACTTCCTTACTCTGTGTGTTTTGTAAACTACAACTAACACACTCTGTAAGTCTTGCATTAATTAACTATGCGTTTACACCTTGATGTGTACTTGATAAACAATTGTAATCATACCCTATACAAAGTATATGGAGAAAGTTTTTTTAAAATAATAAATACACTGTTTTAGCCAAAAGGACACGTTTAAAAGTTCGTAGAGTTAAAAGGACCTAAAAATACTAAATTCCAATCAAATTCGATCAAGCCGTATTTTATTAAGATTCCCAAAAAACTTTACGAATTAAAAGTTTGCTTGTTTGTGATATGAACTTGGACATATTTTTATTTCATACCAAGTTAATACAATTTTACAACAAAATTACTTTGTTCTTTTTCTTACAGTAGCACCTTTGGCTATCAATACAACTTCAGTATCCAATAGTCAATGGTAACACACCCAAGTTCTCATTAAACTTTTAGTAAATGATTTAGTGAAAACTGAATCAGGCAACTGAAAATTTGTTTAGTATCCATCTTTGCTGCGGCAAGGGTGTTTTTATTATTCTTTTCTTTTTTTTTTGTAAAGACATTTAAATTGTACTCTGACAAATGTTTGCATATTTTGAAAATACCAAAAAAAGTGTATAGCTCATTAAGTCTAATACACTACATTGAGAAAATAGGGACCCACTTGGGTTATTGGCAAGAACATCGCTTCCTGGGATTGCAGGTTCAAATCTTGCTAATCACTAATGGGTTTTATTATTGCGATTACATCATGGTTTGATGGTTCGGAATCCACCTAAATCTGTACGTCCACACATCTGATAAAAAAACGTATACTTATGTCTCTTGATTGAGGAGAACCTTCAATTAATAAGGAACCTCCTTCACTTAAAGCGGTAATAGCTATTTACATTACAAGTGTAGTAAGAGCGTTTTTACATCACGCAGGTGAATGTTGTGCAACGAGCGAAGGCGAGTTGCATAATTCACCGAAGTGATGTAAACACGCTCTTGCGTAACGTGTAACGTACAAGATTTTACCTGACCCGACAATATTCAGGAGGTTACGAGCAATATACTTCATTATCAATTTCACTCATCTTCTAACAGTAACCTTCATTTACAAACAAAAGCTAGGTTAGGAAAATTCTTCAAAGCATAACAATAAAATTCAAACACACAGCTGATTTCTAGCGTTGAACGTCGTTGGCTCCATAGAGGTATATTTTTTAAGTTATCCACTCAATGTTATTTAAATGGGTTTCATTACATCACCGAGTGAGTTTTTTTCAACTTTACATCACTCGAGAAGTAAGGAAGTTGTATACATCACGCTTGGGATAGGGAAGTTTAACATGGCGGGTTAGGTAAATAATTTAATTGTGAAAATATCACATATGCCGTGCAGCAGACTCCGCTTACGTACAATATTCATGACGTCATAACCGTTTCATTCCCATGGTGAGTAGAAAACCTAGAGATCCACGGCCAAGTTGAGATCGGTGACGTCAAGTGGTCAGTTCATTTACTGGGTGAATAAGGGACTTGTGAATACTTTAACAGCTGACGTCCCTCCGCGTTGTCAACTTCTTTGTACAGCCCTGAAGCAAATATAAAAATAACCCTCGTCTCAACTATCATACATACTAGGTAAATATTTAGTCGATTTGTTATTTCGAAATCGTACGTTTTGCTTTAGATTTTAAATAGTGTAAGTGAATTTTATATAGGCTACTTTTGTGAAGTCCGAAGATATGGTTTATGTGTGGTTCATTTTTTTGACACGAGTGCGATGATGTATAACAAATGCTTTTCTGTTAGGATAAATTTTATGAATTTTGCTTTACTGTGTGGTAATAGTACTAGAGGATAGGTATAAATTATATGTAGATAGGTTTCTTGCTTTAATTTTTTTTATAAGTGAAATTCCAAAAATAATCACTAAACATCAAACATCCTTCTACTAAAACGGATTAACCTTAAAACTGTCTTCAGCTATTCCTAAAAGAAGATTATACCTATATCAGGGAGATTTTTACCTATTTTATAATTCCTATAATTCCTCTACATTGGAATAAAAGTATAGCCAGTTTGATTATTGAAGATTCAATAGCATTTCTTACAAAAGCTGCAGCTTGGGAATGGATTTTAAAATAATGCCTATATTCGAATTCTTTTTTCGAAAGTTTATCTCATGCTAAATCTTAAAAAAAATCCTAATGATGAAGAAACATGACGAAGCTTATTGCAGTTAAATCAAGCGTTTTTAGTAATAAGTTACAATGTCATAAGATCTATAGAAGATATTCTTTATGATGGAATCTGTCTCCCCTCAGTCTAACTGGACACTGGGGCCAGTCGTTGGTAGACAAAAAGGATCAGGACACAGGTTCCATCATACAGACTATAGTAAGTGAGGTTCATGAATCTTGAACTTCCGAAACAGACTTATAAAATACACTTAAATAAAATATACATCAAAGAGTTTACTTTTCCGAGGTATTACTAACACAATCAATTTTATTTACGAACTCAAAATTAAGGTTAATGAATAACTATTAATTATTTGTTTGAAAAACTGTTTAACTTGGATCAATAAACGTCCATAAGACTGTAGAGTTTTACGTTGGAGAGAGTCAGTCAACCCGAGCTTGAATCGAAGTGTCACAAATGTATATGTCAAAGCATACATCACCGACTGTCGTTTTGTTACAAGAGCTTATCTCAAACCCAAGTATATGCGAAGTGCATACATTTATAACATTCCTTTTAAGATTTCTGTGATAATATTGGCGTGAATTTCAGTAGTTTAGTGACAGTAAGTAAAATAATAAAAATTCAAGAGCTTTTCTATTTGTAGCTGGTTGCTTGATTAATTTACACATTCTGTAAAAAGGGGGCTTGGTTATGATATGTAAAACGTTTGGAAGATTGGTTATAAAATAGTTAACTCCATTACATGGAAAAGTGTTTTTTTTTATTTATTTAACTTAACAAACAAGTTTTCCATGCCCGGATTACGCTATTTGTATTAAACTGCTTGAGCTCCTTAATACTTAGGCTACTAGAGTTCCTAAATATTAGGCTGCTGTTGTAGCAGTTAGTTTCAACCATTTAAGAATTAACCAACTTGTGGGCTCATGAGTAAAATTTTTTTTCTTATTATAAACTAGAGGAGTTTAATGAAAACCGAATAAGTTTTTTTTTCTCTCACCCATAATCTTTTTCACATTACTTCAGGCTTGACCTAGGAGTTGTGACATTATCACTTAGATAAAATACATTGGTGATTTTGCAGAATCACCCGAGATCGAAGTTCCGCATTCTACCACTAGACCATTGATATATTAACTATATCAATGCACTGTACCAGCTTGCTCCCCCTCTATATACATAATTGGTTTGGGAAATATTACTAATTGGTTAATTTTGACCTAACGTGTCTTTGGCTTTTAGGGGATATTTATCCCCTGATTCCTTACTATCCCCTAACTCTTATTAACTGGATCTTCAACTTAACACAACTATTTGAATTAATATTGGCTCTTTGTGTAGGATACGGCAACACCACCCCTCAGACCGTGGCTGGACGTATAGCTGTGATAGCTTACGGTTTCCTCGGATGTTCCAGCGGCATCTTGTTCTTCAACCTGTTCCTGGAGAGGATCATCACACTACTAGCCTACATCCTACGAGCCATATACTTGAGAAAACTCAGCAAGGTAGGAAAAATCCACAGGCATTTGTACCAAAAAATCCACCAAAACTAAAGGAATGTTAAATAGTTCTATTTCTTCACATTAAATAACAGGAGGTGCATTAAAATAACTGTGTAGAATACATTCAAAACCTCCCATAAACATAAAACTACCTTCTGATCCAGAGACATAATCGATCAAATTAAACAAAGAAAACTACGTTCACGGATAGTAGAAGAGGAAAGGTATGTATAATAAAAATAAACAAACTAGGACTGGTCCAAATCTCCTTCTAATAGCAGTAACAACTGGATCTGGACTTTTGGGCCAGTGGCGTCATATTTGTGTATATATGATCCATTCCATACAGTATCTTTTCTAATATCTGGCGTTCTAATTAATCCTTTATTTACTCTCATTTTCTACTATGCACCCAAAGAGTCACGGGTTGATCTTTTGAGTTTGGCTGCTGTTGACACAATTCCTCTAGAAAGAAAGGAATTAGGAAGTAACTTCGAAATAATTGATCCATTTTGCTTCTTAAAAATAAAATCTCTTACTTAACATTGGTATACCTTAGCAATGTGGGAGTGTCCCTGTATATATGTTCATAACATATATGTTCATCGAACATATGAACATATATTATGATCGCCAGGTAAAATGCATGTGTTCAGAGGCACTTCAATGCTGCTAAGGGTATAGATAGCTGAGCGGTTATAGAATTAGCTGACAGTTAAAAGGTTGCCAATTCGATCCAGAAAAAAGTTGGTTAGTTTTTAAGGTTCCAACATGTAACCACCTCTGTTTTATTTGACCATTATGCTTTTCATAAGTGGTCCGTGCTGAATAAAGAGCTGATCTCATTCCGTAACAAAGGTACAAAGATCATCTCACTCAGCATACACTTATCTTGCAATCATATTCAACTTGTTTTGTCCTACAGGAAGGTCAGGATGTTGACGAGGACGACAGTCTAGACGAGTGGAAGCCGAGTGTATACTGGGTAATGTTGTGTCTGGTCGTAGCCTCAGTGGTCGTCGCTGGATGTGCTTCAGCTCTCTACTGTATTATCCTTGTTTTGTCCTATAGGAAGGTCAGGATGTTGACGAGGACGACAGTCTAGACGAGTGGAAGCCCAGTGTATACTGGGTAATGTTGTGTCTGGTCGTAGCCTCAGTGGTCGTCGCTGGATGTGCTTCAGCTCTCTACTGTATTATCCTTGTTTTGTCCTATAGGAAGGTCAGGATGTTGACGAGGACGACAGTCTAGACGAGTGGAAGCCGAGTGTATACTGGGTAATGTTGTGTCTGGTCGTAGCCTCAGTGGTCGTCGCTGGATGTGCTTCAGCTCTCTACTGTATTATCCTTGTTTTGTCCTATAGGAAGGTCAGGATGTTGACGAGGACGACAGTCTAGACGAGTGGAAGCCCAGTGTATACTGGGTAATGTTGTGTCTGGTCGTAGCCTCAGTGGTCGTCGCTGGATGTGCTTCAGCTCTCTACTGTATTATCCTTGTTTTGTCCTATAGGAAGGTCAGGATGTTGACGAGGACGACAGTCTAGACGAGTGGAAGCCCAGTGTATACTGGGTAATGTTGTGTCTAGTCGTAGCCTCAGTGGTCGTCGCTGGATGTGCTTCAGCTCTCTACTGCCCGCTGGAGAACTGGACATTCTTCGAATCCATTTATTTTTGCTTCGTTTCTTTCGCTACGATAGGTAATATTTGTCATATTCTCCTATTGTTGTTATTTTGCCACGATAACTGCTACAAATTGTTTCACTTCTTGTTTATCATCTGAATCTGGTTAAACATTCAACTGAAAGATCAGCTGTTAACGTACAGTTCACATTCAAACCCTTTGTTGAAAAAACTAATCAGCAGAACTAGATCTTTAAACTATTGAACCAGATAAAATGCAAGGAAAGGGCAAAACCCTAATGAAAAATATATTTTAGTTTCCATTCCTCCCTTCACTAGATAGCTTTAAAATAATGACACCTTAACCGTAAAAGTCGGTCAAGTAAGATGAGTGAAAAGGGACGTTACAGAGGGACGTACAATACTCTTATTGCATTAATTGTATAGATTAGGTGAAATATGCTTTGCTCTAACCTAAAATGCATTTCCAGGTTTCGGAGACTACGTGTCCACTCAGGGCCCTCAACGTCAGTACCCGTACCCGGAGTTGTACCGGGTCGCCAACTTCATTCTGATAGTGTTAGGCTGCTGCTGCATCTACTCGCTGTTCAACGTGACAAGTATTGTGGTGAAGCAAGCATTGAACTGGGTGATCCTCCACCTGGACTGTCAGTGCTGCGACCGTCAAGGCAAGGCTGGTAGGATGCTGAGGAGACATTCGCTGAGACTGCAGCAGAGAAGGAGGTCGAGCATCACGTACCCGAGGAGTCTCAGGAAGTCTACTAGGTAAAGGTCTAGTAAAAGGATGTTTAACGGGTCTTCTTGACGTATCCCTGGAAGCTCTTGATAGCAGGATCAAAAGCCTAGGAAATTGATTATAGTATATTATAAGATTGAAGCTGTCTCCTGAACCTTAGTCTACCTGGAACTGGCCCTTCTAGGATGACTTGGCTTGTGCTTTAAAAAATTAGATGAACACAATCGTTATAACACTGCGTGTGTTGATAGGTAGCCTAGTAGTTAGCATTTAGGAATGTAATGCAGGAGTTAAAGGTTCTATCACTCTTACACAAACTTCCGCACTCGAAAGAAGAAACGTTAAAATCTTTACTGATATTTTAAGTGACTGATATAGAAGCAGGTAAACACGAAGATATGTGAAATTTATGTGTAAAACAAAACGATATATCTTTACAGGTTGGATTGTATCTTTTGAAAGCATTGTCCACAACTTATTATTGATGGGCTGGTCGTTCAGAAGATTTAACGTGCATCATTGAAACGGCAGCACTTTCTTTTATATACGCCTACCTTCAGTATCTTCAGAACATAAAGGTGGTCTACGAACCATGTTTTTGAAAGTCGTAAATTTTATAAATAATTACATCAAGTTCTTTTCCAAAGTCACTACCAACGAATGCAATGTTAAATATCCTAAAACTAACTGTCTACAAATATTGAAATGTGATTTGATGCATTCAATTGTTTTTATACTTTCAATTTTGTTAATATTGTCTAAAAACCATTAGTGTCATGTATATATTTTCCTGATTTTTAAAGTCAAGGTTAACAAAAAAGAACGAATATGTTCAGTGAAAGTGAGTAAAGGTTTGTTGTTTATCTCATTAAGTTTTCGTTCAAGTGAGGAATAAATAATCAAGATCCTTATATAGAAGAACTATTCAACATTTAAGAAAAACAATAGCAGACATAATTTCGGAGCAGCGTTTGGCTATGTCTATAATTTCTGAGTGGTTTTTGGCCGTACACATTATTTCTGAGGAGTACCTGGTTGTGCACATTATTTTAGAATTGTGCAGGGCCGTACACATACAACGGAGAACTAACTGGCTGTGCATTTTTATTTCTGAACAGTGATGTATTCCGTAGCAACACCAGGCACTGATAATCATAGGGATGACATATTATTGTTAATGATAGATAGTAATATTGATACAATAAAAAAGATAAAATTCAAGAGATTGTTTAATTAGCATGATTTTCAAAGAACTGACAAATTGTAAACAAAAAATGTAAATAGAGTATTAACAATATAATAAAACATATGATTTACGTACAAAAGGCAGGCAGTACATAGTATTCAGAGAACTTCTAACAATTATTAGGTATACTTCACTTATTGGTTGCATGGTGGAAGGAAAAAACATAGGTGTGCTATTCCCACATATTCTGACGTCACTCGGATTGCAAACAAAAGATCACCTGATTGTAACTGTCAAATTAGTATTTATGTATTTGTTTTGATTTGGTTGTTATTGTTTTTATTATTATAAAAACAATAACAACCAAATAAAAACAAATACATACTAATTTGACAGTTACAATCAGATGATCTTTTGTTTGCAATCCGAGTGACGTCAGAATATGTGGGAATAGCACACCTATCTTTTTTCCTTCCACCATGTATTGGTTGTGTCCCCAGGACGAAGCGCAGCACGCCGATGTGTGACGTAGTGGCGGAGACCGACTCTGCAGGATACGACTCTGAGGCGGGAGTTGACTCTCGGGGTCGGAGACTGTCTGGGGAACTCATCTCTATGAAGGACTTCCTCACGTCCAACAAGGTAACATGGGTGTCACAGGATTTCCTAGAGAATAAAAAACATTTGCAATCAGCTGTTTCCATATTTGCGCTGTTCCATTGAGATTTAATTATGTAATACAGATATTCATTGGAAGGCAAATGTATAGACAAGGTAATATAATAACGACTGATTTTGATAAGTAAGACTGGCCTTAATCACCTGACCTGAATGTGTCCAAATATTATGCTAAACTATGACAGGTAAGTCAAAATAAATCTTCATTATGACTTTCTTCGAATTTACCGCTTTGTGAATGTCAGCAGTATATGCTCTTATCGGTACTTTCCTGTTAAAGGGAACATTCATTATTATCGATGATTTTTTTCTCGATATATCGATGTTTTTGTTTTCCGATCCATTACAAATTGAACACAAGAAATGAAACTGTTCTAAGCTAACCAAACATAACCAACCATACTTGCTGTACCATTTAAAAATTCCCTTTGGTTTTGAATATAAAAGCCAAGTTTTAAACGCGGAATTTTTGAATGTTACAGCAAGTTTGGTTAGTTATGTTAGGTTATTTATTTTAGAACAGTTTCATTTCATTAATGTTTGTTGATACTGAACAATATTTTTCGTCATTGTCAGCTGATATGTTTCAATTTGTTAATATCGATATATCGAGAAAAAAATCATCGATAATAATTAATGTTCCCTTTAACAGGAAAGTACCCTCTTATCATATTACTTGGCAAAATGGAAGTGCCCCTGAAATATATGTAATTTACCTGGTGTTCAGGGGCACTTCCATATTTATAAATGTAGCCTATAGGTATGTCGGACAGGATATATTAAAAAAGGGTTGGAAGACGTGTTTTATTATAGTAATATTTTTGACAATTAATTCGTCATTAATACTGTTTAAAAGTAGGTAAATGTTGGATGAGAACAAACCAGTTCCCATTTTAAACTTGAGAAATATTTCCAGCTTAAAATCATAAACCGATCATGTATATTGTACAAACAAGTTGTTTAGAAACTATCATTTTATTACACTCAGCAAAAAAAGCTATTTTGAGGAGTGGAAATGGTAGATTTCTTCTTACCATTTCCACTTAAAACAACAGCTCAACAGCTGATGTTTCCAAAACGTCGATCAGCTGCAACATACATAAAGCAATAAAATTGGTGGAGTTAACTTTCCTTAAAATCACATAAATTTTGTGAACGGACTATAGTAGATGTGTTTATGACTGTTGCTTTAATGACACTGTGTTTTACCATTTGGGATATTTTCGTCGTATAAATCGAAGTTTCATCTCATAATCTCTGTGCTTCTCGCAGGTATCTCTGGCAGTGATGCAGAAACAGCTGTACGAGACAGCGATGATGCAGCGGGGTTACACCGAGGACAACAAGTCCACGGGGAAGTTCACCCCGGGATCTGTGGGTCCTTTGGCCATCGTCACCCAGAAACTGGGCGACACCTCGTCCGCGCGGTAGCAGGCGGACCCCAGCTGATAGGGCGACATCAGGCTGTGATTAGGCTAGGACTGTTATGTGCTTTGACAGTGGAGGGTGACTTAAGGAACTTATAGTGCAATGTAAACGATTTGTATTGGGTATACAGTAAATAGAGATGACAGATTTTATAAGTAAATTGGGTAAGGTAAGGAAATATTTTGCTGCAAAAATATTCTGGACTTAAAGTTAATTTTGGGTGATAGTCGGTTGTTTACAGACATTTCCATTACAGTTGTAAAAATACTTAAGAATCGTTTTGAAGATATAAAAATCTTTAAGAAAGTACCTTAAACATAAGTCCGGCCATAGCAGGGGGAATCGCAAAAGAAAATTCATACAGAGAACTGTGTCGTGGTCAAAACATGAAAAATATACTGAAAGCAAGTAATAGTTATAGTCTGTATGATAGATCCTGTCCCATTAAACTCCGTCTATCTGGGACCATCCTGGGACTGGCCCGGGCCTCATACCATTGACCAGTTTCCATGTAAATGGAGGGTTAGGAGACATGTCCCATCTTACAGACTATATTAGATAGACAGTAGCTCACAATGAACATGTTTTCACAACATGGTGGCTCAAGGGAGCTTTTAACTGTGTGTTGAAATATTTTAAAATTTAACCATACTATTTTGAAGAAATTAAGCTTGTTTACACAACCCTTTTCCCATAAAAAAATCTACTATTTATTTACACAGTATTTAACTGACTATAGCGATTGAAAACAAATGAGATAATACAATGAAGTTAAACACTACTGTATTTTATTTCTACATAAACAACATAGAACACAGCATTTTGAGATAAGAACAGGCTTGTATGTTAATCGAGAATATGAGCCATAATGCCAAATTTCAGCCCAACCCAACCAGTAGTTAATGCGTGATTGAACTTCAAACAAACAAACTTACAAAAATTCACATTTATAATATTAGTAAGATTATCTAGCTAGGAACCCCTTTATCATAAAATTAAATGATATAGAAAATGCATTAATAAGTAAAAATACAAGTGTAAATCCAAGTTGACAAGCTTTAGATGGATAAAAAAGCATACACGTAAAGCGAGGTAATTAGTAGGCTGAAGTAGTTTGTGACGCTGAGCTCAAGGCAATTACTGACTTCTTATTGCACCACCCCTCTACACCTGTCGAGATTAGCTTTTTGGCCTTCTCAATCATAGCCGGCTGCTTAGTTTGAGGGATTGCGATATCTTCAATAAAAAACATGAAAGAAACGTATGCCTAAGTTTTGAAAGTAAATTTTTATAGAGGATGATTTTTTACAGCGATAAACGTAACACCGCTCGTACATAAATGATTTTTGCATGTAATTTGCATAACTCCCTAAATTCTCCTACTATATGAAACAAAGAAATTAATTCTAAAACACTTGGAGATATAATTTCTTTCAATTTTACCATCGTATGAGGAGCTTAAAAAATATATCTATCTCGTTTCTGTGAACCAATTTCCAAACTTTTATGGGTATGAAGTTTTGTTGTTTTTTTGTTGTTGTCATACAGAATGTATGACTGACTCTCTTATTACTGTATATTCAATGCAAAGTTTGCTTATAAATTGACGAACCGATTTTGAATATAGTTAATATAGGAAGTTAAACTTTAATGTATATTTTATTGACCTCTCTCTACTAAAGATAAAACGAGAGATGGTTAGCTCTTTCATACTTATTAGCTGAGTGATTTACTTGAATTACTTAAAGGGGTAAAAAATAGGTAAAATTTCTTTGCACATAGAATTGTAAAAATTACAAAAATGTTTACCATGTAACAAAGTTTGTGGAAGAAATCGTTCATTCATTCCAAAGAGTAACCTTGTTCATCGTGTATCATGAAGGTTTTCTCTTTACAAATACTTCTGACATTGTAGAAAGAATATGACAAGATTTTCAGTGAACTATGAGTATAAAAAAAAATGATAAATGCTTATTAGTTTTAACAGTAAAAATTAAAAAAAAATAAGTTGATACAGGTTAAAATAATGAAAACCCTTTTTTTGTATTGACTTGAATTTGTATTATCCAGCAATTTCCCTTTTATAAGCATTAAAACTCAAAAAATAAACAAACTTCAGAGAATTTAATGTTAACAATCCAAACTTAGATGAAAACTATATCTTATAATAGTAAAATAAATACGACAACTCCCTTAGCTAAATAAATTTATAACTTCGTAGTTTATAGAAAGTTGTTGATTGCTTCAAAACATTTAGTACGTAAGAGTATTAAGAGTATTAACTATAGTAATATATTTTTAGAAAATGCTTATTAGTCTGTTGTAAAATACGAAAATAACTCATATAATTATATTTTTTTATAGTTTCTCAGCCTAAAAAACTATTAAGACTTAGTAAGCTAACGAAACTTAAAAATTATATTTTCGTAATGCTCACATGTAAATTTGTTTCAGTTAGATAATTTAACTAAACCTCGGTTGCGAAACATGTTATATTTTATTTATTCGAAATAAAAATCTCTAAGTAGTACGATGGGGTGTTTTATTACCTTCTTCAATTGTAAACCAAATGGAAAACTCGCTAGATTATAAGGAGCCACTATATAAACTCGCAATATATAAGACTCTATGCAGTTTTAGTTTTTGTACGAAATAACTTTTGGTTTAGTTAGTAGTATAATCCACTTCATGTTAGTATTTTTATGAGTATGATTTAGATGAGCGAATACTGATTTTGTTCAGCTTTACACCATTTAATGATTATGGCCCTAAATATTTAGGCTACTTTGTATATTTTTTGAAAACATTGATCCTAAAGTCAGATTTAAATTACATTGAATATCATAGAAGATGTACGTATTTTCCTACAATCGAACCATTCTTTTTCTGTATGGTATATCTTTCATATCTACATTATGTGTTATAAGTGCTAAAGTATAGTTAAATAACCTCATCAGTATTATTAAATTACCTGAAAGTACAAAAATACGTCAAATGCACTTGCAATAATATATTTACAACCTGTTACTCACAAGACGGTAAATAAATTCGCCTATTGGCGGTCTGATGATGATTGGAGTGCCCAATCGAAATCAATCACCAATAATCTTTTTATATGTAATCTTTTATATGTATTACCCTCTTGTGAGTAAACAGTATTAGTGTAAATGTATGATTACAAGCGTTATTTGACGTATTTTTGTACTTTCGGGGAAATAATATTTTCAAAACCCAAATAGTAAGCATGAAGTTATTGTTTTTTGTCCCTTATACAAATTAGTTTATCAAACCAATCAGCAGAGAGAAGGAAATTTAATCAATAAGTCTTCAAATATAAACACACATTGGAAAAAGAGTCACAAAGAGGAAAAGAGATGCTTATAGCCTTGGTTTGTGAATTTTCAGCCTCACCCAAGAGTTAAGACGTTACTAAAGGCCTCGCCAAGGGCAGCCATAAACCATCGAGATTTGGACCTTACTCAACTGTGTCGCATACTCCTACTGTTAACACTGGTCTGTCGGAAAACAAATAGATTAACATTGTTGTGATAAAACAAACATTCTTGATAGTGGAAAACATTTAGAGGTAAAATTTATAAATGGATTATATTATATAGTCCATTATATTACATACATAGTTGGAGCAAATGCCATTTCACTTATTATATGGAAACTAATATAACGTGTTAGACAGATTTACGACGACGATTTAATCGTAGTAGAAAATAGGAGGCACAGTAAATATAAACTTTCTATGCAACAAAACCATTAACTAGGAATAATTGGGTAGATGTTTCCTACCCAATGTTAACACAAGGTACAATGTTAATACATAAAAAGAGCATTAGCCAATGTCAATTCGAAAAAAGTATGTTCAAATTATTTTCGAAAATAAATGTACTTAAGTTGCTTTCACGTAGCAAGAATAAAATGCAACTGTTTCAAATATTGATCTCTTAGTTACTTTCACGTTCGTAATTGATTTATAAACGAATGGGTTTATTTTGGGTTACCTCTTATATTAGCTTATAAATTTGAACTATAAAAAAACTGTTCTCGGTTGTCGTGTATGAGCCCTATCTACGCATGTGGTAATTATTTTATGGAAAGTAAATAATAGAAACGTCTTATAACCCTTAATACCCCCGCCTCAGAAAACCTGCAGTCTAAGCGAATTTAATTTGCTTGACTGGATTTACACTAAAATATCTCCTTAAAAATATCACATTTTTCCCCTATTTAAATATAATTAGTTTAACGAGTACTTAGGTTTGCTGCAACAGGGAGCGTAAAAGTGTTTTTTTGTAAAATGTAATTAGTTTAGAAATAAATTAATGCATTTTCCAAATTTGATCAAAATATTTTCATAAACAAGCAAACTACAACAGTTTACTTATTCTTGTATGGGAAATTCGCTGAAACGTTTTTAAATGGCATTTACAAAAAAAAATCATAAAATAAAGGGCTTCAAAAAGAAAAATCTAAGTTGGCAGCCATATTGGAAAAATGGCGGCTTAAATTATTATTCAACCTGACCAACATTTTTTTTATAAAAAACCAAAGCTTACAACATCCAAGCTACATTTTAAAATGTTTTCATATCTCTTATAATTTCGAATAAAACAGCTGGTACACTTATATCAATCACCCTGTATAAATAAAATGCAAGTTAACATGCGTTGTGAGATTATATTATAAAATTACTTAGTTTATACCATGTATATATTCTTCTGAGTCGGCTACCGACCAATTTGCTCATTACGGCTTTACTAAGACAATAAATAAACTTACAACGAAACTAAGTAAATAAATGTTTAAAAAATATTCCTGTTATGTTTAGGTCCGTGAAGTTGGCGTACCCATATTAGCGTATCCATTTTTGATCATACCAATCGTTAGTTCATCTTTAGTTCTCGATAGTTCCCAAATTTTTTCGTTAGTTCTCAAAAAATAAAAAAGTTATAGCCGATTATAAGTGGGTACGCTAACTTCACACTTCCGGGTTCTAGCACGCGCCGTTTTCTGAGGAGAAATGTTTACATCTATATACCAATCGTTAGTTCTTCGTTAGTCCTCGATAGTTCCCAAATTTTTTCGTTAGTTCTCAAAAAATAAAAAAGTTATGAGGCATACAAAGTGGGTACGCTAACTTCAAAATTGTACAATTTCCAGCGGGAACAGTTTTTTTACTATAAATGCCTATATCTATATACCAATCGTTAGTTCTTCGTTAGTTCTCGATAGTTCTCCAAAATTAACGTTAGTTCTCAAAAAATAAAAAAGTTACGAAGCATAAAAAGTGGGTACGCCAACTTCACAGTTATAGAATTTCCAGCGGGCACAGTTTTTTTACTATAAATGCCTATGTCTATATACCAATCGTTAGTTCTTCGTTAGTTCTCGATAGTTCTCCAATATTTACGTTAGTTCTCAAAAAATAAAAAAGTTAAGAGGCATACAAAGTGGGTACGCCAACTTCACAATTATAGAATTTCCAGCGGGCACAGTTTTTTTACTATAAATACCTATATCTATATACCAATTGTTAGTTCTTCGTTAGTTCTCGATAGTTCTCTAATATTTACGTTAGTTCTCAAAAAAATAAAAAAGTTAAGAGGCATACAAAGTGGGTACGCTAACTTCACAATTGTACAATTTCCAGCGGGAACAGTTTTTTTACTATAAATGCCTATATCTATATACCAATCGTTAGTTCTTCGTTAGTTCTCGATAGTTCTCCAAAATTAACGTTAGTTCTCAAAAAATAAAAAAGTTACAAAGCATAAAAAGTGGGTACGCCAACTTCACAGTTATAGAATTTCCAGCGGGCACAGTTTTTTTACTATAAATGCCTATATCTATATACCAATCGTTAGTTCTTCGTTAGTTCTCGATAGTTCTCCAATATTTACGTTAGTTCTCAAAAAATAAAAAAGTTTAGAGGCATACAAAGTGGGTACGCTAACTTCACAATTGTACAATTTCCAGCGGGAACATTTTTTTTTACTATAAATGCCTATATCTACAGGGTGATCAACTCAAGGAGGCCACCATTGGGATATCGGAAACGGTAAGAATTAGAGAAAACTTTAAATGGGGGACATTCCTTTATTTTTTGTGGCAGTTAAAAATATGATTTTAGTTTTTTGAAATTCAGCCGCCATTTTCCAAAATGGTGGCCAACTTTGAAATTTCTTATGGAACACCCTATATTGTATCATGTTTTCGGATAGAACAGGCAATTTAAAAACTTTTTTATTCATGACATTTTTTCGATAAACCCACTCGTTTAGGAGTTACAGCCTATGAAAAAATGACTTCCGGTGTACATTTTACATCATGTAGCTCCTAAACAAGTAGGTTTATAGCGTAAATGCGAAAAGTAAATGAGTCAAATAAGTCTTAAAATTGCATCTACATTCCAAAAAGACCAAAAAATTCGTTAAAAACTATTAATTCTTTTATTTCAAAAATGGCGGCCATTTTCCAAAATGGCGGCAAACTTAAAAAGTGGAAAACTGTGTATTTTTTGGTCTTTTTGGAATGTGGATGCAATTTTAAGACTTATTTGACTCATTTACTTTTCGCATTTTCGCTATAAACCTACTTGTTTAGGAGCTACATGATGTAAAATGTACACCGGAAGTCATTTTTCCATAGGCTGTAACTCCTAAACGAGTGGGTTTATCGAAAAAATGTCATGAATAAAAAAGTTTTTAAATTGCCTGTTCTATCCGAAAACATGATACAATATAGGGTGTTCCATAAGAAATTTCAAAGTTGGCCACCATTTTGGAAAATGGCGGCTGAATTTCAAAAAACTAAAATCATATTTTTAACTGCCACAAAAAATAAAGGAATGTCCCCCATTTAAAGTTTTCTCTAATTCTTACCGTTTCCGATATCCCAATGGTGGCCTCCTTGAGTTGATCACCCTGTATATACCAATCGTTAGTTCTCGATAGTTCTCCAATATTTACGTTAGTTCTCAAAAAATGAAAAAGTTACGAAGCATAAAAATTGGGTACGCCAACTTCACAATTATAGAATTTCCACCGGGCACAGTTTTCTAAATAAAAATGCTTATATTTATATACCAATCGTTAGTTCTTCGTTAGTTCTCGATAGTTCTCCAATATTTGCGTTAGTTCTCAAAAAATTAAAAAGTTACGAAGCATAAAAATTGGGTACGCCAACTTCACAATTATAGAATTTCCAGGGGGCACAGTTTTTTTTAAATAAAAATGCTTACATTTATATACCAATCGTTAGTTCTTTGTTAGTTCTCGATATTTCTCCAATATTTACGTTAGTTCTAAAAAAAAAATAAAAAAGTTACGAGGCATACAAAGTGAGTACGCTGACTTCAAAATTATAACATTTCCAGCGGGCACCGTTTTCCGACTAAAAACGCTTAAATCTATATACCAATTTTTAGTTCCATGCATTGTAATTTGATTCATCTTCACACAATGAAAATCAAAGTAACACTGACATTAGAATAACTATCACATTATGATTCTCTCGAAGAGAAAGGATTGCTTATCAGTTCCAGGATAGCGCTTATCTGTGATATTCGCAATAGTAGTTGCAGGTGTCACTCGGTTAGATTATTTTTTAGGAGTGATAATTTTGATTACGTTATCAAAATGATTAACAGTTGAATATGTTCAGTTAATTAGAACATCCAAAAAAGACAACGCTTCCAAAAATTGGTTTTAGATAAGCAATGAAATCATATTTATACCTACTTAGTTGTGTAAAAAAGTGCATTTTATAAAAAGTCTATCATGGAAACAAAATAAACTATCCATCAAAATGAAAACCAGAGTCTGCTAAGTAAAATGGTATAAAGTAATTTATAAGCAGTGATTATTTGAATTGGATTAAGCAGATAAAATATGTACGATCAAAGAACTTCTGTTTGGTTAATTAAACTAATCGTTTGTATTGTTTGTATTTGTTTGTGTTCGGTATTAGTATTATAAAATTACATCATTAAACGTAACACGTTAGACAATAGACAATAGACAATAGACAAAATCTTTATTGAAATATTCCTAGAGAACATTCATGCGTCAGGTACATAAAATGTACAGTATGTACGTAAACTATTACAGTAATTTACAATTACAATTAGAATTTTTTTCTTCTTTTTCTTTCGTTACGAGTGACAGTTGCACGGATCGAGACTGGAAGGTCATACGGACTTGAACAAACTGGAGACTGGAGTAGTGGATGGAATAAATGTGTACAACACATTACTAGCATGGCGTATTGGGTATGGCGGGGTCGAGACAATATTTATTTAGTTGTATAGTAGTATACTGTAAGCATTTTTCGTTGAATGAAGGTGCGCGCTGGAAATCAGAAGCATTAAATAAGTTAATCTATTGATTATTGGCTATACGTATATTTATTTAATTTTTTTAGAACTAACAAAATAAATGAGTGAGCCCATCTTACGATTAATATTAAGATATAGGCACTTTTAGTCAGACAAGGGTGCACGCTAGGAATGATTTGGGTTTGAGGTTGGCATAACCACGTTTAAGACCTTATTGCCTTTTTATTTTTTAAGAACTAGTAATAATATTGGGGAACTAACACGACATAACGAAGAACTAAAGATTAATAAATAGATATAAGCGTTTTTAGTCAGAAAACGGTGCCCGCAGGAAATTTTATAAATTTGAAGTCAGCGTACTCACTTTGTACGCCTCGTAACTTTTTTATTTTTTTGAGAACTAACGTAAATATTACAGAACTATCGAGAACTAACGAAGAACTAACGATTGATATATAGATATAGGCATTTATAGTAAAAAAACTGTTCCCGCTGGAAATTGTACAATTGTGAAGTTAGCATACCCACTTTGTATGCCTCTTAACTTTTTTATTTTTTGAGAACTAACGTTAATATTGGAGAACTATCGAGAACTAACGAAGAACTAACGATTGGTATATAGATATAGGTATTTATAGTAAAAAAACTGTGCCCGCTGGAAATTCTATAATTGTGAAGTTGGCGTACCCACTTTGTATGCCTCTTAACTTTTTTATTTTTTGAGAACTAACGTAAATATTGGAGAACTATCGAGAACTAACGAAGAACTAACGATTGGTATATAGATATAGGTATTTATAGTAAAAAAACTGTGCCCGCTGGAAATTCTATAATTGTGAAGTTGGCGTACCCACTTTGTATGCCTCTTAACTTTTTATTTTTTGAGAACTAACGTAAATATTGGAGAACTATCGAGAACTAACGAAGAACTAACGATTGGTATATAGATATAGTCATTTATAGTAAAAAAACTGTGCCTGCTGGAAATTCTATAACTGTGAAGTTGGCGTACCCACTTTTTATGCTTCGTAACTTTTTTATTTTTTGAGAACTAACGTTAATTTTGGAGAACTATCGAGAACTAACGAAGAACTAACGATTGGTATATAGATATAGGCATTTATAGTAAAAAAACTGTTCCCGCTGGAAATTGTACAATTGTGAAGTTAGCGTACCCACTTTGTATGCCTCTTCACTTTTTTATTTTTTGAGAACTAACGTTAATATTGGAGAACTATCGAGAACTAACGAAGAACTAACGATTGGTATATAGATATAGGTATTTATAGTAAAAAAACTGTGCCCGCTGGAAATTCTATAATTGTGAAGTTGGCGTACCCACTTTGTATGCCTCTTAACTTTTTTATTTTTTGAGAACTAACGTAAATATTGGAGAACTATCGAGAACTAACGAAGAACTAACGATTGGTATATAGATATATAGTCATTTATAGTAAAAAAAACTGTGCCCGCTGGAAATTCTATAACTGTGAAGTTGGCGTACCCACTTTTTATGCTTCGTAACTTTTTTATTTTTTGAGAACTAACGTTAATTTTGGAGAACTATCGAGAACTAACGAAGAACTAACGATTGGTATATAGATATAGGCATTTATAGTAAAAAAACTGTTCCCGCTGGAAATTGTACAATTGTGAAGTTAGCGTACCCACTTTGTATGCCTCATAACTTTTTTTTTTTTGAGAACTAACGAAAAAATTTGGGAACTATCGAGGACTAACGAAGAACTAACGATTGGTATATAGATGTAAACATTTCTCCTCAGAAAACGGCGCGTGCTAGAACCCGGAAGTGTGAAGTTAGCGTACCCACTTATAATCGGCTATAACTTTTTTATTTTTTGAGAACTAACGAAAAAATTTGGGAACTATCGAGAACTAACGATGAACTAACGATTGGTATGATCAAAAGTGGATACGCTAATATGGGTACGCCAACTTCACGGACCTGTTATAGGGTTTGGTACCATGAGTTTAAAATTGAAACAAAATTGTATAGATCGTGTCAATTAGGATGGCGTGTGTGGGTTGAATGATGGAAAGGTTTCCAACAATATTGAGAATCTCACTATACGCTAGTGTACATTCATTTATATGTAATCAATTGATGAGAAGGTTTTGCAAAATAACAAAAAGCGACGGTGGAAGAAGTGTTATTTCGCACACACGCAGCCCACTGGCCAATGTAATTGACACGATCTACACTGTGCTAGTTTTGGTCCACCCTGGGGGTCCATTCCCAGTACCCGCCATGTCTGACGAGCCTTCCCCTATCCGCCACCTGGGGAGGCGCCCGATAGGAGACTAGCAACTCCACACGGGAAAAATATGGTAGAGGTGGGCGGAATCATTTCTACAATATTTACCCCTTCTATTGTCAGTTTATAAAGTAAACAAAGCCACAAAGCACGATACCCGCTGTGGAAGGGGGTACTAGTCATTACACATAGTACTTTCCAAAGACTTCCCAGCTTTTTAAGAATTTTACATAACACTCTTCCAATCGATAAGATTATTTTATATTTAAATATAAAAAAGCACATGCAGGGCATAATAGTTCTGCTGCTCCCCAAAAGATATTCTTGTGCTACTCCCAAAGATAAAAAAATACTCCGGATGTAAACATTTTGTGCTGCTATAATTAAATAAGAACCTTGTATTGAGAGACTTTCCAGAACAATTAATTATGGTTAATAAATGTTAACATAAGTGGAAAAAGTAATATATTATCCCCTACCCACCTGATACAGTACTTCTGTTGATTCCGGCCACCTCTAATACTTAACCTAACTTGACTAACATATACTGTCTATGAAGGTTTAGCCATAGAGATTAGTCATGACTAATAACTATAGGGGTATTTTCAAGAAGAGAGAGTCTGATCAAAATAATGTATCCTCGAAAATGTGATACTCCTTAATACAATATTCAAACGAACGCAATTAGTTTAATCCCTATAGGCACACCTGTCTATAATATATAGTTGACTACAATATATTGAAGGCCCAGTTTTAAAATAGTAATATGTACCTTAGTACGTAAGTAAAGTGAGTTAATATCCTAACAAACTAAAAGTAAACCATTTAAAAAATACTACGAAGCCTTTCAAAGATTTAATAGTAAATCAATAATACTAAAATATTAGAATAACACTTATTACTAAGGCCAAGATACCAGCCTATACAAATAGAAAATTTGTATATCAACTAAACTAGACAAAAAGCAGTGTAATTATTTAAACTAAACCAACCTTTCCTAGTAACGATGCAGAAGTCACAGTAGTTTTATAAGTTTAATATCAACTAAACTTTACAACTGTGAACTCTTTTCACACTATTCACGGTTCCGAAGTTAACAAAAATATAACATTGAAATATCTGCACAACATATATATTAATTTAAATTGTATTTCAAGTAACTCTTTAAAACCGATTACCAAGTACTAAGAAATTTTATTTAGTAAATCAAATTAATGTTGGCAGATATATTTCCTTGTATCCAGGCTAAATTAAAACCCACAAATTTAAGATAAACAAAATTGAATGCTTCCTACCTTTGGTTGGCTTCAGCTGAAATTTAGCCGATATGATGTGAACAAATAAATTTAGGCTATATGAAATTTCCATTTGGTTTCTTCAAATGCTTATTTAAGTAACCTTGATATCTTTACATCTATGCTACTTAAAGCTCCCAGCTATTTATCATGGTATGACCTACACCATAATTAACCTTTTTGTTTCTAAAACCAATATACCAATACCAATGGATCCATGACTAGCCTCCTCCAATAGGTCCATGAATATGATTTAGCCAAACCCATGTGAAAACATCTTTTTTATTTAATTTAACTATAAAAGAGTAAGTTAAAACCAAATTTTTTAAAAGGTTAATAGCTAATCTAAATACATATTCTATTTCAAAAATAATTTTGTATTGGATTTATTTTACACGAATTAAAAATTTGTACTGTCTTGATTTAAAAATATTAATTGAATTCCACATTAGTCACTTTCGTACTATTTTTACTTCCCCTTGAATAAATCTGTACGATAGAAGGATTAATTAATTTTAATCTATTGCTTATGGTACATTAATACCTATGCAGCTTAATGATTGTTCACATCATATTGTACTTTTATTAGCAAGACACAAGACACAACACACAAATATTGAAATAATGTATACAAGTGCCAAGAAAACGGCATAACAAATTTACAGGTATAACAAGAGAATAAAATGTTGCTTACAAACGTAGACACAAGAAATGTTAATTTCGTCGACTAAAAACTGTCAGCGTCGATTCAAACAACATATCGATATTTAAATCATCCGGCGTGTTGTTGGAAAACATAGAAAATTGAGTTTCTCGATAGTCTTCTTTCTGTTGATATCGGTTAACTGGCCAACATGCACCAACAACACCAACTGACTAAAATGTCTTCCCTTCACGCGGTTGAAATAGTACCAACTTAATTCGATGCATGTTTCTATAATGTACTTCGAACCGGTAGAACGTATTCGTTATTAAACCTACCCGAAGCCTGGATACAAGAAATTATTTAACACCTTTAAACAATCAGAGATATAAGTTCTTACCTTTGGTACGACTGCAACCACTAACCTGCGAACAAATTTGTTTTTACTATTTTTGTGTTTAAATAAGCTATAAAAGCTTATCTAAGGTACATCAACATATACTTTGACCATAGCATTTATTATACAGGAGGTATCTTCAATAGTTGTTTTATGTTGTATTAAACTATCGAAATTATAACACAAAAGGAACACTCTCCAATAAAATTGGAGTAAAAACCTGCTTGAAATTCCTTCTTAATATTTTATTGACAATGACAACTCATAGAAATGTAAATTTTGCTTGAAATGCAAATATAAAAAACTATAATCAATTCAGAGTTAAAGCTTAATATAATAATTCACGTTAAAAAAAATTTAACAGAGCATACGTAAACATAAAATATCATATTTTGTATTTTTTTAAGAATGTACAAACGAAGTATCTTCATTATTTGTGGCTTTATTTTGTTGTTGTATTTTTATCAATAGGCCTAATAACATGAAATATATACTATTTTCTGTCACGCTAAATCACAGCTAAAAACAAAGCTCTTAAATAAGCTTGTAAGTTATATTCTTTCTCTAAATAAATTTAGCCCTTGTTTGGGCTATGCTATATTCAATTCTAAACTGCATCGTAATTGGAAATTGATTAACTCAAGGCTTAATCACAATTTAAATACACTGCCCATCAAAATTTGTTTTGTTATTGTTAGGCTAAGATTAATTATTTATTTTTTTACATCCTAACTGCAGCAATCAATGGTAATACAGACCTATCAAGTAGGCCTATCAGACGCTATGATGTTAGAGTTAGGGTCGTGATGTGATAGGGTCTAAATTTAAGCTAATTATGCCTAAATTTAATAATTCAAACATTTTATAAGAGCTATCTTTTTTACGATTATTCCTATGAAGGTCAGATAAAAATAGCTATGTCAATATTTTACCAAAAGATAGAAAATAGTTGCAACTGTTTGTGAGGTTAGCAAGAATAGTTTTATCATTAAAAGTACCGTTTATCAACACTCCATTCAGTTTTAGTAGGCCTAAATAAAGCAGTGATTCAGTGAAAATCTAATAATCATTGTCTAAAACAAAATAAGCCATATGAATGATATAGCTATTATTTAATCATTGTAATGTACGCTAGAGTAGGATATTATCATAAAATAACGGGTACAGTTTCTTAACTGGGCTATGCTAATATCGATTGAAACTATCGACTCTATTAGTAAACCTTCATGCAATTTTTTCACCATCAGCAAGTTTGGTTGGTTAGGTTATGATAGTTAAATTTTATAATAAATATATTAAAAAATATAGATTATCAATCAATATTTTCAATTTGATAGTTTCAATTGATATTAGCATAGCCCAGTTAAGAAACTGTACCCAGTAGTAGACTATTGCGTAATCAACTTTGGTTTAATTTTTGCAGTAACGCTTGTTTAATAATGCTGAATAATTGAAAATACTAACCAGAAATAATACTGCAATGACTCGTCAGAACAAAGATGCATGTCATCACAGGATAATCTGCATAAATAGTATCACTAAATACACTTGTCACACTAGTCACTTGACACTAACACTTTTCACTAAATGTCAACTAATACACACTCACAAACACTACATGATACCGATACGAACATTCACTTCAAGGTCACTACGAATACTACGAGTAGTAACACGAAATACACCGTACAGTTCAACGACAGTTACAAGACAACAATGGACCAATAAGAAACGAGCAGTCGAGCACGTCATGCGAGTAGAGGACTCGCTGATCAGCTGATCAGCTGACAATGAAATAGGGTTTTGGTTAGTTTATTAGCCAACGTTTTAATGCGCTACAATACGATGTATTATAAATATTATTTATTGTATTATTTATGGAATATTAATTATGTAGCCTATGTATGTATTATATACTATTTAAATTAATATAACATTAAAATAGGTAAATAGCTCGACACAAAAATATGTTTTCGTTACAATGCAATTACGAAAGTAATCAACAGCTATAAGTAATATTATTTTCACTAATATTTACTAAAGTCAATGTAATATTTATCTCAGTTCCTAATTTTGTGAATAGTATTATTGTATTGTGATTATTGTAATGCTGTGCTCATACTATGGTTTAAGAAATGTTACCTTTAATTATGCTATATTATAAGAAATGTTTATGATTAGGCATTATATACATTTGGATTAATACCATTGAGAGTGTATTACTGTGAAATGGGATAAATACGACTGTTTTTTACGTAGAGTAATTAACGGCTAAATTGTATGGGCCTACATTACATTGTTAAACAAGAGTCGTGAGCGTTGTAGCACAGACTATAGAATATATAATGGTTTACTCTATAGTCTGTGGTTGTAGTTTTCCGCGTCGCAACAATGCTGACAAACAGCTGTTAAATATCATGAGTTTGTTGTTGCTGAAATGTATTGTGGAAATTTTCAACATAAATGCTCGTCTGGTTAGAAATGTTTACTATTGTAAGTTAAATGTATAATGAAGAAGGGACATAAACTGACTTTCTAGCTTACTGCTATCTCCTTATGTAGGCTACCTTATTATCAACAGCTAGGTTGCAAAAGTCATAATTTTAAATTGTTTGGATTTACTCATAATCTACAGTTGCTACAGTATTTAACAACTGTCCACATTCAGTCGTACTGGCTTTTATTCTGTTATTTGTTAAACATACACTGTTACAGATTTACAGTTACTCTTGTACGATTAGCTGGATATGGTTGTTATATTTTTCTGTCCGATACAGTATATTTAACCTCTTCTAGGAGTTTAATACCAGTATAACACCATTATCATTACATAACCAACTTAAAAGGCTTAACAATACAAAAAAATTAACAATATTTTTCCCCCCTCTCTATAGGGAGTTAGCTATTACCGTAGGTGGCATGGCACCGTAAGAACTAAACCCTGGACCGACATACTTTCTCATTCTGATGTCCCCAAAGGCCCAAAAACACTATTTGTTCAATTTTTATATATGTATACCGGTAACCTATAATGTGTACAACTGGTTCTACTCGTGAATTCACGTGGGTACAATTTAGAAGCCACAAATAAAAAAAATAACATCTCGATTGATTTTAAAGCACCGAGTAGGAGAAGATGAACATGAGGCAAACATCATTTTTGAAACTCTATTGTGTAAAATATACTTTATACGGAAGCTGAACATTAGAGGGAATGTTAAAAGCAGCGGGACCTTCGTAGTATGTGGCTCATAGTAATTCGTTACGTCATTATTTCATACCTTACGTCCTGAGGTGACCAAGGTGGGTAAGGTCGTATCCTCGTATCCCGAAATGGCTGCTCTCCTTCACGATGATCTGTTAAAGATCGGGGACAGCTTCTTGGACGAACAACAGACATTTTATGTTTATCTCACATTCAGTGTCTTTCAAACACCTCCAAGCACTCACTAGTATCCAACGGCTATAGTATCAATGTTAATTTAACGCTCCACTCCTAAGATAAAAGTAAATAATGAAAAAGGTAAACAAAAATGTAAATAAACAAACTGCTGTAAATTATATGGCCAGCTGTTGTTCATAGAATTAATTGAATGAGGTAAACCTCTAAAACATGCGGTGCAGCCCTTTGGAAAATGTCCTGTGGGGCGGAGCCTTTAGAGAATTTGTTCATACCAATACTTTTCTGCAAATCTACACACCCTGAGCTTCATTTTGATGTGTCATATGCCTATGGTTTTATTTAGTTAATAGTTTTAACAGTTTACATACAATTTAATTCTATACTGGAATAATATAATATAAATATTATGTACCCCAGTAGCACAAGTCGTTGGCCCAACGTTGGATTATTGTTGCAACATGAGGGGGTCGGTTGGCATTATTGTGGTAGGGCCAACCAACTAATCTGAGGGTAGCCCGCTTTGGCTAATCCAACATTGGGCCAACGTAGGCTACGGTTGGCACATCATACATCCGGTAATGTTAAGAAAAACCATTTAATATTGCTAACTATTATAATAACTTAGGGTCATAGTGAAATAAACAAACCAAAACTGTTTTCTAAAACGTCGCGTATTGGATGTTCGTAAACACGATAACTTGAGTAATTTTGGTCCAATTTTGATGGAATTTGGCTTGAAGGTGTAGGCTGGGATAAACTTGAATGAGTTCGCGAACCAGCAATATTGAGTAGTGGGATCGGGGTACTTGGTGGTTTTCAAATGTCCAAAAATATTTTTTTTGCAAATTTGTCCCTATAAAACATAAAAATGCTCAATAATTTCCTTTACGAACATCGTGTAGAGCCTAAAATCTCAAACATCTTTATTTTTGACAGTTCTTACAAACTGCATAATAGTGCCAACATAATTTCTCTTAAACAAATCAAAACAATATTTTAATATAGATTAAATCTAAAAACTAAAGATAATTTTTTTTCTTTAAGTCTTCAACGCTGTAACAACAGCGTGACAAAAGAAGACTCTTTTAACCCCTTTGCCGAATTTGTCCACACTTTTTTCCATCTTCAGGGAGTGGGCAGTGCTTTAAAAAGTTGAATGACATTGTAAAATAAATTATTTTAAAAAAGCAGTTTTGTGTTTTGGAATGTCTAAATCGGACCGATTATGGATGTACTTTGAACTCCATGTATTTTTTGGATGTATTTTAGTAAATATCAATCAGAAATACCAAAATTTACTTAGTCCAAGCTGTTTGGCGGCAAATGGTATTTTAAATAAAAATCCTAGATTTATATTACAGCCAGTAAAACAAACTGAGTAATAAATACCCAATAAATTCCCTAACTGGGTAAAAAACAATGCAACAATGCTAATCAGCTGATCGGAAACAAAGTAAAGAAAACAGGGATACCAAATTAAGATTTCTTTCGTTTTTAAACAGTGTCGCAATGTACTTTTAATTTGGGTCAAGTTAAAACCAACATATTTGTTTTCTTATAGTGAAAATTGGTTCTCGTTCTATAATTGTGGAATGTCCAGATGTATTGATCTGCTGAATACCATACCGAGGAGTTACTATGCATAGGCTGTGGTTAACCATTCCATTACCAAAACGTAATTAGACAGGTACAATGGACTTGAGGTAGGGAAATAGCTCTAAGCTGTAAACCTTTGGACTACCTACTTGGTCCATCTACTGTTTCCTTAGAACTTCCTGAACTACATACACAAATGGTTTTTTCATTACAGTATTTGGTTTTATTAATTAATTACAGTAATCCTGTGTTTTCCGTATACTTTATTTGTTTAAAAATCATAAATCTCTCATATATTAGTTATTCAAACCCAATATACAGATATTTTCATATCTAGAAGATTTTGTAACGAAAATAAAAAAAAAAACATATTTAAATAGTATAAAATATAAGTAAAGTTAATACAAAGTATTGAAAAGGAAGTAGTATTACTTATCCTTGAATAGAAATATAGAAGCATTGAAAAAGGCAAACAGTTTTGTTTTAATGTACTACACAAGCCTTTCAGTAAACATTCACCTGTAGATATTTTTCAATACGATTTTACCAGTTTATCTAGATAATAAGGAAAATGTCAACAGCAAACTTATTTGGAAATTATTTGGAAAATATCTGGAAATCGCTACAGAAATTGTGATGTTACGGGTGAATATTTAGTCTTTAAATGTATATACAGTGTATGCTAAATTAACGAGAGAAGAAATACAAATTTCAAAAATCAAATAAATATTTGAAAAAGTTTTTGCTGTACCTATATCCATTTACTTAGATTTATTACTTATGAAGTCAACATAGTTATAGCAAGTTCTCAATTAATTTGTTAAATAGACACGAGTTAATAATTATATTAGTTATACTAAAATAACAGCCCTGATCACAGCCAAAATAAACACCTCAACATTATGAATGACTCAAAATACAATAATAACCTCTTACAAATTTTAAAGCATATTAAACTTGAAAATCTGTATATCACCACGAAAAATTCCCCATACATATTCAACATTTCATAAACTGTAAAAAATAAAGTCGGTATGAAACCAATTTTGCAAAATTTATGGTGTCAAGAGTGTAAAAAATCTTTTATTATAAACTGTAATAATAAATTTATTTCCAAAATGTTAAAAAAAGAAAGGACTAAATTTTTGTGTGGGTTGCACAGATTGTTTATGTCCATGTAAAGTATTTCTATTAAAAACGTTACGTCGCAGGGAAGGACATTTTCCGCTGTCTGCACACTCAAGTGGTGTGACCACAGCCATCGACCCTCCTTACTTTATTCAATTCTATTTCATTCAATAAACATACACATTCGTGTTTCTATTTTGTATTTAGACAGAGTTTTTAATGATAATTTCTAAATGTTTTTTACACCATATCTGTTTTCATTTAGACACAAAAGGACTAATAATACATAAAGTTTTGACAATTGAAAACAATTGAATTATATTTAAATTTCAGCAAATATACAAGGCTAACCAGAGGAAAAAAAAATAATAATTTTTGTGTTCGTAAATATAGCCTATATTTTTAAGACAATATGGTTAGTAAATTCGAATAATTCCGGCTATATTTTTTGTTCTTCGGTTTTTACCGGCTAGGTTTCATATCATCATTAGTTTTTTAGTATACTTTAGTTTTTTCACCTCAAAAAAATCCAATGGCCTTACACATTAATCGTCTCTCTTTAAATTTAATTTATTAAACTTAAACTTTAACACGTTATGGAGAAAGAAGCCATTACATATATTTCAAATGTAATCTTCACTGTTTTAGAATTCCTTTGTGTTAAAAACTAGATATAAGATTCTCCCGACAACACCTTATAAATAGTTAAAATACACAACCTACATTCTCAACAAATTACAAAATAAATAAATAGATTCTCCCTTTGAGTTGCTTGTGATTTGTTATTTTATTATATTATATTTTACATTTTCATTTAAGCGGCTATAATTTGGCAGTCTTTGGGGAACTGAACTTAGACTCGGTCCTTTAAGACTAATGTTTATCTTAGTGGTCTTTGGTGACTTGCCAGCAGTTTCTCGTTTGGTAGGCGGTGATATTGTCTGGTTAGTTGTACATTTACTGGCACACACAGCATATTTGTATCTTAAGCAATAGACAGTATAAAGCCTACTATCTCAGTAGTGAAAAGTATTGAGTATGTTGAAAAATAACACCATTTAATTAATAAGTAATGAAACCCCTTCTAAAAAACATACGCTACTCGGGAGGGGACGCTGCTTTTGCAGTGGTAGACATGGTTGACCTATAGGTCACGGTGGCCTCCGAACCCCTAGGTCACGTCATTACCACCTGTCAAATCACTATTTATATTTGGTGGATCTGAACTTGGGCCTTGACAAAAGTCACAAGTGATAAACTACATCTCAACTCCATGCTTTTCATTTAGTTACCAAAGAGAATAAAGTTTGACTATCCGTTTTCTGTTACTTTCATCACTTTTATTGATCACAAATATAAGATAAACGGTATCAGAAAACTAACACATACTTTCTTCCATTAGCGTGGCAAAAAGCTGTACAGTAGGTATGTCAGATAAGAGTAACTATGATATTTTATGGGGGAAATCACAAAAATGTCAATAACATCCACACACGCTTACACATACACATCACTTTAAAAACCACCTTTTGGGTTCAGGGGGACCCAAAACGGATAATTCCACCCAAAACTCTAACTCGAAAATTTTGATTAAACCAATATTATATCAAAATACTATGTACAGAGGGAAAATGTAAAAAATTGCAATCCCACACAATTCCTTACAAAAATAAAGAGTGGTTTCTTCAATTGCAAGACCCACAGCAAGAGACGGTTTCCATCTTCAAGGCTCACTTCCACAATAATGAGCTACTCAAGGAGTCAACCCTCCAAAAACATTCAAATTGCTATTCTCGGCCAATGTAACAGGAGTCTACAATAAAACTAGTCATAATAACTTTACTTAGTAAATTATGATCTTCAAGTAGGAGAATATGTTTTGTCTAATAAAGGAACTCAGTATAGTTTCAATCATTCTTTTTTCAAATATTTAACCAACATTTGGTTTGGTAATATTGTATATTCAAATGAGAACATTTAAATACTTTTACTGACCCACCAGTTCATTAAGGCATAAAACAATGCCTAAGGATATTATAAAACAATACTTCAATGAAGATTTTCATTTCAGCAGATCATTATCATAACAATGATTAAGCTGTTCTAGTTCCCCGAGATAAGCTAAATAATATCCTTGTCAATTTAGGCGAATCTCAACCTCTTTCACCATAGTAGATATTTCCCTTCCAACTGATTTATGATGTCTCGTTACCACTTTTTTGCAACCTTCAACTATTTTTGTCCAGCTTCAATTACTAGTGGAGTATTTATTAGTAACTATTTATAAAAAATGGAATGCCTCCAATAAAAAATAACAGACATCTGGCAACACCAACAGGCCATAAAAACAATTCAATTTTATAATTTATCAAAACAGATGGGAAATTAAATCCAGTCCAATGTTTTATAATTGACGGATTATATTAATAATTATCCCTATCACCATGAAATCTGATAAACAGTAACCAGGTTTTAGTAACAGCTTATCGTTACTCCACCAACGGATTTAATTAAACTTAATCATATTTAATGTTTTAAAATTACAATATTTAATAGTTAAATAAATACACATTTCCGAGTTTACAATAGACAAAAAGTATACTCATGTTTCACATCCAGTTTAATACTATCACTTTAAAAGTCAACATGTTTCTCATTTTCAATATTGTTATTAGATTTGTAATTAGGTTACTGTATTTTTGGTAAATTTGTTATTCCAACCACCAAATCCCAATTTATAATTTAATTAAATTTGTTTGAATATGAGTTTTTGTTAAGACTGTAAATAAAATAGGTAAAAAGTTAAGTTAAATAGCCTTCAAGACGTATTTCATTCTCTTTTACTAAATTTTTTTAACAACTGTAGATAATAAATTAATAAATTAGCATATTTTTGCTTCATAATAGGCATTACATCTTTTCACATTAAACTTAACTTCCTAAATGTAATAAAACTTAATTTTAAAACAAAAAATATCAGAAAATGATTTTTACAGCCAATAATTCATTAATTAAATAAATAATTATATAAATAATAATTAAATAATGAATTGTTGTTAGGCTATTTTATTTTAAAGCATCGCAAGTTTGAAATAGTAAAATTAATAAGATCTTACTCTGAATTGCAGCATCTTTTGAAAGAGATTCATCATTGTTTTCTTTGGATCAAGTCTGGCCTTCTGCAATCCGAACGCTGTCCGTTGGAATCAATAGCCTTGCCTTATCCCTCCGTGAGAAAATCAACTTGTGAAATTTCTCAAAACTAACTCTGAAAGAAGTACCAGTATGCATTGTTTAATTTTATGTTAAGTTATTAGTTATTCAAAAATGTATATAACCTATACAAATTTACCACAGTGACTCAAAATACTTAATTCTAATAATTTAGGATGGTCATTTGAATTTTTTCAACGAACCTTAAAATTTAGGCATATATTTTTGATTAAAATTACATAAATTATATTGGTCTAAAGTCAGCATTACTACCATAACTGGCAATTATTTAACACGCTTTTTGGATCGAACCTCAATTTGTTTATCTCTTTGGGAGTGCTTTAATTTAAGCAAAAAAGCAAAGACAATTTACCGAGAAAAATGTATGCATAAACACTTAACATATTTGTGTTTTAAAATAAAGAGACTTAAATTTGAAACTTAAAACAATTGTGTGGGTTTTTAAAACACCTCACGTTTAGACGCTGAAAGCTAAGTTTAAGTTTAAGTTTGGTTTCTGATACAAGCCTCCTCATATCTGATTAACGAGAAAACAAACTTCCACATCAATTTTTTAAGAACAAAGAAGAAAACACTCAGATTAAGTTTAGGAATGTAACATTTTATGCTTAAGTTAAAAACCTCATGTAAAGGGGATTTTATTAAGTTTCCTAAAAACTTACCAATATTTTTTTTTTTTTTTTTTTTTTTTTTTTGACAAAACATGTTTTATTACAATAGAAATTTTACAAAAAAGAGTAGAGGACTGTAAAATTAGAAATTAACAATTAATTTTTAAACAAAAAAATTTGGAATCCCAGCTCCATCTTCAAATTCTCTCGCTGACCGCCATTTCTTTCTTGTTCTCCTCAAACACATACTGGTTGACCTTAAAACAGCACAAATTGTTCTTGATCTTATCCAACTTATTACTAAACTGTATGGTTTTTTCCACTTCTCTGATAGTTTTTCAGCCATAACCCTTAAAAACATTTGGAACTCATTCCCAAAAATTCCATCAACACTTGTAACAAGAGGAGTAAACGATGCATGTCGTTGTTCACAAGCTTTAGTATATTTTCGTTTTTTTTCATCTTCAGCTTTCTTAATAACTTGTTGATGAGGGATGGAGACATAAGATGGAGCATCAGTGTCAACGACACGAACATCAAACAATGCCTCCATCTGAGTCTCCCATACGCCTCTACAAGCTAGATCAGCTTTTAGTGCAGGTTCGTTGAGATGACTGCCTTCTGCTATCAAGGGCTCTTTAATGCAGTTTCCCCACGCTTGTTCCATCATGCTACCTATTGTGTCTCTTACTTCATTGTGTCTTTTTATTATCAGACCTCCATTTCGACATTTTAGAGCGTGCTCTGTATTGAACTCGTTTCCGCATCCTTCACATTTTAATGGGAGGTTTATTGGTGTTTTCCCATAACGTAGAGCAAGGGCATCTCTAAATTCTTGTGGGGACATGTCCAGATTAAGTTTCTTCAGAGGCAAGCATGATAGCCAGCATCCATGTTTTGCTCTAGGTCCTGCATTGCGCATAATAATTTTCTGCCGTTTTTCTGAGAAAGTTTCCAAATGCTGACTGAATAATTCTTCTTCCATGGATTTCTTTACTTCTTTACATGACTTAATCGATAAATTTAGGGCATATTCATGTGAATCAAAACAAAATTTAGTTTTCTCTTTTAAACAAGATGTAAGAATTTTGCATCCATCTTGAGACGATTTAAACATATAATTTGACTGCTTTGTTGGGTCTATTATTCCTATTCCTCCCTTTTTTACTGGTAAATGTAGAATCTCACATTCCTCATTGCTTACTTCTGAACAAAATAGATTTGGAAAAAAAGATGTCCTAATTGCTTGTTGTATAGGTAAATACGTTTCAGATTTAGTTTCAACTACCCTTTGAAAAAAAGTCCATTCCATTTGTGAAGATTTAGTCACTACAGTGTAGGCAGATTGTGGATATTTCTTTGCAATATTTGCCAGATTGTCAATGTTTTGGGTCCATAAACCAATTTTTTCAGAAATGTGTTTATTTTTTTCCTCTTCAGAACCTATATATCCACCAAGAAATTGGCTACCCTTACAAATTTTCATACCAGATATTTTCTTTTTAAATTGTTTGGAAATATTATCATGATTAAAAATTATTTTTGTTTTATTAACTTGAGGAAAGTACCCATATTTTGGACCTAATTTTGAGAGCTTTTCCCACCATTCCACAACATCATCAAGGGAGCCTTGACAAGAAGAGTCATCTGCATACCAAACTTGAGATGTGTTTGGCATTCTTTTTAGTTCTTGTATTAATGGAAGTGTTGCCAGACCGTATAATATCATTGATAGTGGATCTCCTTGGGTAACTCCTTCTTGACTATACAATCTTTGATTACTTCCTTGTAAAATTAAATCTGAGCTACATTGGTAAGTATTATAAATGAATCTTGCAGCCCTTGGCCATTGGACTCTTGCTTGCCATAAAGCATGAATTCTGTTTATTTTGTTGAAGGCATTATCTGCGTCTACCAGGATCATACACCATTCTTTGTTGGTATTACTATGTTCACTATATTGCTTTCGCATGAAATGTATTCCTCCCTCTATACCAGATTTGAGACCTACAAAAAGTTGATCTGTACCTAATGCTTGTTTTGCATCATCGCCAAAAGCTAAAATAATGCATTTGGCCAGAATGCGTCTGAGACATTCTCCTATTCCAATGGGCCTCACACCTGGACATTTGTCAATTGCAATAAGTCTATTTGCCATCAGAGCTCTTATAGTGTGCCATGGTACTACTTCTCCATTTAATTTCATCGCCAAGGTGGCTATGGCTGTTCTTAAATAAGTACTCTTTTGTCCATGACGCAATAAGAAATCTGTCCAATTTTCGGATGAACTTCCTCCTGGACCTCCACTACCATGAAGTTTTCTTGCTATCTTTTCTACATGTTCTGCTGTTATTTCTGCATTTTCAAGCTTTGGAATTTGGTCCATGCCATCTGGTAATTTAAGCAAATTAATGTCAGGAATTATAGCATTTGGGTGTTTTTCTTTCAATACATCATAAACAGTGTACGAGGTATTATCAATAGTTTCTTCTGGATTAAGTAAACCACCTATATTCTTTTTATTTATCTGTCTTGAGGCTTCCTTTATTTTACCTTTTTGAACTAATTTATTAAAATAAGAGTCTTTTAACTGTTCATATTCGTCAGAGTCAAGCTCATATTTTGTTTTCTTTAAAGATTTATCACATCGAATGGCCTCATTGATGAGTTTGTCAAATTGATTATTCTGCCATTCATCTAGTCTTCTTTCAATTAATCTTCTTATATCCTTAGCTTTTTTAATCATTTTGTCTCTTTGAAGGATAATTGCTATAAAACAAATCACTCTCTCAGATATCTCTTTTCCTTTTGCCAACAGTAATATTTCATCTGCAAGTATTTGAATAAAGTTGTTTCCTATTGATCCATTTGGTAACTCATATTGCATCCTTTTCAGTGAAATAATCTTTTCCCATCTATCATTCCATTCAGATGATTTATGATTTTGGGCTTGTGGTTGGTCATTTCCAAAAGATTTTATTAAGACATCAAGAGGATGTTTGTCAAATGATTTTCTATTAGAAGACTTGTTAGGATCATAGTTTGTTATTGATGAGTGTTTTTTCTTAAAGTGTTGTTGGAGCCTATTATTATTTTTGAAACTTGTATTGCATTCAGTACACCTATATAGATCATCTGTCAAATCTTCTATGATATTAACGTTATCCTCTTTTATGGCCCATGCTTTGGATTTTGCTAAAAGTAGATCAAAGTGTCCTGAAGTTGGATTACCAGACAATAATAAATTTACCACTGGTACTGATATCTGTTTGTCATTTTGAGAGGAAATTACAATGGGAGGTTGTCTCATAGCCATTGTTCTTGTGCATTTTTGTGGTTGTATGGGTTGTAGGTAAATGTGAAAACTAACTTGATATAGTTGGGCCAAAGCAAAACATTCCACAGACGTTGCAAAAGTGCCATTTTCTCCCATCAATTTTATATATTCATCTTTTTCTGAGGATCCAAATTCATCTAATATAAACATTTTAGCTGATTCCCAGTGTTGATCTAAATATCTAACAGTTTCATTTCGTAATTTAGTAAAGCTATTCTGATTGCCAAATAAGAATACACTTACAGCACGAAATAAGCAGTTTCCATCTTTTTCAACCTTGAAGATTGTAAAATATTGTGCAGGAATCATTCTTGGTTACTTCTGTTTATAGGTTAGGATAAAATATTTCTTTCATTTTTATCCATATTCTTCTTAAAGATAAAGTAATTTACATGATTCAAATTTAGGAATATTATGTTTAGTAAAATAAATATACTATAGAGCTAATAACTAACTGATAATTAACAAATTTCTTAAAATAATTTAGAGTGAAAAAATTGCAATGTTTTGTTTATCACAGTACAGATGACCAATATTAAACCTAACTATCATATAGGGCTAATTTAATTATATTACAGACTAGGTAGGTTAGGTATGTTTTTGGTTTAGGTAGTTTAGGTCAGATAGGATAGTTTTTTTCGTCCTAAGACGCTAGGCACGAGCCCGGGACTGTTTTTCACATTACTTCATGCTAGACCTAGTGGTTGCGGCATTATCACTTAGATAAAATCCATTGGTGATTTGGCGGGATTTGAACCCAGGACCTCAGGGACCGAAGTCCAGCGTTCTAACCTCTAGACCAGCTCGCTCCCCGATCTTGATGATTTTTAGCTTGACAACTATCCAAAAATTGCGGAATTGAAGTCGAGATTCAAATTGAATAAAAGTTGTTTAATGTTACTTGAAAATAAGAATCGACGATTCAAAAACCACTTAAAGGAATATTTTTTTATTTACGTAAACTAATACACTGATGAGGTCTGTAAGGCCAATTTATGTTCATTTAACATCGCCATTGATGTATTACCCATTCAACCATGTTTGTGTTAAACCGCCTGTTACCTCGTACAGTGTATTGGGCCTATAATGGGTATAATAGGACCAGGCTGACATTATGGTCAAGCGCCGGCTGCACCTAACTACCCTAACACAGTTCAACGCAATTGTTCATTGTTTACTTGGCGTTAAACATGGTCTATGCAAATAAGTTGAAAGTTTGCTTCGGCATTCAAGTTAAGTTTAACGTTTAGGCTCATGAAAGTGATAAAGTACACCATTTTTGCATAGTTAATTTTGAACGTTTCTCCAAAGACAATCGTTTAGGGAAAGGTGTATATTTGTATGATATAAACTCACATATGAAACTTAAACAATTCTACAAAATACACAAATGGTCTATGATAACGATATGATGAAAAGTATTGTTTTTTAAGTTTGTTGCTAATTTAATTATCACTGTAAGTTTGTCTGTTCCAAATTATACTCCACCCTTTCCTCCCTAGTGTCCTTCACACCTGACTCCTCACTAAAGCTATTGCCTTCATTCCCTAGGGTTCATCCCCCCCCCCTAGGGTAGAAAACTAACCTACTCCTTCTTTGTCAGTTTCACTTGTTGTAACAAAACTAAGCATTTACCTGCTTCTCCTAACTCTCTAAATTGGGATAAATGTAACAATAGTAAATGTTTGTTTTAATAATTTAGTTATTTTATATTTTATCTGTGTTAATTAGTTTCAAACAAATCACTTTGATGGGGTAGGATTGTATGGTGAGTGTGCTGAATAAAAGTGTTTATAATATAAAAAAATATTGTCTTTTTTTAGTGCAATATAAACCATGCATACATATTTAGATTGTTACAAAAATAGAAAGTGAGGTTATTATTATCTCAGATTAAACAAAGTGTGTATGTAATCAATCGACGTTTTTCTTGCATCGATAATTTCACTATCTGTTTCATCATATTGTTTCTAAAATTTAGGTTAATAGAAAAGGAAAGTTTGGGTTTTTTATGATAAATTAATAGGTAGTTGAAGCTAATACAAAACTAAATACTTTTGTGTGATAACCTATTTTAGGATATATCGTATTCCACATTCTTACGGGCACTTCCTAAAATCGGATATTTGAAGTGTATATTTGATGATAATAGTCTATTCAATTCCATGACTAAAACTAAGACATACTAAGGCATGTATAGAATTGTTATAGCTTAAAATATTGATGTAGGCAAAAGCATCACAGAGTCAGAATGTTGAGTATGTTTACCGTGTTGTTCTCACAAAGATTTTGGTAAAACCGTCCAATACATAGGTAATAAGGAACAAGCCTTCTAAATTCAGTAATCTTGTAATAAGGCAACTTAAATAATATCCCATATTGTTCTTACTATATTATTTTTATCAGATATTATATTTATTTCAATGGATAGTTTTCTTATATCCAGATGACACAAAAAAACAAATTTTATAAAAAAAGTAAAATAAATTTATACCTTAGACGATTCATAGCCGCGTTATGAAATTGTATGGCCGCAGTTCAATTAATTTAAAGTATATCTTTCTCTATTATATCTTAAAATACATTGATTTCGCTTTAAAATTTTTCATATTAGATACTAGCATACAGAGAGATTCAATATCAATACCATATCCTAGTCTATTGTGAACTTAACCGTAAAAGTTTCATATGATTCTGAATGTTCTTGTAAGGTATGTAATGGAGATGGTTATAGGTACTAACAAAGAACAAAACCTTCTCTAGCATCTTCTACAACCTCGGTAAAGTCGAGTTATAGTTTCATTTCCACTGTCTTGTACCGTTAAGGCTTCGTACATTGCGGTTAAAAGAAATATTTATTTTAGTATAGCGTTTTGAGTTTATTAGAACTATCGGAGTTTCAACAATAGTTGCATTTCATACAGTAATAGGTTTCTTCAAATCAAAGAATGAGACAAAAACTAGTGAGGTTTTAATTTTATAAGTATAACTAGTCCAGTAAACACGGTATTATCGTGACCTAGACAAACATAAAACGTAATATCTACTTAATTTCCATCCACAAAAAATAAAAAATTAAGAAACATGAAATTATAAAAAAGTTTGATCACGGAAAATAAAAAAAAGGTTAGGCCTACCTTATGCACTAGTATAAGCTAACCCTAGTTGAATATTTGTTTTAACAGAGGATGAAGTAAGCTATTGTAACGAAACCACTTGACTGGGAAACACTTTAGTAACACTGTAGCGGTCAATGGGCTCTGTTAGAAATACTGAATTTGCAAAGCTTTTAACTTGGAAGCTTGAATTTGAGGAGTATATATTCATAAATGTCGTGCCAAAGACTTTAATAATACATTTAATAAAACTGGATAGGCTTATTAATTAACAAAATTCTTGTAAAACAATAGACTTACATTTTGTACCATTATTAGATAAATTTCATCAAATTTCTACAAAGGCTTTTTCATCTTTGTGAGACAGAATATACTTTAGTGTCTAAAGAGAATGTATCTGACACGCAGCATATTAAAGCTATTAGCTTCTGTACAGATTAATTGTAAAAAGATTGCACCAGCAACTAACAAAATTTCAAAATGTGTTATTCAAGCCTATCAAAATTATAAAATTAATGTTGTTAGTAGAATGTGTTGAATAGAAATATAGGTTGTTTAATATGATGTATTGAGTTCACATCTATGCTTTACTTTGCAGCGTGGATGAAAGATAGGAGATGTGAGAGCAGTACGGTGCATTGAAATTCAACTGTTGCATATGGATTTTCAATACGTCATCAATAAATTCTATATGGTGGTGTTTCCAGCATTTTTTCTGGTTGCCGAGCTTTGCTACGGATGTTGTAGTTAGATATAGTTTATATTTATGAGACTTTTTTCCTTATCATCGTCTAGCACACTAACCTAGGACGTTTTGAGAATAGCTTCAAGGTAAAGCGCACATCAATAACCCACTTAAGGGTTAAGTGAGGCTACTTCCCCTTCCTTTTAGGATACAATGAAGTGGTTTAAGCTCACCCTAAGTCCAAAACTTAACCTGTATTCTATCCATCTTTATGAAAATACTGGTAATATAATCATCTTAAGTTATAATAATACGTGCATGTAGTTATCCCTTAATCAAACGGCGATCATTATGTTGTATTTTTTATGGATAGCGCAAGGGACAGATTTATAATTATGTTAAATTTAGGTGAAATCTGTCCAAACCCATTCAGGTTTTTTGGATTTGAACTCGTCCTTAACGTAACGAATTCTGGAACGCTAACCTCTATGCTACCAACAGACTCGTAGGAAACATCAACAATAATTAAACATTAATAATGTAACTAAAATAGAGTAACGAGAAAATTAAAAAAAATGTGTTAGTACGTTATTTATTCAAACATTATACTAAACAATATATCCACTTAATACTTTTAGATAAATAGTTGGTAAACTTAAAGTGAAGGGTTTATAAATTAAAAATACGTTTTGTAACAGATACGTCTTATGAAAATGTGTAAGATAGAACTGTGTCTGTATCTACGAGCATTATTACGTGCTACGGGTTATCATGATATAATATATAGTATAGATGATTGCAACTAAAGGGTAAGAATATTTAGTTTTTATTGGTTTCTAAAACTGTGAGCTTTTCCTCTAGAAGTTGCATGCATGGGTGCCTCACATAATACGTCCTTTGTGTCATGTACTCTTCAATATCAATCTCCTTTGTGAGTGGCCACTACGTCAGACTTTTAATATCAGGAGTATAATGCGATTTTGGATGGACAATTAGTCAGTAGAAGCTTGTAATTTTCATGAGACAAGCATTATCCATGCCACATATTTTATTGTAGGTTTTTTTAAGTTTTTTTGGGTGTTGGTTTTGTAATATTTTATTTTGTACGGTAGAAGTTCTATTCGAAAACGTTAGTTTTTTAGTTGTGTTTTCAATACAAAGTTAATAATGATCATTTACTTTATTTAGTCAAAATAAAATTCCGAAAATATATTATCTTAAAACGTCAATATATCTCACCTGTCAAACAAATATTCACATTATATAATAAGTAAATTATCGCAAACACTTCATGTAATAAATAATCACATGTGAACAAGTATAGCGAAAAAGATAACACAAACAAACTCTTCTTTTGGGTATTTTTCAGCTAAGTTTGAATTTGTGTATTCATGTTGTAATATTCGTATTTTCTAACCTTAGGACGGGATCACATTCCAAATCTAAAGAGAAAACCTCAGCATTGAATCATTTTACATATCGTGTGAGAAAATTAAGTAGGTATTTTACACTACAAGTACAAATACAGCTGTTTTGTAACAGGTAACAAAACCAATCTGCTGTTATTGAACCAATGAACCTGTGTGACCAAAGTATTGAAAACCCATTTGGAAGTCATTCAATGTATTATTTCACAGTCACATATAAGTGGAGAATATTTATTTGTTTGTCGTTTACAAAAATCCCCTTTATATAATTTCATCGAGACTCTACAGGTAAATCTTAACGATTACAATTCCATTGATGATTGTAAACTTAAGAATGGTAATAACATAATTGTCATAACTTACGGTTATAGAATCTTTCTTTAGTTCCATAATCAATGACATAGTTTTAGAAACAATTGTGTAAAATATTTTATTTTATTCGTTTGGATCAGCTGTCTGGAATTGTCAAATAAGTATTCAACAGTTCTAATTGTTTATATTGAAATGTCAATACAAAGGTGAACAAAGGTGAACAAAGGTTGTGAAATTTATCATGCTCCCATGGGAAAAATTAATATTTACTTTTGAAAACCTCCCCTCAAAACCTTGGACATCCAAGGGGGGGAACTCAGGGAAGTGAATAGGCCTATGACATTCCTAGATATGTGGACTACGGTGTGTTTAATTTTGGCTGTATCGGTTTAGTATTTTAGTCATGGCAGCCGCACAGACAAACAGGCACCACCTAAATTTTTTATAGCATAGATGTCAAGCCTATCAAGTAAAGGAACAAGTATTTTGGTCACTGTATGTTTTAAATATTATGTTATATATTATGTTTATAACACAATATACACAAACTTTAAGATAAATGATCAATTTTTAATGTTTTGTTTGAATACTCCGTGATTTATTTTGCATCAAAATATGACTATTTTGACCTTTTTATTGGATACAAGATTATTTTCTAGAATAAGAATATAAAACGATGTCATCGACTCAAATGATATTAACGGGTTTGGATTGTCATTTTTATTTTAGAGTTTAGTGAGGTCCATGCAGGAAAAGTCACATTATACTTTTTCTTAAGTGAATTGCAAAACCCGTTAGCTTAATATACCTATAGTTATAAATAAAATTGTGCAACATTTTCTGTAAAATAGTACTTATTTATTGTTTAGTTTAACTTATCGGAAAAGCTTTTCAGGTTTTATAATTTTCTGTGTAAGATATTCATCATAGGAGGAATTTCATTTAAACACGATGGACAGCCTTGAGTAAGAAAAGAAGTGTGAGATGCTAAATTACTAAATGAATCACAGGAATAATTTATTGTTAAACATATCAGGCGTAAGTATATTTGTATGATTTTGTATAGAATTCATTCATTAAATTTAAATACATAGCTTTCATTCAAGTTTTCGAAAGTAAGCATAGTCGCTGTTCAGGAACTATTTTTAACTCTTTGTATTATGATTCTGGACATTATAAACATTGGCTTCCTCCATGTTAACACCAGGTTTATAAACAATATTTACCTCACAGCTGACTATTTCCAAACCAGTTTTAATGTGTTATTAGGAAAAAAATACAATCGGGTTTTTCAATTTGTTGAAAACATTATACAGTACTACACAGTTTTGTTCAACCAGCAATTCCTAGTGGTACACTGTTATGTATTTCATATCTTCTAGAGCAATAAAAAAATATAAAATTAAACGCGAATTTTGATGTTAATAACAACTCCGAAACTAAAACAATATTTACCTAGTAATTTTACCGACATTCAAAAATTTGGACGCAATAGAAAGGTCATTGACCTGATGGTGAGATATATACTAGCACGTGTAGAGGGGACACCCCTTAACAGAAAATTTGATTTATTTAACCAGGATGAGCCTCTCTAAGGAGCTTCACTCTTTATCCTTCGTTAAGCTAGGTTGGTAAGAGTGAGGAACTTCAGATATTATAAGTTTTTATTGTGTTTCGTATTAACCTTGGAGTAAGCCAGATCATGTGTCAAATACGACTACTTTTAGCTAATTGTCCATTTGCTTGTTTATATATAAATTGTATCAAACTTGCCAAATTTTTTTTATACTCGTAGGCTAACTCATGGGCATTACAATGGCAGGGTGAAGTTTTTGAGAAAATAAAGGTTTCAGTTAAGATGAAGGGTGAGTTATGTTTTGGCTATAAAATACATACATTCCTTTTCAACCACTTGAATAGCATATCTGTCACAGCCACCGAATAAAAAGCGAATTCAAAAGGAAAAAATTTTTTCTTGAGAGATAAATTTTTGTAACACGATATTCTAAAGCCATCCTTAAGAACAATAATTTAGCTTGTTTGTAATGAAATTATATTGTGGAAGTTATCCCATCTTAATGTGTAAAATGACTACAGTACTCAAATTGGTATTTCTTAATCTTTACTAAAATGTATATTAAAGAATTAAGAGTGCCTTTCATATTTTAACCTTTCATATTTTAACGGTTTGAAAAAAGAAAATCCCACCGTAGACTTAATGATTTATAGTATAACTAGCTGTGTACCCGTTCTACGCACGGGGATCTTATAATATTCAGTTGAAACCTTCTTATATAAAGAACAGCAGTTGGTTTGCATATTTTAAGATATGCTGGCCAAACTATTATACATAGCTTCATTTTATGTTGTTTTTTGTTGTTCCGGATCGGTATGACAATCAATAAAAGGTTAAATTACCTCTGTGTCTGCCGGTCGATCCTATAACGGTAGGCTTACTTTTATTTTTACTATCTGATCTCGTTTGCATGGCTCAATCACGTCCTGGTTGAAGTTCGTTCGCTACGCTCACTCACCTGTATGTTGGAGCTCGTTCGCTGCGCTCACTTTCCTTCAGGTTAGCTCGTTCGCTACGCTCACTTGCCTTCAGGTTAGCTCGTTCGCTACGCTCACTCGCCTCCAGGTTGCAAATTAGCTGTTGTCATAAATGTAAAAGAAATAATAGTGCTAGTGCTGCACCCTGTTGGTAATCCTTGTAACTTTAATGCTATTGAACATCACAGAACAGAACCAACTTGTTTAATTGAAACAGCTGTTAAGATTCAATAATTTCATTTCTCATAAGGTTAACATGGGCTTCCAGAAATTCCACGTCAAAAATCGACAAAAACTTGATTTTCAAGGGTTTACTGTTAAATATCTAACTGTCTCATATTCGATGAAATACGTCTAAAACCATCTCATATATGTATAGTATTTGGAAAATAAGTTTCAGGCGGGACAGTGCTATAGTTATTGAGGAGTAGTTGTAATAAAGTGCGTATTTTAGCGTTACCAAGAGAATGACAGATAGACAGACAGACAGACAGACAGACAGACAGAAATTGAGATAAGGTTTGATTCGGTTTCTCTGACCTATGAAATGTAAAAATAACCAAAAAGTTCATTATTCTAAGCAATGTACAGACAAAACTCTAATTTTATTTATATAGATTACTTAATATAATATTACTATAAAACAACTTTTTATTTGATTACATGTTTAGATTTTAGGAATCTTGGTTTAATCTATGAATGCAATTCAAATGTAGCCTACACACAAGAAAAGTGGCATTCATATTTAGCTGAAGATTATTATTTTTTGTTCGAAAATGACTTTTAGTCATATGTGATAGTTAAAACTATTTCCATAACAATAGGTCCAGATATTAAAACCGTCAGTTTCAGTTCCATTCAATTAAACTCTCCAACAAATGGTACAAGTTGTGAAACAAGAAGGCAAACAACTGTTCTTGTTCGCTTGTTATTGTTGACGACTAAACTGCTAGTCCATATTTCCATGTTGAGGAAAACTTTTGTTTAAACAATATGCTTACCCATAAAAAATAACCGTAACTATATACGATTACAGTGTTATAATTATAGTTTTTTGAAGTGGTCTGTTCTCATGTACAGTACTACGTCAAAGGACAACTTTTAGACGGAAATGTAAGGGGTTTTCAACACATGCAAATTAATTTGGCATTTTGCAATAGCGTATAAACCAAAACTAGACTAAAACTTAAAACTTAGCACGACTTTATAGATTGTATATTTCACTCCCGAAAGTGGAATTTCTGGTGCACGCTTAAGTTTCATGTATGAGGCAAAACCGAACATTGAATATGAAACTTTACGTGCGAAGCTGAGCATGTGAGGGTAAGTTTCATGGACGAGGCGAAGCCACGGATATTTTAACAAGTAAAAGGAAATATCTTAGTGAAAAGCCAACCAGAGATATGTAACTTAGTATGCAGGTTTGCTGCGGTGGGGCGTTTTAATTTGGTGGTGTTAGTTGGAGTTTTGGAACAAATCTCAGTTGATTAAACCAATCAGACACAAGTCTCATCAACAACCGAGGCAATTATCAGCTGATTGATTTTGTATCATCCTCTAGAGAAAAACACGGTCTTACACTCTTTGAATAAAAACATTGTAAACATGTCGGCATAAGGGGACGAAAAAACGAACTAACAATACTTTGTTCGCTTTGGTTGTAAAAATTAATTTTTTCATGAAAATATTCGTAAAATACGATATTGTATTATTTACAGAAGCTAGAGTTCTAATTCTAGTGTAAAATTTGAAAGCTGTTTTGAGGCGTATTTTTTCTTCAGTTACATAACATTAGCTTTAATATTTCACTTGATCGTTCACTTCTTTTATAGGACGAACCTAACATTGTGCAGTGTAGTCTCCCTAGTACTAGGTAATATTTAATGCTAGAGAAAATGCAAAGATGTCAAAAACATCTCGTTTATTGGGACAGGAAAAGTAAAAATTAACCTTACTTACCCTTTTCCATCCCAAGAAATACCTTGAAACCATCTTCAAAGAGAAGGACCATTAATTAAAAAGTTATGGCTTGTTCATTAAACATTTTGTGAAGGAAGTATTTTTGACTATTTGTCCAAAACTACATTCAGACGCATCCACAGTGATCCATTTTTCAACAATACTTATTGATAAACGATTATTGGTACTTTTCTGCAACAAAAAAAAAACTAAGTGCATAAAATAATTTATAGAAAAAGATCTAAAAACCTTTATCAAAACAAGCTAACAGCAATTCAAAACTAATTTCCGATTAACATGTCTTATCCACACATCATCAAATTCCAGGTATTCTACACCTATGTAGCATTTAATCAATTTCTAGTAAATCAACAAGAATTTAAATCATTCCAACATATTGATTACCCATTTGCAATCAATTCATAAGTACTTTTATGCAACGAGTGGACTAATCAAACTGTTTATTTATCCTGTTCTTATTTTACACATCTACTGTATTCATTATCTACACAATATACTATTGTGACTAAGTAAAGTAATTAAGATATGTCTATTAATTACCTCTAATTACCAGTTTTGTAATCAGGCTACACATGCGGGCAGTGGTAATTAGTACGCGGACTGGGGTGATTAAGCGCACAAGTCCAACTAATAATCTACAATATCATAATTGAACTGTCCGGCTGTAACGGTTTTTGATTATTATTTGTATATTCAGGTGTAAAAGGGTGAAAATGTTGTAGCATGGTAATTTGAAGAATGAGAGATGGGGTCCCGTTAGAAACCATAAGTTAAATAAAGGTTTATGTTAAGTGAAATTATTGAAATAAAATAATGGATAGACAAAAATATCTTTGTGTGGCATTTTATCTAGGAAGAAATTGTTTAAAGATCTCAAAATGTATGAAGATAATCATGAAAAGCATTAATTTCTACTACTCCCACCTATTGATTGCACTCTGGTGTATTGATTACTGCTATTCTACTACGATTGGACTAATTAAGGGCTTTCATGCTTACAATACTGTTTATTGAACCCATTCAAATCCCCATAATACCCATATTGTATCTATTTGTTCAATACTCACCATTCATATTTTTTTTCTCAGGACTTTTTAAAAGTACTGTAGTAACCATCAGAAGATATTTTCAATACCCTCAAATACTTTAATACCTAAACATACTGTGCACGTTGTTGAAATCTATTGTAATGTTTTTACAAATATAACTGAGAGAGCTAAGCTTATAAAGCACCCTAAGCGAGGGTTATTAATCACACAAGGGAAGTAATGAAAAATTACATCTTTGTGTGCTTCATGGCCAAACTGTCCGCTAACAAGCATTATTACCTCGCTCCACGCATATTTTCACCAAACACTATCATAGTTTTAATCAGGTTGTTGTTTTACTCAACTAGTTTAAATTGATTAGAATTCCACTTAGTGTTTATTATTAGAAATAAGTGGACACCTCAATAGAAATTATTCTTGATTATCACCATTCAGTTTTCTTTTGAAGGTTATTGATATCAACATAACAATTTCTGAAATTATGTTGCTTAAAATCAACGCCATGGCAGTGTTGGACCAATTGCTTGGAATAAATTAATAAAGGGTTGTAATTTCACCAAACCCCAATTGTTGTTTTTCTCAACGCAAATACTACAAGTATTTGGGACAAAGAAAGAAAGAGTTTATCAATTAGGGAACATACATTTATTTATTCGTTTTGGATGAGATATAATTTCAAATAACTTCTTGATCAGCATTGTACGTGTTATTAAATTTACGGAAAGTAAATAAAGATACGTCTTATAACACTTAAAACATATATTTACGCTTATACTGTTACTCACAAGACGGTAAATATACAAAAGATGGTAAGTGGTGATCGATTTCGATCGGAATTTTGATCGAAATCGATCACCACTTAACCATCTTTTGTATATTTACCGTCTTGTGAGTAACAGTATAAGCGTAAATATAGTTTTAGGTGTTATAAGACGTATCTCTATTTACTTTCCGTATATTATTTCAGGTAGAACTTTAATGTGATTGTTATATCACTAAGTCTGCTCCTTTGATTGCGGGTTCACAAGTGAGTTAATAATTAAAAGATTTCCCTACGATTGTGAATTCTTTTTATTTCTCTAGGTTCCAGCTCGAAATCAATGTCCACATTGCTTTAGGCTGGATTCAGAGTGGGTCACAATATTATCACTTAGATAAAATCCGTTGGTGGTTGGCGGGATTTGGACCATGGACCTCAGGGGTGGAAGTCCCGCGCTCTACAACTAGACCAGCTACCTCCACGGAATGGTTGGCGCTAATATTGTTAAAATCAACGAATGTTAGAATTTTTCATTGATTGATTAAATACTCGGTGGAAACTGGATTGAGCATCTGGTGTATTATGACCAACGAATAAACACAACTGTCCATAGCCTTCCTGGTTCTGGATTGCTCCCTATACTATGAAAAATATTGCATATTTTATCGCAAGATATTTCCAAATATCATATTCCACTTCGTATCCTAAAATGCAGTATGATCTATAGAATACAATTTGACCAAACTTATACTTAATAATCCCGACACATTGCAACATAATATGTTCTTCAGATGTCTGTTTAAACCGTATGAAGATCATTTCATTTAGATCTCTTAGATTGATAGAAACTAATAGTAATTCGGAAAAAGATTATTGATTAAGAGCATAAACCCCAAACACTTCTCAGATATAATTTGTAATGTAAAATAATATAAACGCTACTCTTTGAGTTTGAATGTATTGTATTTAAATAAAAGCAACCTCGCATGTGAACTAATTACTTTCAGTAATGTTTTAATGCGGTTGCACAGTTGTAGTAAATCTCCGTTAAATTTCCCCTCGGCCGAAATATCTCATGCAATTAAATAGTACATAGTGGTCTTTCTACAGTTTCTTCAATCTGAATGAGAAATAGATGGTTGCTATGTTTGGAATACCTTCGAAAAATATCAATTCAGGGGATGCGATAATCCAACGAAAACAGTTCGAAAACATCATCGTTATACTTAACACGTTCAGTTATAATCAACGAGTGTACGATTTTCCTTAGTAAAATGAATGTATTTGTGTGTTTACAATTAGAAACACATGCATTCTATTTCACCGTAATAACATGTTTCTTAATAATAACGATCATATGTTTGTTTATTTTTAAAATTTAGTTTCAACCTAAATAAACATTAATCGTTGTAGTAATTTTTAAGTCTAAATTTTCTAACTTAAAGCAACAGAAATGTTATAGAACAAGATCCATAAATGCCATCTAATTGAAAACCAATTTCACCGGTTGATAAATCAGTGGTAACAACTAAATTTTAATAAATCAGGAGTAAAAAAATCGACAAAATATCCTTGACTTACTAAGGGTTTTCATCATGGCTGTTAAAGTTTCGATGGACGCGCGGAGGAAAATCTCAGAACAGTTAGAGAGGGAAGAAGAGCAGAAAAGGGCCCAGAAGAAAGCTATTGAAGAACAAGAACTTAAAAAGTTAACAACTCAGGCAAGAATGATGAAAGAATCTAAATTGAGAGACGCTGTTGCAGAAAAACAAGCGTAAGTATAACAAAATGGTTACATTGTAATTTATCTTTCAACAAATACAAGAAAACTATGTCGAACAGTTGGACTAATCTATTGCAATGTTTCAGAAAAGTTAAGAATATTCTGGTAAAAGAGAAAGTTTCCTTGGAAGACAACCTGAGGGTGATGAACACCGCCCAAAGGTGCTTAAAGGACACTAGACAAGCCCGGGAAATAGCAAATCTCTTTGCTAAGAGAGTAAGTACTGTTGTAATAGTCGATAAGTCCATATCAAGTTTATACTGGGTCATTGAATTTTACAATCTTAAGTTCTGTTTTTCCGATATATCATGACAATTTGCTGTGATTTTTACGCCTTCAACATACAGTTAGGCTAACAACTTCCCAATTACATTAAAACCATTCTTTCAAAATTGTACCAGATTATGTCTTCAACAGGACCACCTAGACGCTGCGATTGCACAAGAGAAGAAGAACTTGGAAGAGTTAGAATACCAAATACGGAAAGATTCGCAAAACATTCAGGCGGTAAAGAAAAACCACGGATTCGCTGTTGCCAAGAGTGAATATCTGCAGAAAACAGAGGCAGAACAGGCTGACAGGTCTTTGCAAGCTTGGAGCTCGAGATTAGCTGCGGTAAGCTGAACAAGTAGATTGAACTTTTAATTCAAACTGGTATTGTAACGGTTTCAACAGTAGAACACAGAATGTCAATATGGAAATATGTTTAAATAATGTTGGTATAGTTTATGCATGTTATGTATTGAACATATTTGGTGCGAGGTTTTGTACTATTTATGTATGTCGTTATATATTTATGGAGTGAAAATTTAACTGAAAACAAAATTTCTTGAAATTTACGTTGAAGCTTAAAAATCGATTTCACCGGCATCTTAAAATACCTTTTGCATAAAATGGATCTCAAATACTATTTATTAATTTACGAAATAATTTGGTATTAGGAATTATTATTTTTCTTTATACACAGTTGCAGTGAATTGTTTGTTTACCAAGATGTAAACAATACACATTGCTGCAATCGAAAAAAAAAAACATGAATAAAGACATCTAACCTATGGGCCAATCCTCAAACCAACGAACGTGTAGGAATTTGTATGTAAGAATTATTTTAAAGAATCATACTGCAGTTTGTGTATATGTCTTCAAACTTAGAGCTTATTAAAAAAAATTGTTTGTCAACTCACAGTAACATAAAATAATCATATCTCAACCGATTTTACCAGGAAAAAGCCCAGCTGGCGATGGTTATAAAATCCAACGAAGAGATGAGAAGTAAGTTGCAGCGTTTGATAAAAGAAAAGGGGCAGTTTAATAAACTTTTTGGAGAACTCATGGAAAAACTTACGAAAGGGAAAGGCATCATGGTAGATATAGTGGAGCGATCCCGTCAAAACTTCAAGAAAAGGTAAGTGTCGAGATCTTCATTGAAATGTATTGCCAATTATTTATAAAAATTTGCTGTGAAAATCGAACATATCCTAAGTATTAGTACCTTCTTAGCATTTTCTAATACAAGATCATGGCGTTGGCGTGGTTGTCATGGAAAAACAGTATTAACAAACGTGTTAAAATAAACATGACGCAGACGTTACGTTATAAATTAGTTCAACAGCTGTTTGGGTAGGCCGGGTGTGCGGTGTTGCCACTTTTGTCTGGCTGCGACCTTGTATTAGAAGAGGAGACGACTGTGCACTACATTTACTACCAACAGCTGTTCACTAAACTTTGGAAATTAAATTATAGGATGCTAATCTTATTTTGTCCATAACATAAGTTTTATCATGACACTTTCCCACAGTAGAAAATTCAGTATAGACAGTATCCTTCCCAATTGTTATATTATTTTCAGAAAAAAATCTGTTTACAGAATTTTGTCTTAACATAATCCTAACCCAGATCCTAAAATCTTTTAACTATGTGAAAGGCACGAATGTATGTGGATTGTGGAGTATCTAATAAGAAAGGTCTATAAGTGTACAATTTTAACACTTTAATATTCGTATTTCATTCAATAGCTATATTTTCTCAGAGACGACGTACACCGCAAAATTGAGGCTCTCAGAAGTCGGGACAAAGTTGATTTGTCAAAGCGGATGGAAGAAATGCAAGAACTCGAGATCAGGCTGGATCATGATACAAGACTCAACAATTTCAGAATGAGGGTAACTGCGCTTGTCATATTTTTGTACTATTTCTTTTGGTTAAGAATGTGTTAAATATAGCGATTTTTTCTACTTGCTACCTAGTCAATTTCAAAAGTACAATTTTACAAGTTATAACTCTCGGTTAAAGATGATTATTCAAACAAACTTTTGAAGGAAGTGTGCTGTGATGGCTACTTTTTCATATTTGAAATGAAAATTCATTTTACATAAAATAAAACACCTGAAATGAATGTCGTACTCGAGCTTAAATAATGTTTGCCGACACAAATGTAACTAGGCCTAATAAAAACTTAATTTCAGCCCCTATTTCATTTTTCAAATTTAAATACAAACCCTTCGTAAACTTGTTATATTTAAAGGTACAACAAATGAGGGAGAAACTTTCGAAAGAGCAGGGGAGGAGCAGCTGTAACTCCGAAGAGCAAAAAAAGCTGGCACATATGTTGGAGACTGCGAACGATTTTTTGGTAAAACTACAAGAGTTCACTGGACTGACCACTTCTGAGGAGATAAGCAACCATATCGTCGCTGAGGAATCCAAACTTTTCAGCATGTTCAACTTAAGCAATGAAATACGAGATCAGGTAAAATCATAGTTCCCTTTAATACAAGGTCGCAGCCAGAGAAAAGTGGCAACACCGCAGACGCGGCCTACCGAAACAGCTGTTATAGGCCGCGGCTTTGGTGTGTGGCGACGTCACTCCGGCTGGTCTATTGCCATGGCAATCACAAAACAATATAAAACATAAATATTGCATATACGCTCTATTATGTATTAGTTCAACAGCTGTTTTGGTAGGCCTGGGCTGCGACGTTGCCATTTTTCCGTTCCACAAGAGGAGACCCTGATGGAGGCTCTGATGCTACTCATATCTTGTATTTCTTTGTAGAGATTAAACTATGTTCACCCAAACTTGCTTTTATGCAAAGGTTCTCTCAAGGTACCTAATAATCTATATCTAGGATTCACAATATAATTTAAAATCAGCAAAAACGTTAAAAACAAGTTTTTTTATAACTATCTTTATATTAACTCCAATCTGCTATGATTCAAATATTGATTATGTAAAACCTTTGACTAATAGCATTAGTCAATGGTAAAACACAAATATATAAAAGTTTAGGCAAATGTTTAAATTACTGTTCTCTATAGTGAAAAATACAAATATCTACAACATCAACAGTTGTTGTTTTAAATAACTATGACAACATTATTGGTAAAAGTAAAAAGCTACTTGAAGTTTTTTAATAATGTGAATATTGTCTAAGCATAGACAAATAGAAGAGGGTACGTTTTATCTATGGTATTGTATAATTGTTGTTCAACCTTAGTGAATAAATATTCTTTTACAGCTGGAGGTGTTGACATACAAAACCGCTGAGCTAGTGTCAACCGTCAACGAGGAGAGGGAGACCGCTGAACAATATCTAATTGATAGTAAAAGGTGGGAAACATAACTTCTAATATTAGATATCCAAATGAATGACAACTTGCCTTATAACAAATCTTGGATTGAAAACCAATATGGCATCCGTGTATTTTTTTTCGCATCAGAAGTAAAATATAAATTCAACTTCAAACCTTCTATAAGGATATTTAACTATGTTTGGCACTGTAGTATTTAAAATAATAACCTTTCGTATACGCGATAGGTGACAAAACTTGCATTAATGCTAAATAACTACACGCTGAACCAAAGATTATCCAATTTTAGCGAATTTCCCTATAGGGAAGTAGCTATTACCGTAGGTCTCATGGTAAGACTTAGGCCCGGGACCGATTTACTTTTTCATTTTAATGTCCCCAGAGGACAAAAACACCATTCGTTCAAATTTTTATATATGTATATATATATATATATATATATATATATATATGTGTGTGTGTCCGTGAACACGATAACTTGAGTAATTTTTATCCGATTTTGATGAAATTTGGTTTGAAGGTGTAAGGCGGGATAAACTTGAATGAGTTCGCGATCCAGCATGATCGGACCATGGGAACAGGGTTTTATGGGGGGTTTTATGGGGTAAAAATTGGTTTTTCTCACTTTTTACCCTCAAAACACAAAATTTCCCAATTTTTCTCTAAACCTTCTTAAAGAGCTTAAAAAAACAAACAATTCAGTATATCAAAGTGTTTTTGTACGGATATTGGTTACGGAGAAAACTAAAAAAATAGTAAATTTAAAATTCCCATGTTATTCTTATGGAGAATATTGTAAAATGTTGTAGTTTGCTTGTTTATGGATATATTTTGATCAAACTTGGCAAATTTATTTATTTTATAGTAAGCTATCAATATTTTACTAAAAACACACTACTTTATTAGTTTCCTTGTAGCAGCAAACCTAGGTACTCGTTAAACCTAATGTTATTTAAATAGATCAATTGAAAATCAATTCGGCCAAATGGAAATTCGCTTAGACGGCAGGTTTGCTGCGGCGGGGGTATTTTATTAAAAATCTACTTGTGTCCTAAATTATACGTTGAATGAAATTCCTTTGGAATTTCCAGAAGGTATGTGGACATGGTAAATTTCAATTGGATCTCCATTCCTTGCTAACCAATCCTCCCTTGAATCTCCTTCGGTATTCATTAGTTACGCAAGGTACTGTTATGAACCTAGGCTGCGGCTTTGGCAACGTCGCACCGGCTGGCCTGTTGCCATGGTAACAACAAACGTAAACAAAAACATTGTGCATATACGCTTCATTATGAAGTAGTGCAACAGCTGTTTTGGCAGGCCGGGAACGCGGCGTTGCCACTTTTGTCTTGTCACGGCCTTGTATTAGACTATGATACAATACATACAAATTACTTGAACATACATTTTGTTGTAGCCATAACAAAGAAATGCATGACAAACTTGGACGTATGGAACATGAACTGAACGATATGCAAGATTTCTACGATGCCAACCGTCGTGTCTTCAATAGGCTGTTGGATAAGACACAGGGTCTGTGCGACCTTTTGCATTGCAACACGTCCGTTTTACGGGATCTTTTAGGTAATTTCAATAGGATTATTTTAGAGGATTTCCCATATAGGGAATAAGTACCATAAGTCTCATGGTAAGACTTTCAATGATAAAACACACACCATTTCCTTCCCTGTAGCAGCAAACTTAAGCACTTATTACAATTAATGTTATTTAAATAAGATATGAATCTGACAATTTTAAGGGGATATTTCAGTGGAAATTAAGCCAGGTAAATGGAAATTCGCTTTCTGCTAGGTTTGCTGCGGCGGGGTTGTTATTGATAACTATGCGAACTATCCTGTTACGCAGCACTTTTGCTTTGATTTTTTATGCAGCACTCCTCTGACTGGTATAATCATTTTTTTGTTCTGGTAGTCCTAGCCCAGTGTATAGTCAAATAGTAGCGCTCCGTTACCATAACTAAATATATCAATTTTACATGTAACAAGACCAGCTCACGTTGCCTGTTATATAATGATTAGCCTCTAAAACCACGAAACTGCAATGATTATAACCACCGATTGGTGAATTCTATGAAGCGTTGGAAATTAACAACTTCATAGTGTAAAAGTGTAAAAATACATTTTATGAGTAATTTTCCTTTGTGTTACTATACCAGTTTGCTTTTCTATCATGAAGCAGTATTTTGTACTTTTTATTTAGCAATATTTGTTCTCATTATTGTACCGTCCACTATAGGTGAGAACTCTGAGGTCACCCAACACAACTTCCCGATGTTCCTGAACCTGTTGGAGACCGAGGTAATCTCTGCCTTGGATACCCTGACCCATCACCTCCCGTGGGTCTTCGCCACTAGTGGCGTCATGTCCACAGTCAGCAAGTCGGAGAAGTCCTTGTACTTCTCCGGAGTCGAGGAAAAGTCTACGGTGCTGGTCAAGAAGGTGGTGACTCGCCACTGTTTTGAGTAAGTGTTTGAGTTTACCGTCAATTTAAGATAGAATATTTATATAAACAAAAATATGTTTGTAATTTGATGGGTATACAATTTTTTTGGAGGTAGGATGGTTCTAGTCCTGGTTGAGAACTGGGATCCAAGCATTGGCCTTTGGGGGTAATTCTAGTGGTAAAGGGTGGGACTTTGGTCTCTAAGGTCCCGGGTTCAAATCCTGCTAATCACTGGTGAATTTTGTCTTAATGATAATGCCACAACCCCTAGGTCTGTACTCTGTTAAATGAAAAACATAAATTAATTAAATTTATATGTTTAGGTGTAACGGAAGGAAAACGAAAATGCTCTAAAACATAATGCTGGATATGCACAATCTACAAGTCTTCGTTATGAAAGGAGAAATACCAAAACGGATCTCTACCAACAATATTGTATGCTAGGGAGGCAAAAGTTTTGTAAATTTGTGAATTAAAACAAATACGTTGGAATTATCTTCAAATTAATATTATCACAGTTAAGGAACTAACATCTTGCTAACTATTTTTTTAACTAATCAATTTGTTTAAACAGGGAAATAACTAGCATTTTATATCCTTATGTAATAACTAAGAAGCGAACGCCACAGACAATTTGTGTTGAGAGCAGCAATATTACGATATAAGCTACTTATGTTTACGACAAAACTTTCTAACGAATGCCTCGGAAACTGTAGTGTGGTAATATAAGAATGATTAATACATTAGACCTTGGTAAAAGTTTTAGGCACTGTCCTATAAAATAAAGATTTGACATAAGCTTTCGTTTCTGAATATAATATTTAACATATTTGGATCGGGTTTTAAACACATTATGACTGGACTAAAGTTTATATTGTGTGTTTGTGAAGAATTTTATTTCTTAAACGTTCTTAGACCAGAATAAAGGAGGAGGATACAACTATTTAGATTAATGAAAATCCGTAATAAATAAAAAAATATATAATAAAAGAACTGCATAGCCACTCCTTTCCGTTTGAGCACACTGACGAAACGCCGTATACAATGAAAAAAGAGTATTCCTATAGTTTTGTAAGCAACAAAGTACTGTGCTAAAAACCTGCGTATTAGTTTTTGTGATGTGTACTTTGCTTAGCCGTTTGACCTTTTTGAAACCGACTGTCAAGTTTCAATTTGATTAAGCAGAGTGTATATTAATGAGTGTTACGTCTATATTCTGGTGGTGTGTCTGTTCTCATATTCAGTTCACAAAATTTAGGTGGTTGCATGGAAGAAATCCCTTTCCCTCCTTCTTACCCTACCAACTACCTTTAAAACAACAGGTGTCCAGCTGATAGTAAGCTTAAACCGTCAATAAGCTGTAACATACATTAACAAAAAGTGGGAAGGAATCCGGGAAACTTTCCCTAAAACGGGCTAAATTTTGTGAACAGACTACATTAGGAATAAAACGTATTTTCCAGTACTTCTTTTTATCCTGGTCTGGTCCTGGTCTACCAATCCTGAAAGAAAATTTTGCTTTGAAATCAACTGGTCAAGAAAAAAATATAAAATGCCTCTCGAGTATCTGATTACCCTAAAGTATAGAATACAATTTTGTATTGAATCTCATTTGATTTTTTAAACAATATGGTAATTAAATACACGCTGTGCATTTAAAATGCTGTTAGTGTCAGATGGGCTTATATTTGAACACAGACAATAAACGCCAAAACACTCATAAATGCTACAAACTACAATCACAGACACCCATAACACTGTCTCCGTGTAGTTATGGACAGTTGAATAATCATGTCGCTGATTCAATAACGATAAAGATAATTACTCCTGCACATAAGTAAATTGATTGTTCAATTCCATGACATGCTACGCTAGTTGCATATTTCAATTTGTATTAGCAAACAACATTTCTCTCCATGCTGTCTGTACTTTGTACATTGATTAGTGTTGGTATTTAATTAGGTTGGTAATAATTGTCAGGCTACTAAACTAAGTTCACATGGTTATGAACATACATAAGAATTGTTTCAAAATAAGAAAGCTTTTTTTACTAAACATATTTTGCAAATGCTATAACAAAACAGTAAATGAAAAACTCAGGTAATTTTTTTAATACAGTAATTTATTTATTTTATTTGAAGCTATTTTGTATACGTTTTGACTATAAATTTGCTAAGACAATAAAAGGCTATATTGTTTAGTTTAAACGAAGATGAATTAAACAAAAATATTATTTCTTGTTGTAGTTGGTTTTGTAGGCCAATCAGAATAATAAGGTTACAATAACTGCAGCCTCGCTAGTGGTCCTCGGTAGTTATGTGACATTATGTGTCGAAAAAATTCAAGATTTTTAAAGAAATTCTGGAGATGGTAGTTACCGAAACGCGTAATCCTGTGGGATGTTCGAGGAACTCTATTGGCAGTCTGCAGGTACTGTGTAACCTTATTATTTTCAACATATTATTAGCTTAGAGCTTTGTCACCATTGATAAAATTACTCGTCTTCCTAAGCTGTAAAAAGCTAGTTCTTAAGCTACAAGAGCTTTCCGTTCGTTAAGAGCTATGTTCAATGACAATATTACCCAATGAATCTCGATATTATTATATACTATTCAACATTAAGGTCAACCAAAACGTTTTACTAGGATTTGTTTTGTGTATGCAAACTTTAGGCCCTACAACATAATTATTTAATCTTCAAAGAGACAAAACTACAGTATGATTTTAATTCAAAACCGGGACAGTAATACATACATTAATCAAACCAGGAAATTTTTTATTCTTAAAAACAATAGGTCCGATGTCATTGAAAAATCTATATGTTCACCAAATTTGAGTGAAAACTCCTTCCTATAGAACTCCAGAACGTGTAGGCCTACAGTAGAACCTTGACAGCAATACATGAGGTTTATTAAATAAGACTTGTTTTTAAGGTTGACTTCTTATTAAGGTTCACAATAACATGTGATTAGGGGCAGAATACATTTAAGGAAGTTCGAAAAATGACATTTATTATCAACTAGCTGTACCCGCGGGCTTCGCCCCGTTTAACTTCATAAGTATTCGCATGGCTCATTCACGTCCTGGTTGAAGTTCGTTCGCTACGCTCACTCACCTTTAAGTTGGAGCTCGTTCGCTGCGCTCACTTGCCTTCAGGTTAGCTCGTTCGCTACGCTAACTCGCCTCCAGGTTGAAGTTTGTTCGCTACGCTCATTCACCTTTAGGTTGGAGCTCGTTCGCTGCGCTCACTTGCCTTCAGGTTAGCTCGTTCGCTACGCTAACTCGCCTCCAGGTTGAAGTTCGTTCGCTACGCTCACTCACCTTTTGGTTGGAAATTAGCTGTTGTCATAAATTACAAAAAAAATAATAGTGCTGCACCCTGTTGGTAATCCTTGTAACTTTTATGCTATTGAACATCATAGAACAGAACCAACTTGTTTAATTGAAACAGCTCTTAAGATTCATTAATTCCTTTTAAATATGAAAAATCATAAGATTAACATGGGGAACTACAGAGCCACTGGGGCGGAGCCCGAAAGGGGTTTTGAGATAAGAATATGCTTTAATGTTAATCGGGAATGTGAGCTATCATCATGCCAAATTTCAGCCCAATCCGTCCAGTAGTTTATGCGTGATTGAGCAACAAACATACACACAAACTCACAAACTTTCAGATTTATAATATTAGTAAGATAAGATAATGACTTGTTATCGAGGGTGTTCTTATCGAGGTTCCATTGTATTACTTAAACTCACATTTTCATTCAAAATTCCTCATTTGTGAGGAAGTCAGTGTTTGTATACAAAAGAGTAAAGTTAAGTTGAATGAGACAAGTTACAATTTCCTTGCCCAAGTGGATGTGACAGTTGTTGTTCTTTCTTAGATTATTGTTTCCAGTAAGTTTATACGCAGTTTGAATATCTCAGCAGCTTGAATACCCAAACGGTATTGACCTGCGGAGGAAAAGATTAAATATTATGGGTTTATTCATAAAAATAATTTAAAATTCTCAAACTACTCAAATAATTTTAAAAGGTGATAAAAATAAATAATATGCTAATATGAAGTTAGTTAAAAAGAAAACAAAAACAAATTACGATGATTGTTCAGCTTAAAATTACGAGAAAATAACACTGTGATCCTGCAGTTAATTTTAACACTAATTAAATTAGTTGCAAAAATCTTCCTGATCCCAAACAATTAGGTGAACAAAAGAATTTTGTTTACCTCACTTTTAATAATATGTTACCCAACGAACATTATACAGTGTAGGAGTAATGATTTATTTTTAATTATTATTTTATTCCAGAATTTTTTTTCTTACAAAATAAAAGCATTATACCAAAATAACTGTGTAAATGCTCCACAATCCAGCTACTATGAGGTCACGAATCGTGGATATTTATAGGCATGCACTATGGATGCGATACTCCCTGGTGTGGATTAACGTCCGCACGAGTGAGTACGACGACTATCCGCAGTACTATCCTGATAATTAGACCAATTCGTATATACCAAGGAGTGGTTCGGATTCCACTATAAACTGTAGGTCCCTTGGTTGCCATTAGCTGTATGGGCTATTAATTAACAGCGGTGTCTAAGGAATGTCGGCCTTAGTCACTAACAAGACTACAAGATCGCGCCACTCATACTACACTCATCTCCATCCATACTTGGCTTAAAAATTCTTCAATAAAAGGTTAAATTACCTGTGTCCGCCGGTCGATCCTAATAAAGCTGTATCCTATTACAGGAGATGCATTTCGGCAGAATAAATTGCCATCATCAGTCCTAATATAAGTACTTGATATTCCCCATTGGGTGCGTCTTTATTGAATATTTATTCTGCCGAAATGCATATCCTGTAATAGGATACAGCTTTATTAGGATCGACCGGCGGACAGAGGTAATTGAACATTTTATTGATTGTCATACCGATCCGGAACAACAACAAACAACATCAAATGAAGTTAAAATACATACTATGTATGGTCGCCATTTTATTGAACAGTATTGTCAGTATTAACAGGTATATTGATGTGGTTATTTTTGTATACATATAAACTTACAAATTAAGCAATGCAAGTGTTATGCTAGAATTACATCACATTGGAGAAACTATCATATAACAAACAAGAGGGTCTGTTCCACCGATGTTTTATAATACGTTGAACGACTTCCAAATGGGTTTTCAATACTTTGGACCCATGGGTTCATCGGTTCTATAAATAACAGGTATTGGCAGCTGTTGTAGCAAATTGGTCTGGGAATAATCTATAATGTGTACTTCGGTGTTGTATACCAAAAAAATACATTATGCTCTAAACTCTGTGGACGATTCAATTTACTAACAATAATGTAAATATTTACAATGGACTACATAATATATTCTAAGATTTAAGTTTGATTGATTTATTTTGTACAGAAACACAATTTGTTGTGAGTTTGGCCTTTTCCATGTATATTTCATCTATTTTTGGGTCTATGCACTTTTTTTGTTTTCAAGTTTTTGTGTCTTGTGTTTTTGTGTCTTGGGTTTTTGTGTCTTGACAAAAAATTTAATAAAATTACATAATATTTGCTATATCTCTTTACGATAATTACTTATGTGAACCTATAAAAACACTTTATTTTAACGGAATTTCGTATCATTAGTTTATTAGTTTGACATTAACACCCGCACTGACCTATCGTCAACGACCTAGCCTTTGTCTAGACTTTAAATGACCTGACACAAGCTTAATCTTGTTAATGTCATCAGTTGACATTTTACTTGTCTTATGTTGAGACAATCTTCGACCATGTTAGAATATTTTTATGAAAATCGCATACTTGCTACTACCACTAAATGTACAGATAAGTCATGTCAGGCTACTAACTAAGAATTTTTTCGTAATTAAAATTTTTATGAGATTTTACTTGTATTTTACTCCGTTTATTGTCATACTTCGAAAGAGAATTGACTTTTAACTTAAAAAATCCCTGAAGACATGACAATATCATTCACAAAATTATATTTTACAGGGCATTTGGCAGCGGCAAAATAAATTAAAATTGTTGATTATTTACAAATTATAATATATATTACGCGGTCCAGTCTTATGATATTAAAAGTTATACATAATGGCCACTCACAAAGGGCGATATTATGGAGGACACAAAGAGCGTATTATGTGAGGCACCCATGCGGATCACTTTTAGAGGAAAATCCTAAAACTTTAGAAACAATAAAATCTAAATTATCTTAACTTTTATGTAAGCAGAGTATTATTACAAATTGAATTACGAACTTATCCACCATCTAATTTTCATTTATTTTATCATTCCGTTATAACAATGTTGCTTCTTGCATTTTGTATCTATTTATTTGTGATTAAACGATTCTATCCCTCTTGTTATGTGACTTTTGGAAAAATCGCTGTTATACTTTGTAATTAAAAATAATAATATTGATAACTACGGTGACTTTAAGTTCCAGGGTATGTATATTTTAGGATCGGGAATTATATAGAAATTCCAAGTGCGTACAACAATTTCTAAAATTGTTTACTGAGATCCGTGAGAAAGGTAGTGCATTATTGCAAAATAAGAGATTTTATCAAATATGGCTGGACCTTTTCAAAAGTAAGTACCGAAGCCCAAAAACTAGACTAATGTCTAAATACCAGTATTTAGTTTACTTCATTTATTGTAAAGTTTTGAAATTATAACTAAAATTCAAATTCAGTTAAGTTTAAATTTATCTTTAATAAACAGTATTGCAAAAAAATCACCATTACAAGCTTAAGTTTATTGCCTAATGTTTACTGACTAAAAATTTATCCAAACAGAGAATTAATTCATTTAAGTTTGATATGACAAGTAAAAAAATGACCCAAAACTTTACATTACCAAAGGCATTCAAACATTAAAAATTAAAAAATAGGTTTACAGAAGAAACTACAACCAACTCTGGTTGCACACTTGCTCTTAACAAAGCATCAGCGAGCTATTGTAACGGAGACCACTTGACTGGGAAACACTTTTGAGACCTGCAGCAGTCAATGGGCTCTAGAAATACTACATTTTTAACATGACGGCGGAAAACGAGCAGTATATAAACACGTATTTTGGTCCAGGAAGTCAACTAGTTATAGATTTTGGCATTATTTAGAAACGAACTTTAGAAACGATAAACTTTAGCTTGTAATGTTAATTTGTGAAGCTATACCGTTTATTAAAGTTCAATTTAATTACTAACAATCAACACTCATAACTTCTTAGAGAGGTTATGTTTTCGTTTATTGTCATTGCCACTGATAATAAGCTGATTTCATGTAATTACGTGTTTGTAAAACTTCGTTTAATAATACGGTACTTTTTTCAGGGAATATGTTCTGCTTGCAGCATTCTTACCATAAATATCAGGTAATTAATATAATAAAATGGTGAATTTACAGTTACATCTCAGCATCGAATATGTGGTCCACAACAAGTTGGGTGAAAAAGTGGTTAAGAGGTTTTCAAAAGAAACCACAAGCACATTTTCATTTATCAATTTAACCTTATTTTGTTTAGTCCATTTAATGAATTGCTTGTATGTAATTAATTTCATACCTTTGTTTCGATTTTGGTGGCAAAAGATTACCACAAACAGTTTGTGCTCTCATTTCCATCTCGTCAACTTCACTTTCACTAACTGACATTTTTAAATCAGTTTAATATACCTTCCTTTAACTTAGACTAACTTAGGTTAAGGATACGCGAGTATCAACAGGAACAAGTCGGATCAACAATTAAAATTGTCAACTGATCAGCTGATCAGCTGATCAACTGCTTAGTTGACGTTCGAAACATTACAATTTTACTTATTTTCTCTCAATCCTTGAACCTCATTGGTTCGTTACCCGTTGTTATGAGAAAAACTATGCTGTTATGAAAGTAAACAGCGGTTAAGTGAAACTTTTCAATTCTAATAACTGATATAAAATGGTTACTTTAAAAAACTGTCGTAGGTAAAGTTATATTTAAACTTAAGTGAATTTCAACTTAATTATAATTTTAAAAATTTACAATAAATAAATAATAAGATAAAGTTTTACTTCCTCCGTCAACAGCAGCTGCTAACCCGTATTATAAAGGCTTGTCTCGTATTACCTGTGTATTGGATGGTAATCTTGCCAACATCTTTGTGAGAACATCCGGGTAAACATACTAAACATTCTGACTCTGTGATGCTTCTGCCTACATCAATATTTTAAGCTTTAAGCTATTACAATGTGTATGTTTCACATGATTTCCAACACTATGTTGACTTTCTTTCGACACGCATTATTGTATTGTGTTATAGCAAACCAAAATTCTACTATAAAACTAAACGTTTTATTTTATACTGTAAACCCATCAGTCTACAGGGTGTTTTTTTTTTAACTTACTACTTTATTAATGTAAAAACTGCAATAGATAGAAATATGCAGTTTGCGGGAATCATCTATTGACGTAGGGGTCTACAATTGTTGTGAATTTAATCTGAAGTTCCCATTCACCCCCTATCTTCCCCTACCTTTAACTTAAAATTTTTAAATTATTACAAGGTACCCCTTTTGGCATGTCAAATGTGAGGGCATGAAAAACTAAAAAAAGAATGACGCATACTAAAGATCTCCACGTCAATCCTATCAAAAGCTATTGCAGTTGAAAACTTGAATTTTTCACCCCACCCCTATTTTAGAAAAACACGTTTTTTTAAACGGCTGTAGCTCGAAAACGGTAAGATTTGAAAGAATTTCCATGATCAGGAATTACATTTTCTACAAAACACTCTTAAGAGTTTTCAGAAAATCGCACACCTTCACCTTAAAAAATCACCATACTTTTAAAAATTGTAAAATTTTTCGGATTTTGTATGGTTTTTTTTTTTATTGAACAAGGATTTTTCAAAGGCTTGACTAGCTGGCATGCTACATCTGAAACGTATATAAAATATATGTTGTCATGTAATAAAGGTATTTTCTATCAATGTATTGTTTGAATTCATGTATAGACTACTCTTGGTAAATTATTATTCCAAAGCCAAATTGCATTCGGCGTTCCGTGAAACGATTATAAAAATGTTTTGCCTCCTGTGAGATTTGAACTCACGACCCCTGGTTTACGAGACCAGTGCTCTAACCACTGAGCCAAGGAGGCGTTGGATTTTCCCGCGGTTATTGCAAACCACCGCGCATGCGAACGATTTCCCGCAACAAAATTATAGGTGTTCATAATTCTATGTCCTTCGTAACACTGATTGTGTCCAAAGCTACAAACAACAACTAGTAGAAGGCCATACACTGTCTTTGGGCTCCAGCGATACCAGCTGTTATAGTAAATTAAATAATTGTTTTCAAATTAAAAAAATAATACACAATTAGTTCAATGACCAATGCCGAATTCAGAAATCTTCTGGAATCAAACCAGGAACCTTTGGCTTTGAAAGTGAGCACTCCAACCATAATGATTGTTTTAATATTTTACTTTTAGACTTTTAGAAATTTGGACTTAATAAACTTCACACAAAGATACTTTGCATGCCTGCAATAGCCATTGAAATAAATTCGCATATGGACTAAATATTTTATGCGTGAGATGAATGAGTATTAGGGCCTAATATTAAGTGTAGCAACGTAGCAGTTAGCTTTAGCTCACAAGCCACTAATTATGGCTTTGATGTCCAAAAACTATTAGTAGTTATTTCAAATTATCTTTTATTCCATGTAAACATAACCATGTTTTGTTAACTTTTATTTAGTACCTACTGTGAAACCATTTATCTCCTGATTTAGTTAAGAGAAACCGACATAAAAGCTTAGTTTTGTTACAACAAGTTAAATTGACAAGATGGAGTAGTTTAGTTTTCTCCCTGCAGCAAATGAACACTTGGGAATGAAGGCAATAGCTTAGTGAGAAGTCAGGTGTGAGATACACTTGAAATATAATTTGGTGCAGCTAAACTGACAATGATAGATGTAATTTTACACCAAGTGTGTAATAGTGATAATGTGATAATCCATGGATGGATTAACCATTTTTATTTGTTATTTGATAGATCAATGTTTTATACATTTACTGTAGAATGGTGTAGATACTTTTTCAGGGAAAGCAATACTATCAACAATGCATTCCATATGTTGGGATTCTGTTCTTCTTTGAAGGACGATAACGTGTCAATCTCCATTCTGACTTCCATTTCATTCACAGTGAGTCCTCGTTAAACATATCCAAATAACGTTAACTATCGTTGAGATGTTGAAGATTAAATCAACAATCAGTTTCCCCCCAAGCGTAATCCAACTTGAGGTTGAAATTGGTGTAAATTGTATTTTCGTTACGAGATATCCAGAGTGGTATTGTTGTCTTGTTATTGTTGTAAGTATATCTATATATTAATAGGCACACATGTTTCTTTTACACCTTTTTTCACAGCTCGTGTACATCGCAGGGAAAATCTACCCATATAGAAATATATTTTCTAGTATATGTGCAAAATCCCTTTATAAATTAAAATAGGCTAAAAAAAGCACAACAAATTAATTTGAAATTCAAAAAAATTAACATGGGCCTAATGGGTTGCCATGCTGGTGACGAAACAACAAAGAAATATAAACAGAAAATCAAAACAAATGGAAGAAATTCAAATCACATGTTTTATTTACAGTGTGGGGTGAAAATAGAGAAAGCTGTACATTACATATTTTTGGTCGAGTTTTCGACCACTGGACGACCTCTAGTATATTATTCAAATGCATATTCCGTTAGAATTAAAACCTCCAGTTGTTTTTATCATAATTAAGAAATAGCTTCACACATAATCACAGTGATGATAAATCATAGATCCATTAAAGCTGTCAAATATTTCTCCACAAATAAATGTAAATCTGCAGTCTGAGATTGCGTTTGAAAACAGAATATTCAATCGTAAATTAAATCAGATAACATTGAAAACGGCGAGGCTAAGATTTCTTTGGTTCTTTATAAAGCAGAAAATCTTTGCAGGTTTGATTTGACGAGCGTAAAATTTGTCTTCTCACCTTTCTGTCTATCGGTATTGTGCTTAAATTAATTTTAATTCCATCTGTTGTAATATTTAATGGAATAATAAGAGATCCATTGCAATATGGACCGGGTTTTTGTCGATATAGGCATTAGGGTAGATGAACAAAAGATTTGTAAAATATCAGATCAAATCGATGAATTTATTATGTCAGTCAATAAAATTTACTAATTAATGGTATGAAATACACTCATTAAGTTATTGAAATCCACACGAATTAGTTACTAAATTTCAATTTCTGTCGTAATGGAGACTAAACACTTTTGAGTATGAAATTTTAAGTCTTAAAACTATTCCACGATATTTCAGAGCTATATTTATCACTTTAGATTCACGCGATTAAAAATTAAAATTAGTTACGAGCAAATGGTATTACAGTTCTGGCACCAGACAAAAGGTTGGTGATAACTTGGATTTACTTAGCAGATTTCTTTGATTGGGGTATTTACAAAATAATTAGTTACATAATTAATTCACCTTGATCTGGATAAACTATAAGAAATCCTTTACACTTTGAAATAAAAAATAAAAATAGCTACCAGAAAATAGATCAGCTAAAACTGAAAATTAATTAAGCATGACACTATACAAAAACATTAGACTTTGAAAACAAAAACTACTAGCTTGTAAGGAATCCTTTCTGTTGCAGCTGGTAACTTAACGAAACTTAATTAATCAACCGATTAATTTAAGAATTATTTTCGCTGATAATTCAGTGATACGGTTGAAATTCAATGTGAATAGATTACATTATCGTTGTGACTGTCCTTTTGTCAATCTGAAAACAACTTTAAAATATGAGGTTTAGTTTTGGTCCAGTCTGTAACCATTCACAAGCGTGAATGTTTACAGATGGAGCCAGATGGTTACAGATGGATACAAGATGGTTATGTTTAAAGCAAAAATTCTATAGAAAGACAATTTAATATTTTTACGAACTAATGTCTCAATTAACTTTTGATTTGTAGTCTAGAAAGTTGTGGTATGAGCTGGCTAACTCATTCATCAGACATTCTAGGGGTTGTATCAGAAAACAAACTAAACTTGGCTCTTAGCTTTCGCTGACTTAGACGTGATGTGGTTTTTAAGAAATCGTAGCTCATTATTTCGTTTCAATTGTGGAGTTTCTTTATTTTCCGTTCGTTAAATGAGGAACGTTATAACCTTACCCGTAGCAGCAGACCTAAGTGCTCACTAAAACTTGATGTTATAAAAAAAAGTAAATACACATGACAATTTTGAGGAAATATTTTCGTGAAAATCTAACAGAAATAATTAAAATTAGTCTGCAGGTTTGCTCCAGCGAGGATATTGTATTATTTATCTATATACCAATACACTAATATTACTACATTGCTTTCCAATGCAAACAGTTAAGAATACACGTACAATATTCAATTTCCAACTAAAACTAAATTTTATAAATGTAAAAAGTAAAGTTTACAGATAAGTATTAAAATATAATTGCAATTCCGTTAGTAAATCATATCAAAGGACAAAGTTACAAAAAAAAATTGTAGGTTAATCCCATATGCCTTGCGTAATGCATTCAACTGAGCATATTTCGACATACTTTTGTTATGAATTTGAGTTTAAAAATTATTTTACAGAGAAAGATCAGCTTATAAGGCACAAGCGAGTCTCATTAATAACGCTGCTGTAAGGACAGTAATGAAAAATTACGCCCTTGTATGCTTACTGGCCAGACTGCCCGCTCTAGCACAAGCTTTATTACTTTGTACAGGGCTCAATTGGAGGCTTTTACTCAAAACGCATAAGCTTACTTAAAACATCGATATATAACTACGTAGTTATGTATCGATGACCTAAATCGGATAGTAAGCGTACTGTATATCTATTTAGTTGTAACTAGCTGTACCCACGGGCTTTGCCCCGTTTAACTTCATAAGTATTCGCATGGCTCAATCACGTCCCGGTTGATGATCGTTCGCTTCGCTCACTCACTTTTAGGTTGGAGCTCGTTCGCTGCGCTCACTTGTTTTCAGGTTAGCTCGTTCGCTACGCTAACTCGCCTCCAGGTTGATGTTCGTTCGCTACGCTCACTCACCTTTTGTTTGCATATTAGCTGTTGTTATAAATTTTAAAAAGTCATCCCTTTTATTGTTTATAATACTTTGATAAAGGTTTTTATTTTTTAATATTTAACATTAGAGATTGGGGTTTAATACATTTGGACGTGTTCAAAAGTAAAATAGTTTTCTGTGCTGCACTCTGTAGAAACACTGTGGCATTATTTCAAATCATGACTAATGCTAATACAGAATGTTGTAATCATTCAAACCTACAAAACAGTTGGTGAAAGTAAACATCTGCTTTTAAATTATATTTATTTGTAAACATTGTAGATCAAAAAGTCTGACATTGGCCCACTTAAAACCCTCTGGGGCAGAGCCCTTTTGACAGATCTGCACCAAACTTCACTCGAACCATCCTTGAAAGATGCTTAATAATGCCTGAAAGTTTCATTACAATCTGTCGAGCGGTTTCGGAGTCCATAACGTATATACATACACACACACATACATAGTTCCTCTTTTATAGATATAGATTTTTCATAGGTGGTTTTGTAGAGTACAACTATACAACATTAATGTACCCACGTATGTGACATTAAACACAATCATAACAAGCTTAAGATTTCGCAATGGAATAAAAGGTTAACCTCCACTGTACATAGTCAACGCACTGTAATTCCTAACAATAGTTATTCAATTTTTTTAAATATAATTAGACTAAGTTAATTAATAACAAACAAAATACTATTTATTCGTCTTTTGTCCACTTACACCGAAATATGTTGTAGGCTTTATATTTTACACAATGTTTTTATTCAAAGAGTGTGAGACCGTGTTTTCTCTAGAGGATATTCATTAATGAACGACACAAAATCAATCAGCTGATAATTGCCTCTGTTGTTAATGAGACTGTCTGATTGGTTTAATCAACTGAGATTTTTTCATGGCTTTTAGTTAACAATACTTGTAAATTGAAAATAAGCAATGGGGATTGATATACCACATTGTTCAGTGTATAAAATTGAATTGAATTCTACAAATTATCAAAAGTAGTGTGTTAAAAATGTTGTAGTCAAAATATAAATGTTATTACACGAAGTAGTACAATAGCACTGTCTTATATTTATAAATATTTCTTGGATATTTCAACAAATACAGGGAATAAACCTTATGCCTTTTTAATGACCTTTTTTAAACAAACTTACGTCGACACCAGCGATCAGTGTTACCGGACATGTACTAGACACGAAAAACGAGCTTAAAAATTTTCAATGGGATGAAAATTCTACTTGTTGGTTAGTCTATGATAGTAGGTACCTATTTATTTTTCTCAACATATTAACAGATTAAAAAAATTAAAAGAGAGATCTTTAAAATTGAGTATCACACTCCCTACAACCAAAAATAACTAACGATGATAGAATATTTAACCCTACTATTCTCACGAATAAAAATAAAAAGTAATTTAAAACCAATCTTGCAATATACGTAAGTTTAAGGCTTTTGAACATAGTATGTAAGTAGAGAAGAGGAAATTGAATACTTTGATAAGTTCGGGATCCTTTCACCTTTGTTAGCTTAGCAGGATATGTTTGTCAAAAACATGTACGTCAACTTGTCTTTAGTTTTAGACCGAGCAGTCAGTCAGCAGTCTAAGCCTTGGATTAAATTACCCTTTTTGATACAGTACTTTGGTATCATACCGACCACACTTAACGGTCACACCTATTAACCTAACCTAAGTGTGTCTAGGTTGTGTTAGAAAGATGTTCTTTACAAATTAAAATCTTTTTGGAACTCAGTTTATCGGTGTGGTTGGTATAATACCAAAGTACTATCTAGGTATTAATTAAATCACAATTAACTCTTATACTGTTGGAATACATACCATGAAACGTATTTTTTTAAATAATTACGCTTACTAGGAATCAAATTAAGGATGTAAACAATGTTCAACCGTGTATTAAGAAACTTTAATAGTTGGCAACGTTGGTCTCATAACAAAAGAAGAAGAAAACTTTAGAAAAAGTAACTGGACGACTGTAGATTAGTCTTACACCTTATAAATCAACTATCCTTCTTATTTAATCAGGTAAAATCCCCCCTCCCCCAAAAAAACTAAATAAACATATCTATGTTAAAACTGTATAATAAACCTTACGATTCAGTAACCTATTTTTCCCCTTAAAAGTAGGTGTGATTGTTTATTTCTGATCAGTAGCTCGAACATCTAATGTATTTTTATGTTGGTATTTAGTTTTCATTCTTCTCACAATGCTGTGTGTGTTCAATGCTGCGAATGTTGCATATTCAATATCTGGTTAATACTTCGTTAGTATGCCTGATGAGTAAACACAAGATAAATTGAGCTTGCTGAATCAGTTAAAACCACATTACTAAAATGGAAACAATAGCAAAGCCATAGACACTAGAAATCTTTAAATTGTGTGGATCCGGATTTTTTCTACGAATCACACATAAAAATTTTAAATATATTCTATCACAATAAATCTGATGTGCGTTTCAATCCTATAATTGATCACATTATTGTAAGGGTCAATCCAAAGGTTTTAAAGAAACATGCTTGCCGATTAATACATAGATTAAATCTGTTTATATAAATCACCATTTTGTTTCAACACGATAAGTTTTCCTCGACATGGAAATATGGACTCCCAACTTGGCCGTCAACAATAACAAGCGAACAAGAACAGTTGTTTGCCTTCTTGTTTCACAACTTGTACCATTTGTTGGAGAATTTAATTGAATGGAACTGAAACTGACGGCTTTAATACCCGGACCTATTATTATGGAAAAGGTTTCAGCTGAAAAAATAATTTTAAAAACATTTCTAGATGAATACAAAACTCTAAACGACATGTGGACGTTATTTATTATAAATGTTAATATTCCAATAACATAATTTGATTAATTTATTTAACAATGATACAATGTTATGTAAAATGGTCGACATAGCGTGTAAAACCAAATACAACAAGTTTCTGTTTTAGCAAAATTAATCAAAGCATTAACTTTAGAATTTTTGTAGTCAATGAAAGCAACGTAAATGCAATTTAAGAGTATTAATTGAAATTTCTGATAATTGTTATGACATAGAAATATAGTGTAAATCTATGTCCCTGTTACATTTTTACTGATATATTATGAGGCTCTAAGATTTATTCTATAACTTTGGATCCCGCGTCTCTCTCTGGTTCAAACTGTCCACCGTGCTTAAATTAAATTCCTTCTTTGATAAATATCTCGCTTTACAGCCATTACTTATATGAAATAACAAGAGCTTTCATAGGTTACATACTTTATACTTATACTTTCTTATGAAATGGCGACCATACTATGTAGGTATTTTAAGCCAAGTATGAATGGAGATGAGTGTAGGATGAGTGGCGCGATCTTGTAGTCTTGTTAGAACCGTCTATAACACAATATTAAGTAGGTATGGTATAACATACAAAAATTTACTAACTTAATAATTAATTTTTACCAAACAGCTTAGGGTAAAATAGAAACTATACTAAGTTTGCTTATCAATAGATCAGTATAGTTTACATTTAGTATTTATTCCAAATTTTTACGGGAAATTTAAAATTCAAACGTTTTCTTTTTGGTGTATATCATGTTTAATGCATATAATTATTTAGTTAAATACGATATAGTGATATTCATAACTAAAAATAAATAACTGTTTTGTAACGTATTACATTTCAAACATACCATTGAACATAAAAGCAGTGTCCAATAATCGATGATATTTGTTGTTTCAGTTCATAATTCACTACATTTTACTTCACTTTGTCCTTGTCAATAAAATAACACATGTATGTAATTTAAACCATCTGTGTTATGATACATATTTATTTTCCAACTCGTTACTCGTTTGATAATTTTCAACTCCTTAAAGTTATAAATAACTCATCTAATAACTAAAAGTGACTGCTCACGTATTACTAAATTGTTACTTAAAAGATTACCTAAATAATAACTAACATTTTCAAAGATAAAAGCAACTCACTTATTACTGTATAGCTTTTGTAAACGTCTTTAAGAAATGGCTAGGAAAATATCAAAGGCAAAGGTTTCCGAACAGATAGAAAGGGATGAGGAACAAAAAAGGATAAAAAGAAAAGCAATTGATGAATTGGAATTGCGAAGATTAACCAGACAGGCTAGGATGATGAAGGAGGCGAAACTGAAAGATGCTTTTGTAGAAAAGAATAAGTAAGTATAAACAAGTAGGTAAGTAGCTACATTACGTACACTTATGTTGTTAGTTGTCCAGTACTTCAATTAGGTTGTTCTTTTTTGTATTAACATTTATGGATACTAAAAGGTAGGCCTACCGGTTGGAGTTCCAAAATGTGGACCCTCCAAAAGTGTTTACTTTTCAATGTTGATTCTTTCATTACGAGTTTTACTTTCTTTGTGCTCATGGTCTTACTGGCTATAGTCTGTATGATGGTACCTGTCTCCTGGTCCTAAGTCTGCATTGACCTGGCCCGGGCTTTTAACCATTGGCCAGTTCCCAGACTTACGACGTATCATGAGACACGTTCCATCATACAGGCTATAGGCCTGGCTCAATCCTTTCAAGGATACTACTGTATAAATACATTCATGAAAACTTAACTCTTGAAAGTAATAAAATCCTTTAATTTGATAATTTTGTTATGGAATTAGAGTAGGACTAAGTTAAAAATATGATGGTAATAAGTACATTTACAATTATTTCAGGAAAGTTAAAAATATAATAATCAAGGAAAATGACGACTTGCTGGACAATCTAAGTTTGATGAAGTCCAAAAGGCGATGTCTGGTCGACACAAAACAAGCACAAAACATTGCAAATCTTTTCGCACAAGGGGTCTGTATACACAAGTATAGTGTACTTTCTATTGTTAGCTACCTGTAAATCAATCAATAGGCTGTAAAAACTTGATGTCGTCAAAAGTCTAGTGCCACTGTTCACATCATAAAACCTTGAGTTGTTGTAAAATTGATGTTTGAAGTATCGTAGTTGGTTTAGCATTGAAGGTTAAGTAAAATAATTTCCTACAACTATCTTACGTATATTAAATTAATTGAACTTAACATGGCTATGTAATGAAACTGTTACTTTGATTGTTTTGTATCTATTACCCCAAGATATAAAAGAGTAAACATCTATTTAACAAAATATTTAATTGGTAATTCAATTGAGTTACAGTTACAATGTAGACTTTTTATTGTATTATTTAACAAAGCTTTGATTCATTTCGTAAAAACAGTATAATTTTACTGAATAGTATTGCTTATGTTTAAGGGCCTATCCAAGGCGATATGCACCGTATATGTTTAGAATCGTTCTCTGTAGGTTTTATTTACGAGTATTATAATAATCATAAAAAAAAATTCTAACCATTTTCTAATGTTTGTAGATTTTCCACATTCACACCATAGAAGTTAATAGTACTACTTCTTCAATACTGTTAACTTTAATTCCCTAATAATGAGTATTGAAAGTTATTCAAAATGCTAATTTACTCACGACAAAAAGAAAATCAATGACATCAAAAGTAACTATATAGCAAACATAATTCAACTGACAACTAATTTGATCAATGTTCCATAGGATGGCCTGGACGCTGCCATTGCTCAAGAGAAGGACTACATACGAGACTTGGAGTCTCAGATACAGAAGGATACTGTGAACGTCCAGTCTGTCAAGAGGACGAAAGGAGCTAATGTGGTCATCAGTGAATATATGCAGAAAAGGGAGAACGAACGAGCCGCGAGAACCTTGGAAGCCTGGAACTCAAGACTGGCTGCTGTGAGTAGTGTTTGTTGGTTAGTCCTATAGTACCGAATCTCAAAGCATCGAATGCAAAATAAGTCCCAAACCACCGAATCCCATAGCTCCGAATCATTTTGGTGATTTAGGATGATTTTAAAACTACCCCATCCCTTGGTGTTAATGTTAATAAAAAAGGTTAAATTACCTGATGTCCCCAAATTAATCGTAGCAATTATCCTTTAGGGGAGATTTCGATGATTAAATCACCATCGCCTGTCCTTATACAGCATAAGATCTTGATAATTACTGACGATGGTGATTTAATCACCGAAATGCAGCTCCTTTAAAGGATAATTGCTACAATCAATTGGTGGGTATCAGGTAATTTACAGGTAATTGTTGTTGTTACAGCAGCGCAACAATTGAACAAAATCCTTTTGGTTCCATGGTAGGAAAGTTTTTACATGAGAATTGATTTTCTACTTCAAGGTAATGATTAAAGTAACCGTACTATCCGTACAGCAATGATAATTCACCGTGTTGTATCCTCATTTGTAACGTCTAGCAGATACATTGTGTCTATGCTGCAAAGATCCGTCCACTAATCTACATATGATATTCACTTTACAGGAACAATCTCAGCTGGCGTCGACAATAAATGAAAATAAAGAAATGCGAGCTAAGCTGCAACAGCTGTTGAAGCAGAAAGGTCAATTCAACAAACTGTTTGAAGAACTCATGGCGAAACTGAACAAAGGTAAACGAGTGATGGCGGAAATCGTCGAACAATCCCGGATAGAGTTCCAGAAGAGGTACGTTATTACACTTTAATATTTTAATATGTTTTGGGTCAGTAACTTCAAATAAGGGGTCAATATAAGCTAAATATGAATTCAAGATGTATAAGGGAGTGGGATATGTGTATCTTTATTAGTGACTAAGATCAGCTGTTAAATAAACTGTTAAGCTGTGATTAGCTAAGTAAACTTGTGAAACTTTTTACTTTTTCCAAGGGATGAAGTGTCCAGGAAGATCGAGGCTCTCAAAAATCGAGACAAGGCAGATTTAGTCAAGAGGATGGAGGAAATGCAGAATTTGGAGAAGAAGTTTTATGAAGACCAAAGACTGGCAGATTTTAGATCTCGGGTATGTTACATGACCTAAAATGTAATATTGCCTACTTATAGTCTGTATGATGTTTTAACACTTTGAAGATTCGTGAAAATCGCCCAGTATGTGCAATTTTGTTTGTTTTTACTATGGTAATAGACCGGCCAATGCGACGTTGCCATACAGAAACGCTGCTGGTTGTATAAGAGGAGGGGCTATGTTTTAAATCAAACCTAAAGGTTTAAACCAAGACTAATAGGATTTGAAATTATGAATAAAAAAATATTTCTTTAGTAAAAGTAATTGTCATTCCCATCCTCAGGTACAGTTCGTGAGGGAGAAACTAGTGGACGGAGTACGCAAGAGCAACAAAGACACGGTAGAGCAAGAGAAGTTGACTAAGAGGTTAGAAATGGCGAACGAGTTGTTGGACCTACTAAAAGAGACGACTGGACTCAACACTAGTGATGAAATATATAAAAGTATAGTCAACGAGGAGTCTTGTCTCTTCAGCATGTTCAACTTCAACAACGAGATTCGAGATCAGGTAGATCAAACTGAATACATAGATTTAGTCAGTACTTCAACACAAGATCCTATGCCTGTGTGATTGAACCTATCACCGGACCCTTCCCCACCTGAGACTGGCCCGGGCCTTGCATTGGCTAGTTTCCTAGTACCAGGTGGTTTGGGGACAGATTCGATCATACAGAGTGTAGATATGTATAAGTTGAACAGGAATAGGTTTTAAATGTTTCTCATTTGCAGCTGGAGGTTTTGACCCAGAAGACGGTAGATGTAATCCGAACGGTTGACGACGAACAGATGATGGCAGAAGAGCGAATGGAACAAGAGCTAAAGTAAGAACAAGTCTAAGTCATAGATTTGTTCTAAGTAGTCTTCACTGTTGAATTTAGTAAACGTACAAAAGTAGATTCAAACCATTAAACACTACCCCTCTAATGCGAAAAAATCTATCTCATTTCTCGTGTTGATTCCAAAAAGGTTTAATATTTCAGTTAACTTATTTACTTCTTGCTAGTTATAGCTTTTTTTAATAATATTTTATGTCAATACAGTGGATATCCCTGATGGCAAACTCATCAACATTGATCATCTTATACAATAAATAAGCTGAATTATTATAGCTACTAAGAGTTCATAAACTAAATTGAGATGTACAGAACAAATCGATAGCCATATAAGGGATATTACATTCATTTATTGGGCCATATTTCGTTTATACTGTATAGTTTTTTTATTGCATCCTTTTATCAAAAAACTATTTTAGCCGTAACCAATGGTATGAATGTTTGTACGATTCTACTGATAAACATTACTATAGTTCGGCCGCTTAGAAAGCGACCTCCCCCAGCATTGGTTTAGCATTGGCGCGCAGGTCGTTTTCTAAGCGGCCGAACTATAGCTGGATACATAGACCGAAAACAAAATTCCAATTTCAAACAAGGTAATTTAAATAAAACTAATAAATACCGTATTGTGAATTTATGGATACGACTATCCTCAGTACTATCCTGATAAATAGACCAATTCGTATATACGTACCAAGACAAAAATGGGGTTCGGATTCCACTATAAACTGTAGGTCCCTTAGTTACCAAGCTATATGGACTATTTAATTAACAGCTGTGTCTAAGGAATATGTTGGCCTTAGTCTCTAACAAGACTACAAGATCGCGCCTCTCATCCTACACTCATCTCCATTCATACTTGGCTTAAAATACCTACTTTGCATGGTCGCCATTTCATTGAAAATTATTAAAAGCTTTAAAGTATGGATGCAAAAATAATTCTCAGGTCAAGAAACTCTATGGAGAGGAAACTGGAGACGTTAGAGCAGACTTATAACGACTTGGAAGATCATTACGAAGCCAACGCTAGAATGTTCAGACGGTTGCTGGACAAAACCAAAGCGCTCTTCGATTTGACGAAATGCAGGACAACCGTTCTGCAAGATCTTCTGGGTAATGCCTTTGACTAATACAACACACACAGCACCAAAATCACCGATATAAGGGTCGAGGTCGTCTTCATGAAATAAATCAACTCCGAAAATGATATAAAGCTTGTATATGTATTTACAATTTTGTACCTACCCTCTATATCTGTGACTTTGGTGGTGTGTCACTAGCACTATAGGCCTGGGGTAGTAGGGACAAGGAACATATTTCTGTACCAGGTGGTATTTTAACCTGCGGTCTCGTGTCAGAGTTCCAAACCCCCGCTCGCGTCTCTAATGAGGTTCAACCCCTTGGCAAAACCCGTTGAACTGGAAGTTAAAATCTGACCGTGTCAGGGAACCAACACACCCAAAACACTTACCTACGTCAAAGGTTCCACGTACATGCCACTGTTGCTCATGTGGATGGGCAAACACAAGGTATAAGAGGCTGCCGCTTTTTTTAAGACTTTTAATCCAGTTTAGAAATGCAATTTATTAGTTTTCTTTCGTTGATACAACCTTTGAGTTGGATTGTTTTGTAAGCTATACTAATTCTATGGCACATTTATAGTTGTCTCCCAATGTCTTATTCCTTCCTAGAATCCATTCCGGTTGGTTTTCTTGGTTGTAAAAAAAAATAATTTAATTCCATATTAAGAATATTACAATAGGATGGGTGAACATGTATGCATGTAGTCTTTGTTACATAAAATCTTAACTTATCACTATCAGCAAATCTTATTTTAATTTTCAGGAAACAACCAACAGGTGACTGAGCACAACTACAAACTCTACCTGAGCCTAGTAGAGACTGAAGTGATCACTAACTTGGAGTGTCTAACTCTCAGCTTCCCAGTGCATCATACCAGAGCTGGCCGGGCTATATCCGCCAAGACCCTCTCCGTTCGCTCCATGGCCAAGGTCAAGTCAACCATCTCCATCATCAACAAGAAAGTGGTCACCAACGCGTGCGGGGAGTGAGTATCGGCACAGCCTGTAGTCTGTAAGATGAAACCTGTCTCGTGACTCTCCGTCGATTTGGAGGCCAAGGTAGATGGAGGTGCAGGAGACAGGTTCCATCATACAAACTATGATGAGTGGGTATACCTTAAACCTAAAATGTATGACTAGGTATTCAGAAGAATCAGGTTGTATTTTTGCAGAAAATCACTGTGGTACTTCTAGGACTAATACTCTAAGAGTAATATATTACTTCTCTGTAGTGCACTCTACAGTCTGTTTCATTGAACCTGTCTACTGACCCTGCGTCTACGTGGGGACTGGCCAATGGTTTAAGGCCAATGAGACAGGTTCCATACAGACTAAGGGGGGCTTTCCTTCTCTTCAGTCCGGGTTTTGTTAAATCCCCAATGGAAGTTTGTTTGCATTATTAAGATTGGATCATGCCTCCTTGCTGTGTTGGATCACGCCTTTGAGGTCCTCATCTCAAGGGAAGACGGATATTCCCTAAAAAATTGCAAAATGTCTGTGTGTTAGGGTTCCCTATTTATCAATTATTCTGTAGCCCCGGACACAGAAGATTTCTAGTTCTATACGAAATTGCAAGATTAAGATGAAACCTAAAATAAACATGAGATAGAAAGCGACAAAAATTTAGTCATCTGTCATTTATAGGCTCTAAGTTGATCTTTAGCAGGTATTAGGTTGTCCCAAAATAGGATAAACCATTTCGTTTGAAATTATTGAAAATGTTATAACTATCAGTGACAAAGAAACTACATGAATTATGAAAAACTTTAACGTACAGTAGTAGGGAAAGGAGAAGAGAGTAATAAAACAACTAAACTAGAGGGAGGACGTAAATGGAGGTGCATAAAGTTTCATATTATTTGCGATACGTAACCTATAATCTGGTGATAAATTCAACAAAATCTACCTGAGGCTAGATTACACCCTCTTAGTGTTGTATTTCAGCAAGCAGATATCTATTGCTTGCATATTGTTACAAGAAAGGTGATTTTATCATATACATTTTGTAACATGCTCAATGATAACTGTGGCAATTTTCAGATGTGAAGGTACAGTGAGGCCGAAGTGGGTGTGAGAGTATTTTGGTCCGAGTCCCTCCTCAGACAGGAGACTGTTTACTTATCCGGTAGAGGATTTTAGACAACGGGCTTCAGACGGAATAGAATCTGGCTGAAAAACAACATTGGCTACAGTCAACACAAATTCTTCAAATAAAGGCGCTTCAATAAAATGTTTGGTGTTTTATACTTTTTGCGAGTATCCTGACATATCAAAAAGCTCATACCATATGGCTAATGCAACGTTTAAGCCAATTAATTATGATTTGTAGGGGAGGGTAGTAAGAGTATATTTAATGAATTGTCTAGCTTTAAAACTAGCTGATAAACCATCATCGAGTCGATTTATAGACTACAATCATTTCTAAAAAATATTTCCAATTCTTACATTATCAACAATCATATGTTGTACTAATTCTACTAAATAGGTTCTTAAAGATGTTCTTAAAGAGATTCTTAAAGATGGAAGAGAAGAAAGAAGTCACCATAAAAGTGATAAAAAATTATGAACCTCTCTCACGGAAGTTAATTGTTTTAGTAAAATGTAATAGACATACCATCTATATTATTAAACTGTTGCCAGTTTTTGAGCTATGACAGTCTGATGATGAGCATCCCAAAAGTGGCAACGTCGCAGTTCCGGCCTGCCAAAACAGCTGTTGCATAATGGAACGTCTGCTTAGTATTTGTTTACATGTTTGTTATTGCTATGACATGAGGCCGCCGTTGCGACGTTGCCACACTGCACACGCCAACACCGTGGGCTCGTATTTTTGTAATAAAGCGAATTAATATTTTGATTCCATCACCCTTTTAGTTTTTAACGTACTATAACAGTGGTTGGATGCATTTTCTGTTCAATAATTTAGTAATAACATGGGAATGGTGTGTCCAACAGTGTGGTTTTTAAAAAGTGTACGTTTATAAAAAAACATCACACTCTGATATCCTACAAAAAATTGAATTCGAACTCAGGAAAAAAACAAGTTGATTTATAAAATGGCAATATCTTTAATGTGTTATCCGTGAAACGTAAACTTGGTAAAATATGATGTCATTGTTGTCACTCGAGGAGTTTGAGGAAGTCGGAGAACTTTGGGATATTATATTTCAACACTTGTTTGGTAAATTGTTTGGAAACAGCTCTCTTTTCCTTCTTTGAATCCTAAATGTGAGTAAAAGTGTTTCTTTTTTATTGTAAACCCTTGAAGTACCTTCTTATCGGTCAAGCTTAGCTAAAAATTTTAAAATGTGAGTCTTTGTAGATTTGTCTTTTTTTCTGCCTAGAAATCACCATATTTGTTATATTTGTATTGCGACTAAGAATAATGTTGATCTTATCTGATTTACTGTTTTAATAAGTATTTCTTTATTTGGTCTATTTGTTGGATCTATTTTACATGCGCTCTGATAACCTAAAAAAGTTATAATACAAAATAGTTCAGAATTATTTGCGATTAAACCACCAATGAATGAACCAATTAGTTTATTTGTAAGATGTATTATGGTTGGTTTTGAGGGTTGGACTAGTATATAAAAGTTTCCCCTTATATATAAAAAAAATACCGGGTGTCCCACAAAGGGGTTTAAACGTTTGATTTTATATTACGTGCCCATTCATACACTTCATACACATTCATACACCGAACTTTTTTAAACTTTACACAGTTTACAAAGTAGGTTCTAAAAATATTCTGGAAAAATTTCAACTCCCTAATCTTAGTAGAAACAAAATAGTGGCATATTGACAAATTTACCAATCTGCTTTCTATAAAAACTACTTTCATGATTTATTATTAGTTATTTATTTATTATTATTATTTATTAGTTATTTGATTTATTTTTAGTTTTCCGTTAGGCTATGTTCTAGTTTTTTTTTTATTTAAAGGTCATATTGCCCTTGAAAGTAACAATAAAAATATTTTATAAAACCAAAAATACCTTTTTTAATGTTTTTGAAGTAACGTTTTTCAATATGCCACCATTTTATTTCTACTGAGGTTTGGGGGTTGAAATTTTTACAGAATATTTTTAGAACCTACTTTGTAAACTGTGTAAAGTTTCAAAAAGTTCGATGCATGAATGGGTGCGTAATATAAAATCAAACGTTTAAACCCCTTCGTGGGACACCATAAAATCCAATGTATGTTTGTTTGTATGTATGTTTGTTTGTTTGTTTGTCCTTTATGGACTCCGAAACCGCTTGACAGATTGTAATGAAACTTTCAGGTATTATTAAGAATGATTCAAGGATGGTTTGTGTGAAGTTTGGTGCAGATCCACCAAAGGGGCTCCACCCCAGTGGCTCTGGAGTTTCCCATGTTAACCTAATGAGTACTCATATTTAAATGGAATTAAAGATTCTTAACAGCTGGTTCAACTAAAGAGTTTAATTCTGTGATGTTCAATAGCATTAAAAAGTTAGTAGGTTTACCAACAGGATACAGCACTATTATTTTTTTCAATTTATGACAACAGCTAATTTGCAACCAAAAGGTGAGTGAGCGTAGCGAACGAACTTCAACCAAGACGTGATGTAGCCAAGCGAACGTGCTCATCTTGAAAATGAACGAGCATTTGACATAAAACCACATTAGGACAGGACGACGTATGTCGGACCAGCTAGTACAAAATACAATATACTGATAAATATCAGATAAGGTAAATATGTATCCTCCGGTTTATTAACCTGTCAGTGAGGCTGTGAAGTTAAGCCTTGTCAGGATAATATTAAGGTCATTGGCTTTCACCTGAAAGGTTTATTGTTAAACTATAAAAAAAAGATTTTCTTTAGCTACTAACAATTTAAATCGATGATCCTTATTACCTTCAAAACACAATTTAATTTTAGACACCTAGTATTTGCATAATTGTTTATTTTTATGTTCAAAATACTTAGTTTTTCACGTGAATATCAACGGTATTATAACAACCGACCGAAATGAAACAAAATTGTAAAGAAACGGAGAAAACCCAATTGAAAATAAGAAAACAAACCGTGGAGAATGCCTAGAAATCGCATATTTGTGGGTGATAGAACCTAATGTTTTGCAACGTGCTTATGGAAATCTGTTTACGAAGGAAGAAAACTTTGAAAAATATGACTCTACTTGGGCCATTTCTGCTTGGGAAGTTGGGCCAGAATATCGGCAACTGTAATAAGAAGTCCTTTGTTTACTAACTTTACTGGGGAAATGATAATGAGTCAATTTGTTACCTAAGCCTAAGTAACTTTGTACAATCTAGTTCACTAATATCAATTCATACCCAAAGATGAATTAATTTAACTTAAATCAAATATGTTATACGATGGAATAGTAAAGTTTCAGTTGTAGTTAATGCAACTTATTTAAAACAGCTAGGTATGCAGATTTTAGGATGGGTTTGCTGTTTTTGTTTTGTTTTACAATAAAGGTGTTTGATGACCGATTCTTTATCATAAGTGTTTAATATCTGGGTGTTATTATAGTTTTATTTTTGATGGGGATTCCCCATAAAACACAAAGGATGACGGGAAAATCAGATTTTCACATAACGGTTCGAACTATTTTGATTAAAATTTAGTATGCTATGGTCCAACTCTAATAAATGGTACAGCCCCCAATGCTATAGAAATGGCGGTTAAAAAAGCTATTGTAATTTCTTTCTACAGTAGAAATAAAGAATGCTCCAGTTTGCTGATAGTGTTATTTATGCAAATTTTAGTTTCATCACTCACTATTGGATCTTGCAGAATCATCTCGTCTATAAGTTTCTTCTTTTAGATTAGTCCTTCTCCAAGATCATCTGATTACTAAACAATTTGTTTTTAGTTGTTATACAACTTCAGATGACCAACCACTCTTTTTTATCCTTCTTCAACACTTTTCAAATCTTCTTTTCACACTTACATCCCGATTTGTTTACTTCCATTGAAATTGTTTAACCTGAGTATGAGTACTTCAACTTCGTTTCTCAAATAATACTTCGTTCACAATATTTAGGTGGTTTGAAGGGAAGATCCCCACCGCGTTTTTGTATTTGATGTATGTTGCCTTATCATCTGTTGAGCTATTATTTTAAAGGTATGGGTCAAGTCAAGGCAAAAGTAACTGTTGTTGCCTTGGTCAAGTGGAGGGGATAAATTTCTTCCCCTAAAACCACCTAAATATTGGGAACGAAGTATAGCACTATTATTTTTGAACTGGAAAAACAGCTGTTACGGTTATTAGTGACGTCATTTGTTTATGTTTACGATACATAAAATGTTTCTGTTCTAATATCCATCCAAAATGTTGACGTTAAGCAACAAGTCTTTGAAAATTGTGAAAAATAGTAAATAAAAAATAACAGCATAAAAAATATGAATCAACTGTTACTAACCAACCCACATTCAACCACCAAACACCGCACCACCATTGCAGCACATTTCTCTGACCTCACTTAACCAAGTCGTTATCACTTAGCGGGGTCAAGTTCCGCGAAACGTGACCCGTCACATATCACCAGACAAACATCACAAATCTCACGCCAGACAAATCACAGACAGGCGACGGCGGGGACCGTACTATTATTAATCCCCAGTCCGTACGCGCCCCAAAATACGTGCGAGAAGTGGCAACGCCGGGCGGCTACCACACTAGTCAGTAGTCACTCACTAGTCAGGCGGTACGATGGGTCGTGCGGCGGCCGTGTGGTGCTTTCTAGTGTTGTGTGCTCGCGCTGCCGCTCTCGAATTTTATTCGTACGGACCCGCTTACGATTCGCAACTCACACGACAAAACGACGTGTCCAGCTACGAGATATCGCTGAATGTTCCGATCAGGTTTTTTGGGGAGACGTACAACTCGATTTTTGTAAGTACGATTTTATAAGGTTTATCAGGATATGAATGTGTTGGTTGCAATTATTTTGTGTCATCCGCAGTTAGTTTCCAAAAGCAATTTGATTGTTTTGTGGGTAGCCTGTGGCATGTGTATATAACGCTATATCAACAGTTGTTTAAGTCCAGCAACAGTACTTTGGATTTATAATTTACAAAGAGTTTATAATAATGTAGACAAATGTGTATACCCGTTGATATACGACCGTATATGAGGGTTTCAGAACTGAAACCAGTGATGTAATGTAATAAGTTTTATTTTTTTTTAATACCAGTATAGTAGGGAGTTTTTATTCCCATATTATCTAATAAGTACGTTATTTATTTTAATTTTTCAATCAAATAAAATATTTCAGACGTGTTTGTTGTTGTGCTTCAATACGATCCTTGGGTTCTTCCGTTCAAATTGAGTCTCTAATGTAGGTTTGTTGATATAAAATCTTAAAATGTATACTTATAAAACGAAAGCTAATTACTCAATTGTTTTCAAAAGCTGGTAGGCCTACTATGTACAGGAATTCATTTTAAGATATAAGTAGGTTAGGTTTCCACATAAATCCAGTAAATAAAACGTAGAATATATTTATGAAACATTAGGAACAAATAGCAATACATGTAGTTGTTTGTTTTCCTTCGAAATTATTCATATTTATGCTTCTAATGATTTAATCAATAAAAAACTTAAAGATCCAACGTAATAATCATAGAGGGGCAGGCATACTTTAACTGAAGGTTTAAAACCTTAGCACTAATTTAACTATAGTTCTTAGGGCCATTTTATTTGATTTGTATACGCTGACAGAAAAAAACTTCATGAATTTTGGTGTAATAAGTTAAAAAAATAATAAGATTTTGTTTTATCTGTAGATAAAAACATATATAAACAAATCACTGTACCTAGTTCAGTACCTATTTGAATGGTGACACACATCTTTAAACCACTATACACATGCTGTAAGTAAAATAAAGAAAATAAGCATACATTTCATCACAAATGTAAAATTTACCTGACAAACCTAATTTTCATCATATTTATCACAGATTGTAAAATTGTTCATTATTACCTTATTCATTTGTAATAGTTTGATAATTTGGAACGCTTATAATTACAATGGAGTGTATTTCATTCAACCCATGTGTCCAAATTAAGGGTGTTTAATGTGATAAGTTAACAATACTAAAAAAAACTGGTCTAGTGGATTCTCCACAGCAATAAAAAGTCTGAGGCTCTTTCACGGGAAACTGACCTTTAGAAGGAATCCCATTGTTGGTAGCTTCTTTGATGCACTTCTCTTTCGTTCCCCCTCAACCCCCCTCGACAGTTCTCTCGTTCTCTTCGCTCTCTCGCACCTACAGGTGCCATCCTGGGGCAGGCTCTTCTCTCTCGCACCTACAGGTGCCATCCTGGGCAGGTGCTCGGCGGTTTCAGTTAATGACTGCCCTCCTGGAATCCACAAAGAAACAAAAACCCCTCAGAAACCCCTCAAATCCGTTGACCATGATGCACTCCCTTGGTTTTGCTTTGTTAAACTATTTATACATTGCTAAACAGCTGATCATATTCGGAGATAAAATTGAGATAAAGTCATAAAGGTGGGTACTCTAGGAAAACATTTAATAGGTGCGATTTTGTCACACTTTAAATGCTGTACAAAATTGAAGACTATGGTAACTTCTGTGCTGTAAAATGAAAATTAGGATCAACAGAGTATTTGTTGATCACATAAGCTTCTATTATATTTTGTTTCCTACACTGGAGATGAATTTTAAGTTAAGCTTCAAACCACTAAACACTAGATATTATCGCACATCCATTATCCATCGGTCATTGGCGGGATTTGAACTCGTAATCGTTAAGCCAGAAGTCCCACTCTCTCACAACACCAGTTGCGCCCCTAGCTAATAATAAACTCAGTATATTCAATGCATGATCACCATAAACTGCAACATTGTGTAAAACTCAATGTTTATTGCCCGGCACTGAACTAGTTGGCTTTATAGCTCGATGGCAGGTGTAAAGCCTCTAACTCATCTTACGACCTGTTCTATTCATACAGGCACAATGTGTGTACAAAATAACTTCTCTCGTAAAATCTGCAGCGTTTTGTTTGCCTCGAGTATATTTTGTTGTCTTGGTTTTATTTCAGAAATTATATTTCAGGTAAAATGTTGGTGTAAGGCCCAATCCGACACATGCCTTTTCCCATTAGCTTGTCAACCATCCTTAAAATTGGTAAGCGGTGAAAGTAACAATGATATTTCATCGGTGAAATCGCGAAATGTACAATAACTTCTGAACTATAGTTTTTACAGCAATTGGTATTGTACCATTTTATTTCAATGGAGTTAAACGGACTACAAAATAATAAACTTTTATAAATAGCTTTACTCGTTTTTTTGTAATAATCAATTTTTTTCGTTATGTAATGGGTTTTTATGGGGAAATCGTCATTAGAGACCAAAATTTGAAAAATATTAAAGAGAACTTTTGGATATTGGTACCCATATGCCACATTTCATCCAAAATTTTGACGAAAACAATACTTTTTTCCATATATTATGTATAGGAGAATTAAGTAAAAGTAAATACTTGGACATATAATATTGTGGTGTGAGGGTTTTAACCCATGTTTTAATTATCATAGGCGACTTTATGACGAAATAGAAGTCAGAAATCAAAATTGATTAGTGGCATACATCCATTGTGAACGCACCCAAAGTAAGGGAGGTATAGTTATGCTACACTATTTTGTGGCCAAACGTATATTTCATATTTTATATCTAGGCCTATTCTGAATGTGCATTGAAGCTGTATAAACAATTGCATTTTGTTTCGTCTATGTACAAACGTTGTGAAAATTGAGCAAAAAAATAATAGTTAAAAATGTGAAACAATCACGAATAGGTCACTGCTTAGATTTACATACATTACATATTTATACAATTTATTTTACCTCACAAATATTTGAAATTTTTGTGATTTAAAATAAATATTATAAATACAAATTTAATTCGTAATATATTTCGATTCCTAAATACGGCATTTGATATGTATTGCAATAATTTCAATCCATGGGCTTACGTTACGATGAATTTTAAAATAAAAATCTAAATATATAATATTTTTGGTACTAAGTATTTATTGTACTAATTCCTCCCAGCTTTGCAACGGAATGAGGACGCAGACGAGATTAATGTGGCCCTTAAGTTCTGTAGAAACAGTTACACATCCAACATCAATTATGTAAACAAAACCCAATGTGCGACTTAGTTTTATTAAAATGTCTTTGATTGAATTTGATAAGCTGTGTGGCAACCATAATATTTAAAAGCTGTATTGAAATGGTAAGACAAGTGTAAATAAAGAGTTATGTAATGCCAAAACTACGGGTTTTTGTTGCCATTGAAACCAATCAATATTTATTTCCAAAGCCTTCATCTTGAAATGTTGGACGTGTCGTAAGGGCAGAGTCCGGCAGAATTGTATAAACATCGATAAATCTATGTATTGGTCGAATTCGAGATTTACCTTCGTAAAAAAAAACCTCAGCCCAACCTTAGTTTTAAAACTATCCTTGAACAATTACATTCATTGAAACTTAAAAATAACCTCTACTTCAAAGTATTAAAGATAGTTAAATAAATCAATAAACCTAAACACCCAAAACATCCTAAGAACATTGAGTAAATAGAAAAACATATTGACAAAAGAAGCTATGAAAATTATACTTTAAAATGTTATGGCTCGGATATAAAGAAATCCTGAGGGAGATATCCTCACGTATCCTGGGGATTCGCAGGATGTGTTGAATCCTTGAGGATAACTCAGGAGTGTTAAAGTCCGGTTTATGCCCCGGATGTCACTCCGCACGTTCTACAGATTTATTACGTTGTATCCAATGTGGTCGAACGTTTCCCTTACGTTAACCCGTGTTTTATTTTTTTTCTTACTTTATTATTAATTAACGCTGGATAAAACTGAACTAGATTTTGTAAAACCTTTTGTACAAGCAAATTTGGGTTATTGTATAAGATAAAAAATATGGACGGAAGCATAATTTTTATGTTTATAGAATGCATCATGAAGTATTAAAATATTTCCACTTATATACTTTAACAAAATAATTTAAAATACTTTATATACTTTAACAAAATAATTTAAAATACTTTAACAAAATATACATCGTCTCTATGGTCGTAATCCTGTATTTATTGTAAATAAAATTAGGAATGTGTCATGCCTTGTAGAGTGTTGTCAATGGAGAAATATTGGGCATTTCCCGTTAATTCACTTCCACATGATTATCGGGGTAAAATGTTATAATCTTCATCTTCAATCATTTCTGCTTAGGGCTAGGTTAGGTTAGGTTATGTTAGGACCGAGACATAAAATAAAACAATTGGGTATTGTTAAATAAAAATTACGATTAAAAAAAAATGTTTGTATACATAGTATTGTTATTAAAGAGTATGAAAGTTCAATTTAGTTTTCTACAAAAAGTTAGTAATTTTTCGATATAAATACAGAGAAAATGCTGTACCGGTACAATTGAAGTCTCTGATCATTTGGCTTTTAATAAATGGTCCTTCTAAATGAACCAGCTCGTCATAATAACAAAGCTACACAAGATTTATCACTTCATTCTTCACCCATTCTTCACAAAAATCCAGATAAAATACGTAATATAAGCTCGGTCTTTCAATATATATTTCTTTGCAATGTTATAAATAAAATTAATTTCTAGTCATTCTAACTCAACTCATGTATACAACGATTTAAACTATTGTTTTATCAAACGAATCAATAACATTGTTATCCTATTATAAACAAATACTTCGATTATAGTTTGAAAATAAAACCATTGAATAGACTATACAAATTGTTAATGAAATTTTCGAAAGTAAAGTAGAAATTTGTGTTGAAAATACCACAATAACCGAACCCTACACATTACGAAAACTCCGGTTTCTTCCCTCTATTTTAATCAAATATTTCATATATTCAACCTCACTTCACACTTTAACACATAACCATAGGAAGGTCAACGAACAGTAGTTTTTTAGATACAACAATGCTAGCTGTGTTTCTATAGTCAATGTTAGTCACCAGGGAAGATGAATAGTCAAATTAAATCTATTCCGTTCTCAGTGTTTGTATACCGAAGCAGCAACAGTACTTTACTGGTTGACAGCTAAGCTATTACACTAGCTGTAGGGTGTTTAAATTACTCGATACAGACAAATGTTTACACTTTAAACAGTCAAGTGTTTACAAACAGGACAATGTGTAACGCCTCGAGGTATCTTGTAAGATTGTTACATTTTACTCCATAATGCGTTGTTGCACCTAGAAGTACCTTGGATTGTTTAACGTCTTCTAAACATAGGAGACCGATGGGAGTGTAACAGCTCCTCCGTGATCTGTTGAAAAATATTGGGAATTAATATTATAAAGGTTCCGTAACAGGTTTCACGTCTGGTTGTTTAGAAACTCATATTTCTGTTATTTCTACTAAATAAAAAAACACTGTTTTATAACTTGTTAAGTTTCTCCACAGAAAACTTTTGAGTGAGTGTGTTTTTAATAATGAAAATAGAAAATTTATATTGTAATCGTTATTTAGAATTGTATTATCCTGTACTATCCTGAAAATTAAACCAATTCGTATACACCAAGGCAAAAATGTGGTTCGGATTCCACTATAAACTGTAGGTCCCTTAGTTGCCATTAGCTGTTGGGCTATTAATTAACAGCTGTGTCTAAGGAATATGTCGGCCTTAGTCACTAACAAGACTACAAGATCGCGTCACTCATCCTACGCCGATCTCCATTCATACTTGGCTTAAAATACCTACTTTGTATGGTCGCGCATTTCATTAAAAAGTATTAAAGTATTACGGAAAATATGCAGTTTTTCGGTTGTGTATTCGATTTCAATTCGTCAAAAACGTATACGAACCAAAAACACTTTTAAATCGATTACGTATTTGGAAAACGACGAACCAAACCCGTGAATACTGTATAGAAAATAGTATTAGGTTTTGAAAAAAGGTATTTCATGCTCTGTAGAACTTGTATGTTTTTAAAGTATTATTTAGTTCAAAAAGCCAAAACCTAAATGGTAAATGGATAAAATCTTACGTTCAGTAATACAGAAGTGTATTTTTTTTACCCTATAGATAATAATTTCCTGACAGATCTCGCATACTTGGATGGTAAAATTGTTTGGGAACATTTTGACAAACAGGTATATAATAACTGTAGTATATAATAATATTTGTTATTATAACATAGTAAATAGCTTATACATTAACGATATTCAGTATTGTCCAAATATGTATGAGCTGTAAGGGAAGATTCCACCCTTTGACAGGTTTTGCATGAGGAATGATCTCAGATATTACCAGACGTCCAGGTGTAGTAAAGTGCCAAGTAAATTTCTTTCTGTGTCTAATTTTATCAAATCAATTTTCAACCATATCCAACGACTTTTGAATTTTAGGGTTACAACAATACAGTACTTGGAAATATTTGTTTAGTCACTGTAAACACAAACTGTAATCACTGTAGTCAGAAAAGTATTGAAGATTCATACTTTTCTCTCAATTTAAAATCTCTAGTAGGTTTCCTCCTTAGACCGTCATAACTAAGTATGATATGAGAGGTTCACTGGCATAAAAACCCTAGGTATCATAGGCGAAAAACGTATGACTAGTTTTAAACTTGCTCTATAATCCTTTTAAAAACAACTCAACTAAAACGTTTAATAAGTACAGTAATATGTTCACTAAAATCACTGGGTTTACATATTTTTAAAGAGGTTTGCGTTCTTCTTAAATTTTTTACAGCCAAATTAATTAGTAGGTCTATGTTATTGTGTACTCTAAATTACAATGGTGAGAAAGGGATGATTTTATAGTGGTGGGGATACCTAAGTATAATTAAATATCAATTCATAGTTGCAAAGTTTTATCAACCAATCGATGCAGTCACGAATCATAAGGGCCAATAAATACACATAATATAATAATAGTAGTTTACGCAACGATTGCGTAAAGATAGTGTTAACAACACGAGTATAAAATTAAAGGTACGAGCCTTGGCGAGTGCCTTAAAAACTTCTACGAGTGTCGTTAACACTATTTACGCGAGTTGCGTACACTACTTTACCTACGACGGTGTTTTAATTACTAAATATCACTACTCATAACTTCTAAGAGAGGTTATGTTTTTGTTTATAACCTCTAATTGCCACTGACAGTGATGCAACGAAACAGTGTATCAAATACTAATTGCACCAATCAACAATTAAATTGGCCTGAACAGCTGATTAGTTGAATTTCGAATCATTACAATTTTGCTTCTCCTTTCTCAATCCTTGAACCTCATTGGTCCGTTACCCGTGTTGTTATGATTAAAACTATGCTGTTATGAAAGTAAACAATGCTGTTATGAGATACTTTTCAATTCTAAGAACTGTACTGAAACGGCTACTTTAAAAAACGGTCGTAGGTAAACACTTTAAATTGCAGCATCACAATTATGACATTGTTGTTTTAGAAAAGGTAATCGATCAATTTCGGTGAGTTTACTCATTCGTGTCGGTTTTTATGAAGAATCGCTATAGAAACTAATTGTGGAAGGCGCCAGATAAACAAGATAGTTAACAAAGTTAATTAACCAGTAAGCTAGCGTCGTCGCTACGTCCCCTCTTTGTCTGTTGTTCTGTCAATGGAAATGGTGGAACTTGAAACACTTGTTGAAACAATTACTTACTACACCTTTGTATTTTTATTTCTCTTATTTAGTTGCAGCATAGATAAAAGGAGTAGACACTCCTTTTATCTACTCCATCTTAAATAATTAATTGATAATATCTATGTTTGCAGTTTGTTTCTTCTTAACGATTTGGGGTTATCTACAGTCTTTAAAAGTTTGGTTCCTTTCTTTTTGCTTATAACATTGTTGCGGTGAACCTAGAAGGTGCTGTACAGAATTTGTTGGAATTTTACTCAAAGATAGATCTAGAATCTGTCCAATTCAATGTGTATTAATGGCCTTAAATACCCCTGAGATGAGCGTCCGATTGGTCCGATGTATGTCTTGAGTTTTAGGCAAGGCTTTTGGTAAATGTTGATTTGATCTCCATGCTAACAAAAATAAACTGTATCAACAAAACTGGCACATACTTTCTCCCATTGGCTTGTCAACAACCCTTTTAATGGGTGAGCGGTGGGAGTAACTACAGACATCCTTTAATCATCCAGGATCCTAACGATGATATTTTATGGTTAAAATTAGCAATAATTGCACTGACTGCTGAACCTTAATTTAAAGCATCGGGGATTGTACAGGTATTCTTAGAGTTAAAAAGACCACAACGTACTAAATTCTAATCAAAATCGTTTCGGATCCAATCGGACAAACGGATCTAATCAGAGTCATTTTTGGGAAAATCTGATACTTCTGTTATTTGAGAGTTTTTATGGAACATCACCAGTAAAAATCCAAATTAGTTTTATTCTCATATTTGTTTCTATTGAAAGATTTTTCCACGGAATATTTGGTCCCTGGCCTTTGGTAATTCACCTAACAACAAATATTTATTATTTATAATACAAGTTTTGGTTTTTATGTGAATAGCGTACACATTTTTGAGATAGTACAAAATAGTCTACTACCAATTGACCCGATATATTTACTGTTATAATCAATGCGTGTGACAATCACTATTTCAATCCGCTCGATTCATCAACAAACGGTATCAAAGGTCGTCGTTTTATCAAGGGTCAATAAGTATAAAATTAGCCTGATGATGTCAAGTAACTAATATTTTCCATGTGCGGCAAGTTTATGTTATTGTCATTGATAACAATAGCCAATTGAAAAGAACTTATCTAAATGGCGTTGGTGTTAAAAGTTATATGATAGATACAGTAGATGTTGTAGCTAGAAACATCCATTGACTATACAGACCCAATAATTTATCGATTTACGCTTTAAGGTACGTTTTGCCTGAAGCGACAGGTGCGACGGTCGCGCAGCGACCGTCGCTGAGCGGCAGTCGCGGGACACTGATCAAAGGGGTTTTGCATAGTCCTGTTTTGCTTGGAGCTACTGTCGCTAGAGCCGCGAGCTGCAGTCGCTGGGTACTGCTCCAAGACCAGTCAGGAGCGACAGTCGCTTAGCGACAGTTACATTTCTGATTGTTTTTATAGTCTACACCATTATGGCAAGTTCGGGAACCTTTTATTTTCGCTATATGGCGTCGGCCAACGGCTGTGATTAAGTTAAATTTTTAGTAGATTATTTAGATTGTCGCCTTATAGACTCTAATTAAATTTCCGTTTAGGTGATTCAAATAAATATTGCTCTGTATAAATGGTTATTGATCAAATTGGTTTAAAAGTCAGGCGTGTCATATTTAAATATATAGAATGCCAATTATTAAAGTGATGTGGTTATTCAAATATTAATGGAGTATATCATGTAATTGGTATTTTATTCATTTACAATACAATCAATAAAATATAATTTTCACTCTGTGAGGAGGTTGTTTATAACACTGATTTCCAATTCAAGTTATGCTTGTGTACTGCAATTTACGGAGAAATTGAGTAATTTTATTACATTTTGGCTTGTGACATGGCAGTTTTGGAATGTTTCTTATAACAAATAACTAGGCCTACAAGGAATACTTAATTCATTTGTTAAGTTTTACCTGTTTTACTAAGTGAATTTATCGATTTTATTTAGTGACTTTATACTTAGTGCGCACTTTTGAGGTTAGGTGCACTGACGGTACCACGTCTCGTGACGCCAAACAAGTTGTCGCTCCAAGCAAAACAGTCTACCACCCCGCGACTGCCGCTCGGCGACAGTCGCTTAGCGACCGTCGCACCTGTCGCTTCAGGCAAAACGTACCTTTTAACACTCAATAGTATAGGAAATGTTTTAATTTCTATAGTAGACTTATAAACACATTTTTTGGCTTATTTATGTTTAAATATTTTCCTTACGTGTTTAACTGAGTCCTTGTACAAGATATATCTCAACAATTATAGTTAGTTAGGACTGTGCTTGTATTTAAATTATATTGTTCAGACCACATGCTAAAAAATGCGTTTTTTTAGTTATGGTAAAAAATCTAATTTAGGGTACTCTTCAAAATATTTTACGATAAAAAATTATTTTCCTTATTATCAATAGCCTAAAGGAATTTTGTAGGAAAAACAAAATGAGTATAAATTAAATTTTTCCATGTTAAACTAACTTGTTGGTTGTAATTTAATTGTAAACAATGTTAAATTGTTAATTAAATCTTTCCTTGTTGTTTTTGGGGAAGAATATGTTCAAATGTCACGCATAATGATTTTTTTTACAAATTCTTTGATTCTTATATCCATTCAGGACTTATTTTTAAAAAGCAGAATTGCTTCTAAAAAATAACTTGCTCTATTAGTATTTATATATTTATAAACTAAGCCCACCGTCAGATTGAAGACTCGGTTGTCGTCAAAAGCACTCTTGAAGCTTATTGTGTACCAACGCCTCCTAGAGTTTACATTCACCCTTAATGTGTTTATAAACATTCCAGCGCTGGCCTGGTGAAAATGGATCGTTTAGAACAAACTAGACTGTCTAAAAATGGAAATGTGTTTAGGAATCTACCTTTAGTCTTCTAAAAATGTAAACCGCTTGTAAATGTAAATAAAATGTGTTTTAAGTTTAAACCTATATAACTCTTACTATCAATATAAGGACAGAGTAGGCTACTAATCCTAAATTAATATTATGATACACTTAATTTAGACCAGTTTAAGTAAAGCATTTTTAGTCCGACACACATAAATTATATTACAAATTAGTAATTACTCGTTCTCAAATTACTCTCTCGTATCCATTTAGTAACTGTGATTTTATTTCAGAAATAATTTGTGGTCATAAAAGCTAGAAATGATTACCTTTTAACTAGCTGTCTTTGGGTACAATAAGCTTATCACCGGTAAAAATGGTAATGCAAGAAGTAATTTGAAAAGTAACAAAACGTTTGAAATACTTCAATTTAATGCGAGATACTTCTACATAATGGCAATAATCATTCTTCCATTCATGCATCTTATCTCTCGATGAGACCTAGATGGGTGAATTTAAAATGAGTGAAAAATATACTTGGGATTGTTAAAAATACTAGAAAATAAGTCAAGAATCATACCTTCCCTCGTAGATAACACAGTTGTTAAAACTATAGCCTATAGATGTTAAATAGTTTATTTGTGATTTAATTTATGTTTCTGTGTTTTAAAAACCGTGACGTTACACTACATTTGTCGAAAAATTCAAGTTTTGTAAAATAGGATATGAAGATGGTACAATAATACCGAAATACGTAATCCTATTGGATGATCGAGGACCACTGTAGGCAATCTGCAGGTATTAATTCATTTTTATTTTCATTTGCATAAAGTAACCTAGAAAAATAACAACATGAACGTTTATTTCTGCGCTAGAGATTTTTGTAATGTGAAATAGATTAAACTCTAATAATAGAGAATATCATCCCACTCCAAACAAGACCATGACGAACCACCCTAGAAATTCCAGAGTCTTATTAAACAAATGTTACCTCTTCCATATGACTATCAGCTGATTACCCGGCACATGTGTCTATCGAGAGATGGCCTTTACCGCTCGACCTACAGACAACACAGCACAGATTGTCTAATGTCTAGAGCAAGTTTAAGGTCAATTGCACGATAAAGGCCGTCACTTACTCCATTATAAAGGCTAGACTGAACACAACCTTTCAAATCTGCAATGAATTAGTTCAGGTGGATTGATGATTTTATAAATGTGTCAATTAAGTTGTTATGTTTTATTATGCTAATATTATGATAGTGTAGTAGTATTTTGACTGCATTTGGGTATCCACAGGCAATGCTGTATCAATGCTGTATACCAGATGCTTATATTGGTCTAATTTTAATGGTATGAATTTAGCAACGATCGCATAAATTTAGTTAGAAATTAAAATTTGTGCTACTCTTTAATTTTGATGAAAATATAGTCCCTTACATCTACTGTTTTTGAAAGCTTGTTTTGATTAGATGTTCCTCCTTGCCAGTTTTCAAAAAATAAAACTTAGTGTGACAGTGCATTGACGCTTTTAATACATTTCTTGTGATGTGGAAATTGCGTTCATTTTGGTTTAGGTTAGATAGTTTTAAGTTTTTAAAATTACGATACAGCATGTTTTACATATGTTCATAGTGCACAAGGTGGACAGCTAACTGTTTTTTATCTGGTCTCTAAATAATACCTATTATTAGATACATACAGAAAACTAAAATATTAAAAACTTTAGTTACTGTATTAAAATTTACTTATTTTTAGAGTTTTTCACGATTTACTTAACAGGCACTCCTCAAATTTTTGAGTTGATCTGATTGCTTGAGGATTTGCTTTTGCTGTTTAAAACGTTTAAAAATGTATAGTTTATGAAGAAGATTGAGACCCTGAATGACGATCATTCAGAAGTTTCACATATTTTATAAGTGTAATTTTGTTTTTGCAATAAAACATGGTACAGAGGTACAGTTACGCCTTGAATTTAATCCTGATAAAGGATGGCTATCGTGCATCAAGCCACACCTCCAATAGTTGTGTAACTCACTCAGAACAAAGGTAGAAAAATTAAAAAAAAAAATTTAGGGCGAAGTTAATTAGGCATGTTTTACAGATTTCTAACATACTTCAGGTAAATAATACCGACTAATTAACTTTAATAATGAAAACAGCATTGCCACCAAGACTGATATTCGAATATATAATAGGTTACGTACCTACCTTGGTCCGTCTTCAGTCTTATTTTAGTCTATGGATGACTGTATTTATATAATGATGAAGACTTCCGTCGGATTTTTGACCAGCTTCTACACGATGTTTTAAAAAGGATTTGACCATGGGTCTTTGTACTTGAAACTAGTCATCCATAGACTAAAATAAGACTGAAGACGGACCAAGGTACGTAACCTATTATATTATATTCTTAATAATGAAGCAAGGCTGTTCAAGATTAAACAAATGCGTTATGCCTTTTCTAGTATAAGAGACAACTAAGTTCGTTTGCCCCAAAAGCCACTAAAACTGTGTGATCCAGAAGGTACACGACACCGCTAGTATGTCAATGTCCGGTAAAAATAAACTCACATTAGAAACCGAGATGGTGCGAGGGAGCATAAACATTCGAACGTAAAAATACTCTAGGAGCATTAAACTGGTGTAAAAGAACGCGTTCGGTGTCTTGTTCCTGAGAAATTATCAACTGAGACAGCCTAAATGATTCAGGCTTCGGCCACTATTTTTTTTATTTACTAGTGTATTCATATGTAAGTAAATAAATGAAAAGTTTGTTTATTGAAAGTAATGGTTGAACAGCTCGTCCATGTCGATCTTAAAATGAAATTTAACTTTTTTGAGGTTTATTTCTGCATATAGGCCTAGTATAGGTATTTAACACTACCTACTACCAGCTTTGACTATTGATACAATAGTTAATGCCCAATAGTCAATGTGCAATAGTCAACGTGCAATAGTCAATGTGCAATAGTCAATGTCCAATAGTCAATGCCCAATAGTCAATGTGCAATAGTCAACGTGCAATAGTCAATGTGCAATAGTCAATGTCCAATAGTCAATGCCCAATAGTCAATGTGCAATAGTCAACGTGCAATAGTCAATGTGCAATAGTCAATGTGCAATAATCAATGCTACCAGGTAACCCAAGACGAGTGTGATGGCTGGTGTGCGACTATTCTTACTATATCTGTGATTTTTCAAGCAAATTTTACGTTATCAATGTTACTTTCGTCGTCGCTTTCGGTCTGACCCTTAATCCAATAAAATTATTGATTTTAAAAATAGTACATAAAAAAATAGGAGGTTGTAGGGATATGTACTGTACTGATAAACAATGTATACATTTTTACGGCAATGTATAGTATACACATTTTTTACTTAGGAAAAGCATTTGAAATTTGTACAATTACAACTCTTCTATTATACAATGTTTTATCACAAAGAGAATAATAAACGTTGTTTAGTCTGATCAAGAACAACGTGTTTAGACGTAAATAAACAAACAGTTGGTAAACAATCTCGGCTTGAATGGAGTTTAACCCAGATAGATGCTATAGATTGACCAAGAATACTTCAACAGTAAACTGATGTAATAAACCTAGTAACATAATAGACCAAGTAGCTTCAATGTCTACGTTGATGCTACATAACAATGGCTATTCAAGTAAATTCAACTGTCTAAAATAATATGATACACGAAGGATAAGGACACTTCAAATAATAACTTTAACTGTCTAAAGTGATGTAATAAACCTAGTAACATAACTAACCATGTAACTTCAACCTGTAAAATCTAGTACTATATAACAAGTAACATAAAACTATGAATTCTTAAAGTTACCTTTGTGACATAAATAAGTGTGACATTTCACGCATATCATTTTTCCCTCATTTTAAGGCCCACAGAAACACATTCATTTGTTTCTAGCGTAAATCATGTCCTTTATTTCTTTGCCTTAGACTTAAACCAATACAATAGAGTAAAAAAGTCGAACCAATTTCAATATGGGTATAGGATAGTAAATGAAAAATTTAACAATTTATTGCAAGTTGTTATTGATTTTAATTTGTAATATGTTTATAAAGGTGGAAGATACATAAATTCTACGAAATCCAGCTATTGAGTCCGCTTAGCTGATTTTTTTGTAAAATTACTATCCCTACCTCAACAGGTTCGTTAAGTACATTTCAGACTGCAGCAATAAACAATTATGACCAGGTAGTTATGAAGGTCTAGGCAGTTTTATGTGAGGTATATCATCAAGATGGCAGTTGAGGGGAGTATAAGTGTTATGCGCGGTTGGAAGTTGGAGGTTTTATTATGGGTCGGTAACGCAGGAAGGGTCTTTGAAAAAGGAGTTGTCTACTGGAAATGAAACGTAAATCATGCTTTTCGTCACACTAAATTAACAACTTCTTTCTGAACTCTTTTTAGACACATGTAGTTTTTTAGAGAAAGGGATACTGAGTGTGGATTTAAATGCAAACTTTCATTTAGTACTTTAGCCTTCGTTAAAGCAACTAGAAATCTTCTAGTCAGTAGGTTTGCTGGGATATGGTGTTATTTTTATAATAGACCTACTCCTAATTTCCGAGGGGTGTTTTTGTAATTTTGTACAGAATATTCTCACCGAAAGTTTTAAAATTAATAAATATCTTTCACGGAGGAACACTTATTTTAAATTCAACAAAATTACAATGGTTAAGTATCCTAACATTTTAAATTTGTATTTTATATTGCTGTAAGCTGTTTTTGTTAAGTAAAAATATTAACATTTTTTACAAGATAAACCTCTAACTCGACTCAAAACAAAGAAGAAAATGTCCACAAGATTTGCGATGCCCCAGGGGAGAGCGAGGAAAATGTTTTTGTCTCGAAAATAACGGCGCAGACCCTCCTTTTAACTCTTTTTGGCTGAGGCGGCCCAAGCTGATAAAACAAACCCCGCTATGCCCACTAAGTGTCAACTTGTCTAATTGTTCGTACATTTAATATTTTACTCCCATGCTTTACTTTACTTGACATTAACAGAATGAATAAAAAATAAGCGTTAACATAGTTAATCGTTTTTGTACTGTGTGTATAAAACAAACCTCACTAACTTTCAAACTGAAATAACAATTACCTCTCACATATAATTTTAAATACTACTTTTAGAGCAATATAATTGGTTCGTCGCTCCCATAAACCTGGTTCAGCAATTTATTTAATTTTACCGTTTTTAATTAGCAAACAATTAACAATATTTACAGGCATATAATTTATAATATAATTACACGTCGACGTCGATAATATAATTATGCGTCGAGTGTATGTTTGAAATTTCGATCAAATCATGGAACACAATAGTTATTCAGCACCGGCACGAGGTTAAACGAGGTTTATATGTTTTATGTATGTTAATACTATAGTAAAAACTCACATCAATGCTAAGCGCATAGAACATAGGGAGGGACAACTTATAAGAACAATTATTAGAAAATAAATACTAAAGACCAGCCTACTGTAGTTCGAATAATATTTTTTTCAGATATGTGTCAAAGAGTGTACGTAGACTATTAAAACATCTATATCACTAGGTACTTTATAAAAAAGTTCAAATAATGAATCGTAATTTTTTGCCAAACATCTATTTTGCATTGTTTGAAAAATGTCTATAAAGATGTGTTTTTTTTTCAGGTAAACAGCAATGGACTGCTTTCATTTCTCACGGAGATTCCGATGTTCTTCAGTATCCAGTTTCCCCTTAACTACCCCGTTATCGCACCCTTGTATGCCAATGTGGACTTGAGTGGCAAAGGTATGTGTTAACACAAGGATTAAGATTGTAAAGCTAATACTGTCACAATTTGCATTAAAACATATAGAGCATGTATCAGGTACATATAACCATACATAAAACATACTCCCTTAGTTGGTTAGTCTATGATATAACCATAGAACAGGTGCCCTAAAATAGATAACTACCATTTAATCGACATCAACTCACTCAAACGAAAACAGGCTTAGAAAGAGAAGTCAACTTGCATTAGGTACTCAAAGTCAATGACAGTAATCAAGCTACCCGTTTCGAAGATTTAATGAACATGGTTCAATATATGATTTTAATATCTTATAGCCTACAGCTTTCTGAATATACACCCCAGTAGATCGAATTATAAATCAGTTTTCTTTGTTGGCAATTCCGAATCTTAGACTAGACATCTCAACAACTGTCAGTTGGGATTCTCACTATTCTCAGCTGTTGAGTTATATTGTCTACTCCCTGCTGGACTGGAGAGTGGAGACAGTGGAGACTGGACTAGGACTGGAGGGAGAATTTTTCAAAATGTACTAACGAACAAACAACAAACAACGATAGGTACCAGTTCAGTTGTGTTCTATTATATCCCAACTTCGGAAAGATGAGAAACAATTAACTCTAAATAATAATCATAAACTAACAGATACATCTACCGTCAGTGTCACTATAAATAAAGAACTCCATAACGAAGTCATAAAACAGTAAGTAATGGCCTAGTGACAGGTAATCTTAACCTGCACAACTAAACTAAACAACTCGTTATCCTGTACTTTTATACAAATTCATGGGTACAATAATCAATCAAAATACATTTACAGAATAGTTAGGACGTAGCTAGTGGTTGTTTTTAAGGTAAGACATACTAACCCTAACCCTGAACATCAAATTATAATTTCATCAGCTCATTGTGATTGGGACTCAAGGGATATTTTATCCGAACAAACCATGAGTAACAACTATTTAAGTCTAATAAAATAAAATTATATTTTTCACAACTTGGTATACCTACTATTTAATTTTACAATATTCATTTGAATTCTAGGCAACGTCTACTACAGAGAGACGCAAGATCCAGAGTTGATAAAAAGGTTTGACGAGCGAGTGAACCGCTTCTACCCCAGGTTATCTGCTCCGTTTCATGCACGGAGTGTTTTCATTGCCTCATGGATTGAGGTTGGGTACTATCCACAGGGAGTTGACAAGGTACCATATGATAAGTTTAAGATTTTATCAAATTAATTTTAATTTTAAGGACCAACAAAATGCTATAGCCTACTAAGCTACCGGTACTGTATGTTTATCATTCTACTTTTGAAGAGATGCTATCTTTGTTACTGACTAAGATCTAGGCCTACTGGGTCTATCTCCAAGAACATTATTTAGAAGCACCTTGTATTAACAGCAACCTAACCACAATTTCAATCCGTTTTGTAACTTTTAACAACTTAACCCTGTGTCCAGGTAAACACGTTCCAAGCCGTGGTGGGCAGTGATGGAACCGAATCGTTTGTGGAGTTACTGTACCGTCAAGGAGGTATACAGTGGGTCCAGGGGCAAGGCCAGAGCTCCAGACTACCTGAGGCTAGAGCACAGGCTGGCTTTGTGGCCGAGGATGGACGACTGTATACGCTACGAGGCAGTGGAACAGACCAGATCCAGAATCTAGACAGGTTAGTCAATTATTTTAATGAAGTTTAGGAAAAAAATGTTAATTGATAAATTATCTGAACAACATTTGCTGGTGAGTAGGCCTATAGCATACCTTTGTATGAATGATGGTGGGCTACTAAGTGCCCCTTTTATCCTGACATGGGATGTTTGTCTGCAAGCTCCGGAAGACCTGTTGTCTCATTCTTATGACAGGTGGCTATGAAATACGACATGATAGATGGAAATAAAGTGCCCAATGCTATGTTAACTGATGACAGATTTTGATTAGATATGCCAATCATAAGGTAATAGTTTTCCGTATTATTGTGTCTAACGTTGGCAACATTCCAGATGGAGTAACACAGATGAACCGGGGTCTTGGTTGTTCCGGGTCGGAGACACAGGACCTGGGAATGTAGAACCACCTCAGGTGTCTTTTGGTGGAGATGGTAAGTGAGCTAGGCAATATATTTTACTCAAAAGCTTAAATAAAAAAAAAACAGATGCAAAAAACTATTTTAGTAGAAATTCATTTAGTTCTGTACAGTTTTATTGTGACACCTTACTTTTGTCTATCATGAGAAATAGTTGATTTATTGTTTAGGCAAATACCACATTGATTTTCAAGACTATGGCTTAATGTTGGATACCACCTCTAATGTCATTAGTACTATCAGTAGTGGTAATGAGTGATACTTCTCCTTTAACTAAGAGTAACTGAGACTAAGATGTTAGGGGTAGTGGAGAGTTTACAGGTTGGTTTAAATTTTTTTCTCGATGACAATGTTTTTCACCGTTTGCAGACAACCTAGTGGAGGAAGCCAGCTGCCAGGTGGCCGCAGCAATGTGTCACAGCCGCGCCTCTTGTGTGGACTCTAACGACAACTTCTGCTGTGTCTGCCAATCTGGTTACTACGGCAACGGACTCGCGTGTCTTCAGGATCGTAAGTGACTACATAACTGCATTACGTTTGAATTGAATTATATACTTTTTGAGGAGTAAAAAATGGGATTTAAAATTAAAGGACAATGATTCTGTTAGGATCAAGAAGTGTATCATTAACTACAGCTTGATACAGATACACACCTCTTCAATCTAAAGTTAGCTTTTTCTATCCCAAACAGATACCCTTTTATTTGTCATAGGGCTATCTAAAAAAAATCAATCATTAGATAGTAACAAGACTAAGGTTTAAACTGTTACCTTACAAAAATTGTAAATATGCCGATGGGGTTAAAAAAATAAACTAAGTACGGTAAATAAAAAACCTATTCATAAATGTCAAGCAAGATACATTACTGTTACCTATTTGAGCTACAATTTACATTCACAAAATAACTATTCAGTTTTGGTTTTGTTTTGATTAATCTCTACCACAGTTTATGTTAGAGCCGTAGACTTTTAATTTCCGTCCAAAGTACATTTAAGAAACAATTTTATTGTTGAACAATATCATTAACCAATAATAATACCCCGTTTTGATGACTGATGTATGGTTTAGTCTACCCATAAAAATTATTATAATGTACAGTGATGGCTTAATCTTCTGTCTCGGTCTTGATGAACAGATGCAAAATCGGTAATATACAGCGCTGGGAGAGGATACATGAACTAATATATAAGGAAACCTTGTTAGCTTGCGTCTGGAAACTGAAAGAAGATGTGAGAGGAAATTTTTAATCTGATTTGGAAAACCTAATGTGGTCACATCACAAACAAAACTAATAAATAGGATTTCAAAGAATAAATCACCTCAAATTCACCACTATGGTTGGTCAAATGTTATTTCAGAGATCCCTCTGCGAGTGAACGGCAAGATGACGCTGAGTCTCAACTCCGCGGCCGGCCAGGAGGTGGACGTGCAGGCCTACGTTGTGACAGCTGACGGCAGATGCTACACTGCACTCAGTAGAGTACCTCCGGCCATTGGCACCGACGCACAGCTAGTCACGTCTACAGCAGATGTCATAGGCTGGCTGTTCGCCAAGTCCATCAATGATGCACCCAACGGATACAAACTGACAGGTAACTGATTTGTGGTTGTTGTTCTGGATGCACGATTGGGTTGAACTGAGTGGATACAGTGATCACCTAGCAATCAGTACGTTGCCAGTTCATGAAGAAATCCGTAGTATTTTGATGGCTCAAAACTGGACCTAGCTCGACTTGAAGGTTGGACTTTTAATGAGTAGTCCTGACGTAACAAACAACCAGCTTAATCTTAGTCAGTAGTTAAAGTTGTCCATATTAAAGCTTAACACAATTTTTAGATATTTATAATGAAAACTGTCTGTCTAGAAGTCACAATGCTTACCATCTTAACTGAGCTGCTTTATTCTGTATGATGAAACCTGTCTCCTGAGTCTTCAGCTACCTGGGGACTGGCCAATGGCTTAGGGCTATGGTCAGTCCCAAGTATACTAAGGGTCAAGAGACAGGTTCCAATTCTCGGCTGGTTACAGGAGGTATTTTCAACCACACGGCAGTCTTGACCTTCGCTAACGGCCAGTACAGAGCCACTGTAGAGCAACGGTTCCTCGGTTTGGACGTGTTTGACCAACTGAGAATGGAGGGAAAGATCTTCGGAACAGTTCCGTCCGTTCCTCATGGCTACAAACTGTCTCTCCCGGACTCCCAAACACAGTTCCGGAAAGTTTCTGCAGGTAAGAGCAAAATATTTTTCGTTGGTGTTACTTATACCAGAGAAAACTATCTTTTATAGAATCCATTAGCGTCAGACTTTGATCCTATTGTCGTGTTTCATACACACTTGCACATAATTATAGCTAAGTTATTTATAAGCAAATCGCAAAATAGGCCTGTTTTTCTTGAGTTGATGTTTACTATTAAGTATTGTACTGTATATTATCAACTGTCGCATAATTTGTGGTTTTGAATATCATCCACTATATTTTTGCCAACTTTTGATATTGTAGACTTTTTCTCAAACAAGAGGGAATTTATTAAAGATTCATGGTCTTCCGTTGATGACTGTGTCAAAGTGAACTAAACACTTCACTGATGTTTCGTGCTCAATGTAGTGTCGTCCTCAGGGTGGCTTGACTTCCTCACAGATTGAGTGACTTGACTTGATCAAATCATTGACACAGTTGTCACCAGAACCACGACAATTCCTTCAATAAGTGACTGTGGGAAGCCCGAGCCTATCCAGGAAGTATTGATTTGTAAATGTCAGGTTTTACCAAATGTTCTCAGTGATACTTTTCTACAGGCTGAGTGGCACTGCTACTATGAGAAGATAGAAGCCTTGTATTTTTAGGTAGTTTTTTGTAGCTTTTACAGTGATACTTTCATAGAAATTGTCAGTGTATCATTAAGATATAAGCTACATAACATTTTTGTACTTCGGCAAAGGTTATTTTCTAGGTTTCTGTTAAATATTTGACTAGTAAAATTTTTTTATTCAAATGTTCCTGCTAATTTTGTTACTTTAGTAGGGTTTATTGTGTTTATTTTCCCCTTCTCTAACCAGTCTCGTTTGCAGGTAAGGTTACGTCCCAGTCAACATATGTCATCTACGCAGACAACTCCCAGGACCAGTTCCCAGTGTCTGTGGAACAGACTATAAGCTTTGACGAACATTGTCCGTCCGCTTATCCTGAAGGCTCACTTAGACTTAAGGCTGCCCGCAACTTCATCAGTTACGAAGAAACAGAGAACATACTCAGATTTGCCGCCACCAACAAAATATCCTCTCTGTCTGGTGAGTTTTGACAAATCGCAGCCTTTTTTAAATTTGTTTCAAACGATTGTCACAGATATTATTACTTAAACACATAACCAATAGTCAAACTCCTGACTGACCTTAAACAGAGGTGTCTCCATGACTGTTTGGTACCAACACGCTGATGCATTCCCTCACTCTAATTATATTCCATCTAAAAATCCTCTAAAGAAGGTAGGAGACCCTTTGTTACACGATACCAAAATTAGTTTTAAGTGTTTCAAAAATGTTTTTTAGCCCTAAATATTAAAAAGTGACTCGATCCGAAACACTACAAATACATTTAAAGCATCACAGGTTTATAAAAAACTTAACCACTAAAATTTAAATTTCTGCGCCAAAATCATTTTTGTTTTGTTTTCCAGACAATGACGACCCCTGTGTTGTTGGGCAAGTCAGCTGTGTCAACAACAGCCATTGTATCCCTGACACGTCTCAACGCATCTCAACATTCCGTTGTGTCTGCAACAACGGGTAAATAATGGCAAATACGTAATTTGTAAACAATATAAAATCAAGTTAACACTAATTGCAATCAATCGAGATCCCGATTAAAAATAACTCGTCCAACTTAAAACCAACTTACTCAATGCTATCTATAACAGTTCTAAGAAAATATTTTTAACGCAGAAAATATTGCCAGAATATAAGCTGTAAATAGTAAAACAATTAAATTTAGTGTTGCAAATAATTTTGACCCAACTATATTAAACCTGTACACAAGTTTATATGAGGCCAGGAATGTAGATTTTGTCATGTCAGTTTCCAGACACTATACACAGACGAGACGACGGGAGACTACGGTTGTGTCGACATCAACGAGTGTCAGTCCGGGTCTCACACATGTGATGAGAACGCTCTCTGTATCAACGAGATCGGCTCCTTCAGTTGTCAGTGTCGACCCGGATATTCTGGCAATGGATTCTCCTGCCAAGGTAATGTAGATTTGGCATACATTATAATATGACACTTACTATGTTAACACTATTTAATTTACTGTATTTAACACCTTTACCATTATTTGGTAGCCTATGAGCTTTGACACTATTGATAGACCAAGATCGCATTCTCATTTCGGTAGCATAATCTATCTATATTTTAATAGGCAAGCATGTTTCTTTAAAACCTTTTTTCTCAGCTCGTGTGCATCGCAGGGAAAATCTACGCATACTGTTGGAAAGATATTTTTCTGTAGATGTGCAGAATGCCTTTATAAATTAAAATAGGCTAACAAATAAGCACAGAAAACGAATTTGAAAACTTCAAAAAATTAACATGGACCATATGGGTTGCCATGATGGTGACGAAATAACAACAAAATGTAAACAGAAAATCAAAACAAAGGGAAGAAATTCCATTCACATGTTTTATTTACAGTGTGGGGAGAAAATAGAGAAGTCTGTACATTAATTATTTTTGGTCGAGTTTCGACCACAGGACGACCTCTAGTAATAATTAACATAAGACTCCTGACTTTACACGAGTCGATCACGGTGTGGATTAATCACGATCGCATGAAAATATAAATTAAACATATTATGCAAGTCAAAAGTAAGTTATGCAGAAGGCTAACTAAATTAAGTTAAGTCAATTAATTAAGTTAAGTTAAGTTAGTAAGGCTAGCTAAGTAAGTTATCTCGCAGGCAGACTATAGAGTCTCAGTTTCCGTGACCGACCACCGATGGGTCACCGATAACAACCAATCAGTTGAAAAATTTTGTCTGTACTTTAATTCCTGCTATACATAGATCTCCATTATTATTTGTTTTGTAAATAGAAGTGGGACAAGTTTAATGGTTTCTACACTGTGTTTAAAATGTTCAATTCTGAAGGTTGTTAGTTTGTCCCCAACCGGGTTTGATTCAATACCTAGTTGCAAACTTGTCATTGGGCCATGAATTAATGATGCTACTTAACAAAATGCTGACATAGTAATAAAACCTGAGTTTGGAATTTTTCCCTTACAAAAAACGAAACAACATAAAAATTTGCCAATGGCGTTCAACAAACTAAATTAAATCCCAAACCTATTTGACAATGATCTATTTTCCGCAGCCATACAGCAAGACTGCAGCAGTGTCAGATGCAGCCCCGGAGCCGAGTGTATAGAAGACCCAGAGACGGGACCCAGCTGTCACTGTATTCCCGGGTTTGTGGGGGACGGCTACACATGTACTCCTAATGCCGAAGGTAGCAATGTAAGCTGTTGTCTGTAGGCATGTGTAGATCAAACATCAAAACCTAATCAAGCTAGGCCTAGTTGATTAACAATGGAAACATCGGTCTGAATCAAATTTGTGATAGACTTTTGTTAATTGGACACCAGATAGTTCGACATTCGGTAATCCAATGATGTTTTCAAAGGTTTACTACGGACATTTTCCATCACGACGGTAAAAAACAATACACAACGTTTCGGGATCTGAAATCTGATCCTGTACTCAGATGAAAAAACTTAACTAACACATTACAACTAACAATGCACAAACGCCCAACCTAAGTTGAAATACACTACAGAGAGTAGCAGTCAAAAAATATTCACTGTATAGCAGTCAAGTCATGATACAATAACATGCAAATAATAACCACCATTGCATTATCTCACCATAACCAACAGTGAACTTCAATCAAAGAATCCAATGATGTTGTGAAATTAACGTCAATACTTGTACAATACAGGCTGATCGATCTAGATGATCCAACTAATGTATGATTTGCTATCTTCAATGAAATGCTAAAAATCCAATGTCAGAAGTTAAATTAAAAAGGCAGTATATGAACGACATTTTTCTAGACTTTAAAATGCCAGTTTTATAATTTGTTGATGTAGTTGGGTGAGGCTGTCCTTTTAACATAGAACCAAGTTTGTTGACATATTTATATTTATATTGACACATAACACTGTGATGTTGTTCTCGGGCAAAATATTGTTGAATCTTGTTATCTATATGAGTTTTATTTATAATCTATCTATACTATTATAAAGAAGAGGTGGTGTCTGTGTGTGTGTTTGTATGAGCTAATCTCAAAAACTACTGGTCGGATCGGGCTGAAATTTGGCATGATGATAGCTCACATTCCTGATTAACATATAGGCATATTTTTATCCCAAAAAATCCTTCGGGGCTCCGCCCCAGTGGCTCTGGAGTTTCCCATGTTAACCTTATGAGAAATGGAATTAATGAATCTTAACCGCTGTTTCAATTAAACAAGTTGGTTATGTTCTATGATGTTCAATAGCATTAAAAGTTACAAGGATTACCAACAGGGTGCAGCACTAGCACTCATGGCCCCCACAAGGGTGGGGCTGGCGCAACTCTAGTCACAGGGCCGGGGCCCTCAGGGGGCCCGGGCCTACCCATTTGTTTTTTATTTTTTTCCCCATTGAAGATCACTTTAAAGCTCATAAATTGAAGATAAAAAAATAATATTTAAATATTTTACAAAAAACAAAGTTAAATAATTTAAAATGTATTAATTCTTGATTCTAAGGAAGTTTATATTTAAATTCTATAGGTGCGTAGGTGCGTATGTACTATACAACAGCAGAACAGCCAGCTCGGGCCCCAGTGGCCGGCTCCACAAACTCCCTCTACCCCTTCCTCCCGCCAGGCGCCTAGCCACTCCTACCTCATTCCCCCCATAATAAACAAAGTTTGGTTTTATAATTGAACTGATAGTTTCAAGAATGAATCCTTATAGTTATAAGTTAAAATAAAATTTGTAAAGCATTGAAAAATTGACATGTACTATGTACCATAGCTAAGGTGACCAGACGTCCCGTTTTAGGGGGACTGGTCCGTCCCGACAAATCCTCTCGGGACGCTTATTTGTCCTGTTTTATCAACATTTGGTCCCGGTTGCACTTTTATGTATGGAATATTTCAATTAATAATTATTGCAATCTAGGTTATTTGACACAAACTTAAAAATTCTTTACTTTTGGAGTTTTAAAAATATGAAAGATTGTAGGCCTAATAATTTTGACCTAAGTTTTCTTCCCAATTTGCTCGGTATAATACTGTATACTAAAGCATGGATTGGATAGCATCGGTCATTCTCGGCATTACTCGTGCACATTTGTTTTTCTCCGTGACTACTCGGCGCAAGTTCGGCAGCTCAGGCATCCACTCCCAAAAAATGTAGTATTGTTAAAATTCTTGATGAAAATTGTCACTGAATAAAATATGATTTCATTGGTGTAAGCTGTTAAACTCAATTTACGTAAGTTTTTTCCTACTCCATATTACAAAGTACAATTATAGCAGTTAAGATAGCCAAACCCTCTTACAGGGAAATAAAAAGGACAAAATATTAATAGGCATGGAGCTTTTGTGTATTGATATAATAGTTTTAATTGCTGAATTCCTGTAATTTTAAGTCTTATAAAACTCATTGAAGAACTCTTTTCTTCCTTAAAAAAGGCTGCAAAAGTGCCATTTACCACTCACAAATTTAATACCTAGATTGCCTTAAAAACTCACTAAAATACATGACATTTTCAACATTTTCCCGGGGGGGGGGCCCCCGGACCCCCCCTCTACGCTGGGGAGTATTCCATACCCCCCCGACCCCCCGGTTGGTAGGGGGGCCCGAGCCAGATCCTGGTAACAGGGCCCACAATTAAATGTGGGGGCCATGCAGCACTATTATTTCTTTTACATTTATGACAACAGCAAAAGGTGAGTGAGCGTAGCGAACGAACTCCAACCTGGAGGCGAGTGAGCGTAGCGAACGAGCTAACCTGAAGGCAAGTGAGCGTAGCGAACGAGCTAACCTGAAGGAAAGTGAGCGCAGCGAACGAGCTCCAACCTAAAGGTGAGTGAGCGTAGCGAACGAACTTCAAAAAGAACCGAAATTTCTTAAACCATGTCCTCACTCATAACTGCTATAAGCATTTGATACTTATATGCCAACCCCGTACGAAGGACGGGTACTCTGCTAGTAAGTTGATAAAAACGTCTCAGGCTCTTTTGTGTTATTTTGAGTTCCAGACAATTGATGTAACACAACAATTTCACAGTATATTAAAATTGATATTTTGACTTAAAAAAGGAGCTTCTTCAGAAGGAACTAATATAATTGCAGTTACAAAACGAGCGGCATTCATTTTTTGAGGAAAGAGCATTATATCTTTACTCAAAAACTAATGCCGTTCAGTTACCAATTTCCTCTTTGATCACAGACGACTGCCTGATGTGTTCTCCGCATGCCTACTGCAACAGAACGTACTCAGGTACAGTCCAGTGCACCTGTCTGCCAGGCTACCAGGGTGATGGCAGGGACTGTACTGCGTCTGACGGGACTGTAGAGAAGCACTGTCTGCTGGGATTGTGTTATTGCCCCTCTGGCTACGTTGACAACGGCCAATCCTGTGTTAGGGAGAGCAGTGCTACCACAACGAGGCCGTCTGTACCCGTCTATGATGGTATAGTATTTTTAACTCTTGCGCATAGACTCTGTAAGGTGGATTGAGTATTTGGCATGTGGGATTGTTGGATGGTTATTCTTGTCACATATTTTCTATCAACGCTGGTTTTTAAATTTAAACATTAATGAGTAATTGTTTAGAATATGTTCAAACAATCATAAATCTAACGTAGTAAATGAAAACATCAAATTTCATCAAATCAAAATCTCCTTCATTCATAAATGTACAAGTGTAGTGAAGAGTCACTTTAACTCAGGTTTTTTAACATGAGCTCAAGTCAAAAGTATCCTAGTAATGAAACAAGCTATATTTTCATGGAAAGAAGTACATAAAACATTGCATGTTGCAGATTATTCCCAACATCCAGAACCTGAATGTTTCTCTTCCCAATGTTTTTGCCCCAAGGGCTACGTTTTGACTCAAGCTGTCTGCATGCCAGAGACTGGAGCCAGTCTTCAGACTCCCTATACCAAGGGTCATTCCGGATATCAATGTATGCATGTCTACATTTATTGATTGCGTTTAATGTGGATCTTTGTATCTTGTCATTTTGTTTTGTTACAATTCTTTTGTAGAAAGGTTAATAATCTTGTCTAACATTACTATTTTGTTTGTGTTGTTGTTTGTTTGTGTTTATATTATTGCAGAGACTTTTAATTTAGTTTGTGTGGGGTTTTCTTACTGCATGCAAACTTGTATTGCTGAAAAAAAAACTGGTCATTCCTTACTATCATTCCGCTTTTCTTCTCTTCATGGAGTTATTAGCTTGACTTTGAGCCATGTGACCACAGTCAACATCAGTTTGCTGGTTCATTGACACCTTCTACCAGTTCCACTTCATTTAATGTTATCTTCTTAGAACAGTAAAGTTCACATAACTTTACCTTCAATACAGTATACAGTTTGATTTCAAACCTCTTTTCTTTCACAGAATAATCCTTGTATGAAAATACTTTAAACATAACAAATTTAATCTATTTTTTTTTTTAAACCTATCTGAATTTGAAATTTTACCAGACCTAAAAGAGAATTAATAGGTTAAAAATATAGGAAATGTGTTGTCTCTTTGTTAAGTTTATTTCTTACATACATTACATATTAGTTTATATTCTAAATTTCACATTTCAGTCATTTTTATTTTTCAGTCTTCAAATGGTTCTTTTGCGTGACTCTGAATTCATTTTAGATGAAACTTCCAGCCTACAGTTTGATAACTCTGTCCACGTCACTCCACATTATTCACTGTGTTTCTGGTTCCGTATCATGTTTCCCCTCCTAACTCGTTATGCAGCAGATGAGAGTTGATGTTCATTTTCTGTTTCAGTGTCATGTAACACCATCAACAACTGTCATCCGCAGGCGCAATGTATCTACATCACGTCGGAAGGCTCGTACCAATGTCAGTGCAACGCTGGTTACGAGGGGGATGGCTATGAGTGCTCGGAAATCGGTAATTTTTTATTAAGTTAGGTTAGCTTTGAAAAATGAAAAAATAATATATTGTGTTGGTGACTACATGAAAACCCTTCTGGACAAATGGCGCATCTAAATGCAATTAAGTTCTCATCCATTTGTCGTAGTATTACAAACTAAGGGAGGAAAGGTAATCCAAGCAAACTATTTCACTCTATAAGAAGCACATTCAACGATGTTCTATGTAAACAACAAAATCACCTAGTTCATTTAGATGGGGATGTCTTCTTACGATGAAGTCAAAGGGGAGCGAGCTGGTGTAGTGGTTAGAGCGGGACTTCGGTCCGTGAGGTCCTGGGTTGAAATCCCGCCAAATCTTTATCTAAGTGATAATGTCGCAACCCCTAGGTCTAGCCTGAAGTAATGTGAAAAACAATCCCGGGCTCGTGCCTAGTGTCCTAAGACAAAAAAAACTATGAAGTCAAAGCTATTAAGTATTGCCTTACAGATTTTATGACAAATGTAGTGTATGTTCGATGCTAATTATGTTTGTTCTGTGACAGAACTGTCGTGCCGTGAGGCGGACATTTGCCACCTGTACGCCAGCTGTGAAGAGATAGAAGGGACAGACCAGGCCATCTGTGTGTGTGATGAGGGGTACCAGGGCGACGGCACCAACTGCTACAAAAGCGGTATGACTCTTCGATGGTTGAAATTAAAATACAGTTGAAGAGCGGAGACACATTGTAATAAACACTAGGCCAATCACAGTTAAAATCACAAGAAGTAAAGTCACTATATGGTCCTAACACAAAAATGTCCAAAGAGCAGCCTGTAAGAAAGGTGCTCTATTTGTTTTCAAAGATGTAAAGTTGCTTCTGCAAAAATCTCAATCATCTAGACTCTATGATAATATCGCAGTTTGCTTGATTTACATTATATCTCATGATTACCGATTAATTTGTTATTTTTAAAGAACAGCCGATCAGTATCAAAATCAGCCGATTCTCCAAGATGAGGATGTAATGTATATATTTGACTATTTTCTGAGCTAAGATTATTTAGTAATGGCAGGAAATGCTTTGTTGATTTCGTTCTCATGTTACAGACATTTGCAGTGAAGATATAGAATGTGGTGATCACGCTACGTGTGTGTGGTCAGAAGACACCCAACGGAAAGAGTGTGAATGTGATCCTGGCTACGTTCTCGACTATAAGATCTGCATCAGGCAAGGTAACAATATATTCAGAACATAAATTCATATAATACTAGCTGTACCCGCGGGCTTTGCCCCGTTTAACTTCATAAGTATTCGCATGGCTCAATCACGTCCTGGTTGAAGTTCGTTCGCTACGCTCACTCACCTTTAGGTTGGAGCTCGTTCGCTGTGCTCACTTGCCTTTAGGTTAGCTCGTTCGCTGCGCTAACTCGCCTCCAGGTTGAAATTTGTTCGCTACGCTCACTCACCTTTTGGTTGCAAATTAGCTGTTGTCATCAATTAAAAAAAATAATAGTGCTGCACCCTGTTAGTAACCCTTGTAACTTTAATGCTATTGAACATCATAGAACAGAACCAACTTGTTTAATTGAAACAGCTGTTAAGCTTCATTAATTCCTTTTAAATATGAAAGATCATAAGGTTAACATGGGAAACTCCAGAGCCACTAGGAGGAGCCCGAAAGCCCGATCAGATTAAAAACTACTTAGTTTTCCTATTTAATGCCCAAAGAATCGGCGTACCGAATTTCACCCTCCTAGGTAAATGGGAAGTGGGAGAATTAGTGATGAGTGAGTGAGTCAGTGAGGGCTTTGCCTTTTATATCTTAGATTCATAAAATTTTGGTCGGTGAAGTGAAACTGAAAATAATTTCCTATTTAAAAACCCTTCCTGAGTTAGTACTGGATCTTGAGTGAACATTCAACTCGGCACTTCAATTTTAAAGGCTTAGCTTAAAATTTAAAATTTTAAGTGAGTTTTCTTTTGTTTTCAAATCTCCAAAAGAAATTACCCATATACCCTTATTCATCTGGACCCAAATAATACAAACTTTGCTTTGTTCAGACCCTATTCATATGGATACATTAATATGAACTTTGCTTATAGAAAATAATTTTACAGCAGTTTATACAAACTGTATACCTACTCTAAGTTAACTTAGAATGTGCCGATGTAAATAACACCGTTTTTAGTATGCTATCAAGTATCATAAAATCACCATTTTGCAAATAAGCTCAATTGTGAATGAATGCTGAATTGTGAATTGTTCATGCTGTATATTGTTCATACTTTTATTTGTTAAACTAGTGGCTTGTAGGGACATAAGTCCCTAAAAAGCTCAATAATATAAAACAAATTATTCCAATATTTAAACAAACTAAGAAATATATTATCGCTGTGTCAGAATAGATATCCCTGTACGCCATATCTTTTGTGTAAAAAACAGTTTGTTGTTTGTCTTTGTTTGCCTTTGATGATGTTATTTTCAATAAATCTTTTGAATAACTACATAGCTTTTAACTCTGATAAAGGCAGCAAACATATAATTGTTTGTGAATAAATACTGATGGTTTATTAAGGTAGCTTTGGTCTTGTGGTTGATTGTGATAAAAAAGACCTCCCTGATTGGAACTTTGGAAATTGTCTTCGTCAAATAAGAAAAGGCAAATAAAGGTGTTTAATAATAAACATGTTTATAATTCTAAGTTTATACTTCTTATTGTTAAGGTTTATCAGTGTAAAGTAAAGGCATCCCATTGACCAAATTTATAACCCTAGATTTCTTCTGATCAACATAAAAAAACTACAATTAGTGAAAGTTTATGTGTTGGTATTCCTCTTAAAGGTGCGAATGACGTTACATATTCTATCAAATTAGGCCTAATCATTGGCTGATTCTTAACTCTTTTGCGAGCAACAGACAGTACCTGTTTAAAATCTCCAAGCATATTGTTTTTCCTCCCATTTGAACTTGTCATAGTACTTACTTAATTAACAAATATATATTTCCTGTACGAACCTATTCCATCTTTATTTCCAGGTTATTTTCTAAAGCCTACTTCATACAAAGTATTGATTAAACACTACAATATATCTCAAATTTAAAAGGAAGAAAGTGTATTATAAATCTAGAACATATGTTTTGAAATAAAAAACAAAGCAGAAGTGTTTCATTTAATCTTGAATCGTTAATTATTTAGCCAATGTGGTTATTTAATGTTAAACGTTAAAAATACACAAATTTGAAAAGATTAACAGTAAAATTATTTATTTCCCCATTCCATAACGTAACTAAAAAGTCTTAATTCTTACAGGTAACGTTATCCCTGGTTTTATATAGTACATTGCAGAATTGGCTGGCAAATAAGTCATCCAAATTAATGTTATCATTGCTTATACTGGCTTGATGATAAATCACGATCAGCTGTATTGAAGTAAACAAAAATCAGCAGTAAATGGCTTCTAATGCTTTTCTTATGGAGAACATTTTACGTTATATCTCGTTTTCTGGTAACTTTATGGGAATTCTGCTATTTTTCCCGAGTCCTTGGGGTCAAGACCTTTAATTTAAGACCCCTCCCACTTTTCTGCGACCTACCAGACGTCCACAATTTTCTGGTAAAATTTTGTCTTACAGAATTATATATAAGGATGAGTTTGATTACCTTAAAACATACCTAGAATAGCATTGTCTTTCTTCTCCTTAAGTATTTTCCCCCATTGACTCAGTAGAACAAGAACACCAGTATTAGCAATATTTTTAAGGCAAAAATATTTTTACACAGATTTGGATTGGTAAAAGAATTATCACTATACTTTATCACTACTACTACTGAGTGTTTACATATTGTTTTGTTCAAATTCCATTATAGAATTACAATGGTTAAAGCGATGACATTGACCAGTGTGTGTTATTGTGTAGGTTGTGCTGAATGCCACGAAGAAGCAGAATGTATTGTGAACCCTGTAACTGGACTACCTCAGTGTGTCTGCAAGTAAGTTTTACTTTCAAATATTATCAAAAAATATATTTTCAAACGGTTTTCCTACTATTTCTTTGGATTAATTTTGAAGGCAAACCCATAGTCCACAAAGACGCCATTTCTTTTTATCAAACATTTTTATCCTGATTCCCCAGTTTTTGGGGATTTTCCATTATTCTTTACATGATAAACACTCGTTTTGCCAAAAATAAGCATTGAGTTTTACGTAAACTACTAACTCTTTGTCGAACCTATTTACTGAACCTAATTTACATTTTCATTCCCCTTCTGTCCTGTCCCCCTTTGGTGATTAGTGTTATTAGTTATTAAAAATTATGTGTGTTGTTTGATATGAATAAATATAGCCTTTGGTGAGGCTATGTTTAATGTGCTTTTTGTAGCATTATTTATCGAGTTGGGATCAAAATTATTAGGCCTAATTTCAATTTGAAATAACATATAAATGGTTAAAGAGGAGTAGTAGGATGTGTATGGATTCAGGCCTCAGAATTGTATCCTTCCTGGTTTGCTTACATTTTGGCCGAGAGGTATGCTTCTTCAAATAGAATTCATACAATTTTATTATGTTTTTAATTGTGTTTAAATGTCACAAAAACTTAAACGTTCTCTAGTAAAAACTACAAAACAAAGTAGCTTACACAATGATATAATAACATTTTGTGATGCTCAAATATTGATGCGATTTAGGCTATACAATATTTTTTGCAGGACCTATTTTTATCAAGTTATGAAGAATAATTTAATTGCTGTTAATATTTATAAAAAATTGGGGGTGGGGAGGCAGCGGAGTGGGGGAAGAGCCATAGTCTGTCTCAATCCCACAGCTTGGTATCTCTCTCTCGCACCAATGCTACGAGGAGGACGCTTTCTAAGCGGCCGCCCTATATAGCCAGATTTTATGTGTTAGAGGCTTCTAAAACTTTGTGGTTTGATGCTACCCAGAAATACTGACATTTTACTTTAGGTGTTTTCCCAACACTATTTTATTTGTAATATGGGGATTACAATGGTATGATATACTATCAACTAATTATTAAGGATACATTTTTATTAAAACCTGCATAGTAAAGTAAATTTTTCCATGGCATTAAACTTGCAGTTATACTTTTACCAGTAACCTAACCTCTTAATTTGTATGAATTGGGGGACTTATAAAATATTTCTTAATTTTTATACCCTTGTTAATTATGCCCATAATTTTTATACCCTTGTTAATTATGCCCATAATTTTTATACCCTTGTTAATTATGCCCATAAGTGTAGGGTTACCAATAAAATGGTTACAAACGTAAAGATAATGTAATTTAAATAAATAAAATTATTTAAATCAAATAGAAAAAATAGGTTAAAGACATACATTAAATTCCTTTTCCGTCTTCAATATATATACTTACTTAACAATCTCAGATCCATCAATTTTCCACTCTCTGTAACCACCTTGATGTTTCCGTCCACGACTAGTTTAGTCTCGTTGTGAAAGGCTACAGTGAGCCACTTCCGGTTCCCTTCGGGTGCCAAGTAGTGTCCCTGGGAGTACCGACCTTTCTTTCCCGTCAGAACTTCCATGGTGTTGGTAGCAGCAGCTGTTACTCCATCATCTGATTTACGGACACCCAAGAAATAGTTGTTTCCCGGAAAAGAAACGTGGTCGCAAGCTACAACCTTGTATAAGACACAGTTTTCAAATTCACCCTTCGTCTCTTCAAAGTCTTCAACTCGAGACAGCTGTGGCCTTCCTTGGGATCCGGTGTATTTCCTCAAGCGAAACGTCACAGAGTTGATGATCTCTTCGCAATCTTCACATTCGTTGTATGGATCGTATCTGACACAAGCAATATGTTCGCAAGGAGGAAGATCTTTGATAACGGATCGTAAAGCATTTTGCAAGTACTCTCCCATTTGTCCTTTGTATTCTTTGGCATAAACTCCACAGCCCAAACCTGGTATTACGATTAACGCCTTTTTATTCTCCTTTTTTGCCGTTTCCTCCGCGTAAATGAAAATCGGGAGTAACCTTTTTTTCATTAGGTCATTGTAATTTTCTTGATTTATTTTGCCATCTTTAGAGATCGCTTCAAAATCAGGAGTCGTCCCTTCGAACCGTTTGCCGATCAAGAGAGGGCCCTGGGTATATAGAAGGTGGGCTGTCATTGGTGGGTCGTGTACTTTAAATGCGTTGTCGTTGATTTTCCACACCCCGTTGTCGAAAACTTGAACCTTCATCGCAATAGATATTTCACCGAGAATTTTGAACTCTGTCTCGTTCCAGTCGGAGCCGTCTCCTCGGACACTGGTGTCTGAATTGCATCTGTATTCCTTTGTTGACATCAACATTTGCAAAAACCGTCCACTCGTTTCTTCACCCAAAGAAAGTTCTTTGTTTGGTAATGAGCTTAGTTGACTTTTCAAATAATTGCCTGCTTCTTTCGTGTTGGTTTGTAAGTCGGTTTTGTACTGGAGCACCATTCGCACAGTGTCTTCACTTAAAATTATATCGTAAGATGACATCTTTTCTGACAAATTTATTACCTCCTCCACGTCCTGTAAAAGGTATGAAAATTGTTACATTCTCTCAAATGTTTATCCTAGAGGTGCAGGTAATATAAAATAGACGTATGAAACTGTATCTAATATACATAACAAGATTTGGGTGGGGCAAAATTTAAGATTTGAACACTTATCTATACTATTATATAAAAATCTAATGGTGTCTCTCTGTATGTGTATTACTAATAGGTGCAAAAACTACTGAACCAACTGGGCTAAAATTTTACAAAAATATAGTTACCATACCAAGGATTATTATAGGACTATTCACATTTCGATACTAACCGTAGGCTTTGCCCCTTTGGCTTTAAAAGTTCTGAGGTGAACATTTTAAAAGTAAATATTGATTGGTCTCCATGGCTGTGATGAGAACACTAACAATGTTTGTTTACATTTGCTTTAACATTTAAATGTAAACAAGAAGAACTGCTAAACTGCATATTTCACAATTTCAGACAGATGATACAAAGAATTTCCATAAATATGAGGTAGGTTTATTTTAATCTAACCTTTTATCATGGATTATTTATTCTAAAACTATGTCAATGACTATAGAAAAAAAAGATTTTATAGCCGTTGCTGTATCAACTCCGGCTCTGCTTTGGATTTTTTAAAGCGTCTTAAGTTAATAATCTTAAGTGAAAATAATGTTATTGATGTTTTCATGGAAACAGTATGAAAATTACAATGTATAGATGTTTTGTATGATTTTGGAGGCTACTTTAAATAAATTGAAACTGCTTCACATGTGTTAGATTAACTATAATTTGCACATCACATTGTTTTTTATATGTATATTTAGGTAAATTAAGTTTTGTGTTTTGCTAAACCTACGCTTTAATTAATAAAACTAAATTAATTTATTTTGCCACACCACTGATTATTTATTATTTGTGTTTTGCCACACCACTGATTAAAATAAACCGAGGAAAATATCATAAAACTAAGCAGTACACAGTGTTCTTTTGTTTCTAAAATCAATGAAATATCTGTTACTATGTTTTCTTAATGGTAAGTGTGAAAATGTAAAGGCAATGGACGATGGAACTGATTAAAAGAACTTGTTTGTATATTAAGTTGTTTGTTGATATTTTTGTATAGTAGAATCAGAGATGCAATGGAACATATACTGTATTTGCTATTAAATTTTTTACTCCTTGATGCTTTGATAATCATATTAGTTTTGTCTGCTGTCTTTAATTATAAATTATTTGTTTGAAATTATTTTTTATAGTACCTATAGATATAGTTTCTTTAATATTTCAAAAGACTGTATTGATAAGGCACAGCAATATTTCTAAAGTTTATAACAGCTGACTTAGTTTTGCTAATGATTTATTGTGAGTGAAAAAACCGAAGATGAAAGGATTTGTGATTTAAAATAAAGAAGAGTTTAATATAAAGATATTTAAATTTAATAATTAGTATTTTTGCAACTTCAAAATTGAAATTTAAAATGTCAATAATAAATTTAAAAATGTGTAACTAAGGGAGATGAAGGTAAATCTGGCAAATTATGTATGTCAAAGTTTTACTCGAAGATTTGGTCAGTTTTTCTCATATCAGCCTACACGAGATTTAAAATTAATCAAAACCAAAATGGTGGTATCCACTACTTACCAGATTTAAAAGACATAACTTAAACGTTTCTTCTATTAAGGCCATAAAAGTTAAATTTTGCTTCTAAAAGCGTTGGCGGATGTGTAACTATTATATGCAAGAGATAAAGATTAAAATGATTTTATTTTGTGTCCTCTTCCCGTTGCAAAGCATGGGTACAACAGCTAGTTTTAAATAAAAGAAAGATTTTTCTGCCATCCGTATACAGCAAACCCAGAATAACAATACTGTAGGAAGGTCATTTAAAGGAGCAATACAGGTGCTGTCGTAAAAATTGCCATCTTGGTTGGCTATAGAAACAATGCAACACCTTGGAATCGGTACAAATTAGTAGTGTGTACAATATAAATGTATTACATTTTGACACACTTACAATTAAGATTAAATTTTGAAATTTGCAACAGTGCTAGGAAATAAAATAGCAACTTCCCTATAGGGAAATTCGCTAAAACACTTAATACCATATTTATGGTTTGGTTTTAAAAATTAATATATGGTTGGTAGGTAGGTTTATAAATATTTTTAAAATAACTAATTAACATATTGGAGAAAAACTTGAAAAGTACTGTAACTTAAAAAATTTAGTTGGCTACAAAATCTTTTTGTCGGTCAGAGAAGATTTATCTTTAGGAAAGTTGTAGATAATTAAATTTATACTTTACTGTTTGTATTTAACTTACAAACACAAAAAAAAAAACATGAAGATGTATTACTATTATGGTTAAGTTTCACTCTGTGTTCTATACCATGATAATATTTAATAACACAAATTAATCATAAAAACTGCCAAAACAGTTTGAGTACCAATGTAAATTGTAAGTATAAATAAACTGGAAGAAACCGTGAATAATTACAAACCTTGCACTGTGTTTAAATTAATTTTTTTAAAATCAGTTTTAAAACGCAAAATCAATAACCAATCTTTAATTTCCAAAACTGCTAAAAAATGTTATTTTCTACTTAATTAAATTGTTGTGACAGTTTTAGTTCTTGTTTATCCAAAAATTAATACATAGTACAAAGTCAATGGACAATGATATTTTTAATAACCTCTAGGTAAGAGCTAATAAATGTAAAAGAATTGTTTATTTTATTTTTTAATTTTACATGTAATTTATTTACTGACCAAAATCCACTCTTATTCCCACGCTCTGATGCGCCGATGAAGGAAAGTACTGACTAAACTGAGTTGAGTTTGTGTCTGACTTTTCCTTGTTGAATCACCTGTGCCTGGACTTCCCCTAGGTCAAGGTCAAGGCAATGTAGTCCTGCCTCCTCAGTGGTACCAACTCTTAGAGTTAATTATTTGCAAGTTACAGAGAAACTATGTTAAATAGGTTATATATTATTTATTTTATATTTAGCTTAATCATATTTTCATGATACTGGATGTAGTTAGGATTTGAAAAATTTAAAGCTTATTTTGCCAGAACAGTATAGGAATTTTATTATGTGACGTCTGTGTACTAAAATTATGTCGACGAAATATTTTAGTTTTTGCCTGTGAATTTTATGAACTCGGTTTAAAAAAATAGAATTAAAAAATATTGGGATTGTTAATTAAGTTTATTATATTGTTAGGAAAAACTATTCCTGTTTGAAACTGTCAATTGACTATCTTAATTACTTAAAAAAAACCAACTGACTAAGTACTAGCCTTGTAGTTACTGAGCTTGCCATGAAATCCAAAAGTTCCCTAATTTGATACCGAATGGAATCGTTGGACCTAGGTGCCATTAGCTATTATTGAGCTATCAATATAATTATGGTAGTTTGCAAGAACAAGACCAGGGTATGCTCAATCCTTCAACAAATTTTGATGGGCTTTAAATATACATAAATATTTTAAATATTGTTTAATAAATGACATACAAGGCTTAGGTACGACGGGAAGGGAGCTGGTCTAGTGGTTAAGTGTGGGGTTTCAGATCCTGAGATCCTGGGGTCCACAATTATTGTATCGTGTGATGATAATGCCGCAACCCTCTAGGGCAAGCCTGTAATGTGTAAAAACAGAGGGCTAGAAGCTCGTGTCCTAGGATGTAAAGGTGAGACAGAGAAAAAATATTTTAAAAACTACCAAGGTACCATAGTTTTGGATTTGTTTGCAATTTATTACTGATTCGGGTTAGTCAGTTATTTTAGTAGGATGAAAAATCACATATACAGCATATTTTTGCGCTAAGAGATTGTGTGTGATCTATTTTGTTTAATACTCCTCGTGTGTGCAGGTCGGGCCTGACGGGAGATGGAGTGGACCAGTGCAGTCCGCAGCCAATCGGATGTAACATCATCAACAACTGTGCTCCCGAGGCCGAGTGTGTGTACTTTGCTCCGGACAACGGATATCGCTGTCAATGCAAACTGGTTTGTCATCTTGAATTTGACCTGTTGTAAAAGTACAGTAGATTCTTGATTAGCTGAATATACAAGACTTGCTTTGCTAGTCTTTTTTTTTATTGCATATTGAAAAGAGCATTGTATAAACACTGTTTCTCTGTGACAGTTTCAAACATTTAGTCAGTGACCTGTCTCTTGTCCAGGGCTACGAAGGCAGTGGACACGAGTGTATTCGCGTCAATACTTGTATCAACAATCCGTCCCTGTGTGATGTCAACGCTCGTTGTGTCTCTGGTACAACAGGCTTCGAGTGCCAATGTCAACCCGGCTACGTCGGCAACGGACAGACTTGCAAAGGTTACATGTTTTTAATTTCATAACTGATATCTTTTGTTATCTGCTTTCATTATCAATGAGGTAACAATCTTGAGGGTCTAGGTTGGGATTTTTGATAAGGTAGCAGGCTTGGATGGAAAGTGTCTATCATGGCGCAAAAAACACAATTATTGTAGACAAAAAGTAGACATTGTTTAATCACTGACAAAATGTTCAATCAAGGAAAGTTCTAATTTGTCAGAGAAACTGGTCTACAGTGGCAGTGAAATTAAGTACAATATTCTGTGTATTTTGCACAGTTATTTCCCTGTGCCAAGATGAATGATTTTTTTTTTAAACAAACACCACTGATATTTTATTGGTTAGGACTTCAGAAAGCCGGTCAAAAAGTATTTTTCACATTCAAGTAAGCCAACATTTTCATTTTTTATGTCAGTTTAAAAATATAAATAGTGCTGTACATCATGTTCGATTATATTCTGTAAACCTAATTTTTGAACTCGATAACTACCGGTAACCCTAATATGTGAACAATATTGATTGCAGAAGTGCGGCCAATGGAAGGCGGGTTTCTTCTGGTGAACAAGGGAATGGCAACTGTCAAAATTCCCCAGCAACCAAGCGTCACCAACCCTGGCAAACCAATACAGCTTCAGTATGATCAAGTCGCAATAGGTTAGTGTTTATGAATCCAGACATATGAAATACAACAATAAGCTGTGATTTACGTTGGCATACAGTTTTATTCAGAGAACATGTTGTTGGTTTATACATCTATTGTGGTGGATTCGGATTGTACGTTAAACCTGGTATTAAATAGTGGTGGTTCTAGGATCTTGCCAAGGGGGTGTCCCCTACTAGGAGAGGGTTTTCCAAAGTCGTTTGGTAAGTTTTAAAATCTATTTTTAAGGTCCACAACTGTGTCCAAAAACCTCTATTACATTTCAATGACGAAATGTGTGTTTAATTTTACGTTCTCAAAGTCCAAAGGGGAAGCGGTTTCGCCCCTATAGCCCCCCTTGGATCCGCCACAAGTGTTTTTTTCATCAGTTCTAAGTCTTATAAGTTTATTTTCTGTTTTTAACAGAACTGTGGTAATAAGTTCCTACAAAACTCATGCAAACATTACCACGAACTACGATGTATCCGAATAACTGTGTGTTACTATGTTTGAATTTTACAGGTATTGCAGTGGATTGTGTCGAAGGTTTGGTGTATTGGAGCGACATTAACGGACAAGTCATCAAGCATTCCTCTCTTAACGGCAAAGATATCACCAACTTTGTCACTGAAGGCAAGTCCAAAAGTTTTAACTAATAGTTTGACTGTATCAGATTGAAAAATGTGTTAAATTTACACTTGTACAGGAAAGATACACAACTAACTCACCTGAATAAAGAGTCCCGATAGTCCCCTTTCAGAAGCAAAATACCAGTTTAATGTGTACTTTCTATGTGTTCTATTGACCTCCTGGGACTCTTTTATTCAGGCGAGTTATTTGTGTATCCTTCCTTCTTCTCCTTAATTATTCCAAAGCCAAGTTGCATTTTCCCTTTAAAAAACTAAATATGAAACAGAAACTTTTAAAGGAAAGTGTAGATGGGAGGAGAGGTTCTGTTGATTTTAAGTTAATAATCATAACTGAAACCATGACATTCTAAGCACTCAAAAATCATCTTGTGTTTATCAGTCACGGCTGGAGGGTTAAAACTGTAAGATGACTTACTTAACCATAACCATCTGGTTACACTAATGTAAGCTTGTCATAGATATGTTCTGTGACTATGTTGTGCATGAAAACAATGTGACTTGTGAATTTTATGTTTTCTCATTACCTTTTAACACAAGGGTTATTTAGTAATTTGACTAATTTCATTGCAGAAATAAGTTCGCCAGAGGGGCTTGCTATTGACTGGATCAGCAGACGACTCTATTGGACTGACTCTGGCAAAGACGTCATCAAGTCAGCTGATCTCAACACAGGGGAGGTTCAAACCCTTATTTCATCCGGCCTTGTCAACCCTCGCGGTATTGCTGTGCATCCTATTTACAGGTAATGTACTCTTGGTTCATTATCAGTGTACAACCTTGAGGAAGCTGTGAAGTGATTTTCTCATGCGAACTTGTCTAAAGAATCAGCCAGTCTTAGTTGATTACAAAGTTTGTCATCACTTAAGATAGACACCCTGGTGTGTATCTGTCATTGATTCAATCTTCTAATATATAAAATTCTCGTGTCACAGTGTTTGTCTGCAAACTCCTCCGGAACGACTTCACCGATCGTTATGAAATTTGGTGTGTAAATTCTGTAGGTATGCGAATCGGACGTAAACTATTTCCCGTTTCGAAATTCTTAAAAGGGCTCCCCGCCCCAGTGGCTCTGGAGTTTCCCATGTTAACCTTATGAGAAATGGAATTAATGAATCTTAACAGCTGTTTCAATTAAACAAGTTGGTTCTGTTCTATGATGTTCAATAGCATTAAAGTTACAAGGATTACCAACAGGGTGCAGCACTATTATTTCTTTTACATTTATGACAACAGCTAATTTGCAACCAAAAGGTGAGTGAGCGTAGCGAACGAACTTCAACCTGGAGGCGAGTTAGCGTAGCGAACGAGCTAACCTGAAGGCAAGTGAGCGCAGCGAACGAGCTCCAACCTAAAGGTGAGTGAGCGTAGCGAACGAGCTCCAACCCAAAGGTGAGTGAGCGTAGCGAACGAACTTCAACCAGGACGTGATTGAGCGATGCGAACGAGATCATCTTGAAAATTAAACGTAACGGTACTTTCTTTCCATCGGTCTGTCTTAGGGGAAACCTATAACTTAGGCGATACGAAGTTCGCCGGGTCAGCTAGTATTTTATAAAATTGTTTAAGTCTTATCAAATCAGATTTAAGTTCTTATCAATTTTTAACAAAAATAATATTAGATTTTTAATATCACACATGTTTAGAGCAAAATGCATGGTCATTTGGAAACATTTTAAAACTGTACGATTTTATTAATTACAAGCTCTGTGGAAAATAGTTGAATAGTTTAATTTCTATAGTATGAAACTTTTATTCAAGATTGATTCAAAATTTAAATGTTTGGGAAGAAACAAATGACATCACCTATCGTTAAAAATCAATTAAGGGGTTTTTTCAGGATTCAATTCTTGCATGTTATGTTTGATATAAAACTGTTTTACTTATTTTTATATATATTTTTAGTGTTTTCTACATGATGTTGTTTGTGCATGTTTTTCTCTTTTATTAACTCAGACTGACTATTGTGCTTCAAGAGGACCCAAGAGTATCGTAATTTGTTGAAGTTTCATGTTATTTTCAGATAGTGTGTTTAATTCAACCATCACAAGAAATAACTTTAAATGTATTTTTCTGTTCAAGGTATAACGTGTGATATCACTAACTATGTGTGCTGACGTTCGGGTGTCCTATACTAAATTAGGTTATCCATTAGTGATTATGTCTCTTAGTGCTACTAAGTGTGACCATATGAGCCTTCAAGTGTCATTTTTGGCCATTTCAGAAAAATCTACTGGTCAGATTGGAACAGAGCGTCCCCGAAGTTAGAGTCAGCAAATCTGGACGGTTCTGGTCGTGAGACGTTGGTCACACGAGACGTCAAACTACCGAACTCTCTCGCCATTGACTGGGCAACTCACGAACTGTGCTGGACTGACGCAGGCACTAAGAAGATAGGTATGCTGCAAACTACACTAAATATAAAATAACCGTTTGGCAATATTATAAAGAAACGAAGTAAATATAAAATAACTCATTGTTGTTACAAAATATTAAAGCAGTATTACTATATGTAAATAAAAATAAATCATGTGGGATCCTGTAAGAGTGAGATTGGAGCTCTATTTGCTGAAACTAATAGAAGGTAATCTACTTAAAGTCGGGACCACAATAGTTTGCAGTTGAAGGAGGAGCCTATTTACCACGTGTATTTAATACCTACAATCTACAAATAAAGAGGGAAAATACAAAATTGGTTGGATTCAAATAGCTAACAACAACATAAAATTATTTATGTGTTGATTTCAGAGTGCCTCAACCTAGATTCTGGCATCAGAAGGACGGTCGTGGCCAACTGTAGCTATCCCTTTGGTTTAGCAATCACAGCTGATAAATATTATTGGACTGACTGGGAAACGTAAGTATTATAGTCTGTATGATGGAACCTATCTCCATACCCTCCGTCTACCCGGGGCTGGCTCAGGCCTTAAATCATCGCCAGGTAGACATAGGGCTGACAACTACATCAATTATACATTATTTAAAAGTTCCACTGCAACATTTTCTGTCACTATCAGTGAAAAAACCAAGTTAATATGGTTTTCCGGGATGTGAACGCTGACCCTGTCCTCAGATGAGAACACAAGAATAGTATACAAAACAAACGCAGCCGGAGCATGAAATAACACAGAGCAGTCATTAACGAACTGTTCAGATCATTATTTTTATTTTTATTTCACTAAAATATATATTGAACAATTTAAGTTCCTTCACCATTAAATAATTTTTGATTTAATTTTTTTTTAGATATTTTTTTATATCCAGGACGGATGCAATGGCTATTATATATTGGGTTTCATAACTTTGTCCTCGTCAATTCACTAATCATTAATCAAAACCAATCATCAATCATTAAATCATTAATGATATATGGTTGCCATAAAAAGGAGAGCTTTAGTGCTTTCAAAAGTAGTATCAAGATTTACAGAGCTTGTTTGTTACAGTCAGAAGGTAGAGAGTGCCTACACATACACCTCCGCACCGGCCGAGTCACTGATTGTCCCTCTCGGAGGAGCTGGTAAACTCTACGGCATCGCAGCCATTGCAGACTCTTGCCCTCGCATCTAGTTCCTCGCCTCGTAGTGCCTTATTTATTGTCCGTAGGTTAACTTTGTAAAGTAATGTGAGTATTTTCTTCGTTTTGTATTTTATTTCATTCCTGTTGATCACAAGACTCGAAATATATTTCTTTATTTACGGCATGTTTTTGATTGACCTCAAAATTTGTTTAGGTATTTTTTATTTTTTTTATTAGTAACTGAGTAAATATGATCTAAAAAATATCATTTGACAAAGTCAATTCATTCACCAATGTGCGAGTAAATGAAACAATTGCTAAACTTAAGAATAATTTATTGAAAAACACTTCATTAATTAAGATAACTACTGTTGAGAAGCTTTTAAAACTCAGTGAAATTGTTCTAAGGCAAATTATTTCTAATTTGAAGACAAGATATTTTTGCTAGAAGACTGGCTAGGGCTATGGTTTGAACAGCTTGGAGAGCATAGGTTTGAACTTATTAATTTTTATCTGTAGTCTGATAAAAACTACCTGAAAGACAAGATAATAAATACTTTATCATTGTTATGTGGCTGATTCCATTACAGTAGACTATCAGTAATCCGGCAGATAAAGGACCATAATACTACAGGATTAGTGAAAATGCTGGATTACTGGAATGTCATTAATAAAAATACAGTACTTAGTTTATTACCTAAAAAAATAGTTTTATTACCTAATATATTGATATAGTAGGGATGTGTCGATTCTTGATACTACCGACACTTGAACATTGGTATTGGTATCGAGAATTGACCATCAAAAGTCTATTCCAATACCAATACAAAACATGTCTGCAAAAATCACGCGGTCGGAAAACGTTATTGAGATGATGCGCATGACGACAATGACTTTTCCATGGCTGTGGGAGAAGATGATAATGTCTTAAGCGGCTGCGGTAGATGATCAGAGTTTTGTCGCTATTGTGGAAGACAATGATGAAGTTTATGTTACCGCAAAGCTCCTAAATACAGTCTACTAGACACAGTGAATTAAACTGTTACGCAATAATGTGTCTTAACTGGAATGCCCCACCACACCCGTCAAAATACCACAGACTACTGGAGTGGCGCAGTGCCGTATTATAAAGTACTGTATCCTGTTTAATGGTAACAAAAAACAGTTGAAAATGTTACTGTGGAGCTTAGTCACCACGACCATTCAAATGTCCCGTTTAGTTAGCTATCTCCAGTCCAGGAGCGCTCGCGCATGCGCAGGAGCAGGTGAGTGAAGTGACCAAAGGAAGTCCCTGTCTTGCTTCCAACGGACAATATGGGTCTCTAAATTGGTGGGAAATGGGGGAGGCGACCCCCCTTGAGGTATTGTGTCGTAGAATAGTAATAATTAATTATATGTAATTTCAGATCATGTAGTCAAATTCCCTATCTCATTTATTCCGTCATTTGTTATTCATCATTCATTCAAAATATGTTAATTCACGTTATGTCCAGTTGACTTATTTATTAATATTCCATATGTTGAACAATTAAGATATTTCTGTGTTATAAATGCTATAATTAATCAAAGTATGCCACATTACGAACATATAAACAGTTTACTCAGGAATATTAACTTTAAACTTAATATCAAAAACAAAAAGTCATTATAATTATTTTATACACCCAAATTCTTAAAAAAATGCTCCAACAAAAACAAATTCAAAATTTACAGAGAGCTAATGACCACAACTCAAAACTATATAATACCCTACCGCAGATCACCCTCAAAAAATAAATTAGCCACATAGAAGTTTGTCAATAGACTATTATCAATGCCTTATCTGAAGATTACCAGGAGGAGGTAAATACACTAAAATACATTGAAGTGTCTAAAGGGTACAGACATTTAATTAGATAAACAAATTAAAAACACAAAGATAGAAATACCCACACAAACAAAATATCAAACAATACAATATATAAATCTTTTGAGTTTTGAATGTACCTAAATAGCACATTGTGGAGATAAACATTAAAATAATGTTGTATTAACGTTCAGGACTAATAATAAACTTTATCTGTATTTAAAAACAATAAAAAATCTCCTATAAAGAACTGAAGGATCCTTCAAAAACCATTTTAAATTACTGTATTCTTTTACAACTTACTTCCAAGAGGGAATTTTTATTATAAAAATAAAATAATGTACATTTGTGTATTGATTATTTTATTAGTATTGTAACTTACTCTATGACAAATCACTAGAAAATTGGTGTAATGTGATGATTGTGAGTAAATAATATTAGATAAATACGATGGTTTTGTAAGTATAATATTTAACTATGGAGAGTGTAGAACAAACCACTAAGCAACTATTGCATATGATGATATATGATTTTTTTTTCATCCAGACTCATGAGCTAGTTTCTCTTGTTTGATATGAGTATAGACATCGTAATAGGTTGGCGGAACAATTGTGTCACAAAGTTTGCAAATGAATCCACATGTAGCGTCTTTGAAAATCATGTCAGCTCTCATTTTGCTTGGAAGTAATTCCTGTAAATCCTCTAGAGTTATTTCAAAAATTACATCTTTGCCTTTAAGGTATTTGGACTTGTTTTGTTTATGCATTTTTGAACTGATGTGCCTTTCCAGATAAAACTTGGAAGGCAAAACCACCCAAGAACATAAGGAGCACACAACATATCCTGGGAGTTTTCCAACAAAAATATACTTTACATCTTTTACAAACTCCCTATCAAGCTCATCAATTAGTTTCCTGAACTTATACAAAATACGTTCACTAACACAGTCAAAGTAAAGTTTTTCCCCTTTCACACGTCTCTGTCTTCTATTTAAATGCCCTTTACATCTCAAATGATTTTCTAAACGATGTACATTATCAGAAACTGCTAAATTGCAGAGAGTACATTTGACAAAATCAATAGCAGGACCTATTTGGATATCATGTATCTCCTCTTTGAACGATGCAGGTAGAGCCTTAAAGAAAGTTGCAAGTTTTAAATCAAAGTCTTTTTTCACTTCAGGGAAATTTGGCAACTTTTCCACATGATTTGGGTCGTTTAAGTGGACAAACAAGTTATATGTCAACTGTTTGGAGTTAGGAGAGTTGAAAATCAGGACATTGCAAATAGTGCAATAGAAATTGCTCCCATTACTGCTTGAGACGATATATTGTTTATCTGTTTTTACAACTTTCAGTGTTTTAAGAATGGAATCGTACATCTCAATATCTACCGAATAGTCATTTTCATTTTCATCTTCTTGAGACTTGTCGGTCAAATGTGTTAAAGCTTTATCCATTTTCTCTAAAATAGCTACAACGGAAACTTTCGGTTGAGTTTTAGTCAAGGTTTGTGTTTCTGTAGTGTCCGAACACTTATTATCTGTGGTAAGTGTGTTTGCGGAACTAGTGTTCATACTTCCAGCAAGATATGATTCGTACCTTTTCTTGTGATACTTGTCTTCTACATGAGCTATGATAGAAGATTTAAAAACGTTCAAATTCTTCTGAAACTGTACACCAATATTACAAAGAACACACATATATTTTGTGCTATTGCCTTTTCTTGTCCAAAATGACGCATTTGCTTTTATAAGTGCATTTCCTTCTGATATTTGATCATACAAAGAGTCAAAGTCTGCTTTACCTGCTGATTGTTTCTTATTTTTGCCACTCGAGTGAACCTCTTCACCTGAAAGCAAACAGAGGTGTGTTATCAGACATAATTGAATTCAATACTATGAAAGAAGAACATCAGTTATAATCTTACCAAAAGCTCTGAGTGAGCTATGCTTGACCAATGCTAATTAAAAAACAAAAATTTGTAAATTCCAGTGTTCAATCAAGATAGGCATTATAATTAAACAGGCAGAACAGCTTATAATTTTGTAGGCAAACACTTTGAACGTGACGGGCTATTAACAACATTTCAATAGTGGAAACCCTACTATTAGTAAAAATAAAGTATGGAACAATTAACAACAGATTTAAAAGAAAGTTTTTTAAACTTGCTGTACCACTCCGGGTGCATTAGAGATTATAATTCCCTTTTCCATTTTACAGCATTTAATAGCTGAGTTTGATACTAATTACGTATTGAAATGTTGACCTAGGATAAAACATCCCTGCCGCAGCAAATAGAATGATTGGATTTCCGATCAGAAATAGATTCTTAAGCTTGGGATTTATTCCTCATCTAAATAACATTAGGTAAGTAGGGCCTGTACTATAAAAACTTAGGTTTGCTTCTACAAGGAATGTGTCATCAGTGGCAGTTCCAAGGGGGGCTATAGGGTAGGGGCTGAAGCCCTCTCCCCATTGGACCCTGAAAATGTAAATTTAAATATACATTTTGATTTTATCCTAAAAACGAACTGTAACTGAGGTTTTTGGACACACTTGGAAACATTGCAAATGGCTTTAAAAAGTCGCCAAACGGCTTTGAAAATAGTGAATTCACAAATTCAACCCGAATCCCCTCCTGGTAAGTGGGTGTGCTTTTAAACAACCCTTGACAAGATCTTAGAACCGCCACTGTGTGTCATAGTGTGTGTTTTTTTTCAAAATATTAATAGCATGGTATGAAAAAAACTAAATTACCAAATATGAAAATATATCATAAATAAGTAAGTAAGCTAACCCCCTCTGTATCTTTTTCGGCTGGATGCCAAATTTCATATTTAAATAATATATGTTTGAACTAACTATTTTTGATAGTTCACATGTTATGGCCTTAAGAAAGGGAATGGAACTGACTAACTTAGGTAAGTTACTGTAATTAATATTGTTCAATAAACCAATAAAAAACAGCTAACGATCTCTTGCTGTAAATACTAATTTTGATTTTCAGAGAGAAAAAGGTAGCCAATTAGCAAAAAAAGCCAGAGGGAAAAACAATATAGAAACACCAATTTTATCAAGTGGGCAATTTTTGTGGTCTTTAACGTAAAAGAGGTTTGCTCCATAAGTTCTATAGTCCGTGAGGCTGGCAAAGGACTCTAAGGGATTACAGCCCTCACACACACAGAGCAGGGCCGTATTTCTAAATAGGCTAAGTAGGCTGCAGCCTAGAGCGGCAAAATTTAGGGGCGGCAGATTTAAAAAATTAAAATATTTTTTTTTACATGCAATATTATTTTCCTTACAAATTCAAGTATACATGTCATTTAAATAAAGCTTTTAGAATATTCATACATTCTTATTTTCTATTTCGACATACGTATTATTACACAATATAATATGTACAATCGCATTGCGCCAACACGCAGCGAGCGGCGATCTGGTGTAGGCAACACTGGAAGCTGGCGACTCTCAGGCGGGCTGCAGCTGGTGGATGTACGACCCAACGTACGACCAGGAGCGGCAGCCACGACGCCGACGTGACAGCCGACAGCCCCCTCCCCACCACTGACACTTACACTACCATACAGTCAGTCCGTGGTACAAGAAAGCCTTTTAAATACTGTATACACAATAAATTAGTTATCAGTTTTGTTAATCGCTCAATGAAATACTTGTATTGGACTATACACGAAGTTTTTTTGTTGTTGTAAATATTTCAACTAATAAACCAGTGATTCAAATAATTTCGTCAACTTAAATTTCACCTTGCAGAACTATCTAAATTTAATTTAACAATTTTCCAGTATTAAAAGATATTCAATAGCACAGAAATGTATACATTTCTTATATAAAAGAATGATCTCAAATGTATTTTATTTGACGTAACATTAACATTATAAATCCAAAAATTTATGATACATGTTATTTTGTATAGTATACAGGTGGAGTTGATTGGTATGATTGAGTGGAATGATTATATAGTAATAGTATTCGTAGGTTATATTTTATGTTTGCACGTGTATTTTCGATCGCCGACTACCGAGCGGTACTGTGCAGATTGCAGAACGGCAAAAATTAGTCTGTGCGCATGAATAACCAAATATTACCACGAGGTAGAGTGGGGGTAATTTTCCTATAAATATGTTTTCAGCAGTAAATATATACATATATATGGGGCGGCATGAGGACTTGTAGCCTACAGGCGGCATAAAGATAAATCCGGCCCTGACACAAAGACACACCGTACACACACACATGGGTCACTCGCCGTGGGGTAGGTAGGGCCCTGCTGGTGAGTGCGTGTGCGTTGGTGGAAGGGACGTTAATCCCTTAGAGTCCTTCGCCTACCTCACGGACAATAAGTTAGGGGGGGGGGGGGGACTTCTAAAGAATGCCCATGAGAAAAAATTGTTTTTCCCTTTTATTTTTTTTTAAGTAGCTTACCTAAGTTAAGCGAAACTAAACAATTACCAGTAGGCCCCCCTAACCTACAAAAACGTTAGGTAGCGTTATGTTTAAAGGTACTATCCCACAGAATATAAATCTAAAGTATTAAAACAAATTATCAGTTTATGATAATACTTACTTTTGGCTGCCATTTTAACCCAGTGAAGGCAGGTTAATATTATTCCATATTATTATTCTTGTGCTATTGAAAATCGGCTTGTAAACTTATATTCATCTGGAAAACATTAATTAAGTTACATCAATGTAATTAATCCTAAGGTAAAGCTATTGCACAATTCCTTAGATAACACAAGACAAGACACAATCAAATCTTAACTTATCCATTTACACTTTATGTAACTTAATCAATCCCAACTCAAATCTATATAGGCTATCTACAATTCGGCTTATACTGTAGGCCTACATCATATTTGTTTATATAACCATTGACTATTAACTTAATATATTGTACAGTAAACCTTCCATAGTTTGACTCTCGATAGTTCGACACTCCTTGTAGTTCGACACGGGTGATATTTAATTTAATTTTATTTTATTTTATTTTACATTTCAACGGACAACTCCATTTTTTTCAGTTTTGAACAATAAGAAAGAACTCAAGATACTGACGAATATGCATATAAATGTTTAACCAAAATAAATAAGCCTAAATATGGCTAAATACTAAGTATATAATGGATACTATTGTGATGTAAGCTGACTTAAACATTAATTTGCAATTTATTGTTGACTTGAGACTAATGAACAGTGAAATTGTAAAGCTTTTTAGTATTTAGGCCTTATTAATTTGGGTGATTTATATTTAGGCCTAAAACTTGTGTTATTACATTCCTGTATCTATACTTATTTAATACGCAAGCAGGTTTTTTGTGACAATTACTCCTCCAAAACAACTGAACCAATTGACATGTTTATGGTGTCATTGGAAAGAGCGTAACGTGAAGTTGTGCAGGAAACTTTCTTTTTAAGGAAATAATTAGAGAGTGAGGCCCTGGGGCCCTTTAAAGTTTTGTATTTATCCATAAGATTAACATGGGAAACAAAATTTGTTATGGAACTCCAGCTGTTGTCAGAAATTAAGAGTGAAATATTTATTGATGGTAGGCCTATCCATGGCGGTGGGGCACACGGGAGGGACTAAGGCTAACATATCTTGTAGTGTCAGCGTTCGCCGCTAGGACTGCTAGAAAAAATTTAAATTAATTTTTAATTTTTTGTTATAAAATTAACTTTGTAATTATTAAATTAAAATTACAAAATAAATTTTTAATTTTTAAAATTAAATTGTCATAACATAACCTAACCAACCAGACTTGCTGATAATATAAAAACTATATAAGATAAAAATCTAATTAATAATAACTTATAATTTTTAATTAATTATAAAATTAATTTTAAAATTTAGTATTATAAAATTAAACTGTCATAACCTAACCTAACCAACCAAACTTGCTGATATGAAAAATTTGTTGATAAAAAGTTAGTGTCACCGGCGGGTTTCGAACCCCGTACCTCCTGAACATCAATCCGAAACGCTACCAACTATGCCACGAACGCCGCTGAAATCACATCGTTTCGTTACGGTAATCGTGTCGCCTCAAGAGAAGACATTAACCACTAGAGATATGACGTCACTACACCTTTAGCCTTAGTCCCTTCCGTGTGCCCATTCCCTATCCATGGTAACAAAGAACAAACCCACAACATTTAAAAATGTAAACAAGCAGAACTAACTGTCAAATTAATTTTGATTTCACAATTCTACACAGCTGGTTCAAACATATTAAATACTGCATGATTATTAGAACAGGAACGGTAGGGATCATAAACATTAATCAAATATGTCACTCGCCCGAATCATTTTTGTCTATGCCCGAATGTTTAACATTGATTAAATGGAACTGTCAAACTATATGTTAAAGTCATTAGTATGGAATTCTTTCAACATCATTTGTTGATCGAGTTAGTTTCAATATTTTTGAACTGCTGTAATAATATTTTACAGGAAATAATTGTTAGATAAATTTATGGATATAAGTAATAATTCAGATTTTTCAATCTTTGCTGTTATTAAAATTGTGTATCCGCAGCAAACCTTCAGACTAAGCGAATTTCCATTTACCGGGCTTAATTAATACAAAGATTAATATTCCCTTAAAATTGTCATTTTTTTCCTATTTAAATAACATTAAGTTAATTTTAATATGAGGACTTAGGTTTGCTGCTACAGGGATGGTAGGTGTGTTTTTGTTGAAATGTTGATAGCTAAGTATGATTGTTAGTTATTGGATTGGTTTGCAAATCCTGTAATACTTTACAATTGCTCGAATTCGAGCAACATGTACACTAGTATTAACTTAAACTCCATTTACTCCCTATAACTTAAGTAGATAACTTACTTAGTAGTAGTAAGTAGTTCAAAATTTCAATAGTTCGACACCCCTTCAAAGTCTACAAAGTGTCGAACTATTGAGGTTCTACTGTATTGTTAAATGAAATTCCAAACTGTTAGGTAAGTTTAGGCCTAATCCACAGAGCTGACACCTCATAAATGAACATAAATTATAGACATGTTAAGTTATCTGTGTCTAGCCTGACTGTAGCGGTGTAGCCATGCTATAAGTTATTGTGTGCATTTTTGCAATGTCAAATGACAAAAAAAATGATTCAGATTCTGTTTTGTTATGATAATATTATAAGTTAACAAAAAATAAAGTACATAGGCTGATAACCTATCATAGTTTTTACAGTTACTCACCTTTGTAAAACTTCATTCAGAATATCCTCAATAAATCGGTCAATCATAATCTACGTTCTCTCGTTTATTAAAATTGAAGAAGGCAACTGAAAAACTTGTCAACGATTCCTGGCTAAGCTAAGCTACAATTTACTTGCGTATAACTCCACACTTGCTCCTGCTGAGTCCTGTTTAGCCCCTGCCCTACAAACAACAGTTCGAGTTCACTCACACACAAACTACAAACACAAACACAAACAAGCTGGTTGGTTTGGTTTGGTAAAGTACCGTAGTACGCTAGGTAGGTACCAGCTTGTCAAGTTACAAACCAGCTAGAGTCGAGGTCGAGGCTCGAAGGAAGACAACTCCAACATCAGTTCTGCCAACTGCCAGTGTAAATCGAGGATATTCCCATTAGTTATAAAAAATCCTTTAAAATAAAATTACAACATTTTACTGAAATTACTACCATGCCATTAAAACGCCAGATGTATACATTGTGTATACACTTTCAAACATTTACTTAACACAAACATACACTTCTTTATAAGAATCAAGATACAAATAAAAAATACTATATTCCTGGAAAGCTTATTAGATACAAATTTCAGTTATGACCCTATATCTGTATTGGTAGCAGTGAACAGAGCGGTTGAACCTCAAAGGTCATGTGGATGTGGTCATTGTTCGGTATGTAGTAGCAAAGATTACAAATGCTAGCATATGTAATCTTTGGTAGTAGCAAAAACGTGATTAGTCTAATATGGTAGTAGAGTAGGATGACTTCCTGTTTTGGTTAAGACTACGGCCGTCTCTTTATAGAAATGCCAAGTAACAGCTCCTATTACTTTTAACGTAACGGTTGTGATATATCGCTCATTACTTATTACCAAAGCTGCGTTGTTGACCAGCATAGCTGGATAAACTGTGTATTTAAAAAAAATATATAAATATCAATTATTTACAACAACAAAATAAAACTTGTATCTTTCAAGAAAATCAATTTGAAAGTTTCAAAAATAAAAATAAAAACTTGGCGGGTGACTACGGAGGTGATTGTGCACTCTACCATTTGTCATCAAAATACTCTCTCACGGAGTAGTATCATTGACTAGTCAATGGTAGTATGCTCCTTGAAGAAGCCTATCTCGTACAACCCTGGCAAACTTTTTTTCCGGAAGACTGCTAGCTGTCTTCACGCTAACTGTACCCGTGCCGGATAGCTATTCCTATTACCTTGGAACGAATTCATTGGTAAATGATGTGTTAAAATCTCGCTGATTATTCGAAGGTACTAACATAAATATGTTAATTCAGTATGTTTTATCATAGATAAAACATACTCCCTTAGTTTTATCTATGGCACTAATTAATCGTGTATACTCCGTTCACAACAATTTGGAAGAAATAATCTACCCCCATCGCTTGATCTTACCTTTAAAATAATAGCTCAACAGCTGAGTTTTGCTAAAATGTCAATCAGCTGTGGTTTGCAACAAAAGGTAGTAAGTTCCCATTTAAACCACCTAAATCTTGTTTACGGAGCTACGACGGCGCTGAAGGGCCACCAACTATAAAAAAAATATTTTTCTTAATCTCTGAGAAAAAACTTAGAATTCTGAGTTTAAAGTCAGAATATAACAAGTGGGCGTTCCACTCTGAGATTAAAGTCAGAATTCAACTAGTGGGCGTTCCCCTCTGAGATTAAAGTCAGAATTTAACAAGTGGGCGTTCCTCTCGGTGAAAGGAGTTATAATTCTGAGATTAAAGTCAGAATTGAATTGTGGGCGTTCATCTCTGAGATTAACGTAAGAATGCGGCCACCAATGCGGCCGTGCTACTATACTCTACTGTACTCTTCTCACGGCCACCTTTAACTCCAGCCGCGGCCTGGTAGAATTGGCAACGTTGCAAGTAGAAGAACACAGTAGAATAGACAACAGAAATGATATTTATATTATTTCTTTTGTCTAAGATAGTAGGGATGATAGCATCGATATGCTGATAATATCGTTGCAATAAGAGAGGAACGCCAACAGTTCAATTCTGACTTAAGAGTTGAATGCCCACTACTTACTATATATCAAGTAGTAATAACTTAGTAGTGGGCATTCAACTCTTAAGTCAGAATTGAACTGTTGGCGTTCCTCTCTTATTGCAACGATATTATCAGCATATCGATGCTATCATCCCTACTATCTTAGACAAAAGAAATAATATAAATATCATTTCTGTTGTCTATTCTACTGTGTTCTTCTACTTGCAACGTTGCCAATTCTACCAGGCCGCGGCTGGAGTTAAAGGTGGCCGTGAGAAGAGTACAGTAGAGTATAGTAGCACGGCCGCATTGGTGGCCGCATTCTTACGTTAATCTCAGAGATGAACGCCCACAATTCAATTCTGACTTTAATCTCAGAATTATAACTCCTTTCACCGAGAGGAACGCCCACTTGTTAAATTCTGACTTTAATCTCAGAGGGGAACGCCCACTAGTTGAATTCTGACTTTAATCTCAGAGTGGAACGCCCACTTGTTATATTCTGACTTTAAACTCAGAATTCTAAGTTTTTTCTCAGAGATTAAGAAAAATATTTTTTTTATAGTTGGTGGCCCTTCAGCGCCGTCGTAGCTCCGTAAACAAGATTTAGGTGGTTTAAATGGGAACTTACTACCTTTTGTTGCAAACCACAGCTGATTGACATTTTAGCAAAACTCAGCTGTTGAGCTATTATTTTAAAGGTAAGATCAAGCGATGGGGGTAGATTATTTCTTCCAAATTGTTGTGAACGGAGTATACACGATTAATTAGTGCCATAGATAAAACTAAGGGAGTATGTTTTATCTATGATAAAACATACTGAATTAACATATTTATGTTAGTACCTTCGAATAATCAGCGAGATTTTAACACATCATTTACCAATGAATTCGTTCCAAGGTAATAGGAATAGCTATCCGGCACGGGTACAGTTAGCGTGAAGACAGCTAGCAGTCTTCCGGAAAAAAAGTTTGCCAGGGTTGTACGAGATAGGCTTCTTCAAGGAGCATACTACCATTGACTAGTCAATGATACTACTCCGTGAGAGAGTATTTTGATGACAAATGGTAGAGTGCACAATCACCTCCGTAGTCACCCGCCAAGTTTTTATTTTTATTTTTGAAACTTTCAAATTGATTTTCTTGAAAGATACAAGTTTTATTTTGTTGTTGTAAATAATTGATATTTATATATTTTTTTTAAATACACAGTTTATCCAGCTATGCTGGTCAACAACGCAGCTTTGGTAATAAGTAATGAGCGATATATCACAACCGTTACGTTAAAAGTAATAGGAGCTGTTACTTGGCATTTCTATAAAGAGACGGCCGTAGTCTTAACCAAAACAGGAAGTCATCCTACTCTACTACCATATTAGACTAATCCATATAAGTAGTTATATTCTGACTTTTTTCCCAGAGAGGAACGCCCACAATTCAATTCTGACTTTAATCTCAGAATTCTAACTCCTTTCACAGAGAGGAATGCCCACTTGTTAAATTCTGACTTTAATCTCAGAGGGGAACGCCCACTAGTTGAATTCTGACTTTAATCTCAGAGTGGAACGCCCACATGTTATATTCTGACTTTAAACTCAGAATTCTAAGTTTTTTCTCAGAGATTAAGAAAAATATTTTTTTATAGTTGGTGGCCCTTCAGTGCCGTCATACGGAGCGGACTAATATTTTAATAGTAAAATAATTTTCCAATCAGGGGCCCATTTCATAATAAACTACAAGTTACAAGTTACAACTTGTAACTTGTAATTTCCATAAGACTTGCATTGGGCGATCAGCTGATTTACTAACTAGGTGGCGTTCGCAGAAGCATCCACAAAATTGAGCGGAGTCATCAATGGTTCATATTATATTGTTTTTGTCATACTGCAGTGAAAACAGTCGTCATTGATGCATGCGTTGCGGGTCTAAAGTAGCATTTTTACTCTTTAGGGAATAAAATTCGTTTTTAGCCTCTATGGAGTAAAACTCAGCTGTTGTCAACTCAGTTGTAAATTTCTATTGTAAACGATTGAATACGTATCGAATTATGTAACGATTCGTGCTTCATAATCATTTTAACCTACAGTCTACAGTCTCTTCCCATAGCATTTTAGCATTGTAGATACATTAATCCATTCCCACACTCAACACTGCCCACCTTTACTACTTCCTTCACCACCCCCTACGTCGTGGACCTGTTTCCGTCTCTTACCATAGCATTTTAGGATTACAGATACATTAATGTAATTGCCAAAGACAGTTCCCACACTCTGCACTGAAAGCCTTACTAATTCCTTCACCATTTCCTACGTCATACACATGTTTCCTTCCCTTCTCACAGCATTTAAGTATTAGATACATTTATCTAACTGCCCAAACGGTTCCCTCACTCTGCACTGCCAGCCTTTACTACTTCCTACGTCGTGGGGGATGTTTCCTTCCCTTCTCATAGCATTTTATGATTGAAGATACATTAATCTAACTGCCACAGACGGTTCTCAACATATGTTCATACCTGATTCCTAAGCCACTTCCTACATCGTGGACCTGTTTTCATCACTTTCCATAGCATTTTAGGAATTTAGATACGTTAATCTAATTGCCACAAACATTGCCCACACTCCGCACTGCTAGCCTTTACTACTTCTTTCACCATTTTCTATGTCGTGGGCATGCTTCCATCCCTTATCATAGCATTTCAGCATTGCAGATACATTAACCTAACTGCTACAAACGGTTTCCAGTTCCCAAACTCCACACTGCTCACCTTACCTTACTACTTCCTTCACCTCTTCTTACGTCGCAGACATTTCCCTCTCTTCCCGTAGAAATTTAAGATTGTAGATACCAAGATACCATAATCTAATCGTCATAAACAGTTCCCACACTCCGAAAAACTCGCCTTTATACCACTTCCTTCATCTCTTCCTACGTCACGGACCTGTTTACCTCCCTTCCCATAGCATTTTAGGATTGGGGATACCTTAATCTAATCGTCATAAACAGTTACCACACTCCAAAAAACTCGCCTTTACTGCTTTCTTCATCACTTCCTACGTCACGAACCTCTTTACTTCCCTTCCCTTAGCATTATTGGAATGCAAATACCTTAATCTAATAGTCATAAACAGTTTCCACAATCCGCACAGCTCGCCTTGACTACTTCCTTCACCACTTCCCACGTCGCGGACCTGTTTTCCTCCCGTCCCATAGCATTTTAGGATTGTAGATACCTTAATCTAATAGTCAAAAACAGTTTCCACACTCCGGACAGCTCGCCTTGACTATTTCCTTCATTACTTCCCACGTCGCGGACCTGTTTTCGTCCCTTCCCATAGCATTTTAGGATTGCAAATACCTTAATCTAATGGTCATAAACAGATCCCATACCCCAACAGCTCGCCTTTACTACTTCCTTCACCACTTCCCACGTCGCGGACCTGTTTCCTTCCCTTCCAATAGCATTTTAGGATTGCAGATACCTTAATCTAATTGTCATAAACAGTTCCCACTCTCCGGACAGCTCGCCTTGACTACTTCCTTCACCACTTCCTACGTCGCGGACCCGTTTTCCTCCCTTCCAATAGAATTTTAGGAATGCAGATACCTAAATCTAATCGTCATAAACAGTTTCTCCACACTCCGGACAGCTCATCTTGACTACTACCTTCACCACTTCCTACGTCGCGGACCTGTTTTCGTCCCTTCCCATAGAATTTTAGGAATGCAGATACCTTAATCTAATCGTCATAAACAGTTCCCACACTCCAGGCAGCTCGTCTTGACTACTTCCTTCACCACTTCCTACGTCACGGACCCGTTTTCCTCCCTTCCCATAGAATTTTAGGAATGCACATACCTACCTAAATCTAATCGTCTTAAACAGTTTCCACACTCTAGACTGCTCACCTTTACTACTTCCTTTGCCACTTCCTACGTCACTGACCTCAAGCTAGTGTCGTCATTTGATTATATTTATGATCCATACCACCGTTTATGTTCTAATATCTGTGGAATAATGCTATCAGCTATTATTTATCTACTGCATTCAAAAGTCAACAGCTGATCATATGTCTTTGTTTATGTGTCAAATACTGATTCCATAAGGATTACATTGAAACTTTGAGACCCAGTGGGGCGGATTCCTGAGAGACTTTTTTAACGCCGTATAGATGTTGGCACTCACCGATATGGTCTTTATCACCATGCAACATTTGAAAACGATTGATTCAGCCGTCTAGGAGGAGTTTGCGTATTACGAAATGCATAAAAGTCGATGTATAAGAGCTTCGCTCGCTCCGCTCAATAATATTAGTTTGTACTTTATTATGAAATGGGCCCCAGGTGGAGGTGACATCGACATGTTTCGTGGGGTCCCAGTTTATCGACATCCCAAAAGATCGACACTGAAATAGTCCCACTTTGTCGACAACTCAAAATGTCGACAGTGTCGGTAATATGGGATGTCTGTAAAGTGGGATGTCGGTTATGTGGGATGTCTGTTATGTGGGACGGTTGTGTAAATTTTCCCACTTTATCGACACGCAAAATGTCGACAAGCAAAACAGATCGACAAAGAGCGGGAGATTCAAATTGAAGGTGAACAGCTCTTGCTGAACAGATCGGTTGAGTATAATGAGAGTCGTTCTTTTTTTTAACTCCGAACGACTTCTATTCACGGCGCTTGCAGCTTGCAGTCTCCTTCAAATTTGTCAATGCTATCTCAACTATCTTGTGTATATAATATGTGTTCTGCCGTTTGAAGGCTTAAAATAATTTGACATTTATTTGTCGCACTTGTATTTATTAACAGTTTTTTTCGTGTAAGAAGGTAGTTAAAACTTGCTACCTAGGCCAAACTTTGCTAGAGGATGATTATGGTATCCATCAAAGTTTTTTCAATCATACATTTATTTGAAATATATAATGACATAGTAGGGGTGTACATAGTTTTTTCATTTAACTTGCTAGCTTAGTGTTAAAACAGATTAATCCAAATAACAAATTTACGTTGTTCATTGTTACACTTTGAAATATTAAATGAGTTGTAGTACATTTGTATCAGCAACTTACACCGGAAATGAGGAAATTAAAAAACTGCGTTAATTTGCCTAAACAAACTGCAGATGCTTTGATTCTTTTGTTAACCTTTCCATTGCCAATATGGCGATCCATAAAAAGCAATGACAACATAAAATTTTGCAATAATTTCTTTCCAAACTATTTTGTAGAGCTTAATAACAAATTATTTAGTATATTGAAGCATTATTATGCGCCTAATGGTTACGGAGAAAACTCAAACAGTTTTAAATTTAAAATCCCAATGATATTCTTATGGAGAATAAGTAAACTGTTGTAGTTAGCTTGTTTATGAACATCTTTTGATCAAAATTTGAAAATGCATTTATTTCATATTAAACTACCTACATGTAATAATATTTAAAAAAAACCCCTTTAAAACCCTCCCTGTTACAACATACCTAAGTACTTGTTAAACTAATGCTATATTGAAATAGGGAATAATATTGTGATATTTTAAGGAGATAGTGTAAATCCAATCAAGCAAATGGAAATTCGTCTAGTCTGCAGGTTTGCTGCGGGGGGTATTTAAAATAAATCATAGAGTTGTTATAGTGTTTACAAACACACATCAGAACCACCTGTAAACTGTAATGGCTGCTTAAGAAACTTAAACACCTTATCTAAATGCAGTAGGTATAAAGAAATAGTATATGCCTACTGTATTAGGTTACTAGCCAGGTAAGCGGTAAGGTGTTTATAGAAGGCGTAGCCGAGTACGGGATTTTCGTGCGACACAATTTATTTAGGACAGAACATAAATTAGATTTTTTTTCTGAAAATAAAATAGGCCGCTGAAATTAGCTGTTTATTTCAACAGCTGACTAAGTACACTGTAATAGTATATTACGTTACTAGTCCTGAAAATAAGTGTGTTTACCGGACGAGTGTGGTCGTTCTCGTGCGAGACGAAGTCGAGTACGGGATTACCATACGAGTCCGGTACACACATTTTGGACGAGTTACGTACGTTAGTTTACGCCATACTAATAAATCTGTACAAATCCTTATATATTCCCACCAACTAAAGGACTAAAAATCACAACTCATTACGTTTTTGTTTATAACCATTCATTGCCACCTAAATACAGTATAATCAGCTGATTGGTGTCCGGTAACACTCATTACAGTATAGTAGTACAGTACGCAATGAAACACCAATTGAATAAGCTGGCGGCAAACAGCTGTTTTCTGGACTAAATCCTTGCGTGGGAAGTTCGTCAAAATAATGTAGTGTGGCGTAAAAGTACATTACTACTTTTCCGTGTTTAGGCATGGCAAAGGGTAACTTCCCATCCTATGGATGGGATAGGAAAAGTACCTGTTTCTGTGTAGTAAGATGTAAAGAATTTTATTACACACAAGGTTAGGTGTTAAAATTAAGTTTTTAATCTTAGATCCATAACAGGCCTAGATTTTTAAACTTGCAACTCTAACCACGTTCTCCTTCCGTTGTGAAGCTCGGTTACTATATAGACATACCACGAACAAAACAACCTGCTTATAGCATCTCGTATTTTCTTAAAAATGTCAGATTATTTCTTTGCTAAATAAAAAGAAATAAACAAAGATTACCAAATTTGATTAAGTAAAATCCAAGAACAAGAAAACTAAAAAAGTTTTGTTATTATCCTTAAGAATAACTTGGGAACTTCTTATACATCCTCAACCGGTAGGCATGCAACAATAAACTAAATTATTTCTTTTTTAGCGAATTTCCCATATAGGGAATAAGCTATTACCGTAGTACTCATCGTAAGACCTGGACCCGGGACCGATTTACTTTTTTGTTTTGAGGTCCCTAGAGACCAAAAACACCATCCGTTCAAATTCATATATATATATCGCGCTATTGGACACACATATAAATATAAATATTTATATTTATATTTATATATGTGTCCAATAGCGCGATAACTCGAGCAAAAATCATCCGATATTGATGAAATTTGGTACAAACGTGTAAACCCACGTTTATTCGAACGAGTTTGCGAACCAGCATGATCGGACTATGGGAACAGGGGTTTATGGGGTAAAAATAGGTTTTTCCCATTGTTGACACTAAAAACTTAAAATTTAGCAATTTCTTTCAAAACCATTATGTAGAGCTTAAAAAAACAAATAATTTAGTATATTGAAGCGTTATTATATGCCTAATGGTTACAGAGAAAACTCCAAAAATCTGTAAATTTTAAATTCCTATGTTATTCTTATGGAGAATAAGTAAACTGTTGTAGTTTGCTTGTTTATGAACATATTTTGATCAAATTTGGAAAATTCATTCATTTTATACGAAACAATTACATTTTACAACAAATACCTTTTTACCCTCCCTGTTGCAGCAAACTTAAGTATTCGTTAAACTAATGTTATTTAAATAGGGAATAAATGAGATATTTTAAAGGAGACATTTTAGTGTAAATCCAGTTAGGCAAATGGAAATTCGCTTAGTCTGCAGGTTTACTGCGGCGGGGGTATTTTACTCTAAAGTCATAAGTCATTTATTTATCTAGATTTACATAAGTTATGCATTGGTTACGTCAATTACAGAAATACATAAAATATATACTAGGTGGCGTTCGCAGATGCACCCACAAAATTTAGCGGAGTCATCAAGGGTTCATATTATATTGTTTACGCCACACTACATTATTTTGACGAACTTCCGACGCAAGTATTTAGTCCAGAAATAGCTCTTTGCCGCCAGCTTATTCAAATGGGGTTTCATTGCGTACTACTGTGCTGCAATGAGTTTTACCGGACACCAATCAGCTGATTGTACTGTATTTAGTATTTAGGTGGCAATGAGTGGTTATAAACAAAAACATAACCTCTCAATGACTAGTGATTTGTAGTCCTTTAGATGGTGTAAATATATAAGGATTTGTACAGATTTAGTAGTATGGCGTAAACTATCGTACGTCACTCGTCCAAAATGTGTGTACCGGACTCGTATGGTAATCCCGTACTCGACTTCGTCTCGCACGGGAACGACCACACTCGTTCGGTAAACACTTATTTTCAGGACTAGTAACGTAATATACTATTTTGTCATACTGCAGTAAAACAGTCGCCATTGATGCATGCGTTGCGGGTCTAAAAGTAGCATTTTTACTCTTTAATGAATAAAATTCGTTCGTCATCGTCGCTTTTTCAACTCAGTTGTAAATTTCTATTGTAAACTATTGAATACGCGTATCGAAATATGGTACGATTCGTGCTTCATAATCATTTTAACCAGTCTCATCCCATAGCATTTTAACATTGCAGATACATTCATCCATTCCCACACTCAACACTCCGCACTGCCCACCTTTACTACTTCCTTTACTACCTTTACCTTTACTACCTTTACCTTTACTACCTTTACTAACACCCCCTACGTCGTGGACCTGTTTCCCTCTCTTCCCATAGCATTTTAGGATTGCAGATACATTAATGTAATTGCCAAAGACAGTTCCCACACTCTGCACTGCTAGCCTTACTACTTCCTTCACCATTTCCTACGTCATAGACCTGTTTCCTTCCCTTCTCATAGCATTTTAAGTATTAGATACATTTATCTAACTGCCCAAACGGTTCACTCAATCTGCAATGCCAGCCTTTACTACTTCCTTCACCACTTCCTACGTCACGGACCTCAAGCTAGTGTCGTCATTTGATTATATTTATGATCCATACCACCGTTTATGTTCTAATATCTGTGGCATAGCTATTTATTATCTAATGCATTCAAAAGTCAACAGCTGATCATTGTCTTTGTTTATGTGTCAAATACTGCTTCCATAAGGATTACATTGAAACTTTGAGACCCAGTGGGGCGGATTCCTGAGAGACTTTTTTAACGCCATATAGATGTTGGCACTCACCGGTATGGTCTTTATCACCATGCAAAATTTGAAAACGATTGATTTAGCCGTCTAGGAGGAGTTTGCGTATTACGAAATGCATAAAAGTCGACGTATAAGAGCTTCGCTCGCTCCGCTCAACAAAATTCCTTATCCTGCATGCCATACATAAGCTATTTGCAATTGGTTAACATTTTAAATTTTGTTTGGAGATTCACTCATTATGCCCATGTAAAAATCTTTACCTTATTCTTATTACCCTCGTATTAGTTTACGCAACGATTGCGTTAAGTTAGTCTTTACGACACGAGTAGAAAATTTAAGGCACGAGCCTTGGCGAGTGCCTTAAAAACTTCTACGAGTGTCGTAAAGACTATTAACGCGAGTTGCGTACACTACTTTACCTACGACCGTTTTTTAATTACTATCAATCTGGATTTAATTACTAACAATCACTAACGATAACTTTTTAGAGAGGTTATGTTTTCGTGTATTGTCATTGCCACTGAAAGTGATGCAACGACTTGTTGTATAATCAGCTGATTTCCTGTAATTACGTGTTTGTTAAACTTCGTTAAATATTACATTGCTAGCAGCATTCTTACCATAAATAATATTGTATCATAGGTACAATTCGGCAAATATTTCATTTATTTTTGGACTTCCACCAACTTAATTAAGAATACGCGAGTATCAACATGAACAAGTCGGATCAACAATTAAATTGGTCAACTGATCAGCTGATCAGCTGATTAGTTGACGTTCGAAGCATTACAATTTTAATTCTTTTCTCTCAATAACTGAACCTCATTGGTCCGTTACCTGTGTGGATATGAGAAAACTATGCGGATATGAAATGAAACTATGCGGATATGAAAGTAAACAGCTGTAAAGTGAAACTTTTCAATTCTAAGAACTGGACTGAAATGGCTACTTTAAAAAACGGTCGTAGGTAAACTCATTTTCGCGTATTCCAATTGTGTTGGTTCGCGGACTCATTCGTTGTAGGTTTACACGACACGTTTTTACAAATTTCATCAGGATCGTATTATTTTTGCCATGAGGCCATGAGAGATTTTTTCGCATACGCGTATTACCTATATGGAACATTCACCAAAATGTTTTTTCATCACTCCGTAACGAAAGTAACTATTTTCGATAACGGCTGACATCAATGAAAGTAATCATTTCGCAAGCTCAAATTTAGGGCGAGGGAAAATCGATCAGCTGATTTTCCCTCGCTCTAAATTTACTTTCCCTCGCTCTCAATTAGTTCTTCATTTATTCACTACGCGCGCTAGTGTTTTGTTACGGTATTTAATGATTTGAATCAGCTGTATGTATTGTTAAAAGATGTTTTATCTTTTATTTTCATGTTTAAACAAAATTTATTGAGAAATATACGTAGGTTTTCTTTTAGAAGATTTTATTTTATTTTGATGTTCAATCAAATTAATTGAGAAATAGAATAGTTGTAATATTACTGAGGTCTGCTAATCTGTGTTTGTGTATTTTTGCGTCGTGATGAAAAGTATCGTTCATAACTCGTACCGAAAGTTATTATCCGGCACTTGCTCCATTATTCCCGACCTCGGCTTTGCCTCGTACGTGAAAATAGCTCTAAGGTCAACGTCCTAAGGTTGTTTAGGCCTAAATTAATATTTCGGTTGGAAATCAATAATTAATTACGTTATTAATATATGTCTCTGTTTGAAGTAGGCCTAAAGTAAAATATCAAATAATTTTTGATTTGTTATTTATACATATTTGAAATGATTATTACAGTACAAGTATTATTTTAATAACGTGCGAAAGTTCCGCATTGACCTATACCTAGACAATTTGAATCATAAAAGTACAGTACTAGGTTGACCGCAACTGTAGCCGTTGGGAGGCTCACATCGTTGGACGATCCTTTATGATATCAATGGCATTTCCGGCATTTCCGCTCGGGTATTGTATACTGCTGGAGAGATAGACAGCAATTGAGATAAGACTTGTTTGATTTGTTTCGGCTTCTTTAATGTATGAAATGTAAAAATACACAAATTTTCAATTACCTCCACCTATTGAACTAATGTATTATTATCAATTGCATGCACCCAACGTTTTTTGTTTTAAATCTTAAGTATTTATACTCTCCACATATTTATAATTTATTTTCTAGTTTTTAATGTGTTTGGATGTTAAATCTATTAAGCATCAGATAGTTTTTTTTCAAAGAGTTGTTGATAGTGAAGACATTAATTTTCATCCAGTAAAAAACTCAATAGAACAAAACCTATTTCCTGCTTTATTTGGCTCTCACCTAAACCAAGATGAACAACAAATATTACATCTGCAAGTAAAAAATGGAGGAATTGGTTTAGTGGATCCTACCGCTCAGGGAAAAGCATTGTTCCGAGCTTCAAAGAGATGTTGTAAATTCATCATAGACTCCCTAAAAACTAAGAGGAAAATAAGAATGCAAGAACATGAAGAACATTTGATTATCACAAAAAAGGACTTGAAAGAGGAGAGAAGATTAGGAGAAGAAAACATTTTGAAATCGACTATTCAAAATTTTCCTCTAAAACAACAAAAAATTATCTTGCGAGGAGCAAATACTAAAGCGAAACACAGTGGATGGCTGTCATGCATTCCTCTGAAAAAACTTAACTTAGATCTTTCTCCACTGGAGTTCAGAGATGCTCTTGCATTAAGATATGGGAAAACTCCTATACACCTCCACTCTTCATGTGATGGCTGTGGCAAAAACTTCAATATGGAACATCCCCTTAAATGTTGCACAGGTGGTTTGATAATAAGAAGACATAATGAGGTAAGGGATACCCTTGGAAGCTTGATGGAGCTAGCATGGGGAAACTGTGTGTGTGGGGAACCAATGATCTCTGAGCAAGGATCATTTGATACTGCAGCACTAAAAGCAGACTTGGCTTGTAGGGGTGTATGGGAGGTTCAGACGGAAGCATTATTTGATGTACGTGTCGTTGACACTGATGCTCCATCGTACTTGAACCTCCCATACAAAAAAGTGTTGGAGAATGCAGAAAGAGAGAAGAGCAAATATTTAACAATAACAGAAACCAGAAATGTATCTTCACTAGTCACGTCTGTGGACGTAATGCTGGGCAAAGAGTTTCAGACCTTGCTCAGAGCAATGGCAGAACGCCTAACAGAAAAATGGAAGAAACCTTTTTGTGCGACGTTTAGGGCCAGCAGCATGTGTCTATAAGGAGGACAAGGAAGAAGTGGAGGACCCTTAGAGAGTTTGAAGATGGGGCTGGAGTACCAGTTATTTATTAATTTAAATAGCAAATGTTTTATTATTTTTCCATATCAAAATTGTGAATTATATTATTTAGTATTAAAAAAAAATTACAGATGACTTAAATTAATTGATATATTTACATTCTTTCAAAATGTAAACATGGAAAATTTGGAAGGCCATGGGGCGTAGCCCAAGGGAAATGTGAAATTAAATGATATAATATTGCATTGTCATCCATTTGGGGAGCTATGTTTCAAATTTAAAGTCTCTAGCTCATCGGGAACTTTGTTTAAAATTAATATCAAAATTTGTAGGAAAGCGACTACCGAGCTAATAAAAACAAGCCCATGCCCATGGGGCGTAGCACAAGGGAAATATGAAAATTAAATAATATTGCATTGTCATGCATTTGTGAGCTATGTTTCAAGTTTCAAGTCTCTATAGCTCATTGGGAACTTAGTATAAAATTGATTGCAAAATTTGTACCAGACAAGAAAGCGAGCTAATAAAAAACGTGTTAATATATAATTCTGAGCAATTCAGTATTAATATTAATCTGAGCAAGGTCAGTTTGTGTGATGTATTTTCCAGGGTGGCTATTTCAGTGACATCCATATCATGTTAATCAGACACAAGAACAAACACTGAAAATCTTCAAAAATATTGTTCAAAATGGTTCTTTGTGCTGGAAATATATAAACACCTTACCTACCCTATGTTAAAAAAATCTAAAATCGTATAACTCATTGAGCGAAGCTCTTATACGTTGACTCTTATGCATTTCGTAATATGCAATCTCCTTCTAGACGGCTGAAGTAATCATTTTCAAATTTTGCATGGTGATAAAGACCATATATATCGGTGAGTGCTAACATCTATATGGCGTTAAAAAAACTCTCTAAGGAATCCCCCCCACTGGCTCTAAAAATTTGTATGTAATGTTTATGGACGCAGCATTTGACATTTTTTTTTTTTTTTTTTTTTTTAACTTAATTTTATTTTACAATCTGTTCAGTACTTTGAACAATTAGTAAAAGGGATAATATAAATAAGTGTCTTGACCAAGAATCTTCCCTGTGAAAGATCTTGCAAAATTAAATAGTCATGTCATAACTAAAACTATACAAATCGGTATGGGAGTTCTAGAACTTTCACAATTTTCAGTCTGTTGGGAAAATCACTATTGTCCAGCAAATTAACGGCTATATTGTTCGGGTGGGTTTCGAGTTTTTCTTGATAGTTCTTGCTAATTCTTGTTATTTCTTCAATTACTGTAGGTATTCTGAAATCTTCATGGATTGTTCGATTCGAAACAAACCACGGAGCATCAACTATTCTTCGTAGCGCCTTTGACTGAAATCTTTGAATAATTGCTAAGTTGGATTTACTTGCCGTTCCCCAAAGCTGTATCCCGTACGTCCAAATAGGTTTGATCATAACTTTGTAAAGTGTGAGTTTATTGGTCAACGAAAGCTTAGATTTTTTGCCTAGAAGCCAGTTGAGTTTACGAACCTTCAAGTCCATTTGTTGTCTCTTACACCAAATATGTGTTTTCCAAGTTAATCGTTTATCCATATGGAATCCTAAATACTTAACGCTGTCCACTTCTGTCAACGCTATATTGTTCAAAGTAACTGGAGGGCAGTTTTCTTGTCTCAGCGTGAATGTTATATGTAAAGATTTTGTTTCATTAACTTTAGTTCTCCATTTTTTTAGCCACAGTTCGAAATCATTTAATGCAACTTGCAATTGATTTGAAGCATCTTGAGGATTTTCGTGAATGGAGAGAAATGCAGTATCATCCGCATTTGACATAAAAACAAAGACACAAGATCAGCTGTTGACTTATTAAAGGACTTAACTGAAACGGCTACTTTAAAAAAAAGGTCGTAGGTAAAAGGAATTACTGTAACTGTTATCACCGATATTAGAACAGAAACGGTATGGTTCATAAACATAAAAAATGATGTCAATAGCTTTTTAGCGAATTTCCCTATAGGGAAGTAGCTATTACCGTAGGTCTCATGGTAAGACCTAAGCCCGGGACCGATTTACTTTTTCATTTTGATGTCCCCAGAGGCCAAAAACACCATTCGTTCAAATTTTTATATATCTATATATAGAGATATATATATATATCTATATATATATATATATATATATATCTATATATATAAAAGGCAAAGCCCTCACTGACTGACTCACTCACTCACTCACTCATCACTAATTCTCCCACTTCCCATTTACCTAGGAGGCTGAAATTTGGTACACTGATTCTTTAGGCATTAAATAGGAAAACTAAGTGGTTTTTATTCTGATCGGACTCTCGGGCTCCGCCCCAGTGGCTCTGGAATTTCCCATGTTAATCTTATGAGTACTTATATTTAAATGGAATTAATGAATCTTAACAGCTGTTTCAATTAAACAAGTTGGTTCTGTTCTATGATGTTCAATAGCATTAAAGTTACAAGGATTACCAACAGGGTGCAGCACCATTATTTCTTTTACATTTATGACAACAGCTAATTTGTAACCAAAAGGTGAGTGAGCGTAGCGAACGAACTTCAACCTCAAGGCGAGTGAGCGTAGCGAACGAGCTAACCCGAAGGCAAGTGAGCGCAGCGAACGAGCTCCAACCTAAAGATGAGTGAGCGTAGCGAACGAGCTCCAACCTAAAGGTGAGTGAGCGTAGCGAACGAACTTCAACCAGGACATGATTGAGCCATGCGAACGAGATCATCTTGAAAATTAAGAAGTGAAACGGGGCAAAGCCCGCGGGTTACAGCTAGTATATATATATATATATATATATATATGTGTCCATCCGCACGATAACTTGAGTAATTTTTGTCCGATTTTGATCAAATTTGGTTTGAAGGTGTAAGGCGGGATAAACTTGAATGAGTTCGCGAACCAGCATGATCGGACTATGGGAACGGGGGTTTATGGGGAGTTTTATGGGGTAAAAATAGGGTTTTTCCCATTTTTGACCCTAAAAACACAAAATTTCACAATTTCTTTTTAAACCATTTTGTAGAGCTTAAAAAAACAAATAATTTAGTATATTGAAGCGTTATTATACGCCTTATTGTTACGGAGAAAATTAAAAAAAATTGTAATTTTAAAATTCCCATGTTATTCTTATGGAGAATAAGTCAACTGTTGTAGTTTGCTTGTTTATGAACATATTTTGATCAAATTTGGAAAATACATTCATATCTTACAAAACTACAGTATTAACATTTTACAACAAAAACACTTTTTTACCCTCCCTGTTGCAGCAAACCTAAGTACTTGTTAAACTAATTTGATTTAAATAGGGAATAAATGTGATATTTTTAAGGAGACATTTTTTTAGTAAAATCCAATCAGGCAAATGGAAATTCGCTAAGACTGCAGGTTTGCTGCGGCGGAGGTATTTTATTATAATAATAGTTGTTTATTACAAATCCAGTTATTTTATTATAATAAACCTTTTAATTGGAAGTCAACTATACTTTTTATACTAAATAAATTGTTATTAATTTAATTCCCTCATCAGTAGATTGAAATATATATAAAAATAGTCACACAATGTCCACAAAATGTCAATATCAAGCAGCTGATTCGAATCCTACCTGGTGTTTTCTAGTTATGTTTAATTTTTTTACTCCTATTATGGATACTATAATAAAAAGTGTTCCAATAGTTACATGAATAACAAAACCCGGTTCTTATAAAAAAAAGTTGACCCATAAATTGAACTAGGTATATGTTGCTTGAAATCGAGCAATCGCAAAGAAGTACATAAAGGAGTTATTTAAAAACAAATAACTTGTTTAAGAACAAATATAATTTATAAATTCCGATGAGTCTAAAAGAGTCAACTCAAAGATTACGTAACTAATGATAATACTCACAATGTAACTTACCAGTTCAACATAATCAACATTTCTTGTAAATATCTTATCATGTTTCAAAAGCTGATCTGGCTTTAGCATGGTGGAAGGAAAAAAAACATAGGTGTGCTATTCCCGTCATATTCTGATGTCACTTGGATTGCAAACAAAAGATCACCTGATTATAACTGTCAAATTAGTATATGTTAGAAGTACTATGTATACTATCAACTGCCTGCCATTTGAGGATGAAATCATATGTTATTAATTGTTATGATTTATTTTACTTTTTTGTTTACTTTTTATCAGTTTTGTTCTCAACCATGTTAATAAACCATCAATTGTTTTCATCTTTTTTATTTTGTAAAAACTAATCACTCATACTATCTATCATTAACATTATTGGTCCTAAATCGAGCCGGAACAGCAACATATCAAAACACTTGTATCTATATCACTGAAATTTTATTCATCAAAATTTATTTTATGTCTACCAAAATTTGAAAATTCATTATCATTATGGCATCACTGGAATCAAAAATAAAACTCCAAAAATCAAGATTACAACACCTGGAAAATGCTTCAGCCTTTTTCAAAAACAAAGATACATCTACTATAACTAAGGCTCAACTACAAACAAGACTTGAAGTTTTGGAAGCAGACTGGAAAAAGTTTGACAAAGATCACGAAAGGATCTGTGAGTCAAAGCCCGAATTGCTAGAAAATCTCGACTATCTAAATGAAGACCACTACAGCCGCGGAAAAGAAGCTTACCTCATCAACAAATCGGAAATGCTGGACCTCCTTGACTTAGTCTCAACGTCATCTCTCCAAAATGCAAGTATTACAGAAAGTAGTAAATCCAACTCTTTTCTCAGACCAAAATTGCCTCAAATATCTTTGCCACAGTTTGCAGGAGATTATCAATCCTGGAAACCGTTTAGCGATCTTTTCGATTCTTTAGTAATTTCTAATCCTGATTTAACTGATGTAACAAGATTACATTACCCCAAAAATAGCTTGGTAGGCGAGGCTGCTCAGTTGATATCTAGTTTTCAAATCACTGAGGAAAACTTTATTCCAGCTTGGGAAAAACTAGTAGCTAGATTTGAAAACAAACGGGTCTTGATTAACAAACATCTAGATGACATTTTCAATATCCAACCTTTAAAACAAAAATCTGCCAAAGGTCTTAATCATCTGATCTCAACTGTAAATGAGAGTTTGGGCTCACTTAAATCTCTTGGCTCTCCGATCGATCAATGGGATCACATCTTAGTATATCTGACTGTTCATCGTCTAGATCCTGATACACACGAGGCATGGGAGCTTCACCAAGGCGTATCGACAGAACCATCATCGCTGCAAGACCTACAGACCTTCATCGAGGGACGTGTACGGGCTTTGGAAAACATCGAAGCCAGGGAAGTGTCTCACTCGAATGGAATGGTGAATCAATCAAAACATCAAGGTAAACCTCAGCACAATCCTAAGATAAATGCAGCTTTGGTAGCAGAATCTAAAGAAAAAGGTATGTGTAAACTTTGTAGTCATGCTCATTACATAGTATATTGCAAAGAGTTTCTCGCTAAAACACCTGTTCAACGTAAGGACTTCTTATCAAGTAAAAGGTTATGTTTCAACTGTCTTGGTCCTCACTTGCTCAAAGAATGCCGATCTCAAAAATCATGTGTGAAATGTGGTAATCGCCACCATACATTGATTCATGACGCTGTCAGTAAACCTTTTGATACATCTAGTCAAATCAAATCCACTTATCAAACACCAAATCCACTAAATACGGAAAGAAAATCATCAAACACACCACAAGTTTCCTCAAATCACTCTCATCCCACTGTAAATCGACACACAGTTCTTTTAGCTACTGCTCAAGTTAGAGTAATCAGCCCGAAAGGTAACAACATTGTATGTAGAGCTCTAATAGACCAAGGCTCCGAAATTTCCTTTATCAGCGAGCATCTAGTGCAGACTCTTCATATTGAACGCTCCTCATCATCACTCTCTCTTATCGGTATCGGAGGAAATCAAACATCAACTACTCGTGGAGTAGTGTCCATTAACATTGGGAGTCCATCTAATGACAAATTCATCTGTCCGTTAAGAGCTCATATTCTGCCAAAACTCACTGATAAGTTACCTACTATGACACCAGGTAAATCTAACTGGCATCATATCAAGAAGCTTCAACTAGCTGATCAAGATTTCATGACCCCTGGGTCTGTAGATTTGATACTTGGAGCTGATGTTTATGGAAGTATCATTCTTCCTGGACTTATCAAGGGTCCGCCTCTATCTCCTATCGCTCAATCAACCATCTTTGGTTGGGTGTTATCTGGGCCATGTGGATTTTTCATCAATGACAATAAATCATCAATGTATCATTGCCTACTGGAGAACAAAGTAGATGATTTACTTCAGAAGTTTTGGGAACAGGAGGATTTTTCCAAAGATCCAGTTCAGGTTTTATCTCCTGAAAATCAAACGTGTGAAGAACACTTTCAATCAACGCACTCTAGGACTGAAACTGGAAGGTATGTTGTTAAACTTCCTCTAAAAGAGTCTGCTGAAAATCTAGGGAATTCTCGAACATCTGCTCTCAATGTATTGAACTCAATGAAAAAACGTTTTGTTACTGATCCTAACTATCACAAACTGTATTCTAACTTCATCTCAGAATATGAATCACTTGATCATATGTCAAAAGTAGGAAGTGATTCTGTAGTAAATACTCCAACATTTTACTTACCTCATCATGGCGTCCTTCGGGATACCAGTTCAACCACAAAACTAAGGGTGGTTTTCAATGGATCACAGCGTTCTTCTACGGGTAAATCTCTAAACGATATCCTTCATACTGGGGAAAAGTTGCAAACTAATTTATCTGATGTCTTAATTTGGTTCAGACAATTCAAGTACGTCTTCTCTGCAGACATTGAAAAAATGTATCGGCAGATTATGGTTCATCCAGATGACTGGGACTTACAAAGAATCTTATGGTACGACAATGAACAACTTTGTACATATCAGTTGAAAACCGTAACTTATGGTTTATCATGTGCTCCCTTTCTAGCATTGAGAACAATGAATCAACTTGTAATCGACCATGGGAATCAATATCCTTTAGGGGCATCTGTTCTTTCAAAAGGAAGATATGTTGATGACATATTTGGGGGTGCTGACACTATTGACGAATGTCAAGAGGTCATAACACAAGTCGATAAACTTTGCATGGAAGGATGTTTTCCATTACAAAAGTGGATAAGCAACAACCTTTCAACACTAACTTCAATATCTCCCGAACGGTATGTAAAAGAAGCTTCAATTTCAATCAAAGAATCAACAGATGTAAGAACCCTAGGATTAACTTGGAAACCAGCAAGTGACGATTTTCAGTTCCAGATTGATTTCCAAACTCCAGTTCCGATAACTAAGCGAAGTGTTCTATCTCATATTGCAAAACTATTTGATCCCTTAGGATTTATCGCTCCTGTAATAATTCAAGCTAAAATATTTTTGCAGCAACTATGGTTGATTAAGTTAAACTGGGATGATTTTCTTCCTCCCTACCTGTTGGCACACTGGAAAAATCTTGAAGCTCAACTAAAAGACTTGTCTATTATATCAATTCCAAGATTTTTAGGTCTCACCAAATCATCTTCCTGCTGTGTGGAACTTCACGGGTTTTCAGATGCATCCCAGTCTGCAATGGCTGCTGTTGTGTATATTAAAGTAAGGTCTGAGTCAGGTATTTTTGTAAACATTGTTTGTGCTAAAACCAGAGTTGCATCTCTTAAGAAAATGAGTATCCCCAGACTAGAGCTTACAGCAGCATTAATGTTGGTGCGTCTTGCAAAATATGTTAGAGAAATTCTAGATATCAAATCTGCTCCATTGTGGTTGTGGACAGATTCTCGTGTAACTCTTACTTGGATTCAGAACCACCCATCCAAGTGGAAAGACTTTGTTTGTAATCGAGTTAGCATTATACAGGAAACAGAACCATTAGCTCGTTGGAGGTATGTTCCTGGCAAAGAGAATCCAGCCGATTGCGCTTCACGTGGGTTATCTCCTAAAGCTCTCGTGGACCACAAGTTGTGGTGGTCAGGACCCTCGTGGCTCGCGGAAGATTCTGTAAATTGGCCCATGAGTTCCGACGAACTTGCAGAGGAAGCCGTGTCTGAGCAGCGCAGTCAGAAATCAACGTATTTATCCCAATCTAAATCAGAACCTGACTTACTTTCTCGCTACTCTGATCTCAATAAGCTACTTCGGATCACAGCATGGTGTCGAAGATTTATCGTCTCAAGAAAATCGACAGTATAGAACACACTCCCTATCTGACACCCAAAGAATTAAATGATTCTTTACTACTTTGGACAGGTATTGTTCAGCTAGAAGCCTTCAATGAAGATCTAAAACAACTCACTAATCAGAAACCAATCAATAAGTTGAGTAAACTCCGCAATTTCACTCCGTTTCTTGATCAAAATAAACTTATCAGAGTTGGAGGTAGACTCAACCAATCCACTCTTGAGTATGACTCAAAACACCCACTTCTCCTCCCAAAAGATTCTAATCTTTCAAAATTAATAATATCTGATTCCCACCTTCGTACACTACATGGTAGTACAAGCATTACATTATCAACCATTAGACAACGTTTTTGGATTCTCGGTGGTCGCCCAGCTATTAAGAAAGAACTACTACGGTGTGTCACTTGTGCTCGATACAGAGCTGAACGAGCTCAGCAACTTATGGGACAGCTTCCTACATCTCGAGTCACCCCTTCACGACCATTTCTCCACTCTGGTGTGGACTACGCAGGTCCATTCGTTATCAAGACTTGGCGAGGTAAAGCAGCAAAAACATACAAGGGATATATTGTAGTATTCATCTGCTCGTCAACATCTGCACTCCACCTCGAATTAGTCACCGATTACTCTGCAGAAGCATTCATTGCAGCATATAGGAGATTCACAGCTCGCCGTGGAATTTCTTCCACTCTGTCCAGTGATTGTGGTACTACATTTATCGGTGCTGATGCAGAACTAAAACGTCTATTCACGGCTTCAACAACGACAAGTACCAAACTAAGAGATCTTCTAACTAAAGATGGAACATTGTGGAAATTTCACCCTCCATCTGCTCCTCACTTCGGTGGTCACTGGGAAGCAGGAGTTAAGTCAGTGAAATATCACCTAAAACGAATTGTTGGTAATACTCAACTAACATACGAAGAATTCACTACCATTCTCACACAAATCGAAGCGGTTTTGAATTCGAGACCTCTCTGCAAATTGACTGATGATCCTGATGACCTATCTACATTGACTCCTGCACATTTTCTTGTTGGTTCATCACTATCTACAATACCAGAACCAGACCTCAAGGAAGTACCAACAAATAGACTTTCAAGATGGCAGTTGTTGCAGCAAATGTTACAAAGTTTCTGGAAAAGATGGTCAAGGGAATATCTTCAGCAACTGCAGACAATTTATAAATGGAGATTTCCAAACACACAACTTAAAGTAGGATCAGTAGTCCTTATTATTGACGAACAATATCCTCCATCAAAATGGCCTTTAGCAAAGGTCATAGAAGTTCATCCTGGGCTTGACAATCTCATTCGCGTGGTAACACTGAAGACAGCTACTGGAATACTCAAAAGACCAATAGCAAAATTGTGCTCTCTTCCTGTCACAGAATAAAATTGCCCAGTTCCCTGTTGCAATTTGGGGGGGAGTATGTTAGAAGTACTATGTATACTATCAACTGCCTGCCATTTGAGGATGAAATCATATGTTATTAATTGTTATGATTTATTTTACTTTTAGCGAATTTCCCTATAGGGAAGTAGCTATTACCGTAGGTCTCATGGTAAGACTTAGGCCCGGGACCGATTTACTTTTTCATTTTAATGTCCCCAGAGGCCAAAAACACCATTCGTTCAAATTTTTATATATGTATATATATATATATATATATATAGATTTATATATATATATATGTGTCCGTGAACACGATAACTTGAGTAATTTTTATCCGATTTTGATGAAATTTGGTTTGAAGGTGTAAGACGGGATAAACTTGAATGAGTTCGCGATCCAGCATGATCGGACCATGGGAACAGGGTTTTATGGGGGGTTTTATGGGGTAAAAATTGGTTTTTCTCACTTTTTACCCTCAAAACACAAAATTCCCCAATTTTTCTCTAAACCTTCTTAAAGAGCTTAAAAAAACAAACAATTCAGTATATCAAAGTGTTTTTGTACGGTTATTGGTTACGGAGAAAACTAAAAAAATGGTAAATTTAAAATTCCCATGTTATTCTTAAGGAGAATATTGTAAAATGTTGTAGTTTGCTTGTTTATGGATATATTTTGATCAAACTTGGCAAATTTATTTATTTTATAGTAAGCTATCAATATTTTACTAAAACCACACTACTTTATTAGTTTCCTTGTAGCAGCAAACCTAGGTACTCGTTAAACCTAATGTTATTTAAATAGATCAATTGAAAATCAATTCGGCTAAATGGAAATTCGCTTAGACGGCAGGTTTGCTGCGGCGGGGGTATTTTGTTTACTTTTTATCAGTTTTGTTCTCAACCATGTTAATAAACCATCAATTGTTTTCATCTTTTTTATTTTGTAAAAACTAATCACTCATACTATCTATCATTAACAGTATATGTATTTGTTTTGATTTGGTTGTTATTGTTTTTATAATGTGTGTTTTTATAAAAAAACATTAACAATCAAATCAAAACAATTACATACTAATTTGACAGTTACAATCAGGTGATCTTTTGTTTGCAATCCAAGTGACGTCAGAATATGACGGGAATAGCACACCTATGTTTTTTCCTTCCACCATAGGCTTTTAGTGTGTTGTAGAAATGTTTCCCACTTATAGCCACAATAGGTTGTCCATGTTGGTCTTTGTCAATGATAATGTAGTTTGCGTGGTATCACCCATTGTCGCCAGTACGTTTACAAACTTCAGTCTTTATTTTAATAGCACTAAATAACCATTAACTACCTGATTTTCTGCATAACCTCTCTGTCACAATTTTATAATTAACATATGTTCTTCTTCTCACTTTAAATTTCTGACAACAGCTGGAGTTTCATAACAATATTTGTTTCCCATGTTAATCTTATGGAGAAATACAAAACTTTAAAGGGCCCCAGGTCCTCACTCTCTAATTATTTCCCTAAAAAGAAAGTTTCTTGCACAACTTCACGCTATGCTCTTTCCAATGACCCCAAAAACATGTCAATCGGTTCAGTAATTTCGGAGAAGTAATTGTCACAAAAACCTGCTTGCGTACCTATTTAATAAGTATAGATACAAAATTAGGTACATCAATCTCCTTAAAACCAAATCACAAATCCTTCAATCACTCAAAAGTCACAATAAATCATTAATAAAAACACAAACATAAGCTGTTATAAACTTTAGAATATTGCTATGTCTTTTTAATAGTGTGTAATCAAAATATATAAAAAAAAAAAAACATTTCATTTCATATAATTTTATTCATTTCAGTACATCAATACAGGAATAGCGATCTATACTACCTATATAAAGTTGGAAATGATTAATTTACCAAGTATCGAAATATAAGAAGGTTTCTACTGACTTATACAATCCCCGCCCATAGAACAGGCACCCTGCTAGTTAAATATCAAGATATCTCTTTTTACCCAAGACAAGGTCAGTTAGTGAAAGTAATCATTTTAACAAAGATAATAATAGTTATTTGTGCAACTAGTGAGCAAAGTGATAAATTGACTCACTCGAGAGAAATACTTACTCACGAGCCGTAGGCGAGTGAGGAATGGTTTCTCGAGTGAGGCAATTGCACTTTGCACTCGAGCTGCACATTATATTTTTCCTACAGTTACCATAAAACAAATAAATTGGTAAAGAAACGTAACATATTTTTACACAGAAGTGAACTTTTAATATGACATTTAATGATACAACAGTAAAACAGCTGACCAGCTGATTTACAGCCAGTGCTGCCAACGTATTTCGCGCACATACGACCTTGTCTGCATGTTACGCGCTCACTATTTTGTGCCTTCACGTTGCAAATCTGGAGTGAGACAATGTTAACATTGTCTCACTGATGAGCGAATTGGCCACTTTGCTTTCTCAAATCAGTGAGAGAACATGTACATTGTTAGGTAACTGTAGGAAAACAGTATTTTTTTACCAGGCAGAAGTACAAACAAATATTAAAAATGTAAGAGAACATCTTCATAAAAACAATAAAATTATCTTAATTTAATAATCTAAATGAGAAAAAAATTTAAATACTGATGTTCAAAATAAATGTTAAACTAATCAACATAATGGATCTAAACTGATTTGTCTCCACTTCTTCAGCCTCCTCTCCCCCAACCTCCATGCCTCCATCGCGATCCACCCTGTCATCAGGCCTGGATATAACAGAACAAAAATTAATATTAAAAACAGTATTCTGAACAGAACAAGAGTCTTTTTATGCATACTTCTATCATTATTTAATGTACTCAGTGGCGTACTGAGGGGGGGGGGAGGTTTGCACCAGACCCCACACCAACATAGGCCTCCAAATCAGGGCCGTATTCCCCTAACGGTGGACACTGCGATTGCCAAGGGCTTCGGCCTGGGAAGGGGACTCACTTGGGGCCTCAAAAGAATCCTTTTTCTCTTGGAAAATTTTCCCAAAATCTGTTAGAATTAGGGGGTACAATAATCCAAGTTTGTCTTGTATTCTCATGATAGCCGAAAGCATCTGCAAAGATTGCGTGATCGAAATTTACGACTACCAGCGGGTAGTCGTAAAATATAGCCTACATTTCCTAAAAAACAAAAGCAAATTTTTGGGCACATCTCCAGTTAAAATGCTGGTTAAATACTAGTAATTCAGGAGGGTTATGCGAAATAGGCTTGGGGGCAATGGACACGGCCCTGGATTTATAAGTTTTAAATTTAAGTAAATGGCAAAACTTACCATTAGTTAGTTCTCTTCAATCTTAGTCTTTACTTCGCCCCATCCTCCATCTCCTCTTCCTCTGACACCTCTCCCCTGTATTCTCCAATGTCGGAGGATATTAATTACAACGCCCCCATTTTACTGGTAGGCTTCAGTTCTGTACAGAAATATTGCAAAAAATAGTGTTATACAAATACTTTGAGTCCAACAAATAATACAAGTCTGTACACTCCTTTCTATATTTGTAATATTCAAATAGGTACAGATAATAGGAAAATGTTTGAGCAAATCTGGGTCAAGTTAGTACAACTATTATAATTTGTAACAATAATATGGTTTAGGCAAAATAAATTGGTTTAACACGTTCGCTACCACAATTATATAAAATTTACGTTTGCATAGACTAGCGACGCAATTGTGCGTCGACTCATTTCTCACAATAGACCACCGACGCATATTTGCGTCAGCTGATCATATTGAAATAGACTAACGACACACACTTGCGTCGGTGTTCAATGTTATTAAACAGCGTATTTCTTAGCAACGGTCTATTTTAAAGCCCTGATTTTATCGTATCAGTCTAGAGGGATATCTGCCGCAAATGTGCGTCGCTTGGTGTGTGGATATGACGATTGGTTACGTCACACAACAGTTGGCAACATTGTTGTTTACATTGTGCATTCCGCGACATCTCAGAACAGATGTAAACGTTATAACCTTTGCAGTTTTGGCGAGTGTTTGGAGTTTCTTTATTTGTTTGAGTAAATGCTTGAAACAACCAAATTTAAAACGACGCTTAAACGTGCGTCGCCTGGTCTATTGAAACAAAAATGTAGGTAATCTTTTTATCTGAATTTTATTAAATAGACTGACCGACGCATATATGCGGCGTTTTAAAATTTGCTCAAAACGATAAATAAAAACAATATTTATTGCTTACTAATTCACTTAAGGTCAATATGAAGTCAATTAGTCCATTTAAACGATATTTCTCTTTTGGTCTGTTGGCAATGTTATTCCTATATCACTTGGTCTGTAAGCAACGTCATGATCATTCCTTTTGGTCTGTAGGAGTGACCGGACCGACGCATATGAGCGTCGCTCGGTAGCGAACGCGTTCAACATTAATTCTTTGTTATTTCCCAATTTGCAAAAATGCAAGCTCTAGCCTAATTAAGACATTTCCAAACAACATGTTTCGAGATGTAATCCAAATGCATTTTAAGTAGGGGCCTAGTTTTGAATGTTTATAAAAAAACTATAAATTTGCATTAAGATTAATTATCCTTATGTTCCACCAAAAACTATTAATAATAGTTTATTTGTGTAGGTAACTAGTGGGCGAAGTGGCACTTTGCTACACATGAGAGAAATGTTTACGCACGAGCCGTAGGCGAGTGTGGAAAGTTTGTCGAGTGCAGCAATGGCAGTTTGCACTTGTGTTACACATTATATTTTCCCTACAGTTACCATAAAACATATAAATAATTAGTTGTTCAAACTCTGTTCAACACAAAATGCAAATGATTCAGTTTGGATCAGTGTCTATGGTTGTCGATAATATGGAACCCACCCAAATATCGACAGTAGGCCCTCCGGATAACACTTACCAAAGTACCGTACCGATTTGAACTTTGAATAACTTAGTTAACAAACATAGCCTAGAATCTATCACAAAGGGGAAAGAATGTTGACTCACCTCACTTAAGTTATGGTTAGACCAAGGAACATTATCACGGCAGTATGGTAATTGCCTCCAGGGTCCACAACTCTGGTCTCTCTTTCTCTCTCATCTGCTGTGATGTCGATGGCAATGTCGTCCAGAAAGGTTAGTCCTCTTAACTTATTGGTTCAAGACAATATTTAAAATATAGACCAATTTGGGTTCAGGTCAAATTACAGCCTTTGCTCCAGGATCATCTATAAAATTAACATTGATGTCATCAGCAATGAATGATATAATCCAAGTCTAGTCTTACACCAAATACAAACAGCTCTAGAATATTTTGCAGCACTTAAGTTTACGTCCTACACTCATTCCAATGAATATATTTCTTTAATACTTTCTTTCTTATTACTTGGCGACCATACAAAGTAGGTATTTTAAGCCAAGTACGAATGGAAATGAGTGTAGGATCAGGATGAGTGGCGCGATCTTGTAGTCTTGTTAGTGACTAAGGCCGACATTCCTTAGACACAGCTGTTAATTAATAGCCCATACAGCTAATGGCAACTAAGGGACCTACAGTTTATAGTGGAATCCGAACCACATTATTGCCTTGGTCTATAGCCTATACGAATTGGTCTAATTATCAGGATAGTACTGCGGATAGTCGTAGTACTCACTCAAGCGGACGTTAATCCACACCAGGGAGTATCACATCCACAGTGCATGCCTATAAATATCCACAATTCGTGACCTCCTACGGTAGTAGCTGGATTACAGGACGACGCCACCCGTCCCAGTCATATTGATTATTTCATTCGATAAACTTAGGCCTATATCAATTTTGGGTAATGTTAGGGTGAAACCTAACCTAACTAACGGAATGAAATATTCAAAATATTAAATAGTCTAACTTATGTATTCATATCGGGTACAGTTTCTTAACTGGTCTATGCTAATATTGATTGAAACTATCGAATTGAAAATATTGATTAGTAATCGATATTTTTAAATACATCTATTGCAAAATAAAACTATCATAACCTAACCTAACCAACCAAACTTGCTGATGGTGAAAAAATCGCATGAAGGTTTACAAATCGAAACGATAGTTGCAATCGATATTAGCATAGCCCAGTTAAGAAACTGTACCCTTAATATCTTTCATTTGAATGAATAAAGGACATAAACTAAAGTGCAGCCGCATTGCATATTTTTAAATAACAAATTCTTAAAGTTGACACTGGGTCAATGGGAATAAGAGACAATCCTAATAGCCTAGGGATATGCCTATTCAAACATTTGCTACAATATTGCTTGATGATTCAGAATTAGCCTACGAATAAGCTGTATCTTAAGTTCTTGTTGGTGTCTTACTTTACCTTCTTGTTGGTGACTTACCTAAAGTGTCTGTTATCAAGTTGATTAGCCTACATAACCTACCTATACAAATTATTTCACATTGTTTCCCTTAAAAACTATTGTTTGTAACACACGAGTCACCAATTTTCCTGTAAGCAAGGAAAGAAATAAAAAAGATAAATATTTACAATATAAAAGTAATAACTTAATGCTTAGTCAAAATGGCCAGCTTATCATTATTCATTGTCCGTCGTCGGAATTCGGAATTAAATATTGCGATGCGACTCGTAAGTTGAGGAACTGAACGATGAATTAGAACAACTCCTTTTCAAGAGTAGCTCCGAAGAACGGGAGCTTGTCGATATACTGGGACTATTTCAGTGTCGACATAGTGAAACTATTTCATTGTCGACAATATGGGATGTTGACAATTTGTGGTGTTGATCATTTGCGACGTCGGTTATTTGGGATGTCGGTTAAGTGGGAATATTCCAGTGTCGACAAACTGGGAATAATTCAGTTTCGATCAATTTCTACGGTTGTCGATATTATGGAACCCACCCACATGTTTTAAGTTTTTTAGTACGATTGAAGACAGCCCTTGTATGCGAAAAAATCTGGAACTGGAATGGCGATTTGGATTTGAAATTAATTATTTTTTAATATTTAGAATGGGAACGGACGGAACGATAGGATCGGAATTTAGAAATTGAAAATTTTTTTAAGTCTCAACTCAACTCAAATTCGCAAAATAGATTATAGGCAGGCCTAGACTAGACTAGAAGAATAGAAAGAATTTAGTATTCGGAATTAATCGGAATTCGCTCACGCTGACGCTCATTCGTTGCATCGTCGAAATCGAAATCATCCTCCCCGACCCCGAGGCCGGCCGAAGCCGAAAAACGGAAAAACGAAGCTGGAATCTGCCGAATCTGGACTGGATGACTGGATGGATAGTAGGAATAGGATAGTACAAGACAAGTACAGTGGCTAAGTTGTTAAAGTTCAAAGTTGTGGTTCTAATTTTGTTTTTGTTGCTTTGGGTGGGCCCTAAGTGAAATTAAAATCACTTGGACAAGGGATGTTTTTAACTAATGGTAAGATGTCACCTTGTAGTTTGCTATTTATTTAGACTGATTTATCCTGGAAACAAACTAGGTCTATGCTAAGTTAGGCTAAATATTTTCATTGATTTCGTTTCTTGAATGCCCTTTTGCAAATAACGCTGGGAAATATAAATGTGTTTGCAAGGAAAATCAAGATTAAGTTACTTGAATTTACCGATGCCAATTAGGCTAGGCCTAGGCTACCCAATTTGTCTGTGACCAGGCCTCCAAGCTAAGACTAGGCCCTAGGCTATGGTACGAATTTTGTAGCCTAAGTTAGGCTAGGCCTACTTCTACCTAGGGCCTAAGTTAAGTAGGCCTAGTCTAACTTAAGTTAGATCTAGCCTGGATCAAAGTTTAAAAGTCAAAGCTTAACCCGCCAAGTGTCCATAGTAAGTTAATGGTATTAATGTCCGCCCATTTATTGCGCAATTGCAGGGTTTTATTAAAATGTATCTTAGAAACTTAAAACCAATGTAAGTTTTAAAGTAGGCCTTATACTGTTTTATATATAAGTTATCATTTTGTTTGGAAAATTATGGGCTTCAATGTAGTGGACCATTCTTCAGAAAAGGACAGATTTCAATTTTATTTTTTATTTTTTTAGATATTTTAGGCTATGACCCTTTTTAATATTTACCCATTGCAATGGTCATACTAAATAAAAATCACTTTCCCAGATTTTTAGTATTTAAAAACTAGCATGTCCATGGAAGTGACAATAAGTCCACAGAAGTGACTATCGCAACTACAAATTTTACAAATAAAGTTAAAAAACAAACATAGATTCTAGCAAATAGGTTAGGAACAATGTTTGCTCTTATTTTTGTAGGGAAACACATAAACTACTGCAAATAAGTGTATTAGGTTTAATTGCCATTTAAAATACACAGAGGATACGCGTCCGGTGACCGGACGTGGATTAGGCGTCCGGCAGTGACGTCACCGACCGGGTTGTGAGGACCCGGAACGCCATTACCACAACGATACGATGTACAGCCATCGGCGTTCGTGGTGAAGTGCTCGGCTAATATGCAGGAGGTCCCTCTGGTTCGAATCCCATCATTAACTTTAACTTTTTGTCAAAGATTTTGCTTTGAATGCCATTTTTTTCTTAACTGTACATCTTTTGTTTTTGCAATATTAAGTATAATTTTATTTTATGAAGAGAATTTAACCTTCATTCAATTTTTTTATTATCAGCAAGTTTGGTTGGTTAGGTTAGGTTATGACAGTAACTGCCGGACGCCTAATCCACGTCCGGTTACCGGATGCGTATCCTCTGCCTTTAAAATAATAGTTGTTAAGCATAGCAACGCGCGCCGGGTAACTGCTAGGTGTCCACAGAAGTGATGATTTAGCATTTTATGCCTATAGAGTCTAGCAAATAGGTTAGGAACAATGTTTGCTCTAGAGAATCACATAAACTACTGTAAATTAGCGTACATAAACTACTGTAAATTAGCGTATTAGGTTTAATTGCCATTTAAAATAATAGTTGTTAAGCGCAGCAACGCGCGCCTGGTAACTGCTAGTGTCCACAGAAGTGATGATTTAGCATTAGTGCCTAACATAGAGTCTAGCAAATAGGTTAATGTTTGCTCTTATTTTTGTAGAGAAACACATAAACTACTGTAAATTAGTGTATTAGGTTTAATTGACATGTATAATTACCTTTAAAATGTGGTAACAGAAGTGACTATCCCTCCGAGGGTCCCTAGTAACTGGTTATGACATTTTATCATAATGTCCTTTTGGCCTTAATGTTTGCCTATTTTTTGCACATTGCAAGGTTTTATTAAAACGGATCTGAGAAGCTTAAAAACAATGTTAATTATACTGTTCTATATACCATTTTGTTTGGAAAATCATGGGCTTCAATATTATACATAAAACATAAGGAAAATTTGTTACAAAAAATTTTTTTAGGTAAAAAAAAATTTTTTTGGAACATTTTCAAAAAAAAAAAAAATAAGTTCGCGCTCAATGAAGTTGTATAAATTATAGGCCTATAAATATTTGAAAATAGCCACTTTGTTCTAAACTTTATGAGGATTACAAATATATAATCATATAAGGAAGTAGATCTGCAAATAAATAAGTTATGGGCAAAAAACAGATTTCGGTACATAGCGTTTAGCTAAGAATGCATAGCCTAACCATAGCTAGGAATCTGGCTGATAATTTACATCAATATCACTACCTACTTCTTCAGGATCATCAACCAGCCCTTCAAAATCACTTAAATCTTCTTATAATGCACCACGTATATCACTACTTTTGATTTTTAACTCTAAAACAATGATAAACATAATAAAACACATCAGTCATCGGTCCGAGGTTAACTAACCTGTTTACAAATATGCACGTCAGCTGTCTGCTACAATTACGATCGGCTCGGAGAACATACAGCGCTTAGAGACAGACCTTTAGAAAGCTTAGAATCTAACGAAAAGAACGATATCTTACCTAACTCGATCCAGTTCAATCCGATTTTGTCAGTCATAGAGCCTTTGGTGTAAACAGTGTTTGTGAGTCGAAAAATCGACACAAAACACTACACAATCGACACATAACACTCGGAGGGCTATAGGCCTATTAGCTCGACGATCAATTAAAAAAAACTCTAGTTTCACATGATATAAACAACTTAATAACTGAACAGAACACAACCAAACTGATTCTATGTTCAAGATGGTTACTTCTTCTCTGTAAAAAAATAGTGAAAGTTGGCCAGTGCTGCCTCCTGGTGGATTTTTTGGAACTACATATATATGCCTGTCCACAGGAGTGATGCAGGCTTTGGTGACCGATTTTCTTTGTTTTTTTTTTACCTTTAATAGAATAGAAAAAGTAAAATAAACAAAATATTATTAATATTCAATGTCTAGATAGACAACAGCAATTGGGTTTAATAGGCTAATTCTTATTTCAAATTTGTTAGTAAAATCAGCTAATCTTAAGCTAAACCTAGAGGGGTGACTGTCCACAGAAGTGATAGCCTATGTCACCTTCTGTGGACATAAAATGTTCATTAAATTTCATTTAGATTTTTTTCTTCTTTACATTAAGTATAAAAAAAAAAACGTTTACCTACATATTTAACAACAAATTATGTATTTATTATCTTAATTTTTATTTATTATTCCTTGGTGATCGTAATCTGTCCTTTTCTGAAGAATGGCCCTAATAGGCTATATAAAACATTACAACAAAAATTTTCAACAATTTTTGTGGGGTTAACATTTCTAAAAATTATACTTAAAATATGCTAAATGAAAAAAAAATTATGTTTGCGCTCAATAAATTTTTATAATTTATAGGCCTAAGGATTACAAAAATATAATAATATAAGGAAGTAAATTTGCAAATAACTTAAATAAGTTATGGGTGAAAAACAGATTTCATACATTTAGCGTTAGCTAAGAATGCATAGCCTAACCATAGCTAGGAATCTGGCCGATAATTTACATCAATATCACTACCTAACTTAACTTCTTCAGGATCATCAACCAGCCCTTCAAAATCACTTAAATCTTTTTATAATGCACCACGTATATCACTACTTTTCATTTTTAACACTAAAACAATGATAAACGTAATAGGCTAAAACACATCAGTCATCGGTACGAGGTTAACCAAGTTTACAAATACGCACGTCAGCTGTCTGCTACAATATTTTCGGAACTAAAATGAAAAGCTTTTAGAAACAGACATCAGGAGAAAGCTTAGAATCTGCCGAAAACAACGACACCAATATCGATCCAGTTCAATCTGATTCAGTCAGTTTCAGATCCTTCGCCGTAAACGATGTTTGTGTGTCGCAAAAGCGACGCATAATACCACGGCGGGTGTGTTGTGCGTCGATTACGCGACTCTTAACACTCGGAGGGTTAAACTTTGAAATGCAGGCCTAAAGTTAAGGTTAACTTAGTAGGCCTAGGCCTACTTAAAAGTGTTTTTATTAAGGTTTTAGCCTAATTTTTAAAAAATAGCCTAGTCTGTGGATAGGCTTAGGCTAACAGAAACAAACTTAAGTTAACAAACTCAACTCATTTTACCCTGTGGCTACTCGTCTGTCAACCATACGCCGTTACACCGTCCGTCAATGATGTCATGGACGCCTGTTGACGCACCATTACTGCAACGATACAAGTGCAGCCATCGGTGTTCGTTGTATAGTGGATAGAGAACTCGGCTGATATCCAAGAGGTAACCAGATTGAATCTCACAGGCAACCTAAACTTTTTGTTAGGGCCTATTCCATTTTGCTTAGAATGCGATTAAAGAACTAGGCCTAGCCTAAGTTATTTTTTTTATTATACCTTGTAAACAACCTTCATTCGATTAACGTATTGCATTAATTGCTTTATCAGCAAGTTTGGTTAGTTAGGCTATCTTAGATTAGGCTATAACAGTTTAATTTTATAATACTTTGAAAGCTCTCCTATTTTTTTATTTATAAATCTTCATTTGATATGTTCACCATCAGCAAGGTTGGTAAGTTAGGTTATGTTATAGCCTAACAAGTTTCATTTTATAATTTATAGGCCTATAGATAAAAATATCAAATGTACATGTGTATGCCAACAGCCGTCCGTGACGTCATTGATTGACGGCGTACGGTTGCATACGAGTAAGTTTAGCCACAGCGTTTATTTTATACTTAACCTAAACTTTACCCTAATCTAACCTAGCCCTAAGACCTTCAAAGGGTCACTTAATGCATTCACAAATTGGCACATAAGTTAGCCTGTCTGTCCACCCTGACATGCCTTTTCTGACATCAAAAGGAGTTGCTAACGTTCTAGAGATTCGGTTAGCTTAAGGACAGCACCATTTTATAATTTATAGGCCTATAGTTAAAAATATCGAATGTACATGTGTATGCCAACAGCCGTCCGTGACGCCATTCATCAGGTGACGTCATTGATTGACGGCGTACGGTTGCATACGAGTAAGTTTAGCCACAGCGTTTATTTTATACTTAACCTAAACTTTACCCTAATCTAACCTAGCCCTAAGACCTTCAAAGGGTCACTTAATGCATTCACAAATTGGCACATAAGTTAGCCTGTCTGTCCACCCTGACATGCCTTTTCTGTCATCAAAAGGAGTTGCTAACGTTCTAGAGGTTCGGTTAGCTTAAGGACAGCACCATTTTATTAAGTTAGGCTATGTTAAGGGGTGTTTTTTTTTGCCGGTCTCTTAAATTTCTTACTCTTCAAATAAACTATCTTGAATCTTATTCGTGAGTTAATTGACGCACACTTATGTCTAACAAGAATTTTGTCCCTTAAGTTATTAACTAATGGTTGCATGGTAACTTAGACTAACCAACTTAACTTAAAAATACTTGTGCCTCGTTCCTTCACCATTGATCAGAAACTACCTAACTTAATAAAACTTGTGTGTATTATTCTCTTAACTTACTGTAGGCTACCTACATATTTATTCTTGATAGATTGAATGGTTACCGGTAAGTTAATAATTTTTAAGAGGAGGTAAGTTAGGGGTCTCAATCCGGAGGTAAGTTAGGGGTCTTAATCTCGGGAAGCCCGTTGGTTTTTGATAGGTACATGCTATATAGATGCAATTATTTGTGCCTACAGTAATGTTAGGTGCTGTATAACTGTATTTTTTCTAGATTGAGATTTCCTTTAATTCTCTGCTTCAAATGAAGATCTCAAAATGGATAAAAGATTGAATGTTAATCAGCAAGCTGCAGGAAGCTCGTCAGCTATTGGGTAAGATTACATGATTTCTTTTTCAAAGTACGGTAACAAGTAAGTACAGTAATAAAACAGTGAGTAAGTTTAGCAGTTTATTATTTTGTGCATGGGGATCAAATAATCAAATAAAGTAGGTACCTAAATAAGTAGCCTAAGCTATGTTATTAAGGGAATTGTAAAAAAATGTAATCGCAAAATTCTGTCTTTTATAAATAAATTTACTCAGTTTTTAAATTAGCCTATAAATTTGTTAAGGTTACCTAATAAAACATTTGATATTAAGTTGAAATTCACTTCTTACAAACACTGCATTTATTTACATAGTGCAACTGTTTCATGCTTTGCTCTAGTCTGTTTGTTTTTAAAACATAGGCCTATTTTATTTTAATACTGTGTATACTTTGCATGTCTACTGTAACACTGCAATTAGCTTTTTATGTTAGTGCTGTATGTTAGCTTTTTATTGCCTTTAGTAACTTGTATTCAATGCATGTGTAGCCTATAGTTTGTCACTATCATAAAAATCAAATACAAATCCTTGTGGCATCAAAGTCTGAAAAAGTTTGAAAAGTTTGAAAAATGATAACTTTTAAAGGAATTACCTAAGTCTCATGGTTGATATTTGAAATACAAACAGTTTTACTGAGATGCTACACACAAAAAAAAAATCAAGTCTGAGATTTTATTCTTTCCAATGGTAATACGCCTTCAAAAGTTGAAAATTTTCCGTTTTCTTATGAAATGTTGAAATGTTAAAACTGTTTTTGATACACATTTCAATAAATATGTACAGAACATAATATTTAGGCTGTTTCTTCCAGATTAAAATGCTTTTTGTTTCATCACTCTAGTGTTCATGGTTACCGAGCTGTGCAAGTTAATGCAAACCCTTACATGAACAAAAATTTGCGTGTTCCGCAAAACAAAAGTGGCCGCCGTAGGAGTAACAAAATAGATAAAAAATTGTTAAAATCACTTTTGAACCCAGAATTGATAAAGGTATCTAGGATAAAAATATTATTTATTTTAAAAATGGTCAAGCAAACCCCTGTTGGATCACTTGATATGGATAGACCTCTTCAGAAGATTTGTCCATGGGGGGGAACAAACTTTGAAATTTCTAGTGTCACCTTTGTAAGTGTTTTCCTTACAGATTGGAAATTGGCTATTTTTTAGTAATAAGTCTTAGAAATTATATAGGCTATTCAAACAGTGAAAGATTAACTTTAGGAACCAGGCCAATATGCACTCAATATGCCTATTTGCATACAGTCCAGTCTATTCAGTCGTATTGGTTATATCTTTTCTTGTTTTCAAATTTAGCTTGACGATATTGCCAAGTTTAAGACTCATCCAGTGTCCTGCAAGACCACTTCATTTAAGGCTTGTAGAGAACTAATTAAGAAACTGCAATTTATAATAAATCAAAATTTGTTTAGTGGACAGATAAAAACATTTTTGCTGATGCCACTGTTATTATTGTTTAAAGTTTCAATTGATGTATACCATTAACTGATCCTAAGCAGTCATCAAACTGATATTGAGAACTTAAGCGAGCTGTGATAAGAGCTGAGGATTTCAACCACTATTCTCGTAGGTTGTGCTGCTCGTAAAAATTGATGTGCATAAAACGTTTTATATGATTTATATTGATATACTAATGACGCTCTTCAGAAAACCTTCCTAGTCCTGGCATAACTCTTGTGAATCATAACAGCATTACTTCCGTTTCCGCTACCTACCTCATTTCTGACAACACAGAAGCCCTAAGGACGATGAGTGTCACTTATAGTGCCGCTCAAGCATCCATACTCAGCTCAGACTTCTGAAGGTCTGAAATGCCTGAGGCTGAGGACACTATTTTAGTTGGTTGCGCAGATATGATCTGCAGACTGCTGGCTGGTTCAGCTGAAACTGATCCGAGTCAAAAGTTCCTTCAAATCATTAATGTTATACCACAATCTCTTGCTTGCTCTGAGCAAAATGGAGATTGTGATTCTGACCAATAAGCAAGTGGCACCATCTTGGTTGGGGGGAGAGGGGGGGGGGGGTTAAGGATAAATCAGGTTGAAGTGTGCTGAACCGTTTGTGCCGCAAAGTACCTTGGAGTTATAATAGGCAGTAAGCTTAGCTGGTGGGACCTGATCTTTTGTTTGGCGCACAAGGCATGTGGGAGGTCCAGTCCGTATTCCTGTATGATTCGGACGTGTGGGCAGATGTGCTCTATTGAACACCTAACTGTTTTGGCAGATGAGCTGGGAACAGGAGATATGTGGACTTGGACCAAGACAACTGATTCCAATCCTGGACCAATCAACAGTACTGTACAGAGGAAGTAAATTTTTACTTCACTCAGTTCCTAACAGATCTGTGGAAATGGTATAGGTATTTCCAGTTGTACCTATACCTGATGGGCTAAGTCGTGTCGCCTGATTGCACCTGCTGCCCGCTACGATTAAGAGCCACTTATATAGTGCATTTTTTCATTTTATTGTTTTCCAGACATGAATAAACCAGAATTATTGATGGTCTGGATTTTTCATGTCCGGATTAACCCTTCAGGGCGGTATGACAAGCCTCTCTCGTCGCAGAGACACGGTTACGGTTTGACAAGGTCTGCTCGTCCTGGTAGGTGGTGGCTTCTGGTCAAGAATCAGTGAACTAAATTGAACTGGGACTGTCGATTCGTTGCTCGATCTTTTGCAGCTGTTCGTAATCGTGAGTGTGACAGTAGACATATGTATTGTTTTCAAATTTAGGGCCTACCCAAAATCCTACTATAAATGAAGTAAAACTATGAGAAGGTTTATACTTTGGAAGGTTATGAACCCTTCAGAGAACCATTTAGTTGTAAATATGGTTCTGAAATTGCATTTGATATTTGACTATTTACTTTTCAATATTACCTTAATTATAAAATATGAATTTTAATCAATACCATGACCAACACGAACACTTGCTGAGCAGTAGATGGCAAAATGAGAGGTGGCTTGGGGAAAACTACTGTAGTAGGGTCTGGCGGGCGTTTAAAAATCCTGGTTAATGACATTAGATTGTAAAGCTACCAGTACACTATCACTGAACATTCGCCCGAATGTTTCGCCAAATGTTCGGGTCAGATTGCGACCACGAATATTGACGAATGCGCAGCCCGAACCATCCCGAACTAACCAAGTACACTATCGGCTAACTTTGGCCGAACTGTGCTGAACCCAATATTGCGTATTCGCGGCAAAATATTCGCACCAAACTTTGTGCAACATGGACGCTAACTTCGAAGACTATTCTAGATAATTATAGAGGAAATTGTATAATTTCAGTTTTGGTGTTAGACACCACTTGAATGTATCCTAAGTTTCTTACTTCTCTGTGGCTTAGTAATTTAAAATTAATGTTTGCTTTATTTATTAAAATGTTTGTTTTATTAAGCGATACTTTATACAGGTATATATATATTCAATTAAATTATCCCACGGCCACAGAACAGACTCACTATGGTACAGTTCCAAAAATAATAGCGTTTCCTCATTAGAACACTCCGTACTTTGTACAATTAATTTATCTACCGTATATAAGATCTAGTAGAAAATAATTAAATAACAAAAACTAAAAGTAACTCTAACTAAACAACCACTGCAGTAAATAGGCCTACTGTATAAAGAGAGTGTCCGTGACTACGAATGACAGCGAGTGTGTACTGGCTATGTTCGTGCCCGTCTGCGCTCAGCATTCGTCTCCTTTAATTCGCGACGGGAGACCGCCAAAAAAGCGAGCCCACCCGAACACGAATGTTGGCGATGCGAACTACCCCAAATGTTCACAAGCACACTATCGTGTTCGACTTAGTTCGCCTACATTCGGTGATAGTGTACTGCAGGCATAATGTTTTCCTGCTCTTGGTCATTTTTGGTATAGGTCATGTTATAGTTCAATGCACTTAAAGCAATTATGATTGTTTTACTTTGATTTTGTTCAGCGGAAGATCAAAGGAGATGGCTTTGGAAAGACTCCGACAAATGGAGTGGAGACGGAAAATTGAGGATGACTATCAATTTACAAGGTAGGCCCAGTATGCAAGGAATAACATAGACTGGCAATACCTACAGTGTACACACCTTCAGCTCTGAAGACAACTTACGGTTCCACGCAACTTTCTCGGCTACTGGCGATCAATTTAAAACGTTGTGTTTCAATTAAACCAACAAAAAATCAGTAATTTTGTGTGGGAAAGGTAGCTTCAGGCCACCATTATTAAGGATTTGGGGGTGAATAGGTAGCAGGCTTACCTTGACGAAAGTAGATGAAAATAAATACATAAACACATACAGTAAAACTCCAACTATCCGAATCAATTGGGACCAGACCCCAATCGGATAATTGGATTTTTACCAAAATTCAGAGTCTTCTAAAGAAAATAGGCCAAGTCATGTTGAGCTTTTACTACTGTCTGCAACGATTTTGTGATTGGAAAATTTACGGTTTCACTGCTTTTACAGCGTGATTCTCCTTGACCCCGGGCGACGATGATTGTGTCAACACAACTAAGGGATATATTTAACATTTTGCCGCGATTGCAAAAAACGATGACGATGTTTCCGTGACCACGTGAAACAATGATGGTGTGTACACGGCTGCGGGATATATTTATCATTTTGCCTTAATCGCGAAAAACAATAACAATTTTACTGACCATGGGAGACGATGATAATTATAAAATGTCTTTATTGCTCTTTGACAATTTATTATACATTGTATAGCAAACATCAATCAATACAATAATTAAATTACCATGTAAAAACTGTAGAAAATATGCCGGAATTTGGGTCGTTTATTTATCAAATCTCAATATACATGTAAAATCAATGATGGTGTCAACACGACCGTGGGATATATTTTAACCATAAAAAAATGAATTAACATTGCTAAATAAACGCAATTCAAAAATCTTTGTTTCTAGTAACAACATAACAAATTCTGAAAATGTTGTTTTTCTCAGTCAGCCAATTTCATAGTACGGTAGTCTAAGAAAGTCGTATTGAAGTTAAATGTGATTTCAATATTTTAAGGCAGTTTTTTTTTTATTGTCCGGTATCGCTTCTACATTTATGTGGAGTTTTTGCTTTGTATCTTAGTAAGTAACATTTTTCCCTTGGTCGTGTGGATATTATTGTCGTCTCCCCCGATCAAAATTCTTCATTTCACACGGCCATGTTGACATCATCTTCTCCCATGTTCACGAGATTTTCGCAGATGTGTTGGTTATCGGTATTCTCAATACCGATACCAATGTCCGAGTATCAGCCGTGGTATCGAGAATTGACACTAATATTTAACCAAAAGGACAGAGGTTTTATGGATAAATTTAGTATTAGATGCAAGTACACGCCAAGGAGCCCACAATTGCCAAGTTAAAAGAATTCGCAGATAGCAGAGGATATTACAGCGAGATGGAGTAAGGGCAAGCTAAGGATAAGCGACTGTGTTCTGTGCATACAGAGGAATTGTACGTGATTGCACATCCCTTTGTAAAATGTTTTTCCTAATTTGTGTCTATCCATGTTATACTGTTTTACCACAGTTAGTAAAATAGACCTACTTGGCAAAGTAACTTTTAATAAAGGATATCCTTTGGTTATTGTGAAATTGGATTCTTCTTTGAGAAAGAAATTCAACACAAAATGTGTTTATAAATTGCAATTTAATCAGATGCGATGCTGTGAGTTTTACGTCTCTTGCAATATATGCTAAACTAGACTTATTGCCATTAAGATTCATTCTGATATAGAAATTAATGATTGTGATTGAGTCTTTCATAATCTGTAGGTTAGGGTCATAATTTCATGATCTCGGCCAGTTTTTTGACTCCTCAAAATCTCAGGATTAATACTTTCGGTCCATGGACTATAATAGGACTTTAGAAAACTTGAGGAATTTTAGGCCTACTTGATATGAAACACGATGAACAAATTTTATTTGACAATTATAACGTTAAAATCGTACATTGAAGCATTATTTGCCTAATTATATTGTGAAGCTAGATAAAATTTGCTGTTACACCAATTGCATTATAAATAGCACATTTAAAAAACTATATGTAAATTATTTATCATTCTATCTTTGTGACTTGGCTAAACAGTTGATTTGTATTTGAATTTTAAATTGTTTTATTACTGTGAAAAAATTTACTAAATAATATAATGTTTACATACTTCTGTCCGTCTTAAGTCTTAAAAAATAGTCTATGGATGACTAGTTTTGGGTCAACACATAAAGCTATAATCATACGTTTTGATGGCTTCTGTCGGGTTATAGACTACTCAATTTGACGTGGATTTGATAATGTGTCTTTGACCCAAAACTAGTCATCCCCAGACTATTTTTTAAGACTGAAGACAAACAGAGGAATATAACCTTTATTATTTCGTACAATCAGTCTTTGTGGCAAGAATTTTTACATATTAAAAAAATGTACTGCTGCACCTAATTCTTCCCATATTTTCTAGCCTATGTAGGTTCATTGTACTGAGCAATATTTCCATTTTAGTTGTTCTCTAGTAGTCAAAGTTTACGGCTGCTCAACTCACCAAGTTCAGTGTAGAGCGAAGAGTGATTTTTACATGCAAGTGCGGTTGCTTGTGTTTTTGTGTGTATTTCTTTAATTCTTTAACAACTGATAAAAATTTATATACTGTATATAAGAAGGATGCCTGTAAAGTTCCCCTGTGGTACTATTATTTCACTTAGAAAGACGGTAAAAATGTGCTGTGTAACATTTGTAAGGTTAGTTTAAAAATGATAAGGGGCTCAATATATAAATAGACCCTACTCATTTCTTAGGAAGAAGATATATAGCTATAGTTGATTGTAGTAATGCAAGTTTATTGACTAAAAAGGATAAAATCCTTAAATAATAAAATCCGGAGACAATTGAATCCAGCCTCAAGATTGCATTTTTTTTGTAAGAATATTTACAATTGTGGGTTGATTCACGTCCCCTTGTAGATAAAAGCATATTTATGGCTGTAAATAAACAAAAGAAGTGCTTGGACCCAGGCCTCTTGTATTGTTTGGGTTTGTTATGTCTGGAAGATTAAGTCAAGTGCCTTTTTTTCACTGTATGTGTGGTTTTCTGTAGGAACCACTATCTGAACGAATTTTAAGAATGGCAAAAGTTAAAGCTTTGCTTTCAATAAACGTTACACATTTGACAACTAAAAGCAAAATAATGAAAAAATAAGCAAACAAGTTTATAGTTTTTCTTTCCTGTGCAAGCAAGACAGTTTCTAAAGACATCCATTCTCTCCGATCTTCCTCTTCTCTTCCTCACCACTTTGTATTTGTAAATACGACAAAATAATATTCATCCACTAAAAAGTCTTTTGTTGTGTTTATTTAGAGTAAGTAATGTGTTATTTTGGATGATGTTATAGTAAATCTTTTTAGATTTTTTAATTTTGTGCCATCCTAACTGTAACCTGTCTGCCCACCAAGGGTTACTGAACCAACAGTTATAACCAAGCTTCTAAAAACCATTTAAAAAAATCCCAAAAGCTGTATGAAACACTAGGATTTATTAGACCAGGTGGTCGAACAAATCAAATTTTAAATACAAATAATATTGAGGGTGAAAATCTTAGAAAAGAAGATGCTCTAGTGATCATTTGTGGTACAAACGATGTGGCTAGAAATGAAGCAGATGAATGTGTTGAGGGTATATCGACTTTCTTGGACAAGTGGAAACAACAAACTGTGTGCATTGTGGATTTGCCAATGAGATATGACTTGCCAAATTGGTCATGCGTGAATAATGAATTACGAAAAACCAACCTACGACTCAAAGAACTTTGTCAAAAACACAACAATGTATTTTTTGTGGAAGCTAGCAAAGCGGAAAGACATTTGCAAACACGCCAAGGTCTCCATCTCAACAACAAGGGAAAGAAATGGCTTGCGGATAGGATAGCTGAGGCGGTTGCTGCTAAGGAGTACAACCGTCCAGTGAGTAGGCCTACACACGATGAACAACCTCCCCCACCAGGCACTGAGTCTCAATCGGGAAACGTCTCTCCACCAACGCAAGGCAACGTACCCTAGGTCTATCTAATGAATGTCTTAGTATTTATCATTGTAATGTTCAATCTATTAGAAATAAGTTAAACTTAATTGATGCCTTTTTGACAAATCTTAACTGTGATATTTTAACTATTAATGAACATTGGATGTTCGAAGAAGAATTTGCTTTTTACATTCCTTACGGGTATAACTTAGGTAGTATTTGTGGTAGAAATAATTCTCTTACAAGAGGTGGTGGAAGTGCTATATATTATAAGAGAGGCATTGAGGCTCAAGCGTTAGATGTAACACAGTTTTACCAGGACAATATTTTTGAGGTAACTGCAATTAATTTGCCAGGAATTGTCATTATATCCACCTTGTACAGAACTCCAGATTCAAATATCAACCAGTTTCTTAAAATACTAGACACTTTTTTATTACACTTAAATACAAAATATGTTGGTTCAAGATATATTATAACTGCAGATTTTAATATTAATATATTAATTAAATCAAAAGAAAGAGATTTCTTCCAAAATGTATTACGATCCCATAACATTTACTGGTTAAATGAAAATCCAACTAGGGGTGATAAGTGTTTAGATAATATTATAACCAACATTGATAGAAATAAAGTAAATTGTTCTGTAATTGAACCACACTTATCAGATCATGCAGGAGTGTTTGCAAAATTTAATGAAATGAAAGTCAACAGGACAAAGTCCAATAATATCACAACTAAAACAATAAGGGATACAACTCCTAGAGAACTCTCTAACTTAAGGAATGAACTGTCACAAATTAATTGGATGCAATTAGCACAGTTTAACAATGTAGATGAAGCGTTTAACCATTTTAATTTATTATTGACAAATTCTTTTAATGAAAGCTGTAGGTTTAAGGAAGTTAAAATAAACAATCATGGCAAGCCCAAGTTGAAGTGGTATACACCAGAGTTACAGAGGTTTAAGATATATGTCACAACTTTTTATGACAGGTATAGAAGTTCTATGGGTACAACAAACGAAGGAGTCCATAAACTAGATTACTTGAAATTAAAGAAAATGTATAAAAAAAGGATTAGTTATTTTAAGAAAATTGCAAATGATAGGTATATTGAAAATTCTTCAAACAAATGTAAGGCAGCATGGAGTTTGATAAAAGCTGAATCAAATTGCAGAAAAAATAACCAAGATGTAGTTTTAGACTCAAATACTTTAAATGTTTATTTTGTTAATGTAGTCAATGAATTAAATGAATGCAATGTTAGTGATATGTCTAGTAGTCGTGCAGTAGAATTAGTTAATAATTTTGTCTCAAATAGAAACTTAGGCAATGAGTTTTTCAAGTGGCAAAAAATCAATACTGTTGATGTAATAAGGTGTGTATAAGTTCCTCACGAAGTGAAGATTATTATGGTTTTTCTAATAGGGTTATCAAAGAAATTATTAATGAAATAGTAGAGCCATTAACATTTCTCTTCAATAAAATGATGGATCAGGGTATATACCCTAAAAAACTTAAACTTTGTAAGGTAATGCCAATTTGTAAAAAAGGTGAGAAACAAAACCCATCCAGTTACCGGCCAATCTCTCTTGTACCCATACTAAGTAAGATCTTTGAAACCTGCATTAAAGCACAGCTCAATACATATTTTATCAATAATGATCTATTTTGTGATGAACAGTTTGGTTTTATGCAAGGTAGAAGTACATGCAAAGCAGTAGAAAGTATTTTCAGTAAACTTTTAATGAACTTTGAAAATAAACTTCTTTCATCTGCATTACTAATTGATTTAACAAAAGCTTTTGACTGTATGCAACATGAGCTTCTTATTAAGAAACTGTACAGCTATGGTATAAGGGACCAAGAGTTGAATTTGTTAGCTTCTTATTTAAGTGACAGAGAGCAAATGGTAATCCAGGGCAAAGACAAATCTAGCTTTAAGAAAATTGAAAATGGTGTACCCCAGGGGTCAGTGCTTGGGCCACTAAGTACTATTTATCATTGCAGTTAATGATTTCTCTTTCAATATTCCTTGTACCTCTGTTCTTTATGCAGATGATACAACACTCCTAAACAGCCATAAAGATTTAAAGGAACTTAAAAAAATTGAGAGTCAGGCTTTACTAGTTGCACAAGAATGGTTCCAATCCAATCATTTAATTGTAAATAACCAGAAAACTGAAAATATAATTTTTACTCTTAACTACTCTATTTATAAGGATATTAAATCTGTGAAATTGCTAGGCATATATTTAGACAGCAGATTAAGTTGGGATAGTCACTTAGAGCAAGTGTGTAAGAAACTGGCCAGGGTGGTTTGTCTTCTCAGAAAACTAAGACACTGTGTTACTGCAGATATGCTGATTACTGCATACTATGCTTTTTTTCATTCCCATCTACAATATGGTATAACCTTATGGGGCAACTCTTGCAGTGCACAGTCTGCTCTTGGATGGCAAAAAAAGGCACTGAGAGCAATCAAGAATATACCACAAAGACAGTCTTGTAAACCAATATTCAAAGAGTTACAAATAATGACTTTGCCTAATCTATATATTTACTGTTGTCTAATAGATGTTAAGGAGTCTTTGAAAAATTTTACAACTAGAAACGAAACTCATCAGTACTATACTAGGAATAACTATCAATTAGATTTAGCTTTTGTAAGATTGGAAAAAACAAAGAGCAGCCACATGTGTATGAAGATACAACTATTCAATAAATTGCCAAAAAAGGCATGGATTGTACCCTTTAAACAATTTGTTTCTATTATAAAACAATGGCTTAAGGAAAATGTTTTTTACTCCATAGACGATTATCTGGCCTGTGATATTAGTTCCCTATGTTTTTAGAACATCAATGTTAGTATTAATATATTTAATTATTTAATTGTTATTATATTTAAATATTTTATTGTTATTATATTTACAGATTTTATTTTTGATCATTGACATGTAAATTGTTAATTTATCTTATAAAAAGATAGGGCATTTGCCAGGAATTATTAAGGAAATTGACAGGAGGGCGGGCTTGCCTTTGAATGGGTCCGTGGAGACGCATAGCACATCGCGGGATTGGGGGTGGAAATTTTCGTGGTCGCTGGCCGCTTTTTCAACCGCTGGAGATTGGAGAGGTGGCAATGGCAGTGGCAATACCAGTATTGCAACTGCCATTGCCATTTCTCCGGTCTCCGGTGGTTGAGGGAGTGGTCGGTGACCGCGGGGATTTCTACTTTTGGTTTTGTGATGTGTTGTGTGTCTCTATGGACTTGTTTGAGGGTGGGCCTGCTTTCCTGTCAATTTCCTTAATAAATTGTTAATTTATTTATTTTAGAGTTAATTATGTTTAACTGTTATATTTTAAAGAGTGATTGCTACTCACTTGGTGCATTCTTGCTATTAGGCCTACTCTAACAGGAAATAACTGTATGTATTATAAAAAAAAAAAAACAACTTTGACGATGTCTATTGTAATACTTGTATTGCTTAATGACAAATAAAGATCTTGAATCTTGAATCTTGAATCTTCTGACAATGAATTAGCAACAATTCCTAATATTAATATTTTAATATCTAGAGATTACAGAAGTCGAAATTTGACAAAAGATATCGTTCTTACTAACCTAATTAGTTTAAAAAGTCTGAAATCCCTGCATGCATAACTTAATCAATTTCAGTACCATTAGTAACTACAATCCTGTCATTTTTTTTCTAAAGTGTGCTGAATTCAGACATGGGACAAGCCTTCCTGAAATTTGATTGTGTTGGCTATAATAATGCTTTCACTGAAAATGCCTTTCTTTGTGATTGCTGAAAATAAGCACTTTAAATTACACCCCCCAATAATTTTAAAGTGATAATTTGCTGTTTTCTGTGTTCCAAGTAAAAGTAGTCAAGTAGTTTTAGGCTATTGTAGATGACTCGTAATGCATGTCGTGATAAATAAAGGTTTCCCATGATTTCAAACAATTTTCATTATTAAATAGTTTAGAAATTTAATCAGGCATCTTCTACTATACACATATCAATTAGGCCCTATCCATTGTAAAAATAATCTGAGCATGTGGTGTAAGAGACTTAAAGTTATCTTGAACTGTAGAATGCATATTGTAGCATGGTAGCTTTGGTGGTTGTGGGCATACTCAAATAAAACGCACTTGGTATGTTGAATTTTAATTGGTTCAACTTATGGTTCAAAGACTAAAATGATTAATTTCCTTGCATGATTTTTCAGACCAAGTTCTCGAACTTCTGGGAGGAAGAAAAGCGAAGAGGACGAAGAAAACTATTATGTGTAAGTTAATTATAGATGTTAGCCTCTGGATTGCTAAATATTAATTTAAAAGATTAAATACCTGCTACTAGGCTATCCAATATTGTTGCATATTGAGAAAGAAAACTTCCTTGATGATGGCTCGACATATAGGAGCCAAAACTAGTTTGCAACCAGATTGGATTGCCTAATAGCAGGTATTTAAATATTTTAAATATTATGTGTAATATTTAGTTTTTTTAATAATTTCAGAAACTTTTTATTTGATGATACAGTAGAACCCCTCATATCCGGCCACCATGGGACCAAGCCCCTGGCCGGATAACGATTTGGCCGGATAAACCAACCTACTATAAAAATGACAATTCATACCTAATAATAATAGGTAATCAATATATGCAATCAAAAGTATCATTTAATTCTGTTCTGGGATCATTTTTAGAAAAATAAACATGTTTGTAAAAAGAAAAAAAATATTTGTAGGTTTAAGTCATTAAGTAATAAATGTACAAATATTATGATTTCAGGTAACAACCCCTATTAAATGGAGGTAAAAATGACAATAAATTGTACTTGAAGATCATTAGGACTTAAATGGTACATGCATTTCTACTCAACATTCTTATCCATTTTGTGAAATACAAAAATCAATGTATTGTACTGTACTAACCCCAATTTGGAAATAATCAACCAACTGATCAGAGGTTAGGCCTTCTAGCTCAACTGAGTATAGTGACTCGGCAAATAAATGTGTATACAAACAGATAAGTAAAGAGAACAATTTATTTTATGACTTGAGCGGTCACAAAGACTAGTGCTACATCTAAACGTTTGTAAGCTGTGAGAAAAACATTTTGATATTGGCTTCTTGGAAGGGGCCGGATAAACAGAGGACCGGTAAAACCAAGGCCGGATATGAGGGGTTCTACTGTATAGTGATTGCTTTCTATAAAATTGGAAGGATTGCAGCTAGCTTGGCACAAATTGTGCCTTTGTAATTTATTCGTTAGATCTAAAAAGCTGCCCTCGTTTTCATTCAAGTCTTGGTCCTTGAGTTTTCCGAACGAAGCACAGTTTTATATACCATATCTTAGTATGTTCTAAGGCCCGTATACATTAAGATTTATAAAATAACTTGCTAGAGTAAAGATTGTGCTTTAATTCCGTCATTCTGTACAAATATATTCCATCCAACTCATTAAAAACCTCAACTCTTTGAGTTTTCTTGAAATACTTTAGTCGAGCCAAGTATTCAAATACTCGAGCACTCGCACACCTCTATTAGTAACCAAATTATAATGGGATGTTGATTCACAGAGGTGCTGGTGTTCAGAAGACGAAGAAGATGCGAAAGCCAAAAGTGCCCAAGTCTCCAACGGTTCCTCCAGGATTTACTCCTGCTGAGGTAGCAATGCCTGCCCCACCAGGTATGTCAACACAGGGTGTGTATACATAGAATAAAAGATTGTAAACCACTTAACAGTTCTTGCTAGTAGAAATAGAGATGGGAAATATACTTCTTTGTACCATATTTTTCTTTGTACTTTGTTCATATTTCTCAGAAATTGTAATAACGCCCCTAAACTTTTTGGTCACAGGTTGATATATAATTTTTGTGTCCTATTCCTCATCCAGTACGTTTCAACAGGTTTTTATAACTAAGGGTTGTTTTTACTCCCTATTTTGTTGTTCAGTAGTTCTCCAGATTATTACTATTATTTCAAGATGCTTGCTGACAATAGACATGATCAGCCTTATTTCACTCATTCTAACAGTTCAGACGATGCTATAAAATATGGTATTCTCGGTAATCTATACAATCACAAAAGGCACAGGTTGGGATAAAACAAATTAAGCAGTTTCACTTGCATAGTAATCTGGTTCTGTAGTTTATTTTTGGTCTAGTGGTCACCATCTGTTACTCTTACCATGTCAGTGGGCATCATGGTTTAGACCGGGCAACATTGAGGTTATGCACCATGAGGTTCATACAACACAAAAGCATTGTGTGTGTACAAATTTATTTTCACTGGAAGTATATCTTTCATCTGTTTACAGTGAGTGTCTGGACAAAGAAAAAAGGAAGTGCACTCTTCCAAAAAGAGGAAGATGATGAAGAGCTTTTGATGAAGCGAGTGCTTGAGGAAAGCTTAAGGAGCCACGACGAAGACAATAGACGTAGAATGGAACGGTAAGATATAGTAAAAATAAATTACAGTTAGTACAGAGCAAAGCCTTGAAAATACTGGCTGATGAGCCAATCAGAAAAATTCACCGTATCCCTAACTTTTTAGAGCATTTTTATCTGCAATTTTGTTAAAGGATTACTGTACCTTGTTTGCCTCCAGCCTCCTTAAATAAATAAATAACTTGTTTTAAGCCTAAGGACCCATTATCAAATCCAACATCAATTTAAATAAAGCTGACTTCTAACAATCAGCTTTGTCATCTTATTCATATCTACACAACACAATAAACATGTAGAAATGCACTTAAATTTGAATCAGAATGACACAGCAGATAGTTGCTGTCAATCTTTAGTGACATTGGCCCTTGGAGTGGAGCATTTTAAGAGGTAAGGAAAAAGATTAATATGATTTCCTATGGAAAAGAATGGTTACCATAGATCAGCAACTATTGGCTGATATATCCCAACTCCAATGCCAATGTCATTAAATGGATAGCGGTTAGTAGTTGAAGAATTGATCTGTTTTGGTGTGGACAGCCTAGTGTTATAACTGTGCATTAGTGTTGTGTTGATTTGTGTATGATGTCAAAAATGTTGGTTGGATGTCAAATTCCCTTCAATTTGATATCAGATTTGGAAATGAGTCAATGAGCCTTGAGGGGTTACATCTAAATCACAGATTTATTTTTTTAGTTAAAAATATTTATTTTCACCGATCAGCAAAAAAGTTCAAGAATATAACATGTTCACAGTTGAGTTTGTTGTTTATAGGTTAAGGATGAGCAATCTTGAACTACAAGACACCAGCCATACGATGCGCCCTGAGAAAGAGTGGGAAGATGATCATGGTGATTCCTATGAAAAACCCTCTGCTAACAACTACCAACAAGAATCCAAGCAATCATATGGCGATCCCTATGCAAAACCTGCTTCCAACAACTACCAACAAAAATCCAAGCAATCAGATGGTGACACCTATGCAAAACCTTCTTCTAAGGACTACCAACAAGAATCTAACCAATCGTATGGCGATCCCTATGTAAAACCTGCTTCCAACAACTACCAACAAAAATTCAAGCAATCAAATGGTGACACCTATGGAAAACCTGCTTCTAATGACTACCAACAAGAATCTAAGCAAGCATATGGTGATCCCTATGTAAAACCTGCTTCTAAGGACTACCAAAAAGAATCTAAGCAATCATATGGCGATCCCTATGCGAAACCTGCTTCCAACAACTACCAACAAAAATCCAAGCAATCGGATGGTGACCCCTATGCAAAACCTGCTTCTAGCTACTACCAACAAGAGTCAAAGCATTCGGATGTCGACCACTATTCAAAACCTACTTCTTATGACTACCAAGAATCAAAGCAATCAGAGCTTAATTATTTTGACATTGAAGACAATAAGCCAGAAGCTCCTAAATTTAGTAAGCCTAACAATTCACAAAGAGCCAAGGAAGAGGTTCCTACAGCAACAAATGATCTTGCATCAAATTTCAAAGGTCTTTCTTTAGGAGGATCAGAGAATATTTGTGATCAACGTAAAGATAAAGTCATATCAAGCACAGAAAAAAAGATTACTGACCGAAGTGAACCCTCTGAATTTGATATTTTGCTGCACAGTTTCATTAGACACGAACCTCCCTCAAATGTGCAGACGAATGTGTCACCTAATGCCATACCACCTGAGACTACTGACCTGTTCAATCTTTCATCTTCCCCGCCTCTCTCTTCACAAACTACGCAGTATTATTTCCCCCAAACAAATATGGAACATCACTCCACAAATGGCTCATCCAATGTTATGCCTATTCAAATTTCAAATGGCCGAGATTCGATTTCATCTGTATCCAGTTCATTATCACCGCTTCTTACGCCTTATGGGTCATTAGATAAAGAAATTAGACCTGGTGTTCAAATACTCCAAATGGGGAATATTCCTTTCCCAAATCTGTTTGATAGCCAGGAAAATTACAAACGCCAAATTGAGGCGATGCTTTTGAATCAAAATTTATCATCAAACAAGGATTATTCATCTATGCTTGCCCAGGGTCTATTGCCTCAGTACTCTCTACCATCAGCCTTGAACCCGTACCCAGGACACTTGCTGCTGCCACAGCAGATGATGCAGAGTTATATGGCTCAGATGATGCCATTTGATGCACGTATGCAGCCACAGTCCTTAGATAAACCTGTAGAGGAACAATCACAAGCCCAGATGTTATCACAGGCTCATGCGCTTTCCTTGCAAGCCCAGAATATGCCATATGACGCTCGCCTTCAACAACCTTCAACTGTTCTGAATAAACCTGATAGTGTTTTGAAAGAACAACCTTCTCAAGCTGAAATGTTATCAGCTCATGCTTTGGCTATGTCTCAAGCGCAGAATTTATATGATGCTCGTCTTCAGCAACTACAACCTAATGTTCTAAATAAACCTCCAGAAAGTGTTCTGAATGAACAATCTCAAGCTCAAATTTTATCCCAAGCTCATGCATTTTCGCTGGCTCAAGCGCAGAATACGCCATATGATGCTGCTAGCATTCAACAAAACCCTTCAACTGCCATGAAACCTGCAGATACTGTTTTCAAGGCTGATCAACCTTCACAAGTGTTATCGCCTCAAGCTTTAGCTCTGGCTCAGGCACAGTTGCTATTGCAGAATGCTCAAGTACAAAACCTGCCTCACATGTTTCTACCGAATCAAGTGCAAACTGTGGCACCTAAACAAGAAGAGCTGCTGCAGCAACAAGTTTTACTAGGTAGGATGCAGGGCGGGAAAACTAAAGAGGAACTACTGATGACGTATCAAACTATGCTTCAACAGTTGAAGCAGGTTGAAGAACAAATTCATGGAGTTCAAAATGTGCCTCAACCTCAAATTCAACCTACTTGGGGAGTCATTCCTCCTCAGCTCTCCGCAAGCCAATACTTCCAAGCAGTACCTCACGTGAATCCCACCATGCAGCCGATCAATATCAACCCAGAACACAACCTAGATCAAAACCAGTCTGCAAGCCAACAGGGTAGGCTTCAATAAACTTTCAGTCATGTTGTACAGTCTACAGTGGCTAATAGTAAATTTGTTTCTTGTATAGGAACTACTGTCAAAGATTCTTTTGACCAAAATATTTTTGTAAAGAACATCAATTTTTGTTACATCTGTAAATAAAATTAGTGCCTTCCTGTTTCAGGCAATTGTTATCGTGGTTCTTAAGGAATCAGTTTTTTTCATACTTGTGATATTTGCAATTACTGCAAGAACTGAGAAATATCTTCTACTATTAGATTGTGCTAAGTTTTTATGTTAGTTTTTATACAAAAGAATGTTTATGTTACCTTTTGTTGTTTAGTTTTCTAGTTGACATTTCACTTAGTCACTTTCACCCTTATTTTGAATTTGTTTAGTCGATAAGTATTACAAAGTCTATGGAAACCACCCATTTAGAGACTAACTCAATAGATTATCTTGCGAGTGGAAAAACTACAGGCAATACGTTCACTTTTAAACCTCTAGTACACTCATGAGCAAGAAGCAATGTAAAAGAATCTGTCTAGTAAAACAATAAAACATTTTCTGAAAATTTCTTACTAAGGCTGCTCAAACTAGGCGTAGTTAAGTTTCTGTTGTCATACATTTAACTTTGTTACATACGTTTTTATTTTGTCAGCTTTTAAAAATATTGTCAAGTACATCTCTTTAGAGGGAAAAAGTTTTTAATGTGTTGGCAATTTTCTCCATATCTGTACCAGCTTCCATCGATATGTTCTTCACTCGTAAGACAATCTGTATATATTCATATTCCCTTATTGTTAAATATTTTTAGTGTGGCCTACGTAAAAATATTCTATTTGACTTGATATAATTAATTACCTTATCCCAACAGCTATGACACATAAACCACTTGAAAAGGAAGTCAAGGAAAAATACTGTCATTTTGTAAGTCAATATAAAATTTAAAGTTACTTTACTAATTAAAATTGTATTTAGTAGGCTACTTTCAATACTGAGTGTTCATTGAATTGTAATTTAATTCAGGGTATATAGAGTTTCTTTCATTTTAGACTTATTTTAGTATAATTCAATTGTTGAACAAAATATTCATACTTCAGGAATACAATTTGCAGTCCAAACCACATTGGATACGTATGTTACAAATGTTGGTACTAATGCATTACTTAAGAATTTATTAGATTAGTATGTTTGGTCAAATTTGACTTATTTTTATACCGGTAACTAATTTTAAGGCTAAAATATGCTTAACCTTTCATTACAATGTTGTTAACAACCGATATTTCCTCTTAAGTATATTTTACGAGTCATTTCTTACAAGTTATTCATAAATAAAGCTTTAAAACCAATCAACTATTTTTGGTTATTACTGTATTCCCGTCTGTTTATCTGGAGCTTAATTTCTGACGGTTTTCTCATCCTCACGGATCAGACGAAGACAATTCTATAGTATCTTAGTGTTATTTGTTTACTCCACAAAATTTAAAACTTCTTAACCAAATCAAATAGTTTATTTACCTTTGTTTATCATCTGGAGTTAAAATCAAATAACAAAGTACAGCATCTGACATGAAACTGGTTTAATTTAATTTTTCATGCATCATTTAATGATTTACTAGTCATATTCCAAATTGGACTTAAGGTCCAATTCCTATCCTGTAACTGTTACGACTCTAGCCGCGTGACTGGAACAAATTTATAGTTGTAATATACGGAGTTTGAGGTTGTGTGCCTTCATAGATGATTCAAAGTTGATGGAAATGGTTTGTCACCACTCATACGTTTTCAACTCCAAGCACCCCCAGTACTTGAAGAAGATGTTTCTGAATAAGAATACTCTAAATTCCTTTTTTCGCCGTACCATGAACAATGTATGGTTGTTCATTGTTTTTTTTTTACCATGCACATTAATATTTCCTTTTCCTCCTCTTCTCCAAGTAATATATTCCCTGCCAACAGTACTTATTCTATGACGGTCAAGAGTACAATAGCACTAGTGACTAGTCTTAGAGGTCGCGGCATAGGCATTAAGACAAGCATTTCGAGCCGTACGGCTCTAGACGCACAACTAGAGTCGTATCAGACGCACCATAGGAATTGGACCTTTAGAATAACCAACAGAAGTTATTTCACATCCCATTGTTCATTTTGAAGCTCGTGTTTTGTGTCTAGTTCATGTTAGTGACAGTTCACTAGTGAGATGTATTGCAGAAAGTCAACTGTGCCAGAAGGTCAAATAATTTATTCTTGTACCTACGAAAAAAGTCAATATCCCAATGAGTCATTGGTTTTAACAGAGACTACGTTTTCAGCACTGACTTTAGTATTTGACTCAATAGGATTTTAACCTATAGACACTGCAAACATTGTAGTTTTTGACCTATTGGCACAAGTATAAATTATTTGACCTACCGAACATTTGACTTCCAGCAACCCCTTGTTTTATAATATTAGCATTGAGTAATATTATAAAAAAAAATCATACAAGAGGGGACAGATAATGCTAAAAGTTGTTACTGATTGTGTTTGGTCGGGGTAGTAACTTGATAACTCAAGTAATTTTCGTCCGATGTTGATGAAATTTGGTTTGAATTTGGCAAACCACTTTCAAACCAAATAGATTAACTTGAATGAGTTTGCAAACCAGCAGGATAGGGTTCTGAAATTTTCAAAAATTAATGATTTTTCCAAATTTTTAAAAACATGAGAATGGCCAATTTTCTATATCAGCACTCTTGTAGAGCTTAAGGCCGGGGCCACACTTGTAATTTTTAACCTGTGAGACTGTTCTTTCCGTTTTCACGTGCGACGCACGTGGAACAGTTTGACCGTGGCCACACTCGTCTTACGAGATGGGTTTTTCGGCAAAACCAGTGAGACTGATAAAGCATGCCACACTGGCAATAAAAATCGTCCGTGTCCGTGTTCCGCCTCCCCCCCTCCACACTCACTGTAGAGTTGATCAGTCAGGTTAAAACTAGAAACGTCCGTGGAAAAAAATCAGCGAGATAAGATGAGTGTGTTCACTCCCATAAGCCGCAATGCCCCGCGACTAGTTTTACGTGCAACGCCCGTGGAATGTTAGTAGAGTATACACGTGCAATTCCGTTTGTCAAACGCGTTCACGGACGTTTTTACTCTAGTGTGACCTGCCCCATACACCGCAATGTATCTCTCAATCCCACGGGTAACGCCCGTGGAAAAATTCAGCGAGATAAGATGAGTGTGGCCCCGGCCTAAATAAGCAAATAATTTTGTATCTTGAAGCGTTGTTAAAAATTAAACGTTACGGAGAAACTCCCAGTAACAGTAAATTTAAGATCCTGTGTTATTCTATGAAGAAAAATTGTTGTAGTGTGCTTGATTATGGATGTATGTTGAGCAATTGTTGCATATTTTTATTTGTTTAGTCCTATACTGTTAACATTTGGTGAAAAAAACACTTTCTACCTTCCCCATAGCAAAACTAGGTAATGTACTCATTAAATCTAATGTTATTTAAATAGGGAATAAATATGTTTATGGAAATATTTCTGTAGACATCTAAACAGGCAAATTGAAATCCGCTTAATCTGCAGGTTTGCTGCGGAGGGGGTAGCAGTGTAACACGTTACTTGTAATTATGTGTTAAAAAAAAAACTTGCCGGCATTTTATATCACATTTACACAAGAAAGCAACTGGGAAATGATTTATTTATAAAAAGGTTTAGGTATTCACAGTGGATTTAACTGTATTGTTTCAAAAAGGAATAATATTACCATAGACTAACCAACATATTACCTACCTAATAATATTATACTGCCTAGTGTCACAGTTTTAAATACTTTTCCTTGGATGTTTCTTAAACTGTTAACCAAACAATTTAAATTAGTTAAAATAAAATGCAACAAACACGATTGCCTGAACATGCATCTTGAGGAGCACAATTATAAATCGCACCAGTCAAAATTTGACCAACCCCCTTGAAGTTGTTTCACTTTCACTCATATTATTTTGGTTGTTTTTAATTTAAATAAAAATACTGGGTGTCCGAAAAAAAAAAAAAAACGGAAACATTTTAAATGCAAATACTGATACCAAATAAGAGACTATGTTCAATCTTTTATAATTCGTCGTTGAAGAAACAATAACACCTATCTGACATTTCATAAAGTTTACAGGACAAACAAAAAACTGAATTATTTATTATAACTGGGTTATTTAGTAACGCAATATATATACAAAAGATATTTTTATTTTCATTTGATATACAGAATTTATAATATAATAAAACATTGTTAAACTCAGTTAAATTGGGAATTGAAGGGAAAAAGTTGTGCATTGGATTTAATGCAAGCAATGAGCTCACTACTATTGAGTTACATTTGTATATGGTTTTTAGGTTTCACAGTTTTTTATAATTATAATTGTATAGTAAATTAATTGTTACGCTTATTTAACTAAGTTATTGTTCGATTTTTTTTATTTTATTATGTGAAGTGTGATGGACTTTTCTTTTGATTTTAAGCAGCCAAATAAGGACTCTATCACGCACAGGTCACTGTGACCCATGTGATATTTTTTTATTTTCTTTATGTAATGCTGCAAAATAATTGTTGTAAATAAAGAATTTTTCTCTCTCTCTCTCTCTTGTTAATAACATTATTATTGTTTGAAAATTATTTTACTTCAGGTAGGCGGTATTAATCTCTTAAAATGTCATTGACGTAGATAGGCGGTATAGATTTTTGCAGATAAACGGTTTTGTAGTTTAACCATATGAACACTGCTGTAGATAGGCGGTATAGCAAGAACAATAATTATTATCTAAAAAGGAAACAAAAATTACTTTATTAAACGTAAAAGTATAATTATAAATTATTAAGTAAAATGTATAAGGTATAAAGTATACAAAAATGTGCTTTCACTATGAACGGTGAAAGGAAAAAAACTGGTGAAATGTTCTCGATATTTTACACCACTTATCGAATGTCCAACCTATTTTTATTGAAATAAAAATAAAAATACTAATCAGTCTTTTCATTAAGTCTTAGATTGTCTGAACTAGACTATGTCGCTCCAAATTAGTTACATTTTGCTTATTGTTAAGGCGTAACACTTTCACAACAAAATCAACAACTGAACTCAGTGTACCGATAAAATTGTGAGTTACTTAGATGAGATGAACACTGCCAAATGAACGACTAAAACCAAATGAAACTGGTGCTTTACTGGTTTTTTTTCCTGCACAGTGGTCCGCCTCTTAACTGGACATTTGTTAACCATATTTATTATATAAACTTTCCTCTGGTCCCAATTCATCTTGTCCCAGTAATTCACGAAAATCTTGTTTCTATTTTCTTCACTAATTGTGTGACAAAATCGTACTTTTAACTTCATACAAATATTCAAATTACAAGATGGTCCCATTTTTCTGCTAACTCTTGGGGTGTCATGAAATTTACTGTACCCCAGATATTCCTTACCAAACATTTTAAGTTTTTTGTTTTTTTTCCCCAATTTTGCTGATTGTTCTTTTTCCTTTTACAACGCGGCATCTGAACAGTTTCTTCGTGCAAGTCTATCTGGATATTATCTTCATCTTCACTGTGGTCAGGTCTTTCTGAAGCATCATTGGTAGCCGGGTCGTTATTATTCACGATTTCTTCTTCATAAATGTGAAAAACTGCCTGTATATTACAATAGACAATATTTCTTTATTTACATAATTCATAGAGAATAGTAATGCGTCAACATTCATTGTGGTCAGGTCTTTCTAAAGCATTGTTGATAGCCGGGTCTTTTTGACGATCTCTTCTTCATAAATTTGAAAATCTGGTGTTATCATGAAGTCTTCCATATTATTTTCAAAAACAAAATCCAATTTCATTACGGTATATCTATAAGCTCGTCAGGTATTTCCATGCTTTCATCAAGGAGTAAAGAGCTCCTATCTAAAGAAAAAATACAACTAACTGTATTCACCTGTATTTGAGGCACATTGCATTTTTACCCTCTTTAATACATTATTAAAAATTAGTGACACATAAATGATTGTTTAAAACATTAATCACTATTTAAATACTCCAACTTAGGCTGATTAAAACATTAAACCTGTTCAGTTTTTTATCTAAGTTAACTTATCTTTAATATTAAATGTGACCAATAGTTTTTTTGCAAATAAAAGTTAATTATTGGTATGTTTGAATGTCTTTGATTTTTAAACTGTGAAAGTTGGGAAGATGAGTATTTATTGAAAGGTTATTGAGCAAATAATAATTTTAACTAAACAAATATATTCTCGTGAGAAAAATGGGTTCTTACATGCAATATAATCATGATCATATTGAATTGATGCTGCATTTAATTGACACAAATCAGATGAATCAGTTATTTCTTCTTTATTGCTGGTTTTCTCCTTATCAGTCTAGTCTATCTTCGGGATTTTTGACGACCCTCGTTTATCTGAGAATGTTACATCGTTGTTTGAACTTCGTTTGATTGCTTGGAATATTTCGATTTCTGATAAGGTTTTTCCCTCCGCATCTGATTCTAAAGAGTCTGACTCCATGTTAATGGCCTAAAAATCAGAGTAAATAGTATTAATTAGTTATCATACAAGAAAAAGGTAAGCATTTTAACACTTTAATACATAGGCATACAAGTTTACACACAGGCCTAATGCAATAAACCCATAAAACTAAAATTGTATTTACTTCAAACGTTTTGTTAACTAATATTGGCATCTTAAAATAAGTGGCAAAACCGCACATCTACAGATCCAGATTTGACGCAGAACCGCCCATCTGCATAGTAAAATTTAACAGACAATATTTCACTTGTTTATAATTCTGTACCCAAAAAAAGAACATTAATTATTAAAGTATTTGAATTATTTTCAATTTATTTATAAAACAGACAGTAATTACTTTAAAATAACTATTAATCAGTATGAAAGACAAGTAGTTACCTCAGCAACACCTCTACCATGCAGTCTGGGTGAGGACTGATGCAGTAGGCATTTCCAGGTGTTTTCAGATGTGCGGAGTTGTCCAAATCAAGATGGCAGCGCTGTCTTTCGGAATTCAACGTTAACTACGTCACAGTTCTGCAGCTGAAGCCAGTACGTTTCCAACGATACCAAAAACTTATTTTAGTAAAATTTATCAGATAGGCGGTATTGTTTGATTGAACTTGATATGAGCACCATTAGTGGCCCGGTATGAATCTGAGCGAAATTTTACCACTTCCCAGGTATTGGTCAGTACTTTAGGGGATGTTGCAACAACACATGCAACTATTTTCAGTCAGAGGAGATTCAGATCCCATATCTGCACTGAGTAGACATAATTCTTTACCACCCCCCAAAGGAAAAAGTCCAGAGAAGTCATATCTGGACTCCTGGGAGGCCATTAGATGGGCCCTTCCCCGCCAATCCACCGATCGTCGAAACGAGTATTAAGCGCTTCTCACACACGTAAACTGTAGTGTGGTGGTACTCCAACCTGTTGAAAATAGTCAGGGCCATTTCCCATCTTAATGTCACCCAACGATGGGAAAACATACTCCTATAACAAGTCACATTGAATAGCACCGTTTATATCCCCTGAAATACTGACCAAACCCTGAGATGTATAATTTCACTTAAATTTATGCCGGGTCACTAATGGTGCTCATATTGAGTTATTCTAAGTTTTTAATAAAACTTCAGAATTTAAGCTTTAAATACATATATAAAACATTATACATAGTCCATTATTTGGTATCAGTATTCACCTTTAAAATGTTTCAGTTCTTTTTTGGACACCCGGCATAGTGGATTGATGAATAAAATTGCAACAGCAAATGTAAGAATACATGTTTAATAAAACTTCAATTACAAAAATAAGGACTAGAGTTGATAAAAGTATTCAATTAGATAACAACTTTAAACGTCCTTATGTCCTTAACTCATCACAGTTATATCATAAACATAACTTAAAAACACCAACTTAACTTTACCCTCTTAAGAAAGAAATAATACATTTAAGCTAAATAAAAACTTTGGGGCATTTAACTTTGAGACTATACAACGATGCCAAACAACTTTCCTTACCAAAAATTATCCTAAAAGTATATTCTCGATGCTATATGGGATTCCATACTGAGCTATAAGAGAAAAAAGCCCATCACAGATATATCATCATTTAACCCTCTTAGTGCAGTGACGATGCAAGTATCGCCTTCAAAAACTTTATATTTTGAAGTATGCAGTAATACCAACGTTGGCTGGTTAATGTGTGACTTCAGTCTGAAAGTATCTAATTATCGATCACCGGTTTGTTTCCCTCTTTCCCTGTCACTACTTGTTTAACTTATTCTTGGTTTATTTTTTCATCTACACTGAGACTAAAAAATTAGTTTCGTTTGAGGTTCATACTATTGTGTTTCATGGAGAGATTGTTATATTTTAATGGTTCTTTAAGTAGTAAATTGAGAGGTTTGAAGGGTTATTTAGTGTTTGTAGGATACACATAATGTCAATAAGAAACATAATGGTAAAATCAAGATCTCTTAAACATATAAAAAATATGGAACATTGACTTTTCCCCTGAACTTTCAATATTGGTTCAAACCACTTAATGTAACCTATTACTTTTCAGTGTGGGTTTGTGTTTGGGTAAAGCCCAGTTGCACTAAGAGGGTTAAACCCACTCAACCCTTTTAGACATAAGTTATACATAAGAACAGAACATTTGGTTAATTTTAAAAAATGCAATGGCAAATTGCCCAAATAACGTATTTTAGTAAATTACCCTACATACCAGGATAATTTGTTTTATCAGCTCTCTATGGTATTCCATACTGAGCGATCAGAGAAAAAAAGAACAAACAATTTATAACCTAACAGTAAAAAACAAGTGGTACTGTTAACTCAATTAACGTTAACTTGGACAAACAGTAACTCAATTTCAATGCAGTGATCTCCTCTTTGTCAAGCAAGGCTGAATGAAAGCAGTAAAATCAGAATGTCCATATGAATTGAATGAAGTAGATTCAGTCTTATTTCTTTCCCCACGTAGCAGCCGCGAAACTCATTGGAGCACCTGAGACATACATATGATAACTGTAAGAAGTCAATGGGAAAACAACAAGAGCTTAAGGAATGCATTAAAAAAGTAAAACTAATTTTTTTAACTATGTTTATTTACAAACCTATCCTAAGTTTCGACAATAACTCTAGAGGATTGCTTCCTAGTAGGACTCTGTAGTTCCATTCAGGGTGTTTGGTAAAAAAAAAACATAATTAATTTTCATTGAGCAAGGTATTAACAATTGGGACAAATAATTTGGGACTTGCAGGGTTTGAATTGATAATTTTGTGGATTGTCAGGTACAAAAAAACATAGGGGCTGAACCAGTCCCGAGGAAGGTGAAAATCACAGTTAGCCTATAGCCTATCTTATCAATTGTGCAAGAGTCCTTGAAGGCTGGCGGCCATCTTGGATTATTTTCAAACAGCTGCAAAAGAGTTATTTACCATCTCAAAATATTTTTTCAGACACCAAAAAGATTGTAATTGAAATATCTACAGTAGGACACTAAGAGGTTATATATTTTCTTTTTACTTTTGTTATTGTTTTATTAGTTGAAACGGCTAGGCTCCAAGGACTTGAAAACATTGTGGTAATTTTATCCCCTAATTTGCGATATATTTACTTTTACTTTCGCTTTGAATAATTTTTTTAGCAGTCAGATTTCTTTGCGCTAACTGTGATGTGTGCGCTTACCTACCTTTCATTATTCTTATATTAGGGCAACTTTTTGCCAAAAGATTCTACTGTCATTTTTGTGTATCGAATCTCAAGATAAACATTTTCTTTTCCACTGTCGGGTATTAGTATCCGCTCATGACGATTGATTCTCAATACCGATATGTCCAAGAATCTGTGGTATCGAGTATCAACTCATCTCTAGTTACAAGAGATTACCGTGTCCTTAGTTTATAGTATAGGCAGAGATAGCCTACAGATTAGACATTAAAATACAGGTACCAAGTGTGCCAGAATAAAACTGTTTTTAGAGATTCCTAATGAAATAAATAGTTTTAATGTAACTAGTACAATCAGCTTTTAATCTTAAAAGAGCAGCACTCATTTTTGGAAACCCTGTATTTTGTTGTCTTTAACGATTTAGTTTGAAGTTCATGAACTATTTTAATTTTCAAATATTATTTATTAATATTAAGTTCAAACTTTTGAATATTACGATAAAATTGGTAAAAGACTTACTTTGGCTACCTCCTGGCGGAGCACCTCTTGAAACTCCAGGAGCTCTGCCTCGGCCTGACAACAGTAGTGATATTAGACTAAATAACAGTAATTAAGTAGTAAGCATTACTCAATGATAACCAAACAGAACTAGGAAATTAAAACCCCCTCAAAGCACCCCTAATTTCAGACATATACATTGAATACGGTTGATCTATCGCCTGGTTCTACTGTATGCCTGAAATAAGTATTGTTGGCAATAAGTAAATAAAAATAAACACTTAAAAAGAGGAACCTTCAAAGAACGCTTTCTATTTCAAAGACTGAGTCTTAACCTCCATAAAAACAACGGAGATGCAGACACATGTTGTTTTGGATTCAAAATAGTTCAAACTTACCACGAGAAACTAGGCCAACTGGAAAGTCACTGTCAAGGTTGAAGTTTTGACTGGACGGACGGGTCATGGGTCTTTGGAGCGAAGCTGAAAATCACAAATCAAGGATATATTTCGAGGGAGAGTCAAGTGGTTGATTTAGAAGTTTTTAAATGATTAGAGTTCAGCTAACGTACCAAAGAAAATTAGAGTCCTGGGGCTTATTGATAAAATCACTTTGTCACATAACAATGTTATTCTGTCCAGCTAATAGAACGTCTAGCAGTAATGCTGATTTTTTTAAAATTAATATTACAAGAGACAAATGATATCAATATTTAATAAATGATCTATCAAGATTTTTTATGAGTTTTTACAAGAGGAAAACTGATTTAGGAAAAAATTAGAAATATAGCAAGTCCATGAAAAATAGAAAATCAATAGTTAAATTTAATACTAGAGGTGGAGAATCTAACGATAAGACATTTTACTTACGCTGCACTGTTGGTTTAGCCACGGGTTGTTGTTCCACTTCAACTGGGGCAAAAGATTGCACGGTCTGCAACAATTGCATTTTGTGAAAAATATAAAAGATACTATTTTGTTACTGATGCTTAAAAATACATTCCGGAAGAAAAAAAAACAGGGGTACACAACTACTCGTGTAAAAAAGGTCATGCAGGTGATAAAACCACAATGAGTTTGAATTGCCATTGAATTTTTAAATACAAATCTTGATATGCCTTCATATCAAGTAGAACCTTTAGTTTGAGATGTTAAAGCCTTTTAGGTTTTTAAATGGTCTCGAATCACTTTAAAATACAAACAGAGGTTATTTAACCTTTATTTTGCCAAGCAATTCCTTTTTTTTATGTTTAGGTCTAGTCTAAATGTTTGTGTGCAATTGTTTAATGTTTTGATGACCTTAATATGAGAGTGATATTCTTCACTAGGATCCAAAGAAGTCAACATAATCAATGAAATCATCATCTACCCTTAGAGGAGGAAAGGAATCACTAGACAAAACCGAGGTAAAAAAGCCTCTTATTTATTAGTTAAAGCTTGTTTTTTATTTAGTACATTTTGTATCTAAAAGTTAATTAGTGTAAACTACACTTACGTTTCCAGAAACCATCGTAAAAGGTTTCTGGGCAGCTTTGACAGCGGCTGCAGCAGCCTCTTCAGCCGCTCTCTGAAATGATAAAGTAAGAACAATTAATTAAGAGGGTGTCAAGAAGACTGACTAAGAACAAAACAATACAGAAAAGGATCTTCTCCAGTCATAGGAACGTCCTAATAACACAAAAAACTGAGATAATTTCCTACGATTGTGTCAACATTAGCATTCTTCTCCAAAGATCATGGCAACACCCACATTATTACCCACTTTTTCGCAATATCTGCAATCATCTTGTGTGATTATTAATTTGTAAATTGAATTGGAGCAGACCTAGTCTCTATGAGGATCATACCAACTCTAATGAATTTCTTTAACTATGGTAACTTCTGTGATCACCTCTTTGCCATCACAGCAATTATCTGTGATGATTTACTGTGATTATAGCAACATCTGTTAAGATCACGGTAACTTTCCATGGAATAGAAAAATCCTGATCACAACATTATTTACTTGACACTCAAACTAGTGGATTTTTGCCTGGTTTTCAAAATTAACAAACAATCCCTTTTCTCTGTTTCAAGATCTATGCTGGACACCCTGCGTTCAAAAATTCCATTAGGTTTCTTTTTATCCTAAGATTGATATTGTTGGTGATCTTACCACTCGCTGCCTCTCCTTAAACTTGTCCAGACTTTCCACGGCAGAGTTGGAAGGTACGTGTTTACCTGGTACCACTGATATGTCAAGGTAAGCACAACACTGGTCACAGATGATGTAGGCCCATCTCTGGACGAAGCTCTTCGAACAGTTCACTACTTGTTCTATCTCAATGTGAAACTGGAAACAAATGTTTAGAAATGAAGTAGCATTGCCTGCAATTTCTACGTAAAAAATTTCAGACTACATTATACTTGCTTCGTAGCAGTAACTCAGCAAAAGTGAAAGATAGTTATAGTGAAAGAGATTATTAGTTAGATTATTAGTTTATAGTGAAAGATAGATCCTCAGTTAAAAGATAGTTAGGGTAAAATAAGAGTCAAATTCTACAATGAGCTTCCTGAACTTTATAAGGTGGAATACGATACAGAGTGATTTGTGAGAGCAATAAAAGGTCCCTTGCTGGGAAAAGCCTATCACCGCATCAGAGATTTTCTGACATCAAACATTGTAAATAAACAATATAAGAAATGTAAAATAAATAATGGCTGGCACCAACATAATTAACATAATGGTATTAACATAATTTGCAAGTTAAGTAAACATTTATGTAAACAAAATTTTGTTTATTTTTTGCTTTAAAGAATAAATTTTTTAAGTAGTAATTTAGTAAATATTTGTACTACTAAGGTCTCTAGAGATATTTTAATAAAACACACACTTTATTGTCCATCCCTGTAGCAGCAAACCTGGAGGTACTTGTTAAACCTAAATATTATAAATAAAAATAGATTCAATTGAAAATCCAATCAGGCAAATGGAAATTCGCTTTGTCTGCAGGTTTGCTGCGGTGGGGGTATTTGAACTTGACGTCGTTTAATAGGAAGTTTTAAATGCAAAATAAAAGTGCTCTTGACCTAACTTAGGCCATTTTTCATAATTTAAGTTATAAAAATGTTAACAGCCCAGCCGCTATTTTTAATTTTAATTGTACCAATTTATTTTTTTCTAAACATAGGTTTCTTTTACCTTCAAATACATACCAAGTTTCATTAAGAACAGCTGGGAAAATCGGAGGCTATATGTTTAACAAAGTGTTTATTGGGAAAAATTGTTTTCTTGAATCCTTCTATTTTGACATATGGAACGATTTTCCGAACGAGTTTAGCTGTTTACCTACACCTCGCAGACAGTAACCATAATTATTCCAGCCTTGACAATAACCTACACATTTTACATAGTTACCCTAAAAAAGGACGGTTTTTAGATTGTTTAGAGGAATTCGAGATCTACAAATCCATCAAGAATGAGCCACAACACATCTTAAATGAACAGACCTCTTTCAAGTCCAACATTATCTATGACGAAGCGATTAGAATAGGACAACAATACCACCGGCATTCCATAGATAACGGGAGAGGAGCAAGGACACCTCAGTCATGACCACGCAACTACCCGTGCCGCGTCGTAGTGTCCTGTACTGGCCAGTAGCTAGCAATGTTATTCCGTATTTTCGCGTTTCGTGTTGTATGTGTGTGTTTTTATGTTTACCGACGACCTCAACTTGAGTGACATGACATTTTTATCAGCCTGATGATGGGATTTTAATCCTGAAACCGGTCGCATAAGACGACAACAATAGGATCACTGACGGACAGGTAATATAAACCATTTTCATCCTGTAGGCTTATATGGATATAATAAAAAGATTATTTTATTTTTATAACACATATAAGTAGGCCTAATGATTTTATATCATATAAAAAATTTTGCTCTGTGGTAGTTACTTATAAATGAAAAGCTCGTCTCAATAAAAAATCTCAGATTGGCACACCTCTAACTCTGCAATAATAGACCCGAAATAAATGCAATACTTACTGCACATGCAATTTCCTCAGTGTAGTTGAAAGTATCATTTTCCAGACGAGAACAGGCAAATGGAACACTAGGGTAGTAATTCCTGATGTCCTTGGCGGCCCCAGCGACAGTCGCACACCCGTACTTCAGCTCGTAAAATAACTTCTCGAGGGGAAACACCTGGAAGTCATCAGGATTGTCTCCACTCGCTACAACAAACAGAATCTGGTAATTTATTTTGTCTCTGGTAATTTAATTTAACTACGACTGATTCATGTGCTGCCTACACAACTTAAAAAATAATTTTTTTATCAAACATAGGGAACGATATACTCACTAGTCCAAAGAACCGCAATCGCCACATCTACACGGGATCATTTGACTCTAGCACAGGTGAAAAAATCTAATGCTATACGACATTAAGGATTTTAAGCTATTAATTTATATGATAGAAATCACCTTCAGCCATCATTCGAACTACGTTGGTAACACAAGAGATGCTCGTATTCAGGCTCACGTTGTCTGGCATGGTATACATGGGCGGATAAGACCCGCCATGAGCACTTCTGCCTCTCTGTAAACAACATAACAGTTAGACACAGAGATATGCTCATTAAATTGAAGTTTGTCTAAAAAATGTTCAGCAATTACTGAAGAATACAAAATTACACATTTATACCAATAAATAAGCACAGTAAAGAGAAACCTGGTTACAGTTATAGTTATAAAGTAATCATTTAGAAACGGTCTAGAGAGAGATAGACAAATCAAGACGATGCAATCACTATCTAATTGATCATTGTTTCCGTTTCCCTGTTGAGATGGTTAAAGAACCTCAACTCAAGAGGCAGCGTAAGATCCATGCATATGTCACAAAATCCAAAAATCTCATAAACTACCCTGAGTGCATCAAACCCCTTTCACTTAATCAGGCTTAAAATATGACTAAGAAGTCAATGGTTGACATTATCAAATGTTAATGGCTTGGCATGATCTAAGATCAAATGACTGACTCAACATGATGCATTAAAGTTAAATGAAGAAATGCTACGGACAAGCCTTTTATGAGGCTTTTTTAGCTATTTATTTTATTTTTATTTATTTATTTATTACTTAGTACAGCACATATACAATGAATTTACATTACCAAACTGCATAAGCCTTAAAAAAAGGCTTGTCCGCAGCGTTTCTTTTAATACTAATTGTCTTTTCCATCTTCATCTTGGTCTTGAGTCAGTGTGAACTGTTAACTGAACAAAAATATATTTCCTACTTCTTAAACAGTAGGCCTAACAAATTTGGCTTGTAACATTTTTACATAATTACAGGAGCAAAAAAAAAACTGTAGAAAAAAAATCAGCTAAATGTTATAATGCCCTTTGTCATTGTGTTTGTATTAAATTAATAAATTGAATCGTGATTTTCCGAGTGTTTAACCTACTTTTTTCAAATCAAAATCGATATATTCATCATAAATATGTATAAACAAGAAATACATTCAGACTTAAAAATAATTATTCCTCTGAATAGACTTGAACCCTGACTCGGGGCTTGGAATACATGACATAAACAGTGCAATAGCTTACAATAAGTCATCCAATCAGTTTGACTAGGTTAAAAAGTCCACATATGCTACAGCTTTGACTAATGATAAAACTTGTCATTCTATCCCAATGTTTAAGTTATCACCAGCTTTGTTAATCAAACTCCTTGTAGTTGATGTGAGCCACCAGTTGAGATTGTGCTGGTGTAAATTACTAATTTCCCTCTAACGCACAAACTTGTTTACCAAGTCATACTGATGGAACAGCTTATTATCAGCCATACACACAATTATGACACATTTACTATGTAAGCAAAAGGAATAAGGTAATAGTATTTTAGACTTTCGTGCATTCTGTGACCAGCTCACAAAACTAGCCTACATTCTTTTTTAATAAAAATTGTACAACAAGTGATCCGTATGGATGACATGTCTACTTCAGTATCAATGGTGACACAAATCAGTAATTTACATTTAGCACAATATGTCGGTAGCTCACTTTAACTAGGTCTATTTTGATTTGAAAAAAAAAAAACTGGTGACAACTTTAACACGGGGATGGGGTGAATAGTTCGATCAAATACTGATAGTAATTGATATCAATAGTCAAAGACTAAAGATAAAGAACAGCAGAATACGGTTAACTCTAAACTCACCTCCAAAACCGCTTTCACGTTGTCCCAAACTACATAGATGCTCTTTTCCCCCTCTTCCCCTTCTAAGGGGATATGATGTACTTCGTCTGAGCGAGTCATTGCGTCCAGTCGGTAGCCCATTGGTATCTGCTCTGCAACAAGTACGAACAATCAGTAGGGCTTTTTGGGGGGGTTTACACCAGATTCTAGCTCAGAATTGATTTCACATTACTTTAGGCTAGGCCAAGAGGTTCCAGCATTATCACAGATAAAATACATTGGTGATTGGTGGGATTTGAACCCAAGGGAGCGTTAGAAGTCCCACACTCTACCACTATACTAGCTCACTCTCCAGATCAGCGGTGGTAAAATAGCTGGTGTATATTGAATACATCAAGGTGATGTAACGACTCAATAAATAGATACTTACAAATAATACTGGAGTGCCTAGTGTAAATTACTGGACATGTAGGCTGCTCAGCAATAACTCAAGTAGTAGACTACTCGACTTTATACAAATACTTGGGTCTTAAGTAATTACTTAAATTTTTACACAATTTCAAGTAGACTTCTAAGTAATTTCTTCTTTTTACTCGATACTTGAATACATGTTTAAAGTAGAGTAATTTATCAACTTTTACAAACATTTAAGTAATGGGTCTAATTCAGTGTGGGGTAACGGGCTGTTTTTAGCAAATTTCTAAGACCTAGGCCCGGGATCGATTTACTTTTTCATTTTGATGATATACCCAGAGGCCGAAAACACCGGTTAGTTCAAATTTATATATATATATATATATATAAATCACGTGAACTTAATTAATAAATAATTTAACATAATAATTTAACGTAATTTTTAACAGTAGTACTGAACAGTGCCAATAAATTGTTTTAAATAGGCTATAGAAAAACCCAAGATTTATGTACCTATTAGTTTTAATAAAATAAAAATTAGGGATGGTCAAGTCTCGAAATTTCGGGAAATTTTAAATCTCGTTACATGAGACGAGATTTCTTTTTGGCCGAGATTTTTATCAAGAGGAGAATAAAAAAAAAAAAAAAAAATTTAAAACGCCTGCAGAAAGTCAATGCAATAACCGCAATACAGGAGCGTGTTGTAGTTGTGTTTCCTTTGCGAAGGCGTTCTTATTTAATTAATTCCTTAAATGTATTACTTTAATTATTTTAATAATATTACTTTAATAACATTTGAGAAGTTTTGTTAAGTGTAAGCAGTGTGAGGAATGTTTTATTACTATAAAAAGAAAAAGTCAAAACAAGTAACTATTTTATAAAAATTAATATTGCTTTTATTTTATGATTTATTTTATTTTAGGATAATTTGAACTCTATCCTAACTGATATCACTATGTTTCCTAATCGTAGGCATTTTTAATAATTGGGTGTGATTAATAAAAAAATATTATGCTGATGTTTTTTAATAAAAGATTGTAAATATTCTTGCCTATTATCATTATTTTTGTATTTAAACAGTCATCTAACAATGTTACAAAATCAGGTAAAAATTTTGAACGTGCATTTCCCGTTGTGTATGAGAAGGCAAATCCCGTCTCGATCTCGTCTCGAAATTTTATGAGAAATAAAAAATCTCGTCTCGTCTCGTCTCGAACTAAAAATTCAATCTCGTCCATCCCTAATAAAAATTGTATAAAATTTTTACCTAGGTGTTTTTATAGAATCTAACTTAAACACGTTCGCTGCGGCACGTCAAATAGCGGGCGTAACCCCAGTGCGGCGCAGCCCTCAGCGTCGAGCAAACCCGATTGCCGTGTGTGATTGGCTTTCCAATTTTGGTCTGACGAATAGCAATAAACGTGCAGGGATGTCCTGCTTTACGAGAGTCGACGTAGTTCGCTAACCACCCACAGATAGCAGCACTGCTTGGAACGTAGCCGGTCCCATTGTAACAATTGGAACAATTGTATGGGGAGGTAGTAATTCTGATCTAAATTTAAAATACTTAAAAACTACCCATTAACCCTTCCCTGACGGGTGACGGATATATTCGCATAAGTCTTTGGTGATAAAGGACGGGTGACGGATTATATGGTTTTTGATGCTCCGGACGAGAAGCGGTTATATCCGCTCCATGACTGCGCTCTCCCCCGCACTCCCCCCTCTCTACCGCGCTAACCCCTCTCATGCGCCTCATTCCCCCCCCCCACGCACCTACCACCGCTCCTACACTCCCCCCCTTGACGTTTTGCGCTCAACATTACGTTGTCTCTGTTTATTGTTACATATTGTTCTTTGTTAAATAAAGAACAATACGTAAACAATAAATAAATTGTATTGCCTAATGTTGTCATGGTCATATCTTCAAAGGCGGGTGGCGGATATATCCGCTGCATTTCTACTCATCCGAGGAAATGATATAACAAATTATTTTGACAGTATGATGTGTTCCACTGTGTTTCTTTATGTATACTTGTATCAAGGCTATTAAAAAGAAAAAGAGGTTGCCTCAGTCGTGCGTATGACGTCACCCGCCGACCCGGACGGTGCTGCTTTTAACTCACACAGCTGCCACCTGTCAAATTCTTTGTTATTGTTGTTTGTTTTTGTGTAAGTTTCGTGCGATTAGTAAACGATTAAGTAAAAGCATGTAAAAGTAAGTTAGCGGGCGGAAGTGTGACGTTATCCGCTGATCTGATCGCCGCATTCACCTTCACTCTACATATTACTACTCCGCAAATTATTTTTGCATATGCGGAATAATAAAAAACAACAAATATAAAACCGGACTGAAAATATAAACTTAAACAATGAAATAATATAACGCAGAATAAATAAAACTAGAAAGAAAATGGTTACTTAATCGTACTAAACAAGCACAAAAACGTTTGAAGTTGCCACTCAGAAATAACTTATTTCCCTAGTAAGAATGGTGAATCTGTTTACAAATAAATAAATGAAAAACAAACAACAATAACAAAGAATTTGACAGGTGGCAGCTGTGTGAGTTAAAAGCAGCACCGTCAGGGTCGGCGGGTGACGTCATACGCGCGACTGAGGCAACCTCTTTTTCTTTTTAATAGCCTTGTACTTGTATCTAAATATATAAAAGGCAAAGCCCTCACTGACTCACTCATCACTAATTCTCCCACTTCCCATTTACCTAGGAGGCTGAAATTTGGTACACTGATTCTTTAGGCATTAAATAGGAAAACTAAGTAGTTTTTATTCTGATCGGACTCTCGGGCTCCGCCCCAGTGGCTCTGGAGTTTCCCATGTTAACCTTATGATTTTTCATATTTAAAAGGAATTAATGAATCTTAACAGCTGTTTCAATTAAACAAGTTAGTTCTATTCTATGATGTTCAATAGCATTAAAGTTACAAGGATTACCAACAGGGTGCAGCACTATCATTTTTTTTTTATTTATGACAACAGCTAATTTGCAACCAAAAGGTGAGTGAGCGTAGCGAACGAACTTCAACCTGGAGGCGAGTTAGCGTAGTGAACGAGCTAACCTGAAGGCAAGTGAGCGCAGCGAACGAGCTCCAACCTAAAGGTGAGTGAGCGTAGCGAACGAACTTCAACCAGGACGTGATTGAGCCATGCGAATACTTATGAAGTTAAACGGGGCAAAGCCCGAGGGTACAGCTAGTAACAATATACAAAAATGAAAAATTTATTTTTATTTTTTCCTCTAATTTTTTCCCGTTGTATGTCATGATTTCGCCTGTCCGGGAAGGGTTAAACCTGTGTCCGTATAGAAAAATAGACTTCATAAATGATGTTTAGTTAAACCTTAGTTGTAAGACATTTCCTTGACCGTGCCATGCATGTAAACCAGTGTAACGGCAAAAAAGCATTCTTATTCTTAGTAGATATTAAAATTATAATCACGTTGGTTTTTGAAAAACTATTTTTGCATGATAATTGGCTAGTGGTCATATCTAGGATAATTTCAAACAGCTGTTCTTCAGCAGCTGTTTGAAACTACCTAAGATGGCCACTAGCCTCCAAGGACTCTTAAAACTACTGTAAGTTACTTCTAAACTTACTTTGTCCAATGATGGTATGATAGATGTTGGTGACACCCTCAGCCAGACAAAACTCGGATACAGCTATCTCTGCAGGATGGTACACTTGCCCGTCGGAGATGCAGAAATAGTTAATGTGTATGAAGTAAAACTTGAACGTGGGAACCTCTGCAAAAAAACATTGTAACCATATTACCAATCTTCATTTCTAACTAACACATTGTTACGTTCAAATCATAGAGATGATGTGTAATCCAAAATTAGTTGATTCTTCCACTTGACTATCAGAATCAGAATCAGAATCCATTTATTGTCATTTGTCAACATTACATTGCTATAGACAACGTCAAAAAACATAAGAAATACAGTAATATGCAGTGACTATATTCCTATTCAACAGGACTAAGAGAGCGCATTAGCTATAATTAGTTTTCTTTAATATAATAAATAATGTTCAAAGTAAACAATGTGATATTATGGTTCATCTATGAATCCCTAATTTTTGATAAGTATCAAATTTCACACAAATCAGTCAACTCTTACATAATTGAATCCGCAACAATCAAATATGTAAAGGTTAATTTAAGTGTGTAGACTTTGAACGAAATGAATGGAATTAGTAAATGTTTCAAAGGGATCACAATTTCAAAGGGGTTTTAGTCATATTTGTAATACTAAATGCAAGGAATCTATTTAGAGGTTAGTGATTTAATAATGTGTTCTGATGAAGACTGCAAGATTAATTATCACTACTTATGCATTGGAATTGGACAAACCTTTTTTTAAATAGGCCTACTAATAAATCACAATGGAAATGTCCAAAATGTAAGGGAAGAGATATGAAGGAATCCATGAAAGAAAAAGATGACCGAGAAACTGGAAAGACAAACTTAAATTTGTCATAGAAGATGTAAGTAACGGTAGGTATCTGAAAAGAAGAGTGTTCTGACTTCATTTAACGAAGAATTTCAGAAACTAAAAAAAGATAATGAAGAAATTGAGGCAAGTCAAAATTTTATACGTGAAAAGTACGGAGAATTTTTAGTCAAATTGCAATGTCTACCAGAGTTGAAAAAAGAGATCACTGCACTTAAAGAAACCATGAAAAAAAGATAAAGTGATTGTAGAACTGAGCTCACAGCTTCATCACTTGGAACAGTGTGGACGCAGGAAATGGAGGAAGAAGTTATTGAACAAATTGTTGTCAACGTTGCAAAAGAGTTAGGGGTAGACTTGGAGAAGGAGGACATAGAAGCCGCGCCCACAACTACAACAGGCCCACAACTATCATCGTCCAGCTGGCACGGCGGAAGAAGAGGGACCAGATGTTGGCGGAGAGAAAAAAGTTGTAACCAACTCCAGGGTGACAGGACTCAGTAACCAGCATATCTATGTAAGTGAAAATTTATCTCCCTATTTTGGAAACCTACACATGAAGACCAAGAAGAAAGGAAATTAACTAGTTTATAAATATGTTTGGTTTAAGAATGGTGTTAATGCGAGAAAATCTGATGATTCGAAAGTTATCCGGATAAATTATATTTCTGACCTGGTTAATATTAAGTACGACTACTTAATTGCATTTTTGCAGTCTTCTTGAAACATTTTATGGGAAAAATTGATTTTGATTGTGCAAATACCGTAGAAAGTGTTCATACAATTTAGTGACATAACAAAGTGGCAGTAGTCATTAGACCCTAAAAAAGCTAGTACAAAGAAAATTCCTTGTTGCTAATGGGCTTGCTAAGTCCCATTGAGTGTGAGTGTGAACTTAGTCGAGCGCAGTACAGGTCTGCTGACGCACCAGTAAACGGAACTTTGAAGCCCATATAGACAGGCAAATGCTAGGTTAAAACAGGCAGCCAACTTCTTAACAAAATAAAATAAAAAAATATTTAATTGTTAGTACTCAGAGAGGTATTGGTTTGCTATCCCTGATATCTCAAAAAAGTGATCAAAAACTCCTCAACTCATCATCAAGGAAGTATTATTTTCCACACAGTTTCACAGTGTGGAAGGACAGTTTCATAATACATAAAGGATATTAAATTAGGGATGAATGATACATATTTTACTTTAATACTTTTGTGAATATCTACAGGATTTTCATGTTGTCTCTCATAATGTTTGTCGTTTGTCTGTCCATACTCCCCTGCTAGTTATCGAATGCCCACCCCCAGTCTAGTAACTCGTCAAGGTATGTATCCATCATTACGTTCACCTGATAGTTGAGTGTTCAACATTTTCTTTCAACTTCAGACATTATTTTAATTAGTTTAGTTAAATATATCTTTGTTCATTTTAAAAAGTTGTGTATCCACTTCAGACATTCTTAAATCTATATCAACTAAAACACACATAACCATCATATCTATCAATTTAGTACCCGGTTTATGACCCAACCCTTTGGTTCGCCACAGCTTGTCTGCAAACATGTTTATTTGGATCCTCTATGCTATGAATCAAATTCAAAACTTACTTCTCGTGCTGCAAATAGAACGTACTGTCTTCTCAATATTTTCGTTGATCTGTCGCTTTTGTTCTTCGAGTTCTTGTTGTGTCTTTTGCAGATAGTCAAAGGAATTGTGAAGATTGGTGTATTTGCGGGCGGTGTCCCCTTTTTGCCGCTCCTTTTCTTTTTTAGCCATTTCCTCATATTTTTTCTTTTGTGATGCAGGCAAGACCTGAAAAAGCCAAAATGTCTAAACTTAATGTTTTACATAGCATTTCAGCTCTACATAAGTCGCTTTCAATTCAATTGAGAGAACACTACGACTCAAGATTCTTTAGACCAAGATTAATGAAACAGTTTTATTTTGCTATCAAAATTATTTTTGTTTTATTTTCCCAAATTTAAACTTGGTAGGATCCACTATCCATTGTGTAAATGCCCCTGCTGCAGCAAACCTTCATGATAAGTGAATTTAAATTTCTCAGATTGGATTTTTACAAGATGTGACAAATGACAATTCTTTATTGCACATGACATCTGTTAAAGTTATACAACATAATACCGGTACACAGACAGGTGTACATTGTCAAGGTTTCTATGAAATAAGGAACTAAATATATAAAAACCTAACATTTAGCCAGTAACGTACCCCTACAAAAGCTACAGCATGGTGGAACTGTTCATGTTAGGAGAGGTTGATGAGAGAATGGGTGTCTGAAAGGCTTAACATTTGGATTTGAACTAGGCCCCTAAGGAGAATTTTACAAGGATTGTAACCTATAAGTGTAAGATTTTCAATTAAATTACAGTGAAAAGTATGTGACACATTCACTGACAAACATGTTTTGCTAGGAAATGTCCATAGCCACTAAACAAGGAATAGAAATTTAATTGATGTAAGTAGAGTAAGACTGTCAAGATCTCAAAACTATCATACCCACTTGGGGATCAAAATATTTAACATGTTTCCAGTAGATTTTCGTGCATTGCCCTTAAAATAATTTTCAAAAAAACTGCTCTCTTTGTGTAAAGCCAATCCTATGTACAAATTAAGTGATTTCTTCAATTTACAATTTGTAAACAAAGATTTAAATTTTATAGTTGTTTATAAATAATGTTTCTATTGTTTAGATTGACAATATCTATTGTAATTCTTGTGAATTAATTAACGACTAAAGCTTGGTCTATTGTCTATTGACTTAGGAGTGTGATGTAATTTAACATATTTAAAAAAAGGAAAATATTTTTACTTTAAACATTCCAAGAGAAGTTTAACTTATTATTTAACTGTTTATAGAAGTTAATCCTATGGCTAATTCACTGTTTTAACTTCAGAAAAGAAGAATAAGTTACTTACCGCCCACTCTGGCCCTGCGACTTCTGACACATCTTTCAGACCATTAGGGAACCTTTCCCCATTCTTTTCATATGCAGCTTTTCTGTCAAGCATGAAGAAGTAGAATGCATTTGCAGGAGTCTTCTTCTTGGGCATTGTAGACCTAACAAAAATTATGGCAGTATAGTAGAGACAAAAAAAGGGGTGTTAACTTACAAACGGTCCGGTAGGGCCTACCTAGTTATTAATTTTGTAGGCCTTTATGTTGTCCATGATGGTAAATAGGTGTTTAAAATGCACGATTCTCCCCCCTCTGCGCCTGTCGCCAAATTGGAAAGATCTAAATAATCGGTACTTTCTAGATATTTTTGCCATATCTCCGTTTTAAATGAATTGGTCTTTTTTTGCTTTAGTGACTTGAAATTTCACAAATTATTTTTCAGTTTCAGCTTTAATTTTCAGTTAATTAAATTGGCACTGACCAAAGTCGAGTGCCAGTTAAAGGTGTACACACCATGTGTTTTGGCCAACATAGGTAGCCTATAAGACGATTTTAATTGTTTAGGCTAAGTGTATGTAACTTATAGCTTATAGCCTATAGTTTTAAGTTGTAAATAGTTGCGGCATTATCTTTCTTCTTTGGCATAAAAAAACTGGATTCTTTCTTTTTCTTGTGCATGATATGACGTTAGATGTTATAAGTTAGCACATTTGAGTGACGTGAAAATCAAAACGCTCTGAAAACAATTTATTTTGAACCCTGAACGTAAGCTTATTTTTCAAGGTAAGTAGGATTTTCAAATTTTGCATGCTTACTAAAAAAATGTGTGTATTTTGCATGCTTACTAATAAATGTGTGTAGTATTAAAAAATAACACAAATATTGATCAAATATTTTTATTCAGATAAGTTTAGTTGTTATCTTGGTTGTATACTCAAAGTTTTTATTTGTTTTTTTAAATTCATTATTATTATAAAAAAATTCCATTCAACCATTTATAGATATTATATTCTTTTGAGTGAAAGGTAGAAAAAGCAGACTTTAATAATTCTGTCAAAAAGGTTTATTATAGGCATTTGTAATTTAATTTGCTATAAACGAACAGGACAGAGCCCCCAAGACAGATAGACGAATATTTGACGTAGGCCTTAACTAGGGAGTTTTAAGTGAACTTGAGTGAATTTCTTACAAAATATGATTAAATACCCCCGCCGCAGCAAACCTGCAGACTAAGCGAATTTCCATTTGACTGATTGGATTTACACTGAAATGTCTACTTAAAAATATAACATTTATTCCCGATTTAAATAAAATTAGTTTAACAAGTACTAGGTTGCTGCATCAGGGAGGGTAAAACTGTTTTTTTCTGTAAAATGTTAATAGTTAGTAAGAAATAAAAACATTTTCCAAATTTGATCAAAATATGTTCATAAACAAGCAAACTACAACAGTTTACTTATTCTCCATAAGAATAACATGGGAATTTTAAATTACAAATTTTTTCCGTAGGCCTAACCATTAGGCGCATAATAACGCTTCAATATACTAAATTATTTGTTTTTTTAAGCTCTACAAAATGGTTTGGAAAGAAATTGCTAAATTTTATGTTTTTTGGGTCAAAAATGGGAAAAACCTATTTTTACCCCATAAAATCCCCCGTAAGCCCCCGTTCCCATGGTCCGACCATGCTGGATCGCGAACTCGTTCGAATAAACGTAGGTTTACACGTTTGTACCAAATTTCATCAAAATTGGATCATTTTTGCTCGAGTTATCGTGCTGACGGACACATAGCCTAGGCCTATATATATGAATTTGAACGGATGGTGTTTTTGGCCTCTAGGGACCTCAAAACGAAAAAAAAAATCGGTCCCGCGTCCAGGTCTTACCATGAGTACTACGGTAATAGCTTATTCCCTATAGGCCTATGGGAAATTCGCTAATATGTATTGTAAGGGTCAGTTTTTAAAATATTTTATCAAATAAAAACTAATTATTAATCTTAACATTTAAATGTGTTTCTACATTTATTTCCCCTACTTTAAAATTAGTGGTCCAAGGTACAACATATGTAGGTCCGAGGTACAACATAGGTAGGGCCTATTGTACTTTGGTGCTAATGTTAATATATTTTTAATAATTGAAAATATTTGTTTTGGGAGAAAATAAAGGGTTAAATCAAATGTATTGTGTTGAAGAACAATGATTAAGTTACTTTTCACTAACATTTATTGTGTTTTAAAGTGTCATATAAAAATAAAAAATACCTAAAAAGGTAAAATAGGTCCATTGTACAACACCTTCCCCCTGTTGAAGTAATTTTCTGAGCGTCTCGCTACGAGACGCTCGGCATTCAAGCAATTATGTTACTTAGGCATAGCCCCTTAACCTTTTAAGTTAGGCTACCAACGGGTAATTACTTTAGCCTAGGCTATATCAATCACAGACGTCTTATTAAAATAAAATTTTGTTCACTTATGCTAAATAACGTCCTAAATTTAAAAATTATTGCCATTTTCTATGGAAAACACAATTAACTTAGTTATTTTGGCGGAAACGGGTCATGAGGGTTAGCGCCAAAATGACCAAAAATAGTTGGTTAGATCACTCTAGACTATGGCTATATTAACCCTCCGAGCGTCCATCGTCGAAAAATCGACGCGCGAACATCGTTTTACGGCAAAGGCTCTATGACTGACTGAATCGGATTGAACTGGATCGAGTTAGGTAGGCCTATCGTTCTTTTCGTTATATTCTAAGCTTTCTCCAGAGGTCTGTCTCAGCGCTGTATGTTCTCCGAGCCGATCGTAATTGTAGCAGACAGCTGACGTGCGTATTTGTAAATAGCTAGGTTACCCTCGGACCGATGACTGATGTGTTTTATTACGTTTATCATTGTTTTAGTGTTAAAAATCAAAAGTAGTGATATACGTGGTGCATTATAAGAAGATTTAAGTGATTGAAGGGCTGGTTTCTATGATCCTGAAGAAGTAGGTAGTGATATTGATGTAAATTATCAGCCAGATTCCTAGCTATGGTTAGGCTATGCATTCTTAGCTAAACGCTATGTAGGCCTACTGAAATCTGTTTTTTGCCCATAACTTATGTATTTGCAAATCTACTTCCTTATATTATTATATATTTGTAATCCTCATAAAATTTAGAACAAAGTGGCTGTTTTCAAATATTTATAGGCCTATAATTTATATAATTTAATTGAGCGCAAACTTATTTTTTTTTTTTTGAAAATTTTCCAAAATATTTTTTTTTTACCTAAAAGTTTTTTTGAAACAAATGTTCCTTATGTTTTATGTATAATATTGAAGCCCATGATTTTCCAAACAAAATGGTATATAGAACAGTAGAATTAACATTGTTTTAAGCTTCTCAGATCGGTTTTAATAAAACCTTGCAAATGCGCCAAAAATAGGTGGACATTAAGGCCTAAACTATGGACACTTGGAGGGTTAAGTTAAGTTAGGCTAAGTTATGTTGGGTTAGGTTACTAACAATAAGTAGCCTATTCTATTGATTTACCCATTTTATTAATAAGTTAAGTTAACCTAACCTAACCTAAACCAATCTAACCTATCTAACCCAACCAACCTATCTATCCTTACCTAACCCTTCTTAACATAACCTAACTTAAAAGTTAACGCAACCAACGTGAAATCCCACTATTTACTTAGATAACTTACATAAAATGTTTGTTTTTAAATAAATTAATTCTTCATCATTTTCCGGGAAAACGGCACTATCCCGGTTGTAGGCAAACTTATCTTCGTTAATATCCATCGAATTTTTGATAAAAAATTCTTGAATGTTCTTGTTCAGCTCACTCTACCAGTTAATTTGATTACCCTCATGACCACTTCTGCAAAAAATGTTAATTTCCTGTTTTCCACTTTACCGGGGAAACGGCGCTTTTCCGGAGAAAATGACAATAATTCTTGGATTCAGGACATTATTTAGCATAAGAATAGTGAAATAACTTAAATCCTAATTCTAGCAAGACATCAGTGATCGAAATAGGCCTAGGCTAACTACCGTAAGTAGGCCTAGGCTCCAACTTACACCTCCTAAGTTAGGTTTGAAGGGCTAGGCCTATGACCACAATTCAAACTGTGACTTTACTCAGGCCTATCTTAAAAAAATAGGTATGCCTAGCCTTTTGTGTGAGTAGAACTTTGTAGAGTAGAACGCATGGTTTTGTACTCAAATCTGTATTTATGCATGGTTTGCTTTGTATGTTAAGTGACTGTAACATTGACGATTGCAATGTATGTTTTTCATGTTAAAAGCAAATAAAGACATTTCATTTAATTTCTATCTTAACAATTTTTAGTAATCAGCCCTACTATTAGGCCTAGCCTATTCTAAGGAATAGGCTAGGCCTAGGGTACACAAAGTTTAGGGTAGATGTAGCCAAGAGGCTAGAAGCTACTGAATAGCCTAGACCTAAGTTACCGGCAGGTTATAAAATATTTGAACGGTAAAATTTCCTAGAGCTTTTGAAAACTCCAAAATAGGCCTAGCCTACAGTAAAAACATTTAAAACTTACACTTGACCTGACTGCCAAAACTCCTAGGTTAGGCCTAGGCCTAACTTAGTCTAAAAAAGGGCTAGGCTAGGGTTAAGTTAACTGTTTATCAATCCTAAAAAACAAGGTTTCTTACTTCACAAATCCTAGCCTGCGATAGTTAGTAACGTCAGCAAGGAATAATAAATTTTACTTTTCCTGTGGAAGGGAGCAGTGGTAAATGGCAGATAGGCTAGGCCTAGCATATCCTAATGAAAGAAATCTAGGATCAAGAGCCACGACTTACCTTTGTTTGCTTTACGAGGACAGTAATCGAATCAAACTGAAGATTTTGTAGCTGAAATGCCTTCCGACAATCTAAAGACAAGTTTGAAAAATTACCGACGTGTAGTGTTTAGTATACCACACGACTAACTTACTTAAGGAGGCCTTGCCGTCAGACCGTCACCGCTCTTTTTTCGTCTGTCTAGAAACGGGACAGCGGAATTTGAAATCGGAACGACGCTTCCCCCACTACTGCGCTGTGCCGAACGCTTCCGAATCTTACCGAGCAGTGCCGAACTTAAACGTCAAATTCGATGCTGTCTGTCCGGTCGCGTGGTCGCGTGGTGTCAACTGTCAACAATGAATGTGTGCCAGTTTTGCGATAAGACTTTTGTCAAGTCAGTTCTTAGTTTTTCTAGTGCGTCAGATTTCTACACTTGGAAAAGCAAGACGGAGGAAAAGGAAAATGTGTTGTTCACAAAACAAACAGGACAGAGGATTCTATCTGGTAAGAAGAGAATTTATTTTAAGTGCAATAGATCGGGAAACTTTGAACCTAAGCCTATATCCGGCAAAAGAAAAAGGGAAACAAAGATACAGGGTTCCTGCAAAATAAATGGTTTCTGTCCTTTCTCAATAAAGGCAACGTTTTTTGAAAATGGAAATGTCGAAGTAGAGTACTGTGAGACTCATGTAGGCCACACTTTTGACCTAGCTCACAAACCTTTGACCTTTGATGAACGTCAAGATATCGCCGGAAAAATATCAAATAAAATTCCTTTTGGCACAATACTTGAAGAAGTTCGGTCAACTTTGCAACCAAACTCGCTAAAAAGAATACATTTACTGACGAAACAAGATCTGTATAATATTGAAAAAGAATTCGGTCTTAATGAGACTATGCGTCATTCGAACGATGCCATTAGTGTCGAAGCATGGGTACAAGGCCAAAAGGGTGAAAATGACTGTGTTGCGTTATATAAACCACAAGGGGTTGATGAAACTGCCACATTCGCCAAGAATGATTTCGCTCTTGCAATAATGACTGAGGCACAAGGAGAACTTTTGAAAAAGTTTGGTTCAGACTGTATTTGTATAGACAGTACTCACGGTTTGGGCGCTTATGATTTTGAAGTGGTAACCGTTATGGTAATTGACAATATGAGACAAGGATTTCCGTGTGCATTTTTTATCACAAACAGAACAGATAAATCTGCTGTGAGTGAATTTCTTTCAGCAATCCGAGAGAAAGTTGGAATGATAAATCCTAATGCGTTCATGTCAGACATGGCTGAATCATTTTATAACGCGTGGAAAGAAGTAATGGGCCCAGTTGATAACAGACTTTATTGTACATGGCATGTCGACCGTGCATGGCAAAAGAATCTGTCAAAGATAAAAGATTGTGATAAAAGACAAGCAGTATACAAGAAGTTAAGAGTTCTGCTGGAAGAAACAGATCCGAATGCATTCTTGGCAATGCTGGGACCAGTTATTGACGAACTTCGCAGCGACCAAGCCACCGAAGAATATGGTGATTACTTCAAGGAACATTACGGGTCAAACTACCATTCATGGGCATACTGTTTTCGAGTAAATGTAGGAATTAACACTAACATGCATCTGGAAAGTATGCATAAAACAATAAAGCATTTTATATTGGAATAAGGAAAAACTGTCAATCGACTTGATAAAGCGATAAGTGCAATCATGCAACTCATTAGGCAGAAACTCTTTGACAGATTACTAATAATTGAAAAGGGAAAACTAACTTCAAAAATAAAAATTCTCAGAAACCGTCACAAAAGTTCTTTGTCCATGAACCCAGACTTAATTGTTAAGTCTGAAACTTTAGAAAATTCGTGGAACGTGGCGTCATCAAATTCTGCAGAAATGTACACGATTTGTCAGATAAAAGAAGAATGTCCATGTAGCATTATTTGCAAGCAGTGTACAGCATGCATACACAAGTTCACATGCACATGCATTGATGCATGCATTAAATCTAACATGTGTAAACATGTGCACCTACTATGTCGGAAATTGATGTCGGAAGATCAAGGTGAAGCCTTTAATCAAGAAGCCCTTAACCAAGATCAAGTCAAAAGTTTGGAAGAAAGAAAATCAATATTGGCAGAAGTCTCAACTAAAACTGTTCTGCCCACAAGAGTGAGACTAGTACTGACAAACTTCTACTAAGGCAACGTGTTGAGTCAATTTTAAATAAAATTGACAACCCGAAGAGTTTAAAAGTAGCTGATCAATGCCTGAAAAACCTAGATGCAAAGTTGACATCGATAAAACAAAGGAATATTGCCTTAAAAGTAAGAACCAAGACCAAAAAGATAAAAATCGAGCCTCAAAGGCGTTTTTTTTTTCAAACCAAAAACAAAAAGAAAAAAGGGTTGAAAGCAACTTCCCGGCCTACACGAGAAGAATCTCAGCACATTGCTTTAACAGCATTGTTGCTCAGTACAGGGGTTGAACCTTCAACTCCATGTGTTGCTTAACCAGGTAGGCTAAGATCAATATTAAGACTAGTTTATTTAATCCATAACTTTAAACAGTAATACATTATTGTTAACTGTAGTCTTATTATTAATAATACATTTTTCCCCCAATTTTTATTTAATTTATATAAATGTCATCATATTTACTTATCATTTAATTTAAAACAGATTGTAAATAAAACCAATAAAACTTTGTAAAAGAAATATATTTAATAATTTTTAATCATTAGGTAATAATCAACCATCAATTATAAATTAAATGAAATAGTAACAGCTTACACATTCTTATTTTCTAAGTTAAAGTTCTTGTACTTAAAATTTTTTTACTTGCCTTGAATTTTCATAATTTGAGTATTTACTTAAACAGAATTGAATAAGCATGAGTATTTACTTGTACTTCTAAAAAGCCTTTCCAAGAAAGTATATACCCTCAGAAACCTATAAATTTGGTGTGAATAACCACCAGCAAATACTTGCCTAAAGAGTAAATACTTGTTTTTCAACTAGTTATCAGTAACCCATGCTTGTTTAAGTTAACTTGTTGATAAATGCATGTAACACATTCAGTATGGTGTAATACACTTATTTAAATTATGTATGACACTAGTGATTTCCGCAAAATAATGCTTGGGTTGAAGATGGAACCTTTGTGGTATTCCTTCGTTATGTTCAAGCTATTTGTTAATGAAAATCCATCCACAAGTCTCAATAATGCAAAACCTTCACATTTTACATGTTTAAATGAAGGCCTTAGACCTTCAATAATATATATATTTATCATATATAGCCTATAATATATATATATACTTGTACTGTATAATGTTTACTTTAAAATGGAGTACATACTTGCAAGTATACCCTCATATCCGATAGATCAGTATACCACCTCATTTAGGAAGTAGTACCTGGGGACCAAGCTTTGCTCGGGGAAAATCATTAGTTTACTCTGAAAACAGTTTAGTATTGCAGATACATTAATCCACTCCCAAACTCTACACTGCTTACCTTTACTACTTCCTTCACCACTCCCTACGTTGTGGACCTGTTTGCCCTCATTTTAGATTTGCAGATACAGACAGTTCCCACACTCTGCACTGCTAGCCTTACTACTTCCTTCACCATTTCCTACGTTATGGACCTGTTTTCCTCCCTTCTCATTGCATTTTAGGATTGCAGATACCCTAATCTAATCCCCATTAACAGTTCCCACACTCCAGACTGCTCACCTTTACTACTCCCTTCACCACTTCCTACGTCGCAGACCTGTTTCCCTCCCTTCCCATAGCATTTGAGGATTGCAGATGCCTTAATCTAATCGTCATAAACAGTTCCCACACTCCACACTGCTAGCCTTTACTATTATTGATAAAAAAAGTCCTCCTACAATGTATCCAGTAATCTTCAGTATCATCTTTGCTCAATAGTAACAACTGATGTTTTTCCTTTTGTACTGTATTTTGTAATTGCTAGTATACTGTGGATAGACTACTAACAAGTCTTTTGTTTACTTTTTCCTTGTTATTCAATTCAACTAACATGGTTACTTAGCAACCCATAAGACTTTCAGTTTCATTTTTCTACGTAATTAGAATTTTGTTGGCAGTTCTAACTGCAATAAACTCATTTTTAGACCAAAAATAAACTATTTACAACATTTGAAGACAATCGTCGGAGCCGTTTTCGAGATCTTGGTGCAAGCATACATACATACAAGCAAACATTGCTCGTATTAGAGTATAGGATTTACTTGCAAGTAAAGAGTCGCTTTTATTCACAAGAGATTACCTGAACGATGAATACTTGCAAGTATTTACTCGCAAGTAAATACTTGCTGTACTTTTTTGTATTCACTCGGCCCAGTGGTATGCTGGTGAAATCTTTTACTAAAATAAAAGTTTTTGAACTTGAACACACACACTGACATCCCAGATATTTTCACAGAGAACCTACAAACATAAACGTAGACCCATGTTGAGTAACTTGTGACACTGACAAACAAACAAAATAAACAAGTAGGCCTATAGAAAATTCACAAGAAGATATTTCTCATTTAAAATAGCCTAATTTTTATGTTCATTTTGTTGTTACAGTTTCCAAGATGAAGAAAATGTTGTAAATAAATGTAAAAATATTATTTGTGTGTGTTAGTGTGTAATATAATATGTGTTAAATTGTCGCTTTTGAAGAAGAATTTATTTTGAAGACGAAGACCAGGAATTTTAACACGAGGTATGTTACTAGTTTTAAAATGTTCACAGCTGAAAATAGGCCTACCTGTAAGCTAGAATGACATGGAATTAAACTTTTTCTTTCTATACTTTTGTTATATAAACAGTGTAAACAACAAGTAATAATAGTTAGGATTTTTATGTAATTCATCTTTATTTGGACTTATATAGCTATTTGTAATTTTTAATAATTATTCTAGAAATAATTTTCAATTAACATATTTAGACTTATATTTAACATTAAACGGCTACTGTACTTTGTTCCCGCGTAATTTAAAACAAGCTCGGTGATGACAGAAGCAGAAACCAGCGGTCAGATGTTTAGTTCGGATTTCAATTCCGCTGTCCCGTTTCTAGACAGACGAAAAAAAGGCGGTGACGGTCTGACGGCAAGGTCTCGTCTTACTTACAGTTACAATCTGAATCTAATCTACCACCATTCACCAATACCACACCACACCAATCTACCATCACCATCTTCATCTACATCTACATCAATGAGATTTAACTGGACTGACTAGGGAGTGCAGATTGGAGTGGTGATTGGACTGGAGTGGAGGGTGGAGACTGGACTGGCCTGTCTCTGGAACTGCTGGAACAGAACTGGACTGGAATTCTCAAATCAAATTAAAACAAGTGCAAGTCCGCAATCTGCAAGAGCAAGTGTGGGTAATGACGGTATTTACTCAGGGGAGGTATAGAAGAGGCTACGATGACAGCTGTGGGCTTCTTATTAGCTGAGGGAACGCCATTACCGTAACAAAACAGTAGACTGCCATCGGCCTCGGTGGTCTAATGGATAGCGTGCCGGGCTGTTATACTGTAGGTCCCGGGTTTGAATCCTGCTGGTATCATTAACTTTTTGTCCAAGATTTTTTTATTATCAGCAAGTTTGGTTGGTTTGGTTCGGTTATTACAGTTTAATTTTATTTTAGTCATTATAAAATTTGAGCAAATTCTAGTTTTATTTAATAAACAGAATTATTTTTCCGATTACTAAACTTTTTTCATATTATTTCTTTATTGGCAAGTTTGGTTGGTTCGGTTAGGTTATGATAGTTTAATTTTATAATTAAAAAATAATAAAATTGAATTTGAGACATTTATAATTTTATTTTATGAACAGAACTATTTTTGCGATTAGTAGGCCTAAACCTTCATTGCCAAAGTGCTCTCTACTACAGCGCTGTTCATGGAGGAATTTTGAACTAAATGCCTCATTCGTACCTCCCCTAAGTCAGACCATAGATAAAACATACTACATTTAGTATGTTAGCCATAGAAAGGATTACTTTTATCAACCATTCACATAATTTAATGGTCAGACCCAGCAAGTGTGTAACCATAGATAAAACATACTCCCTTGGTGTAACACTCGCCTGTTCGTAGTAATGCCGAGAAACAGCTCCTGCTACTTTTAATGTAACGGCTGTTTAATTGGTAGCTTTTTGGTTACTTTAAAACGAAACCGTTGATTAGTTGATATATAAATAATCTTTAATCTATGATATCACGATTAGTAAGCGACGGTGTTTGTTGTATATTATTATTATTATTACCAGTTGAGATGGGGACGCCACAAAATGCCAGGACCATTATTTAAAAAAAAAACTAATGATCAAGGAAAGCTGGGTCCAGTTACAGCCCATGGCCCAATTGAAAAAAAAATACTCTTAGATGATTGAATACACTGGTGTGTATGGGACCATAGTTCCCGCATTGCCCCCCGACTGCCCGGCCACTAAAACGGTGGTGTGGCGACACCGGTTGCCAGGCAGAAACACTCCCGATGCCGATAACTTCACGAACCACTTTTTCGGAGACAATCACCCCGTGGCTAAGGCACCATTTTAGTCCATGCCCGCCTACGCATTGGCCACCGGTGTCGCCACTATAGTTGCTCAAGGCTAATATTGGCCTAGGACTTGATATACCCTTCACATTAACGAAGGAAAAGGGATGAAGTTGGCAATTTTAGGCCAATATCACTGGTGCCGACAGTATCTAAGATAGTGGAGAAGGTTATATTATCCAGGCTACTTGAATATATGATTGCAAATGATCTCCTGACTAAAAGACAACACGGCTTCATCAAAGGCCGCTCAACAATGACAGCTCTGGTGGACCTTCGTGAACATGTGATAGACTGCCTAGAAGAGGGGGAGACCGTCGCCGGAATTTTCATTGACCTAAGCAAGGCATTTGACTGCTTAGGCCATGATCCTGATCCTGTCAAAACTAGAAGCCTTAGGAATTCAAAATATTGCCCTGAAGTGGTTTTCTAGCTACCTTTCAGACAGACAGCAAGTAGTTGAAATCCACCGGAAAGACGAAAAAGTATCAAAGATGATTAGATCCAGCCCACTACTTCCTTTCACAAGAGGCGTCCCTCAAGGTTCTGTCTTGGGGCCAGTGATGTTCATTCTCTTCACCAACGACCTACCAGAATGTGTCAACGCTTATGGACAGTGCATGTACGCAGATGATTCTGTACTCGTATCCTCCAGCAAGTCCTTGGATACTCTCAAAGTAAAATCCTCTGAATGTTGCATTAAACTACTGTCAAAAAAACAACCTTGTGTTTAACGAAGACAAGACCAAGCAACTGACTTTCGGTAAAAAACCCTTTCCTGGCTTGCCGAACCTTGACACCGTGAGCTCTACAACACATCTAAGGATGACCATCGATTCCACTTTTACATGGATACTCCATGTAGATAAGATATCCTCTGCATGAAGTTAAAGTAGCGCATTATTCGCAATCAGAAGAGTCATGGCCTCCAGTACATTTGGATACAGCAAGAGTCGCTTACCACGCCCTCTTCCGAGAGTAACATGAACTATGGAGTATCCCTCTGGGGAGGATCATCCTGCGCCAATCTGGAAAGAGTCCTACTACTCCAGAAGAGAGCCATACGAACAATGGCAAAGATGGGTTGGCGGGATAGCTGCAGAACGACTTTCAGAGATTGGGGAATACTCACTGTTGTAGCCGTATACATCTTGGAAGCTGTGGACTCCGCATGCTCCAGAGGCCTCAAAATAAATGGCCATCTTCACTCCTACAACACCAGACATGCTGGAGATTTCAACCTGCCCTTTCATCACAGGAAGTTTTTCGAGATGAAACCTTCCTACGCCGGAGCCAGATTCTACAATATTCTACCAGAAGAACTGAAGTCTGTGTGTCCCAACCAATAATCTCACCTGAAGCAGTTATTTATACTGTTAAAGAATTTATGAACTGGAGAGAACCTATTATTTGAAGTACACACACTTCACAATCTCACCTATTATAACAATAACCTTACCCTGACGCCTGTAAAATCTTAACGATTTTTATTAAAAGTTATTCTCTCTCTCTCTCTCCTGTTACAGGCATAATTATCACAGTCAGTCTTTATCAAGAACATAAATTTAGTGTACCGTATGTTATAACGTTTTAGCATGTCTTGTGCCACAAACAGTGCAGCCATTCCTATTCAGATGAGCCTTCTAACTCCTTCATCATTGCCAAACTTTACAGATACCTAAATACTGGGTATGAAATAAATTTAGGTTGAGAGATCATTTTTTATAACTATACAGTTAAAATATAAAAGCAACTATTTGGTTGAAATCTCTGCATTAGGATAAGCCAAAGATTTTTGACGCAAGATCATTATTTAAAATCCTACCTTATGATTGTTTTTAATAAAAACAACATTGGGTTGATAAAAAAAATCACAACAGCAAATGTATATAAATTAAATACACTTTTAATAAATATTTAAATTACAAAATTGGACTAGTAGTAATAAAAATATTAATTTACATAGGTAACATGTTTATAGCGCTTTTATAAACACCACATATACATCTTAAAACACCAACTTACTTAATTCTTTTAACACAGAATTCATATAGCTGAAATACCGTGTTATTTATCAACTTAGTCAACTTCCAACAATCTTTCCTTAGCAAAGTTTCCTAAATTTTCTCAAGAAAATTACTTTCTGTCTGAACTTTCAGAAGCCTAAGAGAAAAGTGAACAAACAATTTTGAATTATTACAAAAAAAGCATAGTGGTACAGTTAATAAAAAAAAATACCTAGCTCATTGTTTTTAAGAGCTACATTATCAGGCTCAAATAGCAAAATGAACAAGCAATTTTGAACTAAATAGTAGAAAAAACATGGTGGTACGGTGTACGACAAATGGTACTAAACCAGGGGTGCCCATCCCCCCCTAGACTCATGACGCACCCCCCCCCCCCCCCAATTGAGCAACAGCCCCCCCCCCCATAAATGATGTACAACAACAAATGAGAAACATTATTCCCCCGCCCAGCACTATTTGTAAAACTATAAAAAAAGTTTTATAATTTTTTTAGATATTTAAAATTCAAACCCAATTAATCCATATTAATTAATCTATAATTTTGTCTGTACATTGCTCAGAATTATACATATTTTGGGTTGTTTATGTTTTATACATTGAAGAAGTTGAAACATGTCTTATCTCCATTTATGTCCGTCTGTCACGGCCCAGAAGGCATTTTATGCAGCCTACTCATGGCCTACTCTGAAGAAAACTAAAAAGAGTACCGATTATGATTCTAATGGTTTAATTGTATCCACAGGATTGGCGAGAGAGTCCTTATAGCCATTAAAATATGGCCTCACTATTTTGGAAATAAAATAACGGACGATCAAAAATACAATTTTGTGTGATTTTTCTAGTTTATTTTCTCCATGTTTACTACATACGTCATTAATTTATGAAATACTAATAATCTGTTAAGAGAACACGTCATATATGAAATTACGAACAGCTGTTTTGATAAAGATTCCTTTTCCTAGCTGTCACTGATATGTTTACATAAATGTTCTTTTTGAATACTGTGTAGGCCCTAACCATTTCCGATCACGTTTGTAAGCAAATCCAAAACCAAGTGAGATTATTAACCGTGTGGCTTTGGCTTACATAACGGGTTTGATTTATCACGAGTACTAATATGTAACTATAAATTAAATTAAATAACTAGCCATCATCCAGGTCGGGAACCGGAGATTCTGTGTGTATCAAGTTGTACTTGAATTTTGATTACAGGGAAAAGACCGTGAATCAGTGTTGTACAGGGCTGGAAAACTTATCTTTCTATATAAATAAAATTAGAGTTTTATAAGTCACCTCAATTTAAGGAATTTTTTATTTCCAGAATATCCATAACGAATTGTCAGCGTCTTTCTCGATATAACGATCCCCTCTCCCTCCCTTTAGAAACATCACAGCTCCTTTGATGAAAATGAAATGGAAACAACGCTTGCGCCAACAATCGTCTGCTCCGTTATACACTTTTGTCTGCTGTGCGTTATGTTACAACAGATTTCAGATACAACAGCTGGGGAATGATGACGATATAATGCTTAGTACACTGTGATTGAGTGATAACCATGGTAACTTTAGTAAGGCTGTGATTGGCCAATGAGTAGGCCTAAATGTGGCGACTTGTTGAATTTGTGTATGAATTGAAGAGAAACCTATTAATGAACAGAAGAACAAAGAAAGAGAATAACAAGATTGTTCTCGTTACATTCTTTTTTAAGAGTGTTTTAACTATCTCTAAATATAATTTTACACTTTTTTATTACTTATCTATCAATTCCTATGCTGTGATACAGCACCTATCGGTAGCATATCTGTCTATCATGAGCAGTACCTTATAACACTTTCTAAAGGTTCCTTTAATATTTACGTTATTTATAGCAATGTAATGTTTGGCTAGTGATTAGTTGAGTTTGAGTTAGCTACAATTTTAAACGTTGCCGTTTGTGCAACTGAACCAAGATAAATGATTTGAAATTTACAATAATAATGATTGTGCAATATTGAATTTCGTTTATAAAAATGTAAATGGCTATTTACAGCGTTTTAATGAGTTTGTCATCTGTTTTTATACTATATTGGATTAACCGTATTTTTCATTCCCCCCCTCCCTATTAAATCAGGCAATCGAGTATACACAATAGTGTAAAGTATTGCAGCCTATGCTACTTGCTACTTGATTGTATTTTAACGAGCTTTATGTCAACAAAGCGTTCTGCTGTGCTTAAGTCGCGGTGTAGTTGGACGTGTCTGTACCACGCGTTATCTTTTATCTATCACAGCAGTTGAGCCATCCCGTGCGCTCCCTCTCTTAGATCTCACGTCTTGCTAATCTTAAATAATAACTTTCTACACGAATCCTAAACTATCCTAAAATCCTATTTTAACTAATTTAATTCTATAATATAACTATTGTCATTAATTATCCACTTTCTATCTGGCGATTTCGTAATGTATTTTGAATTGTCGTCACGTTGAACACTGTTGCAATTAACTTTAGCCCCCCCCCCATTTGAATTTTTTGAGCCCCCCCCCAAGAATTTCAATGACGCAGTCTGCGTCACGGCCCCCCCTTGTGGGCACCCCTGACTAAACACTAACTTAATATCTTGCTTTTCTGTTGGTCTGGTCTTTATTTTGTATTTGCTGCTTTCCCTGATTATCGGAGGGCAAATCCAGGCAGCTGGAGTTTAGTTTTGTAAAGCAGCTTAACTCATCCGTGGAGAACCTGTGAGATAACAAGAAAACTGTAAGAAGTAATAAGGGAAAAATACTTATTTTCAATCCTATCGGGGTTAAGATGATCACTCATATTTTTCTCTTTATTTAACATGTTGTTAATTAGATAGTTGTAAACTTAACACTCACATTAAATGAAACATTGAATAAACCTATTGTGCCATGTTTTTACTAAACGATCTTGTTGGTTCACTAACTCAATCAAGTTTATCCAACTCTAATTCATACCAAATTTCAACAAAACGGGACCAAAATTACTGGAGTTATCGTGTTCACGGACACTTTAGCTAATTTCCCTAAAAGGATATGATGTAATAAAATTATTGATACCGTACATGTTACAGTACTTGTTACCGTACATGTTACAGATACCGTACATGTACCTTACAAAATGTTTACATACCAAAATACCTGATATCTGGACCAAAAGAAATCCCTCCTCACTTTTTGTTTAGAGGTTGTACTAAGTATACAGAATAATCATAATATTTTTTGTCTATACAACACAGCAATAACGGTCCACATTGTGTTAACCTTCATTAACCTTGGCATTAACCTTCAAAACCTTGATCGATGTTCAGGATAAAAACATTAAATAACTCAAAACATTTACTGTATGTGAAAATTAAGCACCAACAACCTCCTACTGGCACCACAAAATTATACATCCCAAAAAGTATACCCATTCTATATTTGCAAAGAACATACCTCAAGAAGCGCCATAAATACAAGAGAACCGGTTCCCGCTCATACTCATCTTATGCTGCTTTAATCACTGCTTACCTTCTCTACTTAGCTATGGTGTATACAATGCAAAAACAGACACACTTTTGTCTGTTAAATGTTAGGATAAATATAACATTGGACTTACTTTTTTTGAACCCCACAGCACATCTTCTTTGAGTTCTAGGATTTGCTCCTCGACCTGACCAGGGTAAAAATGTGTTATCATTAGTAAAAAACATTAGATTTAGGAAATAGCAGTAATTAGCTAGCATTACACTGGGATTTTGTAATAGAAATGTTGATTGGTAAAAAAGTATTGTGATAAATATTTAATTATGAGTCTTCAACAGTAACAAAGAATAATGTTAATTAAACATCTAGAATATGAATGGAACCTTAAACGTTTTCTGTTCAACGACTCTTAAGAGTTTAAAGTAAACCTCTATTCAAAAATAGCAAGCACATGCTGCTTTAGATACACAATCATTACTCACCAATCGGCGTCTCCGGGAAGTCACAATTGAAACATTGATTAAGGGCAGTAGGTCTCACAAAAGTAGCTGAAAAATCACAGAACACATTACATCTTTAGGAGATCCAAGAGGTTGGAGTGTTCAGCTAGCTTACCTGGGAACTTAAGAGTCTAGGGATTTCACAAGGGTTGTTTACAAGGCGGGTTTCCTCCCCTAAGAGACAATTTAGTCTTGTCACAGTATTAAGAAGGAAAATTGATGCTCCTACCAAGTCTGAATGGTGTTCTGTGACAAGGTGTTGTGAAAGCCTGTTGATTACTCTTGCCATTTGACAAAGGTGTAGAAAAGTGCTGAAAAGTATTTTGACCAAGAAATATACTAGTTGTTTAAACACACTACAATCCACATGCAAATTTAAATTAAACACTTTAATCTATACACTTCTCCCAACTGGTGATGAACTTCAATAGTAGTTGGCAAATGAGATCATATAAATATACTACCCAAAGAGCCCCGTTGTGGTTAAATACAAAGGTTTCTAGAACAATAGTACATATGCTTCTACAAATGCAAATTGTAAACAAAAATATGTATATAAAGAAAAATAAAGGAAATAAATAACAATAAAACAACAATCAGTGGTTAATAAACACACGTGCTATAAGACCCTGCATACCGTCAAACCCATTACTACTAAAATCTTTACAAAAATTCAACTTTCCCATTATTTGCAAATCTACACTATAAATTTGGAGGTTGATTATCTTTTTTTGCAAATAACCAGGGGTGCCCATCCTCCCCCCCTAGACTCATGACACACCCCCCCCCCCAATTGAGCAACAGCCCCCCCCCCCAATTGAGCAACAGCCCCCCCCCCAATTGAGCAACAGCCCCCCCCCCCAATAAATGAGGTACACAACAAATGAGAAACATTATTCCCCGCCAAGCACTATTTGTAAAACTAAAATAAGTTTTATACATTTTTTTATATTACAAATTCAAACCTAGTTAATCTATATAAATAGTTTTGTCTATACATTGCTCAGAATTATACATGTTTTGGTTTATTTTTACGTTTTATACATTGAAGAAGTTGAAACATGTCTTATATCAATTTATGTCCGTCTGTCACGGCCCAGAATGCGTTTTACGCAGCCTACTCTAAAGAAAACTAGAGTACCGATTATGATTCTAATGGTTTAATTGTATTCACAGGAGTGTCATCCTTAGCCATTAAAACATGGCCTCACTATTTTGGAAATAAAATAACGGACGATTAAAAACCCAATTTTGTGTCATTTTTCTAGTTTTTTTCTCCATGTTAGGAAACATACGTTAACACACGTCATTTATGAAATATTAATAATCTGTTAAGAGAACACGTCATATATGAAATTACGAACAGCTATTTTGATAACAATTCATTTTTCTAGCTGTCACTGATATGTTTACAAAAATAAACGTTGTTTACGAATTTACGAATAATACTGTTTAGGCCCTAACCATTTCCGATCACGTTTGTAACCATTTCCAATCACGTTTGTAAGCAAATCCAAAACCAAGTGAGATAATTAACCGTGTGGCTTTAGTTTAAATAACGGGTTTGATTTATCACGGGTACTAATATGTAACTGTAAATTTAAAAAATAAATAACTAGCCATCATCCAGGTCGGGAACCGGAGATTCTGTGTATATCAAGTTGTACTTGAATTTTGATTAGGTACCGGGAAAAGACCGTACGTGAATCAGTGTTGTACAGGACTGGAAAACTTATCTTTCTATATAAATATAATTAGAGTATTATAAATCACCTCAATTTAAGGAATTTTTTATTGCCAGAATAGCTATATAGCGTTCGTAACCTCTGCTTAACGATTTGTCAGCGTCTTTTTCTTGATATAACGAAACCCTCTCCCTTTCTTTGGAAACATCACAGCTCCTTCGATGAAAATTAAATGGAAACAACGCTTGCGCGAACAATCGTCTGCTCCGTTATACACTTCTGTCTGCTGTGCGCTATGTTACAACAGATTTCAGATACAACAGCTGGGGAATGATGACGATATAATGCTTAGTAAACTGTGATTAGTAACCATGGTAACTTTAGTTAGGCTGTGATTGGGCAATGAGTAGGCCTAAATATGGAGACTTGTTGAATTTGTGTATGAATTGAAGAAAAAAACTTATAAAGAACAGAAGAACAAAGAAAAAGAATAACAAGATTGTTCTCGTTACATTCTTTTTTAAGAGTGTTTTTATTATCTCTAAATATAATTTTACACCTTTTTATTACTTATCTATCAACTCCTATGCTGTGATACAGCACCTACCGGTAGGCTATCTGTCTATCATGAGCAGTAGCTTTTATAACACTTTCTAAAGGTTCCTTTAATATTTACGTTATTTATAGCAATGCAGTGTTTGGCTAGTTATTGGTTGTGTTTGAGCACAGAAAACGTTTGAGTTAGCTATAATTTTAAACGATGCCGTTTGTACAACCGAACCAAGATAAATGATTTGAAATGTAAGTTACAATAATAATCATTGTGCAATTTTGAATTTTGTTTATAAAAATGCAAATCGTGACGTTAATGGCTGCTTACCGCGTTTTAATGTGTTTGTCATCTATTTTTATATTATATTGGATTAACCGTATTTTTCATTACCCACTACCCCCCTCCCTATTAACTCAGGTAATCGAGTACTGTATCTAAACAATAGTGTAAAGTATTGTAGCCTATGCTACTTGATTGTATTTTAACTAGCTTTATGTTAACAAAGCGTTCTGGGCTAAGTCGCGGTGTAGCTGGACGAGGGTGTGCCAATCTTTTATCTATCACAGCAGTTGAGCCATTCCGTGCCTTCCCTCATAGATCTCACGTCTTACTAATCTTGAATAATAACTTCCTACACGAATCCTAAACTATCAGTAAATCCTATTTTTCTAATTGAATGAAATAATATAACTATTGTCATTAATTAATCGACTTTCTACCTGGCGACTTCGTAATGTATTTTTTATTTTCGTCACGTTGAACACTGTTGCAATTAACTATAGCCCCCCCATTTTAATTTTTTGAACCCCCCCCCCCCCCAAGAATTTCAATGACGCAGTCTGCGTCACAGCCCCCCCTTGTGGGCACCCCTGAAATAACCTTTAATGATGAGAAAGTCGACCAAAGTGGAAGGTGATATTCTGAAAGAGAATAAAATTTACTACAAATTACTATTACAGTCTTTGTTGAAAATATGCCCCAATTCTAAAATAAGTTAAGTTAAAATTAGTTTAATAAATATAATATACTAGAGATGGAGATCTAATGATAAAAGACAGACATTTTACTTACGCTGCACTGTTGGTTTAGCCACGGGTCGATGTTCCAACTCAACCGGGGCAAAAGATTTCACAACCTGCAACATTTACTACATATTATAAAACATCTGCGTGTGAAGTGATTGAAACTCTATTTAAATAACAGAGGGAAATACCCTTATGTTATTAACTATATTTAAAAATACATGATAAAAGAAGGAACAGACACCCAACTAATCATGTAAAATCAAATGTATGCAGTTGGAAGCACACAAAAAGTTATGATACTTCAAACTTGATATTTTGCCAAAAAGGGGTTTTTTGTGTTAAAGGGTAAAATAGTTCACCCTTTACCCTAGTTATTAAAAAACATCATACAAAATTATTCAATCAATTAAAATATACGAGGTCTTTAATTTTTGAATTAAAAAATATTGTATGTACTGTATATAGATAATCTATAATTTGTGTACCTTGATAACTTTTACTTGTTTATCCAGCTCTGATGCAAAAGGAAATTTAACAATTGAGTATTGATTTTTTAAATCAAAAGTTAGATACAACTCAAGTTGAACTGGCAGTTTTTTTTACTAAGGGTGTTCTATTTTTAACGTAAACTACACTTACCTTTCCAGATTGGTCGACCATCGTAAACGGTTTCTGGGCAGCTTTAGCAGCAGCTTCTTCAGCCTTTTTCTGAAATAATTAAGAGTCAAAATCAACAAGATTTGGACAAGAACATCAAGGTCAACCAAGGACAACCACAGTGAAAGTAATTCCAATAATTTGAAAAGTTTATCTAGTTACAGAAGGATAATCTACAGCTAAAGTAATTATCAGTTGATTCTAAATTGTATTGTGGTTGAACACATCTAATTTTACAAAGTAAAAAAGATGAATTGTATGGTACTAATAATGTTTTGACAATACTGCTTTAAAACAGCCGTTTTACATAGGAGCCTGCACTCTTGGGTTTGTTTGTATTTTTCAACACTTTGTTTTGGATATAATACATTAAGTTGTATATTAATTAGAAAGTACAAGAAAATATGCACAATACATTTAAACTATTTCCTACAATGTAGCTTAGTATTATATTTTCCCATGTCGGATACAAGTAGAAAGTCAACCTTTAACGGTCATTCACTGGGTGATCTCAGCCTATAACTGGAATAAATGACAACAGCATTCTATGTATGTGGCGCGATTAAACTAAGCAAATTCCCATTCTAAACGGACAAAAATTTCAAGATTATGAGAAGTCTCTCTGTCAAAGGCCATAGCTTACTAATTTTTCTTGATTAGTGGTATTGAAACGTATCCATCCATCCTTCTTATGGTTCAAACTAATGTTAGAGCAAGGAGTTGGAACCGATGTGTTTTGATCAAGAAAGAGTATATTGTACAAAAATGCCATCAGGTTTTTTATCCTAAGTTTGATATTGTTGGTGGTCTTACCACTCGCTGCCTCTCTTTGAACTTGGCCAGACTGTCCACAGCAGAGTTGGAAGGTACGTGTTTACCCGGCACCACTTCTATGTCAAGGTAAGCACAACACTGGTCACAGATGATGTAGGCCCATCTCTGGACAAAGCTCTTCGAGCAGTTCGCCACTTGCTCTTTCTCTATGTGCAGCTACAAACAAATGTCTTAATAGAAACCAAGCAGACTCTCAATAATACAACACGTTCAAGACTAAAGCTAGATCACTGAGGACTGCTTTGAAAAATTCATTTAGATATCAGCCATTTTCTAAGGGGTCTCTGATATTTTCGGGTCGGGCCAATAGTTGGACTGAGGTCCTGGTATTGGCTGGGAACAATTTACGCACCAAGGTTGGCTCAGGTCTGGCCAAGATAAGCTTTTATTTTTACCAAGATCGCAGATGATGTTCACAGATTTGTCACGATCGTGAGACAATTTTAATGCTGTGACCTTGGAAGATTTTCTCAATTTTACTGTAGCAATTAAAACGTTCATGATTTGGCCGTGAAAGTGGGAGAAAATTATGTACAACTAGCTGTGTACCCGTTCTACGCACGGGGATCTTATAATATTCAGTTGAAACCTTCTTATATAACGAACAGCAGTTGGTTTGCATATTTTAAGATATGCTGGCCAAACTATTATACATAGCTTCATTTTATGTTGTTTTTTGTTGTTCCGGATCGGTATGACAATCAATAAAAGGTTAAATTACCTCTGTGTCTGCCGGTCGATCCTATAACGGTAGGCTTACTTTTATTTTTACTATCTGATCTCGTTTGCATGGCTCAATCACGTCCTGGTTGAAGTTCGTTCGCTACGCTCACTCACCTGTATGTTGGAGCTCGTTCGCTGCGCTCACTTTCCTTCAGGTTAGCTCGTTCGCTACGCTCACTTGCCTTCAGGTTAGCTCGTTCGCTACGCTCACTCGCCTCCAGGTTGCAAATTAGCTGTTGTCATAAATGTAAAAGAAATAATAGTGCTAGTGCTGCACCCTGTTGGTAATCCTTGTAACTTTAATGCTATTGAACATCACAGAACAGAACCAACTTGTTTAATTGAAACAGCTGTTAAGATTCAATAATTTCATTTCTCATAAGGTTAACATGGGCTTCCAGAAATTCCACGTCAAAAATCGACAAAAACTTGATTTTCAAGGGTTTACTGTTAAATATCTAACTGTCTCATATTCGATGAAATACGTCTAAAACCATCTCATATATGTATAGTATTTGGAAAATAAGTTTCAGGCGGGACAGTGCTATAGTTATTGAGGAGTAGTTGTAATAAAGTGCGTATTTTAGCGTTACCAAGAGAATGACAGATAGACAGACAGACAGACAGACAGACAGAAATTGAGATAAGGTTTGATTCGGTTTCTCTGACCTATGAAATGTAAAAATAACCAAAAAGTTCATTATTCTAAGCAATGTACAGACAAAACTCTAATTTTATTTATATAGATAACTAGCTGTGTACCCGTTCTACGCACGGGGATCTTATAATATTCAGTTGAAACCTTCTTATATAACGAACAGCAGTTGGTTTGCATATTTTAAGATATGCTGGCCAAACTATTATACATAGCTTCATTTTATGTTGTTTTTTGTTGTTCCGGATCGGTATGACAATCAATAAAAGGTTAAATTACCTCTGTGTCTGCCGGTCGATCCTATAACGGTAGGCTTACTTTTATTTTTACTATCTGATCTCGTTTGCATGGCTCAATCACGTCCTGGTTGAAGTTCGTTCGCTACGCTCACTCACCTGTATGTTGGAGCTCGTTCGCTGCGCTCACTTTCCTTCAGGTTAGCTCGTTCGCTACGCTCACTTGCCTTCAGGTTAGCTCGTTCGCTACGCTCACTCGCCTCCAGGTTGCAAATTAGCTGTTGTCATAAATGTAAAAGAAATAATAGTGCTAGTGCTGCACCCTGTTGGTAATCCTTGTAACTTTAATGCTATTGAACATCACAGAACAGAACCAACTTGTTTAATTGAAACAGCTGTTAAGATTCAATAATTTCATTTCTCATAAGGTTAACATGGGCTTCCAGAAATTCCACGTCAAAAATCGACAAAAACTTGATTTTCAAGGGTTTACTGTTAAATATCTAACTGTCTCATATTCGATGAAATACGTCTAAAACCATCTCATATATGTATAGTATTTGGAAAATAAGTTTCAGGCGGGACAGTGCTATAGTTATTGAGGAGTAGTTGTAATAAAGTGCGTATTTTAGCGTTACCAAGAGAATGACAGATAGACAGACAGACAGACAGACAGACAGACAGACAGAAATTGAGATAAGGTTTGATTCGGTTTCTCTGACCTATGAAATGTAAAAATAACCAAAAAGTTCATTATTCTAAGCAATGTACAGACAAAACTCTAATTTTATTTATATAGATGTACATTGTAGTTTACTAATTTAAGTATAAAAAATCAATACATTCTAAAGCAACCCTTTTTATGTCTGACTTTTGGCCCAGGACCCAAAACTTTTTAACTGAAAACAAAATTTGTGCCCCACAGACTGCTACAATTTCTTCCATCATACTGCTAAAATCTAAATATTAATTTGAAACTGTTTTTCTTTGTCTCCACTAGTATACATTATCGTAATTTATAACAATTAAGTAAAAAATAAATCTCTATGTGGCATTATATTTTATCATAGGAAATGACAAGTGACTATACTAGGTATGTTTAGTGTGACAGATCTTCTGAACGGAATATCAAGTGAACTCGGGAGAGGTTCTCTACTTATTGCATCCAAAATCAAGGAGAATGTCTACAAAACTCCCGTCAAGAATAAATTGATCTCTGTGATAGCGTCAAAAATCTTATTACTTGACCATCACTATTTTTAAAAAACGAAAATTTCTTTGTCCTGACTTCCATATACTGAATATTTACAGTGTTGAAAAACTTAAAAACTATAAACTTACTTCAAACAACGATTGCTTGGACACCTTTCAGTAACATATTCCAAAAATTCAATACTTACTGAGCAGGCGATTTCCTCAGTAAGGTTAAAAATATCATTTTCTAGGCGAGAACAGGCAAATGGAACACTAGGGTAGTAAGATCTTGGGTCATCGGCTTCCCCGGCGAATTTCGCACACCCATACTTGAGCTCGTAAAATAACTTCTCGAGGGGGAATACAGGGAAATCATCGGCATTATCACCACTCGCTACAACAAAGCAACTGGTAAATAACTTGTAATAAGGTAACACACTGCAGTATGATGCACAAGACAATCTTAATCTATGACAAATTAAATATTACATTAAAGCTACGTTGTTTAATTTAAAAACAGCCTGTGTTTTATGTTATGAGTCACACGCAAACCATTGTAAACTTTACTGGACTACAAAACTTCACAGCATGAATACATGATGTATTTAAGACTAAATAAAAAAAGTGTAGTCACTACAAAAAGGATTGTTTTACTAATAGACATCCTGTGATTCGCTGGGTAATACTTTTTTAACTTGTTTTAATAACTTGTTACGCTTACTACCAATTAAAAATAATGCAGCAATATCTAATATGCTGCGTATTTATTTCCTCAGTTTTCTAAATTACCTACTTAAATTGAAATGGCAAAGGCTAATGATTAATTAGCATGAAATACAATGTTTGTCTATTGAGGTTTCCATCTAACTCCTGATTGCAAATCTGAGAATAGAATAGAATAGAAATCTTTATTTGCCATTGACATTATACATGTATTAGCAACAGTCAAGAATATAACTAGTCATAAGGTCATAAAATATAAAGCTTACAAGCTAAAATACAATTTTCTTCTTCTCTAAAAACTCTGAGAGGGAATAAAAGGGATTTTTCAAAAGCCAATTATAAAATTGTTTTAAAAACATTGAGTGTGTTGGATATGATTGAACAATTTTACTGAGTTTGTTATATATTACCTGTGACATCACTATGTGGCTTTTTAGAGTCAAATTTAATCTGAAAAAACTTCTTTTAATATTTAAATTGTTTCTCGTATTGTGTCTATGGATATCATTACATAAGGTTTGAAAGGGCAATTTTTTAAGGCTGTAAGCCATGATATCATATATGTACAAATTAATAGCTGTTTGGAATTCAAGTTTAATAAAAAGAGGTTTACAATGAGTATCAGGATGTTCATTACATATAATTCTAACAATATTTTTCTGAATCAGTAAAATATCCTGAATTCCTGAACTGCTTCCCCAAAATATCAAGCCATAGCGATAAATACTTTGAAAAAAGGCGAAATAAGACATTCTTACATAGCTACTGTCAACAAGTGAGATCAGTCTTCTAATTAGATAAACAACGCGAGATAATCTTGTTGATAGATAATCTACATGGGATTCCCAGCTGAGCTGGTTATCAATGTGCATACCTAGGAATTTCACACTGTGTTGTATATTATGAAACACGTGATCTGTGGGTCTTAAACTGAAAAGAATGTTTTGAGTTTTATTGTTGTTCAGAAGAAAATTATTTGACTGAAACCATGCTGAGGCATCACTCATTGCAGTTTGGGTTATTTGTTCTAATTCAATTATTGTTCTGCTCTTTGAAAAGAAAGTTGTATCATCTGCATATAAAATAGATAAAATAGATAGACCAGTGCCATCCAGTTTTTATTTCCTTAACTACTATTCTAGCTGGCACTCATATATAACAATTAATCTACTTATTGTATCCAAAACCAATGAAAAGGTCTACAATGCTCCCGTCAAGTATAAAATATTCTCTATGATTAGGCTCTGATTTAAGTCCCTATGAAAACTGTTGCCGGTTGTCAGATGTGTATTAAGGTACAAAAGTGGTTTTGGGAGTTTGCAAAAGGTCGTATGTACATAGGCACTTTAGCTGGCAGAAGATGATCATCAGTTTTGATTGAGACAGTGATTAAAGTTTAATTTCACTTACTGATCTGCAAGTTTCAGCTAAGTTACTACCTAATACGCAGTTGTGTTTCATAGAGATGTTTTTTATCAGTTCATGGCAATCTCTTGTAATTTCAACTCTTAGTTTTGGTCAATGACTCAAATGAGACTGATGAACAACCGAGTTGATATAGGCATAATTCAAAACACCAAGTAAACCTTAACTCTTTACGCACATTTTTCTACGTATAAATACTTTACTCCCACACCTCAGTCAAGTAACAGTGGACTTCAACAGCGGTTGGCGCATATTGTTTGTGAGTTTGTGACCATTATGACCAGAATAATTACTGTGTAGGGTGGGAACATATGAGAGTTCTCGTAAATGAAGGAAAGAACAAAGCACTAATCATAGATTTGACATCGCTTAACAGCAATGGGAATCTTAATTTATGGACAGCCCATGAACTTTGCATTGCTATGTCACATGTTTATGCTTAAATAATCATTTACCGAGGATGTGTAAAACAAATTCCGGTTTTATTTGTCAAAAATCATACTTAAAATATTTCTTAAACAATTATTTATTTTGGAAAAAATACCATTAACTTTATCCTCTGCATAAATTAAAATGCTGTACTACTACCAATAAATTATTAACATAAAGACATACTTTCCGCCAACATCTGAACCACGTTTCTAACACAAGCCATGCTTGTGTTTAGGCTTATGTTGTCCGGCATCGTATACATCGGGGGATATGAACCCCCGTGAGCATTTCTGCCTCCCTGTAAACAACAAAACAATAAAATTTTACAATCAGATGCACAGTACAAGTCATTTTAAAATAAGCCCTGTTTCATAAAAATACTAGTCTAGTAATTACTACTAGTCTAGTAAATACTAGTCCCGTATTTACCTGTCCTACTAATTTGTGTTTCAAAAACGTGTTTATAACGCTAGTAAATACTAGTGTATTTTACTAGTCACGTGACCAACTTTACAAAGTAAATTTTCAAAACAAATTTCTAACCTCAATCACGGGTTTTCAAACCCTTTATAAAGGGTTTTAATTTTGTTTTCATTTGATACAAAAAGTAAATAGTTGTAGAAACGCAGTGTTTTCTTTTAATTAATAACTATATAGACACATAAGTAAAAAAATCACACATTATTTATCAAACCGCTATTATTTATGTTCATCAATGAGCCCGCCGACGCGCCGGTGCAACACGGCGTCGCGTCGCTGCAATCAACACGGTGATAGTAGTAGCCGGTTGTAGGCCTAGTTGTGGCGCTCAATAGTTGGGTGGAAGTTGACTGTTGCTGCCACATTCGCTGTGATTTGTATAGTTTTTGTTTTATTCTGACATATAAAATTAAGCTTGCTATGAGTAAAGAAAAGAAGGCTCAAATTTTGAATGTAATTAAATCGTTTAAGGACATTTTGTTTATTGGAACGGTTTCAAGTACCCTTATGTATGTTTTCAATTATTCGAATGCATAAGGATATTTGGGTTAAACACCATTTGGTGATATTCTCATTTTGAGTCTACAAACCATGAATAATAAGCCTAAACGTTTCTTGATGTAACAAATAATTGCAACGCCGTTACAAGCAATGGAGTAGGTTTTCAAGTATAGTAAAACATGGCATAAACGCTATGGCTGAGCGTAGCTCAGTGGTAGAGTTCTCGCTAGTCATGTGGCGGGTCCCTGGTTCAAATCCGTGCCACTCACTATACTTTAATTCCATTAATTAAAATTTTCCATGTTTTTACATTAAAATAACAGCTCTAATCAACATCAATTTTTTTTATTACTTTGAAATTTGAATAACAAATTCTGAATACCAAAATGGATTAAAAGTAATGTTTTTATGATAAGAAGTTCAGTTCAACGCCCAAAAATCAAATATAGGCCTACAAAATTGTTAGTATATCACAGGGTTTTAGCTATTAAGGGAAGCAAATAACAAGCACCTCAATAAATATAATGCAACTCCTCTTTAAAATTGTCTTACTATTATTTCCTATTAAAATGTCTTTAAATAAAACCGAGAGCCTTGGGTGTAAAATAATCTGATTAATGTTGCAATGTTGGATACATTTGTTACATCTTTGTATGCAATACGGTATGCTGTTTTAATTTGGTTTCTCTCAAAGCTTAAAAATCTTTTCTCTGTGATGGTTAAATAGTTGATATAACCTAACCATGAAATTTAACTCAAGTAAAATTAGACTAAAATTGATAACTTATAATTATAATTAATTCTAATAGGGCGATTGTACATATATTACAAAATTCTATTTCTCTCATTTTGTACTACGCCACATCTATTGATTGTAATTTATATCTAACAATTATCATTTTAGCACTCACAGATCTTAAATTATCTTAAAATTGCAAACGTGAGCCAATTTGCACTTGCAAAAAGAACTTAATAATTCATTTTTTTAATGATGTAAGTAATGAAATATCTCTCTTTCCAAAAAAACTAGTCTACTTCAAATAATACGGGTGTAGAGAGGTTGTTAGAAAATGGCAAGTATTTACCAGTGTAATTTACAAGAGTAAAACTTTATGAAACACATTGCTTTCTACACTAGTAAAAACCACTATTAATACTAGTCCCTACACTAGTAACTAGTATTTTACACTAGTAGGTTTTTGAAACTTAGACTTGTAAAATACACTAGTATTACTAGTCCATGGACTAGTAAATACAAGACTAGTAGTTTTATGAAACAGGGCCCTGGAGAGGTTTAGAACTAACTTGACTATCCATTTAAGTATTCTCAGTTGAGCAACAAAATTACTAACAAAGTCAGTTTTGTTACATCTGCCATATATGCTTTTACTTATAACCCTTCTATCGAGTGATCCAGATTTGAAGGGTTTAAAAACATAATTATTCTAGATAACAACTTCTTGTATAGTATATAACAATTAATTCATCCACTTTGGCCAATAGACTGACAATTTGGATTTAAATTTAGTAATTTGATATATTTTTTCAACCCAGGGCTAGATGGCACAACCTCCAAGGCTTAAAAATAGCGGTTCAAAAGTTATTGTAATTTAGTGATCTTCCTCCCAAACGACACCTGCGCTTTACAAAACCACGATAATGTCTAAAACTCTCTAGGATTTTGCCACAATAGCGTAAGACTATGATGATGTTTCTGTGACTGAGGGAGACGACGATAATGTCTATAAACGTGGGGATATACATGATTTTGCCATCATTGTGGATGATGATGATAACGTGTCAGTGAGACAATGACGATGACCCCACGCCTACAGGATATACTCAGGTATTTTACCACCTTATTTAATTCTTTCATCTATCAAACTTAGCCAGCTATTAGCATACTTAGCATATTATTTTACATTTTCTGCTCATAAAAGTAGGATGTTCAATTTTAATTTCATTTACTGAACATTTAAAACAGATTCAAACTAAATTTAAATCTGCGTTTAAAGTACAGTGAAAACTAATTCCTCACCCTTAGTATTTCTTTCACATTTCTCCAAACTACTTCAAAACTCTCCTCTCCTTTGTTATTATCCGCAGGGATGTGATGAACTTCATTGGTGCGATTTACGACATCCAAACGGAAGCCAATTGCTATTTTTACTGTGGCAAGCAACAACAATCAGTAGAGGTAGGTAAACGTGTCTAGATTATACAATTGACCGTTATTAATAGTCAAAGATTATACCAAGCCAATACCATTTCTTATTTATCAGCTCATTGGTTTAACCGGACTAGATCAGCAGGAAGAGGGTGATACTAAAATGACTGTTCTTGTGGGAAAGATTTGATACCAGTAATCACGTGTCTAATTACAATGGGGATCCAACTGCAAAACAAAAAAAAACTTCTCAATGCACAGAAATTAGTGGTGAGGACAGTTTCTAAAGTTTCTAAAAGAAAAATATGTAGATCAATATTTAAAGAATTTGGAATTTAAACAGTAACAGGTTTATATAGGGTATATTAGGTTTTAAAGACCAAAAGTGGTGAAAGGCTTATTACCCCCAACATTATGCAAATAGGACAAGTAGCGAGTAATTGCTCAACTTTAACCAACACTCAAGAAGACCTACTGAGTAATGTTCATTCACAATAGGACTACACTGTTACACAATGACTAGGTCCACATGGGCCTATAATTAACACTGTTTTACCGCTAGACTTACTTTGCCCGATTATTGTGTGAAACACATTTGTTACTCCCTCTGTCAGACTGAACTCGGAAACTGCTATCTCTGCAGGGTGGTAACACTCACTGCCATCCTTGTAGAAGTAGTTGATGTGTATCAGATAAAACTTGAAAGTTGCAATCCCTGCAAAAAAATAGTAGCATTATTGTCTAGTTTTATGGCTTTATTAGGTTACTAGCAAAGTACCCGCCCTTCGTACGGGGTTGGCACATAAGTAAGTATAAAATGCTTATTGCAGTTATACTCAAGGTTTGCGTTTTCAATGGGGGAGGACACATGTTTGATAAAATTTTGATTTTAAACCCTATAGTATTACACAACTAGGCTACCACAGCTATAATGTTCTACCACTTCACCTTAACAATAGAGAAAAATAAATTATTTAAATTAAAATTATTAAAAATTCGCAAAATATCACAAATTATTCATGAAATTAAAAACATTAAGATAAATGTAAAAAATTGGATTATTACAGTTCTCGTTGTGTATCAAAGTTTTTTGTTGCTGCTTAGTTCAAATTAGCTGTTTTCATAAATGAAAAAAAAAAACAAAGTGCTGCACCCCGTTGGTAAATCTAACTTTTTTATGCTTTTGCATAACATACTACCACCTTTTTTAGTTAAAAGAGCTGACTAAATTCTTTAATTGCCTATAAATATGAACACTCATAAGGTTAACATGGGGAACTACAAAGCCTCTCGGGCGGAGCCCGAAAGGATGTTTCAGATAAGAATATGCCTATATGTTGATCGGGAATGTGAGCTATCGTAGTGCAAAATTTCAGCCCAATCCGTCCAGTAGTTAATGCGTGATTGAACTTCATACAAACAAACATATAAACAAACAAACACACAAACTTTCACATTATAATATTAGTAAGATTTGTAGAATTCTAATCTTAAAAATCACGAGCAGAGTCTGTTGGAGATTATTACATTTTGATTCTCAATTCTAGGTGGGAATCTGATTTTAGAGGGTACAATAATTAAAAATATGAACAATTTGTTCAATAACAGGCAATCATGATCATAAACTTACTCCTTATTTAAGCGAATAAATTGTAATTATGTTTGTAGATTACGATACGATTATTCCTAGGCAATTTATATAATTGTGTCAACAGATTTGATTAAGTCTTAATAATTCTATGCGTTAGGTTGCTGCTGACAAGGTACTGATAAGTTTGAATTTTTTTATATACGTATTAGGCAAACATTATTAAACTTAATAAACTTACTTTTGGTAACGCACAGACTCGCGACCGTTTTTTCTATCGTGTCATTGATCAACTTTTTTGTCTCTTCTTTTTCATTACGAGTCTTTTCCAGGTAATTAAAAGAATTGTGCAAGTTTGTAAATTTTCTTGAAGTGTCTTTTTTAAGCCTCTCTTTCTCCTCTTTAGCCATGTCTTCATACTTCTTTCTCTGAGCTTTAGGGAGGACCTAAAAACAAACATGATTAAAGTACACCAAAGTTTGGACAGCATTTTTTGAAGGCTAAACATTTTATTTGTTTAACTTTTTTTAAACCTATGAGTACAGGTGAAATATATGTTGATATTCCTTATTAATCCCTGAGCAAATAGGTAGTTAAAACATGTAAAGAATGTTGTGGTCATAAGCCTTTTAATCAACTTTGCAAAAACTACACACAACATTCTAAAACTTAACTTACTCCTATAAGGCTATGCTAATTTAATAGCTTATGTATGGCGATAAAATTATTATTTAAAATTAAAATCCTTCCATTTTTCATTGGGGGCAAAGATTTAATTAAAAACTAACTTTAAATAACTAATCAAGGTCATTAAATGTACACTAATATCTAGGAACTGCATTGGACTGCATTTTGGTTAGTAGCCCAGGTGTTGATCTTTGTCTGGTTTCGGCTCAAATTCAGAGATATCTAGGCCTATCTAACATGAAATCGTGTTTAGTGTAGAATCCTTCACTACCTTACAGTACTGGATAAGTTATTTTAAAGTTTAATTTAGTGTGGTACCTTAATTAAGTTAAAAGTGTTAAGTTATACTGGGATAACTCACCGCCCACTCTTGGCCAGCAATTTCGGCTACATCTTTCAGCCCATTTGGAAATTTTGCCCCGTTTGCCTGGTATGCAGCTCTTCGATCCAGCATAAAGAAGTAGAAAGCATTTGGTGTGGTCTTATTCTTCGGCATTGTAGATCTAAAAATAAATAATAGCCCTAAAAAGCTTAATTGATTGAGATGGGAACACCACCAGTCCTAATAAACCACAAGGATTAGGTAGGCCTACACTATAAGCATGTTTGTTACACTAACCTTTCTACCACAAGTTAATCTTCCATCTTATGAGGGTTGGACATATGCCCTAAACTTAGGCCTAGTGTAACATAATTTGGAAACATTAATCCTTCCGATACTAACTTTGAATATTTTTTTGTAACTTAGGCCCTAAGTTAAGTTTAATTTTTCGAAAAATGCAAGAGGTATTTACTCAACTTGTTTTGTCCGAAAAGTGCTAGGCTTGCCACAGGGGCAAAGTCTAGCTTGCGAGGAAACAAATCGGTAATAAAAATGTTCCATCTTAAAAGTGCTAGACGATTGGGCCTCGATCGTAAGTTATGAGAAATTGGAAGACACCATAGTTGTTTCGAAACTACAACCAGGTAAACGGATAAACCTATGCCCATTAAAACTCATACGGTCGAAAGTCGCGCCGGCATGATATATCGACACTTAAGTCAGCGCTTTTCGGATAAAACATGAACAAAGATAACTTAGGCTATAGGCTATCGTTCCATAGCACTTTTCGGAAAAAAAATACGCAACGATACATTGTTGCATAGCATTTAAAGGATTAATAAGTTAAATAAGTTAACTCTTTTAAGGCTGACTTAGTCAAAGATTTAGTTAACCAACATAACTAACTGAACTTAACATTGAAGTAAGTTAACTTAACTTAGCTTAAGTTAAACTCATATTCCATTGATAAAATATGTACAGCCGTCAACCTTAAAAGAGTCTTTATACTCCTGACAACAAGCATAGGTCAACAAAACCTTGCACCATAGGCTAGGCCAAAATCCCTCTAGGACTAAGTTTAACTTAGGACTGGTTTCAACTGTTCTTAGCACACAAGGCAACTTAGGCCTAAGCCTACGTGTTTGAATAATGTTTCTCCAACAAATGATAACTTTGATCAGTACAAAATATAATAAACATTGGAAAGAAACTCTTTAAACCCACCACTAGATAGCCTATGTTAGGTACCCATAAGTTAGCTCAGAGCATAGGTACTGAATCCTGATTCATAACCTACCTTAAGATTAACAGAAGATCGAAATAAAACTAGCTAAATTAAAACTGGCAGTTTCTTTTGTAATATTGCCTTTATCTGAACAATATCAAATTTGTTTGTTTGTAAATCACTCTGTGTCAAAATGACGATAACCGTACCACCTTCACCATTTAAATTGCTACAGTCGGTGACTGACAGTCGACAGTGAGAGAGAACAAGTAAAAATCAAAACAAAATGCAAGCAACGAAACGAAAACGCAGCACTGAAAAAAGAAGAAGAACCTCTCTCGATTCCGCTTCCGTTCGCCTAAGCAGTCTAGTAAGAAAAGTAAGAGTTGTGCTTTAGGGCTGTAGAGTACATACGTACTTTTATGTACTAATATGAAAAGTAAGCATTTTCATACTTCATACTTTAAATTCCATGTTTGTCCAGCAGATGCTAGTGCCATACTAAAAACCTAATGTTTAGAAATATCTGTCCTTTGTCACGGACAAAAAGAATATAATTAACTGATTGTAAGGCATCCTAAGGTGGGTATTGGAACATGGGGGCTACCTACTAAATCATCAACATTATTTTTCATTTGAAGTATTATATTTCAGTTTAAGTTCTTTAAATCGTATAATTGAGGACACTAATTATAATTTATTCTTTAGCTTTAGAGAGAAATAGTACTAGACAATATGCCATCTACCCTAGCTGTTTAGTATCTTCGTTTATTTCATTCTCAAAGTTTTGCTACACCTTACGTCAACCAAACAAATCTCTGTTAACTAATTTCGTCGATAAAAAGTAAAAAACCAATCAATAACATAATAATTATACAAATAGTTTATTATACTCCGTTCACAGTATTTAGGTGGTTTGAAGGGAAGTTCTATCTCTTTTTATGTTGCAGCTGATTAGTATTTTGAACAATCCCAGAAGTTTATGGGATAGATTTCTTCCCCTAAAATCGCCTAAATGTTGTGAACGGAGTATAGTACCACTGCTGTTACTCTAATAACAAGTATCACCATATAGCATTTTTCAAACCACAATGTATCACCGTTACGCCTAGCCATTTTGGAAAGTATAAAATCTGCAGATTTTTTTAAAAGACTTCATATATTTCCCCTTGTACTATTATTATGGAACACGCGAGACTCAAATAGTGATTTTTTTACCATACTAACCAAACAAAGTATACCTACTGCTCATACCATTGCAACATTATTTTTAAGAATCGTTTTTGTGTCTAGTTTGTGTTGGCACTATAGTGTCGACATTTGTTTATATTATTTTAGGGCGAATTTCATGATTCGTGCTTTACTGTTGGATGTTTTAAGTTAACAACTAGGGGACGAGTTCATGGTCAGATCGTTTTATTTGGTTGAACGAGGTTTTAAATTACTGAAATAACTCACCATTTTAGATTAAAGTATCAATGTAAACAAAATATACGACCGACTACAGTGCACCGAATGGAACAATGGAACTATTATAACAATAAAATTGTCTTCAGCTGTACGGCTGAGAAATCTACTACTTAAGGGAGTAGGAGTATAACCATTGACTATAGTGGTTGTTTAGTCAATGGTATAACGCATGGTTAGTGCCCTATACCACATACATAGTGCCCTAAATTAGAATTGTATGTTAGAAACATCAACCAAAAACAGAATGAATCAGAATTCTTTATTTACCATAAAACATCATGAAATAGGCGATTTTCCTATGAAAACTCATAACTCAAAAATAATAACATAATGGCAAATCAGGTTTTACAATAACGGTTCAAGTCTCTAACGACAATTAAAATGAAGTATACTTTTAACCCTAAAGACAAGGACGGTCCCAGGAGGAGGTTCAACAAATTTTATAGTTTAAACAAATAAATGAGTAAATATTCCCAGTTACCTATATTTGTTATGGTCAAAAACATATAAACACATTTTCATGTATGTAATAATAGAATAACTATAATTATTGAATGGATATGCATTTATAATATGCTTTTATCTTTCTAATGATGTTTTGACCAACACTAATTATCGACAAACCCCACGGTGGATTATAATTTATCATTTTGAATCGTGAAATGAATCAATGGAATCATTTCACGAATGGAATTATGGAATCAAAAGGGAATTTTTGTCGCTAACAATAATTAAACCTCATTTTATGTCAGCAGATTAAAATATATATTTTCAAAATATCTTTTAAACCTAACCAAGGTAAAATTTTGGCTTATAACCGTTTCTCAGTTAATGTGTTATTATTTCTTCTTCTTAGCAAAACTAATAAGTTTTGCTAAGAAGAAGAAATAATAACACATTTTAGATTTTTACTAAATCTTTTGTATTACAGTTTGCCATATAGAGCTTTTTACTCGAATTAATAATCTTTCAGCATAAGGACAAACCTAATAGTTTAGTAGCTGCAGTTTATGACCAGGAAAACAAATATTGACAGAGTGTTTACACATCAACTTAACAAAAACATAAAAATAATCACCACAATACTGAAGACATATCCACATCCATACTATTACAGCGAATACAACTAACTAACAACTAATACTGAAGTAACACGTGTCATAACAAGACTAACAGCGAAGAGAGAGACAGACAATGCGTCAGCTGCAACAATGTAACTGAACAGCTGACTGGCTCTAGCGTCTAGACCGTTTATTGACGTCTTACATTCAAACCTTCTAATAAATATTTTGTATCTGTATTTATAATAAATGACTGCCACTAACTAAGTCTATCCTACTTTTTTTATAAAATTAAATATTTCGTTCTCTCGTTTCAAATTGAAATCACAGTATTATTTATTTACAAATCGATGAGAGATGAATGCCGAAACTCCAATGACAGACAACGTACATTATTCTAAGTTAATTACCTTTGATCAAACTTTATCCAACTCCAATGACAGACAACGTACATTATTCTAAGTTAATTACCTTTGATCAAACTTTATCCTCACTCATTTAATTTATACTGGCTTAAATGTTAAACTACCGGGTGATTTAAAAAGTTTTGAAAATTTTTGATGCAGTGAAATAGATATAAAGGATAATCGTGTGGACGATTGGTTTAATGATGTTAGGAGACCAACGTTATATTATGTGTATTGTGAATTTTATTGGATATTATCGTTTTGTTTTTGGTAGTTTCTATTCAAACCTACTGGAAATTGTGTATAGTATGAGTAGGCTAATTGTATCGTGGTGATAATAATTATGGAAGAGGCAGGTATGCGCAAGGAGGTATCGTTGACTAGGCCTATACACTTCTGAATTGACTATTACTCTATCTACTGTAGGCTACTAAAATAATTAGTAAGTTAAATCTCACATCAACGCTTTTCAAATCGTCACAATTGCTGTTTTATTGTAAAATTATCGTATTTAAAATGCATATTGTATATGCCTATGATGGAATAAAACATATTTGGTCAAGCAACATTTGTTTACAAAATGATTTTTCACATTAAAACTGTATTTATACGTGTAAACTAGCTTTTATGACTTACGCAGTTTTAACTGACTACTCAGTTCCCGTACGTAGGACGGGCTAACACCTCGTTGTTCTTAATTGTATGTTCAGTTTGAATCGAATGTCAATTTAATGAGAGAAAGTATAATTGTATCTGTATGTCAGTAATGATATCTTTTGTTTAATTTAACGAAAACGATGCAGTACGCAGAAAAATTTAGTTTATTGGAAAAAAATATTTTCGATCCTCGCTCAGGTTTCGACCTAACCGTCGATAGCAGCTACGTTCCATGTCCACCATACCCTTGACCATACAGGCAGCTACGTTCCATGTCCACCATACCCTTGACCATACAGGCAGCTACGTTCCATGTCCACCATACCCTTGACCATACAGGCAGCTAAGGTCCATGTCCACCATACCCTTGACCATACAGGCAGCTACGTTCCATGTCCACCATACCCTTGACCATACAGACAGCTACGGTCCATGTCCACCATTCCCTTGACCATACAGGCAGCTATGGTCCCTGTCCACCATACCCTTGTCCATACAGGCAGCTACGGTCCCTGTCCACCATACCCCTGTCCATAAAGGCAGCTACGGTCCCTGTCCACCATACCCTTGTCCATACTGGCAGCTACGGTCCCTGTCCACCATACCCTTGCCCATACAGGCAGCTACGGTCCCTGTCCACCATACCCTTGTTCATACAGGCAGCTACGGTCCCTGTCCACCATACCCTGGTCCATACAGGCAGCTACGGTACCTGTCCCCCATACCCTTGTCCATACAGGCAGTTACGGTCCCTGTCCCCCATACCCTTGTCCATACAGGCAGCTACGGTCCCTGTCCCCCATACCCTTGTCCATACAGGCAGCTACGGTCCCTGTCCTCCATACCCTTGTCCATACAGGCAGCTACGGTCCATGTCCACCATACCCTTGTTCATACAGACAGCTACGTTCCATGTCCAACAAACCCTTGTTCATACAGGCAGCTACGGTCCCTGTCCTTCATACCCTTGTCCATACAGGCAGTTACGGTCCCTGTCCCCCATACCCTTGTCCATACAGGCAGCTACGGTCCCTGTCCCCCATACCCTTGTCCATACAGGCAGCTACGGTCTCTGTCCCCCATACCCTTGTCCATACAGGCAGCTACGGTCCATGTCCACCATACCCTTGTTCATACAGGCAGCTACGTTCCATGTCCACCATACCCTTGTTCATACAGGCAGCTACGGTCCCTGTCCACCATACCCTGGTCCATATAGGCAGCTACGGTCCTTGTCCCCATACCCTTGTCCATACAGGCAGCTACGTTCCATGTCCACTATACCCTTGTCTATACAGGCAGCTACGGTCCATGTCCTCCATACCCTTGTCCATACAGTCAGCTACGGTCCCTGTCCACCATACCCTTGTCCATAAAGGCAGCTACGGTCCATGTCCACCATTCCCTGGTCCATACAGGCAGCTACTGTCCCTGTCCACCATACCCTTATCCATACAGGCAGCTACGTTCCATGTCCACCATACCCTTGTCCATACAGGCAGCTACGGTCCCTGTCCACCATACCCTTGTCCATACAGGCAGCTACGGTCCCTGTCCACCATACCATTGTCCATACAGTCAGCTACGGTCCCTGTCCACCATACCCTTGTCCATAAAGGCAGCTACGGTCCCTGTCCACCATACCCTTGTCCATACAGACAGCTACGGTCCATGTCCACCATTCCCTGGTCCATGCAGGTAGTAGCGGCGGCAGAGTTTTATTGGAGGCTGGATTAGACAACGTTTATTGGTAGCCTCACTCTTCTCAATATTAATTTTCCTTTTACAACTCTGTTTGCAGTCGCCGCGCACAACTGGGGCCGGCCGTCGGTAGCGCATGCCGTTCAAATGTGCATCCAAACAGTGATTGAATTATACGAGTGTTGTATTGAATTTAGTACGAGAACCTTATACGCAAATTGTTCAAAACTTAACCAAGGGTTCAAAACTTATTTAGGTAAAAGTTAATGATGCAATACACTTTTACTTTTCAAAGATCTCGATCTACACCTTGAAGAGTGGTTTACCTAGGTACTGTACCTCAATAGCTGCAATTAAAAAATAGCTTATTTAAAATTCATTTTCAAAAATCGCTTTATCTGCCTCTTGTTTACAATACTGTGGTTAAATTCAACAAAAGAATCAGCTGTTAGATTACAATTCATTGACAATTAACATAATTAACACATAAAAAAATTGGTCAGCAACTCTGGATCTTTGAAAGTGAACTCTGGAAATAAATTAAACGCAAGGGGCAAAGTCCTTAAGGAAATTACATTTTCTTTACCATTCAGAGGTGCGCTGGATCGTAAGCTTTAAAATGACACCTCAATCGTAAAAATTGGTTAAGTAGGACAGCTGAAAAACAGACGTAACAGAGAACACCTCATTGTTTTAAATACATCGACAGATGGATATGTAGATGTATCATACTTTATTGATACAACTCGAATATGGTTACCCACCTCATATAACCATTCATTGATAGACGTTTGAACAAAACGCAACGTACGTTTTTATGTAATTATTATAACATTACGAGCTGCGCTATACCCGTGCTTTGCAACTGAGAGAGTCATTATTTACTTTGGAAATACATCACTTATTTGACCACAAAGTGTAATAAAATATAGGTTTAGATTCTCTAGGCAACCAAGTACAGAATATAAGTTGTGCAAATGGGTTTTTAACAATATTTTAAAACTCCATGACTTTATTTGAAACGATAAACTTATTCATAAGTTTAAACATAATTACTTTTAAAACCATACTTGTAGTCATAAGCATATTTACCTGTAGCTCATTATATAAATTACAACAAAAACTATAAGCAGGATTCTATAAAACTTTACCTATTTTTTTACCAAACATAACCCTACTAATAAACAATAAACAAATCTCACATTTATGTATGCTTCCACAGTTGAACAAGTACATAGATTGGTTAATACAACTAAAGAAGACCTTGAGAAAAAGAACTATTGTACAGCTGTCTTTATCGATGTAAGTCAAGCCTTTGACAAAGTTTGGCACACAGGCCTACTTTATAAACTCAAACTGAATCTTCCTCATACATTTTATATGACAATTAAATCATACCTAACAGACAGATATTTCAGAGTTAAATTTGGAGATAGCATTACAAAATTGTACCCAATTCAAGCTGGCGTTCCCCAAGGAAGTGTTCTCGGACCTGTACTATATACGCTGTTTACAGCCGATCTACCTGAAAATGTGAATACTTCTGTGGCCACTTTTGCTGACGATACAGCTATTTTAGCGTCCCATCCTGATCCAGTGGTAGCTTCACTTAATCTTCAAAATTCCCTAGATGACTTAGAAGAATGGTTGCAAACATGGAAAATAAAAGTGAATGAGAGCAAATCTACTCATGTGACCTTCACTACCAGATTAGGTACTTGTCCTACCGTAACCTTAAATAATGTCCAAATTCCGCAAACCCACGAAGTGAAATATCTCGGCATGACGATTGACAAAAGATTAACATGGAAAAACCATATCTGGAATAAAAGAAGACCTAAATTTAAAATTTAAAAATCTTTCCTGGCTCCTAAATAGTAAATCAAAATTGACCATTGCAAATAAATTATTACTATACAAAGTAATCCTGAAGCCAATTTGGACTTATGGAATCCAACTGTGGGGAACATCCAGTATGTCGAACATAAACATCATCCAACGATTTCAGTCAAAAGTTTTAAGGTTCATTCTGCAAGGTATGTTAATAACAATATCCTTCACAAGGACAGTGGAATTTCTACGGTTGAAGAGGAAATAACCAAATTTAGTGCAAAATATCTAAAGAAACTTGAAAATCACCCTAATCACCTGGCTCTAAACCTCTTGGACAACAGTACCAGTATATACAGGCTAAAAAGGATTCATGTTTTGGATCCAAGCACACGTTTTGTTTGAACAATTTAATTTTCCCTTGTTTATTTACATATTTATTTTTTCATTTAAATATTTTTAAGTTAGCTCTGTCAATGGACAGATATTAACTAACGTTTTATTAATAGTTGTTATTGTATTTGCTAAATGTTCTAAAAATGAACAGATTGTAAATAAAATTGTGAAAAAAAAAAACATTTATGTATGCTGTCAATGTATCAAAACCGAAAACCCATGTAAATAAAATAAAGAAACAGCTGTTAATTGCATCGACCAGCTGTTGCTCATTAAAGTAATGTAAACTTCAAAAAGTAAGGATTATCCCTTTGAAAATCGGCCTATGGAGTGAATCCCTTAGGAAATTTCATATCAATAATTTTCGGCAAATCCACACACTCTGAGCTTCATTTTGATGTCCTATAATCCTATATATTTTATTTGGTTAGTGACCTTAAGTGATTACCACAAGTTTGACTGCATCACTTTTATATGATAGATTTTTTTTAAACTTCTACTATTATGTTGTCCAACTAAAAGAAACAACGTGCCAGTCTACCGCTGAACTGGACGAGACTGGATTGTTTGTTTGGTCATTTAGCACCTTGTCATGTGACTGACTCTTGGGTCGCTCGTATGTTCCAGAGTTATAGTATGGAGCCTCTATATACATCGATGGGTATAAGTACAGTCGGGATAAATTTAAGTTAACTTACGCTTCTCCTGATAATTGTCCCCAAAAGCACTAGAAAATTTCAGAAAACATCAATTGAGACGTTTCACACCCAGTGCTTAAGAGTTAAAAGTTAAAGTAGTTGAAGTGTATTATAGTATACAAATTAAATACAAATCCATGTTATTCCATACATCCATGTTGACTTTTTTACTGTAGTTCCGAAACCAAGCATAGGCCCAATGTGCCGAAATATCTCTGATAGGCAGATGTTTACTATCGAGGTGTATTATAACAGTTCCATGTTTTTAAGTTTTCTTTTATTGGGATTTTAGCGCCATTAAAATTGATCCGAAATTGCATCCAAATAATTAATAAATCGGTAATTTCAAACAGTCTAGCATACAATTTACACGGTAAACACATTTTTATTGTCAAGTCAGGCTACAAATAAAATCCACTGGAAATGAAAACTGATTAAGGGTGCGCTTTACCTCAGCTCGGGCTTCAGTAACTATGTTTCACCATTGGACAGCGCTGCGAGAAACGCTTGCAGACGTTTCCAAGATTACTGTTTTAGAATTAACAAATAATGATAGCTACGCACTCTAAACGGCTTATAGTAGTACAAAGACTAATCTATAGTTCTGCGTTTTTCAAATGTTCAAAAAACGTTTTTTTAATAAGTTAAGGCTAGTTGAAAAGACCCTTTTTTCTTGTACTACAACTCAAGTTTATAAGGTGTGTATTTAAAATAATTGAAATATAGAAACAAAGAACTATAGAAAATTTCATCCTCTTTAACATGAGACCTTATTTTGATTCTACCTTCAATGTAGCAGGTGAAAACAGAAATCTTGCAAACCCTTGCATTCGGTAGCGCGTCAGGGGTAAAAGGCGCTCTTAATGAAAACAATTTTTTGGTGGATCAAGTAATTCCGGAAAATTGCGTTAGAACATCAACAAATATTATAGTTTAAACACTGCCTGTGTTTTAGCCCAAGAACAACCTTCTTTTAGAATCAGTGGATTATTTATATAGCACATTCGAGTTAAAAATCAATACATAGCCTATTTAAATATGAAATTCGGTGAACATCGAAACCTACGTTTAACATTGGACACCCAAAACATAGCACTTTGCTAAATTTCTATAAATTATTGTGTAAATTTGAAAAACAATAGTTTAGTCTATTATAGCATAGTAGTACAAGACCTGAAAGCACGAAAAATACGTCAAATAACACTTGACTTGTTACATACACTTGTCGTGAAGGGAGCACTTGTTACTAGTGTTTTTTGACGTATTTTTCGTGCTTTCAGGTAATTTAATAGCACGTACGATGCTGATCAAGACGTTGATTAAAAACAACTTTACATTAAAAATTCCTAAGTTATTCTAATGGAGAAATAAAATAACACTGTTATAGCTTGCTTGCGCTGTTGTTGTTGTTGTTGTGTTGGTGATATTTTGATCGAATTCGGCAAATTTTTTGGATTTCATCCTATTCTATTAACATTTGATCAAAACCACGTCTCCTTCCTCATATCAGCTAACCTACGCATTCGTGTAACCGCTATTGAAGTAGGGAACAGTTATGACTTTATTATGGAGATATTTTAGTAAAAAATCTAAACGATAAATTAAAATTCGTAAAGATCCAACCAAAATCTTTACTTAATGTTCTGTTGAAATTGCTATTGCAGTATTTTTTAATTGCCAGTAGCGTTCTGTCAATTTCCTGAAAATATTGATCCCTTCCTAACGTAGGAATAATTTTAATTTTGGTGACAAGAACTACGGACTAATCATTTTAATCTTCGATACTCCCGATCAGCCTAAATCAATGCCATTTAAATGTTACACTACTTTAATGTTTTGTACAAGTTCCTACGTTCAAAATTCCAGTAGCAATAATCAAATGTCAATCCAAATTGTCATCTTCCTAACGTATACTGTACTTAGACATGGGGAGCGAGCTGGTCTAGTGGTAGAGCACGGGACTTAGGTCCTCGAGGTCCCAGGCTCAAATCCCTCCAATAACAATAACCAATCAATTTTATCGATGTGATAATGCTGCAAACGTCTACAACTAGCCACTAGCCTTAAGTAATGTGTGAAAAAATTTCGCGCTGGAAATAGCGTCCTAGAACGTGAAATGAAGGTGGGGCCTAAAAAATGTAGGCTATACTTATAAGAATGACGTACTAATAATTTTACACTATTCGCGATCAAACTAAAAATTGCCATATACATTTTACAATTTGACGTCGTGTACAATTTGTTCTTACTTTCCAAATTCCAGTAGCGTTCTCCGATGACCCCCGTCTCTTCTTCCTGGAGTTTTTCTGACTTCCTCCCCGGCCCAAGGTCGCCCCACGGGCCCAGGTACTGTGGGAATCCCCCTCATAAACTCCATGGGTGGCGGGGCGACGCCCTAGATGCTGGCCGAGGTCACTTTCATATTTATTGATTTAGGAGTTCGGCGACATCTTAGTCAAATTGGCGGCCCTGCCTATTGTGTTGTGCCGCCTCCAATAAAACTTATTTGCTTGCTACCCGGCAACCCCCAACGTAGCTATGTTTAAAAGGCGGAGGGTTCGTTGCAGCTTTCGGGGATGTAGCGTTCTGCGGTGATAAGAAAATCATAGGATACATCTTGTTTTTAACGAATTCCCCATCTAGGAAATAAGCTATTACCGTAGGTGACATGGAAGTCCTAGAACCGGGACTGATTTACTTGTTCATTTCGATGTGCTAGTTCTCAGCTAAAAACACCATCCGTCCTAATTCATATATTTAACTCACGTAAAAAAGATCCAATTTCGTCGAAATTTGGTGAAATCTTGTATATCTACATTTGTTTGTTCGAACGAGTTAGCGAACTATCATGATCGGAATATGACAGTTTTAAGGGAAGTTTTAACGCTGCAAAAGTAAGTAAATGCAGCAATACTTTGCGTGCTATAATATGGCTATAATCAGGGCAAGGAAGTCCACTTTGACAGGTAACTGTATGAAAAGAACATTTCTGTATGATGATCCCGCTTTTAAAACGTTCCTGATTATAAATATTAGGAAAGAAATTATCTAATTTATCTTAGCCTTAAATTACACGTGGGTATGTTGTAATTGCATGGATTTGATTTAGGAGAGAATCGAGAATCGATGTTTGACATCAGCGTCTCTGTGAGTAGCTAATTTAACTGTGTTCTAATTTGAACAAAGATTTGTTGTAGCTGAAAGTGGACTTCTTATTTCTGTTGTAAAATGCCAAGAATTTTTATACATGTTTTATTTTTGAAGAGATCGATGCAAGAGTACTACATTTTCAATTTATTTTTTTACTATTGTAAAACCCAACTACTTTGAAAATATGAAAATTGTATGGATTGTTTCATAATCGCTGATGAGAGTCGATGTCCCTATTAAACTCTTATGTATAAAATCTGAAGATATGTCTTTTAGGAACCCATAACAGTATTAGCCAACTGATTTTAAATAAGGTATATACATTGCAATTTGTGTACACAGGATGTTTATTTATTTATTCATTTATATAGTTTGTTCAGCAAGGGTTTGCTCTAAGTTTAGTGAAGGTGAGAAAAATAAAGTGGTTTACAAAATTGATTGTTCTATTTGGTCGTTATGTTTTTACTATAGTAAAATAAGCTACAAAAAATACCCTCAACGTAGCAAACCTGTAGACTGAACGAATTTCCATCTACCTGGTTGGATTTTCAATAAAATATTCCCTTCAAATAATCAGATTTATAACATATTTAAATAAAATTAATTAAATGAGTACTTTGGTTTTCTGATACAGGGAAGTTAGCCAATGTTTTTTAGTAAACTGCTTGGTATAAAATAAAAAAATTGCCTAGTATTATTTTAATAATTAGAACGGATGGTGTTTTTTAACCTATGTGGACATCAAAATGATAAAGTAAATTGGTTTCGGGTCTTGCCTTGCCACCTACGGTGATAGCTTATTCCATACAAGGAAATTTGCTAAAAAAACATCACCGTACTCAAACATAAGTTAAGTACCCAAAGTCGAAGAATTACCACATTGTCCACAGCCGTATCGAACAGGATACAAATTATTTCAAACCAAACGTTCTCCATCACGGTTGGGTGCGTTAACCAACTACTCGATTTCGAGCAGCCAAACTAGATACTTAACTCTTAAAGTTTTAATCTAATACAGCAATACAGCGTGTAGCTAGAACCAGGAAAACAGCTTTTAGAGGTAGGGCTATAATGAAACATCCAAACACCTAGGCTCCGCCCACCCCGACCAATCAGAAGGCGAGTTGAGACTCCTCGACCAATCAGCGTTCAGCAACTCTCTCCCTTGTTGAAACGCCTCGGGCAAGTGTCAGAGTAGTGTGAAATATCAGGGAGTTGACGTGCTTCTGGCTTTTCTTACGTACTTGTGAATTGATTAGAGTTTTCGACAGCATTTAGAGTGAGTATGCCACATTATGGTGTAAATATATAGAGGGTTTTCACTTAATCAAGAGGTGCCAACTTATGGTTTATAGTGCTAACCGCCAAACACCCCTCTCTTGGCGGTTTCTGTATTTGTGTTGTTGTAGTTGTGCTGTGGGCATCATGGATTTGAAGTAGGTGATAGGAATTTGAAAATTGTGATTTTATTTTAGTTTTCGACAATAGTATTCTAGGGTGGGTCTAGCCCAAAACCGAGTTACACTTTAGGCTTAGAGGGTTGCTTCATTATCATCACATAGAAAATCCATTGGTGATTGGCGTGATTTGAACCTGGGTACCTTGGGACCGAAGCCACTCACTCAGAAACTATATTGCTTCCCCAGTTGTCACAATAATAAGTAAAGTTAGAAATTACGTTTTCAAATTAGCAACTTAAGCTGCATTAACATTCTAGCAAACTTTTTTACTGAAGTATTATCCCATTTGTATGCAAACCTTAACTAGTGGCTTGCTTTACTTTGAATATAGTTGAATGATACTCAAGATAGATTTATTTGGTCATTAAATTCTTGACATATTACAAGGAGAATAAGTTAGGCTTATGAAGTGGATGGATATAGACGAATAACTCAAATAAGGAATATCAATGAAATGTTAACAAGATAATTTTCAGTAAAGATGGGTAAAAATAAAGTACTATAAAGTTAGTTCTAGTTTTTTTTTGTTTACAGTGATGGTAAATCTCAATAAAGTTTTGTTATTGAAGTTTTAGTTAATGTTGTGGTGTTTCTTACAATGACGATTTATGCGGATATAGCCGATGCTATGGTTTACAATACATTTAATCTTCAACTAGGCGTGAACTAATATTTGGCTAATATCGTTGGTTTTGTATGCAGTATTAAACATTTAATTATTTGATGTGAGTCTGCTGTATCAATATTTCTACTCAAACTCAGTTGCGGCAGTTCTTTGTTGAGTTTGTCGACATTTAAGTTCGATTTGCTCTTGTTTTTTGTTCATACTATAATGTTTAGAGACATTAAAAATCTTTTATTTTCCAGTAAATTAGAATTTTAGTAAATGTTAAAATTGTTGTGTGTGAAAATTAAATTATTTTTGGCTAATCAATGGCTGGTTTCAACTAAGTTTTTTTTTCACTATAAAAATAAAACTGGCTACATATTGATCTGAAGGATTGAATATATAAATTCAAATAATAGTTGTTCTATAGTTTATGTTAAGTTAATGACACAATTTATAGTTTCTTTATACTTTGTGAACAGAAGGGTGGTTGAATTATAAAAAAATATCCTTGTCAATTCATCCCATTATTTCAGCAATATATGAAACTAATTAAGTAAATTATTTTACATATTTCTATTATTGTTTGAACAAAGACTAGAATTAATTGACATGTGTATAACGATAGTACACCTCTATTTTTTATATTTGTAGTTTTACTGGCGAGTTTAGCTGCTTTACACTTTTCCCGTTTTAAACATTTTAAACTGTACTTATTGACCTTTTTTATACACCTAAAAGGCCAATTTCAAGCAAATTAAGCTAGTAAAGTGATTACACAGAACTGTAGCTATAGAATTATCGCGAAGGATTAAAAATTACATCTTTACATTAAAAAAATTACATCATAGGGTATTTATTTTTACTTTCAACCATCGCCACTGTATATACACATTTTAAATATCAACTTTAGAAACAGCTAAGTGCTTCGTGGCTAGTTTTAGAAGGTGTTTGTAAATAAATATACTATTTTTATTTATTTGAAAATATCACCAGAAATATATATTTTTTTGGGCGACTTTAAATTAAGAATAAAATAATGCATTTAAAAAGTAAATTTGTTAATACACAGTTTTCCACACAGGTAAATCTATTTTACACAAACTATTTGCACATTCTATGATCGTCTCAACCCATAAAGAATTTGAACGAACTTAGTTCTTATTTAATTTAAGCTAGTTTTTAATATTAACAGTTTTACAGACTTTAAGGTAAAGGCCTTATTATTTAAATTGTTTAGGTACCGATACTCCGTTAAAAAAAATGTAGATAATGTATATATTTCTACTTTTACATTTTAATTAAATGTTTATTTATACCAATACACTATAACAAAATCATTCATTTATGGTGGGTTAGCATAATTTTTAGTGTCAGTTTATAATTTACCGAAAGATTATTAAAACAAATTAACATCACAATAGAAGATGAAATATTAACATTTTAACATAGTTATGTAATGTTCAGTTATAAATTTATACGATTTCTTCGTTCTTAACGTGTTTGCAGGATACATACTATACGAATAAAATATTTTATTGATTGTTTTCACGGTTTCAAACCCTTGTCATTATTATTCATCGACTTCTTACGCTGTATGATGACAATGACGGCGAGGAAAATATTTTTCCAGATAGTGATACAAAATTACTAGAAGGATTTTAAGGTTTTAGGGTTTAAGGTTAAGTTTAAGGTTTTAAGGTCCCACTTCAGCAAACCTGCAGATTAAGAAAATTTCCATTAGCCTAATATCATTTTAACTTAAATATTTTCTGACACATACAATGTGTATTCCCTGTTTAAATAACACCAGGCTTAACAAATACTTATAAGAAGTGTTGTTGCTATTGTACAGGTAAAGTAATAAAGTTAAATCTTCTTTAGTGAAACGGCAATAGCAGCTTATTATTAAAGAAATACTTATGCCAAAATTTGATCAAAATATAAATACGTTATTGATAAAGAAATCTACAACCATAACTTATCCTTCATAATATTAACATGGGTATTTGAAATTTGCAGTTTTTTCAATTTTCCTTGTTACTATTACTGTCTACTAAATAAATAATTTGGTTTTATATGCTCTACAACATTTTTTATGAGGATTTTCAAAATTTCATACTTGACGTCCAACTATGTAAAATAGTTATTTTTTCCAACTAGTGAGCTAACTGACATTTTTTTTAACAAGAGAACATTTTTGACGATCAACCATCGTCAGTTTGACTAAGAATTAAATGCTGCGGTGGTATTTGAGTTACATTAGGCTCACTACTTCAGTTTCCAAAGTCAGAACCCAAATATGTGCCCATCCTAAATTTATTTTCGAAACCAAGACGTCAGCTCGCAGGTGACTTATACAACCCCAGACGGCGCGCGGCGGCATCCTCTACAACAATACAACTTTACAACCCCTAGTTCAAAGCGTGCCGCACACCCCCCCCCCCTCACCCCCGGCCGTCCCAATAATCCAAAACTACCCTCAGCCTCTCAAGGTCAACCCGGGGCTTCCCCAGAAAGTTTGTTTACCTTCGAGGAGGAAGTCGTTGCTAAAATATTTTGACCGAAATTCTGCCGTTAAAAATTGCTGTTTTAAATGTTTTGGAATTGGTTTACTTTTTCCAACACTTAATCTCTAGATTTGGATGAAGTGGCGTTCTATGTTCAACCATCGACATGGGGAAGTGGAAACGTTAAATTATTTGACAGTAGTTTACAAATTCAATTGACATTGGGCTTTCGAGTATCGTGGTTAGTATTACCTCTATCTCGTACTACTTTTCATAAAAACCAGTCTTTCTCCACGTGTATCCGTCTTTTAAATTCTCTTCCTAATGCAATAAAGGACGAAAATGATTAAAAAATTGAGCATGGTTAGAGGTAATAATTAGTTGATAAGGAATATTACAGTGTTTCTTCGTTTTTAAAATGTAAATATTATGTAACTTCTGAAGTTTGTATCTTTATTATGGGTCTGATTTTACTTGTGTGGTTTTAGTGACTTTTGCCCTGTACATATTTGTATTATTATGGCAATAAAAATATGCTGATTTTGATTTGTAATAAGAACCCAACTTTTGATAGTAGGAAATGTTTGTTGAAAGAAAAAACAAATAAAATTGTTTATTGCCGTAAAACATCCTAACCACAGGTGTGACATCGTCGCATTATGCAATGGTGGAATGGCTTTTTGAAAAATCTCAAAACCCTAACAATATTGTGTTCACACAGCTCGGAGACTTTAATAAAAATACCTAATAAACATATTTGTGTTACTCTATTACTGCAAATTACGTGGAAAACACGAATAAATACATTTTCAATACCTTGTTTTAGTAATAAGTTTACGAAATACGTTGTAGAATTTTACTTTCGGAAAAAACAACCGCATACTTGTCAGGACTCAGGAAGTTTGGTAAATTTATTAATTCTATGCCTTATTTACCTGAAAACATAGTTCACCAGAACTCTACTTACTCATCAACAGATTTTACAGGTTTATTACTTGTATACCTTATGAATCATGATAAAGATAAGATAAGTAATACACGATACAGCAGAGGTTAAGATGACGTAACAGTTTTAATAATCTTTGGCTCAATGTCTATGCTAAAGATATTTATTAAAAATTCTTTATAGCCATACAGAATAGTTTTTTATATGTGTAAAATTAAATTTAACTCTCGATAACTATGCAATTACAAAGCAAGACATTTTTGATTACTAACATTCTATAAAACCGCCAACAGGGCTAAATTTACTAATATCCCAACTTTTGACACCTTGTTAAAATTTGTTTATAAACACAAAAATCTAATAACATTTCAGAACCATTGATATCGACCGATTACTCATTTGCGCATTGAAAGATTACCAAATATGTTTGTTAATATTAAAATATTTCCCTTCAAACCCCCTCAGTATTTTCCTGCCCTTAAATCTCTCGTTGCATCTACTTCATATTAAGCCATGTACTATATTTATTATACTGTATTTATAGCCTCTGCAGTTCTTGTTCTATCTACTTCATGTTATACCGTTTAATATCAGATTGATACTAATAACCACTATATTGCTTGCTTCCTCTACTTCTAGTATCACCATCAAAATTTAGTCTATCTATTATAAGTTCTTCTTCATTATATATTTCATGCTTGTCTATTAAAATCATAGTTTTTAAGATAATATTTTGTCGTTGTTGTTGGCCTTCAAAATTCTTGTTTCCTCTAATTTATACCTCGTCAATCGTCTTCTACTAAGTTCAACTCCTGAATTCTTTACACTTTTGCAGATTTATACCATACGAAAGTCCAATGTTTTCTCAAATTCTAGACCCTTCATTTCTTTCTACGATTTTATACCAAGCTGAGGTCCTACCCTTACAATTCTAGTTGCCTTCGATTTACGCTCATATATTCTTCTTCCGCCATCAACTTCCATCATCATTACACAATTTCCTGCAGTTTTTAACACTCTAAAGTTGAAGTCTTCAGTTTAATGGCAAACTAAGCCTCTAGGATAGTTTTTGCCCTACTTTCCGACCATATAGTCTTCTACATACTCATGTCTATCATCACAGTCGTTATCATACTACCTCTACTTCAAGCTACGTCTTCTACCTCCGAATTCTACACTTATTCCCCCAGTTTTCTACCCCCACCCACTACAGTTCCTCGCTTGCAGGGTGACCACGGACCATGGCCCAGCACGAGCACACCGCCGACCCTGGGGATGTCCTAGAGAGATTGCAACTGTCTCTCGACGATCGAGATCTCTGGGTCAAGTTCCAGTCTCTCACCAACGAGATGATCGTCACAAAGAATGGAAGGTAAGAGATCTAATTTACATGGTTTTGTTTGAGAATGTAAAAAAATAATGTTAGTTCCAAATTTACGGTCTAAGTATAGGTCGTGCAATTAAAGAGAAGGTGTTAATGTGTTTCTTATCATAGGGTAGGCCTACCATTGGGTAATGTTGATCAGAGGAATCGAAAATGACATGCAAACAAATAACATTGTATAGCGTTCCTAGATTATTTTTCCTACATACATTAGACGAAATAGAAAAAAAAATTGAGCTGTTTAAACAGCAACCAAACTATAAACACCCCTTATACGGACAATACTGTATAAAGATCCAATAAATATGCAGGGGCAAACCATTTTTACATAAAGCTCTATCCCGGAAAATGTTTTACAAATTTTCAGACTAGCCGTAAAGGGTTGTAGCATTACCACTTCCACAAGACTTATTAAATATTGGCGGGATTAAAAATAAAATTGTATAAAGCATAAGCGGGTTTAAAATTCTATTGGTTTATTAAATTAATAAATTATATTTAGCTCTAATGTAATGCTAAAGTTAACAAATTAAAAAATACACTTATGTCATGATCAGAGTGGTATAGGGTTTTAATATAGCTCACCGTGTAGGAAAAAATTAACGAATTTAATCGGCGTGATTTTGAATAGATAATAATAAATCTCACTGTTTTTTCACGTCTAAATAGAATTTCGGTGGTCGTAGGCTCTTACCAATTTAAACATTAGTTAATTGGGCGTGAATGCACTAAAATATATGTTTAATCTAATTTATCAAGCGGGCGACCTTTGATGCGGCCTTGTGGCATTATGAGACACGGTTTTATTTCCCTCCATAAAAGAGAAGAGGGGGTTAATTGGTGTCTAAGGCGGGGGAAAATGGCGGGCATCTTTCCCACTTCTGTACAACCCACCACTCTAGTCTCCTGTATCATGGTGTGACGTAAAAAATACGTGTAACGTACAAAATAAAGTTGAATTTGGAATTAACCAACGGAAAATAAGTGTATAGTGTATTCAAAATGGGGATCACGGTTTAGACTATTGAATTAAAATTGATAAAAGGGAACAATAACAGTACGAGTACAGACCATTTATTATTGGATTTCCATGATAACTGTAAAATTTGCAAATTTTAACCTCGCATTCCTGTAAGCCTCTTATAAATTACAACCCGTCGTTTGGCAAACCTAACTAAATCTAATTTGACTACAAATCTAACTGATAAAATCTATGTTTAATCTAACAAAAAAATTAATTACGATCATGTGTTTGGAGTAAAATGGATTAATCTGGGGGAAAATTACATTACGGTACGGTAATATTCAACTAATTAGTTGTTCAAATAAACATTTAAGAGAAAATAACGATTACGTATCCAACAAACGACAAAATAACAAACTTACATTGAACTAAATAAATCTTACTGAGCAAGTGTGTTTCAGAAACAATAATAATAGTTTCTGCTTTTAAAGTACTACTTATTAATCTACGATCTACCTACTGTAGTTAAAAATAAAAACTATTACAAAAGCAACCTACAACAATCGTGATGGAAAATGTCCGCAATAAACCTTTGAACAACCTACAACAATCCAAAAACGACTAAAAATGATAAAAAACAAAATAATTTCAAAACTAAAATGCTACGGGTTTAGTTTAACAAGTTTACATAAAGCGAAAAAGTAAACAAATCCTGAATGTCGGCAAACAAGAAAAAGTAATAATAAAGTCAACAATGTATTAATCAGCTGTTCGCTAAACTAACTCACAACTCTAACTGCTTGTTAGTTCTTTTTGTCCAAACAGTCGTTTGCTTTTGTCCAGTAACATACACATCTTTGTGAGTTTACATTCCTGTTCATCTAAGTATATTTTATACGATGTGAAAAATGTATCCTCAATATCCTGGTTTTGAAACTGAAAGCCCACAAAGGTTGAGGATGGGAAGCCAACTCGTGTTTTGTTTTGCTGGACGTTTGGATGACGACGAAGTGCTAAATGGTGAAATTATCACTCTGTTATGTACAGAGCACACTGGCGGCCATCTTGAATGTCTATGGTCAACTCTCTCTAGAGTCAAACGTCATCTTTCAGTTTCAACATACAGTAGTTACTAGAATCAAACGCATTTTTCAACAATTTTTTCTACATTGTGCCGTTTTGCTGCACTAAATAGAATAATATAATTTGATTGTTGGATTGTTTTGGTTTTGTTCACAATAGGTTTGGCAGTGAATTAACAATATCATGATTCATATGTATGGGTCCTGCTGAAGGTTGAATACATAAAAATCTGAATATGTTGTCAAAGGCAGTAATAGTTATTTGTGCAACTAGTGAGAAAAGTGAGCAATTGACTCACTCGAGAGAAATCCTTACTCACGAGCCGTAGGCGAGTGAGGAATGGTTTCTCGAGTGAGGCAATTGTACTTTGAACTCGAGTTGCACATTATACTTTTCCTACAGTTACCATAAAACAAATAAATTGGTGAAGAAACATAACCTATTTTTACACAGAAGTGAACTTTACATAACATAACATAACATTTAATGCGAAGTGACAAATACAACAGTACAACAGCTGACCAGCTGATTTACAGCCAGTGCTGCCAACGTATTTCGCGCGCATACGACGTTGACTGCATGTTACGCGCTCACTATTTCGTGCCTTCACGTTGCAAATCTGGAGTGAGACAAAGTAATTAGAGTGAGACAATGTTAACATTGTCTCACTGATGAGCGAATTGGCCACTTTGCTTTCTAAAATCAGTGAGAGAACATGTACATTGTTAGGTAACTGTAGGAAAAATATTATTCCAGCAGCTATGGATAGTACAAATGAAAAGTTTAAAATTGCTATTTCTCTGACTGAAACTTTGGAATGGTTTAAAAATTCAACAAAATAAAATGTATTAAAAATTAATAGAGACAAAATTACGCAAGCAATTTAATGAATCTTTTTTTTATTTGATTTATTTCTTACATTTTGCTTCTTCAAGCTTATTTCAGAAATGGGTCAAAATGAAATAGGCTTTTATAGGCTTATAGAAATGGGCTTATGTCATACTTTCAAATGGGGTCAAATTATTTATTGATCAAGACAATGAGATTTTTACTGACGATCTCACTATTTTCCAGACGCATGTTTCCAGTTGTCAAGATCAGTATCACAGGACTTGACCCTACAGCTATGTACTCCGTTCTGCTGGAGTTTGTACAGATTGAACAGCACAGGTAAACTGCAGTAATAGTTTTGTAGAATATATAAGCATCACTTGTTTTAAATATTAAAACAGTAATCACAATCAGTATTTTGAAAAGAAGAAAACATACTATGTTTTTTTTTAATATTTGAACAACCTGCACTATCATATTGCTGTACAATAGGACAATAAAACCATGCAATAGAAAATCAGATTACTATATTTTTACATCATACGATTTTTAATACCTTCAAATTATAGACGGTAAACAACAATGATATAATCATATTGTCTTGACAGCAGTATATAAAACCACCTCATCTATTCAAGTATTTATATTCTGAAATCTTTGTTTCCAATAAGACTTTTTGTTTTACAATTTTCCTTACAAACCGCACGTCTAAGTTTGCAAATGGTGCAATTTGACATTATATTTTCAGCTCAAAAGTCTAAACTATGAAAAAAAGCTGCAAATCATCTGATTTTGAATTGTTTTATTGTTTAAATTTATGATTTAAAGTTCAGCAAGCCTAGCTGTTTAATTTATTAATCCAAACTCAGCTGCTTTTCTTATAACCAATTTGAGATACAACAGGTGTATTTTCACTCAAATATGAGCAAGGATGAGGCTTGTGTTCTTAAACAGTTGAACCACCCAATAGATAAAACAGCAAATATTCCTCTTTACAATGAAATACTATCATAGCCACTATGCTTGTGCCAGGTGGAAGTATGTGAACGGAGAGTGGGTCCCGGGTGGTAAGGCAGAAGTCGCCCCTCCGAACCCCATCTACATTCACCCCGAGTCTCCCAACTTTGGGGCTCACTGGATGAAGGAGTCCGTGTCCTTCGCAAAGGTCAAACTGACAAACAAGACCAACGGCAGTGGACAGGTGAGACACTTTTGTATTTGTTGTACACTAGGAATATCACCCCTCTTTTAATCATCTTTAAAATTTAAATTTGACCAAAAATTCACATATTGTACCTTAAATCATTATATGCCTTTCCCAAGTAGCAAAAATCGTTGGCAAATCGTTGGCCCAACGTTTCTGTCGATCGTTGGCCAACGGTATGTTTTGGCACTCAGTCTTACGGTTGGCCAACCAATCAATTTTTGCAGAAGGGCCAACCATCCCATTGGGCATAAACATAAAAAACACAAAATAATAAAGATTTTGTATGCAAAGCATAATTATGAGTTGAGTAAATTGATTAAATAGTTGATGAAAACTTATTTTGAAAATAAAACGAAATAAAATTTTTTGACCAGGTAGGGTCTCGAACCCGGTACCTTCGACATGTGAGCCTCACGCCTTACCTCTGAGTTAACTGTACTTGTTGAATACAGGTGTTTTCAAGTGGTGAAAGAGTAGCCGACAGGTGCAATGGTCACAATTAATACTACAATAATATTTTTGATGCTACTGTATAATATGATTGTGTTAATCTGTTTAGGTCTCAAGTAGTTGAATTGTTTTTCTGGTAGTTGGAGAGGATACTAGTATTTGAATATAGATTATTTAATTGCCATTAGATTAGTAGTCTACTGTTATAATTGATTGTTATATAATTAATTAATCTTTTCTCTATAACTATTAAAAACTTGCTTAAATAAGTTAAAGAATATAAAAAAAATAATTTTTATAATTATTATATGTTAAGCAGGTGTTCCCCACTGTATCTAGTATCACAACATCATCTGACTACATTCATTATTGATCCAAATTTTTACAATATATTTGTCTTATACTCTGCTGCCATAACACTTATGTACTTTTAAATAAATCAATTTGTTAAAATTTGTTTTAGAATGTGTTATACTTAAACCCAACGAAGGCCCAACGATTCTTTCCTTTGTAGGGCCAATGAATACCAGTTTCCGTTGGGCCAACGTTGGCAAATCGTTAAAATTTCTGCCAACCATTTCCCAACCGTGCCGACAATTTCCCAACGTTGGGCCAACGATGTGTGCTACTTGGGTTATGTGGTTAACAGCCTGAAGAGTTGTGTAGTTATAATGTAAGTCTTTAAACCTTGAACTTTCTCATTTTTAGAGGTTTTTATCCTTAGAGGGATTCGGAGTCTCTAATTCAAAAACTGAAAATAAATATAAAAAATTAGGTGCCGGAACTGTACCTAACCTATTTAATGTGGTAAGTAACTATTTATGTTAATATTTTTATCTTTCTGAAAGAGAGGGTACTGGAAAGCCACCCTGCTGAAATCAAGCACCACTAAACTAATGAAGAAACAATGCAATGATTAGGAGTGTTTTGAAAGGGGTTAGGGTTCAGTTAGGTTACACAAGGAAATAAGAGTCTACGTCATAGATACATGAAAAAAGTCACAAAACACAAGAGAGCTTTTCTATCCACTGTTTAAAGACTTGTATTTGGAAAAAAATACCTGTGTTATTATTTTCTGACCATTTCTTTGTGTAAACTCTATTTTTTATATTTTAGTGAAAAAATCAAGAATTTTACATTTAATTTTCATTTATTTAATTCTTTTCAAACTATTTTCTCAGTTAAGCTAGCTGATGAACTCTATAACTTCTTGAAAAATTACTATCAGCCACATGGCTTTCTTTAATACAACAGTACAACACAATAACTTACAGTCCCTAAACAAGGTACTTTAGGATTTTATATTTTGCTTCAACTTTATTTGTCTTTATTTTGACAGATAATGTTGAACTCGCTCCACAAGTACGAGCCCCGTGTTCACATAGTGAGAGTCGGCTCAGACCAAAGACGAGTTGTCACCTACCCTTTTCCTGAGACTCAGTTCATAGCTGTCACCGCATATCAGAATGAAGAGGTAAAAAGAAATCCTACTATTTGCGATTATATTTTTTGTATCTCTACGTTTCATTGTAGTTTCTGTTGTAGGCTATAACAAATTATCAAACTAGATTTTGGTTCACTTTTTTTAATGAAGCCAATAATCTATTGTCAATTAACATAGTTGTATGACAACGATAAAACCTAAAACCATGGAAGAACTAGATGTATCTTAGACAAAATAAAAGTGTTCTATAAATTAGTATTTTTGTTTGTCTCCGAAGTCCATTTTTTTTAAGGTGAACAAAGCATAGATAAATCTGTTGGAGATTTTGTTTGATCTATTGGTTTAAGCTTCCAGGTTGAATAAATGATTACTGAAATCGAGTGTTGTTTATAAGAAAATTCGGTAAACCAAGAAACAAAGGAGAATTTCAAGCAATCCCTTCTTTGTAACCGTATAATAGTTCGGTATACAGAGGATACATGGCTAATATCGAACTTGCTGGATCCCAAAATAGAAACAGAGAGGAAGAAAAATATACCTTTTACAGCTAAAAATGTTTTAACTTTTCTGCAGGTGACTTCTCTGAAGATCAAGTACAACCCGTTTGCAAAGGCGTTCTTGGACGCCAAGGAACGTCCTGACTCTACAATGTACAGTCGGGAGTACGTTCCTCCTCAGCAACCTCAATATCCACAGTGTAAGTATAGATATCCTATAAAGCTTCCCTCGTCATTGATGTGGGTAAGGGATTTATGAGAACATTCATCATTAGGTATGTAATATGCAACATGTACCACCTATTCACATGACTAACTTCCATCCTAAGCTCTCTACTTGTACTGAAACAAAAGCAATAATATTTCTGATCGCCAAGGGTTGAAATTTGTTGGTGATAATTATACTCTTACAGGTAGAATTTAAGATTTTCAAGACCATGATTCAATATTTTAAAGATTTTTAAGTTCATTAATTAGTAGATTCATGGTATTCTATGGTCGATCAAGTCAAAATGAAAAATCAAGGCAAAACTTTCATCCATTGATGTTTCTAACTTGATGCAGAGTGCCATCTTCAGGGCGATTTGATTTCCGTACAGATCCAAGCAAGTATGATGCCACTTGCTACGCTATCTCAGGGGGGAAAGTCACCCTGTAAATGACAATATGTCAAGTCCAAAACACCAATAGTTGGAATTGTGTCGTTTTTGACATGGACTACAACAAATTTACAATCAGTGACTTTAAAAGCCTATCCAAGAATATCATTAACATCTTTTCTTAAAAAAATAATCTCACACACTCGCTCTTGGTTATTGTATGCTTATTAACTTTGTATGTTACAGATACCAGTAACTGGCTTCTACCTCAGACAACAGTGTACAACAATGAGAGAGTGTGTCGTAGTCAGCGAAGCTCACCCTATCCTCCTCGACCAACTAGTAGACCCTCCCCTCCAGGCACCACTCAGTTCGGTGAGTCGTTAAACTTATCTAGAGGGTAAGGGTCTGCAGGTCCCGGATACCTTTAGTTTTGCTCAGGCCAACAGTCGGCAAGAGGGATCCGGTTTGAACCTGAAAAAAATGTTGGGTAGGGTCAAAGCTGAGCCAAGGTTTTATTTCCACAACCGTAGAAATTGTTTGTGCTATTGAAAGTTGTCAATTTTGCTGCTATTGCAAGTGATGTTCTAGGGTTTCCCATTATTTTGGAAATAATGATGATGTCACAGTGACCAAACAAGATGTTCATGAGTTTCATCACAAACGGAAAATGTTCTAGATATCGCTGTGACTACAGAAGGCGTTTATAATTTCGCCAAGACCTAAGATATAGTCTAGATTATGCTGTTACCACAGAAGGTATTCACAATATCCCCATAACTGCAGATGTTCTAGATTTTACTATGACCTCAGAGTAATAAAACAAAATTATTACTCTGAGCTATGACCTACAAAGTGTCACAACTCTTTAATAAGCAGTAAACTCCCTCAGAAATTAAATATTTTAGTTCAAGAGATTTATATAATCTTGTAAGCAAGTTTTTTTGCTCCAGCTTACATATTAATTCTTTTACATTGAACTCTCATTTTATCTCTCTCCTCGCCTAACAACTAACTGTAACTTAGAATTTACAGTGGCCATTAGATGCATTAAGATTAACAATTTTTAATTCCAACCATATAAAAAAATCTCAATAGCTTTTTATTTTACAGGAGTCTACAACACAGAATCCTGTTCATCCCCTGGCCCTGTATTCACTCCAACTTACTCCTGGAGCCAACCTACTTACACTTGTGGAACCCCTCCACTACAACCTTCCCCCTCCACTTCTCCTCCATGGCATCCCTTCCCCTCCGACTACCCCCACTACCCAGAGTACATCCCCCTCCAACCGGACTATACACATCTGGAAGCAGTACCTGCGGAGGAGAGGACGGCGGAGGGGGAAATGGAGCGATTCCGAAGAGATTCATGGACCCATCTACACCCCCCTCCTACCCATGCTAGCTTATAAGTTGTATTTGCTCAAGAAGAAGCTTAAGATTAACATTTAGCTTGAATAATGTTGCTGATTATTTATTATTTTTGTTGACAAAGAAAAATTTTGCTGATTGCTAACTGAAAAAATTGATCCATAAGGCTGTTTAGGATAATTGATTAAACTCTATTTAGTAGGTCGTCTATTTATCTCAAACTAAATTTTTTGAAAATGAAAAGCTGAATTACTTACTGAAGATAAGTTGTATGTTAAATTGACATTTGGCATGAACAATAAAACCAGTTATTTTTTACGTATAGTAAAATATTGCTAATTGAAATAATGGAGGTGGGACTGTAAACAAAGGCGGAACTAAAAAAAAATCAATGAAGTTATATTTAGTCATATAAATAATTTTTCTCAAAACAGTTTTTTTATGTGAAGAGTTAGATTATATTTCTTGCTCAAAATTAATCATAAGTTATACCAAACATTTGGTCTATAGCAAATAGTTATAATTTGGTAGTCTATTTATTGTTGGAAATAGAAACAATCTTGTTTAGCAGGAATATTAGAGGTGGGCAGGTTTATATAGCTGAGTCTTCCAAATAGTATTTTGCAGTTATGTTTACTTATTGTTACTCACTCTATTTTTGTAACTTGATTGAAGATATATAGTACAGAACAGATTTTTGTATGGTCAAGCTAGATTGTGGTATAATTGTTAGAATATGTATGTTATTGAGTATAATCAGTATTATTTTAATAATTGAGAAGGTCAATGCATATTTTTGTAATATTCAATTTGAATTTGGGAGGGTAGAAATGTAACCAAACAAATCTAGAAAAGATGGCACAAAGCCACTTACAATAGCTATATTTTTCAAATAACCGTCCACATTGGAAATTAATCAATGAATATGTAATTTAGTGTATAGGAATAATATATTTCCTTGATATTCTAAGTATATTATAGATGTAAAATGTATATATTTGTTATTTATTGAAGTGTAAAAGTAAATTGTGTAAATGAAATATTTTCTTTGATTAAATTTCCCTTATCAGTAAGTTCCCTTATAAGTTGTGTTCTGAATGAGTTGCGAGTTTTTGTTCTAAGACATAAATTACATTCCCTTGACATCCAGCGATTTTTCCGTCCTCTATTCTGAAAAATTTGGCCAGAATGTGAAGGTAGTTTGTCAGGAAACCTTTATGATTTAGGGACAGTTTTGCCAATCCTCCAATCTCGACTGAGAAGACCAACACTGGAACTTTGCTGTTTTGCAATTGCTCCAAAAATTTTTTTGTGTGATTCCCGAAAGACTGCCCGTTTTTTTCTGAGGTCTACATCATCGTACCATTCAACACCTCTGAATTCTCTCCCACCATTTCACAATGAAAAGAATTTTCTCATATTAGCTTTGCGTCACTTTTGCTGGAAATATTTTTCTAAGTTACATTTTAGCTTATCCCTTATTTCTTCATTGGCGCTGAAATAGTTTTCTAGAAGGCAAAAAGTGGATTGTCAGTATTCCATTTTCAAGGCTCTTTGTTAAAGTTCGATCAAAGTCAATAATGAGTAGTAATTTTTCTGGGCCTCCAGAAGCAATGGGATTAAGCTAAAAAGTTTTAAGTTACCTGGCTTCGTCAAGTGATCCTTCTTTAGTATTTCACTACTATAGTTTCGGACTTGAAAATAAGTCCATCTTCAGGCAAAAACGTCAATAGGTCATCTAACTAATTTGGTTAGATTCGTCGATACACTCAAAACACATACACGAACACGAAAAACGAATATAATACTGTAAAAAACTGGCCAGTGTAATTAATCACGGGGGACACGTGTGGCGACGCCGGAAGATGAGTCATGACTCGTATGAAATTAGAAGCAATGGGATTAGTTTTCTCCTAAATATTCAATGGGTTTTTCATGTGAACATGAGTCAGGGATTGTCATATATGTATGTTCTTATTCTAAACCATCAATGGTATTATTATTCAAGTTGAGTTTGATACTCTATGTCGAGTCTATATAAGTAGGTTTAGTTGTTCTTGTCAAACTTCTTCCAGAAGTAGGGGATGGATTTAGCTTCGTCTTCATTGGAGTAACACCTCTTGAAGTCGTCCATGTTGAAAGTGCCTTTAGGCATTTCATCAAAAGGATCCTTAGACTTAGGCTCAGCAGCAAGTAGTGCTTCTGCAGCATCAGGTTCTTCAGCTGGATCTTCTTGCTCCTTCTTTTTCTCCTCTTTCTTTTTCTTATCCTCTGGAGCCTTGTCTTTCTTATTGTCCTTCTTTGCAGTCTCCTTCGCTGCTCCTCCTTTGGTGGCAGCTTGGACATCGGCGAACTTCTTGGCATCAAATTCGGCCATTTTCTCACAAAGCTTGAAAGAACCGATGACAGCAGTCACCTGGGGCTGGTTGATGATTGTGGTGAACCATCTGTTGACATTCTGGTAGGGTTGCCTAAAGCTGGGGTCCAGGACATACTGGTACAGATGAAGCAAAGTGCAGCACTCACAGATGTCGGCCAGAGTGATCCGTTCACCGACCAGGTAAGTTTTTGTGAGCAAGTGAGTGTTCAACACCTGCAGAGCCGCCTTCACGTCTTCCTTCGCTCGCTCTGTCGCCTGTTTGTTGTATTGCATAATGCCGAGTGTAGGGAACACCCAAGTGCATGAGGCTGGCAGGATTTCACTGTCAGCAAAGCTCAGCCACTGCAATATTTGTGCCTTCTCAACATCGTTAGCGCCTCTAAGTTGTGCATTAGCCACTGCTCTCAGTGATGTATTTGCCATCAGAGGACTCGAAAGCAAACTACCGTGGTATCACTTTGTTGGATGTAGCGTACAAGATATTCTCTGCTATTTTGGTCATGCGGCTTAGCCCCTTCACAGAGAATGTACTCGGGGAGTACCAATGTGGATTCCGACCAGGAAGAGGAACTATTGATCAAATATTTAACATGCGCCAGACTATGGAAAAGACTTATGAATACGCAGTTGATTTGCACATGTTGTTCATTGACTTTAAACAGGCATTTGACAGCATAGACAGGAGAAAACTACTTGATGCCCTTGAGTGTTATGGTTTTCCAGGGAAGCTGGTGCGGCTCACAAAAGTTACATTAGAACACACTTATAGTTTAGTAGCTGTGGGTGGTAAACAAAGTAAAGTGTTTAGGATTTCAAGAGGTGTCAGGCAGGGTGATGCGCTATCAGCTCTGCTTTTTAATTTGGCCTTGCATAGTGCTATGTGTAGACTAGACCTGAGAGGGAACATTACTCGTAGGATGATACAAGCACATGCCTATGCTGATGACATAGCGCTTGTTGCTAGACGCCTTGAAGACCTAAAAGAAATGTTTCAGACTATTGAAGAGGAGGCTAGTCGTATGGGTCTGGAAATAAATGAGGAAAAGACACACTACATGAAAATGTCTGAAGCAGAAGCCAGAAGGAGAATCCAAAACTTGGATGTAGGCAATTATTGTTTTAAGGGTGTGGATAGGTTTGTTTACCTTGGGGCAGAGCTGAACAGCAAAAACACTGTTGCGCAAGAAATCACAAACCGAATCATGGCTGGTAACAGGGCATATTATGCTAACCTTGGGATCCTCAAATCCAAGCTGGTGACCCGCAACACAAAGATGAAGCTGTACAAGACTCTCATTAGGCCGGTTGTTACGTACGGTGCAGAAACCTGGTCCCTATCTGCAGTGAACACAAACGCACTGAGAGTGTTCGAAAGGAAAATAATAAGAAGAATACATGGAGCGGTGAAGGAAGGGGATAGATGGAGGATGTTGAAGAATGCTGAAATAAACGACATTTTGCAAGGGGAGGATATTGTGCACTTCATCAAAGCAAGAAGGATCGGTTGGTTAGGCCATGTGGAGCGAATGCCTCAAGGAAGACAGCCCAAAGAAATATTGTGCCAGAACATGGAAGGGACTAGGAGAAGGGGTAGGCCGAGAAGAAGATGGCTTGATGAGGTGGAGGATGACCTGAGGATGTTGAGAGTGAGGAATTGGAAAGAGATGGCGCAAGATCGAGGCGATTGGAGGCGAATTGTAGCAGAAGCCAAAGGCCACCAAGGCCTGTAGAGCTGCGGAAGTAAGTAAGTAAGTAAGTAAGTAAGGACTCGAAAGCAGGAACCTTTCCGAGAGGAAATTTCTTTAAAAAGCCGTCAAATTAAAAGTAATGTTACAGCCACTATACATAAAAAGGAATAAAAATGCCCAAAAGTAATAATGAGCAAGAGGAGATAGATGTTAAAGGGCACAATGTTAAAAGTTCAAGTAGTGCACCTCACATTCGACCGCCATCAGAACTTCAATGGTCAGGTAACTTAGGAGAAAATTGGAAATTTTTCCGACAGAAATTCGAAATATATCTCGTTGCATCAAAATCTCGAAATGAAGACTCAGAATATCAAGTGTCTTTGCTTTTAAGCATAATAGGTGATAGGGCTTTGAAAGTATTCAATAACTTAAAACATGTTCTTAAAAAGTTTGATAACTACTTTTTGCCTGAAGTTAACGAAACTTTTGAAAGACACAATTTCTTTTTAAGAGAACAAAAGGACAACTACTCCATCTGGTACGGAGAGTACAAGTACCCCGAAGAGCTCAAGAAGGTCTACATGAGCTGTAACTTAATTACAGGTATGTTCCAGAGATTAGATAAGATGAGGAAGCAGGCCTTTACCTCTGTCTGTCTGTTTGGCAAAGATGATGACAGCACCATCTCAGGAATCTGGGTCTGGAGAGGCCAGGGTCTCGCATTTGAGTTGAGCCCTGACTGGCAAATTGACTTTGAGTCGTATGACTGGAAGAAGCTGGACGCTACCTCAGCAGACACCAAGCAACTCGTCCAACAATACTTCTCATGGACAGGCAAAGATAAGGCTGGCCGGGAATTCAACCAGGGCAAAATATTTAAGTAAATAAATCGATATGTCTTGTTTACCAATGACTGATTGTTTTTTATACCTTTCCTCATGTTTTGCATTTTGTCCTTAATGTTAGGTATCTAATTTATTTGTGAATGGCCACTAAAAATAAATATATACTCATTTGAGGATTGGGAAAAAAAATTAAATAAATCAGTGCAGCAGCTATATTTAGAAAATTATATAATTTAGAAGAGATTTATTTTGGTTTTATTATTGTTTAAAAATAATGTGGTAATGTAATTGTTTTATTTTATTTGTAAAGAAGGGAGATGTCATATATGTATGTTCTTATTCTAAACCATCAATGGTATTATTATTCAAGTTGAGTTTGATACTCTATGTCGAGTCTATATAAGTAGGTTTAGTTGGAACTCTCGCTCTCTTTTGTTACTTATTATTGGACTTTCTAAATGGGCTGTAACTGAGATGGGACTTTTTATTAAAACATCCCATCATTATAGGGATGATGGAGCCTTCAAAAGTGTGTTCATAGTATTAAATTGACCGTAACAGACCGGAGGTGTGAACTAGAGAGTCAGTGAGGAAAAATCAAGATTGTACAGTATTAAGATTGCCTAATTTTAAGGGTTGAAAAGAATTAAGAAATCAAAACCTCCAGTTGAATATCCTTTATTAAAAGAAGGTTCAACAAGTAAAAAACTTATTGTTTAAATTGATAAAAATTACATATATTTTATTATTTCTCATGCAATCAGAATGGAGTAAGAATTAACTAATTTTTTATGTTTGTTAAAGCAATCACAGGCAAAAATTATGTTCTACATTTTTCATATGGAAAATTTAAATAAATTAAATTTCAAACAGGACTTGGAAGATTATCAATATTTACAGAAACTAACAACAAAAGAAAATTATTAACATTTAAAAATAATTTAAAGACATTAAAATTTTATCTCAATCAAATGTTGCACCGTTACAAGTAGCAACTTATAAAGAATAATTCAAAATAATTAAGATAGCAAGTCAAGTTTAAAACTTTTTCCAAATATATTTTTATAGCTATTAATTCAGCCTAAAACTGAATACATAAAACATGCAAAAAAAAGTTGAAAAATTAACATAAACTTAAAATTAAAATCTAACGGCGTGGAAAACTATACTTTTATCTTTATTCAAATATATTAGTTTTATTTGGCAATAAGATAAAACAAATAAGAGTAGTTTTGCCCCTACACATTTTCTACTACATCCATAGTCTCACAGAAAAGGATGTTCATAAATCTAATGAAAAAAATATACCTGGCTTTCACAAAGTGAATTCAAACAAGGACAAATAAACATAAGTTATGTTACATTTAGCAATATTATACACAGTAAAACCAGTCCATTGCTTGGAAAGAATATAAAATATTATACATTTTATAAAACAAGCATCCACAGAGACAAAATATATATTCTTATGTACACTAAGCATTAACAACGTTAAAACAGAGTAGAATATTTTCTCTCAGTCTTCCGTATTTGACACTCAAGAAACACAGCAACAGGAACTTAATAATCCACCAATGGCCTGAAAAATATTTTAAAATGTAACACATTTTTATAAAGTTACATCTAAACAACCAACAGTAACAATCTGTCTTCCTATTTGTAAATTTGTTTAAGGGGAAATCCCACAAAAAAAAAAAAAATAAAAATTGGCATTTAGTTTTTTAATCAATTTTTATTTTGATATTTCTGTATAGGGAAAACACAACAATTTGATCCAGACTAACGTAAAAACTAAGTTCATCAAGAAATCCAGACTGACAGGTATTTGAGTGTAAAGTTTGAGGAACTTGACTTTAGTTGGATGAATATTTAATAGGGGTCTGCGCGTCCCTGATATCTTTGGGTTGGGTGAAGATTTTACTCTTGCAATCACAGAAAGCAATAAAAAATGTACGATTTTGCTGCAATCACATGTAATATTCACAATTTTTCCACTGTCTTGAAGGATGATAATGACGTTGGCAAGACTGTGGAAGGCGTTCTAGATTTCACCATTACCACGGAAGTCGTTAATGATTTTGCTGTAACCGTGTAAAATGCTTACAATTTCACAAAAATATGGAGGAGATCATGTACAACATTATGTAAGAAACGTTTGTAGTAAGGTAGAACTACAATAAATGTTTTTTCAATCCTAATTTTCCAAAGCAACCCTTCTACCCAACCTGACCCAAAGTAAAAAAAATAGTTACCTTTTAGCCTTTACCACTACAGATCCATCATGGTAATCTCTTTCTCTACTCCGTCGTCTTTCTCTGTCTCTCGTCCATTCTCTATCTCGTCCTCTTCTATGTCTGTCTCTCGACCTATCTCTTGCTTCTCGATCTCTCGCTTCTCTATCTCTGATGTCTCTGCTCGCTTCTCTATCTCTGATGTCTCTGCTCGCTTCTCTATCTCTTGCATCTCTAGAATCTCTTGTTCTCTCTCTAGATCTGTCTCTATACGGCCTTTCGTCTTCTCTATCTCGTCTCTTAGACCATCTGAAATAAAATTTATTCAGTTTTTGAACAATACAATACTTATAAGAGGGGAAAGTAAAAAGATATAGACTGCATTACTTACCAACCTTGAACTTGCAAATATTCTATACTTTACAGAAGAGTTGGAGCAAACGTAACTGTTATACACGTTACCTGTCTCTTTCCCTGTCCCGCTCTGGTGTTCGCCCTCGCTCTCGATAAGAGTCTTTTCTCTCTCGGCTCCTGTCTCGTTCTCGACTATTTCGACTCCTGTCCAAATCTTGAGTACGATTGGATTTCTTTGAAGATCGAGAATGAGATCTGAAAGATAGAAAATTGTTAGTGAAAACAGTAATTTTATTACTATAGGCCATTTAACAGAAATACTATTGGTTTTTTAACAACTGTACTCTGCTACTCGTTTTTATTGGCTGTTTTTACAGTTTAACAATCTAAATGTAAAACAGAAATAGTCATAAGCTTATGTAGGTTTACTGTAGCCTATTTGCTTTTTTTTATAAGAAATAATAATTGAGAAATATAATAATTTTATTTTACTGAGATCTTTTATTCTGTGTGTGTGTAAGTATCGTTCATAGCTTGTAGCAAAATCAATTTTCCAGCACTTGCTCCAATCATTTATGTCCTCAACTTTGCCTCCATCATGAAAATAATCTTACAAGCTTGGCTATGCCTAAGTTCCTGTAATGATTTGGAAGTACTTGTAATGATATATACTCTTTCTAATAAATGATAAGTTGCTGTTAAAACAGTCAAAAGGTTTGTTTTAAAGGATCTTGTAAAATATTGTTCACATTCTGACAGTTACCAAATACTTGTTGTTGGGGCTTACCTCTGCTCCGAGCCAGATCCTTGCTTCTCACTACCGGACGTAGAACTTGCAGAGCTGAATCTGTCCTCGTCTGACATGTCGGCTGCGTTGGTGTCGTCCATCTCGTAGTACTGGTGTCTCTTCTGGCGTTCTCTGTAACACCGACCGCATCATGAGATATTAATTTTCAATAGGGCTGGGTCAGTTTTCAAAGTCGGTCGTTAGCTTTACCAATTTATATAAAAAATAACATAACCAAAATTGATGACTATTGGTCGTGATTTATTGGTTATTATGCAATACTTTACCGCAATCTCAGAGACGATAATGTTTTTGCGATTGCTTGAGATGTTCAAAATGTCGACGCAGTAGTGAGATGTTCACGATAGTGTGGCCATTATGGGTCACAATAACATTTTGAGAAAGGCACACTACACCAAATTTATGTTTATTAGAGCTTAAAATGATTTACCAACAACCAAAAAATACACCTTGGTGTGTATTTTTACTCAATATAAGATGTCTAAGTTAGCCTTGTTACTAAGTTTACACTCAATGAGACTAGCGAGCCCAACAGCAACAAGTAATATTCTTTAATGTAAAAAAATACGACTGAAACAATGCAATATTGTGAGTTATCTTAACATTTCTGTCAATTTTATAAAAAAAAACTGCAAATTGGTCAAAACTGTTTTTGTTTTGTTCTCTTTTACATAACTTATTTTTACACGGTTTTATAAAAAAAATCAATAAAGGACTGATTGCCCCACCGGAGGACAATACCCGACTTAGGAAACAGATCCAACCCATCGACCAATGGGTTGGATCTGTTCAACATAGCCTGTCCACAACTACAACCAGCCACTTGGCTTGGCAAACAACCTATAATAACTACATCAGTTATCTGTAGTTAAGGCCTAACTACTAACCTCCGCCTCATCTTGATGGATATTTCCCTCATCTCGTCCTCCCTATCTTGCCGTTCCTGTTCAGCCTTCTCCAGCCGCAGACGTTCTGCCTTCTTATCAGCTTTGTCTGTAAACAATCTTGTCAGTCAATTTTGTTCATTTAAAACAGGGTCCAGTCAATAATCGATTATCAGTTGGTCTTAGGTAATAAAGCTACAACAATCTTATGCATTCCATACTCATGTTTAGTTATGAGTTAAAATATATGTTGATTGCACACATTTTGGGTATGGAAACAATGTCAAACGAGGAAATTGGTTGTTGAACAAACTAAGAAGTTAAGAGAAGAAGAAAATGGGGATGGGTAGCACACACCTTGGAAAACGATCATGGACATGTTGCCAAAGAAGGCCCTGGAATGTAAAATATTGGAAGAACTTGGGAGGACACTAATAGAACAGTCAAAGCTGGAAGGCAAGGCCTTGGAAAGTGTTAAAATAGCGGTGATCAACCGAGTGAGATAGACTGGAGATCCGGTACTTACTTCTACTTTTTTTAAAGGGTTTGTGGCCTCTTTTAACCTTGCATTCGCCTGTCCACATAGGCTGCAGACATGTGCGAGGAACATATCCAACAAAGCAAGGGGTGAGCCGGTACAGTACAAGGGTGAACTGTACTGATTAAAGTAGTGGCAGATACCAGTATGTGAACCCTCGAAATCGCTGCCTTGGACCCGAAGTCCGCAAAGCTACCGACTGAGCCACCAACTCACCTACCATAAGAAATCTACGGTATTAGAGACTAAAACAAATAATAATTAAATATTCACAATCAAAAACTTACACTGTCTATTGATCAACGCCTGCCTCTTCTTTTTAAGCCGTTCTTGAAGTGACATCTTGGAGTTTGAGTTTGAAGACGACCCAGGCTGTAAATAATTACTGATTAACACATGGTTCTGGAACTTATGTTGCAAAATATTGGATGATGTTATGGCTGGATTGATTAAACAGTGAGCTTTTTCAATTTTTAAACAATAAGTTAAATGGAAAACAGGCCACTGTTTGACTAATCCATCCATATAATTAACCCTAGCCTACAAAGTGTTATTAAAAGTGTATTACAATAGAGGATGAAGCCCAAGACCTGCTTTTGCTAGTATAATCACTTATATTGGTGGAAATTTGAAACATTTACAAGTTATAAAAATGGCTTAACCTCGATGATACTTGGACACGAGTATTATAATAGTCTAATAAAGCCTTACTTATTACAACAGTGCCTCTTATTTCCTAAACTATGTAGTAACTCTTTGGAAAAGGATTTTTTTTTTAAAGAGTTCATTTTAGCTCATAAAAGAAAAGTTTTGTTATGGACAAGAAAAGGTTTAATTATATGAGGCAAATATGTTGTCACAGTAAGGATGTTTAAGTTGCATTCTTCAAAGGGTAGATTAATTATAAATTAGATGGAAGATTATCTACAATTTTCTAAGAAGCCTAACACAACAATCAATTATCAATGTCACATGTGTAACATTTTTTGTGTACAAGTTTTAGCCGCTTTGATACATAATTAGTTTGTCCCAATGGGTCCCAAAAACTCTGTGTTTGATCAAGTGTGTTAATTTTATGGTAGTTAAATTGTATTGATAAATCCTTCCCCGTATGGATAAATATTGTCTAAGATGGCAGATACAAGGATAAGATTATGCTAAAAGGAGTAGATGGTAATTTATAGCTAAAAAAGTAATTCATCAACGATTTATTTTGGAACTGTTTTTCTGTTACTAATAACTTCTACTAAAGATCTAGAATTTTAAAAATAACTTCCAATTAACAAATTAATCCATGGAAAGTGTATTGATGTAAAATAGAGTTTCTTGCTTATAAGCCAGCGTTTTAATCACTCCTAACTACAATGGAAACTTAGAGTAAACTATAGACTCTGATGAGGCTCTTTCAAACAACTATAAAGAAAGTGTTTTAACATTCTAAGAGGTTTATTCAATTTCTTCACTTTGAGTTAAAACTGACTACAGCTGGTCTACTTTTAGTATCTTAAGTCAATGCAACAGACAATTGTAATTTCTAAATCCCTTAAGTAAAGTTGGAATAAAAATATACACCAAACTACTGAGAATTCCCTTCAATTACATAGAGATGTTCTAGCTTTTGAATCACTGATGTCCAACAATTTACCCGAACGGGGAAAGAGTCCATACTGGCTTAAAGAAACACAAAACTTCAAACTAAACACAACTCGACACTGCATTTTCATATATTTTTGTCAGTAAGGCGAGACTTCTACTAAAACTTCCATTAAAAAATCCTTTCAGCAAAGTATGAGTTGAAGAGACAGTTTCCTTCAGGCATAATGGTGGCCGAATTTGTTGTGACAGTGTTGCCAATATTATAATATCACAGTCTACTATTTAACTAAGGTCATTAGAGTCAACAGTCAACAGAGTTCAATAAATAAAACATACGAGACACAAACGATACACTAAAACTTATAATAAATATACGTTCTAGACTTTACTTTAGCCCGGTCATGTTTGTTTTTGTTAATGTTCCTTTGTATGTTTTTCGTGCTTTTTTTGTAACTGAATATTTATTCTATGTTTTTGTGTTTAGTTTGTGTCTCGTATGTGTTTTATTTATTGTACTCTGTTTTGTTAACGACCTTCAAATAAAGTGATCGCCTGACACCTTGAGGCCTGATGATGATGGAGAACAGACACTAGTTGCCAAAACAGCAACAAAGGATTACTACAGCAAGTATATGAGTATAATACAGTAATCCGGTGGCTAAACAACTCTTTAAAAACTCTCTTTATCTCATACCTTTCTGGGTTAAAAATGCTGTCAGTGAGAGTAAAATATTTGAATGTTTTGAGTGTAGTGTATTTTTTGTGACTTTTGTGCCAAGTAGAACTCTTTCCCCTTCAGGTAAGCCTGCTATCCTAGCCAAAATCCTAAAACCTGGGCCCTAGCGCTGTATGTTATATCCTAGGTCTTATAAGTTAATCTGATTGGGTAAATCCACATAGTTTGTCCCGCAGAAGACTCAATGACATGTTTAGTGGTTTGTGGCTAACTAGTGTAGGCTATGAGGACAGTTTGATTCTTACTGACTTTGGATCTGCCACCCGCATTACCCACAGCTTGAACATTCCTGAAACAATGACAAAACAATACAGAATAATCCTGAAACAATGACAAATCAATACAGAATAATCTTGAAACAATGAGAAAACAATACAGAATAATGCTGAAACAATGAGAAAACATTACAGAATGATCCTGAAACAATGAGAAAACATTACAGAATAATCCTGAAACAATGAGAAAACATTACAGAATGATCCTGAAACAATGAGAAAACATTAGAGAATAATCCTGAAACAATGACAAAACAATACAGAATAATCCTGAAACAATGAGAAAACATTACAGAATGATCCTGAAACAATGAGAAAACATTACAGAATGATCCTGAAACAATGAGAAAACATTACAGAATGATCCTGAAACAATGAGAAAACATTACAGAATGATCCTGAAACAATGAGAAAACATTACAGAATGATCCTGAAACAATGACAAAACAATACAGAACATTCCTGGAAATTAAAATAAAACAATACAGAACATTCCTGAAACAATGAAAAACCAACAGTGACAGCATGATTCACAACATATCTGGAGTTGTCTATTCCAAACTGTCTATAACTGAGATATCTTAAACTAAATTGTATATTTATATCATCAGAATCAACAAACGACAGTAGTAATCCGTTGTTCGATTCTAACTACACAGCTGTTACTACATTTTAAAAAAAGTCTGTAAATGTGGCAGCACGACTAAGGAGATGTTGTAAGGAGATTGGAAGGAAAGGAGATGGTAAGTGCATCCTGTAATAGACGACAGCTTAACCTTGGGTTCATTTGTTACTCTGTACCCAAAATTAAGAGAATACCCTCCTAAGTTTTTTAATTACTTTCGGATGAGTGTAACCTATTTCCATGACTTTAGTAAAAGATTACTTATCACCTAGTGAGCACACAGTGAGGGATAGGATTTCGCCAGAAGAGAAACTTGTCGTGACATTAAGCGAGCGCGCATATGTGTGTGACTGTTTAATCCAACAGCAAGTCAACCACGCCAGCTACCGCCCTCATGTATACGCTCTCATGCCAACTCAAGTAACTCCAACCGGGAAGGGAAATCTGCGACGGTTTGTTGCAGGTGATTGGATGTGGGCGGTTGAATGTTGAACGGTCCCATTTGCTCCTTTGTACTTTCAACCGCCGCGGTTCCCGCGCAATAGCGACCGCGGCGGCTTCCGCCCTCATATGTACAGGGCCTAATCTCTACATCAACAAGATACATTTAAAAGTTGACATATAAAATATTCAAAGAAATCAAAACTTATCAAAATTTAATACTTACTTGTCAGATGAAGTTTTTTCTGAGTTCTGATCATTTTTGTCGTCTGAATCTGACAAATCTAGTTCTGATGATGAAGACTCATTCTTGTGACGGCCGTAATATCTGTAAAAATTACAAATAATTACAAATTCCTTGACACTATATTCATGTTCTGCCATTTAGTTCTCAATGGTTGAGAAGCGCAACTTGCGTTTTTTTTTTTTTTTAGGGCATGTGTTTGTTGTAAGTTGTGGAGTTTCAAGTTTGTAGCGTGTTCGATGCGTCTGGTATGGTAATTCAAAAATAGCAACCCCTTTATAGGACACCCTGTATATGGACTTACTTTTTACTTTTCTTCTTAAGTTTGGATGAAACTAGTTTAATTAGCTACATTATTTCAATGTAAAAAAATCATAAATTTTGCGAGGTAATTTTTATTAAGTATTACCAACACTCACCTGGTAATCACAGGGGGAGCAGGGACTTCTACACTTCTAATAGGTTGTGGTGAATCCAACTTCTTCACTATCCTGTCAACACAAGACAAAGTTTTGTATGAGTTTGTTTTCTTGTACAGGCTGATGAAAATACAAGGCTGTCAGGAAAATAAATATACAGCAAGAGAAATCAATTACTCCGCAGTTTATTCATGCCCCCTGCAGTTTAATAAGTTTTCCCCTCCTCTCACAAACATAGAAATAATAAAAATTTTAAGTTTTTACTGGAGGCACAATAAGGATAACTAAAAAGTAGCAAATTCCAAGGTTCAATTTGAGTTTCAACACACAATCAATTCACTCATCCCATCAACTTCCAAAGATATCCTAAATAATTCACACAATCTAACAACCTAATAGCAAGTTGTGCAACAGCGAAAACATGGACAGCTATTTTTCTCAAGGAATCAAAATTATTAAAAATACAGCAAGCAAGTTGAACAGCGTATTTCTATACACTTAGCTGTTAAATTGGACTAAAACTCTTTAAGTTTAAACCAACAGTAGTTAGTTATTATCTGTCCACGTCAGTTCTAAAGTGATTAAGTAAAGTTTTCTGCTTACGTGTAAAGTTCACTCCACCTCTCCCTGTTGCAGGCAAATTCCGGGAGCGTGTTTTTTTTTTATTTCTAAGATAACTAATTTTTTTTAGTTTACCTTTGCACGGGTGACGAACTTTTAGACTTGGAAGCACTACGTCTCCTTCTGTAACTAAAAACAATATTTGTACATTAATCAAAGTATAAAGTTATCTTATTTTACTGTAATATTCCAAAAATTAATACAGTAAACGCTTGCTAATCCGGCAAATTTTGTTATTGTGAAAAAAACGTTATTGTGAATCTAATTAATGAAAATACCGCTGTGTTTTTAGCTTTTACTGATGGCTCCCCTATTATTTTGGCGCTACTGTTTAAGATTGCTAGTCAAAAGTGAAGAGATACCCCGAGCAAAGCTTGGTAATCGAGCAGTAATAATGCAATGGACAATACAACAAGTATTAATCGCAGTAGAGACGAACCTTGTGTTCCTATGGTTGTGGTCAGACCTAGACGGAGATCGGACAGGAGACCTAGAGTGGTAACGGACAGTTCGTGACACCGGCGACCTTGACCTCCAGGACGGACTGTGTGACCTCGACCTTCGCCTTGACCCGTATGTTCTGTCTGACGACCTACAGGACACAATACATAAGATTAGCAATAGTGAATAACTGAATAGCCTAAATCACAAGTTTTGTAGTTGGCAAAGTGAATAGTTTAGAAACAAAACATTGGCTATGAAATTACTGTATAGGTTTTCTCATTACCGTTATAATATCTTCTTTTTTTCTACTGAAGTAGAGGATTTGAATGGATGAAAATGTATTCTTACCTACAAACTCTTTGCTTACTAGTAAAATTGATATAAAATACCACAAATTATAACATTCTACAGTGGAGCCCCACTAATGCGAAATAATTGAGATCGCACCCATTTCGGATAAGCGAATATTTCCGATTAAGCAAACTATTATAACAATTATTAAATACAAAATGCAACCACATAAACTAAGGGCGGAAACGGCGAAGGCGAATCGCACCAATCATGGAACCAGAAACAATCAAATTTATACTGTAAGGTAATATTCCGCTTGAATCAAGTACGTAGTTGAATCAATCTGACAGGTATTGGCACAATCAGGGTTGTATTGAATTAAAATCTATGTGACAAACGGTTTATTAATTTTATTTTTGTATTTTTTTAATCGTAAAAAGGATCCATGTTACGAGTTTCTACTGTGATGACACTGCTTCAGCTGAAGATCTTCTTAACGGCCGTAACGCATCTTACAACTGATTAAGGTGTTGACAAAAGGTAAAACCTGTTTTTAGTTGTATAGAAGCCAATTGCACCCTGGTGGCGATTCAACCTGTAGCTATATGTAATCGGAGTAAAAGCTAGTAAAATAACATTGCATTACCTTTTCCTAGCAGAGTCAGGAGATCTTGATGATCTGTACCTTACAGTTCGTTTGTACGTTTTATCATCTTCCTTACTGGCGTGGACACTGCAAAGAAGCAAGTTATCGTAAGTTGCTACATTCAATGATGCAGCATTGGGCAAAGGGTTTTTACAAGCCACTCAGTGATCTAGCATAATCAATAACAAAGATTCCGAAAAAACTAGATTTAATAGTGTAAAAAAAAAATATTTCATTAATACCCAATCCTATTTTAACCATACAGTTTGGGTCAGAATTGTATTAGATTTCAACGGTAAGTCAAACTTAGACATATACCTATCTTTTTATGGCCATTGATTCAAAATATATTTAGTCAGAATAAACGGACGTGTTTAGAGATACCTAGTTTTTATGGCTTGAGGAGGTGGTGGTTCCAAAGGTACTTCGTCCCCTCCAAAGCTTGTGATGTATTGAATCATCCCTGCGTTCGGAGGCGAAACAGAGCGTGACCGACTCCTAGACTTGGCCTTGGGCACATTACGGATCAGATCAACGATTGGAGCTGCCTTGGAAGCTGCATAGCTGGAACAGAAATGTGGAATTAGAGCAAGCTTTGTATTGTTTTAGCAACAGGCTTTGACTGGAAGACTCTGCCTTGACTTGAGAAACAGAAACACTCTATAGTGTACACAATAATTTAAATTTGTTACTGTTACTATACTGATAGCATTTCAAGCAAGAGGAAAGAAGAAACATGTCTTCAGGTATAGTGATGGCCAAGGAGTTGTGTTGACATGTTGCCACACCAGAACAGCTATTTGTGTACAAGGCATGTAAAGTACGCTCGAGAATTGTAGATGGCCGCACAAAGCTTTAGCTGAGTGAGGCCATGCATTTCGAGAGCGGCAGTGACTGTTTGTGCTCGGAATACACACAAGATATTTCCTACCACCACAATCAACTTATAGTAGCAAACAGATTAACTTTTTAGATGTATATAAAATGTCATTTTGGTTATGTTTGCTTTTTTAAGGTTATGTTATTTGCGGTTGTTAACTAACGTACCGGATCTGCGGCTGTTATAGGTGTAGGAATGACTCTGTGAGATCAGCTCATCAGCGAGCGGGAATGATCCATTCCCAATCTAGAGCAGCAATGAGCTATTTTGCCTTATGTTTACAGGTATGGCAATATGATCATTTCCGTACAGTGGTAGTAAAATATCATTGTATCGTATTGTTAATAGGACATTTAATAGGGAGCTGTTTAAAACATAGAGTAAAATTGAATTTGCTCATCCAATAAAATGGTTAGATACAGTTATTGATGTGGGCCGATAAGTAACCAGTGGGTTGACTCATCTTCTGCCGGTTACACTGAGCAACCACAATCAGTATTAAAATATGGCCAAATTTTTGTTACATATTTTCGTGTTCGTGTTAAAAAATGTATTTGATTACTCTTCACAACCCCAAGATGAAGAGGATTTTATCATCCTTAAAAAGCCTCTGCTGTAGATTAAAATATTTGCTTGAAATATAACGACTCAAACTTACAGTTTGTTAACAATCTATTTTTTTTAACAAAACTAAGCCTACTGTTTTCATACCTTGGAGGACTTAGTTTTCTTCCAACAAGTTTCTTCTCCCTAAAAGCTCTTCTTTCTCGTCGAGATTTTCTTCCCTGAAATAGTGATGTTTTTATTTCACCATCATTGCCTCAGTTAAAAACCCAAGTAACCGAAATATATGCGCATACCGGTTTCAAATAACTTTTATCAATGTAAATCAATGGTTAGAATGTAAGTATGTAAGAATGTAAGTTAATTCAACTGAAAGAGATCTACAACAGTACTGGTAGTTTTTACATATTTCAATTTTCAATTACTAACTGTTATCATAATACCATAACTCTATACACAAAATATATTTCTGAAAATAATTAAACAGCTGTTCATCTCTATCACAGTATGACATCTATGTTGTCGTCTGCTCCATACAAGTCGAACAAACTACCCATGCCATGGAGGATAGTTTCCATTGCCCAACTAATTTTCTAATTTATTTGAATTTTTTCCTATAGATTCCGTTAACCTGGATTTTACCTTGGCTTAATGTGGTGTCATTAAGGAGTTAACCCTACTATAAGAATTTAAACACTCTTATTTTTCAGTATTTGGTTTCAAAAATTCAACTTATCGATATTTTAGGGTAGTATCATAGTTTAAATATTTTTGTTATTTGGTCTTTTGATTGGTTATGATTTCCATTTAGAGGACAATAGAGCAAGATAAGGCCATGATTCAGAACTTCTTTCATCAACAATGTAAAAGAAAAAAATTTAAATAGGAAAAACTTTTCAAACAACACCATTTTAATAGTAAGACATAACATATAACCATCCTAACAAGCTCGGTTATTTCCAATACCATCAATTAATTAATACGATGCAAACACATTTTTAGCAACTGTATGAAAAATAATATCTAAAAAGTTTTCTTTAGGGGAAATTTCAAAATAAATTACAGCATCACAGCTATCTTGACAATCACAATAAGAGTGACAGTAACTTCGGTAAGTTATAAAATCTTTTCTAATACACCCAACAAAACCATTTAATTACTGTACTGAACACTCTACAGAACTCCAATACCATGACAGGAATCCTATACTAGATTTTTAACAAACCCATTTTAGAACATTGAACAAGGTATGGAGCTTAGCTAACTTTTGTAATAAAGTCAAAATATAAGTGTTATTGTGGAAAATTTGTTTGTATCTGTGTTCTTTTGGACTTTTGCCCATAAAATAACTAAAGTCTAGCATTTTCAAAAACCTCAACAACTAGTCACATTACATCTTCTTACAGTATAACTTTTATCACTCTTTTATCGTGTAACCCTGGACTCTAATTTTCTCAGGTAAGTTAGCTAAACTCTACGCCTCTATTAAAAATCCCTAACATTTCCTACCCCTTGTAACTTTTACAAACACATACTCATCCAATGAAAACAACCTTGAAAAAATTATTTATTCAAAACCAAACAACACATATTAAATTTTGTGAATTGATAAACAATCAAAAAAGAAACGGAGAAAGAGTTAATATTTAAAAATCCTAAAAGCGACAATTTAGGGTCAACATTGAATTGATTACATTTCTACCACTCTCACACATTTTAATCCTGCGGCCCTACCGAGAACATCGCCTTCTCCTCCTCTCGTTCCCGTGCTAGTTTCAGAGTTTCCGCCTCTTCTACGTCGCGTGTGAGGAAACTGAAGAAGTCGTTGCTGCACATCCCGTATGCGAGTGCAGCAGCATTCATCTCGTGTGCCTGGGCCGAACTGATCTTGTTTACGTCAACACACAGATCTGTGAACATGGATAAAATATGTAAATATCTTTATTCAATATATACATGCATTACCCTCTCCAGCTAGAGAAAACCAAGCTGTATCTCTTCCTGCTAGAGAAATCTGATCAATCCCCAGATGGTAACGATGATAAACTGGTTAATAACTTTTACCAGAACATGTACGGTCCCTGGGGGACAACCATACCGAGTCACGTTCCCCTTTTCCTAAAATCTTAGACCGACTTCAGACCCCTGGAAAGATCCCAGCACATGACTGAAGCTAAACCACATCACATCACAAATTCTACACTTAATAAAGTAAAATATTACGAATTATTCTAGAAACTAAAGAAATTTAAATAAAAATATCCTGAAGAATAGGTCTACTTAATGCAAATAAAAATTGTGGTTAATTAGCATCACTATAAACATTACAAATTCCAAGCTATGCAAACAGATTAATTTTCCACAACCAAGTACCATAGACTAAGCAACACAAGTAGAATTCTCATCCCATTAAATTTACAATGACATCACAGAATGTCTCAGTAACTAGAGATACAAGTTTATCGTAGTATTTTGAATTATAAAGAGGTTTTACTTTAGAAATTTTTAATTTATCTGGAAATATGCCAGATATAAATGATGAATTTACTAAGTGTGCAAATGGTTTTTTATTAGTGTGGTATTGGTATATATTTTGAAGCTTGTTTGTCATCTCTAGTTCATGTACGTCAACACTGATCGCTAGTGTAGACGAAATGTTGTTTCTATTATTTTAAGGTTATTTTTATGATTTGTGTGTTACTATTTGGTTTTAGGAGACCAGTTATTGTTTATGATTAGATCGTTTTATTTGGTTAAATGAGGCTTTAAATGACTAACAACCAATTAACAAGAAACAAATTGTAAACTAAACACAACCTCTACATTGTGATGTACAGAACTAACAATAAAATTGGCTTCAGCTGTTCCATAAGGATGACAAATCTACTAAGGGAGTATGTTTTATCTATGCTATTGCGGTACAATACAAAATCAAACGTACCAAAGTCAATATCGCTGTCTTCATCTTCCTCTTCGTCATTGTCGTCGTCGTCACTGCTGTCTTTGTCAGCTGCAGGGGGCTCCCCGGCCCCCCCTATACCACTGACAGAACCCCCCATATTGGCTGAAGATCCCTCATTGTAATTGTAACCAATAGCCGCTCCTGGGACCTAAACAAGACAATCAAGTTACATTATTGAATAGAGCAAGTTTGATTCTAAGACTACTAGGGTAGGTAGGCCTAAGTGGTCTTTGAAGAGTCTAAAATCGGTTCAACAATCTTTTATCAAAAACCAACAGTTGTCAAAAATCGATCTGCAGGTAAAACTTTCTAAACTTTGTCGTGACAGGAGCTTGATGGAGATTTTAATTTATAGACAACCTCAAATAAACTCTAAAATTGCAATATATATTTAATTAATTTTAATTTTAACAAATAAATGTTTCTTATACATCACCTTTTTCTTTCCTTCTATGGGTGGAGGTTCAGATTTTTCTACTGGTCCAAATTGTTCCTCAAGAGCTAATTGTTGAAGAAATTTATCTTCACTCACTGAAAAATTATTGTGTAAAGTTAAACCCACACAATTTGACTTATAGCTAGTTTATCATCGGTTCTCTAGTTTAATTTCAAATCTAAATCTTACGAATGGCTAGCTATAAATTCACTTCTTAGAGAATAACTACCTACACCTGTTGATTAAACGCACGGGAGGTTAGTCTATGTGGACGGGCAAATGCAGTGTTAAAAGACGCCGCCAAACTCTTAAAAAAAGGACTTAAAAAGCATATTATTATTTATGCTGCTAGAAAAAGGCACAAAATTAAAATTACCTCCTAAAAAATCATTCTGCGCAAGAATGCGGTAACGTTCGTAGTTTATGTATCTTTCTTCTTGAGATACCTCATCATCTTCGTCCTTTTTAGATGTGTTTTCTGGGATGAAATCCAAATGAGCTCTTACATCAAATCTGTCTATCAGTATATCATGGTTGCCTTGCCAAGACATCCTGAAAAATTAAAAAAAAGTTAACAACAGATGTAAATAACGTTTTGTTGTTACAGTCTGATATTTGCACAAAAAATGTACGCCCAAGTGGGAATATGCATATTCACCCAATCATTAGGTATAAATAATTACTCTTGACACACTCTACTTGACGCAAGTACTATTCTCTCTACGAATATGTAAATAAAGAACATTGTCTATTGTCTATTGTCTACTCTGGTGAAGGGTATTAGGCACTTACCCAGACTAACCAAAATAAAGGGGCGAGGCCATTCCAGATATCCTTTTATCAGCTGACCAATGGTTTGAAATTAAAGGCTATTTTGGTTAAAAAAGATCTGCAGCAGTCACTTTGCCCTTTAAAAATTACTTTTATCTTAAATATCTACAACTGTATACACAAAATCTATTTCTAAAGTAATCGACACAGTTGTTTTCTGAATGTTTTTTTAAATGTATGAAATATTGTTTATCGTCTGCTCCTTTACATTCTGTTAGCCAGGCCTGGGTAATTATCCGCGCCTTTGCGGAAAATTCCCATTGCCCAGTTAACTTTCTGATTGATTTCTAGATTTTATATTGGTATTGATTAACCCTGGTTTTTGTTTGACAGGGTAATGTTAAAAGGGTGTTTACTGGACTAGTAAATTGCAATAAAATACGCTCAGGCTTAAAATAAAAAGGTTTATTGGATATGATTGAAAGTTTGTGTTGTTTAATGGGATATTGAGAGCGAACCATTTAACTAATAAGTAAACCATACAAGTAGGCCTATATTTGAAATCTCATATCTGAATCCATTTTAGGTGGGGAGGGACCTTGAAAACTAATAAGACCACTCAAAGATAGATTAGATCCCAGTTCTAGAAAAATTGTGAAACTTTTGATTTAGGCCTACTAATTAATGATGTATAGGCCTAATAATTTTAACAACTTTTAAACATACTACCACTGACGATAAATTTGAAACAAAGTGTTCTAAAATTGACCATACAATATCAAGGTGTGTTACTGTACTAACAAAATTATACATAAACAGGCAGATATAGTACATTGTTGGCTCAAATGTCAAGAAGAAACTTACATATTTGCTGGACTGTCCCCCGCAATCGCCACCGCGGGATCCAAATGAATCTTGCACGGACGACCATGTAGTTGTATGAACTGGGTGGGATCTGCTTTCTGAAAAACATAGAAACTTTATAGTTCGCATCTAAAAGTGGAAACAGGGATGCAAAGAGTTGTACAGTGAGTTAGAGGAGATACAGCAGATGCATTGCTAAAATCTAATTTCACTTGGAAAAACACTAAACTAAGAAAGATTTTTACTTTTCCATTCCGTATACCATCCTTACTGGTTGGTTTAGGCTACCAAACATTTTAAACTAAAGTAAATAGATTTTCTGATTTTAACATAATAGAATGTAGAATCAATACATATTTTACTAGCAATTCACTTACTATTTTCTCGTAGTAGTCTTTTCTCCTTTCAGCTCGTCGCTTATAATCTACGAGCATCCCTCGTATTTTCTTCTCTTGTTTCCTCGCTTCTTGCCACATCATCTTGAATCTAAAATAAATGGTTATTTTAGGACAGCTGTGTAATATAGACCCAAAGTCCCAAACCTTATTAGAAGCAAAAGTTCATTGCAAGTTTAAAACTGTTAAGATTGTAAAAGTGGTAGACTGTGGTAGCCTATTATTGAACATAATTGTAATTAAAACAGGTTTTTTAACCATCCAAGGATGAATTAAAAACATTGACTGTGATGACAAAATATAGGCAAAACTTTTAGAACTAATTTAACTTCTGACTTTTATTGAACCAGTTTTTGGAGTGGTGAATCTGTAGGCTAATTGAAATGTCTTCAACATTATGTTAGGTATTGCACTTTACTTTTGTTGAACTAAACCATTTTTGGATTCCATTGCCTATAATAAGAAGGCTGTAACGGGTGGACACATTTATCGGTCTAACATTCTCAACAGTTAGTTAATTACTCCTTCTATATTTTTCAACAATTAGTACGCTGACGATGAAATTATGAGATAGAGTTTTTCCTCTTGTTATTTTCTGCCGCAACACGATTATGCACATTAGTGCCATTGAAGCAATACCAACAACTATTTATCGATAAGTGCTATAACTAGGTCCCAATAAAATTATCTTTCATGAAATTTTTAGTAGGCCTACACACTTTAAAACATTAGGCCTAGGCCTAGTATAGAATGTGTTGAGGTTACCTTACCTTGTTCAAACACAGACATGCAAAATACAGCATACCGTACTCATAATTTAAAAGGAAACACACATTTTTTTAGATTAGGTATATTCAATGAGATTACAGAGAAAACCACAGATTAAAGAAGGCATATCTTAATATAACTTAGCTACAGTATTTTTTTACACAACTTATCATTCGAGTGGTTCAAGAATGTCCATATAATACTCTCCAAAGACTTTACGATTGTAAGACACAATACTATGAAATTTAGCACCCAACGTTGATATCTCCTCCGTAAACCCTGCCAAAACTGCAGGAACAGCTTTTGATGGCTCGACTGAAGTTATCGCCTCATGAAGAAATTCTTTAATTCTGGACAAGACGATTTGCCTGATCTTATGATCCGAGGAAGACACTTGTATGACTTGAGATTCAATAATTTTCACAAGTTCAGCGTTCAAACATTGAGGTAAAGCATTGAACTCTTCAATAACTTGAACACTTATGTTTGGTAAAACAGATTCCAAATCTTTATTACAACGCACATCCTGTAGCAGAAGAAGTAGATGATTCTTCAAAGACAAACTAAAACCAGAATTTGTCTTGAGTTGAGGAGCATAGTTGGTCACTAGAAGCAACACCGTTGCAGCAATCATAACTCGTAGCGTCTCACTGCGCAGGTCCAAAAGACGATTTTTGTCCAATAACAAAGTCTCTGGAAAAGTACAGTTATCATCCCATGTAAGCAATTCTAAATAGGCCTGAGCTAAAACTTCTCTGCATTCATTCTTCGATGTCAGGGAAGTATCACGTGGTGTATTTCTTAGCAGCCAAGCCTTTGTCGCCTCTAATCCGTCAGGTTTCACCCTCAAAAACTCTTTGAACAACCCTTTTTCGTATTCCACACTACCAGCTGCAATCACTGGTCGAGAAATTTTGATGGTGAAATTAGCCATATCTAGCTTCATAAGTTGCAGCGTCTCCATTACACCTTTGAATATGGCAACAGTATCAGATTCTTGTTTGATCTTGTTCACGTCTGCATCCCTAGAAGGAGCACACATCTTAGACATTATTGTTAGAACAAAGTTAGCGTAGTATTGAAATTCCAAAGTGCCGTTTGCAATTTGCTGTTGTATCAGCTCTGTGTCCAGCACTTCTTGGATTTGTTTTTTCAGTCCTTTGTTGTGTGGAAGTAACAATGAAAGCAAGATTTCTCTTATTTCCATCAGCAAAGCCAACGCTTGAGTGTGGTTCGGTGGATTTTCTGCCAACTCTTTTCTGAGATTGTCCCAGAATACTTTATGCACTGCCTCTTTCACCTGTTTGTGTAACTTGTTTTCCAGAGGTTCCTTTTCTTCAAACTCAAAAGTACTATCAACTGCAATTTTATGTGCTAGAGCCATATTTTCCATTTCACTTGCAGCAGCTAATATTTCTTCCCTAGAAACAGGTTTTGAACTAGATGCACTTGGTGATTCATAATATTCATTTGAGGCTTTCAGTTTTGCAGTTATTTGTTCCGTGCATTTACGAGAGGGTTTTTCTTCTGCTGAATTTGATGTATTTTGTGCTTCTTTCTTAGATTCACCAAAATTTGTTGTGTTATTTGAATTCATTTTAGGCTAGTAGATAAATGATACCAGAACAAACAAAATCTTAAAACATAAATTCCTTGGATATGTAAACAAAAATTTTTAAAACTCCAAATTTTGAAAGCCAAACAATTAAATTGTTTACTTTTAAAAGGTTAAAATGTGCTGATTGCGATCATATTAAGAATTGAAATTTCTAGAGGCAGTATGTAGTAAAAATTGTTTACAGTAAAAAAAAACTACAGCTGATCAAAAGCACCTTTTTTGTAACCAGTTTCTTAGGCCTATTACTTTTTCAATCACTAAACTACCGGTACTCAAAAACCAAGTTTAAAAGTTAAATTACCTACATATATAAGGATACATTTTTTATTTATATTACTTCTATGGTTATCTAAATATATAAAAGGCAAAGCCCTCACTCACTCATCACTAATTCTCCCACTTCTCATTTACCTAGGAGGCTGAAATTCAGTACACCGATTCTTTGGGCATTAAATAGGAAAACTAAGTAGTTTTATTATGATCGGGCTTACGGGCTCCGCCCCAGTGGCTCTGAAGTTTTCCATGTTAACCTTATGATTTTTAATATTTAAAAGGAATTAATGAATCTTAACAGCTGTTTCAATTAAACAAGTTGGTTCTGTTCTATGATGTTCAATAGCATAGTTACGAGGATTACCAACAGGGTGTAATTTTTTTTTTAAATTTATGACAACAGCTACCGGTAATTTGCAACCAAAAGGTGAGCGAGCGTAGTGAACAAACTTCAACCTGGAGGCGAGTTAGGGTAGCAAACGAGCTGCTCCAACCTGAAGGTGAGTGAGCGTAGCGAACGAACTTCGACCAGGACGTGACCAGGACGAGCCATGCGAATACTTATGAAGTTAAACGGGACAAAGCCCGCAGGTACAGCTAGTATAATAATTATATACAACAAAATAATTTTCTGGGATTATAACAACTCCATTATTACCTACATTATATTGTTGAATGTAACCTGTGCCGCTTGATTCTATATCGCCATAACTTAAATTTAAGAATGATAAAAATTGCACTAATAAAAGATTGCTGCGAGACAAAAGTGGCAACACCGCAGACCCGGCATACTGTTTAACACCTGTTTGGTTGCACTAATTTAATGGAGCGTATGCACAATGTTTAAATCTTTACAAGTTTCTTGTTATTATTGTTAATGGCAATAGGCATGCTGTTGTGAAGTTGCCACAAACAAACGCTACCGTACGGCCTTGTACTGGAGGAGGCTATGATATTGCGCGACTAGGAGAAAGACATACGATTACTAAATAACAAAATTGCAATCTTAAAAATGTACCTATGGAACTTAGTGGGTTTAGTAGATTAAAAAATAACTTGTACTGACCGAGGTGAAACTAGAATGAAGACCATAGAATATACCATAGAATGTTCAGTGTGCATGTAGACTTGTTATTTGGCACAGAGACTTGGGTTAAATGTCCTAATTTATACAGTCCATGCATGCTTGTCTTATTTAGTTCATAAAATACAGTAGGTAAATAATTTTTATAAGAGAGACCTAATTAACCATTTAATCTTTTTAGTTGGACCTAACATTTAAACTTGTGCGTTATCCGACCATCCAAACCCATTGATACTTTTTATACTGCTCCGTGTGACATAATTTGCTCTAGGCCTACCCATCAAGATAGCCTCTACGCCGCATGACTATTACTGCGAAGACACTTGTTAGGTTTTAACTTAAGCCTAACCTCCCGAGCCGTCACTGGTCCCTGGGCTGAGCAACCCCGTGCCCCATATTTTCCTGATTTAATGTACAGCCGCCTCCGTGCCGTATTGTAACACCTTAATAATACATATATCCAAAATGCATGATAGTTTGATTAATTATCGTTCTCAAAGTTGTTTTATTCCAGCCAAAAATACTTGAGTGAATTTTAAAACAATGTAAAAATTTTCTGACTCTGTCAGATTACATGTACAGAAAAGAATTTTTCTTACCTGGCCAGGCCCCCTTCAGAACCCAGGACCTCTGGCACCCCCTTCCCCTCCCTCTAGCCAACCCTGCAACTAGGCCTAGCCTAAGTTATGGGAGGAGTTAAGGTAATGTTTATGATTAAACCGTTTTATTTGGTTAATCAAGGTCTTAAACTGGAATAAAAACAATTGAGATAAAAAACAAATTGTAAGCCTAAACACATTACCCAGCTCGGCCAAGGCTAAGTTTATTGAAGAAAAGGTAGCCTAAGCTTAAGTTTTGCCAATAACATTTGGTAAATGAATGGCAATGGATAGGTCCTACCAAAAGTTAACTAGCCTAGTTTGAAAGCATATGGATAAATATAATGTAGTAAGTTAGATGGGAGTTTTAAATTTGCTAACCGGTTTATGGAATGCAACTTCGGCTTACAGCTACAACTACCAACCTAGAGGCCTACCTGCAATATTTTTACACTCTTGTAGTTGCAGATAATATCATTTCCCAGGGGTTTGAATAGTTTGTACAATAAAAGCTTTTGAATAACAAATCAATTATTTTCCAAACGTTATTAAGTTAACAGTCTTGAAACAAAATATCAGTCATTAAATAAACAATCACCGTCCGTCCATTGGAGAATTGCATTAGCAAAAGCAGACGGCTAAAGATAACGCTACTAAATTTACCACTGAAAGTGAAAGGGAACGGACACAGACAGAGCGAGAGAAGAGAGGACCTAGCAATAGCATTATAGCAGTCAATGATTATAGCAATTTACCACGGCCACTTTTGAAATGAAATGAAATGAAATGAAATGAAATGGTTTGAAATGAAATGGTTTATTTGCCATTGATCATATACATGAGATAGGCATTGTCAGAGTTACATTAAATTAAAACAGGTTGTCATAAAAATCTACCTACAGCTAGAAACTAATTTCTACACATGTATTTAAAAATTCATAAATATTATAAAATGGATTGTCTAAGAGCCAAGCAGTTACCTTATTTTTGAAGATTTTTGGTGTGGTGGTCCTTGCCGATTCATGTAATTTGTTGAAAAATTTGATACAATTTGCCTTGTGTGATTTGCCGAATTTTGCCAATCTGTGCTGTGGAATATTGAGTTTTGTCCTGTTTCGGGTTTCATGTAGGTGTATATCTTGCCTGGTGAGGAAAAGGTGATAAGATTAGTTTTAGTGTAAATTAGAATATGTAGAATGTATAAGTTAGTTACTGTTAAAATTTTCATTTGTCTGAATAAAGGTCGACAGTGGTCCAATCTATTAGCTCTGCACATGATTCTAAGAACTTTTTTCTGAATCAGAAGCACATCTGATACGGCCGTTGCATGTCCCCAGAGAACCAGTCCATAAGATAAATGAGATTGAAATAAACCAAAGTAAGTCATTCTGAGGTATTCATCTGACACAGAATCCCTCAGCTTCCAAAAAAGATAGCTGACCCGTGAAATCTTTTTACAAAGGTTGTTTATGTGAGCATGCCAAGACAGCTTGGAATCAATATGAATACCTAATAGCTTTACTGTTTGTAGGTCCAGATTTAAGGATGTGCTAAGAATAATGTTTTGGGTTTTACTTTGGTTACAGAGAAGTTTATTTGTGAAGAACCAGTTTAGAGCATCTCCCTGGGCTTCACTGATTTCACTGAAGAGTTCTATTTTGTCTGAATTTTTAGCAAAAATTGATGTGTCATCAGCATATATTACTGACCTAGATTTAAGATTCTTTGGAAGATCATTAATGGCAATTATAAAAAAGAAAGGTCCAAGAACAGATCCTTGGGGCACGCCCAATTTGATGTCCACAACATTGGAGTTAGTACCCTGAACACAGACATATTGTTTCCTACCTGTCAAGTAAGACCGAACTACTTTAAGTGATTTCTCCTCAACTCCATAAAATTTTAGTTTGTCTAGTAAGGTATTGAAAGGTACACAATCGAATGCTTTGCTCAGATCTAGCAATGACACAGCAACTGATTCTTTGTTCTCAAATGCATCCAAAGAATAATCAACAATCTCCATGACAGCCGATGTAGTTGATCTTCCTCTGCGGAAGCCATACCTTTTAACTAAAGGCCGCGGCCTGGTAGAATTGACAACGTTCACGGCCGCCTTTAACTCCAGGCCGCGCCCATGTAGCACAGATGGTTGGGCCAACGTTGGCCAACTGTGGGACAGTTGGTTGATGGTTGGTTGGAGCTTCCACAACCAACCAACCGTTGTCCAACTGTATATCTCGTAGTTGGGCCAACCAATATTTACAACTGTGGACCAACATTGGTTCATTGTTAATGAAATGCATTAATATGAATTGCTGGGTATCATACATCAAGCCAACCGTTGTCCAACCGTTTTTCACTCCGTTGGACCAACAAAAGATACTTTTGTTGGACCAACGATGGTCCATAGTTGAGTTTACACGACTTTCATTCTCTGGGTCTAGCTTTCACAACATAATTATAATAAAATATCTGGTTTTACAATACCTTTATCAGTTCCAAAAGTTTCCAAAAGTTTTTGGAACTGATAAAGGTATTGTAAAACCAGATATTTTATATATTACAGTTCCGGGGCTACAACAATGAATTTTAATAATTATAATAATGCAAATATTTTTAAAATTAATATTCTTTAACTTATTTGCAACAATTTAAGGGGAAAGAGTAATTAATCATATAACAGTCAATTATAATAGCATTAATAATCTAACGGTAATTAATTAATCTATATTCAAATACCAGTATCCTAACTCAAAAAAAAAAAAAAAAATAATAACTACTTATGATGCCTTAACAGATTAACAGAATCATATTATACTGTGTAGTATCAAAAATGTTTGAAGTACCGGTATTGCGACTATTGCAACTGTCGGCTACTCTTTCACCACTTGAAAACTCTCTATTTCAACAATCACAGATAGTTCAGTGGTAAGGTAAGAGGCTCATAAGTCGAAGGACCCGGGTTCGAGACCCGTCTGGGCCTAAAAATTTTGTTCTAGCTTTTTTTCAAAATTTGTTTTTATGAACTATTTAATCAATTTACTCAACTAATAATTATGCTTTTCGTACTAAATCTTTATTATTTTGTGTGAAATAAAACGGTTGGTTGGATATCAGTTGTGTTATGGTTAGTTGGCCATCAGTATTTTTGGATGGTTGGGCCATTGTTGGACAATGGTTGGCTGGAAAACAGTTTAAAGAGGTGACATTTCTACCGTTGGCCAACTGTGTGGCTCCACAATTTACCAACGTTGGCCCAACCATCTGTGCTACATGGGCGGCCTTCGAACTCGAACTGGCAACGTCACAAGTGGTGCTGTTAACAGCTGTTTTGTTTGGTAGCAGTTAATGGTATTTGTGTATTTACGAAAGATTTGTTACTGGATTATGACAATATTGACTCTGCTTAAAAATGTACAGATATAGATTTTAATTCATATTGTTTCGGTTTTCAATTCTGTATGTTTTATTTTCAATATTTAAATTTATGTTCATAAATTTAAATTTAAACCAATAAAGTGCGAATTAATGAGCTAATGTCACTTGTCTGCCATGTTATCTTATCACTGAGCTATAATTCTAACTGGAGGTAGCACTGAATGTCAAAGATGCGTGTCGCCAGCCGCCATGTTTGCGTGAGTCTGGTGTCATAAGAAGCCATATTATTGCTATAACTATTATTATACTTGGCTTAAAATACCTACTTTGTATGGTCGCCATTTCAAAGAAAATTATTAAAGTATTAAAAGTATTCAAGTATGACAAAAATACTCACTGCTATACCAACCTAGTTATAAGAAGCCATGTTATTGCTATGATAAGAAAACTTACTGCTATACCAACCTAACAAAATCAGCGACACGCTTTTGACAGACTTCTGCCATGGCAGTGCTACCTCCAGTTATAATTTTAGCTCAGTGTATCTTATGGGACGTCTGTCACTGAACAACACCACTTGCGATGTTGCCAATTCTACCAGGCCGCGGCCTGTAGTTAAAGGCGGCCGTGAGCAAACTAGGCACTTCTACAAATAGACGTTCCTGATAGTGCGCAGTGCGCATGCGCGGCTCTTCTACAACCAGACGCTCCTTGTAGTGTTGACAAGAGAGCGGGAGAAGTGAAACGATCTTGTTTCAACAACTCGGGGAAAAGCTTGCCATACTCATACTGTAATATGGATGAATAACCAGTACTTCAGAAGTACAGTTTGTACTTAAAAAAAAATGTAGATAAAAATGCCTCTCATTGCAAATAAAGTTTGTTCAGATATAATCTCATCATGTTATTTTATTAAATTAAAGCGGAAGACCAACTACAGAACCTTATTTTATAATATTCTTCAAACGAAACCCAGCGTTTACCAGGCGAATAATAAAACCATCAACCGAATACAAAAATACCCCCGCCTCAGCAAGCCTGCTGACTAAGCGAATTTCCATTTTTCTGAATTAATTTTCAATTAAATCTATTTAAATAGGTATTTAAATATAACATTAGGTTTGACGAGTACCTCGGTTTGCTGTTATAGGGAGGTTAATAAAGTGTGTTTTAGTAAAATATTAATAGCTTGGCACAGTATAAAATAAATAAATTTGCTAAGTTTTATCAAAATATAAATTTAATCAAGAAAACTACAACATTCTCCATAAGAATAACATGGGGATTTTTATTTTTATTTTATCCTTAACTAATAACTAACTGTACAAAAACACTGTGATATACTAATTTTTTAGGCTCACATGCAACGTTTAATCTCTCTAGAGACCAAAGAATAAACATGCAAATTCCTCTATAGCAAATAAAAGCGGTTAAAAGATAAGGAGACTATAGAACAACCGCTGGTGGTATTTTAATCTAAATTTTTACCTCGCAGATTTTCGATAACGCAGTCCAGCGATAACACCTCTGTTTCTAATTTTTATCGCTAAGTGTTTTACCGTATTTATTCAGTTTTAATATAGTACTGAATGTGTTAACATCGGTTGCTCACCTCTGTTAACTTTGTCTCCGATGTTTATGCCAATTTTCCATTTTCGCGCACTTTTCGTTTCGGCGGTTCTCTTTGCGTAGGTAGATCGTTTCGCGCTTGAGGTTTTCGCGTTTTTATAAGATATTAGTGTCTTTATGTTCAATCAACTTGTTAAATACCGAGTGTAGAATGTTTCGGAATGTCTCATGCCAACTTTATTACATTAATTTGAAGTGAAAAGTGTTTTGTTATCTGTTCAGAACGATTTAAGCTGAGCTACACTCCTATGTGTTGTGTGTGTGTAAAGTGATAAATCTTCGATTTCAAAGTGTTTTCAGTCTTACCTACCATTAATACCATAGGCTAATACACTTTAAAGTGTCATGTGCTCATTATTGTGGAATATTTATTGTGAAATCAACCGAAATAAGCAGTTTTATATCCACCTAGACAGGAGCTAAAAGGTACGACGTCATTCTACTTTATTTGTTTGGTTTGAGCTGTAAAACTATCATCTGACTGTGAAAATATATTTAGATTGAAGGCTAATGCATTCACTTAACAACTGGTTTCCTGTTAGGGACGAATTTTGATCTTAATCCAACATACAAAGATCTTTAAGTGTTGCTATGCTAAATTTTCTAGAAAGAATGTCCGTCCGCCATTTTCGCGTTCCAGCATCGTTCTAAACTAGTATGACGCAGTTTCTTGATTGGTCGATTTGCGCCAATCAGAGAATTTGTTATAAGAAAAGGTGGCAATTAATAAAGTAGATTGCACCAAAAATAACATAATATGTTTTCACATCATTTCCGGTCAAGCTAGCGACTAAAATAAAGTAGATTCCTTCAAAAATAACATTATGTTTTCACATCATTTCCGGTCAAGTTAGCGACTATAAGGGACGTTTTTTTCCCACAAAAGGTGGTATTTTCTGAATCCGATTGTTGCCAAAAGTAATGAATTTGTATTCATGCATTTTGTTTACATTCGACTCCATTCCATTGTTATAATAGTTATGCAAACTTTTATGACGGTATTTTTATCGATCATTTCAGCTGAAAATAATGTACCTAATTAAATTTAATCATTATTGTCCTTTTTATAATGTTAATTGACATTGGTAATGCATTTTGGATGGAGAGAAAATTAAATAATTTACTGACAAAATGATTTACCTTCAAACATAACCTAATCAACCTTAGGTCAACCTTTTGCACTTTTAAACACACAGCTTCAGTTGTAATAGCGATGATATTTTCTCAATAAGTCTATATAACAGCTATATTAAGGAATGATGGAGGAACCAAAAACACAACCCTTTTTAAGCTATAAAACACGTATTACATTTATAAAATGAATTGAGTGGTCATGATAACCTCTTTATATCTTTCTAAGTTTTAACGTAGGCTTAAATGATTTCTTATTAGTAAAATACCTTATTCATAAGATTATTTATTAGATAACGTATACTGCAGCCTATTTCATGTTGGTTATTGGTGTGTTTAAACAATATTATGATAGTAGGCTATTTGTAATGTTTACTTTCTTCCTCTACACATACTATACTACACTTACATACTACCCATATTACATAGAGAAAGTATTGATTTTGTCAACATTTTCGAGTTTTAGTTTTTGGATGATAAACTCGTTTTGGGTGCCCCTGAGTACAAAAAAGTGGTTTTCGAAGTTATTTCTGTGTGTGTGTTCAGTCTGTCTGTATGTGTGAATGTATACGGAACTACGCCACCTGTGGCCCGATTTTGATGAAATTTGGTAATAGGTACTAATCCATGGTATCTCCAGAAACTCCTTTAGATTTTTTGAAATTTTCATTTTTAGAGGTGAATTTGCCACAAACCCCCATAAAATAATGAATAAATTTGATTTTCACAAAAACCACGCGAACGATTTTGATTAGAAATTTAGAACGTTATGTTATAGTCCTTTGAACTCTAAACAAGTTTTCTATTTTTTTATTTGATCTTCTTCAACTTGGTGTCGTATGAAAGACATTTCAAATGCTACCGACTCACCAATTATTGTTCTAAGATAAAGTTAAATTTGTATGTTGTAGGAGTCGACTTAAACAATTTTATAAGAGCTAGTCATGAGAGCCACAATTCTATACTACGGTAAATTAACCCCTAATTTATATGTTAAGTGACTCGAGACTACACAACAATGAAAAATGTAACTTAATCTATTTTATAGTAAACTAAAATTTTAAAACAAAAAATTATTTAAAAAATCGAGGAAACATCCTTTTTTTTCTATTTGCCAAATTATTCATTTAAATCTTAACTCATATTTTCATAAATTTCAATAATATTTCTCATGGAATCCCACATTTCCATTACAAAAGGTATTCTTCAAGAGTAGTCAATGGTATCACTACTTTAATTGCAATAATGGTTTTCTTTTTCTTTAACTAACTGCTTTTAAATTTCTCATACTAGGCTACTGTGTTTTAACATCTGCTCATATTTTAATAGGCTACTTTTAAACAGTTTTTATTCTCCTTCTCTAAATGTACTCCTAGGGACGGCCGGACAGGAACAAGTCTGATCAACAAGTAGTCAACTGATCAGCTGATCAGCTGATTAGTTGACGTTCGAAGCATTACAATTTTACTTCTTTTCGCTCAATCCTTGAACCTCATCCGTGTTATGAGAAAAACTATGCTGTTATGAAATGAAACCACGCTGTTATGAAAGTAAAAAGCTGAACGCTGAAGCTGAAGTGAAAATTTTCAATTAATTATAAGAACTGAAATGAAATGGCTACTTTAAAAAACGCTCGTAGGTAAAACCTCAGAGTAAATAAAACGGAGGTAAACATATTTTACCAGGTCTCGAGAGTAATTACATTTATTTAACTATAGTTTACATTTTGTCCTTATTCATTGATACCAAACGATTATGTAAGGCAAAAAATATTTTCTCGTCAGGTGTTACTGTGTGAATTAATCAAGTCTATTTTAACCATTCCCCGACGAAAAACAACCAATAAGTCATCTTTCCACTGTATGTTTTACTCCAGAGTTTAAAAATCCATCAAGAATGGACACGTGAGCACAGAAAACATACTACTATTACTACCTACGGTTTATTAGTACATAGGTTTTCTGTGGCGATATACAAGAAAAGCCAGTTGATTTGTGGATAATCTTTGTGCCCCTTCAGATCATAATAGGCAATTTTATGACAATTATGCTCCGCTCACAATCAACAATGCATTGAAGGTGCTTCAGTTCAATTAATTTAATTACTTTAAGGTGATCTGCTTCATCATTAATACAGATCAAACACCAACAAAATATACACATACAACAGATACATAGTACAGTAGAACCTTGATAACAAGACTCTCAAGGGGATTGTAAAATAAGACTTTTTATCAAGGCTGACTTCTTATTGAGGTTTGTAATAACTGTGATTAGAGGTAAACTAATTTTAAGGGGATTTGAAAATTACACTTGTTATCAAAGGCGACTTGTTATCGAGGGTCTTCTTATCAAGGTTCCACTGTACAACCATAGACTAACCAAGGGGGTTTGGAAGGGGGTTTTATACATGGTAGAACGATTCAAAGACTTTTAAATCGTTGGCTCAAACAAAATGAATATGGATAGATTTCATTGATTTTTTATCAAGTAAAAAGACAATATTCCTTCCTAATTAGCCTACTTAAAAACGTGTCTACACTCATAGAAAACAAATATCATTAATTCACTCACTAATAACTTTTAAAAAACGACGTAAGTTATAAAGGAACTAGACTGGAGGTTTCAATTCAGCTCTACGAAAAAACAGGTGTGCAAGAAGAAACGTTTTCAAGAAAAACACTACCAGGGCCTTGCCCTAGTGGCCTTTAAAGTTCCTATATCATCCATATGGAGAAAAGATTTGTTTTTAACAGATTAATACTTTTGAATATACTTTTAATTAACGAAGCGAACAGCTGGTTATACGTTATTAGTTTAAATTACTACCTGTCTCGTGCTTCGCAACGGGAAGAGAACGTCGAAGACAATAATGCTGCTCTTTAGGCCTGCTTATAAAATAGTTACACATATGTTATTCATTTTACAGTGATTTTCGAGGTAGAGAATATAAATAGGCTGCATACAAGTACTGACAACTTTTATTTTCTAACAGTTACCTCCTAGTACCAACAACCAATTTTAAACAATTCCGAAAATTTAAATAAAGGTTTAAAAATATTAATATCAACTTGTATCAGCCTTAAAGAAAACAAAATATGGTCTCCATTTTCTTCTCAGTCATGCTATGCATGGTTTCAAAAAGTTTAGGTGAGAAAATAATTAAAGTATTTTGTTTACAGGTTCTTGAATGCGGACGTACCAAAGGTAAACTTTCTGATGCCTTGTGTTGGTTTGGATTTCACTTCAAGCAAGAGACGAATCTACATCCACAGCTAAAATCCGGTATGCAAACTACATCTGTCAAGTAAATAAATATCAGATGGAAGTCAGGAATCTGAAGGGGGTCATTGCAAGGGTTAGTTAGCTATGGAGTTAGGTTTCAGCATTTTGATAGCCAAAAGTTGAACTGGCAGTAGATTTTCAATATTTTAGTTAGCTTTTATAGTTTAAATTTAGCTGTGAGCTATAAATATCAGGATAAGGCCTCAAATGTGGACTTGTTAGGGCTCCTATAGAAGCAAGTAAATAGTTTGAAGTTAGCATTTTCTAGTTGGGTTATAACATGTTATGACTTGATAAGCTAGGGTATAAAGTTAGTGCTGAGTTTGGGTCCTTTAAATTGTACCCCCTATAGGTCATCAACGTTGTTTTGAGGCGACCACAGAGAAGGGGGTATAATTCTTGAATTATACTTTGATTATAATGTATTTTATGTAGCAGGCAAGTTCTCAGTGAACCATATGATTATGTTAAAAATTAAATACCCCTGATGCAGCAAACCTGCAAACTTAGCTAATCTCCATTCCCATTGGACTTTTACTTAATATTTGTTTACAATTGTCACAATTATTCCCTACTAGCCGCTATACCCGTGCTTTGCAGCGAGGAGTGCAGTAGTGATAGTCATCATTTGTAACCGAAATTGACACCTGGGAAAAGAGATTTTAGTAGCATCCGATCTCAAGGATGTCGCAAACATCACCTGAGATCAAGCCACATCCGTGATGATCCACTGCACTTGTGATATTTTACTTGACACGACAACTATCAAATTCCCGAAGCCTCGATCAAAGGCTATTGGCGATGATGATTTAAAAATATAAGATTGTTCTTTTTAACAAGACTGTTGAATTCTACAGGATGGCAAGTGCTTGTCAATCTATAATTTTTAACAGGTATATAAACATTATAAGAATGTGATCAAGTTTTTAATTGTAAAGTGCTGTAAGTTGATCCAAGATCCAATGTTTATTAATAATAATAAATTATTGTTAGTTAATATGTTGGCTGCTACTGATCTTGAAGAGCTGTGGTATGTCACATTATATATTTTTCTGATACTGTAAGTCAGTATGAGACTGTGATTATGTGTTAAAAGTAATGAGCTGTGAGATCCCTCGTTCATTTCTTATAATATTTTTACTACAATTTTAGCCTTTTTATATTGATGTGTGAAATGTAACATTATATGTTATTGTGATAATTCTGCTAGATGTAAGAAAAGAGTATCTGATCAAGATCTGTACAATGAAGTGCTGCGAGATGCTACATTGTTTTTTTTAATGATTAATTAATTTGATATAGCACAGTGTGGTTATACCGTGATGGTGTGGTTGTACCATACTCGTGATAGTAGAGTCCTATAAGATGTTTACCTATATTTTCTTGTGATTATTGTTTGTTTTTTAACAGACTTAAAGACGGTGCAGGATTGTAATTAAATTTTTGATAGGAAAGTGCTGTGAGATGTTACATGGATTACTTCTTATGATGTTTCTTTTTTATAGAAATCACAGTATGATGTTCCGTGATTGTGGAGTAATGTAAGATATTAAATTATATTTTCTTGTGATAATTGTGTATCTTTACAGACAATAAGACATCGCAAGATTGTAATTAGGTTTTTAGCAGCGAAGTGATATGATATATGGTACGTTGTTTCTTACTATAATGATGATTGTTTTATACAAAAATATACGCTGCTACGTGTTTGTGAAGTGCTTAGAGATATCAAATTATTTTTCAAAAAGTTAATGTATGACTACAGTAGAAAAACTGTGGCTTCAACTTAAAATTACTCGGATTAAATAACCTTAACAAGGGATGACAGTGTTTAATGATAGGCATACCACAAATGGTAAAAGTGATATGTTTAGTGACAAAAAAGTAAATTATTTGTTGTTTATTGAACAGTGTTTCAATGTGAATAATAAACAGCAAGACAGTGATTCAGAGTGTTGTAGTGCATTGCGACTACTGGGGAGGTAGTGTTAACAAAATGGATTGGCTACCGCTATAAGTAGCCACTGTCTTCTGATCAATAAAAAAACAAATGGACAAACCAGTGTTTCAAAATGATTTATAATCAGCAAGACTCAAGACTGTGATTCAATGTGTTGTAGTGCAGTGCAGGGATGTAGTGTAAACAAAATGGATTGGCTACCACCGTAAGTAGCGTTGGATGGGGCTACTTACTTTGACTATATGCTCTATACGGTTTTTTAAGAACTACTTTGAAGCAGCAAGTTGGTAATGGTTTTTGTGATGGATACAAAAAGGACTATATCTTCATTTTGTTTACAATAGTGTTCTGATTCTACCAAAAGAAGAGAAAACCTTTGGAAATGTGTGAGTGTAATAGTGATACAATTTTTTAAGTAGTACATCAACGCATTTAAATAGTTTTTTTTTTATATACAGTTATATACGTGTCTCCATTCCGGTATTATTTGTTGAATATACTTGGTTGAGATAGTTAGGTGGCGATATTTATCTTTTCCCGTTTTTCTTTATTTCAGTGTCTTTAACAGTTTTGTTGTTGTGCCCTTCTGGTGCAAATTAAGTTAAAAAAAAATAATAAAATAACGATTAACGATTATAACTTTATTATATTATATACATATCCTTTAGGAAGGGTTTTTACGTAAAATACAATACTCGAGACCTTCAGTAGCATGATAATCCAATTTGCCATGTGTTCAGCTGGTAAGGATAATAAGTATTTTTTAAACTTTGTACAGTATCACAAAAACTTAAAAAAAACACACAACTTGGAGATATCATTTCTTGTCCTGGAAGTGTTATACTTGTTTTGCTATCAATTTTTTAAATCACACTAAAGTATAGTAGGTTAGGAGGGAGAGTGAGATATCGCCTCAAATCTAACTAGCTCAATAAGACACGTCAAAGTGTTACATTGTGTGTGAAGTGAAGTGATAGAAGAATGGAATGTGAAAATTTTTCTACCATGCAGTGACATATACAGTCAAATCAAGAATCAAGTGAATGGTGACAGTGAAGTGTTACATTGTATGTAAAGTGAAATGACAGAAGAAGAGACTATGAAGATTATCTACCGTATAGTGAGATATGCAGTCGAATAAAGAATCAAGATAGTAGTGACAGTGCAGTGTTTTGTTGTTTGTGAAGTGAAATGATAGAAGAATAGACTATGAAGATTTGTCTACCATGCAGTGAGATATACAGTGGAACAAAGTATCAAGAGAGTGGTGACAGTGCAGTGTTTTGTTGTTTGTGAAGTGAAATGATATAAGAATGGACTATGAAGATTTGTCTACCATGCAGTGAGATATACAGTCTAACCAAGAATCAAGAGAGTGGTGACAGTGCAGTGTTTTGTTGTTTGTAAAGTGAAATGATAGAAGAATAGACTATGAAGATTTGTCTACCATGCAGTGAGATACACAGTCGAACCAAGAATCAAGAGAGTGGTGACAGTGCAGTGTTTTGTTGTTTGTAAAGTGAAATGATAGAAGAATAGACTATGAATAGACAATAGACAATAGACAATAATAGACAATAGACAAATAATCTTTATTTACACATTCATTAAGAATAGTAGTAGCGTCAATTTACAATTTTTTCTAAATGTTTGGTTGAGGTGTTGTTTGGTCAAAGACCTGTTGATGGTATTCTTCTAAGGAATAGAAAGGTCGATTAATGAGCCATTGATGCAAAGCTGGTTTGAGGTCATCTTCTGACTTGCTTCTTAGATCTGGAGGTAGCCTGTTGTAGATTTTCATTCCTGCGTATGAAGGTTTCTTTTCAAACTGTGCCGTGCGATGTTGTGGAAGGTTGTACTGCATGGTGTTTCTCAGGTTGTGTTGGTGCATTTCGCCACGCCTTGTAGGGTTATTTCTTACTGCAAATAACACAAACTTCCTGGATGTAGAGTGCTACAAGGGTAAGTACTTTGAGTGACCTGAATGCTTCCCTGCAGCTGTCGAGTCTGTGGAGTCCTGCAGTTATTCTGACTGCCTTTTTTTGTTTTCTGAGAACTCTTTGCATGTTAGTGGCAGAGGTTCCACCCCATGCTACAAGTCCATATCTCATATGCGACTCGAAAAGTGCAAAGTATGCTACTTTTGTTGTCATGTCATCTGTTGCATTTTTTATATGTTTAAGAGCATAGATGGTTGAACTTATATATTGTCCACATGAGGGGTCCAGGTTAAATTCTTGTCGAGTGTGATGCCCAAAAACTTAGCTTCATCTTCCACTTCTACATCTGGGAGTCGTGGCACTTCTTGAGATTTACGGCCTAAAGCTATTTGAGTTGTTTTTGACGTGTTTACTGCGAGATCATTGTTATAGCAGTATTGGTAGGCCATACTGAGTGACACATAGGATTTTACTTCTAGATTTTCAGCTAGTGGTTCATTAAACACTAAGGTTGTGTCATCAGCATACATAAGAGTAAGGCAGGCGTCTCCTATTTGTTGCGGCAAATCGTTGGTAAAAAGAATAAACAGTACCGGACCCATAACTGAACCTTGGGGGAACTCCTCGATTTATTGGTTGAAAATTTGATCTTGTTTTTCTTATTAGGCTGTTATCTCTGTGCCTTAGTTCTACAAACTGACTCCTGTCTGTAAGGTAGCTTTGAAACCATTCTCTTACTATCCCTGATACCCCCAGGGAATCCAGCTTTTTAATGATTAGCTGGTGGTCAAGGCAGTCAAATGCCTTACTGAAATCAAGAAAGATTCCTGTTGTTAGATTTCCTTCATCTAGGCTGTCAATCAGGGACTCAACCATCTGAATTATTGCTGTTGTTGTGGATTTCCCTTTTGTAAATCCATGTTGAAGGTTGTTTAGTAGGTTGTGATTTGTGCAGTGGTCTAAAAGTCTTTTTAAAACAACTTTTTCGTATATTTTGGAGAAGGTGGAAACGAGGGAAATTGGTCTGTAGTTGCTTGCTTTTAATGTGCTACCTTTTTTAAATTTCGGGTATACTTTAGTTATTTTAAGTAGTGAAGGAAAGATGCCTTGTTTTAGGGACTTATTTATCAAATCAGCCAATGGTAGTGCTAGTTCATTGCAGCAATGCTTAAGTATTTTTGACGAGATTTCATCAATTCCAGACGAGTTTTTTGCTTTAAGTTTGTTTATAATCATTTTAACTTCCTTCTCGTCTGTGCTTTGAAAGGAGGAAAACAGTGGACCTGTTTGAGTTACGTCAGGAGTTTGAGCTGTGGTCTTTAGGTGTTTTTGTTTCTCTACTGTTTTTTCTCCTACTTGTGTAAAAAATGTATTCAAATGCTCTGCAACATGGGTCACATTACTTATGAGTTGGCCATCTACTTGAAGGGTTATTTCATTTAGGGATGTTTCCTTTTTGGACCACACTGTGTTTATTGTTTCCCAGATAGCTTTAGATTTATTTTCAGCTTTCATCAACTGGTCAGAGTTAACCTTTTTCCGCATCGTTTTCAAGTACAGGTCATAGTTCTTTTTATTTTCAATAGAAACCCTTCTGTCATCTGGATTTCCCGTCACCTCAAACTTTCTTAGAGCTTTAAGAAATTCGGCTTTAAGTCTCACTGCTTCTGGGTCCATGGAGAATTTTAGTTTATGTTTTCTTTGTATTTTTATCTTCTTTTGGGGGCAGGCTGCATCCATAGCTACTCTCACTATGTTACTAAAAGTTTTAAAAGCTTCTTCGGCATTGTTTATTGAGGTAACACTAAGCCAGTTTTCTTGACTGAGAAGATACTTGAGGTCTTGCAGGTTTTTATTTTTAGACAGCGTCCAATTTGGGCAGGATAACTTGAGTTGATGTGTGAGTTGAAGTTTACAGTACAGAGTTGAGCAGTATGATCCGAAAGTCCTGCATTGATGATTTCTGGAGTGAGTTGGTTTGTGTCCATATTTGTACATATCCAGTCAATGGAGGTTTGTGTTAGATTTGTTATTCTCGTAGGTGGAAGCTGTAGTCTCTGGATGTTGTGCATAGCAAGAGTTTCATTTAAGATAATGTGTTTCCTGTTTGGGTTACACAAATCAACGTTAATATCTCCCATGATGATAAGAGGGGAATTTTCAATTTTTGTTTCCTCAATTAGTTCTGTAAAGGTGTTTAATGATTCCTCAAGGTCTCCGTTTGGGGGTCTGTAGGTTCCCAGTACAAACAGATTTGAGTTCTTGAATTTTATTTTTATAAGAGCTGCTTCAAATAACAGTTCTTTACAGTACTTGGAAACATCTATGGCTACTGTGCTGCTCTCAAGGCTTTCTTTTACAAGAATGCAAACAATGAATGAAGATTTGTCTACCATGCGGTGAGATACACAGTCAAACCAAGAATCAAGAGAGTGGTGACAGTGCAGTGTTTTGTTGTTTGTGAAGTGAAATGATAGAAGAATAGACTATGAAGATTTCTCTACCATGCAGTGAGATGTACAGTGGAACAAAGAATCAAGAGAGTGGCGACAGTGCAGCGTTATGTAGTTTGTGAAGTGAAATGATATAAGAATGGACTATGAAGATTTGTCTACCATGCGGTGAGATACACAGTCGAACCAAGAATCAAGAGAGTGGTGACAGTGCAGTGTTTTGTTGTTTGTGAAGTGAAATGATAGAAGAATAGACTATGAAGATTTGTCTACCATGCGGTGAGATACACAGTCGAACCAAGAATCAAGAGAGTGGTGACAGTGCAGTGTTTTGTTGTTTGTGAAGTGAAATGATAGAAGAATAGACTATGAAGATTTCTCTACCATGCAGTGAGATGTACAGTGGAACAAAGAATCAAGAGAGTGGCGACAGTGCAGCGTTATGTAGTTTGTGAAGTGAAATGATATAAGAATGGACTATGAAGATTTGTCTACCACGCAGAGAGATATACAGTGGAACCAAGAATCAAGAGAGTGGTGACAGTGCAGTGTTATGTTGTTTGTGAAGCTAAGTGATAGAAGAATAGACTATGAAGATTTGTCTACCATGCAGTGAGATATACAGTCTAACCAAGAATCAAGAGAGTGGTGACAGTGCAGTGTTATGTTGTTTGTGAAGTGAAATGATAGAAGAATAGACTATGAAGATTTGTCTATCATGCAGTGAGAAGTAAGATATACAGTCGAACCAAGAATCAAAAGAATGGTGACAATGCAGTGTTTTGTTGTTTGTGATGTGAAATGATTGAATGATAATGATAATGATAATGATAATTTATTTGCACATAACATACAAATTTGTGAAAATCACATGTACAGGTGCTTTGTCTTGATCTCTTAAAAATTGATTCTCAGTCCTAATTATTCTAAAACATAAATTGGTTCCTAAGATGTTGATCACAGTCTTAAATTTAGTGATACAATACAACATAAACATATTCAAACATATCAAGGTATAAAATTTGTAAATCTACCGGTAACAAAATGGCAACAAAAAAATTAACAGAGAATAAATATATGAACAAATAATATACGATTTTGACACAAACAAATAATTCCCGTAAGTGTTTGAATGTGATAAACATATGAAAGTTGATTGATGATTGAAGAATAGACTATGAAGATTTGTCTACCATGCAGTGAGATATACAGTCGAACCAAGAATCAAGAAAGTGGTGACAGTGCAGTGTTTTGTTGTTTGTGAAGTGAAATGATAGAAGAATAGACTATGAAGATTTTTCTACCATGCAGTGAGATATACAGTCGAACCAAGAATCAAGAGAGTGGTGACAGTACAGTGTTTTGTTGTTTGTAAAGTGAAATGATAGAAGAATAGACTATGAAGATTTGTCTACCATGCAGTGAGATATACAGTGGAACCAAGAATCTAGAGAATGGTGACAGTGCAGTGTTTGGTTGTTTGTGAAGTGAAATGATAGAAGAATGGATTATTAAGATTTGTCTGTTATCCAGTAAGATATAGGGTATTATCAAAAATCAAGAGAGGGGAGACAGTGAAGTGTTCTTGATGTTTGTGAAGTTAATTGATAGAAGAATAGACTAAAAAGATTTTTCTACTGTGCAGAGAGATATACAGTTCATTCATGAATTAAGAGAATGGTGACAGTGATAAGTGGTATATGTTGTTTGTGAAGTGAAGTGATAAAAGACCAGACTTTGAAGATTTTCCTACAGTGCAGAGGGATCAAATCATGAATAAAAAATGAGAGTGTTGAAAGTGAAGTGTTACATTGTTTGTGGATTTAACTAATAGAATAGACTATGAAGATTTACCCACCATGCAGTGAGATATATAGTTAAACCATGAATTAGGAGAATGGTGACAGTGAATTGTTTTTTGTTGTTTGTGAAGAGAAGTGATAGATAAATAGCCTATGAAGATTCTCATACTGTGCAGTGAGGTAAACATTAAAATCAGAGGATTCCTGATGTTAATTTACATACACTGTTTGTACAGTGAAGTGATAGAAGAATATAGACTATGAAGATTTTCCTACTGTGGAAGGCTCACTTACGATGTTTGTGAAGTGAAGTGATAGATGAAAAGACTATGAAGATTTTCCTAGCATTTAAATTGACAAATTCTTTATTTAACTGCCCTGACTTAGATCAAAGGTACACTCTTCTCCCAGGACAGGAACATCACAAATACACAAACAATACATGTGCATTAAAATCAAGAGTTTGGTGACAATAAAGTTTTACGTTGTTTGAGGTGTGAAGTGAATTGTGAAATGTTTTGAATTTTACGTGGTGGTGAAGTGCTCAACTTTGTGTCACACTTTTTTATTTTACACATATCCAATCATTATATGAATTTGATCAAAGTTGTTTAAGGCGAAGTGCTGTGAGATGCTCCACTGTTTATTAATTATTATAAACTAGTAGTACGCATATTCTGCGCGTTTTGGGATGAGTGAACATGAGCGCAATAATGAAAGAGTCCGCCCACACCTAGCATACCTACTTGCCGGTGTCACTGGTGAACACAATAATGTTATTTGTATGGGCAAATCAATCCATGAGTCGGGGCAAATAATTAATAAATAAATGGTGAGTCGGTGGCTCAGTCGGTAGCGTCACGCAGACTTCGGGCCCAAAGGCAGCGATGTCGTGTGTTCGGATCCTGGTCACTGCCACTAAATTTTATCAGTACAGTTCACCTTTGTACTGTACCGGCTCACTCCTTGCTTTGCTGTAAACGATCCACGCACGGGCGCTTAGTTTATGTGGACGGGCAAATGCAAGGTTAAATGAGGCTTGTATTTGTGTTTTTTAGACTGAGACTGTAATAATTTGTTTTGGAAGTAATGTGCTATGAGATCATTTGTTGTTCATTTCATGTTATTATCTCATTGAAAATGCTAGCCTTTTTTATCTTGTGCTGTGAAATGCAACATTACAGATGCTGCATTGTTTTTTAATGATAATAATTTTTTTAAACATAATATACTACAATGATAGGTACTACTCCGTGATGACCATGTCTTCTGAGATGTTTACCTATATTTTCTTGTGTTTATTGTTTGTTTTTTAACAGACTTAAAGACTGTTCAAGATTGTAATTAGATTGTTGATAGGAAAGTGCTGTGAGACGTTACATGGATTACTTCTTATGATGATTCTTTTTTAGAAATCACAGTATGCTGCTCCGTAATAGTGAAATATTGTAAGATATTAAATTATATTTTATTGTGATAATTGTGTATCTTTACAGAAAATAAGACATTGCAAGATTGTAATTAGGTTTTTAGCAGCGAAGTGATGTGATATGGTACGTTGTTTCTTACTATAATGATGATTGTTTTATACAAAAATATAGGCTGCTACGTGTTTGTGAAGTGTTTAGAGATATCACATTATTATTTAGAAAGTAAATGTATGACTTGTTAACCGTGGATTTAATTTATAATTACTCAGATTAAATAACCATAACAAGGGATGACAGTGTTTAATGATAGGCATACCATAAATTGTAAAAGTGATATGTTTTGTGACAAAAAAGTAAATTATTTGTTGTTTATTGAACAGTCTCTGTGAAAACAGTGTTTCAATGTGAATAATAAACAGCAAGACAGTGATTCAGTGTGTTGTAGTGCATTGCGACTAATGGGGAGGTAGTGTTAACAAAATGGATTGGCTACCACTGTAAGTAGCCGCTGTCTTCTGATCGATAAAAAAACAAAAAAACAAATGGACAAACCGGTGTTTCAAAATGATTGATAATCAGCAAGACTCAAAACTGTGATTCAATGTGTTGTAGTGCAGTGTGCGAGTATTACTAGGGAGGTAGCGTAAACAAAATGGATTGGCTACCACCGTAAGTAGCAATGGATAAGGCTACTTACTTTGACTATATGCTCTATACAGTATTTGAAGAACTACTTTGAAGCAGCAAGCTAGTAATTGTTTTTGTGATGGATACAAAAAGGACTATATCTTCATTTTGTCAACAATAGTGTTCTGCTTCTACTGAAAGTAGAGAAAACCTTTGGAAGTGCGTGAGTGTGATAGTGAAAAAATTTTTCAAGTAGTACATTAACCCATTTAAATAGTTTTTCTAAAATACAGTTATATCCGTGTCTCTATTCCGGTATTATTTGTTGAACATAGGTACTTGGTTGAGATAGTTAGGTGGCGATATTTATCTTTTCCTATTTTTCTTTATTTCAGTGTCTTTAATAGTTTTGTTGTCGTGCTCTTGTGGTGCAAATTAAATTTAAAAAATATTAAAATAACGATTAACGATTATAACTTTTTCATATTATATATATCCATTTCGAAGGGTTTTTACGTAAAATACAATACTCGAGACCTTCAGTAGCATGATAATCCAATTTGCCATGTGTTCAGCTGGTAAGGATAATAAGTATTTTTTAAACTTTGTACAGTATCACAAAAACTTAAAAAAAACACACAACTTGGAGATATCATTTCTTGTCCTGGAAGTGTTATACTTGTTTTGCTATCAATTTTTTAAATCACACTAAAGTATAGTAGGTTAGGAGGGAGAGTGAGATATCGCCTCAAATCTAACTAGCTCAATAAGACACGTCAAAGTGTTACATTGTGTGTGAAGTGAAGTGATAGAAGAATGGAATGTAAAAATTTTTCTACCATGCAGTGACATATACAGTCAAATCAAGAATCAAGTAAATGGTGACAGTGAAGTGTTACATTGTATGTAAAGTGAAATGACAGAAGAAGAGACTATGAAGATTATCTACCGTATAGTGAGATATGCAGTCGAATAAAGAATCAAGATAGTAGTGACAGTGCAGTGTTTTGTTGTTTGTGAAGTGAAATGATAGAAGAATAGACTATGAAGATTTGTCTACCATGCAGTGAGATATACAGTGGAACAAAGTATCAAGAGAGTGGTGACAGTGCAGTGTTTTGTTGTTTGTGAAGTGAAATGATATAAGAATGGACTATGAAGATTTGTCTACCATGCAGAGAGATATACAGTGGAACCAAGAATCATGAGAGTGGTGACAGTGCAGTGTTATGTTGTTTGTAAAGGTAAGTGATAGAAGAATAGACTATGAAGATTTGTCTACCATGCAGTGAGATATACAGTCTAACCAAGAATCAAGAGAGTGGTGACAGTGCAGTGTTTTGTTGTTTGTAAAGTGAAATGATAGAAGAATAGACTATGAAGATTTGTCTACCATGCGGTGAGATACACAGTCGAACCAAGAATCAAGAGAGTGGTGACAGTGAAGTGTTACGATGTTTGTGAAGTGAAATGATAGAAGAATAGACTATGAAGATTTGTCCACCATGCGGTGAGATACACAGTCGAACCAAGAATCAAGAGAGTGGTGACAGTGCAGTGTTATGTTGTTTGTGAAGTGAAATGATAGAAGAATAGACTATGAAGATTTCTCTACCATGCAGTGAGATGTACAGTGGAACAAAGAATCAAGAGAGTGGCGACAGTGCAGCGTTATGTTGTTTGTGAAGTGAAATGATATAAGAATGGACTATGAAGATTTGTCTACCATGCAGAGAGATATACAGTGGAACCAAGAATCAAGAGAGTGGTGACAGTGCAGTGTTATGTTGTTTGTGAAGCTAAGTGATAGAAGAATAGACTATGAAGATTTGTCTACCATGCAGTGAGATATACAGTCTAACCAAGAATCAAGAGAGTGGTGACAGTGCAGTGTTATGTTGTTTGTGAAGTGAAATGATAAGAATAGACTATGAAGATTTGTCTACCATGCAGTGAGATATACAGTCGAATGAAGAATCAAGAGAGTGGCGACAGTGCAGTGTTTTGTTGTTGGTAAAGTGAAATGATAGATGAATAGACTATGAAGATTCGTCTACCATGCAGAGAGATATACATTCGAAAAAAGAATCAAAAGTGTGGTGACAGTGCAGTGTTATGTTGTTTGTGAAGCTAAGTGATAGAAGAATAGACTATGAAGATTTGTCTACCATGCAGTGAGATATACAGTCTAACCAAGAATCAAGAGAGTGGTGACAGTGCAGTGTTATGTTGTTTGTGAAGTGAAATGATAGAAGAATAGACTATGAAGATTTGTCTATCATGCAGTGAGAAGTGAGATATACAGTCGAACCAAGAATCAAAAGAGTGGTGACAATGCAGTGTTTTGTTGTTTGTGAAGTGAAATGATAGAAGAATAGACTATGAAGATTTGTCTATCATGCAGTGAGAAGTGAGATATACATTCGAACCAAGAATCAAAAGAGTGGTGACAATGCAGTGTTTTGTTGTTTGTGATGTGAAATGATTGAATGATAATGATAATTTATTTGCACATAACATACAAATTTGTGAAAATCACATGTACAGGTGCTTCGTCTTGATCTCTTAAAAATTGATTCTCAGTCTTTAATTATTCTAAAACATAAATTGGTTCCTAAGATGTTGATCACAGTCTTAAATTTAGTGCTACAATACAACATAAACATATTCAAACGTATCAAGGTATAAAATTTGTAAATCTACCGGTAACAAAATGGCAACAAAAAATTAACAGAGAATAAATATATGAACAAATAATATACGATTTTGACACAAACAAATAATTCCCGTAAGTGTTTGAATGTGATAAACATATGAAAGTTGATTGATGATTGAAGAATAGACTATGAAGATTTGTCTACCATGCAGTGAGATATACAGTCGAACCAAGAATCAAGAGAGTGGTGACAGTGCAGTGTTTTGTTGTTTGTGAAGTGAAATGATAGAAGAATAGACTAAGAAGATTTTTCTACCATGCAGTGAGATATACAGTCGAACCAAGAATCAAGAGAATGGTGACAGTACAGTGTTTTGTTGTTTGTAAAGTGAAATGATAGAAGAATAGACTATGAAGATTTGTCTACCATGCAGTGAGATATACAGTCGAATCAAGAATCAAAAGAGTGGAGACAATGCAGAGTTTTTTGTTGTTTGTGAAGTGAAATGTTAGAAGAATAGACTATGAAGATTTGTCTACCATGCAGTGAGATATACAGTGGAACCAAGAATCAAGAGAATGGTGACAGTGCAGTGTTTGGTTGTTTGTGAAGTGAAATGATAGAAGAATGGATTATTAAGATTTGTCTGTTATCCAGTAAGATATAGGGTATTATCAAAAATCAAGAGAGGGGAGACAGTGAAGTGTTCTTGATGTTTGTGAAGTTAATTGATAGAAGAATAGACTAAAAAGATTTTTCTACTGTGCAGAGAGATATACAGTTCATTCATGAATTAAGAGAATGGTGACAGTGATAAGTGGTATATGTTGTTTGTGAAGTGAAGTGATAAAAGACCAGACTTTGAAGATTTTCCTACAGTGCAGAGGGATCAAATCATGAATAAAAAATGAGAGTGTTGAAAGTGAAGTGTTACATTGTTTGTGGATTTAACTAATAGAATAGACTATGAAGATTTACCCACCATGCAGTGAGATATATAGTTAAACCATGAATTAGGAGAATGGTGACAGTGAATTGTTTTTTGTTGTTTGTGAAGAGAAGTGATAGATAAATAGCCTATGAAGATTTTCATACTGTGCAGTGAGGTAAACATTAAAATCAGAGGATTCCTGATGTTAATTTACATACACTGTTTGTACAGTGAAGTGATAGAAGAATATAGACTATGAAGATTTTCCTACTGTGGAAGGCTCACTTACGATGTTTGTGAAGTGAAGTGATAGATGAATAGACTATGAAGATTTTCCTAGCATTTAAATTGACAAATTCTTTATTTAACTGCCCTGACTTAGATCAAAGGTACACTCTTCTCCCAGGACAGGAACATCACAAATACACAAACAATACATGTGCAGTGAGATATACATTAAAATCAAGAGTTTGGTGACAATAAAGTTTTACGTTGTTTGAGGTGTGAAGTGAATTGTGAAATGTTTTGAATTTTACGTGGTGGTGAAGTGCTCAACTTTGTGTCACACTTTTTTATTTTACACATATCCAATCATTATATGAATTTGATCAAGTTGTTTAAGGCGAAGTGCTGTGAGATGCTCCACTGTTTATTAATTATTATAAACTAGTAGTACGCATATTCTGCGCGTTTCGGGATGAGTGAACATGAGCGCAATAATGAAAGAGTCCACCCACACCTAGCATACTTACTTGCCGGTGTCACTGGTGAGCACAATAATGTTATTTGTATGGGCAAATCAACCCATGAGTCGGGGCAAATAATTAATAAATAAATGGTCAGTCGGTGGCTCAGTCGGTAGCGTCACGCAGACTTCGGGCCCAAGGCAGCGATGTCGTGTGTTCGGATCCTGGTCACTGCCACTAAATTTTATCAGTACAGTTCACCTTTGTACTGTACCGGCTCACTCCTTGCTTTGCTGTAAACGATCCACGCACGGGCGCTTAGTTTATGTGGACGGGCAAATGCAAGGTTAAATGAGGCTTGTATTTGTGTTTTTTAGACTAATAATTTGTTTTGGAAGTAATGTGCTATGAGATCATTTGTTGTTCATTTCATGTTATTATCTCATTGAAAATGCTAGCCTTTTTTATCTTGTGCTGTGAAATGTAACATTACAGATGCTGCATTGTTTTTTAATGATAATAATTTTTTTAAACATAATATACTACAATGATAGGTACTACTCCGTGATGACCAAGTCTTCTGAGATGTTTACCTATATTTTCTTGTGTTTATTGTTTGTTTTTTAACAGACTTAAAGACTGTTCAAGATTGTAATTAGATTGTTGATAGGAAAGTGCTGTGAGACGTTACATGGATTACTTCTTATGATGATTCTTTTTTAGAAATCACAGTATGCTGCTCCGTAATAGTGAAGTATTGTAAGATATTAAATTATATTTTATTGTGATAATTGTGTATCTTTACAGAAAATAAGACATTGCAAGATTGTAATTAGGTTTTTAGCAGCGAAGTAATGTGATATGGTACGTTGTTTCTTACTATAATGATGATTGTTTTATACAAAAATATAGGCTGCTACGTGTTTGTGAAGTGCTTAGAGATATCACATTATTATTTAGAAAGTAAATGTATGACTTGTTAACCGTGGATTTAATTTATAATTACTCAGATTAAATAACCATAACAAGGGATGAGAGTGTGTAATGATAGGCATACCATAAATTGTATAAGTGATATGTTTTGTGACAAAAAAGTAAATTATTTGTTGTTTATTGAACAGTCTCTGTGAAAACAGTGTTTCAATGTGAATAATAAACAGCAAGACAGTGATTCAGTGTGTTGTAGTGCATTGCGACTAATGGGGAGGTAGTGTTAACAAAATGGATTGGCTACCACTGTAAGTAGCCACTGTCTTCTGATCGATAAAAAAAAAAACAAATGGACAAACCGGTGATTGATAATGATTGATAATCAGCAAGACTCAAAACTGTGATTCAATGTGTTGTAGTGGAGTGTGCGAGTATTACTAGGGAGGAAGCGTAAACAAAATGGATTGGCTACCACCGTAAGTAGCAATGGATAAGGCTACTTACTTTGACTATATGCTCTATACAGTTTTTGAAGAACTACTTTGAAGCAGCATGCTAGTAATGGTTTTTGTGATGGATACAAAAAGGACTATATCTTCATTTTGTCAACAATAGTGTTCTGCTTCTACCGAAAGTATAGAAACCCTTTGGAAGTGTGTGAGTGTGATAGTGATACAATTTCTCAAGTAGTCCATCAACCCATTTAAATAGTTTTTTTTTTATATACAGTTATATACGTGTCTCCATTCCAGTATTATTTGTTGAACATACTTGGTTGAGATAGTTAGGTGGCGATATTTATCTTTTCCCGTTTTTCTTTATTTCAGTGTCTTCAACAGTTTTGTTGTTGTGCCCTTCTGGTGCAAATTAAATAAAAAAAAATATAAAATAACGATTAACGATTATAACTTTATTATATTATATATATATATCCTTTAGGAAGGGTTTTTACGTAAAATACAATACTCGAGACCTTCAGCAGCATGATAATCCAATTTGCCATGTGTTCAGCTGGTAAGGATAATAAGTATTTTTTAAACTTTGTACAGTATCACAAAAACTTAAAAAAACACACAACTTGGGGATATCCTTTATTGTCCTGGAAGTGTTATACTTGTTTCATTATCAATTTTTTAAATCATACTAAAGTAGAGTAGGTTAGGAGGGAGAGTGAGATATCGCCTCAAATCTAACTAGCTCAATAAGACTCGTCAAAGTGTTACATTGTGTGTGAAGTGAAGTGATAGAAGAATGGAATGTGAAAATTTTTCTACCATGCAGTAAGATATGCAGTTGAATTAAGAATCAAGACAGTGGTGACAGTGAAGTGTTACATTGTATGTTAAGTGAAATGATTATAGAATAAGAGACTATGAAGATTATCTACCATTGCAGTGAGATATACAGTCAAATGAAGAATCAAGGGATCGGTGACAGTAATGGTTTACATTGTATGTGAGGTGTAATGATAGAAGAAGCAGGGCCGTCGCGTGGGTGGGGCGACCAGGGCGACCGCCCTGGGCGCCGCGGTCAGGGGGGCGCCGCGGCAAAAGTAATGCAACATATATAAAAAAAAGTTAGATGCACATAACGTATTTTGGAAAGTTATGTATGACCACGAATACTAGTTCTATTATTCGTGTGTTTATCTGAATGTTGAATATTACGTTTTATGCCTTTATTGAAAAATACATAGCCTATTATTTGATACCAATCACTTTATAATTTGCAATGTTTTCCAAATTAAATATCAATATTGTATTGAATTAAATTTAGTAATAATAGCCTAAACAATCAACTCCACTGTGGAGTTGAAGGCTCTGTCCCAACTTAATTATCTTTATATTGCAATGTCTTTATTATCTTAATATTGCAATGTTGCGGTTCGCGGTGTTGCTCTGTACACGTAGCTGCCGTATTCTATTTTTAATTCGCCCGACCGGCTGACGGTCGACCTTGGGAACCACCCCTACCCCAATCACTCCTTTCTCCTACGGCAAAACGGCAGTCTCAGCTGAGCTGCCAGCTTAGTTTCATGAGTGATTTACACTTAATGTTTAGGATCTCATATTTAAATGTGATAACGTGGTTTTCTTATATTCTGTATAAAAATTCTATTCAGAGTAGGTTTGGTTTGAGGTTTTGCATTCATTGCATTAATTTCAATTTGCTCTGTATTAATTAATAACATATACAGTATAGTACTTTTTATACATTTTAACATTTTCTTACATTAATTGGGATTTGGTTATCATCAATTAAAAAGATTTTCATACAAAATTTAAGTAATTTCTCCCTAATAATCAACCCCAGATTCCTGACTCTGGTATTTTTGTAAGGTGATTCAATCCCTTTAGGTGTCTGTTTTTGGGGATTAAAACAAAGCGACATCATCACTCATTCTGTGTTTTGGGGGGGGGGCGCCTGGCAACATCCCGCCCCGGGCGCCAAAAAACCACGCGACGGCCCTGAGAAGAAGAGACTATGAAGATTGTCTACCATTGCAGTGAGATATACAGTCAAATGAAGAATCAAGAGAGTGGTGACAGTGCAGTGTTACATTGTATGTTAAGTGAAATGATAGAATAAGAGACTATGAAGATTATCTACCATGCAGTGAGATATACAGTCAAATGAAGAATCAAGGGATCGGTGACAGTAATGGTTTACATTGTGTGAGGTGTAATGATAGAAGAAGAGACTATGAAGATTTTCTACCATTGCAGTGAGATGTACAGTTGAATGAAGAATCAAGGGATCGGTGACAGTAATGGTTTACATTGTATGTGAGGTGTAATGATAGAAGAAGAGACTATGAAGATTGTCTACCATTGCAGTGAGATATACAGTCGAATGAAGAATCAAGAGAATGGTGACAGTAATGGTTTACATTGTTTGTGAGGTGTAATGATAGAAGAAGAGACTATGAAGATTGTCTACCATTGCAGTGAGATGTACAGTTGAATGAAGAATCAAGGGATCGGTGACAGTAATGGTTTACATTGTATGTGAGGTGTAATGATAGAAGAAGAGACTATGAAGATTGTCTACCATTGCAGTGAGATGTACAGTTGAATGAAGAATCAAGGGATCGGTGACAGTAATGGTTTACATTGTTTGTGAGGTGTAATGATAGAAGAAGAGACTATGAAGATTGTCTACCATTGCAGTGAGATATACAGTCGAATGAAGAATCAAGAGAATGGTGACAGTAATGGTTTACATTGTTTGTGAGGTGTAATGATAGAAGAAGAGACTATGAAGATTGTCTACCATTGCAGTGAGATGTACAGTTGAATGAAGAATCAAGGGATCGGTGACAGTAATGGTTTACATTGTTTGTGAGGTGTAATGATAGAAGAAGAGACTATGAAGATTGTCTACCATTGCAGTGAGATGTACAGTTGAATGAAGAATCAAGGGATCGGTGACAGTAATGGTTTACATTGTATGTGAGGTGTAATGATAGAAGAAGAGACTATGAAGATTGTCTACCATTGCAGTGAGATGTACAGTTGAATGAAGAATCAAGGGATCGGTGACAGTAATGGTTTACATTGTATGTGAGGTGTAATGATAGAAGAAGAGACTATGAAGATTGTCTACCATTGCAGTGAGATGTACAGTTGAATGAAGAATCAAGGGATCGGTGACAGTAATGGTTTACATTGTTTGTGAGGTGTAATGATAGAAGAAGAGACTATGAAGATTGTCTACCATTGCAGTGAGATATACAGTCGAATGAAGAATCAAGAGAATGGTGACAGTAATGGTTTACATTGTTTGTGAGGTGTAATGATAGAAGAAGAGACTATGAAGATTGTCTACCATTGCAGTGAGATGTACAGTCGAATGAAGAATCAAGAGAATGGTGACAGTAATGGTTTACATTGTTTGTGAGGTGTAATGATAGAAGAAGAGACTATGAAGATTGTCTACCATTGCAGTGAGATGTACAGTTGAATGAAGAATCAAGGGATCGGTGACAGTAATGGTTTACATTGTATGTGAGGTGTAATGATAGAAGAAGAGACTATGAAGACTGTCTACCATTGCAGTGAGATGTACAGTTGAATGAAGAATCAAGGGATCGGTGACAGTAATGGTTTACATTGTTTGTGAGGTGTAATGATAGAAGAAGAGACTATGAAGATTGTCTACCATTGCAGTGAGATATACAGTCGAATGAAGAATCAAGAGAATGGTGACAGTAATGGTTTACATTGTTTGTCAGGTGTAATGATAGAAGAATAGACTATGAAGATTTTCTACCATGCAGTGAAATATACAGTTGAATGAAGAATCAACAGACCTGTGACAGTAATGGTTTACATTGTTTGTGAGGTGTAATAATAGAAGAATAGACTATGAAGATTTTCTACCATGCAGAAATACAAACAAATAAATATGTAAGATATACAGTCGAATGAGAAATCCAAAGAGTGGTGACAGTGAGGTGTTATGTTGTTTGTGAAGTGAAACGATAGAAGAATAGACTATCAAGTGTCAAGATTTGTCTACCATGCAGTGAGATATACAGTCGAATCAAGAATCAAGATAGTAGTGATGGTGAAGTGTTACATTGTTTTTGTAAAGTAAAGAAGAATATACTATGAAGATTTGTTTACCATGCAGTGATATACAGATACCAGATGGTACAGTTGAATCAAGAATCAAGGAAGTAGAAGTGAATTGTTACGTTTTTGTTTGTGAAGTGAAATGATAGAAGAATAGACTATGAAGATTTGTCTTTTATGAAGTAGTGAGATATACAATCGAATCAAGAATCAAGAGAGTAGTGATAGTGTAGTGTTTCACTGTTTGTAAATTTTGATAGAAGAATAGACTATGAAGATTTGTTTACCATGCAGTGAGATATACAGTTGAATCAAGATTTAAGAAAATTCTTGAATCAAAAAAATAGCTTGCAGTTTTCAAGAAAGTAAATCAGAATTGAGTCCAGTCTTTGATTATACATCCCCAAATTGTGTCTAGAGTAGCATGTATAAAATAACGTGGACGACATATTCAAGTAGATTTCTCGTCCATTCATTAAATCTAGAGCTTATTTTTACAGTGTGTGTTTCATGTCATGCGATAGGCGATGCTCGAATGCATTATGATCAACCAAACGTCTTTATGGTATTTAAATGTAAATTTTACAATATGTGCTATCATAAACTAACAACCCAAGGGTGCCATGTACCTATGGTGGTTAGTCATAGCAAAAAAACACAATAAATTTGTTAAAAGAAAACAAATGGATCACAAAGCTTTAAAAATCGAACTCAATTGTATTATTTCGTTCGTACACTTATTAACTTTTGCTTAGCCAAATAAACAAAACTACCAATTGCTTAACCAAACTCAACAGTGAAGGTTTAACAAATGCGAACAAGATGTCCAGTGAAATCAATTTATTCAATGTACACATTAGTGGTAAAAGGCAGGAGCGTGGTAGTATGCTGGTGCGTGGGCAGCATAGACCGGAGCATGAGCAGCGTAGATGGGCGCATGAGCAGCATAGACTGGTGCCGGAGCTACAGCCAATGGGGCATGAGCAATGGCGACCTTTGGTACAGCATGAGTGATGCTGACACTACTGGTGGAGTAGGAGGTAGCTGCGGCAACTGGGGCATGATATACTGGAGCTGGGGCGACCAGAGGGGCATGGTACACTGGGGCATGGGCTACAACAGCTGAAACAGATAAATCATGCAAAGATGTTGCACAGAAAAGAACCATTAACAGTCATAGTCACAGTTATAAGCCATAAAACCTTTAGTACATTGAAATAAACCAATCAATCAACTACGTCTATCAAGTCACAAAAGTTCCATGCAAATAATTATTGATTGGCCTTCGAGTAAATTAAATTACAAAACACAAAGATCCTTGTTAATTTGATTGACGAAATGTTCGCGCTTCATGGTTGGGGAGTTGATTGCTCCAAAACAATGACAAACCTTGAACGGGCTCATTCACTGCTAGACCTCTTACTTTATAGACATTTCTTGATGGAACTTAATTTTGAATTAAAAACTTAAATTGAAAATTTTTTTTTTTTTTTTTTTTTTTTTTTTTTTTTTTTTAAAAAAGAGGTTGGCGGCCTCTTTTACCTTGCATTTTCCCGTCCACATAGACTACAGATCTGTGCGTGGAACGTATCCAGCAAAGCAAGGGGTGAGCCGGTACAGTACAAAGGTGAACTGTACTGATAAAAGTTTGTGGCAGTGACCAGGATCCGAACCCACGACACTGCTGCCTTGGGCCCGAAGTCCGCGACGCTACCAACTGAGCCACCGACTCACAAATTGAAAATTTGTTAGAGCATTCTATGATTGCTTGCCTTAGAATCAAATTTAATGAGTCTTTTTAGCTTTCAAAATAGTTTTTTGTACTTCCTTCCTAGAATATAGTGAAATAAATTCCTACCAATAAGATAATTTCACGTATACAGATCATTTCAACTTAACACATCATCTCTCAACTCAAAAGTATTATTAAACAGAATATCTATTTACATAAATTTATCATTTTATTTTGGATGATGTTGCATATTTTGTATTTTTAATTTTTTACTGTAACTAGTCGGTTTATTTCATAGGTTTAGTTAATTTGTGTTAGAGAAACGCTCTTAAAATATTTATAAGATAGAATGGATTCGATTCAATTCCAGAAACCTAATTTATACACATCAAATACTTGGATTTGCTATAATTATGTATTTCTGTTTTGAAACTGTCTGGTATTTCTGAAAATGTTTACTGTTCCAATAATTTCTTTACAAAAAGTATTCAAGAGAATATTTCAAGTTATTATTATAGGATATAGGAACTTTGTAATTTGATGCCACGCTTTGTTAACCTGTTAAAAAAAAATAAAAAAAAACACTTCCTGTCCTAGTAGGCAGATGCAGAGGTTTACTTAACACTGATAACAATACAAAGCTCATCACATGTAAATAGTTCGATGAGGGTTGATGCAATCTTTACAGAGCTCACATGAATTTAAAAACATATTTCAAAAAGGTTATTCAATTTAATTTTATCCATTTCTTTGCTGTATAATAAAGCAACACACCGGTTTAAAACTACGTCAGTGATACAATGGTCCTCTGTGAAGACTCTCACCTGCTGAAGGGGCGTAGTAGCTGCCGAAGAGTCCTCTCTTCTGCTTGGCCGCTGGGGCGGTGTCCGAGGACTCGGGGATGGACGCGGAGGAGGCGAGGGCAGCGAGAAGCGCCACTGACAATATCTGGGACAGAAATTTCGTACAAAAAACATGACAAAAGCTGTAGTTTAAAGAAGTTAATACACTGTACCTGCCCATCTCCTAACCAAACCGTGACTTAAAACATTGCACTTTTTTAATACACAAAACTAATTTAAATACTGAAGTTCTAATGCAAAATCTGAAGATGTTCTCCGATTAAGTAGGCTATTAGTTTTATTATTTTTACCGTATTGTAACGTGTGCCTTACTATTTGAATACAGGGACACATGTTTTAGTGTTTTACAATAATTAATCTTTTTTATTTCACTCCGGCAAAAAAGACTCAAAGTTGGTTGATTAGCAAAAATTATTAAAAATTGAAGTTAACATATTTAGTTTATTTAGTTAAATTTACATATTAGAAACTAGGATTCGTTTCTAATTTTCTCAATACACCATAAAATCCACTTGTAAATTTTAACTGTTGTACTTTATAACACATGTATGCTGTTTTATGTAACACAAAGTACACAAATGCAAAACATATAATTAAGAGGAACTTAATAAAAAAAATTTACTTACTAAAGTAAAAAAAAATTAATAAATATGAATTTAAGTTGGCGCCTAGTACAAAAAAGATGCACGTGTGTAGTCAGTTAGTATGGTAAAACAATCTTACCCTGTTTATTCTGACATAAAACCCATCTTTGAATTAAATTACTACAAGTAAATTAACAGGACATAACATGAATGTAATGATGAATGCAACACAAACACAAAGATCATGCAGCGATAGGCACAAAGCTATAATAATATTGATTTAAAATGACAAATAAATATATTAGTTATGAAAAATATTATACAACAATCAAAACAGGAGGGAGAAGAAAGTGGATGATACATAAAATACTGCAGACAAAACAAACTATCAAATACAAACAATAAAATAAAACTAAAGCCAAAAAACGTACAAGGTATTAATTAGGTAACAAGAGGGTACAGCTATACAAAGATGAAAATATTTAAAGTGTAAACTTAGCAATATACTGATAGACACACACAACTTAGAAATCTACTGATAGACCCATAAAACTTAGTAATACCAAAGATTACATATTAGCATATGTAATCTTTGGTGGTAATACTAATCTGATAGACCCATAAAATAAGCTAGGTAGCTGAGTGGCTGTAGAGCTTGCCTAGTAATCAAACGGTCACCGGTTCGACCCTAAAACTATCAGTATAGTCCTTTTATAGTTTATAGATATACCACGAACAAAACAACCTGCGCAGAAACGAAAAGATCACGTGGTTCGCGCAGGTAGGTGGGCCGTACCATTGAAACCTGCGCGGCTCGAAACGGCCGAGGGTTCTTTTGTTTCTGGTATTACTATAGAAACTAAGGCCAGCTGATCTTGATCTCCGGAATAAATTATCCTGACTAAAGTAACAGCTGATCTTATTCAGTAACAAAGCTACACTGATAATTTCAAACCTATCAACACTGACCCATCATTCTCCTAGCAAAGACTGCGTCGCTTTATCATAGAATGGAATTAAATTGAATTGATAAACAAACTACAATACTTCAAAAACACTAGATTCACTTTAAATTTTGTGTGACTCATCGAAAACAACCTACACTAATACAAAGTAAAATTTATGTTTTTAGAACTCGCCAATAATTACAAAAAAAAATTACTACTCTTACTGTGCACATTGACAAAACTCACCGTGAACTGCATGTTGTAGGCTGGGTACTGTCACTGGACACAAAACTACTCTGGCACTTGAAGACCAAAGCTTTTATAGTGGATAAAAAATGTGCAACTCCAAACTTGTCGTAAGTGTGTCAGAGCGAACGAGAGCGGCATCTAAACATCTCGGTAGAGCGGGTGACTCATAATAGGCTCACAGGACCGACGCTCGTTACACCGAAACTTACGAAAATATACATATATTATTCTTGTTCATAAATCCATTATTATACTTTATAAACTGTGCGTCACTCACCGAGGGATACAAATTCTAGACCACTTTTAGAAGGGACGACTTTTTGGGTATTCTTTGGAGTAGTGTAAGTAAACCCTAACCATCGTTGACTTTCGGTACCCTTGGAAAATCAATGCTCGGAACATACCAAACATTTTTATTTCCTATTTTAATTTCCTGCAATTTCAAATCAACATGTCATATTTGGGGAGTATGCGACTCAATTGTGTGGAAGTAAAACTGATTTCGAAAGTAATAGAGATTTGAATTTCTCTTAAGTAGTTAGGAGGCTGATTTAGGAACCAATTTGAGATATTAAAGTATTATGCTAACGTAGAGGTTAGATCGCAGTTATGTCCTAAAGGACTGGTTGTAAGTTCCACCAATCGCCTGGGTTATAGGTACCATGATAATATCGCGCCCGGTTCATCTACATTCCAGCCCGGAATTTGTCCTCATTACTTCAGGTATAACACGGGGTCTCGGAATTATCATTTATATAAACATCCATTGGTGATTGGCGGGATTTGAACCCGGTACCACGGGGACCTAAGTCTCACGCTCTACCACTGTACCAGCTTGCTCCCCCCGCAACCCAGTGGATTGTATTTATAAAAATGCAGTCGAAGAACGAATGAGGGATTTTGTTCAATTGGGGCATTTTGAGATTTTCAATAGTATACTAACCGTTTACTGTTACTATTTCCTTAATTACAATTTGTTTAGATGTTGATAAGGATGGGGACGCATTAACGGTTCAATAGCAATTTTATTAATCTAAACTAATTTTCTTAGAGTATGAATTTAATAAATGCACATTTTCTGCTCTCTCATCTACTCCAGCTGATTCTAGGGATCTGGAAATTACTTCTTCTGTGATACATTACTTTAATTGTCTGTTTTGGTACGCGTTTTGTGATAATTACCTGTATCTTGAGAGTGGTTTTTAATTTCTTTAACTGCATGTTTCGAGATTCTTTTACTGTGCAATGCACAACAATTTCATCATTGCAGTATTTAAGTCAACTGAATTCACATTATTTCAGTAAATTCATAAATTTCAGTATTATAGCAGCCTATAGTAATCTCAATTTTTCTTTGAATTGCAAGTGGTCCAACATTTCCAAGGGGGTTTTTACCGTTGCTGTTGCTATATCCAATGGATGATTTTGTATTATTATTTTAACCTCAGTGAATTACCCTATAGGAAAGAAGGTATTACCGTTGGTGACATATGGAAAGACCTAGATCCGGGACCGATTTATTTGTTCAATGTGATATTGCCATAGGTCAAAAACGCTATTCGTTCAATTTATATACACGTCCTTGAACACGCCGAGTAATTTTGGTCCGGTTTTGATTAAATAAAACAAGATCAGGAGATGGAAACTGGATGTTTGGAGTTTACATTTTTTTTAATTTTACCCCGTAACATGGAAATGCACAATTCTCATTGAAACCATCGTGTAGAACTAAAAAGCAAACGATTTTGTACTCGTATATTGAAGCTTTGATGTAGACTGAGATGTATAAAGTTCGGAGGTTAAATCCCAGTAGCATCACACCTACTCATCCAAAGTTATCTAAATGACTTGTTTATGGAAATATTTTAGCAAAAATCCAATCGTGCAATTCGCGTAGTCTGCAGGTTTGCTGCGGCGAGGGTATTTGGGTTAATCGTAGTTTACCTAACATTACAGTACCTCCACGTTTCAAAACGGTCGATAGATAAGACAGTAGCTGGTATTGGAAGACAAACGGTTCTACAAACAATTACACAATGGGCCAGAAAAGGCGATATGGTCGGTACAAATCGATCGAGTTTTACTAGACCTGTCCTCGTCTCAGCCTTGCGAGGTTTCAATTCGACTGCTTTTTGCTCGCGTTTTTCTAGAATTTAAGCTCTACGCGCTGCGAATCTTGATTGGCAACCAATCAAGGTAGGTTGTGATTAATGTGTTTCCTTTACCCAATAGATGTATTTGCAATAGTTATTTTTAACTTTGTGGTTATAAATAATCGTAATTAATTGTATTAGTGGAAAAAGTGTCATGGACGTGATTGAATTTTCGTAAGACTTTTCAAGAATGACGGTTGCATCTTGTTAAAATGTTGTTTATGGCGTACAACTGATATAGTGATAGAGCGGACCTTCTGGCCTAAAAGACTCGGGGTCGAGGTGATTCAGAACCGAATTTAACTACATTTTTCTAGTTTAACTACATTGTAATGCTCAGGGAGCCTCATATTATACAAAACCCCATGTAGAAGAAATTTCAACGCGTATTTCATTTGCATCAAAATCGCACTTACAGATTTCATAAGCTGGATAGATTCTCCGAACAGTAACAAATAAATAGAATAGTATACAAAATTTATCACTTTCTCAACTCGTACCGATGCATTGCAAAGGGGATTTTTCTTACATTTTCTTACATCAACTTACGGAGAAGCTAGTGCACATCTCTCTCACCCGTTTTGCTTTCATGAGTCTTGGTTCTTATGAGTAGTTATGACCTAATGGATTAATGTCGATAAATGGTTAACAGGACATTTCCAAGACACCCGACCTTTACGGTGCAAGGACCTTCAGGCCACCGTTAGCCCATTTGTCGATTTTACGGCACCTAGCGAGGACAGACGTTCCATAGTCTTCTGTTAAACGGGTCACCAGTCACCACTCTCCACGTCTCCTTTACCGTGTCCATTAGATGTCAACGGTATTGGCCTAGACTGTTGTACATGGGTGTTATGGGGGAGTGGTAGAGTGCGGGACTTCGATCCACTAAGTCCCGGGTTCAATCATCGCTAATAACCAATGAATTTTATCGAGGTGATAATGCCGCGACCTCTAGGCCAAGCACAGTAATGGGAAAAACTTGCATAGAGGCTATAGACATCCCAAGAACAAAACAACTTGAGCAGAAACGAAAAGATCACGTGGTTCGCGCCGGTAGGTGTGGCGGCTCGAAATGGCACAGAGTTCTTTTGTTTCTGGGATATCTATAGTAAACAAGTAGTCATCTAGGCTAATTGTGGACATTGAATTTAGGATATATTGGATATATTTTGGATGTACTGTAGTTATATTTTGTCTTTAACTCCTTTCACACTATACGGTTTTCGCAGTTACGCTAAAAACCATATGGGTAGTTTTTTGTTAGTAGTAAAGAAGTGTATGTGAGCTTTCACACTACACTGTTACTGTGACGGCATAAAACCGTCTTGCACCCGTCCAATACTGAACCTGACGGTTGTAACGCCGTGGCAGTGCGTCAGTAGTGCTTTCATATACTGCACGATTTTTAATCGAACGGGAGCCCACCGGCCAGTTCAAATAGATCAGCTGTTCGAATGTTTATTGTTTACAATCTGACCTGTCAATTGGACATTGTTTGTTTTTTGTGATTTTGTAAACAAATTTATCTTGCAGTACAGTAAGAAACCGTGTAATGTGAAAGAAACTTAAACACGACGTACGGTTTTCAACCGGACGGCGGAAACCGTATAGTGTGAACGGGGCGTTAGTTTTTTTTCAGCAATGTACGTTTTCGTTTTCATTCAAAACCCTTCTACTACTTCAATGGGAGTGTCACATTCTATCCACAGTCGATGACACTACAGTACATCTGAGATAGTCCAGTAATATGTTACATGTGAGTACTTGAAAACAATATTTCTTACAGTATTGAAAAACATAACCCTCAGGTTTGTGATGTGTCTGATCATAGCTGGCGAAAGTCCTCATGAAATAAACATTTAAAAAAAATATTGGTGAAGTACTCATTCGATTCCTGTTATTTAGATGATGTGTCATTGGACAATCAATTTTTATTTAGGAAGAACCCAAAGCCTAATCGCATACCTTGAAACTCGTTTTGCAGAACTGTGAATATTAATGTTTCCTCGCAGATTTCAACCTTGCTCTACATTTCTGACTTCCTCCTGGTTTTCGTGGGGGCGACCCCTTTCTGGGAAAAATAACAAGGACAGTATTGGTTATGTTTTTGCAACATACATAATTATTTCCCAATAATCAATTCAGTAAGTTGGATAGCTAAAGAGTGACCACTAAGGAACAAGAATCTTTAAATTTGATTTAGAGAAACTCTAGAAGATCCTTATATCAATATTTGGTCTTTTAATGAATGGTCCAGGCTAAACGAGATGGTCTTAGTCAGTAAAAAGGCCCCTTCTTATCAATTCTCATTACCTATAGAGTCTTGACTCTACATCCATTCGGTTGTGTTTAATGTTCACGTTCGTGTGTGTCTGTTTACGTGTTAAATGTACTGTAGGTGAAGGAACACCCTTCTTATGAAGCGATTATGACATCCTTCGACTCCTGAAAGCTAGATACCAAGTCGAAACTAGTTACCGCACAAGCAACATTTCGATTACGCAGAATTAAACAAATTGAATTCCACATTCAAATTTGCCATTAAATACCCATTCCTTAGTTTGACGTCGTAGAATTATCTAACTGTTTTAGAGTTGAGTAAAATAAATTAAATAAACAAATTTTGTTCTGTCATAAAATTCACCATCATCCAAAACCTCTCTTGTATTTGTTCCAAAAATGTTGCTTATTCCCTATACTTTTCTAGGCCCCAATTGGTTGATTGTTAACACAGACTTCTCCGTACTTATTCCTTGGCCCTTGTTCCAGGGCCTCGCCCCACGACTGTGACGATGTCTTTCACCCTCCAAGGTCGATGTAGAGGTCCCTACCTCCTCCTGGGCCCTGGGTTACCCAGTCATGGTCCGTCACTTCGCCTAAGTCCCCAGTAACACAACATAGGCCTACAGTGGCATCCACAGTTTTGATACACGTGCAATACGTTCTGCTGAATCGGTCTGTGTATTTTGTACAAGTTTACTACAAGAGGATAATTGTATATTTCGAGGATACATTGAAGTGAGCAAGTGTGTTTCTCGGGGTTATAAAAGGTAAGTGTATTTTAGTAAATTGTACATACTGAAATTGTAAATTGTACACACATAGGGAATAAGCTATGTACCTTAGGTCTCATAGTAACACCTAGACAGATTTTTTTAGTTTTTATGTTCCCACATGCCAGAACAACACCCTTTCAAATTCTTATAAAAACGTGTCCCTGTACGAAAACTCGATTTAGAGATCCGATTCTGAAAGAAATTTTACAAACGTGTGAACCTACATTTGTTTGAACGAAATCGCGAACCAGCATGATCGGACTATTGAAATGTTGTTTTATGGTGTAAAAGTTAATTTTCCTAATTTTTGACGATTGAAACAACACAGTTTGTATACATTTCTTGTAGAAGCCACCCAAATAACCCTGCACTGCTTTCTAAGAAACTTTAATTTTAGTAACTGTTCATATACATAAAACCCAATAGTAAGCAATAATACAAACCATTTAAAAGTTCAAGTCCTCCAACAATTATTTAACATTTAAAAGGCGCCTTCATATTGTAGTCCGCCGATTGTTTAACCTAAATGCTGTTCAGTGTGCGTTTTGTTCTTTGAAGGCTCTTCAAGTGTATGCAAGGATAATGGAAGGATTCTCGTTATATTTTTGTTAAGTGTTTAAACCTCTATCATGTTTGTCATGTCTCTTCACGCTTCAGTGTTCTGATGTCCGTTGATTTGGCCGTAAATGTGGCCTTGATTTTTTTTTTCAAGATAAAATATTTACTGTGGTGGGATCAACCGCATCCGAGTTGATATTGAGTCGAAGAAATTGTTTAACCAATCAAAATTGAGCAAATTCTATGTTCTACAAATTTATAACGTACAATGGTACACAAAATTTGCTTAATTTACAACATACACACAAAAAAAAAACATAAAAATATCAAACATTTTGAAGTTTTTGGCCCCTCAAAAAGTTAGCACAGGGTGCTAGAGGTTGAAATATCAGGATATACATCCCAGTGTACACCCAGACAACATGTAAAAATGCCATCTACTTCGGAATACATTTCAGCTACCCTAATTTTTTTCATTATATCTACCGGACTAATTGAACAGAAACAACACAATTAATTACATCCAATTTTGGGTCCGACCATTTTAGTAGCACATTCATTCGTAAAGAGGCTTTATCACAAAGAAACAATTTTATAAATTAGAATATTATTTTAATATTATTTTAACAGTATGACTTGACTTTTACCTCCGAGATATTTTCATTATGTTCAAAGAGCTACTAGGCAGATCTGTAGCCCTGACTAGGCAGTGTCCATTGCCTAGAACCCCCTTAGTGAATAATGAACTATATGTTAACCAGTTAATATAAATACAAAAACAAATTGGCAGTTATCCTCCAAAATCTGACAGTTTTAAAGTACCTACTTGATCAGGCAAACGCACAACAAATAAACAGGCATACATATTCAGGGTGAGTTTCTACTGACGCCCATAACTTCGCCAGTGAATTCTAGTTATCAAAAGGAACAAAAAAGTTTATATTAACCCTCGTCCGATTCCGAACTGTTTGGTCATAATAGAGAACTTTGTATTTCCTAAAAAAATATCGGACTTTGTTTCGCTATTTACTTTATAAAAATAAAACCAACTAATCTAGCGATTTATATTAAAAATAATTCGAAAGGGCATTAAATTTGCTATAAAACGAAGGTTACATGTAACAATATTTCATTTCACACATCGGTTCCTAGCCAAATTAAAATTAAAAAAAATATATGGTATATTAGTTATTTTGTTTAAGTTTAAAGACCCTTTTTTCTTAATTTTTTCTAGTGCCACGCAATGTCCAACTACATAAAAAACTTCCTCATTTAATAAGCTTTAAATTGATAAGCAATTTTAAATTGTTGTAGGTAGAATTGACAAAAAAGCTACCATCAAACTAAAGTAAAACACGGTTTACCGATTTGGTTTAAGCAAGGTAACAAACCTACTAATAATAATCTCACTCCTTTACACATGCCTCGGTTCTAATAGTACTGGTTCAAATCGGCTGATTCAATTGTTACAATCTGTAAACAAGTCTAAATCAGCTATATTAAATAATGTATTAGAACAATAATTAATTATTGTTTATTTGGTTTCCAAGTCAGATTAAAACAAAAACGCTTGTTTATTATTTTTCATGTTATGGAAATCTTCCATTTTCACGCAAACACTGGTGGACCCGAATAAACGTTTTTAGATCAGGAATCTGCCTGTCTGGAAAGTGTCGAATGTACTCGCGAACACTTTCAGATGCATTTCCGGGACTAAAACCATAAACATAATGCATATCAGCATATTCTGAACTTGTAAAAGGATCAATAACATGTAAAATAACATACAAGCGTTTTAATCTGACTTGGAAACCAAATAAACAATAATTAATTATTCTGATACATTTTATTTTAATACATTATTTCATAAAGCTGATTTAGACTTGTTAACAGATTATAACAATTGAATCAGCTGATTTGAACCAAGACATGTGTAAATCAGTGACATTATTATTAGTAGGTTTGTTACCTTACCAAATCTGTAAACCGTGTTTTACTTTAGTTTGATGATATGTCTTTTCTGTCAATTCTACCTACAACAATTTAAAATTGCATATCAATTAAAAGCTTATTAAATGAGGAAGTTTTTTATCTAGATTGCGTGGCACCAGAATAAATTAAGAAAAAAGGTTCTTTTACATTATATTTGAGTTGACTCTTTTAAGTAATCGGAAGTTTAAGACTGGTATTCGTTTTGAAATAACGCCTCTAATACTTTGCAATTGCTCGAATTCGAGCATCAGGTGCACTAGTTAAATTTAATATCTGACGTTTCAAATTCAAATACCTCTGTTTATATTTCGTTAAATGGCTTTAAGAGTTATATTTCTTTATTGTCTTTGGTAACTTACAGAATAATGAGAGCACACAACAATATTTAACTTCTCTTGTAACATTTCGTCCTTATACAAAGTCTTCTATTAAAACTTCGTTTTCTAAATGTTTTTGAAATCCAGCATTTTAATTTTTCAATAAAATAATTTATGACATTTACCAATTAATGCTTTAAAAGTTCCGCGCTTAAAATAGTCAAAGTCGATTCATAAACGATAATGTGCTTAAAAATAAGAAATCCATTCAATGACTCATCTTGCCACTTTAAAAAATGTTGACTGTTAATTTAATATGAAGTAAAAAAAATCTTCCATGCAAAATTATTATTAAAGTATTTAAAGTCCTCAGCCTCCGCATATCTCCTACAAAATGTATTTTGCCTTCTTACACATACAACCAGAACCCCTATCTCTGACGCTAACTGCGGGTGTACCACAAATAAACATAAACGAAATATTTATAGACAAATTACAAATTCATGGTCATCACAAAAGTGTTTGCCAAAATGACATTGCAGGGTTGTAATGAGGTTCACCGACCACAAGCCATTACCATGACTCTGCTTGTCAATTGAGGTGACGTAGGCATTACTGTGGTAATATTACGTCAGAGCAATCGAGGTAATATTACATTTAGTAATTACTTTTGACATTGAAATCGTAAAGATTGTGTCCATAATGATTTATTCGATGGAATGATTTTTTTGGGTTTGTTGGATATTTTTATATTTTTCATACCCAATTACAAGTTTGTTGTTTACTGAAAAATTAGGTACGTTTTGTACTAGTTGGCATGTATGGCCATACTTTAAAGAGACACACTTTAATATATGGAATGGCTGGAAACTTTCGAAGCAGTACGGGGATGACTTAAGAACTTCTCTGCTGCCCAATTTACTATACTGTACTGTATCCGCTCACCCTTTGTTTCGCCTGATACTAGTGCCTTTTATATGCAATCCATATGAACCAGATGTAGCCTTTTGTGTATAGAACATATTTGCGTGAGCCCCTCGCAGAACTAGCTACGGGAAACATTATATTTCATCCCTTAGTTTTCAATACCCTGATATTATGTGGAATAAAAATATACTATGCTAAAAATACCTTCGGTTTGGTCACGTTAAAAATTAGGCAAATTCGAAGAAACAGGTTAATTGACGTGAACAAATTATGTTGGTGGATCAGTTTAACGTTTATAATAAAATAAAATATAGTCATTTAAAAAATAATAAATAACTAAGATTATTTAAAAAATGCTAGATTTTTTCATGGGAATGGGGAGTCACTCAATGCTACTACCCATTTGGGTAAAGAAAGGTTAAAAAAGTAGGATTATGTTTAAAATATTTCTCAAATAACTTCTAGGAGTTGATTTCATAATTGAACTATACTTGAGATTTTACGCGCGGTCGTGTGAATTTTCAAGATGACGTAATCTGTTAGACCTGTCACCAAAGTTGGCAGAACTGAAGGAGTCGTGAGTGTGTTTTGTCGTTGACAGGTGGCAATCGTGACTTTGTTCACAGTCAAGGCTTCTGAAAATGACTTGCGTTGTTAGTAGTAAATATATCCGTTGGTTATATAATGGCGCAACCAAAGTCATAAGTTAAAATTTGTCTGTTGTTGATTTTAATATGTTAAAGGCTTGTTGGACATAATTATTTTATGATTCCGCAATTTTAAATTGAAAGAGGAAATGCATGATTCGTTATGTCTTGGGGACTAGTTTGAACAGTATTTAAATTTATATGGCCGGGGGGGAAACAAGAGTTTTAAAAGACCTGTATTAAAATGTAATCACATTGTAAATTTTGAAAATAAATGCAGTTTTTTACTCTATGGAAAACTTCGGGACATGAAATAGAGCTTTTAATGGTAAAAATAATAAAAAAGTACGTATAAAACAATAACTAATCAATTATAACTAAAATATTTATTTTTTATTCTGTTTTCTGCCAAGAATACACTATGCTAAGGACACTATTATTTGCATGTTTTATCAAATCTTTGAAAATTAAAATTCAGAAGAAACCTTGTTTATAAAAGGGGCTTTTGTCAAAATATTGGTCCTACCATGCAAAAACGGTAATTAGTTCGACGACTACCGTAAAAGAATTATTGAGTTTATTCTTTAATTTTATGTACAACTTTTAGCTGAACTACTATGCTATGTTAGCTACGTATGCTATGTTTAGCTAAACTAAACTACAGCAAGTTGATATATTATTGAACAGATAAGTGTTATCCTATAAGTGTGAATTTTGTTAAAGTTTTGTTTAATATCACCACATTCGGAAGCTCAGTTGATAAACAACGTTTTTGGTTGATCTATAAACAAATTGTTAGCGTTTAAGGTGGGTGAAAATATAATTGCCAATTAGTATTCTAAAAATCATAGTAACTTTTCCTGGAATGTTATTTTATCTGTCAAGTTTGTTTGTGATCGCTAACGTGACAGATTTTCCCATCAACATACAAATTATCTTGGTAGTTCCCACAATACTGTGATTAGAGTTGTTATTTCAATCAACTCACAGTGATTGTGAGGTGTCACTTTTTTAAAGCTGGAGTAATTTGTTGACTACTGTAGTAAAATGTTTATTGAATACAATTATGGCAGGAAATGAATATTGTCAAGGACTTTTCGAAACGAATCTATTACGTCATCTGTTTGCTATTAGTTACTTTTTTAGACATTAATGACTGGTCAATTCTTTATAAGAAATGTATCGCACTTTTCTAAACGTTTACTCTGTAAACTAATGAACATTCTGTGTTTAAATGTTAACCCTCTGATCTTCGGAGATAGTAATTTGTTTTTAAGAGCCATTTTCTATCCCGTTTTCCCTCACATTATGGACATAAAAGTACAATTTTGTGAAAATCAAATGTTTTCTGTGAACACATAGTAAGGATCAAAATACCTGTTAAAGCCCCATCTACACGCTACGATATATCATAGCGATGATCGATACCAACCATATCGTTACGATAATCGAAGCGTGTGGACGGAAGATCGCTGCGATATATCGGGGTTGGACGAGTTATTAAAATTTGTATTTTCTGGTAACGATAGAGGTGTCACGAAAAATCCATCGATCTCGTCAACCACCCGAGTGGAAGATTTTCTATAAGAACGAAATTACATCCATATGAGATCACCTACAAGGGTTAACACATGTTCGAAAATTTCGTTTGCGATTTTGTTAGTCAGTTAGCGCATTATGGCAAAACATACCTCACGGACGAAAAATGTCTTTACGATTTTTTTACGACATAAGCTTCACCTCGGTCGTTAAACTTTAATTTATGATAAAAAGAGTTACTTGAGGCCCAAGTGAGGAAAAGTAAGGTATGTACAACGTATTAACGTACAAATAGCTAATAGTTTCATCTTGCCAATTGCTTGAAGGTGCGGCGATATTCTGCAAAGACCGCACCGAACTACTAAAAAAATAACAATAAACAACAAACTGTTAACCCTTCAACATAATGGTTGTTACGTAAGTATAATGACTGTTTAGTCACACCGTGCGGATATATGCCTCAGTACGGAGATATGCTCACGTGTTTTACGACACAAGCACGTGATGTAAACACGCACGATAGTTCCTCAACTTTCTCTTTACCTTTTAAGCTTTTCTCTCGGGAAACTGAGTAGTTTAAGATGTTTACTGATTATGTTTTGCGATGTATTGTCTTTAGGTCTCGTTGTTTTATGTGTGGTTGTGTAACATTGACTGCGGATGTTGCAATATACTTGTAGCATCTCAAGTCTTCTTCGGGTGTTTAACATTTCGGTGCTGAGAGGGATTTGATGGTGGTATGTTTTGGTGCGTGGAATTGTAAAAGGCGTTACTGCGAAAAAAACTGTTTTAAGAATAAGTCAAAGCTAGCACTGTTAAGAAAAACTAAGCAAAATTAGGCATATTATTCAAGAAAGATGAGGTTCCAAAAATGGGTTTCTTGGATGCATAGATCAAGTATTGTTCTCCCTTATTTCTTTTGTTGGTTTTAACATCGGAGGTTAAAACAGAACAAATAACATATTTTCTAAGTCAAACGAATTTCAAGAAATGAACGGTAAAAAAGCATTTTCTACATTTTCTGGACATAATTAATACTATATAACATTAGATTTTACGACACCGACTTTGTTAAAGTGTAATCTAAGATGAGTTGATAATAGCAATACAATAGGTATTGAATAAACGAGTTGACAGATTTGTTTCTGACTAAGATAATCTGACTTTTTCTAAAGATCGAACTGGTGATATTCTTATTACTTATAATCAGAAATAATCCGCTCAACTACGACCTGCTAAAAGCGTATTTAACAAATTTAAAATATGACATTCTTCTTTTGTCTTCAGTTGAACTGTTGTGAAATTTAGTGATAGCTGAAGAAAGCTTTTCTGGACACATCAACACACGCATATAGTCTGTGTAATGGAACCCGTCTCCTGAACCTTCTATTATTTGGAGACTGGTATAGTCCCAGAGACGTAGGGTCACGATACAGGTCCCATCATACAGACTATACACCATCTTCAAATTTTACTACTGGATGAGAAGTACACTAAACGCAAATTCATAATACACACATGGCTAACAATGACAATTCCAACAACTTTGATGTAATTACTAAAAACAACAAAAACTGAGGGTAATTGAGCGAAACCATCGGTTACAGAGTTGAGTGCCGGAACAGATGTTTTGCATATGTTTACTCTATGTCCTGCGTGTTCTATGTTTACTCTATGTGTTCAGTGCTTGTGTAACCTCTATGTCACTATCAATGTCACCTTCATCGTGTTAGTTCCGGTAGGACTATTTCCGTTTTGGATGCACGGTGTGATGCTCTGGTCTTCCAATAGGTTAGATCCAATTCAACAAAATACAAACATAGACTTTCCAAAACAAGTAAACTCTTCTCATCACATTGTAAATTTGGAAGCTTGTTTTTCATGTTTAGTTCATGTTGGTGACACTGAACGAGTCGATGAAGTTTTGTTTATAGGCTATTAATTTAGGAATAATTTTTTTCACTTTTTTTTGTTTATGTATATTTAAAGGAGCATGCAATTATAAGCATGCTGTTTATAATTATATCGTAAAGTTGTCACTTTTCTAATTATTTCTCACACTTATTTACAAAATTACAAACCTCCAGCATTCTGTGCCCCAATTCCATTCCTACACGGATTGCTTTGACCTAGAACCAATTCAAAGGATATTGCACTGAGTCATTACTCATCTAAAAAAAATAATAAGTGAAGTTCCATTGGAGCTATCACTGATTGGCGCCGCGTTAGACACGGTAGATGCTGAGCAACTCGAGCCTGTGTCTCTGGGTGTCAACTGCTTGCTCAATACTCCGTGGATAATCCAGAGGCTTCCGCCCCCGTGGCTCCGGTGCGCGGCGTTGCTCCGAAACACATAACTTCGAAAAAATGCAACTCTGAGGCACTGCTTCGAAAACCGAGCAATGCTCCGAAAATGTGTTGCTCAGTGATTCGCCCCATATTCATATTTTAGATGCAACCCAATACTAAAGACATAAAAATCTTATATTATTTTTTGGAATAAATAAACTCAGATGTAGTATCGAATAGTTACGAAATAAAATAATTTTGATTGCAATTATAACTGTCCAACCACGAAGCAGACGCTATTATTAATTCGTTCCAAGACATGATTTGCACCGATTGCTGTGAGAAATGGCGCCCAATGTTGCACAATTAGGTTAGGTTATTTCAAAGGAACTGTCGTTGATGATTTTGGTGACAGTGACAAATTGATGATTTCGTCGAAGATATTTCCCGTGAATTATGTTAAGTGTGTACTGTACAAAGAATGGAGGGGACAACTTACAGTGACAAACAAAATACTTTCAAACTATTGCTTGCCCTAAATAATTAATTTACGAATGAAAAAACTGCAAGATACGAGGTAAAAGTAAACGATTATTAGTAGTTGATTTCAGGGCACTATATAGTAACATCACATAAAACGCACCACACAGGCTTATGATATTACGTTGATAAGAAGTCTATTTGCAGTGGTAATGTATGAGGGTTTTATGAGTTTTTTCTTGGGAATTTCCCAAGTGGTTCAGGAGATATTCCATTCAAATGTTTCTACGGTTTGCATCAAAATCACTGATAATAATCAAAGTTTACCGAACAGTTAACTCAATTTTGTTGAGGGGGGATATAACAAATTGACTATTGGATACTAATAGTGTACTGAGCAGAAAGACTTCATTTGGTTCTTAGCTTGATATTTGATATGTAATATTTTCATTTGTCACTTTTATTCTTTATTTAATTTTTTGTTCAAAAGTATCTCAATGCTATAAAGAAAGTTCCATAAAAATAAAACAATTTTTTTATTTTAACGTCAAACAAAAGCACTTTCAATTTCTGAAAAAAATTTCAAAATTTACTTTTTATAAAAGTATGTGATTTTTCCTCAGGCAAGTGCTTCTCTTACATCAAACAAACAATCTTTGTACGGTCAAACTAACTGACATCCCTTTCCATCCGTAGCATCTTCTTATGGCACTTACAAGTCAATTATCTCCTATATCTACACTACAGTTGTGTAACCGACCACTTGCAGTTTCCATGGTTACAGAGTTTCCCAGTTTCCTGCAGCTCTGCAGCGCGCAGTCAGTTTCCAGTCGTCAGCTGTTTGCAGAGTGCAGAGTTCCGAAAGCCGTAAACCATAATTGCCGCATTGTAGCAACCAGAGGTCGCGTCAACGCTCGGGTCGACAACCTTACACTGCTCGATTTCGACAGTGAACATGCTCGAAATGTTTTCACGCTGTAAACGCACTCAATGGGTTGAGTTTGAAAGATGGTTATCATGTAAGAAAATCCTGTGTAAAAAACCTTGCTGCATATGATATATGAAACTTTAGGATACTATTTCTTTTTGCAATGGAACGGTCCAACCCCTTTTTTACTCACGTCGAGCTTTTGTTTGACAGCATAATATTTTGTTAGTCCAATGTCACCTGTTGAACTACAATTAAAACATTACTTTAACCATGGGAAAACATTAGCCGTCCTATTCCTATAACGCTTTTAAAGATGTATTTATGCCGTAATTATTTCCATAAAATGTGACAAAACATCTTGGAGATGCCGGGGATCGAACCCGGGGCCTTTCACATGCAAAGCGAACGCTCTACCACTGAGCTACATCCCCACATGGTGCTGAATCAGCTATAAGCTGACCCGGCCGGTTTAAGCTAGGAAAACTAGGCCAATGAAAACTAACCTCTCTCAAGAAAAAGCAATAGTGATAAAAATCATCTTCGTGTTTTGGATAGCATCTCCCGCATCTCGGTTACCTCGCATAGGACGGTTATCATTCCCTACTTTTCATACTCTTCTGTGTACTTTATTTTACTATTCAACTATTAATTGGTCAACGGCAAAAACTCTGTCCTGACAAAAGCTTTGGGTGAAATCTGCAATATTATTACGCGTTTTTTTTTCAACGATGTACATTGAGGAAAGTTAAACAGCGATTAAACATAAATCAGGAATAGTTTGAACGTAATTGGAAAATGTAAGTCCGCGTTATTCATTTTAAGGTACAACAGGTTGAAGGTAAAACTTTTTATACGATTAAGCCTAAAACTAAATAATACATAGATAGTCACCTGGATTATTTGTATTTAACAAAATAAATATATTTTTCTCTCTTTAGTCTTGTGAATGACATAAAACAGTCAAAACATAATAATTACTCGTATATTTGAGCCTATTCGGGATTGTATAAAAAAATAATAATGGTTCTTGCTAAAACAGCTGATCTTAGTAAGTAACAAGGCTTTACAGATAATCTTACTCCATTCTACACTCATCCTTCACTCATATTCGCTTTTAAATACTCACGACAATTACTTAAAGGATTTAATAGAATTAAATTCTGGTTAAGTACCAAAAATTACATTTCCCATTGGTAATTCTAAAAATAGCACAATTCCCACGACTCCATCTGTTACTGCCGGTTACTGCACAACAATACAGGTTAATATCATTGTTGTGTCAGCTGGTACGACACTGGCGCTGCATGTGGCGAGTACGTTGAACTACCGTCTCGACGCGCGCATGCAATGTGTATTGTTGGTAGGCGCAGCGCGCTTCTGGTCGGTTGGTCGGTTACTTCAGTTGGTGTTGTGACTTTGGATCGGGCGAAAGTAGAAGTAGAGCTACGCTCGCATAGTCGCGATGCCGGTATGTAAACAATTCTAAATTTATTTTGATTTTGTTTAAAAGTTGATTATGGTTTGGGATTCGGTTCTGTGATTGAAAATTGGGTTTCCGTTTGACAATCTTTCACATGATTTGACTAGTGAGACATTTGTAGAACATGGACCTTCTTTTGACAAAAATTCAGATACATTTAATTATTACTACTATATAATTTGGTTAAGTTGTAAGAGTGACTACTAAATAGTTTCAGTGCCTGCATGTAAATATTTATAAAACATGTTTATGTTTACCTTGATGACTTGATAGTCTGTTTACAATATTATGTTTGATTCGAAAGACAGGAGTTTTTTTTATTTTTATTTGATTTAATATATAATTTTAAAATTATTGAGGAATATAAAATTAACTACCTTACAGTGTGTTGACATTTTTAAAGAATTTATTAAATCTTGATCGTAACAGAGGCGGTGTTTTAAAATAAACAAAAAATATTATATATGTGTTGTTCTGAAGTTAGTTAAGGTTTGGGAATAGCCAAGGCAATATGATTAGAAAATAGGTTTATCTTTGATATACTTGGTTGGATTCGAAGTAAACCCCTTTTTTGATTGTCCGCAGCAAGGACAATCTAGATTTTTGACAAAAATATACACATTGAAAATGAACTTCTTTATCTTGCAACATTTTGAAGATATGCAATTGAAATTTATACAGTGTATTTAATCATTTCTATTGGTACGACAAATCCTGTGTTAAGACGGTATTAGTAGTAAATAATCATAGATGAGTGAGATTTGAAGTTATTACCACAAATAAGAAAACAACATGTTGACATTTAAAGAAGGTATAGTTATCCCTAAACAAATTTAGCCTACGGAAATACGCTGTCATTAGTGCTTGTGGAAGATGTTAAAAATAATCTTTGATTATCCTGGGACATTTAGTGTCTTATATTAGTACAGGGAAATCCTTTTTGGTAGACAAATGTGAGGAACTTTAGGCGATAAAAACGCAGAAAAACACTTTTCCATGACAAATAAATATCTTATTATTTTTTAATCAGACATGCTTGTAAAAAACAAATTGTTTACTACAGTTTCAAGATTTTCACACAGAATACCTTACCGTTCAGTGTTGTTATAGCGTGACGTTACATTGGGCTGACCAACAATTACCTTTCCAACAAAAGGTTGAGCAAGTTAGTTGGTTTAGACCCTTAAAAAATGTTAAATCTGTAAAATAACGTTGAAAGACACACAAAATGAAGAGCCAATGTAATTGTAAATTACCAATCTAAATCGTCTTTAGTACTTCATTTCATAGTATGCCGTCATTTCGACACCATTTCGGGTCATCTTCGTATTAAGCAAATATAAATTGTTATGATAAAAATTGATGACACAAACAAAGATTTAAAATACAGTACTAATTTTATAAGTACTTTGTTATGGTTAAAGCGTAGCAAATTTCCTAATTAAATTCTGTATTTTTGCATCCACAATGTATTTTTGCGTTTATGTATAGTAACGCATTAATGTCCTTATTTCTCAGTGTTTCATGGAAAAGACAATAGCACCTTAAGGAAAATGTAAACCGGAATAAAGTGTTCAATGGTGAGGTTGAGGTAGTATTTTTAACTACTTTTCATTTTCTTAACTTTGAATTATAGGGCTACCTTAGGACTATGCCCCATAGATCTATAAGATTTTTTTAGTTTATTCATTGGATATAACATATGTACCAACACAATCCGGGTGACATTTAATTGCAAAGCATTTGCTTTGGCTTAAAACTATCAGATGCATTTGCGAAGGTTTATACAATCAAGATGTTTCATTCCCTCCAAGATCGTTCACTCCAAAAGGTTTAACAAATTATTTGCTTGTTCGTTCGCTCCAATGTTCATTCAATCCAATGGGTACCAGTCAGCTCTAGAAGTAGACTAACCAGTAGAATATATTAATTTTGAATTTTACTCTACATTGAATGTCATATAGTTTTGTCAGCAAGTCTGGAAATATGCAAACCAACTGCTGTTCTGGATATAAGAAGGTTTCAACTGACTACAAGGTCCCCGTGCGTACAGCTAGTGACTGATAAATCACTTGTCGATCGAATTGTATGTTCAGGTGGTCGACTGGTCCTTACCCTGTTGTTTCATCCATAGTTTATTAGGTGCTTTCACCCCAATGTAAACAACCGCTACCGCCAGCAGGGTGAATGGCCTTCCGATACTTCCTACTTCCTAGTCGATAATTTGATCCATAGTATCCACAAAGTAATGTTCACAGTTGTCTAAGTCCCACCATGAAGTTCTAGGACACTAGTGTCTAGCCTGGAACCGTTATACATATTAGTTCAATCTAGGCTTGGACGGTTCCTGTATCATATATTGGCGATTGGCGGGATCTGAACCCGGAGCCCCGGGAATGAAGCCTTGCGCTATACCACTAAAAAACTTGCCGTGTGTCCCAGTTTCATATTAGTACGGGACCACATTTGGTTATGGATAGTCTTTATATAAAAGTCTTAACTCACAGTGTTTAAAACGAAGGGAATAAACGTGTGACTGAGATACGAAAAATATAATTATAACCTTATACACAGTTTGTAAAATGTCCTCAAGAATTACCTCAAACTATACAGATTGAAGTAAAACAAGAGTTAACAAAATATGAGCTAAATAGTTTAGAAGTTAATGTGTGTTATTTTACAGCTAATAGGATGTGTATTTATTTATGACTGAGTGACACTAACTGCATTGCTTTATTTCCGCATGAATAATAACAGACAAATAGGCTATTACAATTTATTGTAATTGCAATATATTTCTAGGGTTTTCATAAAAATGAATCATAATATGCTGTGTGAATCGAACGACTTAGGAAAAGTACGGAAAATTCTTTACATCCAGTGCATTCATATATAAATAAGTAGTTAACACGCAAATCATTATTAGGCTACTCAATTTCAAGGCAGCCATAACATTTACGTTATGAAAATCAAATCCCTAAATCAACGGTTGTCGAAATGGAATTCCCTATGCTCAAACAACAAACTATCACTGCAGTGGTAAAAAGTAGAGATAAACCTTGAAGAAAATAGGTTCTTTACGACACTGAGTTGCTAAGATATGTTTTCACATCCAGAAAAAAGTCATATGAAAAACTGTAACTTGTCTGTCTGACGCAATTGATTTTATATGATGCATGAGGTAAGGAGGATTTGCCTCTAACTGCACGATTATACGTGTTGACGCTAAAATGTCTTAACAGCAGGTGTGATTAAAATCGTGCCGACTCATGTTCTGTGGACGCATGTTCGGATGTTAAGCTATTGCGGAATGAAATAGGTCTACTCAAGTTTGTTTAACATTTACTTTGTTTTCTTCTTTTAAAATACAAAATTAAAAAAAAAAACATAGGCCTACATGTACCGTACAACAAAACTTTAATTTTAATAATTCGTTCCGCGGAGAAAGCCATGGTAAGGAAAGGGCTCTTTAGGTTTGTTCCGTAGCCTGTGGCAGATTAAAATGAGTATTATTTATGTTGTTTATTTTCGTACGTCTTTATAATCTGCTACTTGATGTTTCAGAACTCAGGATGTGTGCCTTTAGATGACGGAATGGAGAAACCAGCAGCTAAAAGTGAGTGGTCAAACATTTAAATATACAGTACTTTCAATAATGAAATATAGTTGTTATAATTACATAAAATTTGACTACGAGATTATTTTGTGACCGAGGAATATCACAAACAAATGTAAAATACCCTCTCATACAGCAAACCTGCAGACGAAGCGAATTTCCATTTGTGTAGTTGGATTTTTAAATAATTTCCATCAAAAACTGCAAAATTAATACCATATTTAAATTATTCTGCTACGGGAAAGGGAAAATGTGTTTTTTGATCAAATGCACTATAAATAGTGTAGAACGGGGAAAAAATTGATAACAATTTATCCTGAAAAAAAAACTTCAAAAAGTTTACTTTTTCCAATAATTTGAATATCATGGGGATTATGATGTAGCCAGAGAGCACAGGATGTAGCCTACAGTTTTTTGAACTTTATTTGTAACCTTTAACAGTAGCCTACAACAAAGATTCAAGATACAAAAAATTGTGTTTTTAGCGTTGTGTAAAAATAAAAAAATATTACAAATTTCAAAACCCTATAACATAATAACTTTGTTCCCATAACCTAAACTTGTTGGTTCGCTAACTCAATGTAGCGTTTTCAGACCTACAAATGCCAAATTTCATCAAAATCGGACTAAAATTACTCGTTATCGTGTCAGTCTAGCTAGTTACAAAGGCCTACATATAGACGCACACATACAAAATTTAACTAGTGTTTTCGGCATGTTGGACATCAAAATAAAAAAGTAAATAGGATTTCGGTCTAATCGTGCCACCCGGTAATGACTACTTCCCTATAGGGAAATTCGCTAAAATGTCCCAGAGATTCCCTCTCAACTCAACCCTAACATTCCTCCAGTTTCACAACCTGATCGCTCCCACATGTACCGCTCCGAGGGCACACAGACAGGCTTTGTATTGTGTATTGTGTATTGTATACCGTGGCGAATGTATTGTGAAACGTGCGTGGTCACGTGACTGTATGTCAGGTCAGAACGACTGGTTGACCAACAGACATCGAGGCGATGGAATACAAGTGGGTGGATGACCACGTGGTGTGAGTTAATAGTTTCTTTTTAAAGTAATTCAGGGTGTTTTGTAATAAATTGGCTGTATACGTTGAAAGTTATTGAAAAATAAACTGTATCAACAATCCAGAGATTTTTAAATTCTTGATTTTCACAAAAATATCTTGATAAAAACCTACAAATTAACGGAAAATCGGATTTTCATGAAAACGGCTTAGATGATTTTGATTGAAAATTATTATTTTTTTTTAGTCCTCCAGTCCTTCATACTCTAAACACAATGGTACAACTTCCAATGCTGTATAAATTACGGTTCAAAAGTTATTGCAACTCTCGTGGTTTTCCCCATAAAATGTCATATTTACTCACTTACTACTATACTTACCTACTCTAAACTCTTACTACTTAATACTTACTACCTACTACTATACTCTACTTATACTTACTACTTACATCGTAAGGGTTGTTGACAAGCTACTGGGGGCAAGTGTCCGCTTACAGGTACAGTTTATTTTGACTAGTATAAAAACTATGCTTGTGACAAATAGACCTCAAAAGAGTAGGGTTTTGGCTGTTATCTTTACAAAAAATAAATATTAAATGTTTCTAGGGTTCTAACAAACCGTTGCTCTGTTGATATCGAACCTAACCTTCATCATACTTTCGTATATCACTCATGCATTCAGATGACAACCGTTCCGTGATGGAAATTAATTAAAGAGGAGAAGAAGAACTACAACTTTGCATAAAGATAATGTTGAAGTCATTAACAGATGCGCTTTTGGGACAGTTGTGACTAGGTCTAGTATTGATATTGTAAGGGAAGAGTAGAGCAAAAATAGAAAAATGTGATCGAAAATGGAGACAATTATTTTTATTTTATTCCAGTGTATTTGTTGTCGACCTGCCTACTCCCTTCGCCAAATTAAGAGACATAAAACCCAGTTTTAGATTTTATAATGACATACGAGCACTGTTCAAAGTTAATGGAAGTACATTCATATATCTACTATATATTTATCGTTACTTTTCTGCTATAACGATTGTCCTCACATGGATTGTCGGTAGCTTAGGCCAGGTTAAGTATATTCGCGACAATAAGCATACTAACATGACCTAACCTATATTAAACCGACATATTTTCACTCAGAAGTAACCACTTATAGACGTTGAAACTGTTTTCAGATTTTGAAATGTTATCATTTCCCAAGATCTAAAGTGAAGGGTGATACCAATTGAGCCATTTTCGTGCATTGCGCACAATTTCGCAGCGCAATCAACGGATCTAGAACACAGTTTGTGAAAGAGGAAATTAGACCATCAAAAACCATAATTTTGAAATCAATCTCAAATCTGTACATGCCGTTTTGTGGTCTTGCAATGAACAACTGTTGCCAAGATGATGTAAATGATGAATGACGAAAAGTACGTCAGTATACAAGAAATGATGCAGTTTTTAGGGATTAAAACATACAGCCATCAGTTTCATTTGATTCAAGAACTTCTTAATTAAATTACCTTATGTTTTGTTGGTTGCCTTCAGTTCTTGAATATTAGTTTCCTGATGCACATTTTGCCACGAGGTGTGGCATATTTAGAGGTCAATAACTTTTTGAGTCACTTATGTAGTATATTACATATATTAGGATATGATAAATTAGATGTAAAGGCAAAAAAAGGTAATTTAATTTTAAATTAATGGTATGATTATAATACAAACTAATAATAATTTGTATGCATCAAATAGAGCCAAGACGAAATTAAAAACCGATAATGAAAATTCCAAATTCACAAATAGTTTCACCTCAAATAGTTTCACTAATAGGTGACCCACAAACTTTTAGAACATCGGCATGAACTATTTTAAAATCCCATTAATCATAGCCTCCTCAACGCTGCAGTCCCATACTACTGTAACAGCTGTTGCGCTGATTCCTATGGAGCGTCTGCTATAACCATGACAAAATACGCCGGCGGTGCGACGTTGCCACACACTAACAGAAACGTGAGTGACTTCTTGTCAAAGCCGTTGTTTTGGCTCAGTTTTGGAGTGAACCAGCCAACTGTTACAAGGTAGTACTTGTAACATAATTCTTAGTTATATTTTCAACCTTATTGCCTAACACCACTGTCACAATAAAGCGTAATTAATTAAGACAATGTAGAATGTGTGTCACTTATCATAGTCAATTGCTTGAATGTCAAGTACAATTACAATAAGTTTGCTAAAAACACGTGTTTAGTTCTTGCGATTATTGCTGTTTGCACGCCAAGTAACCAGTGTACAAGTTGGAGTAGACAATTGGTTAATTAGTAGTTTTTATTGGAGCATGAGTAAGCCTCAAAGTAGTGCATCAAACTGCCCATATTAAACGCTTTAATAAAATAAACTGTATCAGAAATGCGAAACATACATTCTCCCATTAGCTTGTCAACAACCCTTATCATGAGTTGAGATTAACTGTGTTATTTTATGAGGAAAATCACAAAAGCTGCAATGAATCTTGAATCGTAATGTTTATTGCATGTTATACCACTTGGTTATCATAATCGTTTGAGCCCTTTGTGTAAAAATAATATTTTTCAATTGTAATGAGTATTTCTGGAAGAATCACAGCAAAAATAAATAAATCCAAAAAATGAAAAAAATGCTAGGAGATACAACGGAGTACTCCCAACCCAATTTAATCAAAAATAAAACTTTAAGATTTCGACGAACCAATACTTTCTCTATACACAATGTATAGCGGTGAAAATAAAAATTATCAATTTGTAACGAGACAGACAAAATCTGTTTCAAGTAACCTCAAATTGGCATCAGGTCAAAACATTCTAAAAATAAATCGTGACTCTGAAATAGTTTGCGATTGCAGTTCTTACCTTCGATGCAATTCGTAGTGACATGTTATTTTTGTGACCTTTATCATCACTATTTATATTGTCCATGATATTGATCTAATAAACAATGACAACATTTGGACGCAAAAATCTGACCAATATTCCTCTTGTGAGCAAATTAGCCTAGACTATTGTCAATCCTATTCCTAGCCTATTTGTTGACGTAATGTTGATGATAAAGCTGTATTCAGTACATTGTCTCACATAGTATTTTTTTATAGAAAAATTAATTTACTAAACTGTAGGTTTCTTCTTAATATGCTTATACAATTCGTGAAGTTTTTGATTTTATGGTAGAACTTCAAAGTTAAAAACTGTATGAATTGTGTGTTCCTTGTAACAGCAACAAACTCAAGCAACCTTCGAACATATAATATTGAACTAATGCGGAACCAAACATAAATTTCATTTTAGGACCTGTTTTAACGTATTTTTTAGAACACAGTATCAGTATAAAATAATTGTAATTGTATGCTTTTTAATTGTGTACGAAGATTAAAAGTAAATGGAGAAGCGGGTTTTTTCTTTAATACAATTTGATATGGAACCTTTCTTGATAATAAAAATAACTTTTTATCGGAACAATCTTTAGTTTAAACTGACTGAAGACACAGAAAACATACTACTATAACCTCGAATTACTCTTGATTGGTTATAGTAGTATTTTTTCTGTGCTGAATCAGACAACCTTCCTCCTGAGTCTTAGAACAACCTCAGTCGAGTGGTGTTTCGGCTCCCTGGACTGGAACATCAAACAACAATCATCTTCAACTAATTTTCCTACAATTCCCTCATCTTCGTCTTTTCCCTACTTGATCAACTCGTTGACCAAACATCACCTCATGATACCAAATGATCAATCATAACGGTTCCTTGTTAAATGACTCGATCGTTAATCGTACATCGAGGATATCCCGTAACCTACATTCCTATGAGATGTACAATGCTAGATGCAACACCTCTATCATTACAATGTCCCAATCGGAATAGAAAGTCCTCATTGGGATGTCATTAGGAATTGAAGTGGTAAAAGTTAAGTTTTGAAACGATACTAATTGCAGCGGTTTCAAAATTCCATTAGAAAACTATCCCAGTCCTTAACGTAAGCATCAGTACCAAGTCATTGATGCTTCGCCAATTGATTTTGTTCTTTTTACTAGTAATTTTAATTGAGTAGATTCCAGTAATGTTAAACTAGCATGAATTCGGGGGATGAAAAATTAACACTTAAATTAACTTCCAATCTAATCAAAACATGTATAAATTGAATTTGAATTGAATTGAGATTTATTAAAGATACAGTTAGTAATTTACACATTTAATTATTAAATGTATCTATACTTTTAAATTGAACAACCTCCTCCCTTTAACTAAACCTTTGTAAAAAATCCTCGTAAGGTTATCTTAAAATCTGAATTCAAAATTAAAACTTTATTTAGTAAATGTGTAAGCATATTGCATAGTTTGGTTCTGTAAATTAATTACAGTAAATTTTTGTAATGGTTTTCAATAAAAATAAAATATCAGTACGATGTGTTTAAATAATAAAATATCATAATGTTATTTAAAGCATTATTATTTTCTTTGGTTTGAGCGTACGTTCAAAGGATTTTTTGAAATCGTGCCCAAAAGATAATAATTGTGACCAAGAATTTCAGGTTATAAAACGTAGGTTCTTATTTAATTTCCTCGGGAAAGAATGAATTTTCGCGCTATATTTCCTCATAGCTTTGCTGTGTCTTCTAGCGTACCTTTGTTAATTTAGAAAGTAGTTAGCAAATCATTGGGCTTTTTCAGACGAAAGTAAGTTACGTTGGCTGAATGTATTTTTCCTTGTTGTGAATCTATTTTTATTACTTCGATTGGCGGCATGATTATTGTCACGTCTATTAATTGAAAATTTGATTTATTTTTAAGTTTGGCCAGAAATGAACATCTTAAAATGCAAACTTTACCACAAGTATTAAAATGGTTATTGAAAAATGTTGTCAGTAGTGTGACATTTAGTTTGGTAATCACTAAAGGAAATTCATCATTGAATAAATACCTAGATTTTATTGCGTGTTACAGCATATTTGTTTAGGTAATAGACTTTTCATGTAATACTTGTGATAAAAAAAACTAGTTGAAATTTACCTTCAACAGAGCGTGTTAAAGTTATTACTGATTTCTATTGAACATTTCCAAAATTTTTGAATTTAGTGTTGGATAATCTATTTGTACCAATGGGAAGCGATCTGGTGTAGTGATTAGAGTGCGGAACTCTGGTCCAACAGGTCCCGGGTTCAAATCCTGCCAAATCACTAATGGATCTAATTGATAATGCCAAAACCCCTAGGTCTAGTATGAAGTACACGTATGTGAACAACAATCTCGGGCTCGTGCTTAGCGTTCTAGGTAAAATAATGTGTACCAATACACGTTCCACTAAAACTTGGTTTGCCAAACTATTACACAACGATCAATCTTAGAAAATGGCTGAAAATTCAATCTGTAAGTGGAACAGTAAACTTGGAATTGCAGGAAGTGTAATTAGGTGCTTCTTTATTGCGATTGCGTAACAGACTGTAATGACACTGTTGCCTTCACCTAGATTGTCCTGGCTGCTTCCAACTGTCTCTAAACAATATCACTTTCTCTGCAATCAGGGTCAGAAATAATTGTTCGAGATTTAAAATAAATTTATTAAAATTTTGATCCATGACAGAGGTCAGTTTGTGTAAGAAGTAGGGCTTGATGTTGCATTCAATGTATTCAATGTATTTTGTACAAGAGATGAATAAAGTAGTTTTGAATTGAATTGAATTGAATTATTTTACCTTCTTTAGTTCGAAAATGTTGATGTATTCTTCTCTTTATGTTTGGCATGTAAGCAAAGGAAAGCAGAATATGTTTATTCTATGGTGCTAGAAGACCTTGCTAAATACATATTTATTTATGTTTTACTTCGATGAATTCGGCCAAATGCAAATAACGGATTTTTTACAATCGAAACAAATCTTGAAGCAAATATAACAGGCTTGTAAGAAACCTTTTGGAATTGAAGCATTTATTTAAGGAGTTTTTTAAATCATGGCGGAAGTAGTGTTTAAATAAATAAATAGTTAATTTTTTAGAATTCTTCTGAGAACCAACAACATATTTTTTCGGTTTGAGTAATCATTTAGCGGTACAATTTCATTCAGAAATATTTAGTTGAGTGACATGATGGTAAGCGATACCCCGTGTCGTTGTTTGTAATTATTGATTAATTTTAGGGAACTTAGACTGGAGAATTGGAACCCTCCTTATCTAGGTCGAATGCCAGGCAGGACCTTACCAAACATTCTCATTTTGTCCTCCCAGGACAATTAGCGGATGCATTGCACGACGTCCAAGTGCCACGACGTCCAATAATATTTATTCAGTGCCACGACGTCCAAAACATAATTTTTGAGTTGTTGCACGACGTCCAAGTGCCACGACGTCCAAAAGTACAGTAACTGCCAAAAATATAGTCTTTCTACAAGCTTTGGACGTCGTGGCACTTGGACATCGTGAAACAGCGCACTATAGAATTGTAAAAAAGTAACATTTGCGGGAGTGTTGCACGACGTCCAAAGTCGCTGCCAGTTGCACGACGTCCAAGTGCCACGACGTCCAATAAATATTTGACTGTTGCACGACGTCCAATATAGCTCAGCGCTGTTGCACGACGTCCAAGCTCCTTCATGATGACTTGAGGAATAGTGTTCTCTCGTTTAAAATGCTTATGGAACGTTTATTAGTTATATATACAGGGTTATATGTTCTTGTTCAGAAATATACATACTATGAATATTTGAACCATTAATTGAAACATCATAAAGTAAAAAAAAAACATAAAAAGACAAAATATACCCCCGCCGCAGCAAACCTGCAGACTAAGCGAATTTCCATTTCCCTGAATGGATTTACACTAAAATGTCTCCTTAAAAATATCACATTTATTCCCTATTTAAAAAGAATCAGTTTAAAACATACTTAGGTTTGCTGCAACAGGGAGGGTAAAATTGTTTTTTATGTAAAATGTTAATAGTTGGTAAGAAATAAAAACATTTTCCAAATTTGGGCAAAATATGTTAATAAACAAGCAAACTACAACAGTTTACTTATTCTCCATAAGAATAACATAGAAATTTTAAATTTACAATTTTTTGGAATTTTCTCCGTAACTATTAGGCGCATTATAACGCTTCAGTATACTAAATTATTTGTTTTTTTAAGCTCTACAAAATAGTTCAGAAAGAAATTGCAAAATTTTATGCTTTTTGGGTCAAAAATGGGAAAAACCCATTTTTACCCCATAAAAGTTCCATAAACCCCCGTTCCCATGGTCCGATCATGCTGGTTCGCGAACTCGTTCGAATAAACGTAGGTTTACACGTTTGTACCAAATTTCATCAAAATCGGATCATTTTTGCTTGAGTTATCGCGCTAACGGACACACACACATATATATATATATATATATAAATATATATATAAATATATATATAAATATATATATATATATATATGAATTTGAACGGATGGTGTTTTTGGCCTCTAGGGACCTCAAAACGAAAAAAAAATCGGTCCCGGGTCCAGGTCTTACCATGAGTACTACGGTAATAGCTTATTCCCTATATGGGAAATTCGCTAAAACAAGGCAACAGTTGGAAAAATATAAGGTTTAGGCCCACATGGTTTGAAAAATGATGACATTTTGTTAACAACCGATCAACTTCATTATGTTTGGAGTAAGCTTTTAAATACTTATTTTTTCAAGACTAGATGAATGTACATTGATCAACATTATCTTTGAAAACAATTTTTTATACCCTTAATTAAATTTTTACTAGTATAAAGAATAGAATGCCTTTTTCGAACTGTTTTTTAGGCTTCAATTAAATGTTCTTATGTCGCAAATATGTTTATTAATAGTATTCACTTAACATTGACTTAATTTCATTTCAATAAATTTTGTGTTTGTGTTTTGCTACACCACTTATTAAATTGCAACCAATGAGAATCTATATAAATAAAATTAGAGTTTTGTCTGTACATTGCTCAGAATCATTCATTTGTAGGTTTTTTTACGTTTTATACATTAAAGAAGCCGAAACAAGTCTATAAGTATAAAAGAGGATGTTTGTATATATATTTGGCAGTGATAAACTCAGACACCACTGAACCGATTGCCACGAAACTTGGTACATACATGTAGAATTTCATGGAATAGGTTTATACATTATCAATTTCGTGATCCGTCCAATCGGCTCCGCCCCAGTGGCTCTGGAGTTCCCATGTTAACCTTATGAGAAATGGAATTAATGAATCTTAACAGCTGTTTCAATTAAACAAGTTGGTTCTGTTCTACAGGGTGTCACGGAACTCTCTACCAATATTTTAGGACATTGATCCTGGGTAAGAAACGTACCTAAATATCATATTTAAATTGTCCGGAAGTCCTTAGTTACTCACACAGCCGCCATTTGGTTTTTTTCAGTTATTAATTTTTTTCTAAAGAATGGTTAAACATACGAAATGGAAACTTTGCACAAACATTTATGACAACTAGACAAAGCTGCAAAACAATTATGAAGATTTTTCAAATTCATAAAACAAAATGGCGGCCATTTAAAATTTTATTTCTTAAAAAACTCAAAAACCATTGATTTTACACAAATTTTAAATGGCCGCCATTTTGTTTTATGAATTTGAAAAATCTTGATATTTTTTTGGTAGCTTTGTCTAGTTGTCTTACATGTTTGTGCAAAGTTTCCATTTCGTATGTTTAACCATTCTTTAGAAAAAAATTAATAACTGAAAAAAACAAAATGGTGGCTGTGTGAGTAACTAAGGACTTCCGGACAGTTTAAATATGATATTTAGTTATGTTTCTTACCCAGGAGCAATGCCCTAAAATATTGGTAGAGAGTTCCGGGACACCCTGTATAATGTTCAATAGCATTAAAGTTACAAGGATTACCAACAGGGTGCAGCACTATTATTTCTTTTACATTTATGTAAAAGAGTAACAGTTAATTAACATTAATTTAGCTAATTAACATTAGCTTATTAACAGCTAATTTGCAACCAAAAGGTGAGTGAGCATAGCGAACGAACTTCAACCTGGAGGGGAGTTAGCGTAGTGAACGAGCTAACCTGAAGGCGAGTTAGCGTAGGGAACGAACTAACCTGAAGGCAAGTGAGCGTAGCGAACGAGCTCCAACCTAAAGGTGAGTGAGCATAGCGAACGAACTTCAACCAGGACGTGATTGAGCCATACGAACAAGCTCACTTGTGAAGTTAAATGGGGCAAAGCCCGCGGGTACAGCTAGTCTCATCTAAATTTCTGTCTGTCTGTCTGTCTATCTTTCTGTCTTTCTGTAACACTCAAGATGGCATTTTACGCAATCTTCTCCAGGAAAACGAGAGTACCTATCAAGATCCAAGTCATTTTAATGTATTCACTGGATTGGCGAGAGTGTCTTTAGCCATTAAAATATGACCTCACTACTTAGTAAATAACATTACGGACGTTAAAAAATGCAGTTTTGTGCGATTTTTGTCAAGTTTTCGTCCAATTTTTATCACATAATGATCTATGAAATAACGAACAGCTGTTCGGATCAAGATTATTTTTTCTCGCTGTCACTGATATGTTTACAAATACCACAACCATTTCCGATCACTTTTTGAAGGCAAAGCCCATCCAAGTGAGATTAAAATCGTTGTCTTACATAACGGATTTAATTAATCGCAAGTGGAATAATATAGTGTAATCATAAATAAAATTTAATAACATCATCCAGGTTAGGAACCAGAGATTCTTTGTGTATAAAATTGTTCTTGAGTTTTGATAACCTTGAATCAGTGTTGTATAGGGCTGGGAAACTTGAGTGTATTAATGATCGTCGCCAATAGCTTACTAACTCATTGACGGCGCTTCAATGGTGGTTGTGTAAAGTGTAAAGTAAAAAATCACAACTGCAGTGGGTGATTGTAACAGAGGTTTACGGTTTATGGATGATGCTAAACTCGCTTTTCCAGGGCCGGAACAAGGGGGGGGCAGAGGGGGCGGTTGCCCCGGGCGGCAGGGTTGAGGGGCGGCAAATTTCTGGTTGCAGAAAATTTGTTTAATACAGTTTGTAAAAGTTTTTAATGAGCCGAACGTCATAAGGAACGTCAATTAAGTAATTTCAAAACTGCATAACGTAATAAACAAACAATAATTTTACAATAGAAATCAATATAAATTGCAACGGAGTAGAAAACACTGAGAGCCCTAATAGCATAGTTAGCAGCACAGCAAAGTTTGTTTACAATTTCAGCTGATCGCCATCCCTGTCAAGGCGCCATGCCGCCCTGCCTCACTGCCGTGGTTCGTTATACAGAGGTTAGGTTTGCAGGAATTTCGCTAAGTCGAGGTTCAGAACCAGCGTCGATCAATATAGGTCGGGACTTGACCTCATTAAAATACAGTACAATTAAAGTAGCATGGGCTACAATACTTTACAGTACAGTGTTTACATTGTACAGTAGAACCTAAATTATCCGGCATAATAAAGGGGAGGGATCTTGAATATTGCGCAATCATGACAATGGCATTGACCTTGGTACTTGTTAAAAACTATAAGTTTAAAATCACAGCTTGTTCTAACCCTCCTAAAACCTAGCCAAACACTGTATTGCGTAGTCATAAATTATGTAAAGAACAAAACAAAACAGTAGAAAGTTTTGTAAGCTACTGCTCGCGATAGGCCGGTAGGCTATAACTTACAGTACAGTACTGATTTATCACAACAGAGGAATGTCAATAATAATCATTAACTATAGCATTGGTGTTGCTAATGCTAGTTGAAACAAATCGTATTTAAAACAATAAATTATTAGATAAGTCATTATAAAAGTGTATAATCATAGCCAACTTAAGGATAGTAAAAATACTCGTAAAAGGAATGTTAAAATAGCGATGTTGTTATTCTTTCTCTTTGGTTTTGTTTTTATATTCTTTCTTAGGTTTTTCTTTATCAAAAAAATTGTACAATTCACAAGTTATCCCATATCGCCCAATCACAGCTTACTAAACATTACGTCGTCATCTAGTCCTCAGTGAATGAAATCAGTTCTCAGTTGCAACATAGCGCGCGCAGAGACAGCAGACAAAGATGTAAAACGGAGCAGACGAATGTTAGCGCAAGCGATGACGTGACCTTTCCATTTCATTTGATAAAGAAACAGATTTTCCCAAAACAATAATTGGGTGGGGGATTTGTTATATCGAGGGAAAGACGTAGACAATTCGTTATGCAGAGGTTAAATTCGCAATGTAGAGGTTCTGACAATGATAAATTTGTTATATTAAGGTGTCTTATTTTAGCTGAAATCACGAAAAATTCGTTAAATCAAGGTCGTTGTTATAGTTTGTTCGTTATGTAGAGGTAAAATATACATTGTGTCTTATGGAGAGTTCTAGGGGATTAAAAAAAATTCGTTATATCAAGGAATTCGTTATATCTACCTATTCCACTTTACCTATTCCATTTTTGTTTAATTTGTGAGGGATTTTTTGTTGTGGGTGAAGGGGGGGAGGGGCGGCAAATTTTAGTTTGCCCCCACTCAAAAATTGTCTAGATCCGGCCCTGCGCTTTTCCAATGTGTCACTTTCTGTTCCTACTCACCGTATGATGCAATCGCTGGACCATACAGCCAATAGGCCCATATCCCATCTCTTGGGTACTTACGCCTACCCAATTATTCATAACAACCTTTTCGACGACAATCCTTGATACCGGAACTTTTCCCTAGAATACACGGCCTCCCTACTTAAGAAATAAAATTACAAACGTCCAAAAACCCAGCATTGCGTAATTTTTGTCACATTTCATTCTAATGTTAAAAGATATACCAATCATTGTTTAGAGAATAGGCCTGCGTAATCTATTAAATAACAAACAGTTGTTTTTATAAGGTTGTTTTTTTTTTTCAAACTGACACCAATAAGTTTACATTAAAAGTTGTTTACGAATAAAGCAATTTATGGGAAATAATTTTGATTGCCGATAACTTTTCACGAGAAAATCCAAACCAAGAAATCAATAACCTTGGGACTTGATTAACGCATTTAATTTGTCGGACGTAATTCTTAATTGTAAACGTTGGTTTTTGGTACTGCTTTTTTAGCGAATTTCCCATATAGGGAATAAGCTATTACCGTAGTACTCATGGTAAGACCTGGACGCGGGACCGATTTTTTTTTCGTTTTGAGGTCCCTAGAGGCCAAAAACACCATCCGTTCAAATTCATATATATATATATTTATATATTTATATATATATATGTGTCCGTCAGCACGATAACTCGAGCAAAAATGATCCGATTTTGATGAAATTTGGTACAAACGTGTAAACGTACGTTTATTCGAACGAGTTCGCGATCCAGCATGATCGGACCATGGGAACGGGGGTTTACGGAGGGTTTTATGGGGTAAAAATAGGTTTTTCCCATTTTTGACCCAAAAAACATAAAATTTAGCAATTTCTTTCCAAACCATTTTGTAGAGCTTAAAAAAACAAATAATTTAGTATATTGAAGCGTTATTATGCGCCTAATGGTTACGGAGAAAATTCCAAAAAATTGTAAATTTAAAATTCCCATGTTATTCTTATGGAGAATAAGTAAACTGTTGTAGTTTGCTTGTTTGTGAACATATTTTGATCAAATTTGGTAAATGTTTTAATTTCTTACTAACTATTCACATTTTACAAAAAAAAAACGGTTTTACCCTCCCTGATGCAGCAAACCTAAGTACTTGTTAAACTAATTCTATTTAAATCAAGAATAAATGTTATATTTTTAAGTAGACATTTCAGTGTAAATCCAATCAGTCAAATGGAAATTCGCTTAGTCTACAGGTTTGCTGCGGCGGGGGTATTTTCCTTTTAACCGTTGGTAGCAGCAAGAATCATTTTTACGTACCAACACGTCACTGTAATTTACAAATTAGTTATCGTTGGTGTTGCACCTTATTTATACAGTGGTATTACAGCCTTATTCAATTTAATTGAAGTCTTAACTGTAAGTTTTGCTTTTTCTGTCTAGATTCCAAAATGTTAGTTTATGCTAAGAAAATGATAACTCATTTAAGTAAAACATTTGTTTAGCAAACCATCATGAATTGTTTACGATTTACGATGTTTATGTATCAATAGTTCGTGGCCTATTTTTTTTTTTTTTTATAGGTTAAATTACCAATCTAAATTGTCTATAGTACTTCATTTTATAAAGTAAGCCGTAATTTCGACAGCATTTCGGGTCATCTTCGGTCCAAGCAAATATAAATTGTTATGATAAAATTTGATGACATTGACAAAGATTTCAAATTCTAATTTTATATGTACTTTGTTATGCTTAAAACGTAGCAAATTCCCTAATTAAGTTCTGTATTTTTGTGTGTATGTCTGTTGGTAACGCATTTATGTCCTTATTTCTCAGTGTCACGAAAAGGACAAGAGCACCTTGGTAATGAAAATGTCAACCCGATTAAAGTGTTAAATGGTGAGGTTGAGGTAGTACTTTAAATACCTTTAACCATTGTGGGAAGTAACTTTCAACTATAGGCCTTAGGGCTATGCCTCATAGATCTAGGCCTATAAAGCTTTTTTTAGTTTAATGAGGTTTAATCATTGGATTTTACATATGGACCAACACGATCCGGGTGACCGGGGAACTATAAACTATGCGTTTTTAGTTCGAATATCATGAAATTTAGTATGAAACCTCGTTATAATGTTACTCATAAATTTACCAGATATTAGCCATGTCAAAGCTGTTTCAAACTCGCGGTGGAAAACGTGGTTTTTATCTTAAGAATTGAACTTTTTGACCAAGACACATTGTTTACATCATTATTATGGCATGTAATAATAACACTCGATTTTGAAGTTAACTAAATTCCCGTAGCACTTGTGGCTATGCTTGTTAGTATTTGCGTTACATTGAAAAAATACAATAAGTTAACAAAATTAATAAAAGTGATTTAAACATAGTTGAGTTTTATTATTTTGTATTGTAATATAAATATTGTATTCATGTAAAATTTTAACTTACATAATAGGCCTACATGTAGAAATAACTTGTAAATAACGTTTCAGTAACCTTAGTGACTATTAGCGATTTCTCTATAGGGAAGTAGCTATGACTGTAGGTCTCGTGGTAAGACCTAGGCCCGGGACCCATTTACATCATTTTGATGTCCCCAGAGGCCAAAAACACTCTTTCGCTCAAATTTATGTATATATATATATATATAATTTAAAAAATAGTTAATTTAAAATCCCATGTTATTCTTATGGAGAATATTGTAAAACGTTTTAGTTGGTTTGTTTTTTGATGTATTTTTATCAAACTTGGCAGATTTATTTATTCTATATTAAGCTATTAATATTTTAATAAAAAATACACTTTATTAGTTTCCCTTTAACAGCAAACCTAGGTACTCTTTAAACATAATTGTGAATTTAATAGATTAATTGAAAATCAATTCAGGCAAATGGAAATTTGCTTATTCGTCAGGTTTGCTGCAGCGGGGGTATTAACTCATTATTCTACATTGTCGTAGTCTTCACTGACGTCTTGAGTTTGTATTTTTTCTATTTAAACTGGTATTATATCCACAATGACAAAATAATACTGTGCACGGTAAGCCTGAGCTCACGCAACTACATATTTTTCAATTCTGTTCACTGGTGTATATCAAACGCAACAAAAAAAAACTTGATAGAAATAAACCAGGTTAGGTTCATATCTGAGTTTACACATAGCTTATTGAGGTTTTCTTCACCAAAATGAATAACACAGCTCATTTAGATCTTGAGATATAGATCTTTAATAAAAGACAGTCCTTAAAAATTTAAAACCTAATGTTAGTTAGAGGTCTACAACTCACCTTAAGCTCTACATATTTAAATGAAAATTGTCTCAAATGAAAGTTCTAAGTTGGCCTACTGTTTTTAGACCAGAACGAATAACATAGTACACATAGCAGCTGAAAAAATATGTCTTTAAATACAGAAGAAAGTTAAGAAAAAACAACTTTTATTCTACGTTTAAGCTTATAACTCGCCCCAAACACACCAGATTGCAATAAATAATAGCTGAAAAGAACTGCATTAAATCACTGAGTATTCCCATACCACAACATACAATATCTAGTAAAAATAACTTGAGACACAATCATTAACTAAAGATAAATTGTAAAAAAGAAATCAAATTTCTATTGTTTGGGGTCCACAACTCATGTTTAACTCAGCCGATTTTAATAGTCAATGGCTTGGATTAAAGCCAGTAACTCACTGAGTATTCATAGTATATAACATTTCATATTACGTAATTATAACCTGAGATAATATCTTTAATTAAAGACAAATCATGGAAAAACTAAAATGTTATTTGGTTAAAGTTCTATAAATCCCCTCAAACCCGATAGATTTAAATGACCAATGCCTCAAATGAAAGCCAGTAGTTTGCTGAGTATTTTATTATAAAAAAAACATAACATCGCATAATCAGTACTCGAGGTAACAATCTTTTTTCAAAGAAAATTATACAACCATTAAAATCTTTGTTGGTTGAAGTCTTGTAATTCACCTCCGACTCGTTCGATTTCAGTGATCTACATGTCTAATGGATGCCAATTGTTTACTGAGTGTTTTTATTGCAATACAGACAACATCTAATAATAATAACTCAATGGGTCGGTCAAAATTTAAACTTTTCTTTTTGAAAACATTATTGTTTCTTTGGAGTGAAGATGAAAAGATCGGCCTTAAATATAAACAGTTAATAGCTCAAATTAAATTTGGTAATTTTACAAACATTTTAATACCAAAAACAGCCAGAGAGAAGTACGCAAAATTGAAATAAAAATAAAATGACATTATTTTTTTTATAAATTATAAACTTTGAAAAGTAGTACTGACCTTAAAACAAATTATATATATTTAACATGTGGTATTTCTGAGTAGAGAATTTAACCATAAACATTTTAAAATAACATGCATTGTTCAATCTTGAATATTTTTTTTTATTACATTGGTTTAAGTAAAAGCTTACACTGTAATTTACGTTTCCCGCTATTTTCCAAGATGGCGGCTGTTACCCAAGGGTACCAAAAAAGTACCCGGTGGTTTTAGGGTCTACTTACCCTAGATATCACATATCAACAATAAAAAAAAACTTAATAGGACAATACCAGGTTCGGGTCAATTCTGCCGCACTATTAAAGGCTGGTTTTATGCACCGCGACAGTCGCGTGTCGCGTGTCGCGGCGCGACTCAAGTTCTATTGAGTTAAATGGGAGCATTTATGCACCGCGACAGCGACAAACTGCCGCGGAGCGACTCTAAATACCCGCGACAGGTTTTAGAATCGCAGCTTCAAAAAATGTGTCGCGCGCGGTTCAAGTTCTATTGGATCCAATGGGCACGTTTATGCACCGCGACAGTCGCGGCGCGACAGTAGCATTTTTTATACTCCACGTGGTATATTCTCTATATATTTATATTGATTAATGTTAATAATTAATATATAAATGAGTTCTTTACCCTTTATTTGTATTATAAATTACATCATTTTATAATGAAATGACATTTTTAAGAGGGTTGACCCAATTCCAACTGTAAATTGTATGTGTTGTTTAAATAACTGGGGTTTTGTCATTAACGTGTACAACACTACAGGGTCTATATTTAAACAACTTAATAATCACTTCTACATCACAAACACAACACACAACATTGGATTGAAAACAGACTGATTTCTTTAATTCCCCCACCACCGGATGTGAGTTTACGCGACAAAAAGTGTCGCTGTCGCGTGACATTTTGGTCAGCCGCAAGACGTGGCGCGACTCGCGACTCGCGACTGTCGCGGTGCATAAAACCAGCCATTGCACAGTTGATGTTGCCAACTAGCGTGGGAGCGGAAGTCCTGATAAAGGCTGGTTCTCGGAAAAGTAATAAACTTGCAGTTTGAATGAAACATTTTTTTAATTTTGTACAGGATTCATGGGATCCTCAGCATCAAGTACAAACTGCAAAATGTGTGTCGAAGGTCTGATTAGACCTTCCGAGATTTAGACCTTCAGCAACTGATCCGTTTTAACGAATTTCCCTATAGGGAAGTAGCTATTTTACCTTCCATTAATTTATTCTTTTTCATGTTGTGCTTCATGTAACATACATTCTAGACTAGAGGGCCGCTCATGCCCTTTACAAATAAATTAACATTTTCGCACTAATACAAATCAATATCGTCATTAGACAAGAATTAAAACATAAAATTTATAAACAACACCTACCACGGCATATTCTTGAACAAGTATGCCTACAAACCTACGATAAGCATGTTTGTTATTATTATACTTAACCTACAAATGTTATGACTTAGGGCATACCTGCTTTCCTAGATAAAACATGCGAACTAATTGCGAGTGCGACGTGAACTTTACTAGTAAGAATTTACAACTGTGAATTTCTCAGAATTGATTGACAGTTCAGACGAACCTATGGCCACAGACTTCGGAAACCTACAGTATTATTGCATTAGTATACTGTATTTGTATTATTGTGTTACTAGCAGAGTACCCGTCCTTCGTACGGGGTTGACATATAAGTATAAATGCTTATTGCAGTTATGGGAGATGACACGATTTAAAAAAAAACTGGTCTTTTAATTTATACGGTATCCTATTGTGTAGCACACATCTACCATAGTCCTGATGTTCTACCACTGCACCTAGACCATGGAAAAAAGTAAAGTTCTCATTGTGTACCACAACTTTTTTTGCTAGTTGGTTCAAATTAGCTGTGGTCATTAATGCAAACAAACAACATAATAGTGCTGCACCCTGTTTGGCAAGCCTTATAACTTTTTAATGCTGTTTAATATCATAGAACCAACTTGTACAGTTGAATCGGCTGACAAAATTCTTTAATTTCTTTAAATATGAATTCTCATAAGGTTAACATGAGAAAGTCCAGAGCCAGAGCCACCGGGGCGGAGACTGAAAGAATTTTTGAGGTAAGAATATGTTAATCGGGGATGTCATCTATCATCATACCAAATTTCAACCTTGTCGGTTTCGTATTTTTCGCGTTTGCTTGTCACAAACATCCATCCATCCATTCATACATCCATCCATGGTTTGCACTGTAAACAAAAAGCTATCACAATAGTTCCAAACCGACAAATAGGAAAAATAGGAAAATATAAATAAATATGGAAAATAGGGTAATTTTCTAATATATTTTAGTGAAATTATATAATCAGGCAAATGGAAATTCAGTCTACAGATTTGCTGTGGCTGGGGATTATATTATGGTTTACACAAAAATAAATCAAAACATAAACCTCATAACACTCAGGAAAAGGGCCTAGGTTGATAGGGCAATGATTATAGAATCTTAATTATTTCCTATATCCATGATGAATGATTTCTTTTTTAAACGAATTATTCCCATTGTTTCACAGGAAACATTTTTAACCATTGTAGTAACATCATTATAGCTTAAAAAGTTGATAGTTTACATAATGTTTAGTACATTTGACGGATAAAACTTTTTTGAATTCGTCATATTATAAGTGTATGAAAATTCATATATTTGTGTATCAATATCTACTTATCTCATTTCTGTTCAATGGAAGTTATACAATTTCAACGATACCGGTACTTAAATGGGAAGTCTTACAGCTGTTATAAAACTGTGCATACATTTTATCTTACGAGTAAATTTGCTACCAATTGATATAGTATGAAGATTCTATTCTACTGCAGTACTTAGAATTCTACCACTACTCACATTAAACCAACTATATTTACTTTTGGGCTAGTGATTAATTTATTGTATTAATCATACAATATAGTGAATAGTGTAGTCATTTATTTATTTCGTTTCTATGACATAGCTCTATTTTGTAGAAATCAATTATGCAATCATAACAACAGAAATACTGCATCATTACATTTTACGGTGACATAGTATTTATTTTACATATAAAAAATTTGAGCTAATGCAATAATTAGTTCAATTAGAACCATTGAATATTGAATAATTTAAACATTAATCGAAGACGAAGTGGTTGACAACTTTCAAACAGTTGACTAGGACTAGTTGCCTTCAATAATTGCAATGCGAACTGTATGCACTGAGGTCGGCAAACAGTGTTCACAGTGTGCAGGCACTTTGGACGTCGTGGCACTTGGACGTCGTGCAACAGTAAATATTGATTGGACGTCGTGGCACTTGGACGTCGTGCAACTGGCAGCGACTTTGGACGTCGTGCAACACTCCCGCAAATATTACTTTTTTACAATTCTATAGTGCGCTGTTTCACGACGTCCAAGTGCCACGACGTCCAAAGCTTGTAGAAAGACTATATCTTTGGCAGTTACTGTACTTTTGGACGTCGTGGCACTTGGACGTCGTGCAACAACTCAAAAATTATGTTTTGGACGTCGTGGCACTGGAAAAATATTATTGGACGTCGTGGCACTTGGACGTCGTGCAACACTCCCCAATTGGCTTATTTCCAAATCATTAGCTTTACATAATTTTAGTTATGTATACAATTTTAGTTAGTAATTGTACCGTGCTATACAATTAATCGGTGTCATCCGTGTGTAACAAATTAGTTCAGAATCAATGATCAATTCAGGACTATAATCGCACTAAATTGATTTACAGCACAACAGTTCATCGTTATTTAAGAATCCAACACAATCCAGCCTATTGAAGAAGTCATTAAATCATTGTTCAAGGATTCGAAATACGAAGGAAAATTTCTCCTATGTACCGTAGTATTTGTTGGATACAAATTACTGTATGGACATAATAATTTAGTCATAGAAATCTTGCAATGTTTAAATTGATGCATTGATTACGAAAGTTAGGTCTGCACCCTGGCCATTGTATAATCGAATGTGACAATGTGTGAGCCAAGGCTGTTCCATTCAGACCAGAAATAGATGAAACTAACACAATTAGGGGCGTGGTCCACTGTCTACCTAAATGTTGGTCATGCAAGCCTTTCATTAGAGCTAGGCATACATTTGGTCACGATCACACTAGGGATTGATTTAACGTATCAGCATTATTCAATGATTTTAGGGATAACCCCCATTATTAGTGATGATAGTTTTGAAATAAATAATTAGGAATAATATTTTTGGCCGTCAAGTTGAGAAATTCCCCGATTTTATGACCGGAACCTCAGTATTTGCTTTTAACAGCATAAAAGTGATAGTGTTTCAAACACTAAACAAATTTACCTACTAAAAATTAATTTGAGTAATTTAAGCCTATATGCAAAAGGGAGTACTTTGCAACATATTCTAGCTAGAGTTAAAACATTAACCCAATCCGACCGTTGAAAAATAATATTTTGGTAATCCAATCTTTTTTCAGTAAAAATTTGTCTATTTTTATCGAAAAATAATATTTATTAGAAAATATTACTCTACAACATGTATAGTCTACTAAAATTAACATGCTTATTTAATAAGCATGCTAGGTTTTGGCAGCCATAAGAATTAATTTTGTTGTAACCCACAAATAACTCATCTAAAAGAGTATGAGTTTATTTGAATGCTAAATAATTGTGAATGGATGTAAGATGGGTTCGGATAGACACTGTTGCAAAAGATTAATTCATCTACGATAGTAAATGTTTTTGTGTGAAATTTTGTCACTTGTTTTCCAGGAATTTGCCTTTTATTACTTAAATACACGTTATTTAAAAACTTTACGTTGGGCCATGACATAGATTTTTTTCTAAGCCTACAATACCGATGATTTTACCTTAACATACATGCCAATTTTCATAGGGATTGGTAAAAAATCAGATATATATATTGTGTAAAATATACAAAAACGCAGAAAATAAAATATACAACACCGTATGCAAAAAAATATCTGGTAAACGCAGCGTTTTTAAAATGTTAATTTTAGATTTTCTTATTATTTTCAAACATAAACGATTCCCGTAGTTTTGCATTTTGTTTACTGGACAACACCATACACAGCATAACGATTATCAACAGTGAAACTACAATGACGAGAGAAAGGCGTTCGTAATCACGATCAGCTGTGTGAACTTTTCCAGAGATCAGCTGATCCAGTGACAGATAGCGTGATTGGGGATCGGTTTGGCGGGTAAATGGTTTTCCGGCGTCTGTCGACACCGCGTGCAGCGCTACTGGTGGGAAACTTATGAAATACCTGTTACCTGCATCCTGCTGTAAAGACGAGAAACTGAGATAGTTTTGTTGTTATTTTATTTGGTAGAGAATATTTTTTTTGTTCAGTAATTATAATTTTTCTAGATTGTTTTTAAAGTCCTTTACATGTGTGTGTGATTTAATTTAATATTTATTGTGAGAGTTTCAACTAAGTTATTCAGACTGTCTGATAAGCAATTTTGTATTAAAAACACTTATAGCACTCAATATAACTATTATACCATTTTATTGAATTAGATATTTTATTGTATTATATTTAAATATACAGTATTGTATTACATTAACTGGCTGGGTAGATGAGTGGTTATAGTGATCTCCTAACAATCAAAATGTTGCCTGTTATATCATGTGTAAAGTTCTCTAGCTTTTTGATTGTTTGAAACTGGACCCAGCTGTTCCTGATCATTGGGCTTTGAATAAATGATCCTGGCTAATGAAACAGCTGATCTTAATCAGTAACAAAGCTACACAGATCATATTATTCCAGTATACACTCTACACTAATCCTTCCCTCATATTTTTGTTAAAATATGCACCTTACACATGGGTTGTTTTGTTGAACTTTTATATCCTACAACTAAAATTTACATTCTGTTAAATTTTACAAAAGTATATCCAGAAACTAGCAGTCATATTGGGAAGTAGGTAAATCAAAACATTTTCCCCCCAATTGAATCATGACTAGCGTAATCAATAATTTAGCTGATTATCATACAAAAATTAAAATTTTACACCTTTAGACTATACTTAAACACACCAAAACAGTTTGTATAAGGCAAAGATTAGTGTTGAATGGAGGCGATGATAACTTTTGTTATTGGATAAGATATAAGCTAAGGCTAATGTATTAGAACCGCTAAAATCACTGGAAATCCTACAATTTTTCTGAGCATCTTGTTGTTTTCCAGAGCTGGATTCTCCTGGTGCTAAGTCGGTTTGGAGTGGAGTGGACAGTGACCAGGACCTGGTGTCAGTGGTTGGAACTAGAAACAGGTCAGTACTGGAATTATACATTTTAGTGAATTTCCCTAATAGGGAATAATCCATTACCCCTAGATCTCATAACAAGACGTACTTATAACACTGATTTACTTTTTCATTTTGTTGCCCGTAAAGGGTAACACCATCAGTTCAAATTAATTTATTTGTTATTTGTATATACATGTGTCCATTAGCATGAAAAATTCAGTAAACATCATTCGATTTTAATTAAATTTGAAATTTTGTAAAGACGTGTAAAGCTACTATTCAAACAAGTATGCAAATGTATTTGTTTATTGGAGGGTTTATAGGTAAAAAAATAAAGAAAGCTTTTTAAATTTGATAGTACTGTTGTTATACAGATGAAATTCATTGGGTCTTCAAATTTATCAAGTTTATGTACTTAATTTTAAGAAAATATGTTAATTTATTTTTGTATTTTCAGGGTCAGAAGTGGAGCTTCCAAAAGCAGACTGAAAGTTTACATTGGCATTTTAATTTTAATAACTCTAGGACTTTTAACAGCGTGTGCCTTCCTATTATATAGTTGTAAGTATTGCCACTAAATTCTACCATTGCACGAATTAAGTATTTAAGTATTATAAACTGATAGAAAAAGTAAGAATGATTTCTTATAACTAGGTAAGTGAAAAAATTGTCTAAAACAATGAAGATTTAGAGGCAAATATTTGATTTATCATTTATGTGGTTTTGTGCCTCAAATCAATGTTTGAACAAATAGACGAAATACCGTCAACATGCATATTGCATGAAGACTTCTTATCCTATCGTAAAATGGCTTCTATTGTTGTGACTTTTAGTAATACTTGAGTGTGTCGTTGGTAATTTAATGGTTCGCTGTGACGTGAGTGTTTTCTCTTAGAAAAGAAATCTACTAGAGTATACTGCAGTAGGACACGATTCCAACTTTTAAGTTCCATTTCCTTCAGTTTGTCAAGAAATAAAAACCATTTTATTTAATTTTTTTCAGATATTGAAAATATGTTATCGCCAAAAGATATTTGTGTAACAGCAGAATGCATTACAGCAGGTGTGTATTTTGGATTTGTTTATAACTTATTTTTCAATCATAGTTCACCGCTTCTAATTAGTTCACTGATTAGTGAAGTAAAGTAAATTAGTTTAAATTCAAGTTTAGATACAGTACATTTTAAAATTTGAAATACTGAAGTAACTGTTACTATATAGTTAACTTAACTATATTATGGGTAAAATATAAATGTAAAAATTAAATGGAAAGAAGAATAGTTCTAAGAATAGTTAATTAAAAATCAAATTCAATCTACAAAGAATAATACACATTAAATTATATAATTTTTTGTTTTTAACTTTGTACTCTTTTGTTTTACAGCCGCAATGATACTGAACTCTATGGATCCTTCTGCCAATCCTTGCGATGACTTTTACCAATTCGCTTGTGGTAATTTTGACAAGGAGCATCCGATTCCGGAGACAGACTTCAATGAAGACTGGTTCACAAACAGGAATCATTTTTCAATCAGAACAGTTAGAGGTAAGCAGTCAAGGTTTGGTTATTTCCGTTGGGAAGTAAATTTATTGAAGGTTTTATTTAGGATTCTGATATAAATTTATTACATATTTATTTTGATTGTTTGTGTAACAGGTTACTAATATACAAGCTGAGTCTGTGGATTAAGGTCTGTGTTTAGCTCATTTCTGTCTACCTGCGATGGAATTTTTATATCAGTTGACGGATCAGACTACAGAAATGTAATCACAGATCGTAATTTATACTTGGCAGGAGCATAAATTTTATCTCTCAATGTCAATGCTATGACCAGGGACATCATTCATAAGGGTGGGCATAGTAGTGAGTTAAGTAAGAAACAAGACGTGGGTCTCAGATTTTAAATTGCTTGTTAGCTCGATGCTGAGGAACTTAATTGACGGAAAAACCTCGCATATGACTACAGGACATAATTTTTTTAAATCATTTTTATGAGACAAATCGATTATTCTGGCAATGGGTTGTACTGCTTTAAAACTGTGTTGTCCTTATAGGTTTATTTAACTTGTAAAATGATTTGTCGTATTTTATTTATGGCATTTAAATAAATTATTCATCTTAGTAAATAAAGGGACTTGTAAAAACTCTAAAATTGATTTGTTCTTCGAAATTCAATCTGTAAACACTACCTGGTGATTACGTTTTTGAAGATTTTGTTGTGACTTTTAAGATGTTTGTATTTTTACAGAATATTTAGAGCAAAATGACACTGATGATGAACCCAGGCCTGTCCACCAAGCTAGAATTATGTTCAGAGCGTGTAAAGATATTGGTAAGTTTAGATTACCGGTATTAGGTAAAAGTTAGTACGTACTAACTAAATAATATATTATACTATAAGGATGACCTAGTGTTTTGAACATAGTGTGACTTTAGTTTTTTATTGAGGAGTGAGCTGGTCTAGTGGTAGAGGGTGGGACTCTGTTCCCGAGGTGCCGGGTGCAAATCAATCAATGAATTTAACTAAGTGATAATACTGTGATCCTAGACTGTTAACTTGTTAAGCAATTTAAATACATATTCTACTACAAAAGCATCTTTCTGCATACATATTTGTCAACTGGCATAAGGAATAATCAGGAATTGACCCCTTTACAACCGAACCCTATCATAGAATGTGAGTCATACGTGGTGGAAGCGTTTAATTTCTTTTACAACATGTTGAACCACACTTTGACAATTTCTTATCAAATAAATGGGAACTGGCTAGAATGGTAGTGGACGAAGTAAGGTTTGTACAATAATGGTTTCAAATCTGAACTAGCTCATATGGCTGCGACAGAATCTCGATGGGGACCTTAAATTTAAAAAACCCAATTTTAATAATAAAAATATTACAATTCACTTAGCTTTAAAAAAACTTTTGAACAATTACTTGAAGTCACAAACATTAACCCAACAACCTTTTGGTTTACAGATTCTTTGCAGAAGGTGTCGCTAAGTCCGATGATGAGGTTCCTGGAGCACCTAGGTTTGCCGCGCAAGCCTCCCCTCGGTGCAGGCGATGCTACCATCTCCTGGCAGGAGGCTGTAGCTCACATCAAGCGACACATTGACAAGGACATCTTTATTGGCTTCGACGTTATGGCAGACCCTGTTAACAACACTGTGAATAGAATATCTGTAGGGATGCCTTCGGACAGCAGTCCACTGCCTAGGTTAGTGAAAACCTTGTTTTACTGTAAAAGAAGGGGGATAGTATCATCTCTAAAGAGGAATTACAGGGGATGTTCAAACAGTAACCTTGTAGAAAAATCTATTTGACAAGCAATGAACTCTTTGTTAACTGCCTAAGTTTGATGATATATTTAACGGTTTTGTGTTTTGCAGTCATAACGAACACAGCAAAATAAAACGTCCTCCACTCCGTAGACTTCTAGCTAGGGGCGGAGCTCGAGGCAAAATAGCTTGGAAAGACTACATAGTCAAAACTTTGAATTATATCTTGGAGTACAACAATCAATCTTCTAAAGCTCTCAACTCTACTGTTCAAGAGGCTGCTAAGAAGATAATAGATTTTGAAGCCAAACTTATTAATGTAAGTAGATTAGTTTTTTGGGAAGAGCACTTAGCTTAGATATTATCAAAGACAAATAGAATAAATATAGACTGTAAAAGGAAGGTCCTTTAATGTGCTGCTACTGTATGCTCAGTGTTGGTCGATTCACTGCCGTCGTTACAAAATGCTACCAACATATCAGACCCACTTTTCAATATGAGTAAAGTACAAAATTCTGAAATCCCGTGATTTTAACAGGAAGCCCATTTTTTTCATAAAACCTCCGAAAAATAACAAATTCTGAAGAATCCTCCAGAAGTTGGCAACCCTGGTTCAAACAACCAACTTGTTATGGTAACACACGCTACCGCTGATGCTGCAGCGGTGTGCGCCGAAACTACATGGCACTCCTAGCAGTAGACGTCATAATATATGCTAACCGCAGCATACTGCTGTTGGTCTATATATTTAATTCTTTTGTTGATGATATTATGAAGAAAAATTACACAGCCAACTTTTCAAAGTTTAATAACTGCAAAACTAGGTTTACTATAGATTCTTCTAAATGGAACAAGAAAACTAACTTACGTAAATGATGGTGTACTGCTAAAAGATAATAATAGATATTAATAGTCTAATCCAAGTATATACAAGTCTGATTTAAATGGATTTTACGTTTGGTAAAATCAATGTTGACAATGATGCATCTTAATAGTATTCCCAGTCTGTTGACTGACTAATGAATTGGACAAAAAAGAAAGAGATAGTCCATGAAAATTGATATTAACTACAGAACTCTGAACGATTGACCCAAATTCTGCAGTCTTAGTTCATAAAACTATAATCAAAAGCTTGTCTTATTTAGAGGGCCGCCAACAGTTTGTTAACATTGGGTATTTAGATGGAAATAAGATGTACAATGTTAGATCTAATGTTAGGGAAGTTAAGTATTCTGTTCCTCAGGGATCTGTGTTGGGTCCGTTCCTGTTCCTGTGCTACTTGGGAGGGATGCCAAAACATTTATCTGAACGGGTAGAAAACAATGCCCTCTGCTTGTATGCAGATGACATAAGTATGTCTATGCATGAAAAGAATATTGAACTTCTTGAAATAAAAATGAAAGATTCGCTCAAAATAATTGGAGATTATTCAAATGAAAAAAACCTTTTACTTAATAAAAACAAAACAACCTTCATAAAATTTGAGTGTAAAAAGTCTGGCGAAAAGATATTTGAAAATTTTGCATGTGAAACCAAATTTTTAGGTCTAACCTTGGACAGTACACTAAAGTGGACCTCACATGTCGATAAAATATGTAATAAAATTAGCTCCGGTATTTTTACTTTAAGACGACTATTTCCCCTTTGCAGTAAAGAAATTTTGCGTGTGGTTTATTATTCAAATATACACTCCCATATTGCTTATGGCATTGAAATTTATGGTGGAACAAATAAATCTAACTTAAATGAAATTTTACATTTACAAAAAGAGGCCATAAGGTGCATCCTTAATTTAAATGAAAATGAATCATGTAAAAATCGTTTCAAAGAATTAGAATTCTTTACAGTTTACAGCCTCTACATATATAAGACTATATTATATGTTAAAAGCCGGGAGTCACAACTGCAAAGACAGCAGGATGTACATACTTACAATACTAGGCACAAACAAAATTTTATAATTAAAAAGCATAAAAAAGAAAAATTTAAAGAAAGTCCTGATTATATTGGGGTTAAATTTTTTCATTCTCTCCCTTGTAGCATCAGAAATGAGGAAAACAGAAATAAGTTCAAAAAAAAGCTTAAGAATTTTCTAATTAATGGAGAGTTTTATAATTTTGAAGAATTTACTGCACTATGTTCAAAAATGTAAATAAACATGTAAATATGTAAAAAAGAAATAAAACGGATCAGGAAAATGGTTTTAGTATTAGTTATAGTTTAAGATTAAGACGCATTCATGTACACATTGTTGTATGTCTGAATAAAGATTTATTTGACTTGACTTGACTTGACTACCTTTGATGCTTGACATTTGATTTGACATTTTGACGATATTATAAATATGATGATGAGCCAGTATGGGACTAATGTTAGCCCACAACGACATTACAGCATTGGTCTAAAGAGGTTTTTTTTTTAATTTGTCTTCAATCCTGCCACTGTTTAGTAGGGTTTATAGGCTGAGTTGGGCATACTAAAAAATCACAATAGAACACAGAAAACTGACCTGCACCTAGAAATAGCCAATTTAGCGGTTTCCTAATCTATTTTAGCCGCAATCCTAGTATTATCCATATACAGCATCTCTTAAGATAAAAAAATCAATTCTATACAATGAATTACATCCAAAATTTAAGGAATAAGCCCTAAATGAGTCTACAAACTAGTAATTTAAGCAACTGTCTTCTGCACAGCTGAAGGAGAATTTCACTTCAACTGATCCAACACGAGATGATCTGCCTAAGAACATGTGGGTGACAGAACTTCAGAAGATTACTGACAAGGCTGTTACAACTTCACAAGTAAGGTATCTTCCAAAAATTTCTTCTTCTTATAACTTAAATGTTTTCCTTGGTTATCTATAAGTCACTAGTAGAGTCAACTTTTACCAGGGCTCTTTAATGACAGCTATCAAGTGAGTATATATACATATCGAGCTAGTTTACGAGCTGCATGTAAAAAAGCTGGCTATCGTAGCTTGAAAACTCGCTCTGAAAATTTAGCTGATTTAAAATTAATTGTTGAAGGAATTACTTCATCTCCCCAAACAATTTGTATTGCTATAATTTGCATGAAAATTTGTAATTTACAGATAAACTGGAGGAAATACATTGAGGTGTTGTTTGAAGGAATTGATGAACTGGATGTTAACCTGGACGATTACGACAAGTTGGCAGTTTATAGCGTCGACTACCTGAAGGCGTTGATGAAACTTCTCGCAAAAACTCCTCCTTCTACAATATGTAAGTTTAATAAAGCAAAAACTCATTGGCTCAGCCAATTATATGTAATATTGTAAATGATTATAACGCCAAAAATTTACTCAGTCTTGAGAAAATTGTTCCCTAGACTCAGCTTTTAATTAATGGTCCTGGTTAATGAAACAGCTAGTCTTAGTCGGTAACAAAGCTACACTACACAAGGTATCTCACTTCATTCTAAACTCATCTTTCACTCATATTCAGGTTATAACCCCCATCTAGGTGGCGTACCCATTTCATTGGCTATACGTAATTGTAATATTATACGTTACTCCTTTTATAAGGCAGGGCGATGAAGAAAAAAATCTTTTGTAATACTGTAGTGGATGGACTAAGCTAATCTCAACACATCTTTATTTGCCTTTTCACATTTGACGAAGACAATTTCCAATATTTCAATCGGGGATGCCGTTTTGTCGTCATTAACTAAAAGACCAAAGCTACCTTAATAAACCAGTATTTATTTACAAACAATTATTGTTTGCTGTCTTTAGCAAAGTTAAAGCTATGGAGTGATTCAATTATTTATTGAAAATAACATCAACAAAAGCAAACAAAGACAATAAACAAACAAAAGATATGGTGTACAGGGATATATATTCTGATACATAGATAATATATTTCTGAGTTTGTTTGAATATTAGAATAATTTGTTTTACATTATTGAGCTTTTTAGGGACTTATGTGCTAGTGATATTTAAATAAGCAACAATTCCATTTTATACTGTAGCAATACTAGAGAATCTTCATAATTTGTATGTAAAGAAACTGTACAATATTTTGCATACATTGTTGGATGCAAAATAAAATTAGAAAAATTTGTTCTAATATAAAAATGAGGTGCTCAAAAGGTTTGATATTTCCTGTTTCAAACATATCTACTATCAAGAAACCAAATCTACTGCGGAGGTGTTATAAATCAGTTTCCAAATATCACTTCCTCATTAGTTATTATTATCAGTGTAGACTTTATCTCAACATGTATTTTCACTTTTACTGTGTGACATGCAACCAATTATTGTTGATTTATTAATGGGTTTTAATTCACGATGAATAAATTGATGAAAAATATTTTTTATACCAAATTTAACAAAACATTTGAGTAACATAATCTCACAAACAATATATATATAATTTAAAAAATTCTACTTTTTTTGCTAGACTCTAGCACAAAACCATTCTTACACGTTACTTCAGGCTACACCACCGGGTTGCGGCACTATCACAAAACTCAAATCCATTTGGTAATTGGTAGGATTTGAACCCAGGACCTCTATCGAAGTCCCAAGATCTACCACTAGACTAGCTCTGCCTTTGACATATACTTAGTAATTTGTGTCTTATTTTTGTTAAGAGCTGTGTCGAAACATAAAAAAATGTTCTAAATAGTAATAAATATCTGTATATTTAACTGAAAACTGAATCACGGTTTTGTATTTAACAACTAATCATGCAAACAAAGATAATATGAGTTTTTGTGGAAACAACAACAACAAAACAAAACACCCAACCTCTAATTGTCAGCATGTTTTAACGTTACTTAATAAACGTTTTATATGTTATTTAAAGGATTATTGGATATTAATATCACTGATTAGGTAAACACAAGTTTCAAAACGTTCAAAATCCACACCTATAACCAACAAAGAATGTTTAACATAGAGCTGAAGAAAGGTAAAATTTGTTTCCAGTTTTGACGGTGTGGTGGGAGGTCGTGTTCGAACTCGCTCCTCACACTACCAACTATATGAGGGATCTTCGGACAGACTTTGAGGAAAAAACTATCGGAGAAGTAGCTCCAGCTTCTAGGTAATGTACATGCATTAGTTTTGAAGACTGCTGCAAGTAGACTTATTGCAAGTAGACTTAATTGTAAAACCTATAGCCTTTTTATGTGTTTTCAATGCTGGAGTGTGTTTGAAGTGTACCGACAAAGACTTAGACTTAATATTTATTCATCATTTTAGGGTAAATTTTACAATTCATTCTTTTAGACCTACTATTTTGTCATGTAACCAACAATAACAACAACAAGCTATTGATTGTTTAATTTTTTAAATTTATAGAATGACAAGAAACAAGGTAAACAACTAATACCCTTTACAAACTACTAGGAAAAAATCTTAATACTACCTTTTGCTGACAAATTGAAAGGTCGTAAAGGCGATAAATCTTTCAAGGAGGAAAAACTCACTTCGAGAATCAAGATTAATTATTATTGATCACTACTTTTGACTGTGAAATTCCATCCCCCCCTTTCAAAGTTGAAGCCAGTATTAGAATCTAGTTCAATTTAGCCACTGACAGAGCTTTATTAACCAAAGTATGGTACTTCACAGCATCCTAAAAGATTTAAAAACCGAAAAAAAAAAATAGATAATAGTAGTACACTTTAAAACGGTGTTTACACAAAGCCAGTTGACTTGCAGGCTACCTGTAACTTGAAATACACTAAAGGCAAGTAACCTGCGTGCTCTACTGGCCTTGTGAAAAACCGGCTTAAGACATAGTTATTCGCAAATATATTTTCTTTAAATATAAAGAAATAACTGCTCTATATCCAAAAATTTCTATCCTAAATCTGTAGTTATGAGGTTTCTGATTTATGGTTTTTAATGGAAGAAATTTTACTTGAGTTTTATTGTACAGACCAACGCATTGTGCCTACGTTGTCTACAAACTGTTAGACGTGGCAGTAGGAACAGCCAAAACCACCGAGTCTTTCCTTTACATGACCAAACCAAAGGTAAATACAAGACTTTTAAGCCTTTAATTTAATCTATTGCAGGAGAAACATATATTCATGACTGGAGTTCATGGCCCTAATGAATAAACTGAGGGTTAAGTGCAGAAATGCATTATAGAATGAAATTGTTCCGTGAAAAAAATGGAGTGGAAAAATAATGTGAAATCCTTTTTCCTTTGTGGTATTCTGTGAGTAGTCTAGGGTACCCACAAAAACACAATTCCTTCCAAAATGAACATTTTAACGGCCATTTTTATACTCCCTAGCTTATTCCCGCACATCCCCCGCTACCACTGCTTTAGTCATCTGGTGATGATGTCAGCATCGGATATGTTTCTTGCGGTAAAAAAACGTACCACACTGACCTTATCTGGCAAGTGGCGGGGAATTCAATGGTTCAAAAACTTTTTAAACACACAGCAAAGGGTACATATTACTACAGAGCTGAAGTTTGTGTCATTATATGTTCACAAATGATGCCAGTAAGTGGCGGGTGCCTTGTTGCGGCGTACAAGTGAACTATGGATTTACACACAAAAATGGCCCTTACTTAGAAAATCATTCTCATAGATAGTATTATGTTACCTTGCTTCATAAAGTGATCCTTACGGTAGTATACTATTGTTTCGGACTCGTGGAGTCAATCATCCTCAGGTGACAAAAACACCAGGTCATCTTATCAGATTTGGACCTGATGATGGACAGGTCCCAGGCTGCCTCCTGAATGAAATTTGGAACTTTTCTGTATTTCTGCCAACAATGTTCTCTATAAAGCTCTGTTGGACCAATTTTGAGATGTTAACAGGTAGATTACAGTTTGTTTTCACAAAAAAATATTTGGATTAAATATTTAAAGGTTTACTTACATTTTTTCAGGTAAACAAAATGATTGACGACATTCAAGACTCCTTCATCAAATCAGTGGATAAAACTTCGTGGATTGACAAGACGACAAAGATAGAGATAAAGGAAAAAGTCGGTCACATCCGGAGAAGAATCGGCTTCCCTGAGTGGATGTTAGACAAAGAAGAAGTGGAGGATTACTATGACACTGTAAGTAGACACAATTTTTGCTTCTGATAGAATATTTTTATGTAGTCGATAATAAATCCTATTTTTTTATAGTCAAGACAGTGTTAAGCCTAGTATAAAAGAGGCCATTTTTATAGATAAGCCGGGTTTACACGATGCCAGTTGGCGAGACAATTGTCAGGAGACAACTGACTGGCTTGGAATTACTGGCTTCGTGTAAACACTTCAGGCCCGCCAATTGTCCCGAAATTCAGTTGTCTCCGGGAGTAGACTGAGGACAACGAGCTGGGCCCAGTGAGGCCCCTACCCCTCGAAAACTCAGTTGTCGTGACAATTGGCGCTGTGTAAACGGTGTAGAGGCCAATAGCACTGTCTTGTCTTTTGGCAGTAGTACCCTGGTTCACTGTAAAATGCCTGGTCAAGTGTTGGCCACGTGTGAACAGGTTCTCGTTCAACTTGCCTGGCCTACGACAATTCCAAAACCACGTGATGCCAATTGGCAAAGACAATTGTCTCGCGAACTGGCATCGTGTAAACCCGGCTATAATGGAGATGCTATCAACTACCTCAGACAATATTCTCAGATGAGTTGGTTGTGCATTTGTTTCTTTTTTCATCTTACATTATTAATTCCACCAAAAACTTGTATTAGTTGGGCTATAGGAATTTGAATTAGACTATTGCAAATATTAAAATCGTTGCTACAGACTTTGTTTTCTTTTTCCACAGTTGGAGATGTACGAGAAGACACATCTAGAGAATGTTTTGACATTTCTCGGCCGCTCGGTTTACAGCTCATTCAGCACACTACACACGTACAACATGAACAATAAGTATGACTTATTAATTAACTTGCTTGTTAAAATTGTGAAGATCGTGTTTGGATAGTGAAGTTAAACTTTCCTCTCATAAATAGTTTCCATTGGTATAACCTAACACTTTAAGATTACTGTAAGATTGATCTGTTGCAGATTAGTAGGGACGGATTTAGCATTTTGGCGCCCCCAGGCCCAAAATACACTTGAACAACAGCCCAATAATCTTTTCCGGTACCTTGTTTGGTTAAAAATACTTATAAAAAGCTTCATTAAAAATTTGTACAGGTATATATATAAATTGCTTAAACACAACTCCTCGATGTGATTATACCATGTATTTTGAGGAATTTACTTGGTTCTGGGCTTAACAAAATGCAGTATTTAAAACACTTTTTGCAATTCTATGTATTAAATAGTGTGAGGTCACATTTGTGGGACTGAAAAAAAACTATCCAACCCACAACAAAGCATGGCAGCGGCTTCAAATTTCAGGCCCACAAACATGACGTCCGTACAGAGCGTATTCGCCAAACAATGCAATATTTCGACCAACCATACCGATCCTCAGGCCTGAGAAGAGAATGATAGAATTAAAATGGCGCTCTGGGGAGTATTGAATGAGTGTATTTGATGATTGTGTTGCAGTACTGGTTTCAACCCGCTGGAAGTTAACGCTGCTTACAGTGTACAAGACAACATGATATGTGAGTTTATAATTTAAAACTTGTCAGGAACTAAAGAATGAATGATCATTCAGTAATAGTTTGGCATTTAGACAATCCACAAATAAAAAAGTGTAGTAGTTTCTAAATAACTACTAATTTTTGTATGATTAGATAAACTGTTTAACATTAAATTTGTGATTAAAAGTGTGATTATAGAAGTCTTTCAGGGTCAATTCAATAAGTATCAGGACTGAATGGAAAAATCAAAATTGATTGCAGTTACTCATTCTCTTCTAAATACATTCCTGATTTAATACACTTAGTTCCACAAGTCTGCCACTCGTATGCTCGCTGGAATTTGGTTTTCGGAATGCCGTTGACAGCCGCTGTCGTCGCTGCTTGAACCCCCTTGATGTCCTTTCGGCTGCCTATTTACTCATGGAAATAAGAAAAAGTCAGGGAGAGACAGGTTTGGGCTGTAGGGGGGTTGAGGTAGAGGTAATGTGGCAACGCAGAATTTTGCTAGTAGCTCACAACAATCGCCTGTACATAAAATGCGGCATTTACGTTTGCCAGTAGGTACAAACCAGTCAGACCCCCATCTACAGTTGAGGCTACTGTGAAACAGTCCCAATGCTTATTGAATGGGAGGGTGTATAAACCATTTTACAAATAAAACAAAGTAATCTGGGGGCTAAACAACTTATCAGAGGGCTGTTATAGTTGGCCTCTTTCATTAAATGCTCAGGGAATCATTTTTTAAATATAGTAAGGTGTGCTTACAACATCTGATTGATTTTTTGTATTATTTATTTTAATTTAATCTGTTTCAGTTGTGCCTTTGGGGATGATACAGTTCCCTTTTTACCATTTAGGAATCGAGTAAGTAGAGAACAACTCTTGTAATACACTTTGCACTTTTCATAATTATCGAAGAGAGTTTTTAATATGTTTAAACACATAAAAAATTGGTTAATTGAACTCTACGCTTTAACTTTCTGTTGATAAAATTTATTGTTAAACTGCTTACTTCTGTTTCAGTGCTCTCAACTATGGAGCGATTGGTTCAATCTTAGGACATGAACTGGTTCACGCTTTGGATACAGATGGTAAGAAACTGTTTAGGTTCATTGCTAGTACGGTATCAATGTTGTATATTTTTCTTACTTAGTTAACTTGATTAAGACTCACAAAAACCAGTCTATATATATTTACTTGTACCAAACCTGAGCGCAGAGAACAAGGGGGGTTTTAATTGGTTTTAGTATAAATTTTGCAGTGTACATAGTACATTCCTCTATGGTTATAGACAAGGGAAGAGCATTAGTTTGGAAATAGGTCATTCAATCGGGTTGCGATAATTTAGAATTTTGTGAAATAAACAGAAATAAACATTTCCCTCAATTCACTAATCACCTTACACTAAAAACCAGTTAAGATTACTATGCTAAGAGGTTTTTGAGTGATAACTCTTCAGGTTTTTAAAATTGTTTTTTGTTTTGTTTTTATGCTAGTGGCATTTTTATGTTTTTAAAGGGAACAGTCCAAACCCTGGTCTTATTACTACCTTTTTGTTGGATAGCGTCATTAATTCATAGCCCAATGACAAAGGCATCCGGGTCTGGAAACGATCTTGCATGGATTCGAACCAGCGACCTTCAGATTTTAAGGCGAGCACTATAACCACTTGTTTCTGCCCCAACATGAAGTTGTACGCACTTCAGAATCAATAGGAAACCTTGCTTGGGAATACTTATTGATTTTAGTTGACTAACATGTAACAGAAAGTAAATAGTGTATAATTAAAGAAAATAATTATTTAAGATGAAAAAGCAATTTAAACCTTTTCCAAACATATGAAAGAGCTTTGATTTGATTCATAAACAGTTTTGATGAACATGTTTAGCTATAGCTGGAGATAAAAATGCTAAACATCAATCCAACCTTCGTGTCTTCAAATGGCCTCTTTTTCCAGGAAGGAGGTATGACAGGTACGGCAACTATCGTAGCTGGTGGACCAATGACTCAATCAGCGCTTTCAACCAGAAAGTTTCATGTCTCGTAGACAAATACAGCAACTACTACATTGAAGAAGTCGATGAATGGGTACATACTTTAATTCATTTTTACATTTATAATGCTTATTATAATTTTGCAATTCAGGTATTCCCACAATATATTGTGAGGAGGTGAAGCATAAAAAAAAGACTATTAAGGGCTTTTAAGAGTAGTAAAACAAAAATGAGCATTAAACTAGCTTTTTCATAACACCCTTGCAATTCGTACAATGAGTGATAATTTATCTAACCTGATCGACATAATCTGACTTTAGAGGAGGGAAAGATCCAAGGGTCACGTCTGTACTACAAAATTCTCTATTTTGACCTTTTGAATTTCATGTGGTCTAGGTGGAGGAGGGAAACTACTACATAGAATTTGGGTAATTTTACACTGATAGAAATAAAACCTTTCTAAATAGGAGCTGTATATTATCTCGGCCTTCCATAACGTGTGTAAGAAACCAACCCAATCCACCAGAACTGAGAGACTGGCTGCTAGAAACCTTTATATGCTTAGAGTTTACATAAAAATTACTTGTAGAAAAAAAAAATACTATACTCATTTTCCTAAGTTTGTAAAATGTACTCAAATAACCTGCCAATTTAATAATGCATGTACTGTTCTCCATGAACAAGGAAATTAATAATATTGTCGTCTATTTCAGGTTGATGGTAATCTGACTCTCGGTGAGAATATAGCAGACAACGGAGGTCTACGTGCTGCACTCTGGGGCTATCACAAGCGAGTCTCACGTCAGGGGTCGGAACCCAGACTGCCGGGACTGCAACAATACAACCACGACCAGCTGTTCTATCTCGCTTTTGCTAACGTACGTACCCACAGGATCAGCTGGTCTAAGGAACAAAACTTTCCCACAATTCTTAAAAAATAATTTATTGTTTGTCTTTGTCTTAGGGCACACTCCATGTGTTGTAGTGTTGTTATTAGTCAGTGCTCACATTATAACCAGAAGGTTGCTGCTGTTAACCCAATAAAAGTCAATAGCTTTTAAAAGGTTGGAATCTAGACCTAGCAGTGAAGTGGGTTAAAGAAACAGCTGTAGTATAACCAAAACCTACACTTTTGGACTTTTGTCATCTCACTCTATTTTCATTGACCCTGCATTTTGATTAATTGATGTTATAGTTACCATATCATGTCTGGACTTAACATTTTTTTATTTATTTCTTATGTCTTTCTTGTTTCTTGTGGCAAAATGGGTATTCGACTATCTAATCATGATTTTACAGATTTGGTGTGAGAACTGGTCCAAGCAAGCTATGCGGTGGACACTAGAGGGAGAACATGCACCCAACTATGTCCGGGTCATGGGCACACTGTCCAACTCTCCAGAGTTTGGCCGAACGTGGAAATGTCCGGCGAACTCCGAGATGAATCCACAACACAAGTGCCATGTGTGGTGAAATACTTGTTAGATTAGTTTACATTTTGTGTTCTCCGCTGTCAAACCTGTTCCAGGCTTAAGGTTTGCAGGGGATTTAATTGATTCATTTTCATTGAAATAGCAGTTGTACAAGGGTCCTTTGTTAGGTAAGGGCTGTTAGGCTTCTTAGTTTGTATATGCCAAAATGAGGCTCCTCGCTAATTGGTATCATTTGTGAACAGAACAGTGCCATTTGCAGCTCTGAAGCCAACGTGTAACATTTTAAGTGTATCTAGGAAGAGTTTTGAAGTACATATTGAATCTCCCCCCACATATGACATAAGGTCGATATGTTTTTTGGCTGCAAGAAACATCAGCTGCAGACATTCATTGCTACAGATGACTGAAGTTTATGGCCTGAGTGAGGATAAAGTGCAGAAGTTCGTTTGGGGAGTTTGAACATGGCAGTGCAAAAATGTCCATTTTGAAAGAAATTGTGTTTTGGTTGGGTAGCAGGAATTATCAAAAAAGGTTTTCACAGCCATTTGTACACTTTACACTTACTCATCGCATTATAACCTTCCATCATCTGGCGATAAATTCCGGCATCGGATGTTTCCTGTGGTAAAGAAACGTATCACTGAGTCCTGACCTTATTCTGCATGCCGCAAAGATTCGATAATTGAAATAAAAACTGTCTTGAGAAACACACAGAAAAGCATCAGTTACAGATCTGCAGTTGGTGCCATTCGGTTCACCAATATGCCAGTAAACGTTGATCGAGCTGCCTTGTTACGGCATGAATGCAAACTACAGAGCTATACACAAAAACGGCCCTTATTTAAAAAAAGCCCCTCGTAAGTTACCTCCTTTGTTGAATATATTTTTATTAATACATTTCAGATACATTTAGGAACAGGAGGTATATCATGTCAACCATGTCTGTCAGCCTTACTTCAGCAGTGATGATTAGGAGCAATATTTTTTGCTTTGGGTAGAAAGTGAAGTAGTTGGATTTTTGCAAGCCAAATTTGGTACTAACTTCATAGGTAAAAAAAAAACTCAGTGTAGTCAAGTTATCAAGTTAATAAAAATTTAATGATTTATCCTACGTTGATGAATGTGCTACATAAAAAATCTTATCTCTGTAAATATATTAATCTAGCAATAATCAATTGAATAATTATGTGTCATTTATTTCAAGGGTTGATAAAACAAAGTTAATTTAAATATAGGTTAAAATAAACTGTTAACTATTGTAATGAGTTTGTGTACTGTACATAGTTGTTTGTAAGCTAAAATAATGCTATGCACCTAGTTATTTTTTGTTGGTAAGATTAACCAAATTATCTGCAACTTAAACCTATTTCATGCATTTTAGGATAATATCTATAAGTGATTTTTAACACATTCGCTACCGAGGAGACAGTACATACCGAAGGGTGCGACAACCGGTAGAGAACCTGTTAAATTTATTTGGTACTTAATTTTTAAAGCATACTAAATAACACTACATAATTTTTTAATGCCTTAAAGTATTTAGATAATTATAGTATGATAGGTACTGTTGTTAATTTTATTCCTGTGTTAACAATGAAAACAGCAGGGTACAATTATTTGAAATCTATATTCTAATCATACAGTTTCAGGCTATTTTATGTGAAAACTAGTATCTTATAAAAAAAAAAATACATAATTTCAAGTTTAATTTATTTTGTTTTAGCGAATTTCCCTATAGGGAAGTAGCTATTACCGTAGGTCTCATGGTAAGACTTAGGTCCGGGACCGATTTACTTTTTCATTTTAATGTCCCCAGAGGCCAAAAACACCATTCGTTCAAATTTTTATATATGTATATATATATATATAGGTATATATATAGATTTATATATATATATATGTGTCCGTGAACACGATAACTTGAGTAATTTTTATCCGATTTTGATGAAATTTGGTTTGAAGGTGTAAGGCGGGATAAACTTGAATGAGTTCGCGATCCAGCATGATCGGACCATGGGAACAGGGTTTTATGGGGGGTTTTATGGGGTAAAAATTGGTTTTTCTCACTTCTTACCCTCAAAACACAAAATTTCCCAATTTTTCTCTAAACCTTCTTAAAGAGCTTAAAAAAACAAACAATTCAGTATATCAAAGTGTTTTTGTACGGTTATTGGTTACGGAGAAAACTAAAAAAATGGTAAATTTAAAATTCCCGTGTTATTCTTATGGAGAATATTGTAAAATGTTGTAGATTGCTTGTTTATGGATATATTTTGATCAAACTTGGAAAATTTATTTATTTTATAGTAAGCTATCAATATTTTACTAAAAACACACTACTTTATTAGTTTCCTAGTAGCAGCAAACCTAGGTACTCGTTAAACCTAATGTTATTTAAATAGATCAATTTAAAAATCAATTCGGCCAAATGGAAATTCGCTTAGACGGCAGGTTTGCTGCGGCGGGGGTATTTTCTCTAGAAACTGTTTAACCTCTTACAGAATGTGTTACAGTTAACTTATGGGTGATTTTATTTGTTATTTGTTATAATAACTTACCCCACTTCCTAGCAAACAAAAGTTTTGATATTTTTGGCTACAAGAATACTAGTACTGATTTGTATAGTGCCTAGATAAGTTTCTCTTCAATCCTACATGATTAATTAGATTTGATCTAAAAAATCATTTATAAACTGTAGGTATTGAATAAGGTGTTTAAAATATGTTAAGTACCGGTAGTCTACTATTAATTTATTTTAATTCACCGCTGATTAGTCCCTTGTTTGTAATATTATTAGATAACTAATAAGACACTTTTCTGTTAAATGGCATTCTAGTCCATTGACTTGTGATACAAACTGTGATGTCTCTGTAAGAATCTAATTGTAATCAATGAATTATATCTTCTATTATAAGTAATTTATTGAATACCTTATCTCCTAATCTTTTCCAGGCACAGTAGGCTATTTTTCATCACTTAGACCAAAGGAAAGAATTTTGATAAGCATCGCCTGCAATTGATCTTGACTGTTTTTGTTCATTCTCATACGTAACTTTGATCTTCTAGTGTAGGGGATGTGGATGAATGCCCCTTGTAGGCTATGTAATGGACTATATTTTTTGTTAGGTATCCTGTACAAAGTATGAAGCCTCTACTGTCAGACTTTTATTTTACTGGGGGCGAGCTAGTCTAGTGGTAGAACTCAGGGCTTCAATGCCCAAAGGTCCTGGGGTCAAATCCTTCCAATCACCGATGGATTTTATTCATGTGATTATGTTGCGAGTCTCTAGGAATAGCCTAAAGTAGTTCCAGGCTAGAAACTATCGTCCTAGGATAAAAGGTGGGATATAAAAAAAACTGGTTCACTTTTTACAAAATTACAGAGAAGTAAGAAGCAGAGGATACATGCATCGGTACACTTAGGCCTGGCGCACACGGTCGATTTTTCGATCGGCCGATAAAAAAATCGGCCAAAAATAAATCGCCATTGATTTATGTCTAGGCGCACACGTGGCGAATTTTTAGCCAAGAAATGGATTTTTTTTAAATGGGTTTAAGCTATACTAAAATGGGCTTTGTTGAATTAACCTATGTTTGTGCTCTTCTAATTAGACCAAAGAAAAAAGAAGACAACTTAAATATTGGGTTCATCCGATAGTAATTTAGAGACTTTTAAATCGACAGTTTTATAAACTATACACTTTACAAGATGACAGTAAAAAGTTCTTTAAGAATGTTTGTTGAAAGTTTCAGTTTTTATTATAATAGCTGTGGCATTTTTTTAGCAAAGAAAACAGCACAAATCAGACTGAAGTACTGAAGTTCACTGACTCCTGTGGAGAACAACAAGCGACTGGCCGATTTTTTAGTCGACCGTGTGCGCGGACTGATAACAATCTGTACGTTACAGATTTTTGGGCGACAATCGCCTCGCCTACGAATCTGTGGCAAAACCCAGATTTTAAAATCGGCGCAATTTTCAATCGCCTGTGTGCGCGCTTCCATTCAAATACATGATGCACAGATCGGCCGATGAAATAGTCGCCTCAAAATAATCGCTCGTGTGCGCCTAGCCTTAAGTGGTGTCTGGCACCAATTGCTTGTGTCTAGCACCAGTTGCTATGCTAGTCTCTAGCACCAGTTGCTAGTGTCTAGCACCAGTTGCTAGTGTCTAGCCTCACTTGCTGGTTAATATATCAGTTAGTTTATGTGACTATGTGAGACATGTAATCAATTATGTAGGTTTATCCTAATTCAAGATTTAACCCATTTGCATCGTCTTATTTATTTTCAAAAAATACAAGTATCACCGAAACATTAAAAAGATGAAAAAAAATATATTTTAGACTATTTTTTATGTTGTTTTATAGTATTTTATAGCTGAAAATAATAATAAATTATAATGTCAAATCAAATCTTTTATTGTAGTCAGACAATATACATTGTATTACAAACGTCAACTTAAATAACATCTAACTATAAACAATAAAATAATGTAAATGAAATAACAAAACTGGTACTATAACACTTATAACACATGAAAGTAATAAATACAGAGTAAGTGGACTTAGCTTAAAACTTTTATTTTTATAAATTGGGCTGTTCAAAAAATTCAGCAACAGAGTAACATACACGTTCTAAAAGATATTCTTTTAACTTAATTTTGAATTTCGCTTCTGACGTAAAGGATTGTAGATTGGCTGGAAGTTTGTTAATCAGTTTTGGCCCGAGATATTGAGGTAATGATGCAGCTAATTCCAATACTATGAGAGGTTTGTCTATGATGGTGTCTTTGCCTGGTATTATAATTATGAATATCTGCACCGGTTACTTTTGTTGTTGATTTAAATCTATAATATAAGACAATTTTAATGATATATATCGAAGGTAACGTTAGAATTTCAAGAGATTAAAAAAATTTTCGGCAAGGTGTTTTTCTGTACTATAAGAGACACAATAGGTAACATGATGCAACAAGCCTGGGGAAACAGTATTAAAGAGACATTGATAGCAGGACGCAGCCATCTAAAGGAACCTGCACTAAAAGCTGATTTATTTTGTAGAGGTGTATGGAATACTGTTTTATGTTCGTGCCATTGATACTGATGCTCCATCTTATGTCTCCATCCCTCATCAACGTGTTATAAGAAAAGCAGAAAATGAAAAAAAAGAAAGTACACGAAAGCTTGTGAATGACATGCATAATTTGCTCCTCTTGTCACAAGTGTTGATGAAATTTTTGGTAATGAATTTCAAATGTTTTTAAGGGTTATGGCTGAAAAATTATCAGAAAAATGGATAAAAACATACAGTTTGGTAATTAATTGGATACAATCAAGAACAATTTGTGCAGTTTTAAGGGAAACCATTTTGTGTCTGAGACGAACTAGAAAGAAATGGCGGTCAGCGAGAGAATTTGAAGATGAAGCAGAGATTCCAAATTTTTTTAGTGTAAAAATGTATTGTTAAATTCTGATTGTACCTGTACTCTTTTTTGTAAAATTTCCATTGTAATAAATTCCTATGTAAAAAAATCAAACAGCTGATGTGTCTGCAAAATCTTAAACGTGAGCCCTTAAATCTTAAATACACTTTGATCTTAAATACAGCCCTAAATTTTCCTGTAGGCAGTGAAGGATTTTCCACTGAGGTCACTCTCTGGTGTATGTTGCATCATATTTTTGTTACTTTTAAAGGATTCCTACACAGTTTATACTTAAGGTCGCTATCCATAGAGTATTAATGTATGTTTCTTTATAATGCTTCTTATTTGCAACAATTTTCAGTATATAGTGCACTTATGGGGGCTCTCCTGAGCATCGTCCTGAGTTTTGTTTTAATGTATAAATCTTCATATTGTCCTTGGTTTTGAGGGATTTTCTACAAAATAGTACACTTATGGTCGCTCTCCAGTGTGAATCAACGAATGTCGCTTCATATTTGATTTAATTGAGAAGAGTTTTCCACATATAGCACACTTATGAGGTCGCTCTCCAGTGTGAATCAATGAATGTTGCATCATTTTTGCTTTGGTTAAGAAGAGTTTTCCACATATAGCACACTTATGAGGTCGCTCTCCTGTGTGAATCAATGAATGTTGCTTCATATCTTGTTTGGTTGAGAAGAGTTTTCCACATATAGCACACTGATGAGGTCGCTCTCCAGTGTGAATCAATGAATGTTGCATCATTTTTGCTTTGGTTAAGAAGAGTTTTCCACATATAGCACACTTATGAGGTCGCTCTCCTGTGTAAATCAATGAATGTTGCTTCATATCTTGTTTGGTTGAGAAGAGTTTTCCACATATAGCACACTGATGAGGTCGCTCTCCAGTGTGAATCAATGAATGTTGCATCATTGCTGCTTTGCGTAAGAAGAGTTTTCCACATACAGCACACTGATGAGGTCGCTCTCCAGTGTGAATCAATGAGTGTCGCATCATTACTGCTTTGGTTGAGAAGAGGTTTCCGCATATAGTACACTTATGAGGTCGCTCTCCAGTGTGAATCAATGAGTGTCGCATCATTACTGCTTTGGTTGAGAAGAGGTTTCCGCATATAGTACACTTATGAGGTCGCTCTCCAGTGTGAATCAATGAGTGTCGCATCATTACTGCTTTGGTTGAGAAGAGGTTTCCGCATATAGTACACTTATGAGGTCGCTCTCCAGTGTGAATCAATGAGTGTCGCATCATTACTGCTTTGGTTGAGAAGAGGTTTCCGCATATAGTACACTTATGAGGTCGCTCTCCAGTGTGAATCAATGAATGTCGCATCATATCTTGTTTGGTTGAGAAGAGTTTTCCACATACAGCACACTGATGAGGTCGCTCTCCAGTGTGAATCAATGGATGCTGCATCATTCCTGCTTTGCGTGAGAAGAGTTTTCCACATATAGCACACTTATGAGGTCGCTCTCCAGTGTGAATCAATGAATGTTGCATCATTAAATCTTTGCGTGAGAAGAGTTTTCCACATATACCACACTGATGAGGTCGCTCTCCAGTGTGAATCAATGAATGTTGCATCATTACTGCTTTGGTTGAGAAGAGTTTTCCACATATATCACACTGATGAGGTCGCTCTCCAGTGTGAATCAATGAATGTCGCATCATTACTGCTTTGGTTGAGAAGAGGTTTCCACATATACTACACGAATAAGGTCGCTCTTCCGTGTGAACCACTGTATGACTTTTCATATAGCTCCTAGTTTTGAAGGATTTTCCACATATAGTGCACTTATAAGGTCGCTCTTCCGCGTGAACCACTGTATGACTTTTCATATTGCTCCTAGTTTTGAAGGATTTTCCACATATAGTGCACTTATAAGGTCGCTCTCCCGAGTGAACCAATGTATGTATCTTCATTTCGATATCGGTTTTGAAAGCTTTTCCACATATACTACACAAATGAGGTCGCGCTTCTGTGTGATGTAATGCATGTGTCTTCATACTCTTCCTAGTTTTAAAGGATTTTCCACATACAGCTTATTTATGAGGTCGCTCTTCTGTGTGAAGTAATGCATGAATCTTCATACTCTTACTGGTTTTAAAGGCTTTTCCACATATAATACACGAATGAGGTCGCTCTCCGGTGTGGACCACTGTATGAATTTTCATAAGGAAATTAGTTTTGAAGGATTTTCCACATATAGCACACTTATGAGGTCGCTCTCCGGTGTGAACCAATGTATGCTTCTTCATAGAGCTCATGAATTTGAAGGATTTTCCACATATACTACACTTATGAGGTCGCTCTTCCGTGTGAACCACTGTATGAATTTTCATAACCTTCCTAGTTTTGAAGGATTTCTACATATACTACACTAATGAGGTCGCTCTTCCGTGTGAACCACTGTATGAGTTTTCATAATCTTCCTAGTTTTGAAGGATTTTCCACATATATTACAATTATAAGGTCGCTCTCCCGTTTGATCTAATGTATGAATTTTCATATTGTTCTTGGATCTGAATGATTTTCCACATGTAGTGCACTTATAAGGACAATTCCCAGGATGTGTCAACACATGATTCTTTACATGGTGTAGATGAATAAATGTTTTCTCACACATCAAACATCTAAATGGACGCTCGCCCGTGTGTAAATAAATATGACACTTCATTGTTGATAGAGTTGAAAACATTTGTCTACAAATTGGACACTGAAGGCAAGGCTTTTTGGTGATCTTTGACATGTTTTAGTTTCAATTTTTGACTTTTAACTTATCAGACTTGACAGTAACTAATAGGAACTAGTCAGTTGGCTTTGTATGTGTATTAAAATATGTTATTTTTGTAGGACTTTTAAGTTGTTTAACAGTTATTCGTGTGTATATTAATTAACTTTAAATATCTCTTGCTTAAATATTTTTATGTGTGTTAAATTGAAGGCATTTTGCTTTTTTTTGTTCAATCATATTATATTAGCCTACTTAAAGAATGGCTTAGATGTTTCATGTTGTTTTTAACTAATATTGCATCAGCCATATAAAAGTTGTATGTAAAATTCAAGTTTTACATAGTGAATAACTTACTTAATTTTCCCTTTAGTGTAGGTAGTAAAAACTTAATCTTGTTAGCTTTTAAGTTTTGATACAATCAGGGATTATGTAAATAATCTTTCTTGCCATTCTTGAATTGAAGTTAATTTTCAAATCTATTGTCTCTCCTGTAAAAGACGATATTTTATTAAAACCTAAGCTAACAGAATGATACAAGTAATTAAATATATTGCACCCAAAGTTTTTCCGTATATGGGATGTTGGTTTAGAAGGATTTTCTGAATGAGCTCCACTTTTGGATCACTCTCTAATATGAACCAAAGAATGTTTGTTTATATAGCTTTGGCATGCAAAGTGCCTTCTGCACATAGTAACACTTATAAGGTTGCTCTCCGGTGTGAACTAACTAATAATGTATGTTTCTTTATTTTCCTGTAGACAGTGAGGGATTTTCCACTGAGGTCACTCTCTGGTGCATGTTGCTTCATATTTTTGTTACTTTTATAGGATTTCCTACATAGTTTATACTTAAGGTCGCTATCCATAGTGTATTAATGTATGTTTCTTCATAATGCTTCTAATTTGCAACAATTTTCAGTATATAGTGCACTTGGAGAGCGACTCCTGAGCGTTTTGTTTTAATGTGTAAATCTTCATATTGTCCTTGGTTTTGAGGGATTTTCCACAAAATAGTACACTTATGAGGTCGCTCTCCAGTGTGAACCAACGGTTGCTTCATTACAGTTTTGGTTGAGAAGAGTTTTCCACATATAGTACACTTATGCTCGCTCTCCAGTGTGAATCAATGAATGTCGCTTCATATTTGATTTATTTGACAAGAGTTTTCTACATATAGTACACTTCAGGGTGGCTAGTGAAATCACATTGAAAAATTCCCTGACTTTTCCCTGACAATTCCATGAATTTTTTTAAACTTTCCCTGATCAACAAATTCAAAATTACAATTTTAATACTAACTAATTCTTCAAAAGGACTAATCTTTATCTGAAGAATATCTAATGTTTGTTTACACGAAAAAAAAACAAAACATAAAATCTATAGATACAGGCTAGCTTATATTCAAACTTTGCAGCTTGCCTTAATAAAATTAAACTGAGTTTGATAAGATGATACACAGTTTAAACCAAATTTAATTTGTACAAAAACACAAAATTTATTTTTACAGACATAATTCTTAGTTTTCACCCACACGGCATACGTACTCTTACCAGATCGACCTTTCCTAACAATTATTAAAATTATTTTAAAAATTTTACAATTTTCCCTGACTTATGACCAAATTCCCTGACTTTTCCATGACTTTTCCAGATATTTAATACTCCCTGACATTTCCAGGTTTTCCAGGTCACTAGCCACCCTAAGGGTCGCTCTCCAGTGTGAATCAATGAATTTCGCTTCATTACAGTTTTGGTTGAGAAGTTTTCTACATATAGTACACTTATGGTCGCTCTCCAGTGTGAATCAATGAATTTCGCTTCATTACAGTTTCGGTTGAGAAGTTTTCTACATATAGTACACTTATGGTCGCTCTCCAGTGTGAATCAATGAATGTCGCTTCATATTTGATTTAATTGAGAAGAGATTTACACATATAGCACACTTATGAGGTCGCTCTCCAGTGTGAATCAATGAATGTTGCATCATTACTGCTCTTCTTAAGAAGAGTTTTCCACATATAGCACACTTATGAGGTCGCTCGCTCTCCTGTGTGAATCAATGAATGTCGCATCATATCTTGTTTGGTTGAGAAGAGTTTTTCACATACAGCACACTGATGAGGTCGCTCTCCAGTGTGAATCAATGAATGTTGCATCATTGCTGCTTTGCGTAAGAAGAGTTTTCCACATATAGCACACTGATGAGGTCGCTCTCCAGTGTGAATCAATGAGTGTCGCTTCATTACAATTTTGGTTGAGAAGTTATCCACATATAGTACACTTATGGTCGCTCTCCAGTGTGAATCAATGAATGTCGCTTCATTACTGCTCTTCTTAAGAAGAGTTTTCCACATATAGCACACTTATGAGGTCGCTCTCCTGTGTGAATCAATGAATGTCGCATCATATCTTGTTTGGTTGAGAAGAGTTTTCCACATACAGCACACTGATGAGGTCGCTCTCCAGTGTGAATCAATGAGTGTTGCATCATTGCTGCTTTGCGTAAGAAGAGTTTTCCACATATAGCACACTGATGAGGTCGCTCTCCAGTGTGAATCAATGAGTGTCGCATCATTACTGCTTTGGTTGAGAAGAGGTTTCCGCATATAGTACACTTATGAGGTCGCTCTCCAGTGTGAATCAATGAATGTCGCATCATTTCTGGTTTGGTTGAGAAGAGTTTTCCACATATAACACACTGATGAGGTTGCTCTCGCTCTCGAGTGTGAATCAATGAATGTTGCACCATTCCTGCTTTGCGTGAGAAGAGTTTTCCACATATAGCACACTTATGAGGTCGCTCTCCAGTGTGAATCAATGAATGTTGCATTATTAAATCTTTGCGTGAGAAGAGTTTTCCACATATACCACACTGATGAGGTCGCTCTCCAGTGTGAATCAATGAATGTTGCATCATTACTGCTTTGGTTGAGAAGAGTTTTCCACATATATCACACTGATGAGGTCGCTCTCCAGTGTGAATCAATGAATGTCGCATCATTACTGCTTTGGTTGAGAAGAGGTTTCCACATATACTACACGAATAAGGTCGCTCTTCCGTGTGAACCACTGTATGACTTTTCATAACCTTCCTAGTTTTGAAGGATTTTCCACATATAGTGCACTTATAAGGTCGCTCTTCCGTGTGAACCACTGTATGACTTTTCATATTGCTCCTAGTTTTGAAGGATTTTCCACATATAGTGCACTTATAAGGTCGCTCTTCCGAGTGAACCAATGTATGTATCTTCATTTCGATATCGGTTTTGAAAGCTTTTCCACATATACTACACAAATGAGGTCGCTCTTCTGTGTGATATAATGCATGGGTCTTCATACTCTTCCTAGTTTTAAAGGATTTTCCACATATAGCGCACTTATGAGGTCGCTCTTCTGTGTGAAGTAATGTATGAATCTTCATGTGAATCTTCATATGAATCTTCATACTGTTACTCGTTTTAAAGGCTTTTCCACATATAATACAGGAATGAGGTCGCTCTCCGGTGTGGACCACTGTATGAATTTTCATATGGACCTTAGTTTTGAAGGATTTTCCACATATAGCGCACTTATGAGGTCGCTCTCCGGTGTGATCCAATGTATGCTTCTTCACAGAGCTCAAGAATTTGAAGGATTTTCCACATATACTACACTTATGAGGTTGCTCTTCCGTGTGAACCACTGTATGAATTTTCATAACCTTCCTAGTTTTGAAGGATTTTCCACATATACTACACTTATGAGGTCGCTCTTCCGTGTGAACCACTGTATGAGCTTTCATAATCTTCCTAGTTTTGAAGGATTTTCCACATATATTACAATTATAAGGTCGCTCTACCGTGTGAACCAATGTATGCATTTTCATACTCTCACTGGTTTTGAAGTATTTTCCACATGTAGTGCACTTATAAGGACAATTCCCAGGATGTGTCAACACATGATTCTTTACATGGTGTAGATGAATAAATGTTTTCTCACACATCAAACATCTAAATGGACGCTCGCCCGTGTGTAAATAAATATGAAACTTCATTGCCGATAGAGTTGAAAACATTTGTCTACAAATTGGACCCTCAAGGGGAGGTTTTTTGATGATCTTTAACATGTTTTAATTTTTAATTTTTGACTTCTAACTTATCAGACTTGGCAGTAACTAATAGGAACTAGTTAGTTGGCTTTGTATGTGTATTAAAATATGTTATTTTTGTAGGACTTTCAAGTGTTTAACAGTTATGTATGTGTGTTAAATTGAAGGCATTTTGCTTTTTTTCAGTTCAATCATATTAAATTAGCCTACTTAAAGAATGGCTTAGATGTTTTATGTTGTTTTTAACTAATATTGCATCAGCCATATAAAAGTTATACTCGTTTTACACAATGAATTACTTACTTAAATTTGCCCTTTAGTTTACGTAGTAAAAACTTAATCTTGTTAGCTGCTTTTTTAAGTTTTGATGCAATCAGAGATTATGTAAATAATCTTTCTTGATCTTGCCACATGAATAATTGAAGTTCCTTTCTCCTCTTCTAATCTATTGTCTACCCTGTAAAAGACAATATTTTATTAAAACATATACATACACATCTTTTATAAGTTTGTAGTTCTATTTGTTTGCTCATTTAGGTTACACTATGATTTCAAACATTAGACATTACAATATTACATTAGGTATTCAATATTTTTGTACAATACACAGTCGCGTTTAAGGCTGAAAATTGTACATACAAGTCTTAAAGTAAGCTGAAAATACTTACCCAATATGGCTTGAACCCAGGATCTAATAAGGCATTTTTCAGCCGTTCAGCAAATTACAAATACGCAATGGACATTGTCACAAAAAATTACATTAATAAGACGGAAATACCTATAGACTATGTACAATCCTTAGGACAACATTTATGACATGTAGAACATTTACATAGAACACATAGAAAGAATATTTAATATTTAATGGTAATTCTTGGTTTTTGAGAGTCTAGCATTTGTTTTGGCTTGAATCGGTCAGATATTGTATTTTTGAGGGTTTATATGTCCCTATAATAGCTTTGCCGGCATATTTAAAAAATGCACACTTAAATGTTAACCAACTGCTGTTCTGAATATAAGAAGGATTCAACTGACTACAAGATCCCTCTCCGTAGAACGGGCACACAGCTAGTAATAAATAAAATTGGCCCTAAAACAGATCCTTGGGGGATGCCATAAGAAGTAGTCAAAACTTTTGAGAAATTACCATTTACATCAACAACTTGTCTGCGGTTACTAAAATAAGATCTAAATATTGACAGCTCCTTACCCTCTAAAACATAAAATTCTGATTTCTTAAGTAAAACATCATGGTTCTTCTCCAATACCTTAACTTTCTACTAAACCATCAACAGCTTTGGTGGTAGACATACCACTACGAAAGCCAAACTGATTGCTGCATGCTGCTGAACAGATTGTTGTTTCCGAAAAAGGAAAACAGTTGCTTTTTCAAGAGCAATTCAAATGTTATATTTTAAAATGTGAAAGCATTCTAAACAAATTTTAAAATATGTTTGTTGTATTAAAAAGTGAAAGAATTGCTACAACTTAAACTGTAACTGTGTAAACTTAAAAATAGTTCTAAAATATGTTTGTGCCTTGTAATTTTCAATTCTATACAGGGTGAGTTTTAAATGAGTTCCTCCCCTACTTTTTTCTACATTTCTTAAGATATCAACTCCGAACCACATCAGATCATTGAAGAGTAGTAAGTACTTCATTTTGACTGGGTATACATTTTTGGCCGCCATCTTGGATCCGCCATATTGGATACAAAGTTTTTTTTTTCAAATGTAAAGGTAGGGTTGTGATCCATTATTTTAAACTGGAATTTTACGCTGATTACAATGCCGCAATTAGTTTTTAAAAATCTTGATCCGTTCTAAAGTTATGAGGACTTCTTATAACTTTATTTTTAGCCCATTTTAACATTGTGCATTTACAAACTAAGACCATAATCTCAAAATAGTGCTAGATAACGATAAGTATACACCACCATTCATTGTCGACCTATTTCACTTGGTTATGACAGTTGTAATTTTTTCGGCCGCCATCTTGGATCCGCCATTTTGAAATGTGATCAATTAATTTAAATATGAAGATGGTGTTGTGACCAATCATTTCGAGCTACTTTTTTGTGCTGAGCTTAATGCCACAATCCGTTTTTCATTTGCATCTTTGGTTTTTGAAATATTGAAATTTTAAATAAGAGAATATTAATATTTCATCAAGAAAGCTTGATAACCAAAAACGGATTGCGGCATTAAGTTCAGTATAAAAAAGTAGTTCAAAATGATGGGTCACAACACCACCTTCATATTTAAATTAATTGATCATATTTCAAAATGGCGGATCCAAGATGGCGGTCGAAAACATTACATCCGTCATAACCAAGTGAAAATAGGTCGACAATGAATGGTCGTGTATACTTATCGTTATCTAGCACTATTTTGAGATTATGGTCTTAGTTTGTAGATGCACAATGTTAAAATGGGCTAAAAATAAAGTTTTAAAAAGTCCTCATAACTTTAGAACGGATCAAGATTTTTAAAAATTAATTGCGGCATTGTATTCAGCGTAAAATTCCAGTTTGAAATAATGGGTCACAACCCTACCTTTACATTTGAAAAAAACAATGCTTCAATATACTAAATTATTTGTTTTTTTTGAGCTCTACAAAATGGTTTAGAAAGAAATTGCAAAATGTTATGTTTTCAGGATGAAAAATTAGAAAAACCCACTTTTACCCCATAAAACCCCCCATAAACCCCTGTTCCCATAGTCCGATCATGCTGGTTCGCGAACTCGTTCAAATAAATGTAGGTTTACACGTTTATACCAAATTTCATCAAAATCGGACCATTTTTGCTCGAGTTATCGCGCTAACGGACACATATATAAATATATATATATATATATAAATATATATATATATGAATTTGAACAGATGGTGTTTTTGGCCTCTGGGGACCTCAAAACGAAAAACTAAATCGGTCCCGGATGCAGATCTTACCATGAGACCTACGGTAAAAATTCTCTAAAAAAACTTTGTATCCAATATGGCGGTTCTAAGATGGCGGCCAAAAATGTATACCCAGTCAAAATGAAGTACTTACTAAGTACTTCACATGTACAGTTTTATGAAGTACTTATGAAGTACTTACAATGATCTGATGTGGTCCGGAGTTGATATCTTAAGAAATGTAGAAAAAAGTAGGGGGGGAACTCATTTAAAACTCACCCTGTATACATACGAACTAAGTATGTTTGTCTGACTGTCTGTAATATTTATCTCAAAATCCAGTGGAAGGATTCGTGATTGGTGAGCTGTTCCTGGGTACTATTTTATAAGATAAGCAATTTGTTTATACTGAAGCAGATTTATTGTTAATGTTAATAAACTGTATTCAATTTTGATCGTTTAAAGAAACTGTTCATCAAACCACTTACAGAGTGAGTTCCAGTAAACTTAAAGAGCTTATGGCCTTCTTATTTGTTATTGCATACATATTTGATGTATCATAAAATATACTTAGTTTACATAAAGTTTTTCGGTCAGTTTTGCTTGGTTAACAAGTTAGTGGCACACACTGTCTGTGGCTGAACTCAACTTATTTGTACTCGCTACAGCTTTATCGTAGCAACGACATGTCTATTTTTATGTGTAGGCAAAGGCAATAACTTGCCCCACTTCCTAGCAAACATAAGTTTGAGATATTTTTGCCTATTCAAGAATATTAGTCCTGATTTGTATAGTGCCTAGATAAGTTCCCTTTTCAATCCTACATGATTTTTAGATTTTATCTAAACAGTCATTTAGAAACTAATTATCGAATAAGGTGGTTGAAATATGTTAATTAAAAGTCTAGCATAAATTTATTTTGGTGCACTTTTGATTATTTCCTAATTTGTAATATTATTAGATAGGTAACTAATAAAGAAACTTTTCTGTTAAATGGCATCCTAGACCATTAACTTGTGATACAAACTGTGATGTCTCTTTAAGAATCTATATATCTAATTCCGTAAGCCCAAAATTTTACAATATGAAATTGTGAGCGAACTGGAGGCCGTAGAAAGCTGGGAGAGGTCTCATTTTAAAGGTCTGGGCATGAAATTTTGGGGAAAAATATTCATTTTTCTTAATTATGCACCAAAAGGTTATTACAGAATAAAATAATTCACATTTAAATAGCATGGGAATCTAGGTCATGTCTGCTTTGTTTACTTTAAAACATGTGGTTTAACTTTATTTAAAGCATATGGTAATATCATTGACTATTGGCTACAGAAGTTGTATTAATAGTCAAAGGTAGTATGTAATATGTACTGTAATAAGTAAACTATTATAATAAAGCTGAAATAGAATATTCCCAATTTTATGTCTTTTAGTGTAAAAACAGCTGTGATAATATAAATTGAAAGAATTATAACCACACCTCAATGTGTATTATTTTGTTATTGTAAAAATGTTAGTGAAGTAGTAAACAACACAAAGTGAAAATTAGGCTATATCAAATCTTTTAAACATACAATTTGACACTTTTAAACTTTGTATGATTTTGTTATTGTAAAAATGTTAGTGAAGTAGTAAACAACACAATGTGAAAATTAGGCTAGATCAAATCTTTTAAACAAACAATTTGACACTTTTAAACTTAACACTTTTTAATAGATTAATAATGTATAATGTTGGAAGACTACCACGCAGGGGTAGGCCGCCACGCAGAGGTATTGTTCCTCGAAATGAGAACAACAGGCGCCAGATTTGGCGCGATATAAATGGAAGAAGAATAAATGAGCATCCGGATGAACATGAAGTTATTCCTGTGTATAGATTACCACTTTTAAATGAAATTGCATTGCACAGCTTAGGACCAATGAACGATGAGTGCATTCATTGTGGTGCATTGCACTTCATTGATGAATTGACAAGTGGACACTACAACTCTTGCTGCCACAATGGCCTAATACACCTACCACAGCCTCAAAATAACAATGAGCTGCAAGAACTATTTAATAATGCCCATTTTATGAAAAATATAAGACAGTACAATAGCGCTATGGCATTTGCATCTCTTTCGGCAACAAAAAAAGAAGTACCAGGTAACGGACCATATTGTTTTAAGGTACAGGGGCAAATTCACCGTTATATTTCAGACTTATTACCAATTGAACAAACCCCTTTATATGGACAATTATATTTCTTGGATACTGCATTTGCAAACAATATTAGACTACAAAGACCTGAAAATAGTGAACTCAAATTGGAAATAGTGACACGATTATCGGACATATTGTCAGATAACCCTTATTCACAATCCTATAAAAAAGCTTCCGAAATTATGACAAATGAAGGCAATCAAAGCATCGCATTAAGGTTTGTAGATAACATTTCTATGGATCTGAGGCGATTCAACAAACCCACCGCAGATGAAATCGCCGGAGTGTTCAATTCTGAAGAAGGTGAACCCCCGCACAATCGCCATGTAGTAATATATAACCGCCAAAGCGGGCCTAAGCTTTTATCAGTATTGAGCCCACATTGTGACCCAATGCTATATCCACTATTGTTTCCAAATGGAGAACCCGGATGGGACCCACAAATGACTCACAATGGGCAACGAAGACAAAGAATGCGTGAAAAACTGACTATGCTACAATTTGCATGCTATAGACTTGCTGTTCGGGTAGGATTTTCAAATATCCATGCTGCAAAAAAATTATTTCAACAATATATTGTCGATTTGTACACAAGAGTTGAAAGTGATAGACTCAATTATGTAAGACACCACCAATCACAGCTCAGAGTTGAACATTACCGTGGATTGCAAGATTTTGTGTTGAACAGAGCACAGTTAGAAAATGTAACTGCGGGTAAAATTGTTGTCTTGCCATCATCATTTGAAGGAAGTCCGCGTAACATGACTCAGCGATATCAAGATGCAATGGCTATCGTGCAGAAATACGGTAAGCCAGATTTGTTTATAACAATGACATGCAACCCTAATTGGACAGAAATACTCTCTTCACTTAAAGACAATGAAACTCCAGCTGATCGCCCAGATATTGTTTCCAGAGTATTCAGATGCAAACTGAATGAATTGAAAAAGGATCTACTAAAGAACAACGTCTTTGGAAATGTTATTGCTTATGTGTATGTAATAGAATTCCAGAAACGTGGCTTACCCCATTGCCATATGCTTATAATTCTGGACGAAGAATCCAAATTTCGTGAACCAGCACAAATAGACCAATGTGTCTATGCAGAGATACCTAATCCCAATGAGTTTCCAAGGCTTCATGACATTGTAGTTCGTAACATGATTCATGGACCATGCGGAGTGCGAAATCTCAATGCACCTTGCATGAAGGATGGAAAATGTTCAAAAAAATATCCTAAAGAGTTCTTGGATGAAACAGTTGAGAACAACAATGGGTATCCACTTTATCGTCGACAAAACAATGCTATCACAGCCCAAAAGGGGGTTCACCAGGTTGATAGTAGAGATGTTGTGCCACATAATCCGTATCTATTGATGAAATATAACGCTCACATAAACGTTGAAGTTTGCTCGAGTGTCCGATCAGTAAAATACTTATTTAAATATGTATATAAAGGATATGACTCAGCTTGCTTAGAATTTGTAAATAGTGTACAGAATGATATGATGAACTTTGATGAAACAATCCGCTTTGCCAATATGCGGTATGTTAGTTCTCATGAGGGTATTTGGCGCCTACACTCAAATGAAATGCATGAACAATCTCATACAATAATTCGCTTAGCTGTTCATGAAGAAGGGTATCACAATGTTTACTTCAGTGCTGGAAATGAAGAGGATGCTCTTCAAACTTCGGTGGATAAACACACAACACTGACAGCATGGTTTGATTTAAACAATCGAGATCTCAATGCACGTGAATATTTATATGCAGATATTCCACAGCACTACAGGTTTGTTTCAAACAAATGGGTACGTCGTCAAAGATGTGGATCGAAAGTAATAGGCAGATTGTACAACGTAGCGCCAAATGACCCAAACAGATTTTACTTACGTATTTTACTTCTGCATGTTAGGGGAGCTACATCATTTGATGATCTACGATTCTACAATGGGATGGCATATGATTCTTTTAAAGAAGCTGCAGTTGCAAGGGGACTCCTTCTTGACGATGCAGAGTGGAATCGTTGTTTAGAGGAATTAAAAAATAGTCAAATGCCAAAACAGTTACGATATTTATTCGCATACATTTGTTGTTTCTGTGAGCCAACATCACCATTGATGCTTTGGACTTCTTTTAAAGACAAATTCATAGAGGACTTCCATGAAATGAGTGTAGATGAGGCTGAAAATGCAGCTTTGCAACAAATAGACACCATTCTTAGAGAAAACGGATTCGATTGTGCCAGCCTCAATTTACCAGTACCAAGAAACACAAACCTTTTGATTAATTTTTACAACGTACATGAAGAGTCTGTACAAGGTGCCGAAATGTACTCCAAACTAAATTGTGAACAAAAAACTGTTGTTGATAGAATTCTCAGTGCGATATCAGGTAATACGATGGAAAGACTGTTTTTCTTAGAGGCTCCAGGTGGAAGTGGTAAAACATTTGTATATTCGTGTCTTCTACATATAATTCGAGGAAGAGGTGAGATTGCATTGGCAGGTGCCTGGACTGGAATAGCGGCATTACTTTTAGATGGAGGAACCACGCTTCATCGTTTATTTGGACTCCCCGTACCTGTACAGCAATCATCTGTTTCAATGATTAAGGTAAATTCTGAAAGAGCATCTAGCCTACTTTGAGAGATTCTGCGGTTATAATAATAGATGAAGCTTCCATGGTTCCTGCCACTGCGGTTGATTGCATAGATCGTCTATTGAGAGATATTATGAAATGTAAGGATTCCAATCTCTTCAAGGTGCCAATGGGAGGTAAAGTAGTACTTTTTGGAGATGACTTCAGGCAAGTATTACCTGTGGTGCCACTATCTAACAAGGTACAGATCATTGAAGAATGTCTTCAGAGGAGTAAAATTTGGAAACATGTAACTATAGTGCATTTGAAAGTAAACATGCGTGCAAATGAAAATGAAACAGCATTTTGTGATTGGCTTCTACGCTTAGGTAATGGAATCTTAGAGAGCAATAGGGCAACACCGGCAATTGACATTCCTGATAACTTTGTTCTCTCTGATTGTGCAATTGTACAACATGTTTATGGCAACTCAATAAATCCAGAAAATATTCAAAACTACTCCAATCAAATAATTGTATGTCCTTTAAATGAACAATGTGATAATTTAAATGAAGAAGTATTAAAAATCATCGAAGGAGACTATAAAGAATACTACAGTAATGATGAAGTAGTTTCAGAAGACCCTACAGAGAGGTTGAACATACCAATTGAGTTTATAAATTCAATTACACCATCTGGAATGCCACCACACAAATTAGTTTTAAAAGTTGGTTCAATAGTGATGCTCATAAGAAATATGAACCTAGGGTCTGGATTAGTTAATGGAGTACGATTGGTTGTGTTGGGTATGTCTGAAAAAAGTGTAAGGTTAGAAGTAATTACTGGAGTAGGCAAAGGGAACATATTTTTCATGCCAAAAATAAAACTAATATCTACAGATCCTAATATGCCCTTTAAATTTACAAGGATTCAATTCCCATTGAGATTAGCTTTTGCTATTACTATAAATAAAGCTCAAGGCCAAACATTCTCAAAAGTTGGCATTTATTTGGAAAAACCAGTGTTTACCCATGGTCAACTTTATGTTGCTTTTAGCCGGGTAAAGCGGCCAGATGACGTTAAAATAGTAATAAAACCAAATAGAGACCAAGGAATGGACCAAAATGGATATTATACAAAAAATGTTGTTTTCAGAGAGATTTTGTTACAGAATTAGTATTTTACAATTTGGAAGATGACATTATCTCTATGTGTTGTGTTTTTCTAAGTGAATTTGTCTATATACAAAGAAATGTATATATATTTAATTAATAGTCATGAAGATTATTATTGGAAATGTTCTTTTGTTGTATTATGATTAGAAAATGTATTTTATAATCACACCACATGAAGAGTCCTTTTGAATTTTTATCCTAAACAGAGCAGACAAAAATGAATTATGCAGGTATGTGATAACTATTATACATTATTATAATATACAAAAAATTTAAACGAGAATTCAAGGTAGGGTACGGTAACCCGTGAGACAAATAATTTGTACAAACAAAATAATTATTAGAATATATAACATATATATAGGGGCTATTGCCCCTACAAGCCACTAGTCTAATTGTAATTAATTAGTTATATGTTCTATTATAAGTAATTTATTGAACACCTTATCTTATCTTTTTCAGGCACAGTAGGCTATTTTTCATCACTTGGACCAAAGGAATAGTTATTTGTGCAACTAGTGAGCAAAGTGAGCAATTAACTCACTCGAGAGAAATCCTTACTCACGAGCCGTAGGCGAGTGAGGAATGGTTTCTCGAGTTAGGCAATTGTACTTTGCACTCGAGTTGCACATTATATTTTTCATACAGTTACCATAAAACAAATAAATTGGTAAAGAAACGTAACATATTTTTACACAGAAGTGACTTTTAATTTAACATTTAATGTAAAGTTACAAATACAACAGCTGACCAGCTGATTTACAGCCAGTGCTGCCAACCGATTTCGCACGCATACAACCTTGTCTGCATGTTACGCGATCACTATTTCACGTGTTCACGTTGCAAATCTGGAGTGAGACAAAGTAATTCGAGTGAGACAATGTTAACATTGTCTCACTGATGAGCGAATTGGCCACTTTGCTTTCTCAAATCAGTGAGAGAACATGTACATTCTTAGGTAACTGTAGGAAAAGAATTTTGATAAGCATCGCCTGTAATTTATCTTGACAATCTTAATTCATTCTCATACGTAACTTTGGAGCAGTAACTTGCTCCTAGTGAAGGGGATGTAGATGAAAGCCCCTTGTAGAACATGTAATGGACTATATTTTTTGTTAGGTATCCTGTACAACGTCTGAAGCCTCTACTGTCAAGACTTTTATTTTACCGGGAGCGAGCTGGACTAGTGGTAGAACTCAGGGCTTCAAAGCCCAAAGGTCCTGGGGTCAAATCCTCCCAATCACCAATATAAAAATATATAAAAAATAAATAAACGCATATTAAAGAAGGAGAGGATACATGCATTGGTACGCTTAAGTGGTGTCTAGCATCAGTTGCTGGTGTCTAGCACCATTTGCTTGTGTCTAGCATTAGTTGCTCGTGTCAAGAGAAAATTTTATTCGTACCCTTTCGCTCTTCTTTAGCATGTATCCCACAAGCTTGTATCCTCTCTACGTATCTTACTATTCTGTGACAAAAATATAATTTTAAAACCACTGAAAGTTTGGTTTTAAGATAAGTTATCATTAACTATGTTATTTTGAAATATTATTTACAACCAAAAAATCTTTTAACCGTGTTACACTTTTTCAGTAGATATTGACTTAAGAATGAGTTACTGCATCCATGCTAGACTAGCCTTTCTTTCGTAAAACTCAAAGCCAGTTATGGCATGGTTTTTTATCCCTGGTTATGCTTGAATGTGCAAAACTAAATCATTGACTTTGAGTGCAAATAGATTTTTGTCCTGTTGTAAAATATGATGCATATGTTATGGTGGCGTGTGTTTTAGGTTGGTTATGTTTGAGTGTGATGATGTCCACTGAATCTCCTAGCCTAGGCCTATGTTAGGAAGTATTGTATATGCCTAAACCTCTTTGGATTAATAGTACGGTGCAATTAGACCTAAACCGGGACATCCAAAAAAAAAGTTTCAAACCAGTGCCAAATTGTTGAGTACACTTCCCTCAATATGTAAAAAAAAGTTACACTGATTTGAGTGTCGGGTTTGGGGGGCGAGGGGGTGAAAATAGGACTTTTTTTACTTTTTCGCAAATACCTCAAAAACGGTGCGTTTTTCTAAGAATATAATGAATTACAAAAATAATCTACATTAAATTTCGAACAAAATGATACCATACAATACCTATCTACTATGAACGGTTCAGGTAATATTGAGGGGTAAATGTGATTTTTTTCTTAAAATTCTAAAAAAGTTGTTTTTTAAACGGAGGAAACCCATGGACACCCATAAAAAAAAGTTTCTAATGAGTGCCAAATTGTTCAATAAACCTCCCTTAATATGTAAAAAAAAGTTACACTGATTTGAGTGTCGGGTTAGGGGGGGGAGGGGGTGAAAATGGGGTGAAAATAGGACTTTTTTTACTTTTTCGCAAATACCTCAAAAACGGTGCGTTTTTCTTAGAATATAATGAATTACAAAAATAATATAGATTAAATTTCGAACAAAATGATACCATACAATACCTATCTACTATGAACGGTTCAGGTAATATTGATGGGTAAATGTGATTTTTTTCTTAAAATTCTAAAAAAAGTTGTTTTTTAAATGGAGGAAACCCATGGACACCCATAAAAAAAGTTTCTAACAAGTGCCAAATTGTTTAATAACCCTCCCTTAATATGTGTAAAAAAGTTACACTGATTTTCGTGCCGGTCTTGGGTAGGAGGGTGTGAAAACAGGGTTGGGAATTTTATTCATAAGTAATTTTGAAAATTTTGTTAAGTAACACTTTTTATTTTCCATTTTATCACAAATATAACTACAATATAAATAAATATGACTTACCTACCTAAAAAAGACAAACCTACCTAGATACGGGAACACGGTGAACTTTCTACCGTTTGAATTCCTAAGAAGATGGAATAAAAAATAACTGAAGTTACAACAATTTTTAGTTGTAAAATTATTGTGATTAAGGCTACGCTATTCAGGGTTGCCTCATTTTACAAATAAAAATCGTAATATTTATTTTTTTTTTATTATTTTAAAAGCTAAATAAAAGTGTTACAGTACAGACATTTTTTCATAAAATTAGCCATTTCTAGCAATTTCAATTAAAAAAAATTAAATGGCCGCCATTTTAAAATTTTTATTGGATTAAGATAATTTTTTTCTAACGTGGGTCTATTTTACCTCAACATACATACCAAGTTTGTTAATGATCGGTTAAAAAATTCAGAGATGAAATAATGTTTTTGTGAAAAAAACAAAATGGCAAATATCTGGTTAACGAAGCGATTTTGGAAAAAAATACTCTTGATTTTCTTTTTATTTTCACCCATAGAACCATTTCCTGGGGTTTGGCTGTTTACTTACAGGTTTCCCTGTATACAAGATGTCTCACCTAAAGTGAACCAATAGCTAACTTTTTTATCATGGGTTATACAGTTAGTTGACTTCTTATGGGACACTCCCCTTTATTTTTTTAGATGATTTGGAATGGTTCCCAATTTTAAAAATATGTCCACCATTTTCCAATATGGCCGACAACTTTGTTACCTATTTCTTATGGAACACCCTGTAGTTTATGATTGTTTTAGTATATAAATCTAATTTAAAAACATTTTTAATTTTGACCTTTTCTCTTAAAAGGTACTCGTTTAGGAGTTACAGCATGGAAAAAGGCTTGTTGTGTACATTCCGCATCCTGTAACTCATAAACGAGTAAGTTAATAGAGAAAATGCAAAGAACAAAAACTTTTTTATGGGTATCTATGGTTTTCCTGCATTTAAAAAACAACCTTTTAGAATTTAAAAAAAATCACATTTACCCCTCAATATCTCCTAACACGTTCATGGTAGATAGGTATTGTATGGCATCATCTTGTTTGAAATTTAATATAGATTATTTTTGTAGTTCATTATATTTTAAGAAAAACGCTCCATTTTCGAGATATTTGGAAAATAGCAAAAAAAGTCCCATTCCCCCCCCCTTTTCTTTTAACCCTCCTTCCCAAATCCGACACTAAAATCCGTGTAACTTTTTTATACATATTAAGGGAGGTTAATTGAACAATTTGGCACTCATTAGAAACTTTTTTTATAGGTGTCCATGGGTTTCCTCCATTTAAAAAACAACTTTTTTAGAATTTTAAGAACAAAATCACATTTACCCCTCAATATTACCTGAACCGTTCATAGTAGATACGTATTGTATGGTATCATTTTGTTCGAAATTTAATGTATATTATTTTTGTAATTCATTATATTTTAAGAAAAACGCATGGTTTTTGAGGTATTTGCGAAAAAGTAAAAAAAAGTCCTATTTTCACCCCATTTTCACCCCTCCCCCCCAAACCCGACACTCAAATCAGTGTAACTTTTTTTTACATATTGAGGGAAGTGTATTCAACAATTTGGCACTGGTTTGAAACTTGTTTTTTGGATGTCCCGGTTTGCTCTTGTTTTAAGCTAATTGCACTGTACTATAAATAAAACACCAATTCAATGTTAATACTTTTTAATATACTTCGAATTCAAAAATGTTATTACAAAATTGATGTTACCAGTTTGGAATAAAGTTTCAGAAGAAGGGTCCAAGGATAATCTCTACGCAGAGAGACATCTCTATTTATCCACTACTCAGGACTATCAACTGATAAAACTAAATTATTATAATAATATAAAGTTATAACAACGAGTACAGGCCTACCGGATCTGTCATATTCGGTTAATTGAAATACCGTAGTTTTTAAGATGGATGGAAAAGAAAAATTGATGCAGTAGTTAATAACAAAATACTCACTGCATTCAAACCGGATAAAAACATGCCTTAAAATTAAGCTGTTCAAGCACTCATCTTGCACCTTAGGCCTACAATAACCTATATTCAGCCTATACAATCTTCAGTGTGTGATAAAAATCTAATCTCATCTCTATAATAGGATATGATTATGAGGCCAATAAATGTAAGAAAACTTCCATCTCTACTTTATTTACCTAGCCCAAGGTCTATTTGTAACAGAAAGGTACCATTAGATGATTTATTTCATTGTCATTTATTCAACACAAGTTATCTTGACTTTTTGTTTAATTCGGACTGTTTATCAAACGCAAATGCACTAAATGACAAAATCAAACCTATTCAAAATAAGAGTACAACACTATATACCAACCTTTTCACAACATTTAGTAAAATAAAAAACTCAAATGAAAAGACAACTCAATTGTTGACACTCAATTTAAAGTACTCGGTACAATACCTAAAAAAGTCAAACATCAAGCAGTACCTTTTAATTTTCACAAATGATACAAAAACGAACAAACATTCTTAAATTAATACATCAGTTAGTTTATGTGACTATGTGAGACATGTAACTAATATTGTAGGTTTATTCTAATTCAAGATTTATGTGGATTCAATACGTTAATCAACTTCTCATCTATCTATCAATCTATCTATTTAATTATGTAAGGCGATTCTTTGTGTCATAATTGTTGGGAACTGGGAAGTCATAGAACGACTGGAGAGGGCTCGAATTAAAGGTTCTCTATCCCGTTACGACGGGAAAAATACTGAAGTTTTCTAAATTTCAACACAAAATTAGATATATAATGTAAAATTATCTCCATAAGAAAAATATTAAAGCCGTTTACAGCTGATTATTGTTTATATCAATACAGCTGATTTTTGTTTACTTCAATACAGCTGATCAAGATTTGTATTGTTTAGGTGGCAAAGGCAAAGGGGTTTCTCATTTTATTCCCATATAGGGAATAATTTGTCTTTCCCGCTACTTTGATTGACAAGTAGTGGGGGTAAAAAGCCTTTTGTTTTGACCAGTCTCAAAACTCGTGCCGTCCGTGACAGTAGAGTTTTTGGGCAATACATTGTCCAGGCTGTTCATTATCATTTATTTACATTTGTTAAAGTAAAGTCAATCAATTCAAGGTTAGGCTATATCATTCATTTATGTTTGTTTAGTTTTTCATATTTTGACAATTCCATAAACTTAGTTTTTTTACAGCAAGTGCTTTTCGTTTATACAGTCCATTTCAAACAATTACATCAATTTTAATTTGCTTAATATAGTGTGCCTCAACTATCAACATATAATGTGGGTAAAGTCGATCTCTTTTTAAGGAGGAAAAACTTCTTTATCAGCATCGTACTGTTATTAAATTGAAAAAAAAAAAAAATACAAAAAGATATACGTCTAATAACACTAGTAATACTATATTTACACTTATACTGTTGACTCACAAGACGGAAAATACATATGAAAGATGGTAATTGGGGATCGATTTTGATTGGACAATCCAATCATCATCAGACCCTATAGACGAATGTTTGGTTATGATGATGATTGGAGTCGAAATTGATCACCGCTTACCATTTTACATGAGTGAGTCAACAGTAAAAGTGTAAATATACTATTACTAGTGTTATTAGACGTATATATTTTTGTTTTTTCAGCTTAAGGAAGAATACCACTACATACACTTACACAAAGAGTAGTTTCTATTTTTATGTTGATCAGAAACAAATCTGGAGATGAGTTTGGTCAATGTGATGCCTTTACACTAATTTTGTTAAACCTTTACAAAAGGAGTATGCAATTAGAATTAATAATGATTGGGTCAGGATGCTAATTTACCGGGGCTACCCAAGAACTAAGCTTAGGCCTATCTCAACACACAATTATATTTCACAAAGATAATTTTCAAAATTCTAATCACTGAAGCCTTTTTTATTAGTAACTACAAGACCAAAGCTACCTTAGTAAACCAGTATTTCACAAACAATTATGTTTGCTGTCTTAAACAGATTTAAACATCTGGAATGATTCAAAAAATTTATTGAAAATAACATCAACTAAAGTAAACAAACAGTTTTTTACACAAACGATATAGTGTACAGTATGGGGATATCCAATCCTGACAATTAGATAACTCATAATCAAATTATATCTATAATTTGATTATGAGTTTATAATACAATAATTTGTATTAAATTTGAGCTTTTTAGGGACTTATATCCCTACAAGGGAACAAGCCCCTAGTTTTCATTGGAAATATAATACAGTACAAACATTTGATAAATCAACACTACATACGTTTTTATAACCTGTACAGATAATGAGTGTTACTGAAATTCTGTAAAAGCCAGTCTTGATACTAAGAGTAGGGACAAATTAGCACAATAAAATAAAATAATATTTATGAAAATGTAAATAAAATAGAAAAAGTGACTAAATTTTAACATTAATGGGTTTTCTGGATCTTCTGGATTTTCTGAGCAATGATTCGTGATTAATTAAACATATTGCACCCAAAGTTTTTCCATATATGGGAAGATGGTTTAGAAGGATTTTCCGCATGCTCTCCACTTTTGGATCACTCTCTAATATGAACCAAAGAATGTTTGTTTATATAGCTTTGGCATGCAAAGTGCCTTCTGCACATAGTAACACCTATAAGGTTGCTCTCCGGAGTGAACTAACTAATGTATGTTTCTTTATTTTCCTGTAGGCAGTGAGGGATTTTCCACTGAGGCAACTCTCTGGTGTATGTTGCTTCATGTTTTGTTACTTTTATAGGATTTCCTATATAGTTTATACTTAAGGTCGCTATCCGTAGTGTATTAATGTATGTTTCTTCATAATGCTTCTAATTTGCAACAATTTTCCACATATAGTACACTTATAGAGTCGCTCTCCTGTACGTACTATGATGTTTGAGTCTTCATATTGTCCTTAGATTTGAGGGATTTTCCACAAAATAGAACACTTATGGTCGCTCTCCGTTGTGAATCAATGAATGTCGCTTCATATTTGATTTATTTGAGAAGAGTTTTCCACATGTAGTACACTTATGAGGTCGCTCTTCCGTGTGAACCACTGTATGACTTTGCATATTGCTCCTAGTTTTGAAGGATTTTCCACATATAGTGCACTTATAAGGTCGCTCTTGCGTGTGAACCACTGTATGATTTCTCATATTGTTCTTAGTTTTGAAGGATTTTCCACATATAGTACACATATAAGGTCGCTCTCCCGAGTGAACCAATGTATGCATCTTCATATCGATATCGGTTTTGAAAGCTTTTCCACATATAATACACGAATGAGGTCGCTCTCCGGTGTGAACCACTATATGAATTTTCATATGGAACTTAGTTTTGAAGGATTTTCCACATATAGTGCACTTATGAGGTCGCTCTCCGGTGTGAACCAATGTATGCTTCTTCATAGAGCTCATAAATTTGAAGGATTTTCCACATATACTACACTTATGAGGTCGCTCTTCCGTGTGAACCACTGTATGAATTTTCATAATCTTCCTAGTTTTGAAGGATTTTCCACATATACTACAGTTATAAGGCCGCTCTTCCATGTGAACCACTTTATGAATTTTCATAATCCTCCTAGTTTTGAAGGATTTTCCACATATATTACACTTATAAGGTCGCTCTACCATGTGAATCAATGAATGACGCTTCATTTTGGTTTTGGTTATAAAGGATTTTCCACATGTAGTACACTTATGAGGTTGCTCTTCCGTGTGAACCACTGTATGACTTTGCATATTGCTCCTAGTTTTGAAGGATTTTCCACATACAGTGCACTTATAAGGTCGCTCTTCCGTGTGAACCACTGTATGATTTCTCATATTGTTCCTAGTTTTGAAGGATTTTCCACAAATAGTACACTTATAAGGTCGCTTTCCCGAGTGAACCAATGTATGTATCTTCATATCGATATCGGTTTTGAAAGCTTTTCCACATATACTACACAAATGAGGTCGCTCTTCTGTGTGATGTAATGTATGTGTCTTCATACTTTTCCTAGTTTTATAGGATTTTCCACATATAGCGCACTTATGAGGTCGCTCTTCAGTGTGAAGTAATGTATGAATCTTCATACTGTTACTGGTTTTAAAGGCTTTTCCACATATAATACACGAATGAGGTCGCTCTCTGGTGTGGACCACTGTATGAATTTTCATATGTAACTTAGTTTTAAAGGATTTTCCACATATACTACAGTTATAAGGCCGCTCTTCCATGTGAACCACTTCATGAATTTTCATAATCCTCCTAGTTTTGAAGGATTTTCCACATATATTACACTTATAAGGTCGCTCTACCGTGTGAACCAATGCATGCATCTTAATACGCTCACTGGTTTTGAAGGATTTTCCACATATACTACACGTATGAGGTCGCTCTCCTGTGTGATTTAATGTATGAGCCTTCATATTGTCCTTGGATCTGAATGATTTTCCACATGTATTGCACTTATAAGGACACTTAGCAGAATGTGTCAACAAATGATACTTTACATGGTGTAGTTGAATAAATTTTTTCTCACACATCAAACATCTAAAGGGACGCTCGCCCGTGTGTAAATATATATGACACTTCATTGTTGATAGAGTTGAAAACATTTGTCTACAAATTGGACACTCAAGGGAAGGCTTTTTGGTGATATTTGACATGTTTTAGTTTCAATTTTTGACTTCTAACAGAAAATAATAGGAACTAGTCAGTTGGCTTTGTATGTGTATTAAAATATGTTATTTTTGTAGGACTTTCAAGTGTTTAACAGTTGTACGTGTGTATATTAATTAACTTTAAATATCTCTTGCTTAAATATTTTTATGTGTGTTAAATTGAAGGCATTTTGCTTTTTTTCTGTTCAATCATATTAAATTAGCCTACTTAAAGAATGGCTTAGATGTTTTATGTTGTTTTTAACTAATACTGCATCAGCCATATAAAAGTTATGCTCGTTTTACACAATGAATTACTTACTTAAATTTGTCCTTTAGTTTAGGTAGTAAAAACTTAATCTTGTTAGCTGCTTTTTTAAGTTTTGATGCAATCAGAGATTATGTAAATAATCTTTCTTGATCTTGCCACATGAATAATTGAAGTTCCTTTTTCCTCTTCTAATCTATTGTCTACCCTGTAAAAGACAATATTTTATTAAAACATATATATACACATCTTTTATAAATTTGTAGTTCTATTTGTTTGCTCATTTAGGTTACACTATGATTTCAAAACATTACACATTACAATATTACATTAGGTATTGAATATTTTTGTACAATACACAGTCTTGTTTAAGGCTGAAAATTGTACATACAAGCCTTAAAGTAAGCTGAAAATACTTACCCAATATGGCTTGAAACCAGGATCTAATAAGGCATTTTTTCAGCCGTTCAGCAAATTACAAATTCGCAATGGACATTGTCACAAGGAATTACATTAATAAGACAGGAATACCTATAGGCTATGTACAATCCTTAGGACAACATTTAAGACATATAGAACATTTTACATTGAACACATAGAAATAATATTTAATATTCAGGGTGTCCACAAAAGATTTGTCATTAATTTCCATGACTTTCCATGACTATCCATGACCATTTACCATTGATTTCCATGACTCACGAACTTTACACACAAATTATAATATAACATACACACACAAATAATACTGCCTGGACATGTTATTTTGCAGAAAATACTGAAATATGTAATAACAGATAACAATGGAGTACAATAAGTACAACAATGAACTAAAACAAACCGAAAACTCATAAAATAATACAACTGTAATAAATTGAATTGTCGAACATTTGTGAAAAATGCTATAACAGTCCGGGTTACGGCTGACTAGAGCATTGAATGGTCCCCTCAAATCCATCCATAATTGGAAATTTCCATGACTTTCCATGACTTCTTGCCTATTTCCCTGACTTTCAATGACCAAAAATTTTTTCCATGACTTTCCATGACTATCCCTGACTTTCCAGAATGTGGACACCCTGAATATTTAATGGTAATTCTTGGTTTTTGAGAGTCTAGCATTTGTTTTGGCTTGAATCGGACAGATATTGTATTTTTGAGGGTTTATATATCCCTAAAATAGTTTTGCCAGCATATCTAAAAAAATGCACACTTAAATGTTAACCAACTGCTGTTCTGAATATAAGAAGGTTTCAACTGACTACAAGATCCCTCTCCGTAGAACGGGCACACAGCTAGTAGTAAATAAAATTGGCCCTAAAACAGATCCTTGGGGGATGCTATAAGTACAGTAGTCAAAACTTTTGAGAGATTACCATTTACATCAACAACTTGTCTGCGGTTACCAAAATAAGATCTGAATATTGACAGCTCCTTACCCTCTAAACCATAAAATTTTGATTTCTCTGAGTTGTTTCCGAAAAAGGAAAACAGTTGCTTTTCCAAGAGCAATTCAAATGTTATATTTTAAAAAGTGAAAGCATTCTTAACAAATTTTAAAATATGTTTGTTGTATTAAAAAGTGAAAGAATTGCTACAACTTAAACTGTAACTGTGTAAAGTTAAAAATAGTTCTAAAGTATGTTTGTGCTTTGTAATTTTCAATTCTATTTACATACGAACTAAGGGCCCTTTCACACGAGGCCACTGGTGGCCGCCACTGGTTGCCCGCCACATCTTTAACATTATGTTAAATGGGACCTTTCACACACAGCCACTGCAGTTGCCCGCAACTACACAGTGGCCGAGCAGTGTCTCCTCACGCAACTGCTAGTCGGCCACCGCTGGCAACCGAAGTGGCGGAAACTCGTCGCGGGGCATTGAATTAAATGGGAGCGTTCACACGAAGCCACCAGTGGCCGCCACCGCGAATGCGCGCTCATCTACTATTTTGGTTAAGTTCACGTGCAGACTGCAGAAACAAACGCACTGTGGTTGTTGTTGAGTGTTTCCATGTTGAATTGTTGTTTGTGAAAATGAGGGATCAGAAGAAAAATAAAGAGAACGTTACTGAAAAAGAAGAAGACAAAAGAAGAAGAACAGAATAAGAGACTAAACAAAATAATGGTAGACAAAGTGAATATTGAAGATCTCATTTGCGAAATTGAAAAGTACCCGGCAATTTGGGATAGTACGCATGTGTCTTCGCCTTATTTGCTTTATTATCAACGCAAAACGTAGGAGATGTTCATTGTTCGGTAGCAATTTTGCAACTACCAATTTACAGTGGATGTAGTGTGGCTTGTCAGTTGCCTGTACCATCCTCTGCAGTTGCCCGGCCGGTAACCAAAGCGCGGACACCGGTGGCCGCCACCAGTGGCCTCGTGTGAAAGGGCCCTTAGTATGTTTGTCTGAGTGTCTGTAATATTTATCTCAAAATCCAGCGGAAGGATTTTTACTAAATTTTGGAATTAGGGACATATAGCCCCAAAATCATGATTGGTAAGCTGTTCCCGGGTACTATTTTATAAGATAAGCAATTTGTTTATACTGAAGCAGATTTATTGTTAATGTTAATAAACTGTATTCAATTTCGGTCGTTTAAATAGAAACTGTTCATCAAACCACTTACAGAGTGAGTTCCAGTAAACTTAAAGAGCTTATAGCCTTCTTATTTGTTATTGCATACATATTTGATGTGTCACAAAATATACTTAGTTTACATAAAATTTTTGGTCAGTTTTGCTTACTTAAAAAGTCAGTGGCACACACTGTCTGTGGCTCAACTAACTTATTTGTACTCGCTACAGTTTTATTGTAGCAACGACATGTCTATTATAATGAGTCGCTACAGTTTTATTGTAGCAACGACATGTCTATTTTAATGAGTCGCTACAGTTTTATTGTAGCAACGACATGTCTATTTTAATGAGTCGCTACAGTTTTATTGTAGCAACGACATGTCTATTTTTATGTGTAGGCAAAGGCAATAACTTGCCCCACTTCCTAGCAAACATAAGTTTGAGATATTTTTGGCTATTCAAGAATATTAGTCCTGATTTGTATAGTGCCTAGATAAGTTCCCTTTTCAATCCTACATGATTTTTAGATTTGATCTAAACAGTCATTTAGAAACTAATTATCGAATAAGGTGATTGAAATATTTACAAGTCTAGTATAAATTTATTTTGGTGCACTTTTGATTATTTACTAATTTGTAATATTATTAGATAGGTAACTAATAAATACATTTTTCTGTTAAATGGCATCCTAGTCCATTAACTTGTGATACAAACTGTGATGTCTCTTTAAGTATCTAATTGTAATTAATTAGTTATATGTTCTATTATAAGTAATTTATTGAATTCCTTATCTTATCTTAGGCACAGTAGGCTATTTTTCATCACTTGGACCAAAGGAAAGAATTTTTATAAGCATCGCCTGTAATTTATCTTGACTATCTTTATTCATTCTCATACATAACTTTGGAGCAGTAACTTGCTCCTAGTGAAGGGGATGTAGATGAAAGCCCCTTGTAGGCCATGTAATGGACTATATTTTTTGTTAGGTATCCTGTACAAAGTATGAAGCCTCTACTGTCAGACGTTTATTTTATTGGGAGCGAGCTGGGCTAGTGGTAGAACTCAGGGCTTCAAAGTCCAAAGGTCCCAGGGGTCAAATCCTCCCAATCACCAATATACATAGGGTATAAAAAATAAACACTTTTTACAAAATTGAGAAGTAAGAAGGAGAGGATTCATGCATTGGTACGCTTAAGTGATGTCTAGCATCAGTTGCTGGTGTCTAGCACCATTTGCTTGTGTCTAGCATTAGTTGCTGGTTTCAAGAGAAAATTTTATTCGTACCCTTTTTGCTCCACTTTCCCCCCTCGCCATAACATTACTACAGCACTCACGCAATATGAGTCTTTGTGCGCTACAACTGCTGTACAAAAATATGCTGTAAGGCCATCACTGTTCGTTCGAGCTCTTCCTTGCTCTGCTGGATTAGTATCCTACCAGCAGTGGAATGATTTACTGTAGTCAGTAGTACATTTACGCTCCAATATACCGGAGCTATTAGCACACAGTATCCCACAAGCTTGTATCCTCTGTACGTATCTTACTATTTTGTGACAAAACTATAATTTTAAAATAGTTGAAAGTTTGGTTTAAAGATAAGTTATCATTAAAAGTATTATTTTGAAATTTATTTACATCCAACAATATTTTAAAACCGTTGAAAGTATGGTTTTAAGATAAGTTATCATTAACTGTGTTATTTTGAAATATTATTTACAACCAAAAAATCTTTTATCTGCGTTACACTTTTTCAGTAGATATTGACTTAAGAATGAGTTACTGCATTCATGCTAGACTAGCCTTTCTTTCGTAGAACTCAAAGATAAGTTATCATTAACTGTGTTATTTTGAAATATTATTTACAACCAAAAAATCTTTTATCTGCGTTACACTTTTTCAGTAGATATTGACTTAAGAATGAGTTACTGCATTCATGCTAGACTAGCCTTTCTTTCGTATATGGCATGGTTTTTTATCCCCGGTTATGCTTGAATGTGCAAAACGAAATCATTGACTTTGGGTGCAAATAGATTTTTTGTCCTGTTGTAAAATATGATGCATATGTTATGGTGGCGTGTGTTTTAGGTTGGTTATGTTTGAGTGTGATGATGTCCACTGAATCTCCTAGCCTAGGCCTATGTTAGGAAGTATTGTATTTGCCTAAACCTCTTTGAATGAATTAAATAAAACACCAAATCAATGTTAATACTTTTTAATATACTTCGAATTCAAACATGTTATTACAAAATTGATGTTACCAGTTTGGACTAAAATTTCAGAAGAAGGATACAAAGATCATCTCTACGCAGAGAGACATCTCTATTTATCCACTACTCAGGACTACCAACTAATAAAACTAAATTATTATAATAATATAAAGTTATAACAACGAGTACAGGCCTACCGGATCTGTCATATTCGGTTAATTGAAATACCGTAGTTTTTTAAAAGATGGATGGAAAGGAAAAATTGATGCAGTAGTTAATAACAAAATACTCACTGCATTTAAACCGGATAAAAACATGCCTTAAAATTAAGCTGTTCAAGCACTCGTCTTGCACCTTAGGCCTACAATAACCTATATTCAGCCTAAACAATCTTCTGTGTGTGATAAAAATCTAATCTCATCTCTATAATAGGATATGATTATGAGGCCAATAAATGTAAGAAAACTTCCATCTCTACTTTATTTACCTAGCCCAAGGTCTATTTGTAACAGAAAGGTACCATTAGATGATTTATTTCATTGTCATTTATTCAACACAAGTTATCTTGACTTTTTGTTTAATTCGGACTGTTTATCAAACGCAAATGCACCAAATGACAAAATCAAACCTATTCAAAGAAAACAGTACAACACTATATACTAACCTTTTCACAAAATTTTGTAAAATAAAAAACTCAAATGAAAAGACGACTCAATTTAAAGTACAATACCTAAAAAAAAGTCAAACATCAAGCAGTACCTTTTAATTTTCACAAATGATACAAAAACAAACAAACATTCTTAAATTAATACAGCACTTAGTTTATGTGACTATGTGAGACATGTAACTAATATTGTAGGTTTATCCTAATTCAAGATTTATGTGGATTCAATACATTAATCAACCTCTCATCTATCTATCTATTAAATTATGTAAGGCAACTCTTTGTGTCATAATTGTTGGGAACTGGGAAGTCGTAGAACGACTGGAGAGGGCTCGAATTAAAGGTTCTCTATCCCGTTACAACAGGAAAAATACTGAAATTTTCCAAATTTCAACACAAAGTTAGATATATAATGTAAAATTATCTCCATAAGAAAAATATTAAAGCTGTTTACAGCTGATTATTGTTTACTTCAATAGGTACAGCTGATCAAGATTTATATTGTTTTGGCAGCAAAGGGGTTTCTCATTTTATTCCCATATAGGGAATAATTTGTCTTTCCCGCTACTTTGATTGACAAGTAGTGGTGGTAAAAAGCCTTTTGTTTTGACCAGTCTCAAAACTCGTGCCGTCTGTGACAGTCGAGTTTTTGGGCAATACATTGTCCAGGCTGTTCATTATCATTTATTCACATTTGTTAAAGTAAAGTCAATCAATTCAAGGTTAGGCTATATCATTCATTTATGTTTGTTTAGTTTTTCATATTTTAACAATTCCATAAACTTAGTTTTTTTACAGCAAGTGCTTTTCGTTTATACAGTCCATTTCAGACAATTACATCAATTTTAATTTGCTTAATATAGTGTGCCTCAACTATCAACATATAATGTGGGTAAAGTCAATCTCTTTTTAAGGAGGAAAAACTTCTTTATCAGCATCGTACGTGTTATTAAATTTAAAAAAAAAATACAAAAAGATATATGTCTAATAACACTAGTAATAATATATTTACACTTATACTGTTGACTCACAAGACGGAAAATACATATAAAAGATGGTAATTGGGGATCGATTTCGATTGGACAATCCAATCATCATCAGACCCTATAGACGAATGTTTGGTTATGATGATGATTGGAGTCGAAATTGATCACCGCTTACCATTTTACATGAGTGAGTCAACAGTAAAAATGTAAATATATTATTACTAGTGTTATTAGACGTATATATTTTTGTTTTTTCAGCTTAAGAAAGAATACCACTACATACACTTACACAAAGAATAGTTTCTATTTTTATGTTGATCAGAAACAAATCTGGAGATGAGTTTGGTCAATGTGATGCCTTTACACTAATTTTGTTAAACCTTAACAAAAGGAGTACCTATGCAATTAGAATTAATAATGATTGGGTCAGGATGCTAATTTACCGGGGCTACCCAAGAACTAAGCTTATCTCAACACACAATTATATTTCACAAAGATAATTTTCAAAATTCTAATCATTGAAGCCTTTTTTTATTAGTAACTATAAGACCAAAGCTACCTTAGTAAACCAGTATTTCACAAACAATTATGTTTGCTGTCTTAAACAGATTTAAACCTCTGGAATGATTTTAAAAAATTATTGAAAATAACATCAACTAAAGCAAACAAACAGTTTTTTACACAAAAGATATAGTGTACAGTATGGGGATATCCAATCCTGACAATCCTACTATAATATTATAAATGAGAAAGTTTGGATGTATGGATATATGGATGTATGTTTGTGACAAGTGAACGCGAAAAATACTGGTCGGATTGGGCTGAAATTTGGCATGATGATAGCTGACATTCCCGATTAACATATAGGCATATTCTTATTTCAAAAATCCTTTCGGGCTCCGCCCCAGTGGCTCTGGAGTTTCCCATGTTAACCTAATGAGAAATGGAATTATTGAATCTTAACAGCTGTTTCAATTAAACAAGTTGGTCCTGTTCTATGATGTTCAATAGCATTAAAGTTACAAGGATTACCAACAGGGTGCAGCACTATTATTTCTTTTACATTTATGACAACAGCTAATTTGCAACCAAAAGGTGAGTGAGCGTAGCGAACGAACTTCAACCTGGAGGCGAGTTAGCGAAGCGAACGAGCTAAACTGAAGGCAAGTGAGCGCAGCGAACGAGCTCCAACCTAAAGGTGAGTGAGCGTAGCGAACGAGCTCCAACCTAAAGGTGAGTGAGCGTAGCGAACAAACTTCAACAAGGACGTGATTGAGCCATGCGAACGAGATAATCTTGAAAATTAAGAAGTTAAACGGGGCAAAGCCCGTGGGTTACAGCTAGTTAGATATAATTTGATTATGAGTTTATATTACAATAATTTGTATTAAATTTGAGCTTTTTAGGGACTTATATCCCTACAAGGGAACAAGCCCCTAGTTTTCATTGGAAATATAGTACAGTACAGACATTTGATAAATCAACACTACATACGTTTTTATAACCTGTACAGATAAAGAGTTTTACTGAAATTCTGTAAAAGCCAGTCTTGGTACTAAGAGTAGGGACAAATTAGCACGATAAAATAAAATATTTATGAAAATGTAAATAAAATAGAAAAAGTGACTAGGCTACATTTTAACATTAATGGGTTTTCTGGATCAAGGCAATACACAATAATAAGAAAATAGCTGTGGAAAGTACCCTGAACCCCTGACAGGTCAGGTCATTTACATGCAGGGCGTTTTCCTTTAAACACAACCCAAATTACAAGGACCATAAGACACTGTTTAACGACTAAAAAAACTCACATTTTGGTATACCTGTTTCTATATATTTTATTGCCCATCTTCTGATACGCATTGTTGCATGGTTATCTATGAATTTTAGTGTTGTTGGGAATTCATTGTGAATAAGTCTCAACTGGGTGTTTTCTTGAGTATGTGAAAAAAAACTATAATAGGCCTACTGTACATCTTATCTGTATCTATAATACCCCCACCACAGTAAAACAGCCGTCTAAGTGAATTTCAATTTGGCTGAATTGATTTTCTATTCAAATAACATTAACGAGTACCTAGGTAGGCTGCTACAAGGAAACTAATAAAGTGTGTCGTAACTGCTAGTTTACAATAAATGATCAATAACACTAAACCTTATAGATAAAGTGAACGATGCGTATTAGATGATCAGCAATGAAGTTAAGAAGACCCACATGACCAGGTTTTGTTGTTAAAAAGTGTCTCATGATAGTTGTAACTATTTGGGTTGTGATTACAAACGAACCCTTGTATTTAAGTTGTCAGTTGTCATATGTATGTAAAAAACTATGTAATTTCAATTTATCAAAATAAATAAACAGTCCTCCTAGATCCTAGATACAACCAAGCCTTGTATAGGGTGACTGACAAATTGGATGTTTTTTAAGCGAATACTCTGCGTGTGATAGTTATTGTCACTAAGGAGGTGTGTCATTCAATTCTGTACATATTATGCCGTTTTATTAGCCATATAGTATTGGACAGTAAACACCTTACGTTTGCCTATTATGAACACGTGTGAAATGCCATGCCTATCACAAAAGTGCAGGAACTTTTTTTGCTTTCTGCCCCTATACCATAGGAGACTATATGGAAAAAGTATTGTTTTAGTCAAAATTGTCGAGATTGAGGTTTGAGAGAATATATCCGTTTTGGGTTTCACTGAACCCTGAACCCAAAAAAGTTGTATAGGGGGAGAAACTAAAAGTACATCGGTCCCGGGTCTAGGTCTTACCGTGCTACCTACGGTAATAGCTACTTCCCTATAGAGAAATTGGCTAAAAGAAGCTGTATGGCTGAAAAATAACTATTATGACATTTTACATTTTGAAAAGCCTTGGCAGGCTTTAAATACGTAAGTGTTAATGTGCTCAAGTACTTCTTTAGGCCACAGGTGAGACATTTGATAAAAAAATACATACAATAAATACATTTGTTTATTATAGACAAGATCCACCGTACATGCTACCATTGACCATTGATACTACTCACTCAAGTTTCAATAGCCGAAGTGTGTAATAGGTTCCTAGGAAGGGTTATTTTACGTTTCCGTGATAGTATTCTGTTGCCTCAACGTCACGAGATTTGTGTGTGTATGAATTTTTCATCAAGGTGTTCCACTTAATGAACCCAAAACGCTAATGGATCTTAAAGGACACCATTAAACAGGAAGTTGCGGAACAATTTTTGGTGGCTGTAAAAATGCCTAGACGTCTAATAGAACAGTTTAGCATGAATAAAAATGGACTCCACATTTGATATTTTCTAAAAAAAGTAAAGGATATCTGAAAAGTGTAGCATACTATGTTTAGTAAATAGTTTTCTTAAATGGCAAAAGTTTACTAACATAAGTGTTATAATTGACACAAAATTTAATGAGTTATGTTTATTTTAAAAACGTCCGGTTTATTATCAGTCATCCTTTATAACAACATGGAATTTGTATTCTTAGTCTGTTAAAACATACAATTGCTATGATTTTCCTGCACCTTTTATCAACTAAATTTAATAAATTCTTTAAGTTTAATTAGCATTTTTAAAACTTAAACAATCAAGAAAGTGGTCTTGTGCCAATTGAAAAAAATCCTGTCAGTAGGATCTGCAACATTAATATGCATGGTATTGTCTTGTTTTACAATGATCCATGTAACAATTTTTGAAAAACACCATGCTGAGCAATGATTCGTGATTAATTAAATATATTGCACCCAACGGTTTTCCGTATATGGGATGTTGGTTTAGAAGAATTTTCCGAATGCACTCCACTTTTGGATCACTCTAATATGAACCAAAGAATGTTTGTTTATATAGCTTTGGCATGCAAAGTGCCTTCTGCACATAGTAACACTTATAAGGTTTCTCTCTGGTGTGAACTAATAATGTATGTTTCTTTATTTTCCAGTAGGCAGAGAAGGATTTTCCACTGAGGTCACTCTCTGGTGTATGTTGCTTCATATTTTTGTTAATTTTATAGGATTTCCTACATAGTTTATACTTAAGGTCGCTATCCATAGGGTATTAATGTATGTTTCTTCATAATGCTTCTAATTTGCAACAATTTTCAATATATAGTGCACTTATAGGGTCGCTCTCCTGTGTGTTTTGTTTATTTATTTTTTATTTATCTATTCATTACATGTCATTACATCATTTGAAAGGACATAAAGTCATATACAGGATAATACTAAAACTAAGAAATAACAAAAATGACAATTGACGTGACATTTTAATGTATGAGACTTCATATTGTCCTCGGTTTTAAGGGATTTTCCACAAAATAGTACGCTTATGGTCGCTCTCCAGTGTGAATCAATGAATGTCGCTTCATTACGGTTTTAGTTGAGAAGAGTTTTCCACATATAGTACACTTATGAGGTTGCCCTCCTGTGTGAACCAACATATGATTCCTTATTACATTAATGGTTGTAAAGGATTTTCAACATATAGCACATTTATGAGGTCGCTCTCCTGTGTGATCCAATATGAATCTTCATACCGCTCATGGTTTTTAAGGATTTTCCACATATACTACACTTATGAGGTCGCTCTTCCATGTGAACCACTGTATGAGTTTTCATATTGTTCCTAGTTTTGAAGGATTTTCCACATATAGTACACTTATAAGGTCGCTCTTCCGTGTGAACCACCGTATGAATTTTCATATTGTTCCTAGTTGTGAATGATTTTCCACATATAGTACACTTATGTGGTCGCTCTCCAGTGTGAACCAACATATGATTCCTTATTTGAGTAATGGTTGTAAAGGATTTTCCACATATAGCACACTTATGAGGTCGCTCTCTGGCGTGAATCACTGTATGAATTTTCATATGGTTCCTAGTTTTGAAGGATTTTCCACATATAGTACACTTATAAGGTCGCTCTTCCGTGTGAACCAACGTATGAATTTTCATATTGTTCCTAGTTGTGAATGATTTTCCACATATAGTACACTTATGTGGTCGCTCTCCAGTGTGAACCAACATATGATTCCTTATTTGAGTAGTGGTTGTAAAGGATTTTCCACATATAGCACACTTATGAGGTCGCTCTCCGGCGTGAATCAATGTATGCATCTTCATAATCCTCCTGGTTTTGAAGGATTTTCCACATATAGTACACTTATGAGGTCGCTCTTCCGTGTGAACCACTGTATGAATTTTCATATGGTTCCTAGTTTTGAAGGATTTTCCACATATACTACACTTATGAGGTCGCTCTCCTGTGTGATCTAATGTATGAACCTTCATATGGTCCTTGGATCTGAATGATTTTCCACATGTATTGCACTTATAAGGACACTTAGCAGAATGTGTCAACAAATGATACTTTACATTGTGTAGTTTAATAAATGTTTTCCCACACATCAAACATCTAAAGGGACGCTCCCCCGTGTGTAAATATATATGACACTTCATTTTAGAAAAAAAATTTCTACATATTGGACACTCAAGGGGAGGCTTTTTAGTGATCTTAAACATGTTTTTTTTCAATTTTTGACTTGCTAGTAACTAATAGTAACTAGTCATGTATGTATGTGTAAGTGTTTAACAGTTATATATGTGTACATCAATTAACTTTAAACATCTCTTGCTTAAATATTTTTGTGTGTGATAAATTGCAACATAGTTGATTCGAGGCATTTTGCTTTTTTCACTGTTTAATCATAAATTAGCCTACTTAAAAAAATGGCTTAGATGTTTCATGTTGTGAACTAAATTGCATCAGCCATATAAAAGTTATATGTAAAATTTAAGTTTTACATAGTGAATTACTTACTTAATTAGCCCTTTAGTTTAGGTAGTAAAAACTTAATCTTGTTAGCTTTTAAGCTTTTTTAGCTTTACAATCAGTGATTATCTAAATAATCTTTCTTGATCTTGCCACATGAATTGAAGTTTCTTTTTCCTTTTCAAATCTATTGTCTCTCCTGTAAAAGACAATATTTTATTAAAACATATATATATACACTCTTGTATACATTTTTAGTTCTATTTGTTTATTCATTTAGGTTATACTATGATTTCAAAACATTACACATTACAATATTACATTAGGTATTCAATATTTTTGTACAATACACAGTTGTATTTAAGGCTGAAAATTGTACAGACAAGTCTTAAAGTAAGCAAGCTGAAAAGACTTACCCAATATGGCTTGGAACCAGGATCTAATAAGGCATTTATTCAGCCGTTCAGCAAATTACAAATTCACAATGGACATTGTCACAAGAAATTACATTAATAAGGCGGGAATACCTATAGGCTATGTACAATCCTTAGGACAACATTTATTACATGTAGAACATTTACATAGAACACATAGAAAGAATATTTAATATTTAATGGCAATTCTTGGTTTTTGTGAGTCTAGCATTTGTTTTGGCTTGAATCGGTCAGATATTGTATTTTTGAGGGTTTATATGTCCCTATAATAGTTTTTCCAGCGAAAAAATGCACACTTAAATGTTAACCAACTGCTGTTCTGAATATAAGAAGGTTTCAACTGACTACAAGATCCCTCTCCATAGAACGGGCACACAGCTAGTAATAAATAAAATTGGCCCTAAAACAGATCCTTGGGGGATGCCATAAGAAGTAGTCAAAACTTTTGAGAGATTACCATTTACATCAACAACTTGTCTGCGGTTACTAAAATAAGATCTGAATATTGACAGCTCCTTACCCTCTAAACCATAAAATTCTGATTTCTTAAGTAAAACATCCTGGTTATTCTCCAATACCTTATGTAACTGTCTAACTAAACCATCAACAGCGTTGGTGGTAGACATACCACTACAAAAGCCAAACTGATTGCTGCATGCTGCTGAACAGATTGTTGTTTTCAAAAAAAGGAATACAGTTGCTTTTTCAAGAGCAATTCAAATGTTATATTTTAAAATGTAAAAGCTTTCTTAACTAATTAATTTAATTAATTTTTTTATGTTTATTTGTGGTATTAAAATGTGAAAGAATAAGCAAGAAAATAATTGACAAGTTGTGGAATAGCAAGATTGACTTTAGGTGTATTACAGAGATTAAGGAGGACATGAGAAGGTTGAAAATATCATTAGAAGATTTGGAAAATAAGTCAGAGGAGCTTGCAGTACTCAAAGACAAAAATATCATCCTGCCAATAGGAGCAAACAATCAGAGACAAGGAAGAGTGGTTTCGGCAGAAGAAAGAAAATAACGGTCGGAAAGAATGAAGAAGTATTGGGCGGACAAGAAGAGACAGAATTTAAAAAGAATATAACCATTATATTGACTTAAGTGGTCCAATGCTGGCCATAAAATAATAATAATAATAGGCTAATAATAAAATGTGAAAGAATTGCTACAACTTAAACTGTAACCTGTGTAAACTTAAAAATAGTTCTAAAATATGTTTGTGCCTTTGTAATTTTCAATTCTATATACATACGATTACGAACTAAGTATGTTTGTTTGAATGTCTGTGATATTTATCTCAAAATCCAGGCTAAAAAATCTAATTGTAATTAAATAGTTATGTTCTATTATAAGTAATTTATTGAATACATTATCTTATCTTTTTCAGGCACAGTAGGCTATTTTTCATCACTCGAGAGAAATCCTTACTTACGAGCCGTAGGCGAGTGAGGAATGGTTTCTCGAGTAAGGCAATTGTACTTTGCACTCGAGTTGCACATTATATTTTTCCTACAGTTATCATAAAACAAATAAATTGGTAAAGAAACGTAACATATTTTTACACAGAAGTGACTTTTAATTTAACATTTGTCATTTAATGTGAAGTTACAAATACAACAATACAACAGCTGACCAGCTGATTTACAGCCAGTGCTGCCAACCGATTTTGCGCGCATACAACCTTGTCTGCATGTTACGCGATCACTATTTCATGTGTTCACGTAGCAAATCTGGAGGGAGACAATGTTTTAACATTGTCTCACTGATGAGCGAATTGGCCACTTTGCTTTCTCAAATCAGTGAGAGAACATGTACATTCTTAGGTAACTGTAGGAAAAGAATTTTGATAAGCATCGCCTGTAATTTATCTTGACTATCTTTATTCATTCTCATACGTAACTTTGGAGCAGTAACTTGCTACTAGTGAAGGGGATGTAGATGAAAGCCCCTTGTAGGCCATTTAATGGACTATATTTTTTGTTAGGTATCCTGTACTAAGTATGAAGCCTCTACTGTCAGACTTTCATTTTACTGGGAGCGAGCTGGACTAGTGGTAGAACTCAGGGCTTCAAAGCCCAAAGGTCACGGGGGTCAAATCCTCCCAATCACCAATATATATATAAAAAAATAAATAAACACTTTTTACAAAATTGAGAAGAAGGAGAGGATACATGCATTGGTACGCTTAAGTGGTGTCTAGCACCAGTTGCTAGTGTCTAGCATGAGTTGCTGGTGTCTATCACCATTTGCTTGTGTCTAGCATTAGTGGCTGGTGTCTAGCATCAGTTGCTGGTGTCTAGCACCATTTGCTTGTGTCTAGCATTAGTTGCTGGTGTTAAGAGAAAATTTTATTCGTACCCTTTCGCTCTTCATTAGCTTGTATCCTCTGTACGTATGTTACTATTCTGTGACAAAAATATAATTTTAAAACCATTGAAAGTTTGGTTAAGATAAGTTATCATTAACTGTGTTATTTTGAAATATTATTTACAACCAAAAAATCTTTTATCTGCGTTACACTTTTTCAGTAGATATTGACTTAAGAATGAGTTACTGCATTCATGCTAGACTAGCCTTTCTTTCGTAAAACTCAAAGCTAGTTATGGCATAGTTTGTTATCCCCGGTTATGCTTGAATGTGCAAAATGAAATCATTGACTTTGAGTGCAAGTAGATTTTTTGTCCTGTTGTAAAATCTGATGCATATGTTATGGTGGCGTGTTTTTTATGTTGGTTATGTTTGAGTGTGATGATGTCCACTGAATCTCCTAGCCTAGGCCTATGTTAGAAAGTATTGTATTTGCCTAAACCTCTTTGGATTAAATAAAACACCAATTCAATGTTAATACTTAATAATATACTTTGAGTTCACACATGTTATTACAAAATTGATGTTAAAGATAAAAATATTTAGAGTAAAATTTCAGAAGAAAGATCCAAGGATCATATCTACGCAGAGAGACATCTCCATTTCTCCACTACTCAGGACTACCAACTGTTAAAACTAAATTATTATTATAATATAAACTTATAACAATTAGTACAGGCTTACCGGATCCGTCATACTCGGATAGTTGAAATACCTCAGTATTAAAGACGGATAGAAAAAAATTAATACAGTAGTTATAGTGGAATAGAATACAGAATAGGACCGAAACCAGTTCGAGTCGGGGGGGGCATGCGGCAACCAATCAGCTTTTAGAAAACTGTCCACTGTTGCCAAGTTGTGCCACACACTCAGTTTCTGCCCGATAGCCGACCTGTGCGTTTCTAGTATACCCTCCTGTTTTGTCAAGAATTCGTCTAAGAACTGTGTTTCGCCCAATGAATACGGACAACGGTACGCGACGTGGACGACCACGAGTACACGTGAAACGTTTGCGATATCGTAACGTCGTGTTCCTTTGCGTAATGCAAATATCTTGAAAAACCTATATAAAAATGTCATTGTCCCTTAAAATATTTATATAAGTTTCATACGTCAATATTTTTGTTTGTAAATATTTTTATTTAACAATTTCCAGTGCAATGTAATAATATTTTCTAATAAAAATAGTTATGTCATTTTGGCAATAAAATGGCAGTTATGTTATCTATTTCCCTTTTTACCTGGTATGTTTTTTGAGGATTTCTAGAGTACCTACATTAGAAGTTTTTTTTTTTTTTTGTTATAGAAGAGTGAATATATCGTATGACTATTTTAATGAATGCAACACATAACGTAATGTATGTAAACGTTAGTTCAATTTTCTTAAATTCAATATAAAACTAACGGACTTTTATTAATAATCACAATATTACAGAAATGTATTCGTCACTATTGAGCTACCTGTTATCCGTAAGTTTCATTTCAGTCGAGTGGTAATAATAAGATTAATGGAGTGAGGGTCACAATAGGTGTTCAAACAAAGAAATGCAGCTTTGGGGTAATTCCTAAACATTGACCAACTTAGTTTCCTAAACACAACCAAACTATTGCTGTATATGTTTAATATGGAAGATTTTACCTTCTTCATTTCCATGTTAATTTGTTTTATGTATCAAACTATAAGCAGGGCAACAATTTACAAGATTTTTAGAACTGATATAAAAGTTTGTGGACCATATGTATTCATTTGCTCTTATTGTTACGGTGATTTGTTTAAAAATTGGGGTTGACAAACGTTTGACTATAGACAACATATTTCCAGAGACTTGTAAAGGTGACCCTATATAAAATGTATTTTCATTTTATATTTATTAATTGTATGTTAATATACTTTTCAAAAGCTAAATCTAGTAGCGGTTTAAGTCGTTTATTGTGCAAATAATCTACCCATTATCATGTAAGGGATGAATGTATCTTCCATGTGATATAAACATGACAACACTAACCGATACCGCCAAAAAGTTAATAATTTGTAGTGTTAAACTACCCTACAAGTGGGAAGACAGAGTCAGAGGGATGCCCGCGCCCGCTCCCCGGCTCTAGGTGAAAGTCAGCTCACCAGCCAAGAACGAAGTGGCAACGTCGGATCCCCTACCTCCTCAGAGGCCAGTCCTATTCTGTATTCTATTCCACTATAATAAGAAAATACCCACTGCATATAAACCGGATAGAAACATGCCTTAAAATTAAGCCGTTCAAACACTCTTTGTGCACCTTTCAATAACATATATCTAACCTATAAAAATTTAGGTGTGCCATAAAAATCTAATCTCATCATTAAGATGATTAATCTATAATAGTATATGATTATGAGGCCAATAAATGTAAGAAAACTTCCATCTCTACTTTATTTACCTAGCCCAAGGCCTATTTGTGACAGAAAGGTTACAAGGTTAGCTTGTTAAGATTAGGTGATTTATTTGATTGCCATTTTATTCAACACAAGTTATCTTGACTTTTTGTTTAATTAAGACTGTTTAAGACGTGGCTAAGTATAATGGATACGAAACCAAAATTGTAGACAATATGTTGACAAAAGCTTTAAAAAGAAATGAGAAAAAGAAAAGAACTAAACTGGAACCAATCAAAGTAAAGAAGAAATGGGTAAGCGCTACCTATACTAAGCGATATAAAGACGTCAAGAAAACGTTTCAGAAAAATGCTGAATTATTGGTTTCATTTAAAGCGAAAAACAAAATTAAAAACATTCTTGGAAATCCAAAAAGTAAATTAGAAAATACATCAAAATCTGGCATTTATCAAATTCAGTGTGACAGTTGTGAGATGAAGTATGTTGGACAAACAAAAAGAAATATTAAAACTAGATTTAAAGAACACACTTCTCACATAACACACAACAGACCTGAAAAATCAGCAATAGCAAAACATTGCTTAGAAACGGACCACACAATATCAATCAATAATACTAAATTACTAAAAAATATAACAAAATCCAATGAACTAAATGCATGGGAATCATTATTTATAAATAAAATGGACAATTTGGTAAATAATGATAACGGTCCAATTCAAAATGTTACATTACTAAATTCTAAATTTACAAAGTTATAAGTTAATTCTACTTGATATTTCATTATTACATATATGATTTATTTTTGTAACTTTAGCTAAATGTACTTAACAGAATAGTTTTTATTTTTAACTACCCATATGTTATATTCTTTAAAATTTACAATTGTAAACATAAACATAACCTTCAGTTTTGTGATGTGTCTGATGATGCCAGCATAGCTGGCGAAAGGCCTCATAAAAATTAAAAATTCAGATATATTGGCGAAGTTATTATTTCAAATTAGTATTCTTATATTAATACATCAGTTAGTTTATGTGACTGTGAGTTATGCAACTAATATTGTAGGTTTATCCTAATTCAAGATTTATGTGGATTCAATACATTAATCAACCTCTCATCTATCTATCTATTAAATTATGTAAGGCAACTCTTTGTGTCATAATTGTGGGTAACTGGGAAGTCGTAGAACGACTGGAGAGGGCTCGAATTAAAGGTTCTCTATCCCGTTACAGCGGGAAAAATACTGAAATTTTCAAAATTTCAACACAAATTTATATATATAATGTAAAATTATCTCCATAAGAAAAATATTAAAGCCGTTTACAGCTGATTATTGTTTACTTCAATACAGCTGATCAAGATTTATATTGTTTTGGCGGCAAAGGGGTTTCTCATTTTATTGCCATATAGGGAATAATTTGTCTTTCCTGCCACTTTGATTGACAAGTAGTGGGGATAAAAAGCCTTTTGTTTTGACCAGTCTCAAAACTCGTGCCGTCTGTGACAGTCGAGTTTTTGGGCAATACATTGTCCAGGCTGTTCATTATCATTTATTCACATTTGTTAAAAAAGTAAAGTCGCTCAATTAAAGGTTAGGCTATATCATTCATTTATATTTGTTTAGTTTTTCATATTTTAACAAATCCATAAACTCAGTTTTTTTACAGCAAGTGCTTTTTGTTTATACAGTCCACTTCAAACAATTACATCAATTTTAATTTGCTTAATATAGTGTGCCTCAACTATAAACATATAATGTGGGTAAAGTCAATCTCTCTTTAAGGAGGAAAAACTTCTTTATCGGCATCGTACGTGTTATTAAATTGAAAAAAAAAAAAATTCAAAAAGATATACGTCTAATAACACTAGTAATAATATATTTACACTTATACTGTTGACTCACAAGACAGAAAATACATATGAAAGATGGTAATTGGGTAGATTGGATCATCAGATCATCAGATGATTGGAGTCAAAATTGATCACCGCTTACCATTTTACATGAGTGAGTCAACAGTAAAAGTGTAAATATATTGTTACTAGTGTTATTAGACGTATATAATTTTGTTTTTTCAGCTTAAGGAAGAATACCACTACATACACTCACACAAAGAATAGTTTCTATTTTTATGTTGATCAGAAACAAATCTGGAGATGAGTTTGGTCAATGTGACGCCTTTACACTAATTTTGTTAAACCTTTACAAAAGGAGTATGCAATTAGAATTAATAATGATTGGGTCAGGATGCTAATTTACCGGGGCTACCCAAGAACTAAGCTTATCTCAACACACAATTATATTTCACAAAGATAATTTTCAAAATTCTAATCATTGAAGCCTTTTTTATTAGTAACTACAAGACCAAAGCTACCTTAGTAAACCAGTATTTCACAAACAATTATGTTTGCTGTCTTAAACAGATTTAAACCTCTGGAATAATTTAAAAAATTTATTGAAAATAACATCAACTAAAGTAAACAAACAGTTTTTTACACAAAAGATATAGTGTACAGTATGGGGATATCCAATCCTGACAATTAGATAACTCATAATCAAATTATATCTATAATTATAATATCTATAATTTGATTATGAGTTTATAATACAATAATTTGTATTAAATTTGAGCTTTTTAGGGACTTATATCCCTACAAGGGAACAAGCCCCTAGTTTTCATTGGAAATATAATACAGTACAAACATTTGATAAATCAACACTACATACGTTTTTATAACCTGTACAGATAAAGAGTTTTACTGAAATTCTGTAAAAGCCAGTCTTGGTACTAAGAGTGGGGACAAATTAGCACGATAAAATAAATTATTTATGAAAATGTAAATAAAATAGAAAAAGTGACTAAATTTTAACATTAATGGGTATTCTGGATCAAGGCAATACACAATAATAAGAAAATAGCTGTGGAAAGTACCCTGAACCCCTGACAGGTCAGGTCATTTACATGCAGGGTGTTTTCCTTTAAACACAACCCAAATTACAAGGACCATAAGACACTGTTTAACGACTAAAAATCTCACAATTTGGTATACCTGTTTCTATATATTTTATTGCCCATCAGCTGATACGCATTGTTGCATGGTTATCTATGAATTTTAGTGTTGTTGGGAATTCATTGTGAATAAGTCTCAACTGGGTGTTTTCAAAAGCTATGTTTGAGTAGGCCTATGAAAAAAAAAAAACAAAAAAAAACTATAATAGGCCTACATATATAGAAGATGTAGCCTACATATCTATATCTATAATACCCCTGCCGCAGCAAACCTGCTGTCTAAGCCAATTTAAATTTGGCTGAATTGATTTTCAATTAATATATTTAAATAACATTAGGTTTAACGAGTACTTAGGTTGGCTGCTACAAGGAAACTAATAAAGTGTGTCGTAGGTGCTAGTTTACAATAAATTATCAATAACACTAAACCTTATAGATAAAGTGAACGATGCGTATTAGCTGATCGGCAATGAAGTTAAGAAGACAGGGATATCATCACATGACCAGGTTTTGTTGTTAAAAAGTCTCTCATGATAGTTGCAACTATTTGGGTTGTGATTACAAGCAAACACCCTGTATTTAAAATTGTCAGTTGTCATATCTATACTTATTTAATACGCAAGCAGGATTTTTGTGACAATTACTCCTCTGAAACTACTGAACCGATTGACGCGTTTTTGGTGTCATTGAAAAGAGCGTAACGTGAAGTTGTGCAAGAAACTTTCTTTTTAGATAAATAATTAGAGAGTGAGGCCCTGGGGCCCTTTAAAGTTTCGTATTTCTCCATAAGATTAACATGGGAAACAAACATTGTTATGAAACTCCAGCTGTTGTCAGAAATTAAATATTAGTAATTGGTCTCCATGGAAGCATGAGAAAATTCACAATATTTACATTTGCTTTGACATTTAAAAGTAAACAAACCAGAACTGTACCAAATGCCTATTTCACAATTTCAGACAGCTGATCCATAAAAATAAAACAACTATGTGGTAGGTTTATTTAATCTTAAACTTGATGATAGATTATTTATTATGAATCTATTTCAATGATTATGAAACCGATTTTTCCCGTTGCGAAGCAAAAATTAAAAGTGAGAATAAGAACATATGTTAATTGTAAACAGTAAATGTGTAAATAATTATCTATGTTGTATAAAAAATGTGTTTAGTTATGGATGTTGGTTTGTGTTTATGATATAAGTTATTAATTATTGATTTTTTTTTAAGAATTTGGCATATGAGTATGCCTATGATAAATAACACAATTTTAGAGCTCTGCCAGTTTTTGCCTAACTCTGTTCTGTATAGAGTTTAAAGTAGGCTACACCATATTGTCTACAAATTGGCTAAATAACTTAGGTACGGTACATTATAAAAGCTGACAGCTTTTTTATGTTGACTTAAATTGTAAGCTTACCTTTTCCCGTCCATGAGCAGTTTGATAGTTAAAAAGAACCCTTTAAACTGGAATAGGACTGGTATGTAAATTGTGAGTATTTCCATCAGTTAATAATCTTTTAGTCGACTCTTTTAAAATCATCGGAAATTATGACTGTTATTAGTTTTTAAACAAGTCATTTGTTTATAAATAACTCCTGTACTTCTTTGCAATTGCTCGATTTCGAGCAACATGTACACTAGTGTATGTAAAAAACCCATGGAATATCAATTTATCTAAATAAATAACCAGTCCTCCTAGATACAACCAAGCCTTGTATAGGGTGACTGACAAATTGGATGTTTTTTAAGCGAATACTTTGCGCGCGATAGTTATTGTCACTAAGGAGGTGTGTCATTCAATTCTATACATATGCCATTTTATTAACCATATAGTATTGGACAGTAAACACCTTACGTTTGCCCATTATGAAATGCCATGCCTATCACAAAAGTGCAGGAACTTTTTACTATCTGCCCCTATACCATAGGAGACTATATGGAAAAAGTATTGTTTTAGTCAAAATTGTCGAGATTGAGTTTTGAGTGAATATATCCGTTTTGGGTTTCACTGAACCCTGAACCCAAAAAAGTTGTATAGGGGGAGAAACTAAAAGTACATCGGTCCCGGGTCTAGGTCTTACCGTGCCACCTACGGTAATAGCTATTTCCCTATAGAGAAATTGGCTAAAAGAAGCTGTATGGCTGAAAAATAACTATTATGATATTTTACATTTTGAAACGGCTTGGCAGGCTTTAAATACGTAAGTGTTAATGTGCTCAAGTACTTCTTTAGGCCACAGGTGAGACATTTGATAAACAATACAATAAATACATTTGTTTATTATAAACAAGATCCACCGTACATGCTACTATTGGCCATTGATACGACTCACTCAGGTTTCAATGGCCGAAGTGTATTAGGTTCCTAGGAAGGGTTATTTTACGTTTCCGTGATAGTATTCTGTTGCCCCAACGTCACGAGATTTGTGCGTGTATGAATTTTTCATCAAGGTGTTCCCCTTAATGAATCTTAAAGGACACAATTAAACAGGAAGTTGCGGAACAATTTTTGGTGGCTGTAAAAATGCTGAGACGTCCAATGGCACAGTTTAGGAAAATAATTCAAACCTGCATCAATGAAAGTGGACTCCACACTTGATATTTTCTAAAAGTAAAGCATATCTGACAAGCGTAGCATACTATGTTTAGTATATAGTTTTCTTAAATGGCAAAAGTTTACAAACATAAGTGTTATAATTGACACAAATTTTCATGAGTTATGCTGATTTTAAAAACGTCCGGTTTATTATCGGTCACCCTTTATAACAACATGGAATTTGTATTCTTACTGTCAAGTCAAAAAGTATAGATACTCGAGTTTGAGCTTTTATAGAAAAGTAACCAGTAGACTTAGAAAAATACAAGTTACATCATATTTTTACAAATTTATTTCTGCGTTTATGTTTGTTAGTTTTAAATTTTTTATGCAGTTTCAACTCAGCCTTTTAGCGGGTTGAATGAAAAAAGTACAGGTTTTTCGGCGCTATTACAACAACGGGCAACTTTAACATTTTATAACAAAAAAACTACTGATCTAATCGTCATGAAATTTTGATAGCTTTTAGAACATACTAATAAAGCATATTTATAAGTTTTACAATTTTTCGTCCCTCAAAAAAAATTATGTTATGGTTTTTGTAAAGGCATTTTATTTCAGCGGCGGAACAAATTAGAAACTACGACAAAAGCTTGAATTAAACCGCTCTTAAAAAGTTACAAATGAAAAGTTAAGTTACACGTTAGCTAAGTGGTCTTTAATAATTAAAATTAACGTATAATCAAAGCTGAATTTTCCGAATGCACTCCACTTTTGGATCACTCTCTAATATGAACCAAAGAATGTTTGTTTATATGGCTTTGGCATGCAAAGTGCCTTCTGCATATATTAACATTTATAAGGTTGCTCTCCGGTGTGAACTAAACTAATAATGTATGTTTCTTTATTTTCCAGTAGGCAGTGAGGAATTTTCTACTGAGGTCACTCTCTGGTGTATGTTGCTTCATATTTTTGTTACTTTTATAGGATTTCCTACATAGTTTATACTTAAGGTCGCTATCCATAGTGTATTAATGTATGTTTCTTCATAATGCTTCTAATTTAAACAATTTTCAATATATAGTGCACTTATAGGGTCGCTCTCCTGTGTGTTTTGTTTTAATGTATGAGTCTTCATATTATCCTCGGTTTTGAGGGGTTTTCCACAAAATAGTACACTTACTCCAGTGTGAATCAATGAATGTCGCTTTAACGGTTTTGGTTTTGAAGAGTTTTCCACATATAGCACACTTATGAGGTCACTCTCCAGGGTAGACCAACATATAATTCCTTATTCGATGAATGGTTGTAAAGGATTTTCCACATATAGCACACTTATGAGGTCGCTCTCCTGTGTGATCCAATATATAAATCTTCATCATATTTTGTTGTGGTGTTTCCGGACCAATTGATTGACAAATAAATAAAAGGTTAAAATACCTGCTTGTCGCCTTGTGGTCCAAGTATTGTCCTAGTGGATTATGTACATTTCGGCGCGAGCGCCATCGTCGGATCCATATAAGAACTGTTTACACTAAACTTCCCTGAAGAGGTGCGTAAGATGTCCACAACACAAAACACATATAAAAACAAAAACTGGTCGACCGTTATTTAACATTTTTTACTTTTGCTACGCGTGCACGGGCAGAATATGGAGGCGCGCCAGACGTGTGTCGAGACAAGCTTTTGATGAAATAAAAACAAGAGTCGAGTCTCGACACACGTCTGGCGCGCCTCCATATCCTGCCCGTGCACGCGTAGCAAAAGTAAAAAATGTTAAATAACGGTCGACCGGTTTTTGTTTTTATATGTGTTTTGTGTTGTGGACATCTTACGCACCTCTTCAGGGAAGTTTAGTGTAAACAGTTCTTATATGGATCCGACGATGGCGCTCGCGCCGAAATGTACATAATCCACTAGGACAATACTTGGACCACAAGGCGACAAGCAGGTATTTTAACCTTTTATTTATTTATAAATCTTCATATTGCTCATGGTTTTAAAGGATTTTCCACATATAGCACACTTATGAGGTCGTTCTCCTGTGTGATCCAATATGAATCTTCATACCGCTCATGGTTTTGAAGGATTTTCCACATATACTACACTTATGAGGTCGCTCTTCCGTGTGAACCGCTGTATGAGTGTTCATATTGTTCCTAGTTTTGAAGGATTTTCCACATATAGTACACTTATGAGGTCGCTCTTCAGTGTGAACCAACATATGATTCCTTATTCGATTAATCGTTGTAAAGGATTTTCCACAAATAGCACACTTATGAGGTCGCTCTCCGGTGTGAACCAATGTATGAATCTTCATACAGCTCCTGGTTTTGAAGGATTTTCCACATATAGTACACAGATGAGGTCGCTCTCCGGTGTGATCTAATGTATGAATCTTCATACTCCTATTTGTTTTGAAGGCTTTCCCACATATACTACACAAATAAGGTCGCTCTTCAGTGTGTCCTAATGTATGAATTTTCATTTGGTCCTGACTTTTAAAGGATTTTCCACATATAGCGCACTTATGAGGTCGCTCTCCTGTGTGAACCAATGTATGAATCTTCATATTGTCCTCAAATCTGAATGATTTTCCACATGTAGTGCACTTATAAGGACACTTCCCAGGATGTGTCAAGACATGATACTTTACATGGTGTAGATGAATAAATGTTTTCTCACATGTCAAACATCTGAAGGGAGATTCACCTGTGTGTAAATATATATGACACTTCATTGTGGATAGAGTTGAAAACATTTGTCTACAAATTGGACACTCAAGGGAAGGCTTTTTGGTGATATTTGACATGTTTTAGTTTCAATTTTTGACTTCTAACAGAAAATAATAGGAACTAGTCAGTTGGCTTTGTATGTGTATTAAAATATGCTATTTTTGTAGGACTTTTAAGTGTTTAACAGTTATAGTGTGTATATCAATTAACTTTAAATATCTCTTGCTTAAATATTTGTATGTGTGTTAAATTGAAGGCATTTTGCTTTTTTCTGTTCAATCATATTAAATTAGCCTACTTAAAGAATGGCTTAGATGTTTTATGTTGTTTTTAACTAATATTGCATCAGCCATATAAAAGTTATACTCGTTTAACATAGTGAATTACTTACTTAAATTTGCCTTTTAGTGTAAGTAGTAAAAACCTAATCTTGTTAGCTGCTGTTTTAAATACAATCAGAGATTAGGTTAATAATCTTTCTTGATCTTGATCTTTCTTAAATTGAAGTTCTTTTTTCCTGTTCAAATCTATTTTCTCCCCTGTAAAAGACAATATTTTATTAAAACTCACTTTAAATTAATTCACTTAAATTAGTTTTAACATGGAGTAGTACTTTACAACAGTAAGGATATCAGCTTGGATGAAAAGTAGTTTACAATACTTCAGACTAATGAGTAATACATTTTCCATTCCAACTCGATTTTAGAACCCCAGACAATGAGAGAAGACCATATCTCAGAATGCAGGCCATTCTTAAGAAATCTGTTAGGCCTACTTGTTTCTTAATATTTACTAAAAGAAATATGACTTTTATTAGTTTCTTACAAACATTGTCGATGTGATCAGACCTACTATTTAGAGTATATGTACAAGTCAGGGGTGCCCAGAAGGGGGGCAGACCTATTGTGGTGCGTTTACGCCACAGGAATTTTGGGGAGGGGGCTTTTTTGGGGGGATATTTTTTGCTAGCTGTCATAATGAATGTATAATTTGGTATAAACAGCCCAAAAAAGTTGTTCTAAGTACAGTAGTTCACTATCAGTGTTCAACATCAATAGAAAAATACGAAAAAAAAATTTAGTGTTGTATTTATTTCCCTGCATTTTTTCCATTGCCATTAGCTGTATGGGCTATTAATTAACAGCTGTGTCTAAGGAACATGTCGGCCTTAGTCACTAACAAGACTACAAGAACGCGCCACTCATCCTACACTCATCCTTCACTCATATTTGGGTTAAAATACGCACATAGTGGCGTCCCCATCTTAAATAATTGATAATTGATAATTGATAATTGATATCAACACCAACAACATTTTGCCATTCGTAATTAAGATTGCTTCGAAGAATGGTAAAAACGATCCTTGTCCACCCATAGACTGCCGTCGCATATACGCATCGGCTAGTCACATTAAAATCTTTGTAACAGTCTATTTGAAGGCACTGAATTCCCTGCAGTGGTCTTCAGAGATGTCTGACGCACAACTGCGTCGCTTGGTCTGCCCATGTAGCAAGCAATGTATATAATACGTAAATATTCGGGATTAAGGTATAACCAACGTATATGTATTAATGATACAGATAATATACATATTATATACCAATATGAAAATACGGTTTCATCCAAAATAAATTTTGCATAAAATACTGTAAAATGAAGAAACAAAGTGTAAATTTTCACCTAAATGTTGTTTTGAGGGCATAAATTAACTTTCGAGAATGCAGTAAAATAAGTAAAGGTATTGATGATACAGATAATATATGTATTTTATATCAATAGAAAAATACGAAAAAAAAATTTAGTGTTGTATTTATTTCCCTGCATTTTTTCAACATCCTGTGTAAAATGTATTTGTAACACATACTGTACTATAATATTCATAGATCAACAAAATATTCTGCCGCGCGAGATACCCAAGTCTCTGCGTTTTCTTAGGTTCGACGATGTTCGCTGATGCATTATGGGAGTAAAACAGCGGGGGAGCATCCGATCCGCCACCGCCATATTGTTTGTCTGTCTTTGTCTCACAACTCACAACAAACGTTGTCCTTGTGGCTGTGTTTAGACTAGAGCATCTACTTCTGATTTTCAGTGTTACACGTGAAGAATTCGTTGTTTTGTTATTATTTACTTATTAATTAGGTCTATTAGTTACTTTTTACTTTATATTCTTTAAGATTTGCGTTACATCTTCGACTTTTTAACTTCAGTGGCGATTCGACTAACTTGAGTTGGTAAGTTACACAAATTATTATCGTTATTGTAAGTTATTAAGAGATTTAGCATATGTTTTGTTAATAACTCGAATGGTGGTAATCTAATTTAAATACTTTATAAGTGGAAATAGGTTACAAATTAAGTTAGCCTTCCTAACCCCTTAAAAACTCTACGGATGGAGGCTCTTTAGGGAAAAATTAGGCTGTAGTTTACAAAACTAAGGAAGCCAAATTCAGGAGATAACCTAGACCTAATTCATTGCAATATGTCCTTGGTCTGAACTAATTTAGCTTGGAGACAAGCTAGGCCTAGGTCTACTTAACAAATACCGTAGCTAAACTTATGCCTAAGTTACTTAGAACCTGTCATAAGTTAGCCTAGGCCTAACTTACAGTTAAGACTAAAAATGATGTTAATTGGTAAGTTTATGTTAAAATTCAGGCCTAGGCCTAGTCTTGTAGGCAGATGAATATTTTAAGACCAGAAGGGGGTAACTTAACTTACAGTTCCGAAGAGAACCTGTGATCTGTGAACAGATGGATGACTTAATGATAAATATCTTTGGTAAGTTAAATTAAATGTTTATTCTTCTTCCCAATGTAAACATCAAATTGACCTATGATTTGTTTTGCCTACGTTTCTATCGATATTAACTAGCCTATAAGCATATTTAACCACAAACAAAATATAGCCTGAGACGGTAACTTACTAGCAAAATATAGCCTAACCTATTTAATGAAAAAGCAACAAAAGAAAACATAAAGTTATCCTCTTAGGCCTATAACTTAATGTATAAGCTAAGTTAACTGGGAAAATTAAAGTCAATGCAATATTAAAGTTAACTAGGCCTAAACTTAGGCCTAGGCCTATGTTAATATTTATAAAAATATTGATAAATCGTTAGATCTGATAACTTAATAAGATCGCTGGTTCTCTGCGGAACTGTAACCCCAGAAGGCTGCAGCTTTATAATTAGGCCTAAGTTACGTCCTTCAAAACTATCGAAAGGAAATGTCAAACAAATAACTTAAGGTGCCGCATTTGCAATCAGTAGGTTATGGTTAGGTTAGGTTTAGCTACCGGTATGTTTTTTTTTTGTTTACGATTAACTTAGGTCTAACTTATGAAACAAAATCGCAGCTACCTACGTTTAGTAATAAACTTTGAACGAAAGTTTGCATAAGTCAAGAGTAATTTTTATCAAGGCTTGGCACATAATAGCCTAGGGTACGATTTATTTATAGATGGCACTTTGAAGGGTAACAACGCTATCAAAATGTATATCAAATATGCCTAAGTTATGACATCACAGCTGTCTTTCTAAGATCTAGGGATGAAAGTTTTAACTTACCCAGTACCGCGGTTAAAAATGGGCCCTGGTCCAGGGGCGCAAGAGTTTTTTTTTTGTTTTTTTGGGTGTGCTAGTAACAGACACTAATTGGAAAATATCTGAAACCTCCTCACTTCGTCTTCCACTCATGACTCATCACTGCCACTGTTTGCATATTAGGCCTATCATTAACTATACCTACTTGTCTGTCTTTATTTGTAGGCTATTTGTTATGTCCTTTTTTCATTATACTCAATGTCAGTTGCTTTTGTCAAATGGCGAGAAACTTATTACAGTATCAATTTGTTAGCAAGTAAAGATACTGGCCGTGTTTTTGCTTATGATTTTATTTACGTTTGAAGAATGTTATTTTACGTTGTAATATCACACCCTTTTTCTGTGAAATGAGCAAAAAACCAAGTGGCAGTGAGTTTAGAAAGAGGGCGACATAAAAGATTCGTACGGTAAAAGTGTTACAAAAAGTTCCTAAAATAAGTAGCCTAGTTTTTACGGTCATTAAAATCATTTAGGCCTAAATGATGATGTGTACAGATAGTGATGTAGGTAAATCTGAAAATGAACTTTGATGATGTTAAGTTATTGACGAGTTGGCCAAAAAAAATGTAGAAAAAACCAGCCATTTTACGGTATTGACTTTTTGGAGTTTTAAATGTTTGCAATTATAACTTATATAAATTAAAACTATGTTTTAATTCACACTTTTTTACAACTAAACCAATTTTACTTTTAAGAACGCACCATTGGAAATATAAGTGTGTACGGTATGTAAGTAACAGTTAAACTTTAATTGATGGTTTACGTTTTTAGTTACTAAGCGGGTAATTCAATTAACAATCAAAAGTAAACACAATGAGTCTTCTTATATTTGTTAGGCCTATATTGCAGATGCGCGAGCAACTCATAAAATGTCTATATTCATTTTATAATTCAAATCAATGTCGGCAGGGTGGGGGGGGGGCTATGAGCGGAACTATGACTTGGGCCCATAGCGTATCACATAACTGACCGCGGGCCTGAACTTACCCCCGAGTGTAGATATAACTTAACCTAAAAATACAGAGGAGTGTGACGGCTGGGACTGAACCTGCTAAGGAAAAAACTTAAGAATTGAACTCACAGTCAACTGTGTATAAAATATAATTTGCCCGTTGATTTTCAGTGGCGTAACAGAAGGGCCCGCATTGCGGGGTGCCCGGAAGCTGGGGGGGGGGGGGGGGCGGACTAATTTGTTTAGGGTACCACTCTGTTTATGATTAATCTGTTTGATCATTGTATCGGTGGTCCTAAAATAGCTCTGGGGTAGGGGGAGGGTGATTCACTATGTTGAATCGGTGGTCTAAAATTAACTCATAAGAGGGGGGCCCAAAAAATAAGTTTACAGGGGGGCCCGTAAAGATTTGTTACGCCACTGTTGATTTTGTTGTGCTAAATAATGTATGGAATCTCGAACGTTTCTTTTTCTAAATGCTGGGCCCAAATACACTACTTTACTTCTTTGCATTTGCCCGATTTCGAGCAACATGTAGGCTAGGCCTACACTAGTTTATTATAAATGAAGGTCCTATAATCTAAGCTTCTTACAAACAGATTTGTAAACTTAAACTTTTCTGCCATCCTTGTTGAAAATAATAACATACCGTACGGTACTTTTAAACAAAAAAGCTTTTTATAAAACACCAGACTTGTTAAACTAATATAATAGTAATAGAGGTTGAAGAGTTAAGCATTTTTATAATGTGTTTCAGGTCAGTTATCTTCGCACGGTTGGCGGGGCCAGTGTTGAGGACTCAACAAGACGGATCCTTGTAAGACTATTCAAAAATGAGCTTGCGAGAGAATTTAGTTGGGAAGGAAGAGGAGGAAAGAAGTGGAGTCTGCAGAACTCTGCATTGGTGCAGTTGATTTGCCGTAAGTTTTTAACATTTGGTTTATAATGTTACTTTTATTTATTCTTTCAATGATAGGCCTATATTTGACATTTATTTATTTTTCTATAAAGTCAACTCAACCAAAGTAAGTAATTTATTTTTTAACCCTGTTTTTACCATCATAAGTTTTATTATTTAACTAATAATTGGTATGTACATATACGTCATACAGTAGCCTACATTTACTTCATACCCCCACTTGAAAATGCCATTCTGGGGAAACATCTTGTTATTCTTTACATACATTTTTAGCAGTATGGCGTAAAGTTACGTAACAATTATTAGTCAATAAAAAGGTTCAGGGGCTAGATCAATGGATTTTAATTATATTAATTTATCATCTTATAATTAATTATCATAGGCTATATGATATTAATTTATGATGTTACACACATTTTTTGTCTGTAGAATGTACCGTACCTATCCTTTTTTTCTGCACTGTACTCTTTAAACCTCTACAATACTTTGATTTCTTGATTGCAACTTGTTAGTTTAGCTCAAAAAGAAAAGATTTTGCTTAACACGTTCAGTGCGGCAGGCATTCCAACAGGCGCTCGCCAATGGCGGCGAAGCCCCGACGCAGTGCCGTACCAACAGCAAACGCAATTGGCATTCAAATATTTCAATCTGACAAAAAACAAAAGAGCAGCGGCGATTGTACTACGTTACCCCGAGATTGAACGTAGTTCCCTAAAACACCCAAAGGTAGCAGCACTGCCTGGATCAGTAGTCAGTGGCTTTGTAATATGGCTTGAAGAGAGAAAATCCCAAAAACCGGTACAAAAGCATTGTCAGACGGGATTTTACGGGAAATTTTAGTACCAACCTACACCAAAATAAAGCTTACATTCTAAGCTACGGGCTAGCAACGATTTTAACGTTCCCCGGCAATGGCTGAGCGCATACTGAACTAATGTAGTGGGGGTTGCGCAACTACATCAATTGATGTAGGCCGCTCGTGTCGCGACTACATCAATTGATGTAGTCAGCGCTAAACGTGTTAAAAAAATGTTAAAAATGAAAACGTTAAAAATGAATTAGTTTTGCCATCAAGAAAACAAAGGATTGATTACCAAAAGATATGTTGCTCTAAGCGTGAATCTTGTGCGTACCCTAATATTACCTTATACACAGGAATACAGACATTGACACAAGTGTGAATTTTGTTTCAGGTGTAGTTCGTCAACAACACCCGTCCTCATTCGATCTCACAACGTTTGAGAAAAAAACCAGCGAATGGTTACGCCAAGCAGGAACAAGGATTTATGTCAAAAATAACAATTTAGGCCTACCGCAGATGATCAATTAAATAGTTTTTTCTTGACATTTCTTCATTGTTTCATTTTAATGTTCCTTTAAAAAGTGTGTTAATAAACAACACAAACAATTTTATAAAAACAACTTTTATACATGAATGTATTAGGGTACTTGTGATTACATCTGAACAAATATTTTTACTCATTTTTTGTATTTTTGTGCATTTATTTTGGGTCGCCGGAAGACTGCCCCCCCGAAAACTACCCCCCCAAGCAGGTTCCTACGTCATATTGACGTCAGAGACCGGGGGGGCAGTTTTCCAGTCACGGACACTCAAATTTAGTTGTCAAACAGTTCTAATCTAACCTAACCTAACCAACCAAACTTGCTGTAACATTTAGAAAATCTGTTTTATATTCACCACATGTCTTTTCTATTATCCAACTGAATTACTCTAATTAAAATTAAAATTACATAGCATGATTTGTCTGGGGGGGGGGTAGTATTCCAGTCGCGGACACGGCTTCCATGTTGGTTAGTTAGCAGATTTTGTGACGTCACGTTTCACCTGGGGGGGTAGTTTTCCGGGGGATAGTATTCTGCATCCCCTTTATTTTTTGTTTTTTTATTGTGCAAGTATTTTTTGTGCACAATTTAGAATAGGTCTAAAAAGTTACTACAAAATCTATTATTATTTGTTGAGCCTAGCCTTCTTGTTTTCTCACATTAAATAAACAACAGGGAAAATGGAAAACTAAAAAAACAACATTTTCATGTAAGAATAAGGTTCAGTTAAAAAAACTAGAAATTATTCATCAGTTGTGAGAAGTGAGTTAGTATTTTTTTTACACTTTCAGTTGTTATAATCATACCGTATTATTATTAATAATAGGTTATTTTTCTAAACTATTTCAACTTAATCTTCTTAACATTCAAGCTAGTTATTACTATTAATTATTATCAGCTGAATAATGCTTGGTAATATAAACACTAATATAATAATTAACATATTATTATTTACTTTTTTATGCAAATAAATGCACTATCCAAAATGCTTGTTAAGTGGTACCTATTCTCAACAAGGTAATTTAATAAGTTTTTCTCAAATAATCTTCAATGTACGATAAATAAAAAAATTTAAAGCTGTCTTGGTCTAATATTTGTTAAGGTGGTTGCCATATTCTTTATCTTCCTTACTTCATTAAAACACATATTCTTTAAAGGTAAAATCATTTGGTTTTTTGTGGCTGCTACCATTGTTAAGGAAGTCTACAAAAATTGCATAATTCTCTCATTCTTTGGTTTGATTATGATATGAAAATAAATGCTGATAGCTAGCCTACACCAACAATATAACATTACATTTTGCATACTGTATTGTAATGATGTAGTAACTGTAATAGGTGCTCTTTCCCCTTCTAGACTTTCACTAGGGCCCCTCTGGTTCACCTTAGGAGCTTTGGATGTGATCCGTACCCGAGGTCCTACGGGCCTGCTTCAGATGAAACTACTGAACAGCAGTAGGTTGTCCCTAATCTAGATCAATTAGGTATTTACCTGACAAATCACAAAACACATATTTCTAATGAAGACTTAAAATATTGTTTTACCATCATACAACACACCAACCCTCATGACACATAGTTCACCTCCCATAACAAATGCCTTCAAAGAAAACTGTTAGTAAAAATCAATGTATATAATTTTATATATTGATTTTTATGACAATTGTATTTTGAGCCACTTTTTATTAATATGGCATCAAATATGTATCATCTATGTATAAAATATGTATTTTATACATTTAAGGTATGCATCAATTTCTATCAAAATTTACAGATTATATAACAGATGTATAATATGTATCATATCTGTAGTTGGATCCTTATACAATATGCAAATAATACATATTTATGTGGGACATATTTACAGATACAATCTGTATTGTATACATTTCTATACAGATTGTATACAAAAGCTATACCATGCCGGTAGGTAAATTATACGTATTATATACATATTTGTGCTACTTGGGTGTGGATATGATGATTGGTGACGTCATATGATAGTTGGAAAAACTGGTCTTTACTTTTCTGCATCACTGTATGTATGTATGCAGTATGTATGCTGCATTATCCTATGTAGCTTTTATATTCGTTCAGTTATAAACTGTTCTTGAATAATCTGTTATTTTTTTACTTACTTTCACCTTAAAACACAAAAAAATTAACTGTCGCATATATGTGACGTTTGGTCTATTTTAATAAAACTAAGATAATTTTCACTATGGTCTTTGCTGTAGACCGGGCGTCGCAAATATGCGACATTACAAAAGATTATAAAAAATTCAAATAAAAAAACAAGAATAAATTATTTACGTTTACGATTGTAGCGTATTACAATGTAAATGATCACTGTTTTTTTACAGGTTTTCGCCCGTGGTCTGTGTGTACTGTTAACCAAGTGACAGCCAGTCTATGTGTACAGCTCGTGACACCTAAGCTGGCACTTGGCCTAGCGCGGGCAGTGTAGGCGGGAGGAGGGTGGAGGTAGGGAAAAGACCGGACTGCAAACATTCCCCTCTTCCTCGAGGGGTTGACTCCCCTTGTATCATGTAACTGAGCGCCTTCATATGGGTCACGAGGACAGTTGATGCAACCCCCATGACGGGACATAATTTTTTGAAATAGGCACTAGTAGCGATCGGCCAAGTGCCAGCTTAGATGTCACGAGCTGTAAGATTCAAATGTATACCTCGGCCTGTGGCAATAACCGGGGCGTTGCATATATGCCACGCTCAGTAGCGAACGTGTTAAAGAACCACCAAAACACTACCATTATTAACCCTCCAAGTGTCTCTAGTTTTGGTCTTAATGTTCGCCCATTTATTGTGCAATCGCAGGGTTTTATTTAAATGTATCTTAGAAACTTAAAAACAATGTAAAGTATAGGTCTACTGTTTTATGTTTTATATATAATTTTGTTTGGAAAATTATGGGCTTCAATGTAACATATAAAACATTTTTTTTAAAATGTTCAACGATTTTTGTGGGATTAACATTTCTCAAAAATTATAAAATAAATGAAAAAAAAATTATGTTTGCGCATGATAAAATGTTATAATTTATAGGTCTACAAATATTTTCAAATAGCCACTTTGTTCAGAATTTTATGAGGATTCCAAAAATATAATAATATGAGTAAGTAGGTTTGCAAATAAATAAGTTATGGGCAAAAAACAGATTTCAGTACATAGCGTTTAGCTAAGAATGCATAGCCTAACCATAGCTAGGAATCTGGCTGATAATTTACATCAATATCACTACCTTCTTCTTCAGGATCATCAACCAACCCTTCAAAATCACTTAAATCTTCTTATAATGCACCACGTATATCACTACTTTTGATTTTTTTTACTAAAATAATGATAAACGTAATAAAACACATCAGTCATCGGTACGAGGTTAACCAAGCTATTAACAAATACACACGTTAGCTGTCTGCTACAATATTTTCGGAATTAAAATGAAAAGTGTATAGAAACAGACATCAGGAGAAAGCTCTGAATATGCTGAAAAAAACGATACCTAACTCGATCCAGTTCAATCCGATTCAGTCAGTCCCAGAGCCGTCGCCGTAAACAGTGTTTGTGAGTCGCAAAAGCAACACATAACACTACAGCGGATGTGTTATGAGTCGCTTTTACGACACATAACACTCGGTGGGTTAGTTATAAAACGCAAACCAGCGGCTATCAAAATGAATTATAGGCTAAGATTACCGTACTTCGACACAAAACCTTTTGTGGTGCTGGTGGCAACTTAAGGTATTGTGGGTATTTTGCCCAGCCATTTTTGTAGAAGGCAGCCAGAGAGTGGCGAGCAACCCCTCCTAGTCTGACCTATTTTGTGACCTAATTTTGAAACAAGATACTTTTTGCCAAAGTATTATTCGTGCACTTAAAATTATTTGAATTCTTAAGCCCTATAAAAAATGTACACCACCTAAATATATTGTACAGTTACCTACAGTACTGTGTCGGAGTAGAGTAATTCACCGAGTATATTGTTGAATGTTTTGAAGACGTTGCCTATTTTAATACTGACCACGTGTTGGCTGACAATACAGATTCTAATTGTAAATTGAAAAACTTATAATTACTTGGTGGAATATAATTACCCACAGTTGATACAACCTTAGCTACTACTTCGTCCATTAATTAGATATAACTTTGTATTGTTAAATGACGTTTCCTGTTAAACATTTAATTTTGATTACCAGCAAGTTTGTTTTTCTTTACCGCAAGTTTACTAAATACTTGAAATGCTCGTTTTATGTGGTTAAGAGGAAATTGCCAGGTAAATTGGAGAGGGGAGGGTAGGTTGAAATAGAGGGCAGTATAAATTGGGGGGGGGGGGGATTACGCCACTGGGTTTGGGGGGGATGGGCGCCTCTGAAATAAGTTACATAAGAGCTTAATTGTTCTCTCCTACTGAACTAGGTCTAAACTAAAGGTACATCTCTTTAAGTAAAAATCAGTTTTTGGCAACTTTATTCATTTTATACTAAGCTATTAAAAAAATACCCCCGCCGCAGCAAACCTGCCAACTAAGCGAATTTCCATTTGTCTGAATTGATTTTCAGTGAAATATATTTTAATAACATTAGGTTTAACGAGTACCTAGGTTTGCTGCTACAAGGAAACTAATAAAGTGTGTTTTTGAGTAAAATATTGATAGCTTAGTACAAAATAAATAAATTTGCCAAGTTTGATCAAAATATATCCATAAACAAGCAAACTACAACATTTGACAATATTCTCCATAAGAATAACATGGGAATTTTAAATTTACAATTTTTTAAATTTTCTCCGTTACTAATAATCGAACAAAAATACTTTTATATACTAAATTATTTTTTTTTTAAGCTCTTTAAAAAGGTCTAAAGAGAAATCGGGAAATTTTGTGTTTTCAGGGTCAAAAGTGAGAAAAACCAATTTTTACCCCATAAAACCCCCCGTTCCCATGGTCCGATCGTGCTGGTTCGCGAACTCATTCAAGTTTATCCCGCTTTACACCTTTAAACCAAATTTCATCAAAATCGGACAAAAATTACTCAAGTTATCGCGTTCACGGACGTATATATATGCATATATATATATTAGTCTATATATATATACATCAGTACCCTAAAAACATTTTATTTTATATTACTTACATGTTTCGGACATTAATGCCATGATCACAGTATAGTATATAACCTATTAGTTTCTAACTTCAATGGCAAAATTTTCAAACAATTAGAAGGATTGGCTATGGGTTCTCCACTTTCTGGTATTCTAGCAAACATATATATGCAGCATCTAGAATCATCAAAAATCATAAACGACGAAAATCCATTTAAAAAAGATATAATCTATTGGTATAGATATGTCGATGATATATTATGCTTATACAACGGCAATAAAGACTCATATCAAGATTTTTTGAAATACTTAAATTCTATCTCCCCAACAATTAAATTTACGATGGAGACACAAGAAAAGAAGATAAATTTCTTAGACATAACAATTACTAAAGAAAACGATCGACATAATTTCAATATATATAGGAAACCTACCCAAACTGACCTAATCATTCCATTTGAGTCAAACCATCCTTGGCAACACAAAATTTCTACATTCAAATCAATGGTATTTAGATTACTTAACATACCAATGTCTAAAGACAACTTTGAAATAGAAAAGAAAACTATAAAAAGAATTGCAGGAACAAATGGATACAAAGAAAAAATGATTGAAAAATTAATAAAAAATGAAAAAACAAAAAGAATGAAAGTAGAAGAACAAGAAAACGTAAAGAAAGAATTTATATGTATTCCATTCAGCTCATCCTTAAACAAAACCTTAAGAAAGACATTACCGAACTCAAAATTTAAACTAAGTTATAAAACAAGGAATAACGCTTTCAACATAATACAAAAAAGAACAAATACGATACCCAACCCACCAAATGTATATAAGAAATCAGGAATTTACAAATTATCATGTAACAACTGTGAAAAATACTATATTGGTCAAACAGGTCGAACATTTGAAGTCAGATACAAAGAGCATATACAGGCAATCAGATCAAACAATATGACAACACAAAAATCCTCATACGCCGAACATATACTTCAGACCGACCATACATACTCAGAAATGAATAAAAATATGCACATTCTGGATATTGAAAATAAAGGTGAAAAAATGAATACAAAGGAAGACTTTTATATTTATACTCACCATATTAATGACAAAGACAATTTACTAAACTTGACACAAATTCAAAATCAAAACGTAATATTCAATGAAATTATACATCTTAAAGAAAACACCTCCTTCCCTTAATATAAAAGTTATCACCTGTTCTTTAATAAGAAATATCTAATAATGTTTGTAAATAAAAGAAACTAATAGGTTATATACTATACTGTGATCATGGCATTAATGTCCGAAACATGTAAGTAATATAAAATAAAATGTTTTTAGGGTACTGTGGTATTTTGATTTGCTTAGTAACATTTAAAGTAGCCCTCATTGATGTATACAATAACAAAATATATATACATATATAAAAATTTGAATGAATGGTGTTTTTGGCCTCTGGGGACATCAAAATGAAAAAGTAAATCGGCCCCGGGTCTAGGTCTTACCGTGCCACTTACGGTAATAGCTACTTCCCTATAGGAAAATTCGCTAAAAAACGTAGCAGCAAACCTAGGTTACTCTTTAAACCTAATGTTATTTAAATAGAAGAATAACATGGGAATTTTAAATTTACAATTTTTTAAATTTTCTCCGTTACTAATAATCGAACAAAAATACTTTTATATACTAAATTATTTTTTTTTAAGCTCTTTAAAAAGGTCTAAAGAGAAATCGGGAAATTTTGTGTTTTCAGGGTCAAAAGTGAGAAAACCCAATTTTTACCCCATAAAACCCCCCGTTCCCATGGTCCGATCGTGCTGGTTCGCGAACTCATTCAAGTTTATCCCGCTTTACACCTTTAAACCAAATTTCATCAAAATCGGACAAAAATTACTCAAGTTATCGCGTTCACGGACGTATATATATGCATATATATATATAAGTCTATATATATATAAGGCTATATATATATATATATATACATATATAAAAATTTGAATGAATGGTGTTTTTGGCCTCTGGGGACATCAAAATGAAAAAGTAAATCGGCCCCGGGTCTAGGTCTTACCGTGCCACTTACGGTAATAGCTACTTCCCTATAGGAAAATTCGCTAAAAAACGTAGCAGCAAACCTAGGTTACTCTTTAAACCTAATGTTATTTAAATAGATTTAATTGAAAATCAATTCAGACAAATGGAAATTCGTTTTCCATTTTTGGTTTGCTGCGGCGGGGTTTTTGGTTTCGTTTTCATTTAAAAATAACCCATTTGTGTTGCACCAGTTAGGGCCTACAGGAAATTTGCGATACATTACTGCTAAGAATACTGAGATGGTTTACAGATAAGTGTTTATTTAACAGAGTGGTGTCATATGAATATATGGTTGTAAAACAAGATACATTAAAATCTATATAGGCCTAAATAAAATTACAGTTTTGTCTGTACATTGCGTAGAATCATGTATTTTTTGGTTATTTTGACATATTTTAGCCTAAGAAAGTCGAAACGAGTCTTATCTCAATTTATGTCTGTCATTGTGTCTGTAACGGTAAATTGCCAATTTACGCAGCCTATTCCGAGACAACTATCAGTACCGATCAAGATTCAATTCATTTTAATGTATTTACTGGATTTAGTCCAGGACCTGACTAGGGTTCTGTGTGCATGTCGTGTATAGAGAATTTTGCTTTTGCATTTCAATATAGGTGTCTTAGGAAGTGTTTTCCACTCGGGTGTCAAGTTCGCACCTGGTACGTTTTCGAGCTATGACGTCATAAAGATGGCGGCTTGGGCAATTTTTAAATGCGTATATTTCGCATACCGTTTAACGGATCGGGGTGATTCTTTTTTTGTTTGAAAGATAATTTTACAGGAAATGTTTTTTGTATTTACACTTTTGTTGTCAACTTAATATTTATCTCACAATATTAAAAAACGTGGTTTTTAATGTCATTGTTTTTGAAATTTAGTACCTCATAACTTGTTAAACGCTTATAGAATGAAATAACTACCCATTACAAAAGTTGTAGATAATTTGATGCCCTTTCCAACGATACCAAACAATTAATGTTTGAAACTAAAACTAAAGCCAAGAGATTAAATAAACCGTTAACAAACACTTAACATGTCAGAAAGTCCGGAAAATATTGCGGCTGGAACAATTCTTTAAATGCGTATATTTCGCATACTGCTTAAAGAACCGGGATGATTCTTTTTTTGTTTGTAAGATGTTTTTTAAGCCTATAATTTTTGTATTTACACCTTTGTTGTTAACCTACTATTTGTCAAAAAGTTATTAGCAAAAGTAAAATAAAAATAACAATTAAATGTACATTTATTAATATTGTGGGATAAATAGTAGGTTTTTACAAGAGAGCATTGTGTCAGTGGAACCGCATACATGGGAACTCCATTAAACCAGTGTCGTTTTAATTCCGCAGCGGAAAAAATCGCACCACACGGCGGAGATTCCGCATCCTGTGGAACCAGGCCTTAATGTTTAGGCCTACCACATACGTCATTTAAGAAAATTAAATAGGCCTACTAATTATCTGTTTGGAAAGTATGTCTTCTATTAAATAACGAACAGCTGTTTGTATCACGATTATCTTTTCTAGCTGTCACTGATATGTTTACATTACATGATATTTACAAATACTGCATCCATTTCCAATCACGTTTTGTAAGCAAATCCAAACCAATTGAGATTTAAAACGTTGTGCCTTACATAATGGATTTAATTAATCATTGCAAGTTCAATAAGTTGTAAGTGTAAGTTAAATTAAATAACATGCATCATCCAGGTCGGGAACTGAAGATTCATTGTGTAGGTATCAAATTGTTTTTGAAATAGGCCTAGGGCTGGGAAACTTAAATTTTTTAAATCATCATCGCCTATAGCTTATAAACAAGGTTTCCACTCATTGACGGTGCTTCAGTAATGACAGTTATGTAAAATATAAAGTAGGCCCCTAAATAATCACAACTGCAATGGGTGATCCTGTATTTTGCTACGATCTCGGAGGAACTTTTTGATTTCGTTGTGATGGTAACAGAGGTTTACGGGTGCTGCTAAAATTGTTTTTACAAAATGTCACTTTCGGTTTCAACTCACCGCTATGTGCTGCAATCACTGGACCATACCGCCAATAGGCCCATTTCTTAGGTACGTAGGCCTACCCAATTATTCATAACCACATTTCAACGACGATTCTTACTTGATTGATAGGCTACCAGTATTTTTCCCTAAAATACATGGCCTACCTACTACGAAAATAAAATTACAAACGTCTAGTAACCCAATTTTGTGCCATTTTTGTCACTCCTCCTAATGTTTATTAGATATACCAACCATTGTTTAGAGAATACGTCATATATCACATATTAAATATACATAATAGCCTATTAAATAACAAACCGTTTTCCGGTTTGTTGCATTGTCCAAACTTTGTGGAATGGTGGTTCAGGGCGGCCCTAGGGTTGGCGGCGCCCGGAGCAAACGTGGTTGTGGCGCCCCCTCCCGCCCAGCAGTGATAGTCACATTCACATATTTTAATACAATATTAATACAAATAGCTGCTGCGAGGCGCCCCCTCAGCCATGGTGCCCGGGGCAGCTTGCCCCCTCTTCGGACGGCCCTGGGTGGTTTGGATTATTTAGGGCTAGTTTGAATAATTGGTAAATATGCATTTTAGGGTTTGCACACGATTATTGACAGTGCTACAACAACCAATGAATAGGTTGGTAAGTTACCGGTAGGGCCTACTGAAAGATTTCCCAATTCCAAGCAAATTTCCCATACCAACTTACTTAATTCTCCCGACTAAGTTACTTAATTACCCATTATTTCCCGTTAAACTACCCTTTCCCCCGCCTAATCGCCGATGATAAACCACGTTAAGTAGGTGTCTCCCCCACCCAAACCCCGAAATTCCCAGTTCCCACCTGTCCCCTAGTGAGTTGGGGTTATTGCTGGTAGTATAACATTTTCGTCAAAATCTCGCTTATTTGAAGTCGGATCCAAAACATTCTTGCATATTCGTGATCTGCTTATTTAATATTCGGTCTAGTTAATTTGAGTAGCCTACCCACATGACGTGTTTTTGTAAAAAAAAATTTTGTCGTTTTTTGCGTCCTAATTTCGAGTAGGGCCTTAGAATGAAAAAAATCAAAAATCGTGTGCGCAAACCCTAAAATGCAACTGAATAATTCACCAGGAAAGAAAAATTCAGTCGACTCTCGATAAAATCGAATTTCAAGGGAACGGCTGTTTTCTTCGAGTTAGGCCTATGTATAGTTCGACTTAAGAATAGTTCAAGTTATAACTTAGAGGTAATAGCCTATTTCACTAAATTCGACTTACAGAGGTAAACAAAATAAAATTCGAGTTATAGAGGTACAAATAGGCTATAAACCATTTTTGGCAGACAGTCGGACAATTCAGCGACATGTCCAGACCTGTTCGGCTAGGTCTATGACCTAACAAAGGTTCGCTGTAAACACAGCAAAGCTTCGAGTTAATTGGTGTGAACCTGGCAATAACTCCAGCCATAAGTAGTGCGCGCGCCCGAAAAAATCTATTGCTGGCCGATTTGCGGCAAAATACGACCGCGTAACATAAAAACCGATAGTGTCACCAGATAGAGGACACTTTAACGGAAACGACAGTATCAATATCATGTACCTGGGGGATAAGAAAGGGGGAGTAAAGTCAGCAATAAGTAGAGGGCGCGCCCGAAAAATCTACTGCTGGCCGATTTGCGGCAAAATACGACCGCGTAACATGAAACCGATAGTGTCACCAGATAGAGGACACTTTAACGGAAACGACAGTATCAATATCATGTACCTGGGGGATAAGAAAGGGGGGGTAAAGTCAGCCAAAAGTAGTGCGCGCGCCCGAAAAAATCTATTGCCGGCCGTTATTTGGCAAAATACGACCGCGTAACATGAAACTGATAATGTCATCAGATAGAGGAGACTTTAACGGACACGACAGTATCAATAGGCTATCATGTACCTGGGGGATAAGAAAGGGGGGGTAAAGTCAGCCAGAAGTAGTGCGCGCGCCCGAAAAAATCTATTGCTGGCCGAATTGCGGCAAAATACGGCCGCGTAACATAATACCGATGATGTCACCAGATAGAGGACACTTTAACGGACATGACAGTATCAATATCATGTACCTGGGGGACAAGGAAGGGGGGGTAAAGTCAGCCATAAGTAGTGCGCGCGCCCTCAAAAATCTATTGCTTGCCGATTTGCGGCAAAATACGGCCGCGTATCATAATACCGACTATGTCACCAGATAGAGGACACTTTAACGGACACGACAGTATCAATATCATGTACCTGGGGGATAAGAAAGGGGGGGTAAAGTCAGCCATAAGTAGTGCGCGCGCCCTCAAAAATCTACTGCTGGCCGATTTGCGGCAAAATACGGCCGCGTATCATAATACCGATTATGTCACCAGATAGAGGATTCAAAGCCGTGACAACTGACAACTTACGACTAGACTGGTTGACGATCCTTTTGTATCAACAACTTTTACCATAAAGTATTAGGCCTATAATCCTATTATGCGCAGCCACTCAAGTCGCGCAGATTTTTTCGGGCGCGCGCACTACTTATTGCTGACTTTACCCCCCCTTTCTTATCCGCCAGGTACATGATATTGATACTGTCGTGTCCGTTAAAGTGTCCTCTATCTGGTGACATTATCGGTTTCATGTTACGCGGTCGTATTTTGCCGCAAAACGGCCGGCAATAGGTTTTTTCGGGCAAGCCCACTACTTATTGCTGACTTTAACCCCTTTCTTATCCCCCAGGTACATGATATTCATACTGACGTGTCCTTTAAAGTGTCCTCTATCTGGTGACATCATCGGTATTATGTTACGCGGCCGTATTTTGCCGCAATTCGGCCAGCAATAGATTTTTTAGGGCGCGCGCACTACTTATTGCTGATTTTACCCCCTCTTTCTTATCCGTTAGGTACATGATATTGATACTGTCGTGTCCGTTAAAGTGTCCTCTATCCGGTGACATCATCGGTATTATGATACGCGGCCGTATTTTGCCGCAAATCGGCCAGCAATAGATTTTTGAGGGCGCGCGCTCTACTTATTGCTGACTTTGCCCCCTCTTTCATATCCGCCAGGTACATGATATTGATACTATCGTGTCCGTTAAAGTGTCCTCTATCTGGTGATATCATCGGTATTATGATACGCGGCCGTATTTGGCTGCAAATAGGTCATTAATAGATTTTTGAGGGCGCGCGCACTACTTATTGCTGATTTTACCCCCTCTTTCTTATCCGCCAGGTACATGATATTGATACTGTCGTGTCCGTTAAATTGTCCTCTATCTGGTGACATCATCGGTATTATGTTACGCGGCCGTATTTTGCCGCAATTCGGCCAGCAATAGATTTTTTAGGGCGCGCGCACTACTTATTGCTGATTTTACCCCCTCTTTCTTATCCGCCAGATACATGATATTGATACTGTCGTGTCCGTTAAAGTGTCCTCTATCTGGTGACATCATCGGTATTGTGATACGCGGCCGTATTTTGCCGCAAATCGGCCAGCAATAGATTTTTGAGGGCGCGCGCTCTACTTATTGCTGACTTTACCCCCTCTTTCTTATCCGCCAGGTACATGATATTGATACTATCGTGTCCGTTAAAGTGTCCTTTATCTGGTGATATCATCGGTATTATGATACGCGGCCGTATTTGGCTGCAAATCGGTCATTAATAGATTTTTGAGGGCGCGCGCACTACTTATTGCTGATTTTACCCCCTCTTTCTTATCCGCCAGGTACATGATATTGATACTGTCGTGTCCGTTAAATTGTCCTCTATCTGGTGACATTATCGGTTTCATGTTACGCGGTCGTATTTTGCCGCAAAACGGCCGGCAATAGATTTTTTCGGGCAAGCCCACTACTTATTGCTGACTTTACCCCCTCTTTCTTATCCGCCAGGTACATGATATTGATACTGTCGTGTCCGTTAAAGTGTCCTCTATCTGGTGACATTATCGGTTTCATGTTACGCGGTCGTATTTTGCCGCAAAACGGCCGGCAATAGATTTTTCAGGCAAGCCCACTACTTATTGCTGACTTTACCCCCTCTTTCTTATCCGCCAGGTACATGATATTGATACTGTCGTGTCCGTTAAAGTGTCCTCTATCTGGTGACATCATCGGTATTATGTTACGCGGCCGTATTTTGCCGCAAATCGGCCAGCAATAGATTTTTCGGGCGCGCGCACTACTTATGGCTGGAGTTATTGCCAGGTTCACACAAGTTTCGGGTTAGCAAGGGTTGATCTGAAAAGTTAAGTTAAAATTAAGAGTTAATCGAGTTAAGAGGTAAATTTCGAGTTGTAGAGGTAATGTAGCCTATTTAAAGAATTCGACCTACTTACCTAGAGGTCGTGCGGAACGAGGTGAAGCCTGAGATTTTCGGCGGGAACGGTCTAAAGCGGGGAAATCCATGGTGGGGGTAGGAGACGAGCCGATTGTCGCCTCGCATAGCGACACTTCCCCCGCCACACCACTATTCCCCTCCAAGCTTCACCTCGTTCCGTACGACCTCTACTGAACTTTGAGTTATAGGAGGTAATTTTTCTATCACTTCTAGTTAGCCTATAGCCTAGAGGTAAAATTCGGGTGCAAAATTTATTCGAGATACCGTACGCATGGTTTTTTCTTCGACTAAGGCAGATTTTCTCAAGGGAATGGGAAAAATTCGAGTTATCAAGGAATTCGACTTAGGTATTGAGGTTCGAGTTATCGAGAGTCGACTGTAGTGGCTCTTCAAGCTCGGCCACAACCTTTTTCACCCGTGCTTTAAGGAGGGTATTTTTGAAAGGCTTAATCCCTGTTATATTTACCTGCCCAAGGCCTAGGCCTAAGTTATTTGTAACAGAAAGGAAACATTTTTTTTTAGGCTAGGCCTACTTTGTGATAGCCTATTCAACACAACTTGTCTTGACTTTTTTGTTTTTTTTTTCAAACTTTTTATCAAACGCGAATGCAATAATTTATCAAATCAAACCTATTCAATGAAAACGGTACAACACTTCAACTTTTTACACACAATTTTGTAAAATACATATTAGGTCTATATAACCTCCAAATAACAATTCTAACTGAGACTCAAGTCAAGTCAAAACCAAAACTCAAAACGTGGTCTAAATAAATGGTCAAAACCAAAAATTATTTTCGCTTTTTTTGTTTGTTTTACGTTTATTGTTTAAACTAGGCTCGGTGGGGCACACGGAAGATTTCTCAGGTGCCGTTTGACGTCACTAACTGCTGACGTCACTAACTGCTGCGTCTGAAGAAACAGACAATTTTATAATTTTCTATTATTAAATTAAACTAACATAACCTAACCAAACTAACCAAACGTGCTGATAATGGAAAAATCTAATAAAGGTTTACTAATTTAAAAAATAGTTTTGTTCATAAAATACAATTATAATTGCCTAAAATTTAATTTTTTAATTATAAAATTAAACTGTCATAACCTTACCAAACCAACCAAACTTGCTGATATGAAAAAATTGTTGATAAAAAGTTAGTGCCGCCGGCGGGATTCTAACCCGGAACATTCGGAATATCAGCCCGCAATGCTATCCACTGCACCACCGAGGCCCATGGCTCAATACCGTATCGTTGCGGTATTGGTGTTCCCTCAAAGTGACGTCAGCAATTAGTGACGTCAAACGGCACCTGAGAAATCTTCCGTGTGCCGTTTCGAACTACGCTTACATTTTTTTCTTATGAGAATGTTTTTACTTTATGCCACTGTAGTCTGTTTTAATCTTATACCATGAAGTTTCATAGGTGACTCAATCCATTGAGTATATTTATAAGCCATCGTTTACGTCCACACCATTGGTTATAGTTTCCATAATATTATTCATACTCCTTGGGGGTTTGTAGCTCATATGGAATATGGATCAAATCAGAGGTAAAACCATAGACTAACTAACACAAGGGTCCATGTTAAGTCCCACAAGGATATAGTCATAGTCAAGTCCCTTTCCCCGGCTAATCTGTTGCGCCCTCCGTGGGAGTTTGGAAGGGTGGACGAAGTCGCACCATAGACTAACATGTAATGGAAATGTTTTCGTTTTAATTTTATACATATCAGAACTTATAGGTTTCATAAGATTGATTTTTTTATGTATTGATTTGTATATCCCATCTCTAATAAATACTGAGTTTTGATTTAAAACAGCAAAAATGTTCATATCAGTTACATGCAAGGGAGTATGTTTTATCTATGGTCGCACGTATAAATACTTCTCATCCCATTGTAAATGTTAAAGCTAGTTTTTCGTGTCCGGTGACACTGATCACTAGTGACGACGACGTTTTGTTTATAATATTTTAGGGTCAATTTAACGAAACGGCACACGGAAGATTTCTCAGGTGCCGTTTGACGTCACTAACTGCTGAGTGCTGACATCACTTTGAGGGAACACCAATTACCGCAACGATTCGGTTTTGAGCCATCGGCCTCGGTGGTGCAGTGGATAGGGTTGCGGGCTGATAATCCGAATGTTCCGGGTTCGAATTCCGCTGGCGGCACTAACTTTTTATCAACATTTTTTTCATATCAGCAAGTTTGGTTGGTTTGGTTAGGTTATGACAGTTTAATTTTATAATTAATAAATTATAAATTTGAATTTTAGGCAATTGTAATTTTATTTTATGAATAAAACTATTTTTCAGATTAGTAAACCTTTAATCGATTTTTCCATTATCAGCACGTTTGGTTAGTTTGGTTAGGTTATGACAGTTTAATTTAATAATAGAAAATTATAAAATTGTCTGTTTCTTCAGACGCAGCAGTTAGTGACGTCAAACGGCACCTGAGAAATCTTCCGTATGCCCCACCGTCAATTTAATGATTTGTGTTTTGGTTGTATAACTAGGGAACGAGTTATTGTTTTATTTGACTAAACGAGGAACAAATAACACAACTGAATAACGAACTCTGAAATAACAAGAAACAAATTGTAAACAAAACACGACCTCTTCAGTGCACCGGACGGAGCTATCAATTAAATTTTCTTCAGCTTATCGAACATAAGGATGAGAAATCTACCATAGATAAAACATACTCTCCAAGTATAATATAGTATTCGAATAGTTTTCGAATAAAACAGCTGGTATGCTTGCTTAGGCCTTTATCGAAACTCTTTCTAATGCCGAAATTTCAAAACTTTAACCATTTATTACCTTTGAAACGGTCAGGGTTCATGAAAAAAAACAAAAAACACAAGTGTAAAATCGTCTTAAAATTACATTTTCTACTAGAATACATCATAAAATACAGGGTGTTCCAGAAGAAAAATCAAAGTTGGTGGCCAAATTGGTAAAATGGCGGCTAAAATATTTTTTTCGACTTAACTACAATTTTTAAAATAAAAAATCTACGGCACTTACCGTTTAACTTTTTTGATATCTCTTATAGCTTTCGAATAAAACAGCTGGCACACTTATATCAATCACCCTGTGTAGTGCCTTAGCGGGTGAGGGATGTTGAAATCCAAGCCGTTGGCGTCACTAAGTAGGCCCAACAACTTTGGAGTTTTGGTGGACAGTAAGTTTTATATTCAATTCATTCAATTCAATTCATTTATTTCCACGGTAACACCATTTTTACAAGAGGTACAGTAAGTCGTAGCTATCAAACTAAAATTTAACAACAAATGAAGGCTATTCTGAATAAATTACAATAACAAGAACAAGAAAAACATATCAACAATGAAGATGAAAACCATGATAAATTTTTTAAAACAATAACAAAACAAGACTTAACAAAACAACAAATACACGGTTTGGAATCCTCTAAGCAAGACTTACATGACAAAAACAGATATAAATACTAAAGTGACAAAAATAAATAACTGATCGAAGGTTGAACACAGTGCCGTTAACATGATGTAGGCATTAACTACAAATTATTTACAGAGAAGAGGCGACACAGATTGGAGCGGAAAGCAGCCACGCTGGAACGGTGAAAATCCAACACTGCACATTTTATAGTTGGCAGGACCAGATCTTCCGTACGGAGGACAAGACCGCTGAAGTGGTTTCTTCCCTGGGTCTTTTGGTCGGATATAATGGTCAATATTGGAAGTTCTCAGTCCAGTAATAGAATACTCTTGCTTGATGGGTTGTGGGCAGTCCGTACTACAATAATGCGGAAGTGTGGGCAGATTCGCTCAGCAAGGAGGTATATAAGATGCGACTTGCCCGTGTGCAGCTTTCAGGCAGTACCACAGCCACCTTTAACTACAGGCCACGGCCTGGTAGAATTGGCAACGTCGCAAGTAGGGTTGTTTAGTGTCAGACGTTCCATAAAATAAAATGGCTGACAGGTGACATCAGCTACTAGGATTGCATGAGTTGTGGATATTTATAGGCATGTACTGTGGATGCGATACTCACTGGTGTGGATTAACTTCCTCACGGGTGAGTACTACGTCTATCCGCAGTACTATCCTGATAATTAGACCAAATCGTATATACCAAAGGCAAAATGTGGTTCGGATCCCACTATAAACTGTAGGTCCCTTAGTTGCCTTTAGCTGTATGGCTATTAGGCCTAATTATTTACAACTGTGTCTAAGGAATGTCGGCCTTAGTCACTAACAAGACTACAAGATCGTGTCACTCATCCTACACTCATCTCCATTCATAATTGGCTTAAAATACAGATAAAGTAAGTAAGTAAGTATAAAGTAAGGAAGCAGCTCATTACTTCGCACTTTATTGATTTAAATTTAAACTTATTATTATTAAAATATTGAAAATAAAGCATACAGAATTGAAAATCAAAACAATATCAATTGAAAATCTATATCTGTGCATTTAAAGAGGAGTCAATATTTTTCATAGTCCAGTAACCAAGCTTTCGTAAATACACAAATACAATTAGCTGCTTCCAAACAAAACAGCTGTTACAAGCCTAATTGCAACGTTGTCACTTCGAAGGCCGTGGCCTGGAGTTAAAGGCGGCCGTGGCAGTACTCTGGGTAGCACCATTGACTATGTAGCACCCTCTTACTAAAAACGTCCCGGCCTGCCGTCCTGATGGTCCTTGTAGTATCCATAAAACTTCAGGGAAACAGTAATGGACACACTTTTGGGTTAAGAGCAGAGCAGTTTGCTGCTAAATTCCTTGGAAAACAATTTTTTGGGTGTAAATGTTAATTTATGAAGAGAAAAGAGAAGAGAGGTGCGTTCACATAAACGGCTTTACGTATTAGCGAATTTCCCTATAGGGAAGTAGCTATTACCGTAGGTCTCATGGTAAGACTTAGGCCCGGGACCGATTTACTTTTTCATTTTAATGTCCCCAGAGGCCAAAAACACCATTCGTTCAAATTTTTATATATGTATATATATATAGATATATATATATATATATATATAGATTTATATATATATATATGTGTCCGTGAACACGATAACTTGAGTAATTTTTATCCGATTTTGATGAAATTTGGTTTGAAGGTGTAAGGCGGGATAAACTTAAATGAGTTCGCGATCCAGCATGATCGGACCATGGGAACAGGGTTTTATGGGGGGTTTTATGGGGTAAAAATTGGGGTTTCTCACTTCTTACCCTCAAAACACAAAATTTCCCAATTTTTCTCTAAATCTTCTTAAAGAGCTTAAAAAAACAAACAATTCAGTATATCAAAGTGTTTTTGTACGGTTATTGGTTACGGAGAAAACTAAAAAAATGGTAAATTTAAAATTCCCATGTTATTCTTATGGAGAATATTGTAAAATGTTGTAGTTTGCTTGTTTATGGATATATTTTGATCAAACTTGGCACATTTATTTATTTTATAGTAAGCTATCAATATTTTGCCAAAAACACACTACTTTATTAGTTTCCTTGTAGCAGCAAACCTACGTACTCGTTAAACCTAATGTTATTTAAATAGATCAATTGAAAATCAATTCGGCCAAATGGAAATTCGCTTAGACGGCAGGTTTGCTGCGGCGGGGGTATTACGTATTAGGATAATTACATTTTTTGTTAATACTCAGCCAACAACATGCGTAAACTCTTTCATTGTTATTTATTTACCTCTATAGCTGTTTTAGTATGTAATAGAATACAATTTGTGTGTTCAGGTTCCGGGCGTCACACTCACTCTCCTCTGTATGTATAATGTTTAAGCTGCGTTGTCCAAGGCGCGTCTGTTGCGTCTGACGCAGAGCGATGATCGCCGAGCGTCGATCGCTTAGAGGCCCGTTGTCCAAGAACGCGTCTATTCAGTTTAACAGTTGGTTGCTGACTGTGTTAAAATTGATTTTGCTCTCACTATTAGCGTTAAGAGCCAAGTGTTGAAGATCCTATTCATCGAAGAGATAGAAAACGAGGAAATTCTGGACCTTTAGTGAACCTCGATTGTGTACCCACAGTGTTTTCAAAAAAAGAAGTGAGGAAGGATATTTTAGAATACTTATCAAAAACCACTTTAATGCAGACAAGAGTCTGTTAAGTGATTTTTTTATACTTTTAATGGAAACAGTTTAAGTTCCGTTAAATCCTTTAAAGTTTAAGTTGTAATAATTTAATTTAACACTAATTTATTATTTTTTTTGAAATTTTTCTTTACTTAAATACTGATATCTCCTATTCTAAATAACTCCCAATATGTAATCCATAGCTAAAATAAAAGTCAATACTTTGGTGAATTATTTTAGACTATAACTTTAATTTAATTTTGATTAAATTTTGTGTTTTTGTTCGTAGCGGGTCTCTAACTCGTCTGATTTTAATTATCAATAACTCAAATGGAAGCCCTTACATTACTGAATATTTTAAGGTTGAAACGAACTGCAAGCGTTAATAAAAGCTGGAGATATTAAAAAAAAAAATGACATAAGTACGAAACGTCTATAAGAAATTTATGGGGAAGAATTTTCGTTTGAATATCTTTAAAACGGAAAAAAATTAAAACGGATTCCCGCATTGAAATTAGCATGAAAATCTAGTTTTGTAAATGATGTGTCACAAAACTATCATTACATAAAAACAATATGTATATCCAATATGGCGGATCCAAGATGGCGGCCATAAACGTGTTTCCTATCGAAATGAAGTACTAACCACCCAATAAATACTGGTGGTGATCTTAAGTCAATATCTCGAAAATGTGCATAAAAAATGTATGTGGAATCATTTTTTATTATTTTTCCAATGTTGGGAAAAGCCAACATTTTTTATAATGATTTTAGGGGGTTTCCCATGGACCGATTTTTGGCAACCTTTAGTATATCACTCAGCAGACTCAACACTACAAAATAAAACCCTAAAACATTATCTTGCAATCTTTTTAGGTCATATTCTATATTTCTTTGACTATAGCCATTACATTAAGATACTGTATATTATGGAGTATACGGGAGAACACAGAAACAACAATGCAATAGACGCAATAGACGCTGGCCGTCAGCGATCCCGTCTGCTCCCGGAGCAGTGCCCCGCGTCAGACGCTCAGCGTCTCAAGCGTCAGACGCTAGAGACGCTCCCTTGGCCCTTGGACAACGGGCCCATTGAAATCAATGCTTAGCAGTCACTGAGCGTCCATCGCTAGCGTCTATTACTCAGCGTCAGACGCAACAGACGCGTTCTTGGACAACGGGCCTTAAGGGAGTATGTTTCTATCTATGGAATAGTCTACTGACACTTGGTAGTGTTAAGCAAACAAAATATTTTCTTCTAAAGCAATATACACTAAAACTTCAAAAGCCCGTGGGGTAATGCTCAAGGGTTTGAATACCATGTGAAAGTGAAAGAGAAGTTTCCATAAAATAACAGGCCTAATTTGGACACATCGTTTTTAAAAATCCATCCATTATTAATTTACGAATAAGTAGTAGTGTTTCTTAGAAATCGCCGTCACGTATTAAATAGATTAAACTACCTACTGTACTTTAATTAACAGCCTAAAGGAGGTGTGGTTTTTGTGGAACTTATGATTAAGTACAGTATAAGCTTTGTTCAAAACTAGGATCAGCTGAAAAACAATCAAAACTTTTTGCTCGGAAAGTGCCAAGAAGATATTTCTAGATATAAAGAGAAATAAGTTTTCTCGAGTTGAAGAAAGAGTTCTTTATAAGAAAGATTACAAAAGTAAGTTTATATTTTCCTTGTTAAAACATAATTAAAATGAATGTGATTGTAGGTGTTAAATAATTTTCCTTTTGGGATGTACAGTGAACTCCTTAACACGATGAGTTTGAGCTGAATGCCTAATTAACTTGAACTTTAACTACACCGATGGCCAACAGTTACTCTAATATAAATCATTAAAGTGTGATACAGCACAGACAAAAGAATTAATTCTTGTTTGTGGATACATTAATGTGATCTACTATTAAGTAATTTAGAATTGATTTTTTTCAACAAATCATTGCAGAATTTTTTTTGTAATTTTTATTTCCATTTTCTCACACCGTTACCTACCGTTGTGTACACATTGTTTAGGGGAACAGCCCACACCGTGGTCTTGGCACCTTACTATCCAACTTAGACCTTTTGTTACGCTAACTAATAGCCCAATGACAAATGATATCTGGATCTAAGGGAACACTATATAACCCATTGCCATCCCGACTTTTAAAACAGATTGTATTAGAAATAGGAGTGTTTCATTAAGTTTCAGGGTCTAGACTCTGACTGTTTTCAGACGGAAAAGAACTGGGAGAAGGTAGTCTCAATCTGTGGCTCCATGAGTGTTTTGTAGGAGGGATATCTTTTCCTCATGTGAGTTCACTCTGGTCTGTATAGTTAGTTAATCACTGCAAGGTTGTATCGTGATATCACAGTCATGATTCATAAGCTTCCCTGCAGCTTTCTGTCTGTAGCACTAAGATCAGCTAGCGTTCTTGCAGCTTTTTTCTCTAGCAGCTAATTGGAGAAGTTTTTTTTTCTGAATAGTTTGAACCTCAAAAGGTCAGAGTACAATGATTCTTTTTAAGTTAACGTTTTTAGTTTTAAGATTTGGCTTATTTTGCAATATTTTCTCTCCCAGTCCCATTGTGGGATAATCAATAGTCACCTAATTTTATTAAATAACTTCTTGATCAATATTATAATTCTATTGGCCAGCCACATCTAATAAAAATTTTTAAGGCTACTTATTTATGCTCAAAATATTCACTGATCAACCTACCGTTTAACCTTTTGTGCAGGATAACATAGCCTTAACAATTAGTTAAATTTTGTGCATATTCATGAGTAATGTTTAATGTTCATACATATTCAAGATACCAGATGGGAGTATCAGTTTACCGAAACACTACTATAGCTGTTTGCTTAAGTAGAATTCAAGAACATTGAAAACAGAAAATATTTGATTTTATAGTTCTTATTAACAGAATAAGTTTTGATCTTTAAAAAAAAATTACTGTATGTTTTTTTTTCTACTTATTCCTTTTGTCACAAGGTGTACAGTCTAAGAGCAAGATGTTTATAAGAATCACTAAAACTCGTAGGTTTGCAAAATTGTAAAAAAACACTAATTTTACCACACAACTTGTTTGCATGAATATGGAAACTTTCAGTATAGTCTAGATTAATATCATGTTTGAAGTCTCCATCATAAAAAAAAACTGAAGCTCATTTCATTATTTCGTCTGAAACATTGACACAATTTAATTTATTTTCATATAACCAGTTAAATTCGGTGTTACAGTATTTAAATTGATTGAAATAAAGCTGTTCTAGTGACCATATATTAAAGTTCACTTTTTTTTTAAATATCGAAGCTATTAACAACCAATGAAAATAATATAAAGACTTATAATAATAATAATAATATAAAGGTTTGTTGGTAATACAATCTTTAGGAACAAGCAATAAACAGGATGTAAAAAAAAACATAAAAATCATAATATAGAATCAATTAAAAGTGTGCAGTCAATTTATAAACATCAAATAATTAGGTAATGAATCAAACACTGGCCTAACCGGGAAAGTTATTTTCTTTCAACTTTTAAATTCTTTTCAAGCTTTGAGGAATAACCAGAAGTTGAAATAAGTTTTTGAAGCAGTTGAAATGGGAATACTGAAAAAGTCATTTATCTCTTCTAATGTCCAATTACTGTAAAAACCCACCTAAACTAATTTAAAGTTTTAAGCCATTTTACACTTTTCAAAGTCGGGTTTTTATATAATCTATCTATATACTTATTTAATACGCAAGCAGATTTTTTGTGACAATTACTCCTCCGAAACTACTCAACCGATTGACATGTTTTTGGTGTCATTGGAAAGAGCGTAACGTGAAGTTGTGCAGGAAACTTTTTTTATAGTGAAATAATTAGAGAGTGAGGCCCTGGGGCCCTTTAAAGTTTCATATTTCTCCATAAGATTAACATGGTAAACAAACATTGTTATGAAACTCCAGCTGTTGTCAGAAATGCTGTTCTGCTATTTAATTTAATTTCTTTACAAGGAGATTTGTTTCTTGGTGCCATGTGGTCAATGAATTATACTTTTGCATATATTTTAAATGATATACACTATATAAAATTATAGTACTGTAATACATTAAGAGATATTAATTTAAATAATCAATAAGGACGATTGAGCCTTTGCCTATATGTTTCCTGGTAAGTGTGTTGTAACTGTTCCTTATAGTATATTATGGTATCTTAAAGTAAAACAAAATCATCCTTTTCAGCATTCTCACCCCGTTGCGAAGCACGGGCAGAGCAACTAGTACTTATTTAATACGCAAGCAGGATTTTTGTGACAATTACTCCTCCGAAACTACTGAACCAATTGACATGTTTTTGGTGTCATTGGAAAGAGCGTAACGTGAAGTTGTGCAGGAAACTTTCTTTTTAAGGAAATAATTAGAGAGTGAGGCCCTGGGGCCCTTTAAAGTTTCATATTTATCCATAAGATTAACATGGGAAACAAAATTTGTTATGGAACTCCAGCTGTTGTGAGAAATTAAGATCGAAATATTTATTGATGGTATCCATAGTAACAAAGAACAAACCCACAAAATTAAAACATGTAAACAAGCAGAACGAACTGTCAAATTAATTTTGATTTCACCTCTACCTATGTTAATGTAATTAATAATGTTATTTTTGTATTTCTTGTATTATACCTAACCTGTATAGCAATGTAATGCTGATCGGTTAATAAAATCTTAGAAAAAAAAAAAAAAAAAAAAAAAAAAAAACAATTCCACACAGCTGGTTCAAACATATTAAATACTGCATGATTATTAGAACAGGAACGGTAGGGATCATAAACATTAATCAAATATGTCACTCACCCGAATAATTTTTGTCTATGCCCGAATGTAAACATTTAACATTGATTAAATGGAACTGTCAAACTATATGTTAATGTCATTAGTATGGAATTCTTTCAACATTATTTGTTGATCGAGATTGTTTCAATATTTTTGAACTGCTGTAGTAATATTTTACAGGAAATAATTGTTAGATAAATTCATGGATATAAGTAATACCTAATTCAGATTCTTCAATCTTTGCTGTTATTATGTATCCGCAGCAAACCTTCAGACTAAGCGAATTTCCATTTACCTGGCTTAATTAATACAAAGATTAATTATTCCCTTAAAATGGTCATTTTTCCTACTTAAATAACATTAAGTTAATTTTAATATGAGTACTTAGGTTTGCTGCTACAGGGCAGGTAGGTGTGTTTTTGTTGAAATGTTGATAGCTAAGTATGATTGTTATTGGTTTGCAAATCCTTTATTACTTTACAATTGCTCGAATTCGAGCAACATGTACACTAGTCTGTTTTATTTCCTTAGATTGGACGTTTTTACTTTCTTACTGAATAATGTGAAAGTTAAGATGTTTGTTGGCAGGCATATTTTATGTTATTGTTACATGAATGTAGCCAATACACCACTTACGATCATAGGCCTATTTTTTATACTTTGAAACTACCAGGACCGTTCCACCGGCTTCCAAAGTGTTCATGTTATTTTTATGATCAACAAATAATATTACAGTTAGCATAACAGTTTCAAACCAGCCGTTTGTAAATATTTCTGTACATTATTTTTACATTGTGGTCTTTAGTGTGCAATTTGATAACAGAGTTATGTTTTCAGTAGAGAGTTCATAAACACCCTGTAGAATGGAGTGAAGTACCTTGTGTATTATCCATACTGAGGAATATCAGCTGTTTCCAAGACTATGTACGAAAACCCCAATGAAAGAGGAGAACTGGAGAGGTGGGGATCCGTTTCGAAACACAGCTACTAACCGCTTTTTATCAGCACTAGAATGGTCTATCGCTTTGAACCAGCATCGAACCGGCGAACGATGATGAAACGATGACTGCAAGAAATGATGTGCTGAAAAAAACTCTTCCAGAGAATGATTAGGAATATTAAATGCCCAAAACATACTCTCCTGTTCCACATTTGATTTAGAAATTAATTGTTAACTTATTACAATGAATTAATTTATGCACAATGATTTCAGGCAGCCCAATCACTAGAAGGGGCTGGTGCAGTTTACAATTCATTACTGTCTCAAATTCAGCGGTTAAGCTTTTAGACAAGCTCACTGAGCAAACCGGTATAATGGTATGTAAATATTAATTTCTCTACCAATATTCAAACTAAGACAACTTAGTTTGGTTTTGTAACCTACATAACGTTTATACCTAAAAACATTATAAGCATAGTGAATATAAATGAGGACACTCAAATAATGCAAAAGTAGGAGCTTTGAATATTGGTTTGAATAAAATCTTGTTCCTTTCACATATTGTTAAATCTAAATCCAGTGTACGTATTTATTAACTAAACCAGTTATACAGATTGAAATACACCTTAGGCTAATTCCAAACTCCAATATTATAAACCCGTCATTTGTGGTATATTAACGTAGTCGTTTCAGCTGAAATGGAATACTAACAAGTACCTGGGGGTTTCAGCACAACACTCAAGTCAAAATAAATCTAATTAAAGTGAATATTCTAGCTTTGGAATATGGTTTATAGTTCCCAATTGGCGGTACGTGGATTATACGCGTGTAGTACCTATTTAAGTAAAATACGTGGATTAAAGCTTTTTCAGTGACATCATAAGAACTCTTCTTCTGATGAAGGTACGTACTAATGATCCGTTGCCATATTCGATGACATTACTTAGAAATACATGTATTATTTAATTAAATATTAACCCATAGAATGAATTTTAAAAGCTGTTAATCAGTTTGAAATCCAAATAAGTGGTCTAAAACGTTGATTTCCTCGCTGACAGCCTTGTAGACGCAGCTAGTGTTCGAATCTCCGTCTTGTTCAGGTCTTATTTACAACACAGTTAATTAACCTGATTACCTAAAAAAGGTGGACGGCTCGGGGAGAAGTTATCGTGTGAGTTCTGTTTAGCTATTTTGGACACCTCTGATTAGGTATTTTGGGACTATTGCATCTTCCCTGCTGCCTTTGTCGGACCACTGCAAACTCGTTTATAGGAATTCATATTTTTGTTTTGGTAAGACAATGAAAACTCTATACATATTGGCATAGTAAAAATCACTGAAAAACCCCTGGGTTATAAAATTTTTATACTTTTGAAGGACTAATATTATTTGTATGTAATAAATACATAGCAAATAATATATTTAGAGTACAAATTAATGATACAGTACCTAAAAATATACTTAATCTTTTACATTCGCCTTTTAAACACACTAAAAAATGATCAAGGTAGTTTGAAAACAAAAATTGAAATAGCGTCTCAGTTAGTTACAAAGAATGTCCCAGGAGAAATGTATAATAACGAGGCGTCAACGAGTCTAAACAGATTGTACCTCCTTCACTGTCATTATTGCGTCTTGATGTTTGCACGAGCGAAACCTTGGACAGAAATGTAACTTTCGTTTATTAAATCTAGATGAAAGGTACTAAACGATAATCAATTTAAAACCACACGATCCAAGTCATGATCCAATAGAAATGATTTTGTTAGCTGTTATTGGCATCGATCATTACATCACATGACTTGAGAGTGCAGGAATTTGGTACTGGAGACGCGGAGTTCGAATACTTACAATCACCAAAGGATTTCAGGTGTGTAGGCTAATAATGCTACGACGAGGTGGAGCCAACTTTAAGTTGGTGGTCCAAGTATGTAAACAAGAAACAGCTGATTCCCTCGGGCCTATCTTTCTCTGTGTAAGAACGTATTCTGTAATATAAAACTCCCAAAACAGTAACTCATCGATCAAAATGTGTCAAACAATTATTTTAAATAGGACATCATATTCGCAAAATTGCAAGGATAAAAAATTAACTGGTGGAATATTTTTGGACAAATGTAAATTTTACTCAAACGAAACCGAAATGTGAATTTAAAGCATTAAGTTTGTTTCTGGCCGGGCCTCACTGCGGAGTGTTCAACAACCAAAAGCTTTCATGTCAACGTGAAAACGACGTTCTTAAGGCTATTATTTACGCGTAGTTTTAAAACGTCTCTGTTTTGAGTCAGCTTTTGCCGTTACAAGGTTTACGAGTACGATAAGTCATTACAGACTACGAAACAAAATTTTATAAAATTACTAAATTGATTATTGGTCATTATACTTTAATCGGTGGCTACTTGCAATTTTAAATATTAACGAAAATTGGGATCTGAAGCATGTGCTTCGATATATTTTAGATATAACTAATTATATGACCTGTTTAGTAGAATGTATAAGTAAACATAGCCCAAATTACAATATTGTAAAAAACATTGCATAATATTCAAGATTACTAGGAATGCATGCAAAGAGACCAACAAAATGCTACTAGGTAACGTAACTTAAACAATAATTGACAAAGAATTAATTTACAATAACTAAAATCAGTAAGAATAAAATTAACAATGAATAAAATATGTTTGGTATATATCAAATATTAGCGATGTAAATAAATACATAAATTATAGACGTATTTAACTTCGTATACTAGGAATATACGAAGGGTATAACAAGTTAAGACCCTTGTGTGTAATGATTACGGTATTATCAGTGAAAGGGGGGGGGAAGCACTCAATACAATCTTGAAATATTTTTTTGATTATTTAACTATTCATAAAATAAATAAAAGTACCAACTATCAAGATAATTATATAAAAAAAACTAAAAGTCGTGTAGTATGACTAGCGTGGATCATAATATGCAAATAAATTCTAGATTCAAAATCCATGACATTAACAAAATAAATATCAGGCAAAACCATATACAGTACTCAAATTTAACCTACCCTCTTTCATTCTAGGAGGAGATGTTTTAATACAAAATGAGCAAGTAAAGCACTAGACTAAGTACCGTGAAAGAGCTTTTCAAACGTTTTGAATAATAGATCCCATCGCTGGGGAGACAAAAGTATTTAAAACCCTCTTTTATCGTGATTATATTATATTCTTTTGCATTTTGTAAGCTGAGATTTTATAGAGGTTCTTCTGTGGTTTACCATAATATTAGTTTAAATATTTTGGATTTTGAGATAAACAACTTTGTTGTCAATAATTGTAGACACATAACATGAACATAGGAACATTGTTGAGAAAAGTTAAAGAACATTTCATGTAAATTGTACAGAAGGTAATTCTGTAATATGTTAAACATAAAATTAACCTGCCACAGAGACGAACATCTCTTGTTGGTTTACTGAGCGTTTGATAATAGCTTAAGAACTTACTTCAGTTAGTTATAAGGTTCATAGGTTCTTTATGAGGTTCATATGTTCATCAAAGGTTCATAACTAAGGGTATACTCACGTGATTGGTGGTGTATGATAGGTTTTGGTACCGAACTTTATTTCAGTGGTAGACAAAAATGTTTACATTTATCTGCATTCCCGTGCATTTTTATTTTAAGTGCTTAACTACGCAACTTGCATTTTAAATGTTTTTTGTAAGTGAATGGACGAAATATTGATATTGTTAATTTATAACATCGACCTGTTGTTAGAAATTATCCTTTGATAGCAAAATAACATGGCATCTGGATCTGGAATCGAACCAGAGCCCACTAGGCTATCCAGACAATTAATTTAAGTTAAAATCTTGACAAGGCTCCATCAAACTCTACCTAAAACCAGGTGAATATATGTTGGGCTAGTTTATTAATTTTCAAACTGCTCATCATGCTTAGTCCTCACAGTTTGTTTCTGTATTAAAATCTCCTCATTTGAATGTTTGAAAACCTAAACATTTCTTGATTATTTACTAAATTTGCGGTTAAAATAACAAGTTTTTGATCACCATTCATGCTGTAGCAAAATAATGAATAGATAATTTTAAATACAACACATTAGGTGAGAAATATTAGTTGTTATATTTTTAGCGTAAATTAATCGTTTTACTTTTTAAAATTACAGTATAAAATGGAAGTTAGAGATATGAAATACGAGGACAAATATTCTTCAGACGTTTTGTGCACGATGGTGGAAAATCTTGAAAGATTAAACGAACTCAAAAGCGTGAAATTATCCAAGATATGACGAGAATGGATGCCAGTAGTGAAATGAGTTATTTTCTGAATCCTTGTGGATAATTGATCTACATGAAATTGTAAGCTTAAAACTGTTTATGTTAGAAAAATTATAGTAAGTTTTGATTCACTCTCTGTTAGTTGTATTTTTTCAAATTTATTTCACGATGAGAAACTTGATAAAATAAACGTTCAATTTTACTGTCAAGCTTTTAGGAGAAAGTATGTGTTAGTTTGCTGAAACCGTTTATTTATTTAGTTTAAAACGGAATTTGGTGTTACAAATAGTAAGCCAACTATACACTAATGTAACAGTCAAAATAACAGTCTCAGAATTAAGACAACACCACAAATTTTGCCAATAAGATATCAAACAAGTATATAAAGAATGATGACATATAAATAAAAATATCAACCTTTTTCTACATTAGGATACGTTAGTCAGAAATTTGCAATTCACATTGAAGTAAAATGGTTTCCCAGGCCTATGCATATTTATGAATTCCATAAATTGGTGCTCTTTTTTTTCTCGCAGCCACCATTAGAAAAATCTTTTAGCAAAAATGTACATTTTTGTAATAGGAATTTTTAGTTTGTAACAAAATATTCAAATTCAGATTCTAGTTTTTTAAGGCCTGTTCACACCAGCGTAGCTAGACGTCTGCAGACGTATTCGGTGTATTAATACGTCGCCAGTGCACTGTTCACACCGCAGCTACGTCTGACGGCTACGTAGCCGGTGAGCCGACTGTCGGTTGTTTATTTTATTATATTATTTCATATTTGTTTATAGCCTATTTGTTAATTTATTGTTTATTTTTATTAGTGTTTCATGAATTTCAGTTAAGATTGCCACGGTTCAATTGCAGCTTTTATTAGTACCCTGAAAAGCCTGTTGATTAATGTGTTAATGTTGACAAAAATATTTCACTCTAATTTTTAGGCCGTATAGCCCATAGTAGACTATAACATTTGCACTATATTATAATATAAGAAAAATTACCAGAAAACATGCAATAATTTTGCTCATCCATAAGGATTACATAATAAAATAGTCTATGGTGTGAGTAAAAAGACGTAGTAGGCCTATGTCTAGTAATAATCCATTAATGTTTCATAAATGTCTGCCCACTATATGAACCACAATAAACAATATTAAGAGAGAGACATTGTTTTTGATAAGGAGTTTTGCAACCATAGACAAAAAAATTTAGTGGACACTAGGTACTCTTATGATGAAGTATTATTATATTGATCATTTAAAGTTATCTTAAGATTGTTATGTTATAGTCTAATTTGAATGTGATAAAATTAACGCGATTTAATGATTTTTAAATTATAGTGAATTTTTGTGTTATAGTCCAACATTTACCACTTATAAATTAATTATGAGGTGTAGGGAGGGTGGCGGTGACAGCCCGGTGTGCTAGTGCGCATGCGCGTATTCGGCGATGCGAGCTACGCGTAGCTAGCCGGCGTAGCGGCAGCGCCGTAGCTTCCGTAGCTCACGTATTAATACGCCGGTGTGAACACTCCCTATGAATTACATTAGGAGCTACGTCAGCTACGTATTTCGAAAAAGTATTAATACGTCTGGCTACGCCGGTGTGAACAGTCCTTTAGGCTTTTGTAGGGCATATAAGTTAATATATTATAGTTGTGCATGTTGGGAATTGAACCAGCGAACTTCGGATTTCAGGGCGAGCGCTGTAACCACTTGGCGAGCGCTGTAACTGTGGGATTAATTAGTTCTTTTGAATCTGTAAAATTGTTAGTTTATCATAAATATTTTGAAATTCAACTTAACTTTGAGACCCAATTCAAAAACATGTTAAGTACGGTAGCTTAAAATTACTGTGATAGAAGCAACTTAATTATTTCAAATTATGTCAACAATGCATTAATTCTACCGTTCCAGAGAAAAGTTATCAGCAAATCAACATCTAGTCTTAACCATGTTCTATCGTATATAGGTTTTTTTATGTCATCGTGTTACCTTTGACGTTTTTCCAAACCAATATGTAGATCACGCAATTTTGTACTGAACTTATAGAACACGTTCTTAGTTTTACACGTTTGTGCCAAATTTCATCAAAATAGGATCATTTTTGCTCGAGTTATCGCACTAACGGAATATACATATGATTTGAACGGATGGTGTTTTTGGCCTCTGGGGACCTTACAACGAAAAATTAAATTGGTCCTGGGTCCAGGTCTTACCATGAGACCTACAGTAACAGCTTATTCCGTATATGGAAAATTCGCTAAAAGTCAAAATAGTTATTAAAACTGCAAACACTCTGAATACTACAAGGTCGGATGGTTTTAGGCTAAATATTATAGTTTCAAAGGTCAAATGTAAGGGGTTGCGAGATGGATGAAAAATGCAACCTACATTTTATGCTCTGGAGGCTATGCGTTGTGACATAAAAGAGTGCCAAGAGATTTGTTTTTATGTATTTAATAACATTTAAAATAAGTAAAAAAATTGTGACAAAAACTTACTCATTAGGAAAATAAGCGTCTGTTATAAAAATATATTATTCGTGTTCTAACCTGTAAATCATTTTTATTTTTAACTTTGCAATATTCTATGAAGTTAGAAAGCCAATTTATTTCCCTATTCATTTAGATTACATTAGGACAAACATTTTCATGCAGACGAACGATATATTGAAAGCTTCTACAATCGATAAAAACTACAAACTCATGATATTTAACAGCTGTTCGTCAGCATTGTTGTGACGCGTTCGTCACTGGGATCGCGGAACGTCGCAACAATGGGATCGTGGAACAACGCGCCCGCGAAAACTACAACCATTGTAGTCAATGCTACAACGATCAAGACTCTTACTTCAAATATTATTGAATAATGTTTTGCTGTAAAATACTCTAAGTACATGATCAGTACTATTTATTTATCCCATTGCTCAATAATACACTCAATGATTATAATACGAATATATATAATGCATATACACACAAATTAATACATGTCTTGAACCACAGTACGAACAAAGTACTACAATACTCACAAAGCAATAAAAGTATTCACATAATTAGGAACTGAGTAAAATAATACATTGAATTCAGTGAATATAAGTAAAAATAATATTACTCATTGCATTTATAAATTTTCATGCAATACTAATTTAATAGTATATAATTCAATAATACATTGTTTACAATCAATTATAGCATCATTATAATGTTGGTTTGTGAACCAACCAAAAACCAATTTCATTGTCAGCTGATCAGCAAGTCAGACTCGCACGACGTACTCGTTTCTTATTGGTTCATTGTTGTTCTTTGTTGGCGTCGCTGTGTACGATGTATTTTCATGTCACTACGGGTAGTGTTCGTGAGTGTGTGACTGTGTAGTGAATGTTGTGTTAGTATCTCTATGGTCTAGTGTTCGTGAGTGTGTTCTAGTAGACATTTACGTAGTGTTAGTGTCAAGTGACTTATCAAGTGATATTATTTAGGCTGGTTTTCCTGTTGAGTCTTGATGATTCACTGCATTATTCTGGTTAGTATTTTAAATTACTCAGCATTATTACCTAGGTTTAGGTTTACATTTTTCAGACACAAGATAAAACAAAGCTCACTACGCAATATTATAATTGCTACTATTTAATGATTTAGTAATCAAGGGTACAGTTTCTTGATTGGGCTACGCTAATATTGATTGAAACTATAGAATTGAAAATAGGATAATACATACAACGTAGTAATCTTAGAAAATGATTATTGCTCGTTGAACTAGAGCTTTATTTGCTAAAACCGAATCAAATGTTGATAATGGTACTTCGAATGAAACCATTTGCCAACATATGTGTTAGTTTTCAATATATTACAATTGGTTTTCCATTTCGTGAAATATTTACATAGGTAACTATATGCTTTAAAAATCAGACCTTCATAGACTTTAAAACGATTTTAGTTTTATAAAATTTAGGAATAATTAGATTAACTAATAGCTACTATTCATAATCTGTAACTTGTACTGTACTGTTGCCATAGGAAGGTGAATAAATAAATATATTACTATGTGTAGCCTAACAATACAAAACATGAGTTGTATATGAGTTTGACTAAGCCTTGGGTTGATTAATTTTTATCGTAGCCTACGGTTAATGGTTTTAGTTACGATCTAGCCTTAATTAAAACTAATTTTTTTATATAATTGCTAACGAAAATTGAGAGAATAAGGCTATTTAAATAAAGATGGTTACGTTGTGAGTATGTATTCTAAAGAAAATCATGAGTGAATTGATGTTTTATCGCCTATTTTTTATATAAATAATCTCTTACTTGTGTCGAATATAAGCATTTTAAACCAGATTTATATTTAATCCGTGAGATGTTCTTGTCCATGGGATCTTAAGAAGGGATTGCAAGCAGGTAATCGCTTTTGTGGCTCAAATTTATTGGAAATTGTTGGACATACTATTTTGGGTTATTATTTTGGAAATTAAATATGAAATAAATTTAATAAATGAATAAACAAATGAAAAATACTCCTTGTATACCAATTGTTATGTACAGAGCCCCTGTTAATGCATGTATGTATGCAGCTCTAATAAGCTTTTGAAGCTTTTCAAAACGGACGATTAGTTAAAACAATTTTGTTTGCAGGTTAGTGGTCGCAGTCGTACCAAAGGTAAGAATCTGTGTGCATTGCATGGTGTTTTAGTTAAGAAATTTCTTGTATCCAGGCTTCGGGTAGGTTTAACATACGAATACGTTGTATCGATTTGAAATACTTTGTACTTATATTAAACGTACATCGAATAGTAAGTTGGTATTATATCAACCGCGTGAAGGAAATACAAGTTTCACAGTTGCTATTGTTGGCCAGTTAACAAAACAATCAACTAAAAGAAGACTACCAACAAACGAGTTTGAATTTGTTTACACGCCAAAGGAATTGATTCCATCGATAATGTTGATTGAATCAACGCTGACGTAAAAAAACAGCTAGAACTTTATATTCGCGGTCGAACATTTATTTTGTTTACGTAGTTTTAAGCATAGTTTTATTCTACTGTTATTTTATATATGTGTCTTGGCATAATACACTTTTCTACGTTTTTTCATTGTACGTATCTTGTCTTACTAATAAATGTCCAATATGATGTGAACAACAACGATTAAAGTCCATAAATTCTTTCATCGTACAATTGATCAAAAGATAAATAAAAATAGTACGAATGTGACAAATATGGAATTGATATTACTAACTCAATTCAGTAAAAACCACGACCTCTGTTAGGTAAATCTAAAACAAAATTACTATAAAATATATCACCGATTTAAAAGTTATCAACTTTTTAAATTCGTTAATGAATACGGGCTTATTAAAATTGTGGGCATTAGTCATATCCTCATTAAAAATATGTATTAGAGGAGGATAGGCATGAGTTCATTGGTATATTGGTTTTCGGAAACAAAAAAAGATTTCTATGACTGGGACTTTTAAACCACATGGATTTAAAGATCTTACCATTTCTTAAATAGCTAATAGATTGACACTAATGCGAAATTTATTCCTCCAAATGCCTTTGTTCACATCATATCGGTCAAGTTTCAGCTGAAGCCAACCAAAGGTAGGAAGTAGTCAATTTTGTTTATCTTGTATTTATGTGTTTAGTTTAGCCTGGATACAAGGAAATATTCTGTCAACATAAACTCAATGAATTAGGTTTACTAAATTTAATTTCCTAATATCTTGAGATAATGGTAAAAGAAAATTTAAATTCACATTTTGTGCACATATGGCTTTGTTATGCGTTTGTTAACTTCGGAACTGAGATCAATGTGAAAAGAGTGAAAGTTGCAAAGTTTAATTGATGTTGAACTATAAAACCTGCTGTTATTTCTGCATTGAATACATGCATAAAAAAGGTTGGTTTAGTTTACTACACAGAATTTATTGTTTTAGTAAATATAATCATTTTTACTTGTCTAGGCTGGTATCTTGGCCTTAGTAGAAATTGTTATTGTTTATTCTATTCTGTTATTATAATAAATTTACATCCATCAAATCTTTAAAAGGCCCTGTAGTATTTTTCATATTGTTTACTGTTGTTTGTTACCTAGGGTATTAACTTAATTTACTAACGTACCAAGGTATATATATATACCTTTGCTAAACTGGGCCTTGTATATGTATCTAAATATTACTCAAATACATATTATAGAAGGTGTGCCTATAGATACTTAACTAACTGTTGCATTCGTGGTAACATTGCATTTGTTCGGAGTATTGCATTTTGTATTTTTACCAGACTCTTTCTTCTTGGAAATACCGCTATATAGTAAGAAGTTATGATTATTCTCTATGGCTACACCTTCATAGACAGTTTAGGTTAGTCAAGTTAGGTTAAGTATCTGAGGTGGGTGGAATCTACATACTATATCAGATGGGTAGAAGCTAGCGGTTTCCACTTATGTTTACATTATTTTATGAACAACCATTGTCTTGAAATAGTTCTTAACACAAGTAAATGGTAACACATTATTATTATTTTAAAACCCCAAAATTTCTATTTCATTCGATCTTCGGGAGTAGCACTAGACTTAATTAGGGAAGCAGCAGAACCCCACGTACGTTTTAGCGAATTTCCCTATAGGGAAGTAGCTATTACCGTAGGTCTCATGGTAAGACTTAGGCCCGGGACCGATTTACTTTTTCATTTTAATGTCCCCAGAGGCCAAAAACACCATTCGTTCAAATTTTTATATATGTATATGTATATATATATAGGTATATATATATATATAGATTTATATATATATATATATGTGTCCGTGAACACGATAACTTGAGTAATTTTTATCTGATTTTGATGAAATTTGGTTTGAAGGTGTAAGGCGGGATAAACTTGAATGAGTTCGCGATCCAGCATGATCGGACCATGGGAACAGGGTTTTATGCGGGGTTTTATGGGGTAAAAATGGGTTTTTCTCACTTTTTACCCTCAAAACACAAAATTTCCCAATTTTTCTCTAAACCATCTTAAAGAGCTTAAAAAACAAACAATTCAGTATATCAAAGTGTTTTTGTACGGTTATTGGTTACGAAGAAAACTAAAAAAATTGTAAATTTAAAATTCCCATGTTATTCTCATGGAGAATATTGTAAAATGTTGTAGTTTGCTTGTTTATGGATATATTTTGATCAAACTTGGCAAATTTATTTATTTTATAGTAAGCTATCAATATTTTACTAAAAACACACTACTTTATTAGTTTCCTTGTAGCAGCAAACCTAGGTACTCGTTAAACCTAATAATGTTATTTAAATAGATCAATTGAAAGTCAATTCGGACAAATGGAAATTCGCTTAGACGGCAGGTTTGCTGCGGCGGGGGTATTTTGTTTTAAATCAAAATCATACTAAGCTATTATAGTAGTAAACGTTATGTAGTATCCCTAGAAAAATAGGAAGTCTTTAAACAGTCCTATTTTTAAGAGGAACACGTCTTCCACAGTGGGTATTTTATTGTATAATTTACTTTTAAAAATAACAATCCTTTATTGTATCTTAAAAATCAAACAGGATATTTTGAAAAATCGAGGGCGCTTGAACCTAATGTGATATTACAATCCTACTTATTTTGCTATTATTGGTTATTTAGGGCTTTAAATTGATAGTTTATCATCAATCTAAAATAAAACTAATATTTTTACAAGATTGGAGTATTTGAACCTAATTTCAGTTTACAATCCCAATGCGCTATGTGAATTTGTTTACTTATTTATAAACCGATGATGGAAGGGGGATATATAATGATTCCGCCCACCTCTACCATATTTTTCCCGTGCGGAGTTGCTAGTCTCCTATCGGGCGCCTCCCCAGGTGGCGGATAGGGGAAGGCTCGTCAGACATGGCGGGTACTGGGAATGGACCCCCAGGGTGGACCAAAACTAGCACAGTGTAGATCGTGTCAATTAGAGTGACAAGTTGGTTGTGTATACGTGAAATTGCCCTTCTTCCACCAACTCCACTTTTGTGATTTTGTACAATTATTTAACTTACCTATAAATTAATGTACATTAGCGTCTAGTGGCGTGACTCTCAATGTTTTTGTAATTCTTTACATAACTCAGTTACAAGCCATCTTAATTGACACAATCTACAGCTGTTGGACAGGTACAAATTATCTCAATTTTAACCTCCTGATACTAAACATATGAAATAATATTAAATTCTAAATATTTAATATTTAAGTTACCTTGCAGTTTAAATACAGGGTGTTGAAAATGTCTGGAACCAACATTATATCTCGTAAGTGGTTAAAGAAAAACAACTGATATTTTTTGTACGGATATACTATGGTTTTACCTATCTTTTGGTGCCTTATGAAAATTTTTACCACTTATAGGGAACGTCCTGTGGAGGATGCAGTAAAAAGTTTGAATGGAAGCCTATGGTAAATGATACATAATTTTAAAGGCCATTTTTTCTGAGTAAGGAGCCACAAGTTTCATCTCAAAAGGACCACCCTAGCAAAAATGGCGACTGTTTGAAATTTAAAAAACCACTTATAGGGAACGTTCTGTGGAGGATGCAGTAAAAAGTTTTAATGGAAGCCTATGGCAAATGATACATCATTTTAAAGGTCATTTTTTTTCTGAGTAAGGAGCCACAAGTTTCATCTCAAAAGGACCACCCTAGCGAAAATGGTGACTGTTTGAAATTTTAAAATTCCGTTCCCTATAAGTGGTTTTTTAAATTTCAAACAGTCGCCATTTTTGCTAGGGTGGTCCTTTTGAGATGAAACTTGTGGCTCCTTACTCAGAAAAAATGGCCTTTAAAATGATGTATCATTTACCATAGGCTTCCATTAAAACTTTTTACTGCATCCTCCACAGGACGTTCCCTATAAGTGGTAAAAAATTTCATAAGGCACCACAAGATAGGTAAAACCATAGTATATCCGTACAAAAAATACCAGTTGTTTTTCTTTAACCACTCACGAGATATAATGTTGGTTCCAGACATTTTCAACATCCTGTATATCCTCATTACAGGAGTAACACGCAAAATGGTTGCTATTCAGAAGATGTTGAAAAGAGCTGTTTTTGAATGAAATCCTACATCGCAAAAAGTTTTAGTTTACAGCTGGTGATTTTAAGATATACTGTAATAGTGACTTGAAAACTTTCAATAAATCACAGATTCAAATGTACAGTTATTCGATTTTGTTAGCTAGTTTTATGTAATGTAAAATATAGCAAGTGCCTTATTATCCATGCGCCACTGAACAATTAGGGTTATTTAAAGTATAGCCCTATTAATCAGCACAATACGTGTTATTAATTATACGCAGGGTAAATAAAATACGTCTAATTACGCTAGAAACAGTTATTTGTACTTATGTGTCCTTCTTTTGTATTTTATTGTATACATTGAGCATCCCGTACGAAAATTAGATACGCTCGAGTAATGTAGTGGTTTCAGAGTAGAGGTCTCCAGGTTCAAACCCGGCCAAACACCATTTTGCTTTCACTCATGTTATAATGCCGTGAACTGATGGTTCAGTGACCATTTAAGCCCTATGCCCACATTTCTAGAAATCATAAAAACAATTATTTCTTAAAAGAAATTATCTTTATATAGATAAACACTAATTACTTATATGGATACTTGTAATCATTTAATAATATACACATACTGAAATAAACACTAATTGCAATTTGTGAAACACATTTTCCCAAAGAACGAGTTAGCCAAATTGAACGTTACTACAGTAATAGTATTAGGAATTATGCTTTTCGTTTTATATTTCTCATGAAATGTGATACGTAATACATAAACTCCGACGTTGTACTACTTAAGATGGAACGCTTCAAATATTGCAGTCACATAAATATACAATGAGGGAATTATGCGTTGGATAATGGGTTAGATGGAAACGCATTTCGGCTCCTAATAATACTAAAATGCATGAATTCCTTGTTTTAAATATACAGAAAATTATGTTATGAAATTGTTGGTGTATTGTAGTTGTTCGGCTATAAATTTCTGTACAGGATATAATCTTGTAGAATATAAAAATTGTAAACTTTTGGACTAGTATGCTTTTCATACCTACCAAAAACAAGTTTGAAAAATTGAGAAAGTTTCTTTACAACTAATAAATAAAATACTTTTTAAATAGTTTTTTTTTATTGGAAGGTTTACAAGTTATCCTCACGTATAAAAGTATCAAAGTCACGACTCTCATTATAGTTGAAGAGTGTCAAAAGCATATGTGGGTGAAGTTGACAGTCTGTATTGAAATCTTGAAATGGAGAATCTCTGGGCCATTATATGTCAGCTATATAGTCGGTTTTTTATGAAAAGAGATTCTTCTTCAATTGAAGAAGAATTGTAATTGAATTGGACAAGTTTACTGTATTTTTGTTAGGTTTTAAAAGTTCAAGTATGCACTCACTTATTTCTCAACTTAAATTCAGTTTTAAAAATTTTGTTCTAGGAAAAAAATGTTTTTGACGTAAACTGGAAATAAACAGGTAGGCATACGAGTGCAACTCTTCTTTAACATTGTTTCGAAATGTCAAAAACTTAAAACACATCAACAGATAAATCTGAGCATTTAAACAATATTGTAATAATTATAATTATGTAATGGAAATTAAAATTTGAATTTATATTCTATGTCCACAATATATTACATTAAAATTATTAAAAAACACCTGATAATGTGATAAAAATATTGCAGTGAAAAAAAAATTAAATGTTTACAATCAGGAATAGATTTAACAGTGTGATGATTCCGTTTATCTATAAGAACACCGAGGTCGAAACCCAAATTTAAAAACATTTAGTGAAGTCAGACGATGAGAAAATCTTTTATTTACGAAAATCCTTACCTTAAGTAAACTAATGCAATAAAAACAATTCACCCCTTGATGTCGAAATTGTAATACGCAAAACAATACAGAACGAATAATGAACTATGCTGTACAAAATTGTAAAAACGTAGCAATTTCAACGCACGATCCACCATCTCACAATCTAAACTTTTTACATTTAGATCTTCAGGCACCTCTGGGAGGCGGAGATAAAGTTTCAAAAAGCCATTACGAAGACTGGAGAATCCATCCAGTGATTCTGAGATGAAGAGTTTACAAATGTTTTTTACAGAATCGTGTTTCTTAAAACTATTTCGGATCTAGTGAGGAACTTATAGTTTCAAATGATATTTTCAAATTTAAGATTCACTAATATTCAAAACAGGTGACTGTTGTTTTTTACTTAATTTATAAAGTACTTCATTAGTTGTTTAACCAGAAAAATCTACTTTTGCGTTTTAGGTGCTATCCACATATGTGTTTAATATTATCCCATGAAAACATTATTAAAACTTTAGTCAATGCATCATCCAACTATAAATTCAATAAAATACAGTTCTTATAGGAGAAAATTAGTAGGTGTATACGAAATCCAATATTACGAGGAAATCATTTTGGCAACTGTTTTGCTTTGCAGCGATCTTGGCACTCCAATATAATTGTTTCAAACTGGCAATGTAGATCCTATCTTGGTAGATTCTCATAAATTTTGGCAAACCTTAAGCTCTGCTATTACAATCAGATTGAATGTAAAGAGAATTAAACAAATGTTGACAATAATTTTTACATTAACTTGCCTTTTAAATACACATAGTTTCTTTCCGATAACTTAAATTAATAGAAAAATAAATAAACAAACAAGCGTAGTTATATTCACTTTAACATCGAGTATAAACAGGTTTTAATAAATGGGTCGAGTAAAATATGCCGTTCGCTAGCAGAACATGTAAGTTTGCGATGATTTAAAACTTGCCGTGTTTTAACTGCTGTCTAATATTTTATCCAACTGACAGATAAATGTATCAGGAACGCCTATCCTTATAAAACCTGAGCCAGCTTTGATTTATCTGCTGGCTAAGTTTCTCATCGATCGGAAAATTCAGAATCGCGTTTTTTGCTGCACCATAGTATTATAAATCTGTGCAACTTTTGTTATGAGTTAAAATATGTAGATTATCTTAAAATTCCAAGAATGTTAGTGGTAGATAATTTAATTAAATTTTAAAATTCGAGGAAAGTTCCTTCTGTAAAACTTGGTGGTTCCCACCATATAATACTATGTTGCTTTCTTTCTATGTAAAAATAGTTCTATCAGTTCGTCGCTACGGTGTATGAACAATATAAAATAGTCCTAGCAATGTTCGCAGAACACTTCGTAGTTTTAAAAGTTAATGACACCACAAAAGAACACAAAAGTATGACTTGGATACAAAAATTACATTTTTTTGTAAAATGTAAGAGTATCTTAGTGTTAACCAAAATATGTTTGATATTCTGGTCCACTATCGGAGTACATATTCCAAAGGAGTACACATAACTTCCACAATAACATTTATTTTGCTAGGTGTATGTTTTCGTATCTTTGAATGCAGGAAATAATATTTTATCAACAGAGACACATTTTTCATCGGTGCCAAAACAACGCAGGAAACATTGAATGAGAACTTCATGCATTATTCCGAGATTAATATTTGGAGGCGTGGTTTAAATACATTCGTCCATCAAACAGAAATTCACAACAAAAATGTTTTCAACATTACAAGATCTATGTGTTTACTCCATCAAATAAATGAAGAGCAGAGCCTCGTACGATTTTTCACACACACAAAAATAGATATTTATAAAGTATTTTATTTTTATTTTGACACCTTAAAATATAGGTATTAATACACTAATAATATATATTCTCCCCATTTAAATTAATTTCTGGAAAAAGTGATATAAATATATGTTTGATTTATTTGTTACTTTCAAACAATTATGTTTCATTCGAATTTTGTTTCAACACTTGGTTGACCTCTTGGTTAGTAAAATATTAAATTGTGTTTATAAGATTAGAAATAATTTCAGCCGTAGAAAGTATTTGTAATGATTTTTATGAACAGGTTTTAGGTATAAATAGATTTATTTATACGTAAAACCAAAGTTTTACTCATTGTTTGAATTGAAACTTTTCTGCAAAAACTGAACTTTTGACGTGAATAAAATAGGAGGCTGTTAAAATTCAAAATTATCCATTTTGTTGGTTTAGGTTTTAATTTAATAGTACCAAATAATTCTTATTCAAATACTATTTGCTGATCTAGATTGTTTAGAAAGCTACATAAATATAAGTTTTACATAAGTGGATATTTGCAAGGTTTAAACTCGATTTGAATGGCTTCGTCACGTTTAAAAAGCTAGTTGGCGAGGTCCAATTGACACTCTTAATAAATAAAATAGAGTTGTTCTGTTATTTTTCAGTATTGTAACATATGTATTTACAAACTCAAATGCCATTATATCAGGCCCTTACACACAGTGTTTTACTGCATTATTTTTGTCTGTTTAACTAACATTTTGCGATTCCCTTATACAGTGTGCTTTGTTGTCATGATATTACTCATTAAGTCAGTTAAATAGAAAATTTTTATACGACAGATGCAGAAGCTTTGATTTAAAAAAGCAAAACGATATCGTTTGGAAAAGTTTAATTTCCCTGTTTATCCTCCATCAAGTTTGTTTTTGGATTACGATTTTGATGAGCATTTGGTCTGTGCTTAAAAAATATAAGTGTTAGTGTTTCCTTGAAATTTGCCGATGTTTAAAATTTTTTAAAGCCGGTGGAAATTTTCAAATGCGTGTTTCGTGGATAAGGGAAGAATTTCAGTTTCTAGGAGTGAATAATAATTGTCTTACTAATAAAACAATTGGAATCGTAAACAGTAACGTAAAGATTTGATTTTACCAAGATTGACATTAGTTTATAGAATGCAGAACAGTACTAGTGTGTTTAGGACAGTATTCAGAGTGAGGCAATTTATCCTGTTAACTACCACATTGCTCATTTGCTCAGAGTAAACTGATACAACCAGCAACAGAGTTTATCTTGTTGTTATTGGTGTGTAACATTTTAATTACTTAAAACTTATCTGTATCATACGCTTTGAATAATTATAAATGATTTATCAAAAATATTATTATTCTTGTACGCGTTATGTATTATTATATTATTTGAGCATAAAAGTATTGGTTTATTATGCTATTTTTAAGGGGTTGGGCTTGGTTTGGGTGAACAGTTTGCATTACGTTGTATTATACTTCGGGAATAGTTAATACAAACAAAAAAATCATCTAAAAATTGTTGTCTTCGTGACGTTTCAATCCAGTGAGCTGAAACCCTGCTGGACTGAGGCTGTTTGTAAACATCAACACCTACAATAAGAATTTATATTGTTTGCTTAATTATAACCAAAGTTTGAATATTTGCTGTTTTAATATACTATAATAATCCGAAAGGTTTTTGGCCTAACTAAAGTAAAGTGGTTTTGGGTGTAGGTCTTACGACGAGACCTATGGTAAACAGTTTATTCCTTATATTAGAACCTCGGTTAGAAGCACAATTTTAATAACCGCCACTATGTAGAGCTTTAAAAGTGATGCGTTGTACGATTAAATTCAGTGGACGCTGCTTCTAGATATCAAATAAGGTGACTCTCAACCCGATTACGATTTTCATAACCAGTATTAACCCGAAACAGACAAAACGGCAAAGGTCAAAACTGTTGATTTAAAATTACCATGTAATTATAAAAATCCTTTTTTTCTTCCTCTTTAGCTAAAATGTAAGTACTCACTGAAACTAATATTATTCAAATAAGGAATAAATCTGATATTTTTAAAGCAATATTTTGGGTAAACATCCGAGCAGGCAAAATGAAAATCTTCTTTGTCTACAGGTTTGCTGCGGGAATCTTTACGATATAAGATATAAGCTTTTTATATGTAAAACTAGTTCAAAAACATACACTTAATTATTCTTTGCTATTATTAAATTTACCATAGAAATAAAAAACCCCCGCCGCAGCAAACCTGCAGACTAAGCGAATTTCCATATACACAGCTGGAATTCCACTAAATTGTTCCCTTAAAATTGTCAGATTTATTTCCTATTTAAACATCATTAATATTAATGAGTACTTAGGTTTGCTGCTACAGGGAAGAAAATAGGGGGTTTTTATTGAGATATTAATAGTTCAGTATGAAGTAAACAAAATTTCAAAATTTCATTAATATATGTCCATACACAAGCAAGCTACAAACACTGTATTTATTCTCCATAAGAATAACATGGTAATTTTAAATTTACATTATTTTGCGATTTTTCCGTAACCGTTAGGCATGCAACAATGCTTCAATATACTAAATTATTTGTTTTTTTGAGCTCTACAAAATGGTTTAGAAAGAAATTGCAAAATGTTATGTTTTCAGGGTGAAAAATTAGAAAAACCCACTTTTACTCCATAAAACCCCCCATAAACCCCTGTTCCCATAGTCCGATCATGCTGGTTCGCGAACTCGTTCAAATAAATATAGGTTTACACGTTTATACCAAATTTCATCAAAATCGGACAATTTTTGCTCGAGTTATCGCGCTAACGGACACACATATATATATATATATATATATATATATATATGAATTTGAATGGATGGTGTTTTTGGCCTCTGGGGACCTCAAAACGAAAAACTAAATCGGTCCCGGGTGCAGATCTTACCATGAGACCTACGGTAATAGCTTATTCCCTATATGGGAAATTCGCTAAAAAGGAAATAAAACACATTTATGGCTTAAGACACGACTTTTGCGAAACAGCTTGCAGACATTTGATTAATGTATCTTGAGATAATTTACATTCAGAAACATGCTTCCTTTGGATTTCTGTATTATTACGTTTTTATAGACACTTAAATACATTTTTCAGCTATTCTGACACTTATGACACCTTAATCATGACACTCTATTAATAATTACAATTAATTATTTTACAATATTTCAAACATAAGGCATAATAATTTAAAATAATTCCTAATATTTCTTAACTAAATACGTGTAGTTATAATCAGGGTATATTTACTTTAACAGTTATGACTTAACTCATAACCGATACATACTAAATTAATTAATAAATTTAGAAATGTCTATGAAAACTTTCATGTACATCTAACTAGAAAATTGTTTGAAAAAAAAGTTTGCGTTAAAATCTCCACGTAATAATTTAAAATGAAATTTTCTGTAAAGCAGATGTTCTGAGGAACGCTAAACGCTGGATCAGTGAATTTCTTTTTATTATTTCTTAGTTTTTATTCTAGCTAATTAAAAATACCATAAAAAATCTATACAAATCTTAGAATGAAGCTCGTTTTAATGGTAAATTAATATAGAACAACACATTTGTACCCATACTATGGTTATAACGATGAGTTAGAACAATAATACGTTTTATACTTTCCAACATGAGGATTTCTTACTTAAAATGGAAGAAAGGAAGATTTATATTTTGAAAAACGTCTTATTTTCCAGGATCGAACTGATCATACTTTAGAGCTACTAATCAGTTTACTATGGGACCAGATGAACTGAATCATGCACTAATCACCCTAATTAATTAATTAAACTAATTAATTACTGCTGTGTATTTAAGCTGGACACTGTCGACTGGCTTTTCTATATAAACTAGGCCTATAAATCTGTAAGTATTATCTATTTGATGTCAATTACATAATAAATTGGTAATTTCATTTAATTATTAGGTCTCTTATTTACTACTCTTCTAAAATATTCTTCCTTTTCACCATCTTTAACATAGTGTTTCACCATTGACTACTTTTGCTCGGTCGATAGCCTTTTCGAGGGATTGGACTTTTGAGTTTATTTGATTAATTCTCGTAGCTAATTGTACAAACCTAATCCCTTCCGTAGCTTGAAACATTCAACACACAAGCATTTGACTTTAAAATTTAAGGTAACAGTGGTAGTTTTTTTTAGAAAAAAGCTTCTCGAAGGAATTAATTTGTTCAGGATCCTATTATTGTAAAATTGCCAAATAGGTAGTGTGATCTTATTTAATTGTAGCTTATGTATATTTTATTCTCGTATGCCATAAAATTTTGAAATATGATAAAGTTTGAGTACTATTACATTGATTGGTAGACAAAATCAAATCAGAAATCAAATAATCAAATACCTAAGGCTTTAAAAGAGAAAACATAATTAAATAAAGGGTTGTTTGATAGCTCCATTCTTCTTCATTACTAAGATGAATGTATTGCAAATAAGAAAATACAAGTTTGTTATAAAATTACTATGAATTTAGTACCACATGTATTAAGATTTTTATTAGCTTAGACAGAACTATATCTATTCAAAACATTTACTTAGGGTTTTAGATAGTAGAATAATGAGATGTTAAAGCTCAGAAGAGTTAAACTTTGATGCGATTCTTGATTAAACCTATAAAGTACAAAGTCCATTAGTCTAATGGGTCTTTTACGCTACAAATCAACGGATAAATAGTTAAATCGATTTCTAAGTCATTAGCGGCTTAATCAAGCGTCATGTTTTATTGGCCGTTTTCGCTTTTGAAATTCACCAACGAAACAGAAAAATTGTAAAACTAGGTAGGTTGCTATGTGAATTACAAAGTTAAGGGAAGAGAAAGTAGTACTATGCAGTTAAAACTATTATTGTACTTATATTGAAGATTTTCTTTCTTGCTAGGTCTGCCAATAAGGTTCTTAACTCAAAATATTTTGATCTTATTTTGGAAACTGTAACTAAACTCCTTAAACATATATCACAGCATAACTAATAATAACCATTGAATGCTATGAATACATTGAATACTGCTAATAAATCCTATTTTGATTAGTGTATTTCACAATATAAAAAAAGTGGGCTTACAGGCAACAAAATGTATTTTACTAAGAGGCAATCGTAAAATGAATGAAATCCGACCATAATACATGAGGCTACAAACTGCTATGTAGGTATGTGATAAATAAAAGGACAATTGTAATAATTAGCATGTTATCTTTAGACATCACAGACTGCACTCTAAAATCCTTAAAATTCTCAAATAATTAATATAATATTAAATGAAATCCAATTTTTAATTATATTTCATATCATGGAACGAAAACAAATGTGTCGTGCAATACATGTAATGCGGTCTAAAGTGGTCACTTTCATCCCAAAAGAGATTCGGCGAAACTTAGGAACATCAGCTGTCTATTTTCTTACACTATAAACTTTGCCCATTTTCGACACGGGAAATAGTTAAAATTTATAGTTACTGTTCATGCAAACGGTTAGTGTTTACTCTTACTTTGCATAAGAGAGATGGCAGTTCCCGTTTAATTATCAGCTGATGTTAGTTCATGTAACAGCTGTTATCAGAGACATGTTGTATTACATTGTATCGGTAATATATAGGACATTTAATCTTACCATAGACTTTTTTTCTATGATCTTACTGTGTTGTATTAGGTATATACATTAGACTGGGCCTTATAGCTTTAATCATGGAATACATAACCATTTATATAGTTAGAAATTTCTATATCCTTGGATAGTAAGTATTATTTTGGTATGAACAGTATACATATTGATATAGTATGCTTATTGATTTTGTTATTTAATGATAAAATCTGATAGTCTAAGCAATCTGAACAATCATAATGCACCCCAATACTACGAATACGTTCGTTAGTGTAATTAGACTATATAGACAACGTATGTCTATGTTAAATACGGTCTTTCATAGGAACTACTTAAAACATAAAGAACAACATTCTCGTATAAATATGAGGTCAAAGTTTAAAATGAAGAACTATTTTAAATATTATTATTAATTTGAAAATTATAATAGGTTATTATCGTGAAACTTGAGAATTAGTTGTCTTTAACTTTATTGTGTTAAAAAATAAATATTGCGTTAACATTGATACAAAACCGGTAGAGAAAGGTTTATTTCTTTTAATTTCTTTTTTTTAAACTAAAAACAAGTATCTTTAAAGTAAGTTTGTATCTAATCCGTGGATAGATTTAAACTGTAGCAGATAAGGGCACACTAATACTTAATAATACTTAAAAGGTTTGTTATTTATATCCACATAAAATACTTAAATATAACTGACAACTAAAAAAATACTTAAATATAACTGATGTGTTTAAAGCTGTTTGTTTTTGAAGACGTGTAATTTAAAACCTTCTAGAGATAAGATAATAATATCGTTGGAATCTCCACAAGCACAAAACATTAGGGGCAGGACTAGAACATTAATTTACTTAGGCGGAAAGTAAGAAATATAAGTATCATAAACTGGGTGCTTTTAGCAATTAATGTTTTGTTTGTTGCTTTAATGTTTATTTCTTGAAACGGTCGTGCTTATTACTTAAATAGAGGGATCTTAAGTATATGAATAACGTTGAAAATATTATAAATATTGTCCTTTCTAACCTAATATTGCTACATATTGCATGGTGATTTTATAACGAATATAATTGTTAAATGTTGTATAATGTTGCTCTGTAAAATGTTTTTATCTAGTGGTTATAAAAAACACAATATGTTAACCATTAAGTAAATAAAAAGGCTATATGGTTCTTAACAGTTACAAATAAAATATGATTGAGAGCTATCAACTCATTAAGATTATTAATAACAAACATTTTTTCATTATTACGTTTGAGTTGAAACGTATTATTTTATTTAATATTTAACTAATTAACCTAAATTAACTTGAAATATAACGTGGTTTTGCTGTTGAAAATACAATCTTTATTTATTTATTAGTTTCGCATTCCATAAAAAAGAAGTATTAACTACGCTAGACTTAAACTGATTCCTAATAAAAAATCCTGAACGATCCAATATCTAACAGTAGAGTAAAAGAGAAAATTCTCAAAGGACATTAGGAGAGCAAATGGGCAAATAAATGACACTACAGCAGTAATATGTCCAAGTAAGGACTGTCATTTATCTAGTCCGTTTTATTTACTTGTTTTCTACAGATATTTTCTGTTACTAGTTCACTAAAGCTAAAGCTATCCAAATATTTACTCAATTGATTTGTATATTCTTATCTAAATTGACTCCCAAAAACGGTATTTAAATAAATAAAAACCATGGTGGTGCTTAGATATTTTTAGTTCATCGTTTGTTGATTGCCTAGTATGTTATTAAATGTGTCCAATAGTAGTTAGTAATATTTATTTTCAGGTAAAAATCCTTGTTAAAGAACATTGAAAAGGTCAAGTACGTATCCCTATTATTCAACAGCAACAAACAACAAATATTTGAAAAGTAAAAAAATATACGTGTACACATTAAACATTTATTTAATCGTATAATGTTAACTCCCAAGACGGTAAATCCATATTAAAGATGTTAGTGGTGATTGATTTCGATTGAACATTTCAATCATCATCAGACCAAAACACTATTTGATCATCTTAATCACTATTGGGCCTGATAATGATTGTAATGTCTATTCAAAATCGATCACTACTACCATCTTTTACATGTATTTTTACAGCATTTTTTAAGCAGTATAATTTTAAATATATGTTTCAAGTGTTATTAGACATATTTCTATTAGCTTATCATACGTAAAATTAAACACCATGCAATATTTTCATTAAGAAGCTATTTAACAAATATATTCCAGAATAAAGGCTCATAAATTCAATATGTTGATGTTGTAAAGTAGACCACAAATGCAGTTTATACTTATAATTCTGATGACATGTATCCCAGATAGTATAATTTATGTGGCTATTTGGCACAATTTCGCCACATAACATCACATAATGTGGTGTTCATAATACGTATTGACTCCTGAGCTAATACTTGTAATTCATTCGGGCATTAACACTAAGTGTTGATAACTTATTTACAACGTGGGTTGAGGATATAAATTTATTTTATTAGCGTTTTCTTTGAAATAACACTATAATAATACCATATCACCCACTTATAAGCTGCCATCACATTGTTAAGTGGTAAGTGATACGACCTTAGCTGAAATATGTATTACTTGTTAAAAAATGCATATTCATTCTCCAATATCATGCATGACCGTATTGAAATTTATGTAAACAAACTGTCCAAAAATATTCTTAAAATATTATAAATTATAAATGAAATATATGAAATATTATAATTTTTGTTTATTCAAACCATTGATGCTGAATATCTTGCAGATAAATATGCAAATCGTAATATCAGTGTTTTACAATAACAACTTGACAGCTTACATAAAATACGACACTTAAATTTAGAAATTTCAACCTAAAATCTATAAACTTGATATTGATTTGAGTAACCACCATATTAATTACAAAGTAAATTAGTATTATCTAAAAATATATGGGCAGTTCAGTTTTTACATTTTACAAAAGTAATGAACATAAAATGATTAGTTTGGGGACCTATAATTTCAGTTTGTATTACATTTGTACTTTGACTCAATTCGTTAAAGGGTTGCATTCAAGAATTAGCTTAGTATTAAAAGTTTTGAAATTCAAACTGCATCGATGCGCGGGTACATTGCGGTAGTTATGTGCGAGCGTATGGCGGGTGTAGTTTTACAGCTTACTGAATGCGGCCTCGTATTTCTCTGTTTGACAGGTCTATATATCGGTCACACCTCCAGCGATAAATTCACATACATCTATAACACAGTTTACGCGCCCTTTATCTTTAGAAGGTACTAAAAAATAAAGAATTTTACTGACATACTATTGGTTAACTACTTTTATTTACTATTGTTTGGAATTGAGGTTAGCACTGGACTTCGGCCCCTGAGAGCCAGGGTTTAAATCCCACCAAATCACCAATGGATTTTATACATGTGATATTGACACAACCCCTAGATCTAGCCTGAAGTAATGGGAGAAACAACCCCGGGCTCGTGCCTAGCGTCCTAGGACATAACAAAAACTACCTTGGAATAACACCAGATATATGCATACACATTGAAACAAGAAATGTTTCTTTGTTTTATTTTAACATATGGAAATAACAAGTTATTATGAAATAGTTTGGAGATTAAAAAAGAAAATTTATATTGATTAAGAAAATCTATTGTAAATTCATCTTCTGCTTTTTGTTACTGTTTTATACAAGTTCGTCAAACATAAATAAGGTTACATATTTCGAAAAACATGTACAGATTCTATATTTATTTGATCAATCAATCAATTATTGAGATGGGGACGCGACTGGGTGATTATTTTAACCCGAATATGAGTGTAAAATGGTGTGTGATGATCTGTTTAGCTTTGTTACCGACTAAGATATGCTGGTTTGTTATTCAGGACCATTTATTTAAATTTAAATCAGGGACAGCCGGGTCTAGTTTCAAACCATCAAAAAGCTATGACTTTTCTCAGGATCGAACCGGCGTATGATAAAAATGAAACGAATAGCTACAGTGACTTAAAGTTTCCAACTTCTATTAACACGTTTAACTATTACAAGACTTTATGAAACATACATTAAAGTTGCTCAAGAATTAAAATCAGCCTATATTATTTTAATTATTTATTTATATATCATCCGCTAGTATGATCCATAGTATTTAGCAATCATTTCATTCCACATTTCCAACCACAGAAACCCTGAAATATTCTACTTTGGCGGAGGAATGAAGAATGTTTTAATTAGGTTTAACTTTCTTAAAAGGTTTTAATGGAATTCAGAGCGCTACCCTTACTTAATGCTTTAATGGAACATCAGTAGAGATATGACAATCCTTACCCAGCTAAACGATTTTCTAACCGTTAGATTTTTTAAACCACAAGGTCGACTGCAGGACAAGCTATAATTAACAATAATACCAAATAAAATGGTTGAAGTATTAAACTATTGATTTGGTAATCATCAGTATAGTATAGTTACTTGTAAATGTAAATCTTTTGCATTTTAAAATAAATCGCACTTGTTTGTGTTTTTATTTTTCAAAGGATTATACATTTTGTTGTAAGTCATATTAATTTAATATGGAATATGGTTTACCTCATGCTACTATAGTTAATTGCTAATGTTACTTTGTAAAGTTATATTTATTCAATTTTCTTTACCATGACATGCATATGCATGACTATGGTAATAACATGGATTTGGGTAACCAACTGAGTTACCCAAATCGCTACTGATCGATACAGCCCTTGTATCCCTTTGGTGAATGCTAGGCTACATGGCTATAAGGACATTTATAAATATAATACAACTCCTAACTACGTAAAAGCTTCCATCTACTATGGTTATGAAACAAAACATAAACCACCATCAATTTCTACAAGAAAAACCGCTTATTAGCTCCAAAATTATTCTATGCTTCTATATCATTGAGAACTTAATGAGCTGCTGACTAACCAAGCATACGGAGAAGTACTAGAAATGCTACTCGCGAAAACTCTGGTCGGGTGTAAGACTTTTCTACCTGAGTAGAATGCTACCTCAGCATAAATCTTATTAGGTTCATTGTTACTTTTGCCCATAGTGGTCTTATGCAATGCCACCTTAACATCAAACTACCAGAATTTATTATTTGACAAATAAGCAACATAAAATCTAAGTGTTTTTCTTGGCAAAGAGCTATTTAATTTTTTAATTAGGTAGTTTTACGTTCAGTTGTAATTCTGTTTAAAATTCAGCTGAAATCCCTTAGGTAATCCCTTAGGTGGTTGCTGGTATCCCTTAGCAATGACTGAAATTGTAAAAACTTATGCAATGTAATTGAAACACACGTACAGTACGTACAAAGTTCGATGTGTTGTAGGCAATTACTACCATGTTTCCAGTTACTGGTTTCAACAGTAATAACAGAAATTGCACCTCACAAAGGTTAAATGATTTCCATTATCTTTGACACAATAGCAGCCGAACTTACATAAAAGAAATTAGACGTAGTAAACAAACACTTACTATTTATTCTCATTAAATATCTTATGTTTAGTAGTGTTTAATTTTCGATGCTTATGTGTGGTATTGTGATCTTATTTTTCAAATCTGATTATTTATATCATTAGAATATTCAGGGAAGCATTTGCGTTAGAATAGTATTCGGGAACTATATTGGTCACACACTTCGTATATAATACAATGTTACGTATTCAATTCCAAAAACACCAGATAAAAATATAACCACAAACGTAAACTCATCTAAACTTGACTCTACATTTTAGAAGTCTCTTGGGAGAAGAGTGTTTTAAAGTGGCAATATTCTGAGGTTCGTTTGTTGGTTGGAGACGTTAAACAAACAAAACACCGCAGTCAAGTGGTTTTGTAAATACTTACAGTGACATGAGGGATGTACAAGAGCAATGTTAAACTGTGAGTTATTCAAGTTCAGTTTGCATAGAATAAAATTGTATTCGATAAAAAAATTTAAATATAAGTTATGTTGCACTTGCGAGTTACCTTTACTGTTACGGAAGGGTAGGAACCATAATTATTTCTAAATATATTTTTATTAACTTGTAAAGTTGGTAAAGTATACGTTGCATACACTTCTACTACATGTCACAAATTTTCCAAAACAAATAAGGAAAACCTACCTAGCCTATGATAAATAAAGTATACACCCTATAACTTTCTCTTATACTATGTATATATTCGTTATAGCCTAATATTTATTGTTCAATGTCCAACTATAATGAGAGTATAGGCTAAATATCTTTACTTCACCAAATAAATAATGAAACAATTATTGATGGAAAGTGATAGGGATACGTTGCGAATAGTACATCGAAGACCACAAAACACAGGTTTTCAATACAAGTATAAACAAATCTTTTCACTTATATTAGATTGGAAGAGAGAAGATTCGACCAAAACATTATCACAATATTGTTTCCATCGGTCACTTCCGAATTTATGGTTCACTCCCATTGATTCCCAAACGTTTGTTTGGATGCCACTTTTCATTGTAAAACAGATTGAGAATCAAATACATATCAGGGGAAATCAAGGTATCTCACAATATATTGCGTTCTAAGAAAGAATGAGGTAAAGTAAGGGTTTTGGGTTTGTTAAATTTATCCATCTATTAAATTCTAGTTTGAATCGAGTTGAACATGGAAGTAAACGTAGTTTATTATTATCCTGGTGAATAAACAAGTTCCGGATTGGTTGATGTTTCATTTACGCTTATTTAATAGCGTCAAATATGTACGACGCTAACGTAATTTGTTAGGTACTTTACTTTATACTTTCGACATATGTGGTAGGATGGAGTTGGGATAGTTATGCAGCTATTGTATAGACAATTGAACACAATACTGTTCAATACACAATTAATTATGTTATACAATATGTTAGTAGTTTGCTCCTCAGGTGTTTGCAGTTTTAACCTCATAACAGACAGGTTCGGTTACTGGATAGACAAAAGAACCGAAGTCTTTATGAAAAGAATACAAGGTGTTGTACTAATCACATAATAATATAGCAATGTTACTACTTCAATAACGTTTTCATACAACTTTGACCAAAGGGAAGACGGTGTTTTGTTTTATTATTATTTTCTTTTCAATTAGGCGATGTGATAGTTGTAAGGAAAAACGGAGCCTTATATTACACCAATGATATTTTTTACACATACTAAGTTTTACCTGCAGACTAATTTATTTTTTTAGATAACGATTATTCTGTTTTAAATTACACATTACTAAAATATCATGCAGCAGTCTTCTAACATTAAAAAATGACTGGTAGAAAATGAAATATCCGTTTTTCAATCAACTAAAAAAAAAAAATTAAAATGAAAATAAAATGAAAAAATAAACAAAAGTGTGAATGAGGGAGAACGCAGGAAACAAATGGTGGCCATTAGACGTTTGTGTTGTTGCTGGGGATTTAACTGACGACTGTTTACCTATCTAATGACCTTTTACGTGTGATTGCAGCTTTCGTATTAGTTTCACCCTTCCAAATTTTGAAGCTGATAACTGTAATATATATAAAATACATGTATGACTCGGGGATACACGAAACTGTTTTATCCATGGAAAACTGCACAACTACCAAGATTAATAGAATAAACAGTAGGATAAATAGTCTTAGATGTGTGTAAATGTAAGTACAGATATTTAAACTTGTAGCTCTATATTAGAATCAACTTAAGATATTGCAAGTAGATTAAAACACCTTTAGCAAATTATTTCCCATAGGGGATAATTTATTACCGTAGGTCTCACGGTAAGACCTGGATCTGGGACAGCTTTACTTTTTCATTGCAATATTCCCAGAGGCAAAACACACCATTTGTTCAAATTGATGTATTACAAACATCGTCCGTTAGCACCATAAATCGAGCTAAAATAATAAGATTTGGATGAAATATGTTACAAACGCAGGGCCGGGGATAGCAGCTAGTAGTACTAGCAGGATAGCTGTTATCCCCGGCCCTGGTACAAACGTACAAAACTATGATTCTGCTAACTGGTCCGCATACAAGCACTGCTAAATCAATATGAGAGGTGAATACCTCTAATTCGCCTGTTGAATCATGACTGACCAATAATTAATTTCTGTAATTGACCGGCATAATTATATCATAAATATATAATAGATATACTGTATACCATAAATATGTAATATATAATCGTTATAGATAATACATTCCAACGATGTTCATGGGACCATTTGTATGCGACAGCATAACGTACAAACGTTATATTTTATTAACACTTGTAGCAGAGTGCACTTTGAAAAACAATTGCTTACATCATTTGGCCATTTAATATAGACACTGCAGGGAGACCTCTTGTCCAATAATTGACATATTGACCATATGTTGTTCATAGTTGATAAGCAGTAATGCTCGAGTGCGATGACATTTGCACGTTTTAAAACTTCAATATTCATTATTAAATCATATACGCATTGCTTACTTAATTATAAATCGGTAACAAATGTAACTAATTATTTCGCTTGAAATTGTATACCTACGAAATCAGTGAGTGAGAAGCACAAGATAAGTTGGACGAGAGAAGTTTGGGAAATCAGTGAAGAGGAATCTCCAGGTTATGGCGAAAGTTTGATAGCAAAGGGAAACTCTCACTCCATTGACTAGGGAAGTGTGTTGTTCTGGAGCCATTGCATGAGCTGGCTTACAGGGAAAGTTTTATTTGTAGGGAAATGTTGTAAAGAGCATCACTCGTGATTTTGTGAATAAAATGATTACAGTCGCAATAACAGAAAATAATATAAATTGGATAACCCAAAGAAAACAATTGTTGTTTTGTTAAATGGTGAAAAAATATTTAAGTATGTTGAGAAACACTTAAGTAAAACAACTATTTAATCCTCACAAATTTAGTAGTTTAAAATTTATTTGGTTATTTATTGTGTTTGAATATAATTTAAAGGATGGACATAAATGATCTTACAACACAGTATTGAACTTGATCTGTATGAAAAAAGAAATGATAATTGAAAATAATATTTAATTTTTGACATAGGTACACATATAAGTGTAAGAGTAGATTTAGTACTGCTTTGGGTCGATATTATAGATTTTCTGGTGTAATTATTTCAAATTTAATAAGTAAAACCAAAATTAGACCTTAGATAGAATAAGAGGTGGTTCAGATACTAGGATAATTCTCACTATAAGGAAAATATGAAACATAGTTACATAACTGAAACTGTACAAACGACTAATAACAATTGAATAACAGCGTGGTTTCTTGAGTGGAAGAGGCGAAGTCCAGTAATGTTGTAATTTAGATGCAAATCTCAGCCTGCTTACTGCTTAACTAAATTGGTGGTTGGATAGTTACTTATGGATATAAAATAAATTTTACATATAACCTAACCTAAATATGTTTGTTAACTGAGATTGTGTTTGTAAACTGTAGTAATTAATCATAACAGATAATGTTTTTGTATGGTATTTCAAGTTTCGAACAAGTTAAGTATTTTTGTTTTAAATCATAAATTCTGTCCAGTTGGGTTTCGAAATAAAAATCTCGCATTATCATTTAGAGCTTAGAGAATAGCATCAAAAACGATTTGAAAGAATTTGCTTTGAAGAGAGATGAAAATGCAGATTGAATATTGGTTACATTGAAATGCTAATCCCTGAAACTGTATTGTTCGAGTTTGACAGATTTACAAATTTTACTCTTTCTGTCATCAAAAGAAAAACTTTTTTGATCTGACATTGTTTAGAATACACGTTGTGTATTTCTAACTTGTGTTTAATACGTATTAAATGTTTAAATAGTATTTGTATTAAATAAATAAAGTAATTTAAGTAATTATTGTGAGCGGTGAAAAGTGCATTTATAAGGGCACCTTTAGACGTTAAATTGCATTATTAAATGAAAAATTACAAAAGTTACTTAATTTATGTTTTCATTTTCGTGTTTTAAAGTCAATCTTTAGGCAATATTTTATGATAATTTGTTCGTAATGAAAACAAAAATGTTTTAGGAATCATAAATATGTATGTTATTTTTATCATCTCAAACAAATTAAAAGCTATGCTCTGTCCCCTGGTACTGTTTTAAAAATGTGAGGTATGTTATGTTAAAGAATATTAAGAAATGTTAAAGAAAAAACTATTTTGGATTAAAATAAAATACCAAATACTTTTCAGAACCAAGTTTTGAGTTGCCTTGAAGTTTGTTTTTTAATTGAGGTGTGCCTGTGATTACCAAATAATTTCCTTAACGCATTATTCACACGTGCTCTCTTCAACAGAAGTGTCGTGATGTAATATGTTCTTCGAAAGAGCTAAATATATAAAACATTATCGCACTTGAAGTACAAAAAACTTGAGCCGCAATGACCATAACTTATCATTAAACAGACAATCTAAGCATCCTCGTTCTAAGTATCACATCGTAGCAATAGTTGCTGTACTATATAGTTCCTTTTAAGTTATTATGGAAACAAATATTAAAATAAATGCTGCAGTTGATACAAAAACATTCAACATTAAAATCACTTTAGTAAATCATTTCCAGTCGAGTAAAGATACAAGACATATGTTATTTGGTAATGTTTATCAAAACGTTTCAGTAATTATATAACGCCAAAAAGAGTATAGAATATATATAGCTATTATTGTACAATTAATAATTTTATCGCCTAAGATATTCGGGGTATTCACCAAGAATGTTGTTCCAATTCCCTAATTACCACTCGTATTTAATAAGCCGCAGACTCAAATACTCTTCTTGGGTGGGGAAATGATAAAGAATGTTTTAATTAGGGTTCAACCTTCTTTAAAAGTTTTAATGAAATTCCAAGCTCTACTGTAACTCAAGTGCTTTAGTGGAATTATCTGCAGAAAAATTACACTCCTTGGTAAGCAACAAGATTCTCAAACTTGATTTTGTTATCCATGGGGTTTCTTAAAATAGATGTATGGTTTGAAAGAAATATTTTTATATATATATGAAAACAAGTTGTCCCGTTTTAAACTCTGGTTTAGTAGGTGGCAATATATTATTTATTACCATCGACTAATACACATTTTTGATTTTTTTGGATTTTGAAAAAAAGTCAAGAGGTAGGAATTTTATCGGCTTTTGTAAAAAATAATTTTATATGCACATACTTTAATTTTTTAGTAAGTTTTGTTTGACCATTTAATTCTTAAAGTAACCACATATCCCAAAAAAAATAAAGTAAAATAAAGTAATGATTACCCGGAACTTATATTATATTACTATCCTATCATCATATTAAAATATAATAGTTGATTGTGATAAAAAATGAAAACATGATGTGTAAATTGCCAGATGGATTCAGAAAAAATAAGGTTTGATAAACAAAGCATTTAAATATTTATAAAACGTGGGTTTATGACATATCCGGACAAGAATATAAATCAAATGTTAAATTTATTTATACCTTTCAGATTTACAGTGAGAGATTAGTTTATTGTTACTTTTAGTGGGAATTTTGGTTAAACGCAAACTTATTTTTTGTTTTATTTACTTGGATGATTTAAGTGTTGTTAATCTGGCCCAATAAAATTACTTATGTGTGATATGTATCACTGAAATATTCAACAAAGTCCAATATGAATGAATTTTAAACTTTCTCGCAATAACTAAAAAAGTATTTTTCATTTTAGATAAATGTGAGAATGGACTGAAAGATTTCCAATCCGAGTATAAACAACTCATTTCACTTGTATTCGATTTGAGAGAAGAGAAGATTTGACCACATTACCACATATATTGTTCCATCAGTCACTTCCTGATTTACGCTTCTATCATTGATTCCCAAACGTTTTGTTTGGAAGTATTTTCTTGTTGCAAAACATATTCTCAATTAAAATTTATTACAAAAAATTATATTTTAGAAAAACCTGTAAAAACATAAATATAAACCTGTGGAAACATAAGATTATTATATAAAAACACAATTAAACTTTTCCATGGCCTGAGCATGGTCTGTAGCAAAATTAAAACATTTTTTTATTAAATGAAGTAATAATGACCTAGGCTTTACATATAAAACACGAATCAATAAAATGCAAACTAAAATGGAGATAGCTAACCTCTACTGAATGAAGTCAATTGGTCACGAAATCAAAGATATATTTTTTTTTTATTATAAGTAATGACAGAGGATATATTAATCTAAGGTAAATTAATTAATTTTTTTAATACTCTACATAATTCTTACTTACAAAACTGTTAGCATATATGTTTACATTATTATCCAAGATTGAACTCATTGTATATTTAATAGACTAATGGTACATCATGGCACGCCAACTACATTCCAACATAACATTGGCAACATACCAGATCAATTGTCCGATGATTAATTACATACGAGTATTAGTAATCAATAGGGTGATTGTTCCTTTTACGGCTTATATGTTGATTATTGTGTATCTTGAGACTGTTTTATATGCAACTTATTTAACATGTCTACATTTTGTTATTGTGTACATTATATTAGTAAAACACCGAAATGTGTTATACTTTCTAGAATTATGCAATCTACAATGTTCCTTAGAAGTTTAAATATCAACGGTGACACTAAAACACATTTTTTACTGTCGAGCCTTGAAAATATGATCTCTTCCATTCTATGTTCGTACACCTTGGCAAAGCACGGTTACTCGTAAATAATATAAATAGACTACACAATAGTTTGTTACGGAAAAACTTGGAGGAACCAAGTTTTCGTTGAGTTAGTAGTGTTTAATAAAGGATGGGCTTCCTTTAACTATGAAACTTCTACAATAACTCGGTTACGCTTCCTCTTGAATGATTCAACCAATTTACAAATTTGAATATTTTACGTTTCTACGCAGTTCGGTTGAAAAGTGTTCTTAAACTGTTTTAACATTCATTTTGATATAAACCTTTGTATTTCTTAAGATTGTAAGAACATTATTTAGTTTATTTTAGATTCTTTTGATTGGTTTGGAATTTCTTTGCCTTTTTTAGATACAATAAAAAATATCCATCCAACTACTTGTTTTATCTACTATTTAAAAATTATACACGCTGACATTTATTTTCTATGAGTCTAAGTAATAGTGTATTGTTTACAGTGACGCTTGAAAAAAAAAGAAAAACTTAACCAATCGATACTACTAGAAAAAAGGGTTTATTATTTTTCTTGACCGGAAACGTATGTAATTATAGATCAGCATATTTGCAAGCATGAATGAAGACACATAGTTACTGATATTTTTGGAAAAATCTTAGTTTTTATGACTGTAAAATAAAGTAAATTAAAAACAAGAAAATTTGATTGAGATCAAGCAGAAAGGGCGTTAATGGAAATGATCTACTGATTAACATTACGTTTAGGGATATTCAAGTTTTAAACTAAATAAGAAATAAATGTGAAGTATTAAGCATTTGTATTATTCTCACAGTCGTAGTGCTTGTTAAAAACAACTGGTAAAGTTAAAAGTTTTGATTGTGTTTCATCCGGCTGTGTTATTTTTCAGATCCAAAATTTCTCAAGATTAATCAACCGAGTGGTTTTTTGGAGCAAAAGATTATTTCCTTTCATTTCTTTTATTTAACGACTTAATTACGAATAGTAGTAGACTAGTTGGTAGTTCTAAAATTTTTGTATTTTTATGAAATAAAATCTATTTAATATTGGATAGAATTTTAGTGTGTTCACCTGTGTTATATTTTGTATCAAAGACAGCTATAAAACAATATATTGTTAAAAATTTGTTATTTGTTTCTCTAAATTACGTCACTGTTTATACATGATTACAAACTAGAATTGGACAGAATATTAAAATTCCGTAATTAATTTAAAACTAATTACTGTATAGAAGATTAGCTAAGAAGGTTCAGACTCCTTGTGAAATAGTTTGTTTATTCTAGAGTAAAGCTGTATTCAAATTAAAATTTATACCAATTAAAAGTTAATAATCACTAAGTGAAAAACCAACCTCGCAGTTTCTTGTTTGTTTTTAGTTTACAGTTAAGTTTTGCTCCTCTAGTTAGTGGCTGAACGGTTGAATTATTCTCCTGTTTTAATATAGTAAATTATAAATTAGTTGTAATCACCTTTTTAAATTTTTTTAAACTTCAATGGAATTTTTATCCAGATGGTTATTATCTGTAGGACATACTTATCGTGATGTACAAATATGAACACAATAAATCACTATTAAACGTATATTTCTTAATGAACCCCAACTTTAGAGTGAACGAATCCTATTTCCTCTTCCGGATAAAGGGCGGCAAATTATGGTTTTAGCAGATAAAATGTATCTAAAATCCCATTGCAAGTAGCACATTGTTACAAATCAAGTAACGGTTACTTTGTGGGAAATATCTGTAAAGTTTTAACGTGATTCCGCAGCTAACATACTGATCCCCAGGGAGCCTTAAACTCCTTATAGCTCAACGTATCAGAAAGTGTTGTTTAGAGAAAATTGTTCTGAGAATTTTCTTAAGCCCAGAAACCCTGACAGGTCTCTTAAAGTTTGGTAAAATTAATTAATATGCAATTTAAATACTTAATAGGCTTATTAATCAGTATTGAAACAATCCAAATAATGTTTTTATCAAAAATCTACGACTATAAGCAAAACGGTTTAGTTATTCACAAAGGTTTAGTGACCTCGAATGGTCTTTAAAAAACTAGGAACCAGAAAAACAATTAGCACCTTCAAACTATATTTGGCTTTAAGCTATTGAAAATGGTATCATCATATTAGTGAAACAAACTTTTTTTGGTATTTTAAAATAGCATTTGACGTTCAGTTTAATTAGGTATAGTTTTAAATGAATAAAAGGTTTGATTATTTACTTAGTTAGTTTGGAAGGGTGTAAAAGAGGTCAATATCGTATCAGGTTTTAGAGAACAGAATTAAAGCGTAAAAGTTAGTTTCTTTATATTAGAGTTAACCTTACTGGTTGCTTATGAAACTGTCCTGGAATAAGTATGGTAGAAAAAGTATACTCCAAGTACATAAAACAATAGATGTAAACAAATCACTTACAAAATTACATTTTAAAATTCTCTCAAATATAAGTTCAAAAGAATATGATATACGTAGAGATAAATGCCTAAAATAAATAAAAAAGGTTTATTATTACAACAGTCTGTTGAAAATAGTTTTTAGTTAGAAAATATGTTTGTAAAATTCCAGTGACAATTCCTTTGACCTGTGACGTACGCTAACAGAAGCGCCGTAGCGGGTCTGAATATTGATGTTGGACACCTCTAAATCCTCTTTACAATTTTGCATATTTTTGGGAGGGTCCATATTGGGTTATTTTGATATAATCTTTGTCCTAAAAAGATAATATGGAAAACGTGTAATATTTGAAAAAAAACTATAAAAACTGAAACCCAAAAGCTAAGCTTTTAACAATTTTATTTTGAAAGCAAGAACCATTCCACTCAATTTTAAATGTAATAGTGCATGTTTTTTTATCTAGACTTATTCGAACATGTCATATAACGAGTAATGACCTATATTGAAAGTATCTTATGATTTACCTAAGTTAAGTTGGGCTTTTATTTAAGACCCACGACAGTCCCTTCCTTTTAATTACTACCGTAAGCAAAATAAAAGAATTTACTTTGGATAAGAAAATATAAGACTTTCCAAATATATACGATACTCTATAATACGTTGTAATTACACGTGAACAGGTTGCATATTGACTGTTTTGCAGGGCAATGAATGTATTAAGGCGATTATTGAAAGTAAAAGGAAAACAATCGGTTTTTAGTTTGTTATGAAATGTGTGCAGAGTATTGCCTCGTTACTGAACCCTACACAGATTATTCAACTTGGCGTGACTAGAATTGCAGTTGTCTGAAGATTTATACTATATAATATGTTTCTGTGAGCAAAGTTCGCTTATAATCAACCCTGAGTAAAACTAAAATTTATCATTTGCTTTACACAATTAGCACAGGTAATAGCAATTATTGCATTTTATGACACGATGTAGTAAGTGGCTTCAGAGCCAATCGTCGTTTACATAATATATGATAAATGAATATGTAACATAATACACTGTAGTAGTTTTATGTAATTTCTATTTATTGAACTAACTTACTAAACCTATTCTTAGTTTATGTTGGAAACATACATGTATGTAATATAAAAGTAGCTATAATAAGATCAAATGTTTTGACATTAATAGTTTATGTTATATGATGCAGGTACATACATCACTATACAAACTATTCATTGTTTCACCAGTTAGCCTACATGCATGTATTAGAGTGTTATGTATGTAACAGATGTTTACACAGATAGTTAGGACACCCAGTTCCTGTGCTGTATCCATTTTAATGACACGATCTATGGTTGTTTCTGTTGTTTGATGCAGTATAGTACACACTCTATATATTGTTATCTCAGGTCATATTCATAAGGACTGTTAGTTGTGATGCTTCAGGTATTTTAGTTTGTAAATTGTGGTTTATGGCGTTCTGTTTTGCATTTTGACTTACTTTTTATGAGTAGGATATTCGACAATTAACTTTGTTAAGGTATCGAAAACCCCCTTTCAAATAATTCCTGGATGTTGAACATTACGTTTAATAAATATTTGTGTTAGTAATCATTTTAGGGTCGTCACGTCATAGTTCTTTGCTATTAAATTATATTGTTGCCTCTTATTGTTTGGAAAGTTTTTATTGCATTTTTGAAAAATTGTCAGGAATTATATTTGGAGTTTAAGTAACATTCATATTAGTAGGCCTACCTCAAAGAGTTGTTGAATGTTGTCAAAGAATGTTTGAATGTGGATGATGAAATGTCAGTGGTATGTATATAGTATAATCTTTCAATGAATAAAGTTTATAATTCAATGGTTCATTCAGGCAAGCTTAAAAGATTAAAAACATCCAGTTAGAAAGTATTAGAATATTTATGTGAAAAACCATATTTGTTTTTTAAAGGACTCATTTAAAGTGAATTGAGCAAGCCATTTGGTCAAATGCCTCCTTAACGGTGAAATCCTATTGTCTTTACTACAATAAATAAAAAAAAACAATTGTGTACATTGGTAATGAAGTAAAACGTTTATTTAAAAAAAGCTGTTCCAATAATAGCAGAAGTTTCAACACTGTTTGGAAAAATAATCGAAATAACAGTCCACATAGAGTTTGTTTTATAGCAAGTTTGCGGTCAAAGGAGTATGTACCTTTGTATAGTGTTATGAGTTCATTTGCATATAAATTGTAAGGAAAACATTAGCTATAAACTGCACCTGTTTGTATCATTGATGTAAACGCTTCTCTACACAAAGATTATGTGGTTTAAAAAAAAACCTTCTCCTCGTAGTATTACATACACAAAATAAAATCATCAGCATATGTATTGGACTTTTATTTGTTATTACAGACGATATACAATCTGTCAATTATAAAATTTTTAGATGAGGACGCCACTATGTGCGTATTTTACCCCAAATATGAGTGGTGCGATCTTGTAGTATTGTTAGTGACTAAGGCCGACATGTTCCTTAGACACAGTTGTTAATTAACAGCCCATACTAAGGCAACTAAGGGACATACAGTTTATAGTGGAATCCGAACCAAAATTTTGTTTCTAGTAAAAACTCTACAACATCTCATGAAACCCCCACATTCATGCTGAAGTTATTGCCTTATAATTACTCAACATGATCACTAACTGTGATAACCTTACTTCTCCGTGGTTATACTAAGTATTCTTTCCCTTGTGACGTGTATGTTGCATTAAGAAACAAACAGTGTTCTGTAATGGTCCATTACCAGTTTCAATCCCTGGTTATATCTCTGTCAATTTCACGCCGTTTGAGCCGACTTAAGCTTCTTCCCATTCCGGTCTTCCTTCCGTGTCATCGTATCTTTGGTTATAGATCAACTAATGTAGAGTACCCATTTAATCCCCATGTTACCAGTTTTAGACAATAATTTAAGTAGCTACCTGAATCATACTGTTATTGGAAATTTGATTACACAGGTATTTAAATAATTTTACTTAAAATGTACTTAATATGTATTTATGTTTTTTTGAATAAATAATGGGTATACAGTTTATCACTCTTTCCTTAAAAGTTTTAATAATAAGAAAACGTGGTTGAAAAATGCAAGAGTATCGAAATCAACTTGTTTTACAATTTTCAAAGGCTTATTCATTTCCATTTCTTGTATTCCTACCAAAATTCTTTCAAACGCAGTGTGTTTAGATGGACTGAATACAAATGTGTACTTAGGGTGAACGCTGTGTAGTGATTTATGACTTTCATAACACAGAAAACACAGAAGCTCATCACAATACCTGCCTTTGTTATACGCGCCATTGCTGCTAAAGTATCAACGTTTATGGTAAATATGAGTTACTTTGTGTTTTAGTGATTTAATTATAAGGCTAGGTTTTTATTGTTTTACGTTTTATGTAAATTAACTCTGTTGGATAGAAATGCTTTGATTAACACAATGGCTTCTATTTTACTAAAGTATGTAATACTTTGTACATTTTAGCATGGGCCATATACCTACATTTTTTATGTGATATTTTCATCCGACAAAGATACCCATGAGAACTTAAAAATTAGGTTATACTCATTCGAGTTCAGTGAAAGGATTGTGTTTACATAGCAAACCTCGATAAAAAATGTTTTTTTTTTGTTTTTGACACAATTTTGAACTATGCTTGACAGAAGTAATAATTGTTAAAATGCATTATACAATTGAATTTTATATATTGAGGTATAAACAATTCTTATAGTTAAATTGAACTAAACATATTAAGTGGTTATTTAAACATAAATACCTCCTATTTTTATCATTACCCTAAAATAAGCGTAAAGCAATACGCTTGTTCCATAGTTAAGATAAGTAAGTTGGTATTCCATGTAGTAAATATTTTTATAATTGAATATTGCGACATAATGTAAATCGTGCTGTATTATGAGGCAATGTATTCAATAATATTCTTCCGTAACACATCGTTAAGAAGATTTACATTACCTATTTCTGAGAAATATGGTTCTCGACGAAAGGGGATTTACTTTCCAAACCCCTCTTTGAAATATGTTCTACTTAAGGTTCACAGCCCTTTAAGGGCCTATATGGCAAATAAATAATAGTACAGTCATTTTACACATAATCTATGTGTTATTAAAAAGTATTGTCAATCTTTGGGGCGTAATGTGGTGGTGATTGCAGTCACAAGTAATGTAATTTAAAAATAAAAACAGGGTTATTTTATATTGAGTGTTTGACATCTAAGATTTTAATGTCGTCGGTTTCCTCTAAGTATTTATTATTTATAAATCCACATATATCTTGTACACTAAACAGCTTGAATTTATGATTAAATCTAGTCTTCACTAATAAAATTTCAGTAACAGACTGATTCTCGAAATTAGGAAGTAGGAAAAAATGATACTGATACAGTTATATGTCTTCGCTTTAAGCAACGGTTGCTTTGCATTACAGAAAGGAGGACAAATCTTTAAACTTTATTTTTGCTGCAATTTAATATTGAGAACCGTCAGTTGGTTCACGGAACAACGTTTTATTTTAGTCATATGAAAGAAGTTGAGCAGAACAAAACTTTACTATTAACTATGCGAGCTTCCACGTAGTTATTAAAAAAGGGGAAATCAAGTTTTGACAGTTAGAAATATTTCGTAACTAAAATCCATTGCAAAGATTTGTCTGACTCATCTAGGGACATCCCCCTTAGAAAAAAGTTAAAATAGCATAAAACAGTAGACATTTTTGGCTAGTATTTATTTATCAAGACTCATTACTTTCTATAATGGTAAAAAATATATTCAACCGTTCCAGGATTTTTCAATCTTACTGCAGCATTCTATACAAAACCTGAAGCCTTAGACAAGGTATGGAATTGAGTAATATGAATTGTATTAAAAAAAAAAAAAAAAAAACATTTACTAGACATAGTGTATGCCCACAGACGTAAAAGGAAAGTATAAAATTGAAGATATCAAAAACATTACTTTATATACTTCATTTGAGATTAAAATGACTAATGAGAAAAAGAAAGCAAAAGCCTAAGGAAGTCCATTGGAATATTAATTTATTTGGTATATTTTTGTAAATGGTGATTTTTTGCTAGTTTAGGTTGTGTTTTTTAGATTATACTAGGTAATGCTAAACAAGTGTACAAAAGTATAAAAAAGTCCTACAACAGCGGCCTTCATACTTTACCTGGAGTTCCAACGAGCATTCTGTAGAATGGCGAGACAGAGTATATAAAACGAGCTTTATCTTTCATACTAAGTCTGGTTAGTCTCAAGCAATGTATATAATGACTGATTGTATACTTAAGCGGTAATATTATATAATTTTACCCTTCAAATCAAACTTCATAACATTTTACAACACCACTCAGTTTCTTTAAAGTTTTGAAATATTCGTTAAAATTACAATTTCTCCCAGCTTCGGGAACAGAACACTAAATGGAAACTCCCAGCGCAGTTGTAAAATTATATTTTTGTGTGAAAACTTTCAATGCGGAAGCGTTCTTTTACAAACAGACTGGCTGTATTGTATTATTGTGTTCAGAAAGTTTACTAAGAAAGAAAATATGTCAGTTATTGGAGAAAAGTTGTCCTATGTATACTTAAGTATGTCAAAGTCATGAACAATTGTAAAGTTCAGTGTAGACTGCCTATATTGTTAAGATATATGTTAAGGTCTACTGTAATAATCTATAAATGTGTGTGCATGGAAGTAATAATATTTTCACAACAATAGTTTATATATATATATAGATAATAAATAAAACAGTTTATACGCGTAATTTGAACTACTTATATAAACATTTTAATTTGCAATGTAATATAAATAATTTTATATAGAAAAGAGCCGTACAATAACCATGGTTCTTATTGTATGATTACCACAAAAGTAAAAATGATCAAATGATAAAGCTATATTGCTAGTGGTATCAAATGTAGAAATAAATGTACCAATTTTTCGAAGAAAGCTATACAAGGTGGAACGAAGTTAGTGTTAAAAAATTTTCTGTGTTAAACTACTAAGTATTGGTGACAACATGGCACCAATTTAAGTTTCCAGACCCTCACGGGTAGGGAATAACAGACAATTTAAGATTTTTTCAAAATATTTGTACTTACTTACATAAAATGGCCATAAGTGCATTAAACATTGTTTTTATTCCAAATTCATTGTCATTTTCAGAATCCTCGTTAAATTTCCAATAGCAATAGAACAAATTCATTGAGATTTAACATCTGCATAAGCCCTTATTTTCTGTTGGTGCCATTTTGTCACCAATACTTAGTAGTTTAACACATACAATTTTTAACACTAACTTCGTTCCACCCTGTATATCGATAAAATGAGGAGCCAAAACACTTTTGTCTCCACAGGAATGTAATCTATTATTCAAACCATTATAAAGACACTTTAAAGGTACTTCGTCTTGTGCTTTACTTGCTTATCTTGTGTTGAAATTTCGTTAACTCACTTTTAGATAGCAAAAGGTATTCAAACATGTATGTCCCCTTAGCTAATTTGGCATATAGATAGAACAATAAAACCTTCATTGAAAATATTAAATATCATAGTTAGTTATATCTATAGAGCATATTTGACTTATGTTAAACATGTAGTGCATTACACCATATTAATGTCTTAGGGTCTACTATGGTTTAGTATACTTTTAAATTAAAATATAAGATACACATTAAAATAGGATAGTCTATAAAGAAAACATGCTGGATAGTTTATTTTATTTCAAAGTGTGTAGTGTAAGACAATAAAGAAATGAACGAACAATATGGTTGTTTTGTGGTATCTATAAAGTAGAAAATATTAGAGACAAGGATAAAACATTAATTTATTTAGAAGGAAATTAAGAAAGATAAATTACCGAAAAACCGGGAGAAGGAAGCTAATAATGTTTTGTTCCTAACAGCTTAGTTTGTTTGGGTAAAGCGCTATATTTTAATTCCTAAATAACATCAAGTTGATAATTTGAAAATTTTTAAGATTTTAAACTGTAATTGAAAAAAAGGTCAAACATATCTGTGTTCGTTACTGTGCAAAGTTCACTCGGGATAATTTAATTCGTATTTTTCAAATATAAAACTGTAGTATCCTTTTTACATTTAGTAAAGGTAATCTGATTATGAAAACGCATCATTCAGGGATAATATAAGAAAAAATATACAATTGCAATCCTTTCCTGTTGATATGCAATAGTATCTTGTAAAATGTTTAGAAATATGAAAAAAATATGAATATAATTCATTTCTGTAAGACAAAATTAATTCAATTACTCCTTATTTGAGAATATTAGGGATTGTAATTATTGTTGTATCCTCATATTATTATTATTAGATATTATTAGACATATTATATATTATTAGACATATATATTATAGACATATTATTAGATCATAAATTATCTATACTTATTTAATACGCAAGCAGGATTTTTGTGACAATTATTCCTCCGAAACTACTGAACCGATTGACATGTTTTTGGTGTCATTGGAAAGAGCGTAACGTGAAGTTGTGCAGGAAACTTTCTTTTTAGGTAAATAATTAGAGAGTGAGGCCCTGGGACCCTTTAAAGTTTCGTATTTCTCCATAAGATTAACACGGGAAACAAACATTGTTTTGAAACTCCAGCTGTTGTCAGGAATTAAATATTAATAATTAGTTGCTCCCCATGGAAGCATGAGAGTTCTGTAGAGTTTGTAGCCTACACCTTATTGTCTACAAATTGGCTAAATAACTTAGGTACAGTACACTATAAAAGCAGACTTTTTATTTTGACTTAAATTGTAAGCTTACCATTTCCCGTCCATGGGCAGTTTGATAGTTAAAAAATAACCCTTTAAACTGGAATAGGACTGTTATGTAAATTGTGAGTATTTCCATTAGTTAATAATCTTTTAGTTGACTTTTTAAAATCATCGGAAATTATGACTGTTATTAGTTTTTTAACAAGTCATTTGTTTATATGTAACTCCTGTACTTCTTTGCAATTGCTCGATTTCGAGCAACATGTACACTAGTTTTATTATTAATAGGCCTACCATGTACTTTTAGCGTGATTAACCTTTTTAGTAGTTTTGTCCCTGTTTTATAGCTCTCTCAACTAAGAGGTACGTTATAACAATAACTACGTATTGTGTTGCAAATTGTAAGGAAACCATGTCCTGAATATAAAATATCAAAGCATTTATACTAACAACCAACAGAGCTATTTCACATGTTCTAATTCTAAAGGGAGGCGTGTACCTTTGAGCACCAACACCAAATAAATCTTAAACACCAAACGAACATCGTAAACATCTGAGATGACTTCAATGGGTTCAATACAATTAAAAATGTTTGAATTATTGTCATTTATATTAACTTTATACGATGAAATGTGGGTAAATGTGTTCCAGAACATTTAGGAAGAACAAAATACTTGGTACCGGAACTCAGCATTTTTAATCATTGAAGGCTGTTAATATTCTAAGACAAATATGCGTAGTGTGGTACGATTAGGGTCGCATAACACTTTTCGCTCTTTAGAAAACTCCAATGTATGCCTGGGGAACCGTCTTTTCCATTTTAAAAGTAGCGTCCACCGAGAAATAGGTGAGGTTTCGTCAAAGCCAGCAGTAAGTGTCCAAATAATCAATGATGACAATATTACCTAATTTTTTCACATTATAAAGTACAGTTATACTCAAGAAATACTAGAACATTTTATTTAGTACCGATTAAATATCACCGATATTTCCCAAATAAAACTAATTGACATAAAACACAATTTAACTTAGTACTGCCTAGACCAAATCAGGCAACAAGTCTTCAAAAGATATAATACTAGAATATCTACATTTCCTATTGGAGGGAAATATTACAGTGTAACTTGTGTGATTTATTGCTGAAAGCTCCTTTCCAAATACGTTTCATGTCGAAATATCGCTCTCTGAAGACGGGAACGACCAATAAATATAATAAACAGCCGCCATTCACACCCTATACAAGGTAATAGGCTAGTATTTCGTGAGAAACAGTGGTTGAGGTGCAGTATAAAACTAGAGTGGAATATGAAGCGAATAGCTAGTCTCAAAAAATATTTATAAAAAAACTTTCTTTGATTTTATAGTTGAATTCACCATTAAGGTTGCTTGTCTTAGTAACGACAGGTAAGATTGAACAGTTCACAATGAGTTAATGCCACTTTTAAACTTAGACCTAGACCCGGAACAGATTTTATTTTTTATTTTTAGTCCCCAGGGGAAAAGGACGATTCGTGAAAAATTAGATACATTCGTTTACAAGTTTCGATAATGTAAAATGTTTATACGAGTTTTATGGTTAGCCTACATTCTGTAATAATCAATATTGCTGCTTGTGATTAGTCGTTGAACCACCCTTCAGCATTATATTGCAACATGCACATTATATGAACTGTTAATAAGAAATTAGTGTCAATAAGCAAATGCCCAAATACAACGTAAGTTAGTATAAATAATTAAAAAGTTTTACTACAGTAGAACGAAAAATAGTTTCCCTGCCGATTTTTAATAAAACCCTTACAAACCCCAGCTTCAGCTTTCGCTGATGCTAGTCACGTTAGAGTGAAATATGTCTGTAGGATTTCATAACAGCACAATACTCTGCCCATGTTTCACACCTAAAATATATTACAACATTACGTTTTTCTTATAGTAACATTTGATCCCATCAGTTGGAGATTGTTTTGTCAAACCACACAATTTCTCCCATCAAAGGAAAAGGTAATCAGGTTTTCAAAACAGAATGCCAATGCTGATGTGCTTCAAAGTTCTGAAAAATGTTCACCTCGTGATTCAATAAACTGGTTGAAACTAAATAAGTTATTCTCTGAGGAGAAGAGTGTTTTAAAGTGGTAATATTTTCATGTTTTTCGGTTTGAGACATAAAACAAACACAACACCACAGACAAGTGGTTTTGGTAAATATTCACACCGACATGAAAAATGTACGTGCAGAACTGTAAAATTGTGAGCTTTGTGTATTTGTTTCGATGTAAAAAACATTTGTTTTTGTGAATAAAATTTTAAATAAATTAAAAGTTCGCAAAATTTGCTAAAAAATGACATCAGTCAATGATACAGTCGATCTAATAAAATCGCTCATTTTGGTTAGGATTTTTAATAGCACTATAATATGTTAAATTACCTGAACATATAAAACAACGTATAGATGTTTGTAGCAACGGACGAGGTATATAATATTTAATTTTTGCCAAGTAAAGGTAAATACTATGTTCGCAAATTAATTAATTTGCAATTGTTTAGCGATAGAAAAAATATGCAATTGAGTGCAATTGAACGTAGTTAGTTAAATATAAATGTAAATTAGTTTATATATTTGCGTTTTTAGGAACAATAATACTGTATTAGTCTCTACAATTTAGTGAGTAAACATTGTTCGAAAGAAGTTTTAAAATATTAGAACTGGTAATCTTGTATGCCAAATTTACATCCAGCCTGGTTAAGAGAAAGGTTACATGATGTAACTAACTAACTTATACGATAAAAAAACAAAAAAAATTGCCATTTTACCATATCTCTTAATATTTCTGCGATAAATGTTGGATGAATATAAAATAATCAATACTTAACGAAACGTAGATTGAAACTACCTGAATACAGTTCGTGTTAAAAATACGAAATAAGCAAATATTGAAGTCATAGATTTTCAATTCAAATATAAAAACCAAAGTTCACTTTTTATATGAGAAGAGAGGATTCGACCACAACATTACCACATATATTGTTTCTGGGGGTCACTTCCAGATTTACGATTCTCTCATTGATGTTTAAACATTTGTTTGTTTAAAGTTTTCACTGTATTACGGATATTAAAACCGAAACTTACAAAAATAAAACTTGAAATAAACCTGTGAGTAAATTGAGCATTTTAATAATCTTCAAAATTTGTCTCCAAGGCATAACAAATAATGCCCTGTTATCTTTCGATGATTATTTTAAAGCGGAACAAATTAAAATCCTCATTTTTATATTAATAACACCACTAACTTACACTATATAAAATATGTAATTGTTGATTAACGCAAGAGAACATAACCTCTCGGGGATCCATATCATGAAGAATAATTTACCTACCATAATATGGATTAATTATCAATCAAATCAGCCTCTTTCAAATTCATTTTCATAAAATATCTTATTTACAATCTGACTCGCGTTAAAAAATTTTCCACTGAAGAACCACTGGTAAAATTAAAACTAATTCACATCAGAAACTGTTATGAAAATAATTGGTTAGCAACACTGGACCATTGAAAGTACCTTTTGGAATAAAAAGGCAAGGGAATAAAGTCCTAAAGGTAACAGCATTTCTTTATTACCACTCTTGCGTGGTATGTTTTTGTATTTATTTATTAAAACTGTTATCATATGATGACTCCTTAGTGTATGTGTAAATGAGTTAAGTGGAGCTGGATAAAAAGGATGTTGCAGAGGAAACCATCATTGTATAAGGTTAAGTATATATGCCTAAGTATTCTCCAATCCATTCTTAGGGTTCCAATTAGTTAAGGGTTTCTATATAAGTATGCTTACCAATTTTGATTTTGTATAAATTTATGTTAAAACGTTTTTGATAGAATGAAAAAAATTAAAACCAAATGTGATAAAAATCTGTTTAAAACTGTCTATGGTTGAGGAAGCCACAATAAAGATAGTTTCTAAAATATCCGATAAAACAGTCAACTGCTCGTTGTACCATCATTACACTGTAAAATGAAGCTAAACAAAGCAGTAACAACGCGGTTGCTTTTAGTAGAAGAGGTAAAGTGGTCTACTTATGTTCTAATTTAGATGCAAATCTCAGTCTGCTCACTGCACCGCTATTTTCTTTCAAAGAAGAGAACTATATTTGATAGGATATTATATACTTTTAAGGTACCGGATAAAAACTTCGACCTATTCATAGTTTAAATAATTATCAACGTATTAACACCTATATTTAAATAATCTAATAGGAAGTAAATAAAATATTTGATCACTTATTTAAATGCTTAGTTAGACTGGGTTAGGTTGTGGTATTTACTCAATGTTTTCACTGATTGTATTATATTAAGTCTAATTTATCTAATAAAGTATAGATGATTTGTATAAATTTATGTATTTCTTTAGAATAAACCCGTTATGGTTTGTTTACAGGAAGCCGCAGTTAACTTACAGAATATCGATTTTGTACGAAGGAGGCAACTATAGAGATTAGCAACGAAAAAATAAATAACCTTTATGCAAATAATACAAAATGAATGGAAAAACTGATGAACAAGAAATTTAGCCTCTACTAAAAGCTTCTAGAGCCTAAAGTTGGCAAAGTTTTTACTATGGGAGATAATTTAAATATGCAATTCAACTGGCTGGGGCTTTAACGACGTTAAATTAGGTAAAGTTAGTGTAACCAATATCACATATAAATATTTTAGGTAAGAAGTTTTTGTTTATACTGTTGTTTAAGACAAACTATTTACGTTGGTTATAATGACGCAAGAAACGTCAGAAAAAATGCGACAAGTTGTACAGACATATTTCAAATACGCAATTCACGAAATGTGTATTTAAAATAAATCATTATTAATCATTCCTCTCTCTTAAATATTAATTGTACTAAAATTTAAGTCTGATTATATTTATGGATCTGCACGAATTTGTTTCCAAGGGAGATTCATATGCAGATTAAATACCGCTCACAATGAAATGCTAATCTTTCAAACTGTATTACAACTGTTTTATAGATACCAGGTGAAAATATTGTAGTTTTGGAATTTTAAAAGGAGTAACAATTCCCAAATCCTGAAATGGAATAAATGTTAGATAATCAACTACTGAAAAATTATATGTTACATAAAATACATTTAATAATACAATAACTACAATTACTTTTACTACAGAAAACATTATCAGTAGAATTTACTTTTGTATAACTTTAAACGATTAGGTTATAACTGTTAAGGGTGTCCCATACGTTAAACACCCAAACTCCGAGAAATGGTTCTATGAGCCAAGCAAAGAGAAAATCATAAAAGAATTCACAAAAATCTGGTATTTTTATGTAAACATTTTAATCTTTGGATCGTCCTAACTGACCTTTATGGAACATAGTATGTAAAATAATGTGTTATAGACGTATGTAAATAAAATATAAACCTGGTCCAATATGAGTTTTTAAATGGTGCCTATTTTTTTTATATTTTCACTTACTACAAAGTGGCTGATAATATGAAAAATGAGTTGTAACCTGACTTGCTTATATATTATAAACTATAGCCTTTTTGTACATATTATTACAACTAAAAATCGTGATGTTTCAGCTGTATTTGATTTTATTTCTAATTTATCTTTATTCTGACTTATAGTACCATTTCCTGGTACTTAGCTTGTTAAATATTTACCTTAAAAAAAAATACAAACTTAAATATTCAACCCCAATAACGAAAAAAGCTACCTTAGCAAATGCAATGCTAGCCTATACAACCAAGTTATCCTGTCTAGTCTTTACTGTAGTTAATGGAGTGAGAGATTTTCCATAACCATCTAACTTTGGCAATAGCTTGGAGCTTTCTCTTCAATGATTCTCAGAACTTCTGTCTCACTGTAAGTTCAATAAGTAAAATAATGAGTAGTCCAATAGAAAACAATAATGCAGTAATCAAAGAACCCACCTATAACCTATTGTTTGTGGTTTCATAACATTACAATAGTTTTAACCTGTGATTTGTGTTATCTGCACAATGTTACATATTTATACCATGTCCGTTTCGTAAGTAAACCAGTGTTGGGATTACAAAAATCATACTGTCAAACCTACAACCATGTGGCACGATTGGCTTCGAAAACATGATCTTAATATAATTTTTTCAGTACAGCTTTTATTCTTGTACTGTATCGACTCACCTTTTGCTTTGTTAGACACATCCCACGCACATGTGGCTTATGTAGACGGGAACAGCGATATCAAAATAGGCTGCCACATCAAAAGTAAATAGAAATACAAAAATATGAGGCACATTGACATCTGTATCATACGCAAAAACAAGTAATTTACTCAATATTTCCTCTGACACTAATTAATTATTAGTTTCCAATATCCAGAACGTTAACTGAGTTGTAATTACTTTTACCACCTAAACATTTTGTGCTTTAAAATGATGAATTAATCAATCATGTCTCTAGTTAGGTAAAGCGCTGTATCCTCGAATTACCGTCAATCCGTGGTGTAGTCAAAGCTCTAGCTCGTGTTCCAATCCAACATGGGTTGTAAATGTGCTCACAGGGTTCAGTGTAACCTTCCGGTGCAGCAAACAGATACAAAGGATTTGCAGAAACATGCTCTGAATTACAATGCGTATAGTAGCATTACTATTGTAAATGGCTTAGTTAAAAAACCTCACAATTCTTATAACAATAATAATCACAAACGTAATGTAGTTGCTCATGTCTTTGATTTGTAACCTAGTTTGGTAGAGAAATTGAAGAAAAACTTATTTTTCGTAGATTTTTTCTGGAAATATATGAATAGTATTGAAATTGTGGTCGATGTTATAATGAACCACGATTAGTTCCCAAAGGAGTTAAATGTGGTTAATTTGCTGAAGAAATGAATAACGTACAGTATAAAGTGAAGACAAAGTAATAAAACAAAGGTAAATTCATATTGAATGGAAAATCTATATTGAATTTTAAAATGATATTCGAGGGTTTATAAATTTATAAATTATAAATTTTTGAAGTAGATTGGAAAACCATTGCCTCCTTACCATTGACTATGGATTCACCCAAGATGTTTGGTCTTACCATGCCACCTACGGTAATAGCTACTTCCCTATAGGAAAATTCGCTAAAAATACAAGTTTTCGTATCCAAGGAAACAACAGCAATACCTAACATTTAAAAATTTCAAGTTTAAAATACGAACACAAAAATGCCTGAAAAAATTATAGTTAATAACTATTATACCAATGTATTTGGTATCATGATAATAAATGACCAGGACAGAAATAGAACGCCAAGAAGTAATAGACCTACCAGAGGTAGTGAAGAGAGACAAGACGACCCAGTCCCCCCAGAACAGAGACGATACCAATGTCTTTGGTATCATGATAATAAATGAACAGGACAGAAATAGAACGCCAAGAAGTAGTAGACCTAGCAGAGGGAGTGAAGAGAGAAAAGACGACCCAGTCCCCCTAGAACAGAGACGATACCAATGTCTTTGGTATCATGATAATAAATGACCAGGACAGAAATAGAACGCCAAGAAGTAGTAGACCTAGCAGAGGGAGTGAAGAGAGACAAGACGACCCAGTCCCCCAGAGCAGAGACGATCGAGAATAGCCCAATTACGGGATTACAGCCTAGAAAAAGTGATGCAGTTACTGAGTATCATTAGAGGAATAGCTGGTTTGTTTATACCAAGACTGTAACAGAAAAAACAAGAGAACCGTCACACCACCTATGTAAGACAATGAAGATCTGCTAACAATAGGTCAAAGCTTATCAATATAATACCAATAAACTTATAAAATCCAAATACAACTTCAAGAATGTATGAATGATTGGAAAACCATTGCCCCCTTACCATTGACTATGGATTCACCCAAGATGTTTAATCTATGGTCTTACCATGCCACCTACGGTAATAGCCACTTCCCTATAGGAAAATTCGCTAAAAATACAAGTTTTCGTATCCAAGGAAACAAATCATATCAAACATTTTACATTTTTGCAACAGCAATCCACAACAGCGATACCTAACATTTAAAAATTTCAAGTTTAAATTTCAACATTATACTAAAATGACTGACAAAGAGTAAAAAAAAATACATATCTCAGCATAAATTGAAATGATGTTTAAAATTAACTTTTTAAAGAGTGATTTTTATATACACAGTAAATCTCGACATGAATACTTATTTTTGTCTAGCTGATGAATGGATTTAACCACAAACCATTGCCTACGAAATAAATAATAGTATACTAACATTAGTGTGTTGAAATTTGAAATTTTAAACTTGTTTTCTGGGTGAATTTTTATTTAGACAATCAGAACAGAATTCTTCTCCCATACTATTCAAAGTAATGGTTGTATTCTTGTCACAGAGATACATCTGGCAAACATAAACCATAGATCTTCTCGAATGACAGGGTGAGATGTGCATTGTCCGAGGATTAGGTAAGTTTGTGACACCAGATTGATGAATTGAGACTGTCATTGACATGAGATACTGCATTGTTACTCTCATACTGCTGTGTTTGGAATACTTTTAAATTATAATTGTACATTATATAATAATCTCCTTGATATAACATGTATGTTTACAATTTCAAAGCTATTGGGCACTGTCATTAAATACAAAACAATTGTGATATATTGAAAAGCCACGAGGTCTGGACCTTCAGATAGACCCAGATATAATCAAGATAAAAAAATACAAGAACTTGTAAGTTGGAATGAAATATTTATTTTAATTTCCCTAAAATATGTAATGCTTTTAACGAAATTAGGTGTTTTGTGTTAAATTTAACTAGTTATTTTATATGGTATTTAATTAAAGAGAAAAATATCTCCTAAAATATATTATATTATTCAAGATAAAACCTACCAGCATACCATTGAACCAGATACCAGATATAAACCTTGAAATTGTATAACCTGTAGACTAAACCAATTCGTACGAGAATCGATTTAATATATATTAATTCACAAATAATATCGTACTATTGTGGAAGCTCAGTTGTTTTTCAGACTCTGTATTTAAATCATATTATTGGATTGTAAAATAAAAGCATAAGTATGTGATATTGATGTATGTACTACGACTACATGACTCGTAACGCTAGACACATTCGTTAATTTATATCCTGCGAGTTTAAACCTTGATGTAGTTTTGACCAATTGTTTTTTACCAACGATCATATATATCATCAAAGCTATGTTTTCCAAGTAGAAAGCCTGATGAATCATGTTATAAAGCTAATTAATCTACTCCAAAGTTTTACTGCCTCATATAACCAACGTGCTGTTATAACTTGAAAACTACTTTAAGTTATTCAATAAATTCAAGTGAACTTCTATTCACTTAAATTACTCTATGGATTCTATTATCCACATTTGACTAAAGGTTTTAATTTTAGTGAGTAAACCAACCAAACTAAAATAAAAAAGTTAAAAGCGCAAAAGATTATACTCGTAGTATAGCCCCCCACACACTACCAGACCAGACCTCCAGACCAGACCGTCTGGCTGCAACCAGACCGTCTTGGACGGCTCTACACACTCCCAGACCAGGCATTCCAACATTCGAAATTGAGACACCGTGGTGAGAAGTCCAACAAATAGATTAAGACTGTTACTACGGTCTGCCGTCTGACAGACAGCGCTACACACTCACAGACCAGACAAAAATAGTGGTGGGGGAACCTCAGACGGTCTGTGGTCTGAGGGTTCAACCATCAGACGCGCAGACAGTCTGGTCCGAGAAAATTGGTCTGCAGACAGTCCCACACACGATAAGACTAGTACCAGACGCCAGACCAGACGGTCTGGTCTGGAGGTCTGGTCTGGTAGTGTGTGGGGGGCTTAAGGATATATAATCAGTAAGACCCGTAATACGTGAAATCGTGATTTGGGCTTTTGGATTGAAAATACCGATGACTTAATGCTAAGTATGTTGAACATTTTAGCATTTAATGTGGTTATTTATTTTAAACTAAATGAGTTTTCCATCAATACGGATAAATAATTGATATATTTTGAATGTATAATTTAATATATAATTATTTATACAGTTTACTATCCTAATTATAAATAATTACAGGGTTTTATCAAGCACAAAGCTTTGGGCAACAAGAGTAATGCACTCTAATTACGCTGACTGAGTGAGTTAACTAGCAAATAAACGAGAATCTCTTGGCTATACAACTTAGGATATCATTTAATCTATTTAATCGTTTGGATAAAGTATTTAAATATGTCCAAGGAAAATTTATTTTAGATGATTTTTTTAAATAATAGCTGATTCACAATAAACATGATTTTCATGTTTACGTTAAAAACGTTTTTCGGAAGATTACACAATTTTAAATGGGTCCAAACAAAGATTGCGTCGGGATAAAAAGACCGTTTGGATAGATTGAATGGTCATACATTGAAAAAGTATTATTTTGTTTAACATTTCTCTTCAAGCTTATACAGCTTCATATGTTTCATAATCTCTGTTATTCATACTTTTATATTTTAATTTCTTAAAAGTAATACACGGATTTGATACATAAAATTGGTACAATTTTGCCAAATTAATTGTAGGATATGATATCTTTTAAGGGAAAAACTATAATTAAAAACACTCCTAGGTTTTATCCGACATTCACTTAGTATGGAGTACCGTAGAAACACCAACAAAGCAAGACTAGAACATGTTATGCTGCAACCACAGTGTCACATAAAAACAATCCCTTTGTTATGACTCCTAGTGAAATATACATAAATTTCAGAAGCTTATATGGTTATATCTCTTCAGCAAAGTTTAATGCTTATATAACATTGCATTGTTGAAATGCCTATAGCTAATTTATTCCCACATACCTCCTTTCATTCTATGATCAATTGAATTTCATCAATTGAGCCTTAATAATTACAATTCTTGAGTAAACGTACCAATAGAAAAACATGAACGTAGTTTTTAATTATATGCTTTATTGGTTTTAAAGAAAATATTTTCCCATCAAACTACATTTTTTGTATACGACCACAGTAAGGTATGAAATTTGGGCCCCAAATACGTCTGTAACATGTTTTTTATACTCCATATTATGTTTCATACTTTTGCTTCCAGACTTTTGAACTAGCATTTAAAATATGTAATGCAAACGATAATTAATAACAATGTTGTAGAAACAGTTCTAATATCAAATAAGTTAACAGGAAATTGTCGTTGTTATCAGAAGCTATGCGATGTTTTCTATTGCAATTCAAAAGCTGGTAAAGCAAGCAAGCCAAGTAACGAATTGTCCTCTTAAAGTAATTCAACTTGACAGGCTCGTTATATACGAGATCAATTTTTATGGAGCTTTGGAGCGAAAAATTAAACCGCCAGAAAAAAGGTAATCTTTTTCGTATCGAATTGTTATCTGGAATGTACTTTGAAAAGATGAAATTAATGTAAAATAATTTGAAACTTTACTGTTTAGAAATTAACAATTAAACTTTCACTGAACATAAAAAAACATGTTAAAATATTAAACCTTACTTAGATTGAATAATAGTTAATTTTGGTAATATAGCTATATTCCTTGATGTCGAAAACTGATAACCACACAATAAAACGTGTGTTAGGCATGATGTTACCCTCGAATACTCTACAGTAAATATATTACAAAATGCAGTGCTTAAAATACTTTACAACATTTCTTATGGATGCAAAATGTTTAGTGCAAATATTTAGTGTTCTTGTATAAATTTGACAATTATGTTCATTCCCTAGGAGCAAAACACTTTCGAATCTGGTTCAATAAATCTGCAAAATGTAGATAGTAAATTGAATTAAAAGGTCATAGAACGACACTTGAGGCTGTTGCGTTTTAAGCTAAAAGAACGGAGAATACGTTGAAACATTTGCAAGAGGGTAGCTTTGTATGAAACAAAACTCGTGCTTAAAACCAAGTTTAAAGAGAAGCTTCGGATGGTTTACACAATAACGTTAAATTCTCGTTTTGTTCAAAACTTTTCCCTTGCTGGAACTAAACTAATTGTAAACTGTGTGGGTTTTATATTTCTAATAAAAAGTGAATTCAAGTTCGGGGAAGCGATGCTTGGTAGTTTAATAAAAGTAATTGCTTCTCCTATTTCTTACAAATGACGAAGCCATATTTATTCAGATGTATTCCTATTTTAATTACATTATAATACAGTATCTGTAGGAAACAAACCAGAAAATTAAACAATGGTTGTGTAGTTAATGTCGTAACTTATTAGAGTTTCTCGTGGATAAATAAATAAAAGAACTTTAAATTTACCACGAAGTAATTCCATACACACACTACTCGTATAAAGAATTTGGCCGTTGAAAAAGTGTGCTATGAATATTTGAGATTACTTTACTAAATGGATAGTTTTTAATCTTTATTTTATTTTTACTTTCTTTACTTACTTTTTTACTTCTTATTAAACCATAAGCAGTTGTTAATAGATTGCTATTTTTTCAATTAGTTGAACATTTGAATGAATCATTTTAACAATGAAAATTTAATTACAATTCACTTTAATTCATAGCATTACAATTCAGAGGCACAAATCTTGTGTTTTTTATAAAAAAAAATTGATTTGATATATTCATTACAAATCCGTTCTTGGAACGTGTCCAGATTTAGCCTAAAAGTTTTCCCTTTTGACAGATTTATCTTTGCACTTATCTAACGCCTTTATACTCTTATATAACTCATCCGCAAACTTACAGTAAAATCACAAAGATATAAGAAAGGTATATTGGCAAATAATACATAGTATAGTAATTGGTGATTAATACGAGTTTTAACATCCAAAGGGCGATTTTCACCTCACTTAATAATTACAAATTTTTTGTTAATTTATGTTTGACAACTAAATTAAAAATATCACAAAGTATTTCTCTGATGCATACGTTTCACATTTTTTGAAAACTTAAAAGCTTCCGAGTTGCATTTAAACATTTTGTAAACTGGTAAAAATGTTTCATTAATGTAGCCATTTCGTATTTCAAAAATTTTCCGAAGAAGTTCAACTAAATTTAGTGATTTAAACCAAACTTGTTGATTTATTAAACGAAATAGGACATCAAATAAATTATTCTACAGTTCAAAATTGCTTTTTTTTTTCTTAGCTAGATATGCTTACATGCAAGTCAGACAAAACAAAATATAAAAATATCCAAGTAAAAATAATAATAATAAAGCAAAGCAAATAATTTGTCAGCAAAATTAGTGTACATACATCATTGTAAGCAAAAGTAAAATGAGAGATGTATCTGGAGGCAGGAAATGAGAGAGACTCAGGCTGGTTAAAACAGCGTGAAATTGTCACAGATATTGCAAGAGATTTTGATTAAAGTAACGGGGCATTTTGGTATCAGTTTTACTCCTATTAAACACCAGTGGTGGTTTGACGACAAAAACCACGACCCGAAATAAATGACTGTAACAGAACCGAATGTAATATTAAATAAATAACACATAGTAGTCTAATAGGAAGAAGGGATGGGCACTAATTAACCCTAATTATTATTAGGGATTATTATTAAATCGGTTTAGTGTTAAAAATATCTAAAAATATTGTTTAATATTAATTAATGTATTGGAAACATAAACAGGAACTGTTATAACATCGTATAAACTACATACATTACCGTTACATGTATCTGTATTTTAGTGACCTGTGCATGTTTACAGTTAAAATACAGGATTTTACATAAAAAAATATTTTCAATGAAGTTTTTCAAGCATTTAAATTGTATTTGTAAATCTCATATCCACCTTAGGATATCTTCGGAAAAAAGTCGAAGTTGAAGCTTATAGTGATAAAAGCAGTTAGAATCCTTTACATATTATCCACCCTAGCAGACAAAATTTTCAAAATTAAAATGTTTGTAGTAAGGTATAATCAATAAATAACTTAATGTGGTATCTTACCCTACCTCAGTATGAATATACATTTTAAATAAAGAAAATGCTTATAAATTATGCTCCATGTTTAGGTAGGTAATTCATTTGGATTTAATTCTTAAACTTGTTTTGACTAACAACAAAATATTTTAAGTTGTTAAAAGCTACCTTTGCCTTAAATGCATTATGTGGCTTTTGTAACTTTTCCTCTTAGTTTTTATAAAAAGTGATAAATAATTTTATGTGGAAAAATGATTGCAGATATTTTTGCAGACAACATTATTGTTGATAAGAACCAACCAATCATTTATCTCCATTAGGATGTACATTATTAATAGCTAAAACATAAAGTAAATATTACATGTTAGCTGTGGCTTTATAAAAAGACAATACATGTTGCTATAAGATCCTCAAAAAGGCTTTTTTGAAACAAGGCTTAAATTAAATCTTGCTCGGAATATTTAAAGAGGAACCTCTCAGCGAAATATAATTGTGTTTCACTATAAACACTTTAAAAGACGAGGAAGCATCTCATAATCAGGCTCTTTTTCGCTTAATTCTGCTAAAAGAACTGCTAATGAAAAGTTCTTGTTTCAAACAAGTAAAGTAGATTTCAGTTCAGATATTCAAAACGTTTGATACTGTTTCCAATACATGTTTGAAATCATGTATGACGATATTTATGATACAGTGTTAAGGAATCGGGAACGATTTCAGTGAAGTAAAGTTCACTTAAGTAGGTATAAACCAGGAGTGTGTTGGAATGACGAATGGAAATGTCACATACAATATTCATAAAGAAAACAGCTTGTTGCGTTTAGTGCCTTTCTTGTACTCTCGTCTGAAGCTAGAGTTTACATTCAATATAATGATACTGTTAAAATACATTTATTTAAGTTGAAGAATAAATAAATGGTTGAGCAGTTTTTGTTTGTTTGTCCGAACAATAAGGCCGGTCTAACTAGTTTTTTTTTTCACATAAGAACCTCAGAAGTAGTGTATTGAATAGTAACGTAAACCAATACCATAGTATGAATTTAAGTGCGAACAATTGTGAAGCACTTTAGTAATTTAACTAACATAAAATGGTTTGGCTTAGTAACCACCAACCAGCAATTAATTGTTTCTGTCGCAAAGACCTGCAAAGTATTTTGACCTTAGAAATATTCAGTTAAATAATAAACTTCTTAAATTCATATGCCCGATAAACTAAAATCGCTCATTGATACCGGTTAAGATCGAAATAAAAACCGCCTCACTTTTGTTTCAACGTATTCAAATTTAACAGTCTGCTTTGTAGTGAATTTTCAATTTCCTTAAGGTATCCGACCCGATAATCTAATTATTTGCAACATTTTTGTTAAAAAAAATAAATAATAAGCTGGTCACTAAATACATTAAACTGTAGGTTTTACACTACAGTAAACAGTAAACATAACAGCAACCCACATAAAGCTGCAAGAGAGCCGTTGTTAAGGCTATATGATGTAGTGTAACATGTATGCTACATTATATGCTACAGTGCTGTACAGAGCTGCATGGTGAAATTTCACGAAGAATAAACAATCAAAAGACAAGTTTTACTAAATCATAGTTAAGTATATACTTAAATATTGTTTAATTTTATTACCTAATAATAATTTATCGAAACAAAGTTTGGATAACAAATATACTGAAGACGGATCTTAACCGAAATATGAACGAATATTGTGAAATGTGTAAGATGATTTAATTATGATTATGACTCTACTACTACTCTATGTTGCAAACTCTACCCAAGTGCAAAGACAACCTGTGTCTTTTAAAACCTTTGAGCCTGATGATTATAAATTGCTGGGTCCAGTTGAATTCATATGGTCGTTGTTTGTTTGATTTAGTGTACTACCATACTCTTCTTCTTGTTTTTTTGCACAAAGTTTACAGTGGGAAATTTCTGTTGCCTTTCAAAAAAATAGTTCTGTGTTAACTCCTAAACCTCAGTTTTTGTTTAAGCTTCTCCACACATGCTATGCTACTAAATATGTTTGTAGTAGACAATAATGTAAACTAACACAGAACTGTACTACGTTTTTGAAAATTCTCATAGAGGCTAGTTGATTTTATTTCTCCTTTCAATTTTCAACATAACTGAAAAAAAATAAAATTAGGTATACATTTTCTCAAAGTATCCAAATTGGGGTACAATTTAAATCAGGCTCCATCCATTTCCATTTACCTAGAAGCCCACTTCAACATTAACGTTATATATGGTTAGGAAGGTATCGTTAAGGTTATTTATTGGTCATTTCCACCAATAGGGAAAGGATTCAGTTCTAAGCTATATTTTTAGTTACTTAAATCTTTAAATTTCTGTAATATGTTTAAATTATTTATTACAATACAGGTGTGTCAAAGCTACAAAAAAAAAACTGTTAATACCTACATTTTAAGTAAAGTTTATTACATTTTTGTGATTTACATGGAACATTTAGGTTTTACTGATCTATGCATTGTTTGTTAGGTATCGACCCTTGAAGGAATGGGAATTTTTAAGCGTTTTGTCCAAAACGAATATTTTATTGGTTATACTATGCCCACTTACCATTTGTGACTTAGCTTTATGGAAATTGAGCTAATCATATAATAATGATTATATCATATATTATTATTATTATTATAACACATAATCATATCAATAATCATAGTTAAATCATCTTACGTATTTAAAGTAAATGTAGGCTATCATTGTCATTGTAACCCTTTGTAAAATAAATCAATAACAGATTTAGGCAAAATGATATTTTTCAAAGAAATATGTAATAATTTATACTAATTTCATTTCATTTCAATCTAGCTGATTCACCCTACCCCTTTGAGTATTGAAATGTTATGTATTGAATGATAATGATTAAAAAATCTATTCTCATGTACTTGAAATGTGAACGTGGAAAATCTGAAGTGGACCATGAACTAGTGGGAGGACTGTTGACAAATGGTTTCTTTGAAGTTGAGATTGCATTTTGATGTTGCTTTGTATTCCCCTTTCAAAGAACGTTCATGACAAACTACTGTCAGTGTTGACGATTATTTCGTTTCATTCGAACAATACGTTTCACTTAGTTACTGAGATTTACCATTTTACTTAAACAAGGGAATTGTATGTTTATTCTTCCTTGTGATTCATAACAAAATATTATTTAGATTGACCTGCTTGCTGGTTATGTTCATGACAGTTATCGAGGAATAACTTTAATGTTATTACTAAGTTTTTCTTTTATAACAATATTATTCGTTGTTTTATTATTCCATTGAAACAGTAAATTATTTGACGGTATCTTAGTACAGTATGTTTATCATATTTTGCAGCAAAAGAAATAATACAGCTCCCTCAATTATATCTCTGTATAATGGTGATCTGTTAAAAAAATTGTTTTATGAACAACTATGCTAAGGATGTATAGTCTAGTTGAATTTACCTTTACAATGAGAAAATAAATAAAGGGTGTCCCAATAAGAACGCCGGATATGAAATGATAATGAACCATATATTTTCACGCTAAATTTACAATATGAAACATGAATCTTAAAGCATAGTATCTCCGATTAGTAATAGAATATTATGTCTCGTAAGTGTCCACCTGCTGCCTGCTGACAAGCCCGACATCTCTTGACAAAGTTTTCCATCACTTTTTCACACACTTCCTGTTGAATGACAAGATCAATTTCCTCCTTCAGGTCTTGGATTGTTTGAGGATTATTGGCGAAAACAAGTGACTTTAAATATCCCCAAAGAAAGTAGTCACACGGTGTTAAATCGCACGATCTTGCTTTGATGGCTATGCAGGGATGTGTGCTTCATCGCTGAACAGCAAAGTTTTTGACATTTTCTTATTGATTGCCAACCACCCAGTTTACAAAATCAAGCCGTTTTACGGGATCTCTTGGCTTTATCTCTTGTGCGAGTTGAATTTTGTAAGGGTACATGTGAAGGTCTTTTACCAAAATTCTTTGTACTGTGCTTCAAGCTAGGCCTAACTGCTGACTACGCCGACGAATCGATGTTCTTGCGTTGTCTTCTACACTATCATGTACAGCTTCAATATTTTCAAGGGAGCGACCTGCCCGACTGCGCAATGGTCTTTTAATGTCCAAAACTGAGCAAATTTTTTCGAACTTAGAAATTAATCTTCGGACAGATGACTCATTTGGTGCATTGTCCTGGCCGAAAATAACGCGCATCTTCCGCAACGTTTCAGCGAAACGTTCCCCGTACTTGTAGTGCACTTTAACTATGATCAAGCTTTGATCCGTCGTGTAGCGATTCATGACAAAAAATGGGACATAATACTGATAACATAGCTGATAATTTGAGAATTCCTATCGAAATACATATAAGGATAAGACGCTCTTGAAATCCGGCGTTCTTACTGGGACACCCTTTAGTTGATAACAGGGAAGAACGATATAACTCTAACCAGAATCTCACTGTAACGTGTACACTCAAACGATACAGTGTCATAAAAAGTGATTAAGTGTATAATATGTAAAAAAATCTCTTCCTTCGGTTTACTGTTTTATGTTAGTTTTATTTTCATTGATCTCAGTTAAAGTGAAATTTCATCTAGTCTCCAGCGTAAAAAGATATTGCTCCTTGAAGGCTCCCGTTTAGGGACCCCGTTATAGAACGTACATTAGCTAGCAGACCTAAAGGGACAAATAAACTTTTCATTAACATATTTAATATATAACCAGCTATAGTAAATTGCTAAAAAAGTTTGGGAAACATATAATTTAAATCCCTTCGTCACCTCTACAACATTTTTTCATCACAAAAGGCACTGGTTTGGAAGTAGAATGGCATATAATACTTGAGGAAAAAAGTTAGATTTTGTGATACAGTTTACTAACAATGACACATCTTTGTACAATAAGCCACAATTGCCACACATCAGGAACTGAACGACTCTGAATCCATTATGAAGCACCTGCAACTGTGACCATTAAAGCTAACTGTCCATTACATGCATCCAGCTTTCCTACTGTAACAGTTATGATTTGGAACCGTGCTGTTCTAACTACCTAATTTGATACCAACTATTAACTTTATACATACAGTGTGCCTACAGGAACAATTATGACTCAGAACACTACCAAACTATTCAATTGTCAATACAACTAAAAGTAAATATCTTGCTCGCAACCTTCCTATATAAACCATTATAAGTTTATATTGTGATGCTTGATTATTGATTTTTTAAATTTTTTTAAAATTTATAATTAGATCAAAGCTCAATCATATTTCAAATAAACTTGGGCCAAAACTGTTATGCATTTTTTTCTCACGAATAAAATTCATATAATATACTTAGAAATAATTCTTATGCTAAAATGTTACTTGTTATGGACTAAACTAAGCTCAAGTTAAATAGTTCGACAAGGAACTGAACATGTATTGAAATTTGTTGTTTTTTGGAACATATAGAGAGTGCTAGGCGGAGTCCCACATCAATATTCAGGCCTACAGTGACGTTTCAGATTTATTTAGTTCCCTAACCCAAAAACCACCTTCTGCCGTGAGTTGCTACAGCTTTTGTAGTTTTTTTAAAGTCCTAATGTACGGATGTAAAATATTTAAATAGATGAATCATATTACAAATACAAACTAATATATATACAAATATAGGTATTGTAAAAAGGATAAGAAACAAAGGATACAATACCGGAGGAATTTTGCACAGTGGCCAATGATTTCGTCTGACAAAATCCGTTTATGTTTTAGATAGTTTGTTTAAGGAACTGGTAGGCTGATAAAGAAGATGGTTTATGTAAAAAAATACCAACAACGTCCCGTAAGCTGTTATTACTATTCACCCTCGTAGAAATAAGTAATTTAATTTTAATACGTTGATTCATACGTATGGATTACAATTATAATTGATAGCACATTCTGCAATATTGCACAGCAAATTATAAATCTAAACATAGCCAAGAAAACTGTCCTACAGTTAAAAAGTTGATCTAATATAAGGCATTATTGAAGAAAACCTAATTTAGTAAACAAACAAATTAAGACACAAAATTAAATTAAAGTATTTAAACAAAAGAAGGGTAACAGCTGACTCAATTTAGTACATCTTCTGGCCAGTGACAGCATCCGTTAATCAATCAAATGCCAGTAGCTTGGGTGAACCTGAACAATACTACAGATCATGCAACGACATCTGAGGAGAGTTATGACTTGAACTAAACCAGATGGATCTCTACTAGGTTACCGCAGATGAAATAAAATGAGGAACCAGGATAAAAAGGAGATAACTTTATGATTCAATAAACATAAACGGAATTGTTTTGTATACATCTTATGTGTTTAGTGTGCTCTTACGCCATTAACAGTTTTCGTTTTTGCAAGTTCTTGTCTTGTAAATCTTTACGCCGACTATTAGGTGGATGGTAGATAAAATGTTCAAAATTCTTAGATTGTTACGCATAGGTAACTATGAGATGTTTAAGTATAGCATAATAAAAAAACCTAAACATATGGTCAGGACAAAGATAAAAAAAATCACTGAACACTATTGATCTATTTGAGCTCTCATGAACACAATTTTTTTTTTAAGGATGGGCACAGAGATACTGTTGTACGAGTACCAAAAAGGCACACACACACACACAAACACCAGTGTCACAGTCATACCATCCCCTTGGCGTAGCTTTGTGCCAACTGGAAGGAAATTACGTTTCCGTTTTATCTGCTGATATACCCAACCTTTGAACATGAAAAACGTTGTGCTGTGCTAGACACTATGTTACAAAAATGCATGAAAATTTAATTTAGGCTAATAGAGAGTTTTTACGTTTATTTAGGATATTGACTATGGCATGAATTGGTATTAAAAGTGCCCTCCATTGATTTAAGGTATAAGAAATGAAAGAATTCTTATTTTTGTTGTGTTTTCTTTATTGTCTACACTTGAAGAATTTTGTAGGGAAGGACAATAATTAACCTTTTAAGCAAAATTTGTTGTAACCCCTCAAATTTGTGTGGAAAAGTCGGTCTCAGACTAAAGTACGAAGAGTAACCAAGCTAGCAAGACAGCTAACAGTAATCGACATTTTGCATTCATACTGTGAAGTTTTAAGAAACGAATAATATACTAAAATATGTTACAATGAGGATAAATTTCAACCAGACTCACCCGTCATTTTCAGACCCAATCTGTAATAGTTACAGAAAATGTGTACGAAAACACTAAAGCTAGTTCTACATCACTAGGTTGAGGTATTAACAAATAGGTGTCAATAATTGGAGATTTGCTAGGGGTTGAACCAAGGTCTCTAGTTCAGATGACTAGCTTTGACATTCCACGCCTAATAGAGTAAATAGTGGTATCGGGTTTAAAATAATTAAAAATGAAATTGTTGAAAAATGTAGGTTATGATGGTCTAACGTTGAAACTAGCTCTACCATTGTTGAAACAAAAAAACATATATTTATATAAAATTATCATAAAAGGGTGTGATCTGCATGAATAACTAAAAACTAAATACCTTGAATATTTTCATTTTCATGTTATAAACTGCATTTATTCATCAATGACTAAACATGCTAACCAGGGTAGATACTTAAATACCAATTTCTTAAAACATGTTCCAATCATAGTACTTCAAAAAGGGGTTTTGTAAAAATTTATATGAGATCTAATGGTATGAAAGGACCATGTGGACCTTTGTTTCTTTGATTTAACCTTCTTTGAGTTAACTTAAGCTCTCTGGGGAAAACTTGGTCTAGTTATAGCATGCATGCCTTAGGGGCACGGGTTTAGTTCCAGCCAAACGACAATAGCTTTTAACTTTGATGATGAAATGACCTGGTGGTTCTGTTACCCTTTAAACAAGTCCACTTATAAATTAAAAAATACAGTGTTGCAGTAGGCTAACTCCTTCTACAAAAAGTCTTAAATTTGTTCAAGCCCTTACAATGGATCATTATGATAACTGATTTTGAGTACATGGAACTATGATTAGTCCACTAATATTCGGTAAATCGTCCATGAGTTAAAGATAAAAGGTTCTATTTTAATTTCTGTAAATTCTTAATATACAAAGTATATATATTTCTTTATAATATATATCAGTAAAAACCACACTTTATTTCACAAAATATGGTAATTTCTCTAATAGATCACAAAATGTGTTTTGAACACACAATTATTATTGAGGACTCAACACGAGTAAATACTCGTATTACACTCACAGTAAGATGATAAATAATCAAATTTATTAAATTTTAGATATAAAAATCGTTCTTTATAAATTAGGCAATATGAATAGTGGTGGAAGAAAATATTCCAAACATTTGCATTACAACACCCGCCATGTACTTCAGACAAGAATAGTAAATGATTTCAGCTCATGAAAATGCATCATAAATAAATATTCATTGTGGTTGAGTTTTATTTCAGTTCATCAATTGTTCTTTTGAAAAAGGCGTAACTAGAAACTACTTATTATTTTTTAAACCTGCATTGTTAAAATAATATTAATTTTTAATTCAATTGTTTTGAACAGAAAATTCAAGAACTCGTTACCGCGATAAACTTTCAATTAACTCGATGTGCGTTCTTTATTAATATGTAATGTAATTAAGGCTATACAGGGTGTCCCCGAACTCTCTACCAATATTTTAGGGCATTGTTCCTGGGTAAGAAACATATCTAAATATCATATTTAAATTGTCCGGAAGTTCTCAGTTACCCACACAGCCGCCATTTTGTTTTTTTCACTTATTAATATTTTTCTAAAAAGTGGTTGAACATACGAAATTGAAACTTTGCACAAACATTTACGGCAACTATACAAAGCTACAAAAAGATTTTGAAAATTTTCCAAATTCAAAAAACAAAATGGCAGCCATTTACATTTTTGTAAAATCAACGGTTTTTGAGTTATTTAAGAAACAAAATTGTAAATGGCCGCCATTTTGTTTTTTTAAATTGGAAAATTGTTATAATTTTTTTGTGGCTTTGTCTAGTTGCCATAAATGTTTGTGCAAAGTTTCAATTTCGTATGTTCAACCACTTTTCAGAAAAAATTAATAAGTAAAAAAAAAACAAAATGGTGGCTGTGTGGGTAACTAAGAACTTCCGGATAATTTTAATATGATATTTAGATATGTTTCTTACCGAGGAACAATGCCCTAAAATATTGGTGGAGAGTTCGGGGACACCCTGTATATTCCCTGCAAAGTGATGTCATTTATAAAACGTACGTGGTCCTACATATAAACTATTCTGTTCCTTACAAAGGCATTAGTAAAGGTATTAGTTACAAAGGCTTGAAAATGTCTTTCTAATGGGAAGTTGCTGCTGATTGCGTCTTAAGTTCTTTAGAACTCTTCGTTTAATCTCAATCATTTGGTGTGAACTGAGGGTTGCCACTGCTTTTTTAAGTAAATTTACTACATTAGAATAGTTAAGTACAGCTTACAACTAGGGTTGTGTAAAAAGTGAATCCACCTTAAATATTTCTTTAGAAGTGCTAGATATATTTAACTTCACGCAAGCTTAACTTATACCTGCAAGATAGATTTTATTCATTAGAATAAGGTTTTTTATAATAACTTAAAACCCGATTTTATCTTTCAACTTAATTTCATACTTATTATAACGGGATTGAATCAACACATTTAAATAATTGTGTACACAAATATTTTGTCCTACTCTATTTCAAAATAGTTCCAGGATATTTTAAAAAACTACGATTATCATACCTTCGTAATAGGTCATAGGTTGGTTGTACAGATTGAGCACATACACCTAAATAACTCGTAACAAAATGGCTGCCGTAATTATTGATTAATCACAATTAATTGGTGTTTGTTCTGTTGCATTATTAGTATAGTTCTATCACGATAGCCACATCAGAGGAAGACTTCTTGTATCAAGATTTTAATTTCATTGATAATAAATCGCACACAGGTAAATCATGATGTGTAATCAAGCAGAATTCTGTACAAAGATATAAGTTGTAGGACATTAATAGTGAGACAGAACTTGTGTGAATCACTGAAGTGCAAGGTCTAACTTATAGCTAAAGTTTGAGAGCAATACCAAACTCTCGCTTCATTGAATACAGCAAAGTCTGGATAACTTAGTTATACGAGATAACATTGCTTATAAATATTGATTTTACTTCAGAAAAGAATTTGTCGTATCTTTAATATAGTATTTGGGGTTAATAATACCAAGTTGAAGTATTTTTAAATGTTACAGTTTGCTAATATTGTTAGCAAAAGATTTTGTTAGAATTAAAATTGTTTGCTTTGTGATTAGCTACATGTATAATTACTGTGCATGTACTGTATGTAGAGGACAGCTATTAATGCATATTGATGTGTTTTTGGATAAAACCCATAGACAAAATTGTGAGTATAAATGTAGACCTGGAGTCTATTTGATTAGATAAAAAAAAAAATTAAAAGAGGTCAGACATGTTTGAGAATATTTTTTTAATTTGATCTAAAATGAAAGATTGTTTATTTTTAGTAATTACACATTTTTGTCACATTTAAACACAAGGCTACAAACCTAACGACGTTCAAATCTAATTTCTTATGTACTTTATCAGGTAACAATGAAAATATCTAAACAAAAATGATTTGTAAATCTGACAACAGTTAACAATAGAGTTTGAGGGATTTTAGCTCCAATACAGTCAGATCAATCTGCATTTTCATCTTCCATCGAAGCGAAATTTGATAGGATCTTTTGCAAACGCAATTCGCAAAATGTCACCAGGAAACGTATTCAATAAATCATGTTTTCAACAGATTTGCTTTATGAAAAGGTTTTTTTGCAATTTTCATGTGTTTAAAAAGACTTTAAAATTATGTAAAGTGATTTTGTTTTTGATGTAATTTATTACACTCAATTACAGTAAATTTAACTGAACGAATTTAATGATACTGTATATTTAAATCTGGGGTTTTCCAACAACAAGGAGAACTCATATGATCTTTTTGAAAACGATTTAGGAAAAAAAAAAAACGTGGATCCATCTTCAGGCGATTTAAGGATGTTTTTTCCTTCTTCATATGACGAGCGTCATATTTAACACGTAAAAATAAATTAACATTTAAACACGACACATACACTAATACAAACATTTACGGTAACTAATCAGTTATGATTAGAGAATACACTAACCCAGCGGAGTTTAAGTCCAGACTGCAAATATGTGTTAAATATTAAGTTCTTCAGAATAAAGAAACGTTTTTGGACTTCCTGATGATAGCTCCACATAGGAATGCATTTGAAATATGAATAGATTGTCTAAGAGGTGTTTAAACCTTTTCAAATATTATTTGGCAATCCAGAGGCTAACATCTACAATATAGTAAAACGGCTATCCATACTCAACAAATCTAAGCACACAACTCATTTAGACAATGGATACACAACAGATAAAGTATTTTGCGTTGGCATTACCATATCTTGCGGCTATCAAGGCTCCTTTGAGTTTATAAACCTTCCTAATGAATGCGCCTCTTAAAAGTTTTAATTAAGAGATAGCAAAGATTGCAAGGGTGAAATTCTTGGCCAAACGAGGTTATACCTTTCACTCTAAAACTCCCCAGTAGCTGATTTGAAGCAAGATTAAAGAATGTGTCTGACAAGATCACGTAAAGTAATATTAATTATTATAATTTTTTATGTCTATGGTTTTTACCAAAATTGTATCTTTATGTGGAGTATGTAAATGTAAAGTCGAGATTATTTATCATTTTTGTAACATCTTCTTGAGTGTTCAAAAGTTATATGGTTAAACATAATTTTTAGAAATAACTTATTTTAATGGGGACCGAAACCCAATACACTGTATTTATTGAACTAATAAAAATACTTCAGATCAATGTAGTGAGAGTTCGCCATTGCCATATAACTTGTACCATAACTTGGAACCTCCTCAGTGTTTTCCCAAACTTTGGTCTAAGTATGCTTACCTCTCCAAAAATATATCATATAGCGAAATATTCATGTTAATGATGATTATTATCATTGTAATATAAACTATGTTCGTAAAATATTATTTTGAATTTACCACACATTAATAAAGAGGAATGAGTTATTAATTAATATATAAACAGATACAAAAAATATAGTCTACCTTTATATTTATGCATCACTAGACGCCACTATTTACAGTTTGATAAGTACATGAGAAATTAGAAGGGAACACATAAAAAAATACTGCTAACAGTAATAACTTATTAAATAAAAAAAGTTTGTGGAGTAGTTTGTAATAATTATTTTCTTATATAATGGAAAACAGTTTAATATGCAGCCTGAGTTTTGCTTAGAACGTCATGTTAATTAGACAGGCAACACCATCTTTGAGTTCTCACTTTCATCTCCGTCTACCTTCCACTTGCCTCTCTTATTTAAACAATTGAATTACTTCAAACGTCTCATCATGTAATGTATATGCTGAAATTATCCCTCCTCACCTCTGATCCATAGTATGACGTAAGTTTATAGTACTACAATAAATTAATTATTTAGCCTATATACACATTTCTAAACAGCCCAATTGATCGTAATATCATCGTATAATATCCTTAATTTTTTTTTAAGTACCATTTTTAAATGGCAGAAATTTAATTCGCGTGCAAGAAACCTGTTTACTTATTCATAATTTAACAGCAACTAGATTCTATAAACAGTGTAATACGTTTTAAAAGTGCATTTAGAAATAAAATCTTACTGTGTATTTACATATTACGGCTAAATATAGCCTAGGATTAGCTTTTTTTGTAAATCTGCATAGCTAGCTTTAAAGCAGTGGTATGCTTGTGAACATAAAGCATAAAGTGCATGAATAAGAAGTGGTTGGATATTGAAACAATTAACTCGCTGTTCTCTTTTATCAGCTCATAACCAAAACCCATTTATAACTTATATTGTAAATCTCTATAGTGTTCAACCATTCTAGGGAGCACCTTTATCCTATCATTTAGTCATGAAAACACAACAATCAGTCATAGATTGCCATTTTCAACACAAACGCTGAACCAAACAAAAATAAATAAAATCATCAAAATACTTAGCTATTTCACACAGAAGAATAAAACGATTCTATATCCCGTGGGAAAAGGGTTGATATAGTCTGCTTTCTGTGATGTAAGGTGGTAAAACATCTCATTCCGTAAGGTATGTAACTTGGTTGTAATATCCTGCAATCTTAGAGGTATATTAGATGAAATTAAAAGCATAATTGTGTATCTTCAAACTGGTAATTGATTATTCACCATTTAGTATTGATTACGACGAGGAATAAAATACTCCACAATACCATAGACAAAACAATTAAATATTTTATTTTCAATTACAATACCTTTGATTATTCATTTTAACGTTCTTGTGTAAACATAAGCTACGAAAACAAGATATAGAGTTTATACAAGGTTTCTCGTATTAATTTATAATGTATACCATACATATCTTCAGAGTTTCGTTATAAGACAATTTACTGTCTCCCAGTGCTGGTTTGCATCAGGAGAATGGGAGATGTAGGATTACATTTACAAACAGCCAATTTTACTAACAGTCGGAAATGTTTTATTCAAGTTGTAAAGCAAAGTCAAAACCAAGTTTTTGCTTTTTTTAACTATGGGACAGTTGTAATATTTAGAATTCCACTTTTATTTTTGATACCACGCTTTGTATTAGTTTCAAAATAAGTCTACTCAAAAATCTGGGTGATTATAAATAAATCAAAACTTTAATGTTATGTATTGTCACTTATTAAACTTTATATGTGGTACAAGTATCATTATTCATACACATTACTTTAAACTATAATGATTGCTATGCAAATTTTTGGATTGTAATTTATTCTTCTATCTCCAGGTATAGTTTTAAGCCCGAAATGTTGTGAATCTTAGACTTCTCCGTACGGCTTATAAATCTATATTTTAATAAACAAATGTGTAATATTTCTTCTGAAAACATAGTTAGTCACTGTTGAGACTGGAAGTTCAAGAGTTTTTCAACAGAGATTACGTATCACGTGATTAATACACTAAATATATTATTCCACCAACTACTAGAAGTTTTTCGAATGAAAATAAAACAAAATTTACGAGTTTTAGGTTTTTTTAATCTTTATTTTTTTTCATACAACAAACAAACCCAAAAATATATTTACACAAGAACAAAAACCTGTAATTATTTTTTATAACAAGTAGGCCTAGTAAAAGGGTGTATCCAATTAGCCTAAGATCCGGTAAAACAATACATTTTCACTAAGAAGTCTTGTCGACAGTAGCTAAGGGAGTTGTGCTTTGAGAGTCCTATGGAAGTAGTCGGCTGATTTCCATAGTCATGCATATGCAAGACAAGGGAAGGGAAATTGAATTAGCATAATTTACTCAGATAATCATCTAACCACAGTGGAAACTAAATCAATAATGTAATATATTTGTAAATATTGAGCAGTTTGCCACAAGTTAAATATTCCCACCTTTAAGGAAATGTTTATTTTTTAAATTTCTTTTAAGTTGTAAAAAATTTTAAACTTTGGTTTTGTATCAAAGAGGTTTTATATTTTTTTATAGTATATATAATTGATGGCTTAATAAGTGATACAGTATTTTGACTATACGAGTAAATTTTTTTGTTTACATTTTGAATATACATATTTTTAAATGACATCAAGTGTTAAAAAAGAGCCAACTAAGATTTTATAGATTTGAAAAAAATATTTTAGCAAGTTTTGCTTAATATTTTTTCATAAACAACAACGTTGGCAGCATTGGTGAATGTTATCAGCTACTTTGAAGAGTCCCACAGGGAATATTGTGGACTGAGTTACGACAAAACCCTCACACAGTAAAAAACTGCCAACCCTAATGATAAAAAATCAGCCAAAATTTAATTTATAATGTTTTTATGCTTTAAGGGTCTTGTTTTGTTCAAAGCTCTTTAAAAAAAGTTCGCTTTATGCTATTTCATGTTGCCAGAGCGTTGTATTCGACCTAAAAACAGGTTTTATAAATGTTGTGCTGAGATAAAACTTCAGTTAAGAGGCTAAACAAGTATTTGTAATTTTTAATAAAGCCTACTTAACATTTAATTATTGGGTACTATCGAGAGTGGTTAATTTGTACTTAGTTGAAAGATTAATCAGCACAACATGGAAATGTCTAATTAACTATCAAAAATTTATCCCCAAAAAATAACTATCTATAATATTAAAACGAAACAGTGTTTTTTTTTAATTCACGATTCTGAATCAACCACTCGACGGATTTTCATTATTTTTGTGTTGAAAGAAAGATAATTTTGAGAACTAGGGAATGTCGAAGCCAGAATTTTAGTTTAGGGCCCCAGTTATTTAGAAATTAAGTTTTAATTTTTGAAAAGTCTAGCAGCCGACGCTAAGATTCTAAACTAGCTTTTGGTGTATTATAATTTGTTTAACATAACAGCTGTAAACATTCAGCGTTTGTAACACAAATTCAGCATTTGGATAAAATTAAAAGACATACTAAGGGTTGACTTATTTATACTATGTGTAATGCTAATCATTGATACGTTCAATCCTTCGATAAGAGGATGACAGATTTTTTTAATATACTAGGATGTTCAAAGGATTTTTTAAATAAAAATCTTTGCAATCTTCGGTTTGTTTTAGTGCAACATAATTTTCTTTTAACTAACAGCTGGTGAAATATAAAAATGCTCTGTAGAACTATGAGGTTATTTTATTTACTCTGATTTGTCATTGATTTTCAGGAAATATGTAAGATTAGTAGACCACCGAGAAAAGTAACACCATCGATGTATACAAGTCGAGGCTCTGTACACGAGTCTTAAAAAAAGGATATGCAAATTATTATACTGCTCAACTTTTTTAGAAAAGGGTAGGAAAATCCATTTTTTACACGTTTTAATTCATCTTGGTTTGTTTACAATCAATGTTTTTGAATGATTAAACTTTGTTTGGATTAGGCCCGGAAATATTGATGTCATAAAGAAGGAGATCAAGAATCCTCAGAAATACAATTTTAAATTACCACCACAACCCAGACGGGTTTTATCCAAAGATATACAGATATGAATGACATAGATTGAGAACAACGTCATCATTGACTTAGGATACTGCAATTAGACTAACCATCCTTTTATGAAATCTAAAAAGTTGTTTGGCGTGTGTTTAGTTGTGGTTACGTTTGGAGGTGCTGAATATTTTATAGTTTAAATAAATGAATATGGGGAATTACGGTGTACATTGATTCAATTAGGGTGGTTAATTATTAAGGATATTAGAACTGATAACGGAATGGATAATAAACATAGACAATTAATTACGTCACTAGCTTTACTAGCGTGTTTTACGTTTTAAATTCCTTCAATATGTGACCAGTTCTTTTGTTCAAATGAATATTATTTTATTTTTACTCAGCTTTTTACCAAAACAAACTATATGTTGTTGTTTTTACTTTCTTTGTTTACACTTATTTATTTAACTGATGCAGTGAAATTGATATAAAGGATATGTGTGGACGATTCGTTTAATGATGTCAGGACACCAACGTTATAATTATGTGTACTGTAAATTTTATTGGATGATTTCGTTTTATTTTAGGGAGTTTCTATTCAGACCTACTGGAAATTGTGTATTGTATGAGTATTGTATTGTGTTGATATTGATTATGGAAGAGGCAGGTATGCGATAGAATTGGAAGGTGATATCGTTGACTAGGCCTATACACTTTCTCAATTGATAATTACTCTTTCTACTGTAGGCTGCTATAAAATTTGTCTTTATACGTGTAAGCTAGCTGTTCTGATTTATCACAGTTTTAACTGACTACTCCCGTACGTAGGACGGGCTAACACCTCGTACTATTTAAAATTGTTTTAGATTTCAAGTAACAATCATTTAATCATTAAATGTATGTGAGGGATCTTGTTCATACAAGGTTGGTATAACAAATAAAATATCTTAATGTGTAATTGTTGAATCTAATCAATAACGTTCAATGTTCATACATAAATTTAGTTTTCACCATTTCCTTTTTTCGCGCAACTATCTATTAAAATGATCGAATTATAATAATCACCGTAAAATGTGAAAGATTCATCTGGATTCGTTATTATAAGTAGTAATTACCATCAATTGGCTCTATTCTCAACGGTATACAATACACAATATTATTTATCGTTCTGGAATATCGCCAAATGGTCTTACAAATTGTACTTATCTAGACCAGCAGCAACTAACACGTGGCTAATGACCTTGACTATATACCATCATAGTCAATGCTAATGATTATAATATTTCAATCGATAATGATAGTGTCCTAGAAACTTAGTATGGCATTTTTACTGGTGTGACTGGTTTAAAATAATGTGATTTTTTATCAATCAAAAACGTATGACAATTAAATTTTTAACATGTTTACCAAAACACCTAATAATAGTATATTAGTTTGTTTTAGATTTTATTGAGTTAAAGTTAAATTGAGCTACTTGGTCATTACTTATTTGTAAAAAAGTGCAGCAAAGATATGACCTTTAAAAACAGTTGTTCAACGTGGTTTTGAAAACAAAGCAAAGTATTATTATATTAGTGATTTCAAAAATTACTTAAGAGGTTACAATCATGCAAATAGTTTAGTAATCTTAACCCATATAGGTCCATACACAAGGAAAATAATAATAAAACTGAATACTTGTTTTTTTTACCTGTAAAATAGGTAATAACATTAGGCTAAGGTGATTAATATGTTGAAAGTAAAACTGCCAATTCAATATGTAGAATCCCAAAAGATCGGCTCAGCCTATTTGCACAATACAATATTTGTAGTTAACATAATTATATTATACAAATTTTAAGTAAGCCTTTGACCAAACATATAATACAGTTTTGACACCTGTGTTTACAAATATTTTTCCTTTTAAGAAAATGAGATTATCTAAAGTTAAGCCTTAGTAAATAGGGAACATCACTAATTTGCTGTTTTAAGAATAACTGGTGTACAGGTTTCTCGAATTCGAGCAATTGCTAAGTACTATACAGAAGTTTCAAAACGAATAACAGTCATATTTACAATTTTTTAAAGAGTCAACTTTCAAAGATTACCAGTGTGTAACTCATGGAAATACTCACGATATATATAACAGTTCAATATACTGCTATCACATTTCCTGTAAATATTTTATCATGTTTCATAAGCTGATATTGATATTTTTAGTGTTTCTACAAACATTTCCTGACCTATAAAAAATTCCATAATTAATATCTTATATCATTAAACACAAAGCAACATTCATAACTATACACATTTTTTATATAACATAGATAATTTACACATTTACTGTTTTCAATTAACATATGTTCTTCTTCTCGCTTTTAATTTCTGGCAATAACTGGAGTTTTATTAAAAACGTTTCTTACTCATGTTAATCTTAAGGAGAAATACGAAACTTTAAAGGGTCCCAGGACCTCACTCTCTAATTATTTCCCTACAAACAACTTGACGTTACGCTCTTTACAACGACACAAAAAACTTGTCAATCGGTTCAGTAGTTTCGGAGGAGTAATTGTCACAAATATTTTGTAAATGTGTCAAACAAAGTAGCTTTAGCCGTAACATTTACAACCGAAGGTGGTTTTTGGTTTGGGAGATAAAACAAACGGAACACCGCAGAAGGTCTGAATATTGATGTGTACACCACCTAGTTCTCTCTGCCTCTCACTGTGTTATCAGGTGTGTTTTCGTGTTGTGTATTTTGTAACTATGTTTAGGTTTAATGCAATGTTTTCTGACTAACGAAAAATAAAGCCCGATCAGAACAATTTGGTCTATGAGAATGAAGAATTTGTTATCACGGAGAAATTTGTTCGTACTCAAAGGTTACTCTGTTTAATTCGATTTCTACGTTACTAAATATATTATACAGTGTATTTAGCTACAAAGCTCTATACGTAAGAACAAATAATGAACGATATAATTTAACTAAACATAAAACTAAAAGGTGAATGTAAAACGAGAAATAAACATCTGTAGTGGCGATGTGAGGTTAGGTGGTCGAAGAGGCGCAGTTTCAATTAACAACTGTTTCTGTAGGCAGTTCGTGGGTGTTTTCTACACGGAGACTGTAAAGGACATAACTAATGAGGTATCGAAGTAGGACTGATTTTACAGCAATTAAAACTTTACTCTGTCATCATTTAGCCTCTTTTAGATCATAAAATACATTAGATTATTTTATTACACGAATTATTCCCAAACCACCTTATAATTAAATGTATAATATTGTCTAAAATAAAATACAAGAAAATCGCTAATAATGATAACTCTTTCAATAAAAGTCCCTGTACATCGGGTTTTTATGTAATTATTTTTTGCACTTAACAAAATCGTTTGACGAAAATGGGAATTTACATTTGACATCTAATGTTATAGTAAGACCATAAAAGGTTTTTATATATGGTTTAGTTTTAGATCTTATTGGATATAGCTTTAAGAGTTTTACCTGGATTGGGGAATGGATAAATAATTTAAGACTAGATTAAACCTTAGTTGATCTGAACAATGAGAATTCAAATAACGATGCTAAGATATTTTATGGAAATTCAATGAATTATAAAATAACTACTTCCAAACGTTATTCACAAAGTTTTTAAGTGCAAAATACAAATAAAATTTGTCAGTTGAGCTTTGTTAGCTACTGGACCAGTAACAAGGTCCCAAATGAGAACCTTCGGGGAGCAATAAACTTATGGATAAGGGACTGACAGTGAAATGTAAATATAGAAAGACATTTGTTTTAGAAAACACATGGGTTTAGTATACTTTATTATACTCCTTGGTTTAAATGCAATACACTTTTTACCCTAATGTTTTTTGAAAGAACAATACAAATCAGGGTACAAGGTGAATGTAATCAATTGACTGATATCTTGATGTAATTTAAAAATAAAAACATACTGAACCTAACTTAATTTATTTGTATTCCCCTGTGGTTTTCATTACTTATTGTAGGTGTTAAAATACTATTTATATATATCTTTATCGTTCTCATATTTTTAAAGTTAAAACAAAATGAACTACTGAGACCTTGTTTGTTGACGCTAAAGACCCATTATCAAATATTAAAAGGATCCTCATTTCACTAACATTTTCTAAGTTGTTGAACAATAGTTATTCCAAAAAACAGAAACTACAAATTAATTTAACGACTTTTTTAACGTGATGGATACTACACAAAAAGAAATTTACAGTGTTTTAACATTAATAGTAAAATTTACACAATGATTTCAATACCCTTCTCGTAAATTTTGTAGTACCTTCAGCCATAAGGTAGGCTACGGTAATACTTGTCTAAAGTTATATATATTTTTATAATGTTCCTCATAACAAATTAAAACAGAACTACTTATCGTAGACAAATATTGATTTATTCTTTTATTTCGTACGCAATTAAATATATTTAATTTAAAATGAAGAAAGTTGAAAACTCAATTCCTAAAATGGTCCACCATTATGAAAACTCAACGCATTAAAACTGATTAGACTCAGTACACTTTTAAGATAAGAGTACATTACACTTGGCGACACGAGTATAAAGGCACCAGTCCGACTAGACAACGTTCAACTCAGACACTTTCATTGAGAGAAAATATACTTAAATAAAAAAGTATCATCGTTAAAAGCCAATAACCCTTACCTTAAATTTGTCTTAAGTGTTTACATAGTTTTCAAACGAACAACTGTACAAAACTACTTCAATTCTAATAAAAAGATATGGCTTTCAATACCACAACACATTTTAGGTAAAGTAGATCGTTTATGGATTTAACTTCAAAGAATGAAAACAGGATAAATTTGTTTATGCATTATATATATATATAAAAAAAATAGATCATTCAAAGTGTCCTTTACTACGTGTTGTTACATTTTACTAAACTGCGTCTTGCATTGTGATTGAAAAAATTAGAAAAACGCATTTCGTTTTTAATTTTATTTTTGGACACCTTAAATCGAAGTGCAATGCCTAATTTTAGACTTATTAAAGTGATACAGATAATTCGTTTTGCTATACACCTTCATGCATTTTGTAAATCTCTTGTATTATTTATAGTATAGTGAATAATTTCTTGAATATTATTTTTTAATAAAGGTGGTTATAATTGTGTTAGCTGAGATTTCTGTAATGGAACTAATTTCACCTAATGGGTTAAGTTTGGTCATTTATCAACATTGTATGTGAGGTTGAAACAGGGTCCCTCCCCTTGAAATTAAATATATTATTGTTAAATGCAACAGTGGTTGGAGTTTTCCAATAGTTTTTTTATTTACAGATTTGTATATATTTAGCATATAGTAAGCTCCAAACCTCTTAGCTGTAGCTAGATAACCAAAACAATAATTATTTATGAAGGGTGGAGTTTTAACGCGGAATCGTAGGAAAACATTCAGTTTCAATAACCAATTGACCAAAATAGTAAACATACAGACTAATAACAATGTTACATTTACTATATTATTTTTAGCACAATATATCATTAATATTTAACTAAAGTACACTATTTTAGAACGAAACTCACAATTTGTATACACAAATATTAATGCATCCAATCGGCAAACAAAAATTTGTCTCAAAGCCTTTTAAAAACAGTAGGAACGGATCAAATTAATAATTAAATTCATGCATTTTTTTCATGAAGGGATGTTTCAGTGAGTGAGTCCTAAATCGTTAGAAGAGTGCAATCATATATTTGCCAAAAATGTCAACAATCAGGACTTGTGCCAGGAAAAATTCATAACTTAATGTTTTTTAGCGTTCACATTAAATCGCTAATAAATAGTAAGTCTAAGAAACGTATACATTTTATTTATTGTTATTTCAAAAGTAGTTATAATACGTGAGTAACTTACAAAACAATCAACTTCAATACAATAAATATTAGTAAAAGTATTTTTAATGTAAAATGTTTTAAGCAGAATTTCACCATGCAGCTTTGTACAGAACTGTGAATGTAAATGACCTTGTTACTTTACATTATGTAGCTTTCAGCAACGGCTCTCTTGTGGTTATGTAGTTGCCATTTACGTTACAAACACAAAGTGAAATGGATTCATGGTTATTTCCACAAAGTAAATTATAATTATGATAATGCTCAGTAAGATTAATTTTGGTGGTTACAATGCTTAGTTTAGAAGGTGGATTGAAGTCTATTGAGATACGTATATGTTTTGTGTTGCATTTGGTTGAGTCCTTATACAAAACCATTAAACAATAAAAACCTTCCGGTTAAGCACAGTTTGATCCCATAATCGCAGATATAAATACTTAGTGATAGCATATACAGTGTACAGTGTAATTATAGTGTAATGTTAACAGTAATTTGTAGTACATAATAATACATACTTTTAATAACTATATTGGGTCAAGAAAGGGGTACACAAGTTTTTATTCTCAGTAATTATTGAATGTGACAGTAGTTCCGATACAGTCTTGAGTTTATACACGCTACAGTAGTTCCGATACAGTCTTGAGTTTATACACGCTAATTAGGTGGTTCTTGTCTTATTGACTCTTAATTAGTGTTACAATTAATGTTTTACTGAAAAAAAACTTTTGCAGTTCTCAATTAACTAATGTACCTAGTTATTGCAATATCTGTAAGTAGTGTATTAATTTAGTAAAAAAAATATATTTTAAAATTTTGGATTAAAAATCTTAGTTTTTAGACAAAATAATGTTCAACCAATATTTATTACACATACCATATATTTTTACAGCCAAAAGACAGGCCAAAGACGTTTACAATTCATTACCGTCTCAAATTTAGACAGTTAAACCTTCAGACAATCTATCTAAGCAAACCAGTCGTTATAATGAAATCTAAACATTAATTTCTCTACCAATATTTAAACACTTGACATCTATGTTTGGGTTTGTGGGTCGTTATACAAATTAAGTTTTTACATTGATTATAACAATTAATTGAGAGCATCAAAATCAGGAAATCGTTAATCAAGACGTTGATTAACCATGATTTATTTAGATTGTACGTAGTTAAAAACCAGTGTAATATTGTAAACAATATAGGTTTATATGATGCAAAAATACCAAACATTTAGGTTAATAATAATATAGAAACAAACTGTGCAAATAGAAAAAAAAAACACGAAATAGCAAAAATAAATTTCTTTTTAAATATTCGATTGCTGTAGATTTTCTACTCGAAAAATACATACGTATTGTAAAATAAAATGCAATAGTTTTTCTAGTGACGTTTTTTACGATTCCTTGTAAGTTGGTGGTGAATAAGTGCAGGTTTAATACAAAATGAGTGTATAAGTACAAGGCAAAGTACCGTGAAATCGCTCCTATAACTGATTGAATAATAGATAGGCCTAGCGTTGAGACAACAGTGTTTTTAACTTCTTTATTGTTAAGAATCACTCTGTAAGCAATAGTTATGTGTTATTAAGTTATCATACGTTTTGCTCAAGTTTAAGATGGCATAATACAATATTATAAATATTTCAGTAATTTTTCCACAACAAAATTTTAATTGAGTTTTAACATTTTTACAATTTGATCATAAACATCTTCCATAGTTTTTGAATAGATTTATTGACAAAACAATTGAATTGATTGATTTACGTTAAAAGAGTATTTTATATTTTCAAATCTGTAAGAGAAACTGATGTTCCAGGCAATATTGATGTCTATCCCTGTGAACTGCAAACTAATAATCTACTTTGATGAAGCTTCCAAACTTTGCTCAGATCCAAAAGGCAATCATAAGTCTTAACCTCAACTCCGTTCAGAAACTTTAAACTTCTCAATCAAATCCCGGTTCATTTTCTCACTTTGGTTCTTGGTTTGATTTTGTTTTTTCTTCTTCTTAACTAAGAGTAAGATTGATATAAATTCGAAATTTGAATACATGTTATGGAAAAAACGATTAATTTGGTAAACCACATCAAAGACAAATATTTGTCTATCATATAAGTTGACACAAGTAAATACATCAGTTTGGGACAAGTTTAATAAACCCACAAAGAGTGTAATTGTTAAAGGGTCTGGTTTAAATCCTGCCAACGCACCGAATGGAAATTTATTAATCAATATCGCGATATCACCTAGTATTATATTAAAATATATGTTTTAAACCCGTACTATACTACAAATCACTATTATGTTTAATAGTACGAAAATTGAGAATTATAAATTTTCAAAGTAAATTTAGATGTAACTTCGAAATAAATTCACTCAAGGATGTTAGGATTGTTATTGTTAAGCTACCATTAGGGGAGATGCCCAGTTTTTCGGTCAAAAAATTAATTTTTTGTTTATTGCATTGAAAAATTCGTCATCTTTTCCTGATTCAGAAAATATATAATTTTAATATATTTACTACAGTCTAACAATCATAAAAAATAATATAAATAGTACTACACACTCGGTTTTAGTCACAATGGGCTGAATTAGCGTCAATTAAATTTAATGTTAGAAATTTAAATTTTTTGAATGGTTGCACTGAATAAATGTTGTTGCTAGGTTAAATAGTCAACAAAAATCTTTTTCTGTTTGTTTTTCTTTCTTCATAACATATGTGTATATAATAATAGTGCTGTTTGTGATGAGGTATAATGTGGCATAGGGTAGGCCTAGGCTTGACTTTAAATGAGTTTTCCCGAAACTGTGTTTTTTAATGTTTAGGTACCATTTTCCAGACTACTATAAATACCACTGACTTCAAATTTTTTTCTGTTACTTAGGACATCATGGCCCACAAAGTGTACTAAAAGTTTGCTTCTATGTTTAAAAAAACATTAACAATAAAATTAATTAATATTTGTAAAATAGTGAAAAAAATTATATATTTTAAAAATTTTGATAAAATATGATTTTTTTGGTAGAACATATTTAAATTAGTACAGTTTGTCTTAAATGTCAATACAAATAAGTAGTTAAAATTTGATATGCATAGCTAAAAGGGTTTTTTCTTAAATGGTACCTAAGCAACACGATGTTTACCCATATAAAATGCATTAAATCTAAAAAGTGGGCATCTCCCCTTTGTTTTCATAGTATAGAATGTAATATAAGATTCATTAACGGGTAAAACTACAAATCTGTTTTAAACAATGAGTACTTAATTTTATAGAAGAATATTATTTTATATAAAATTGTTATTTAAATTTTAAGAGACCCTACCTACCAAAATTCCACCTAGTTTCAAAATTAGTAAAGGGGGTAGAGGGGGGTTTTAACTAGTATCGTATTTACAGTCAATGCTAGTACAGATTTCAAAGGCAATAATGGAATTTAAATTTCATCTGTAATTTGTGCTACTTTCTCATTACCAGAAAGATTAAAACAAGGGTTTCTTGCAATATTATTCTGGTTTAACTTCTTTTAATTACTGTCATCAACTCACTTGCAGAATCGATATCATTGTAAATTGTTGTGTTTTTTGATGAATATTTAATCGCTGTACCGCTTAGAAGCTGAAATACAAGATTGTCATATAATAATAATAATATAATTTAGCTAAAAATTACAGATCTTTTTTATTTAAATATAATATACAAAGCACAATATGGGTTAGGAAAACAGCTGTATCATAAAGTACACTTTTCATTTAAAAATTTCAAATCCTCCCCTGCAGCTTCAAATAGCTTGTTTTCTGGATCATCATGAACACCTGCCAAAAATTCGATTACTTAGCTTAAGGAACTACAATAGGAAATTCGTACAGTTAATAGTGAAGTTTAGAAGAAGAAAATTTTTTCATAAGATCAAAATAAAACGTTGTTTCTCAAACCAGCTGGCGCTTATTTTTGTCTCAATGCAGGAAAACTTAGTTTAAAACAACTGTATGAGTTTCTATTATTAGTACTCTTATAGCAAAACCAATTTCACGTGGTTTCATAGTTTTTGCTCTTATTTGGTTTGTTAGCAAGAGTTGTTTTTGCGATTTGTTGTGTGGCTGTAAATATTGTAGGCAAAACGTAGGAGGGATTTGCTTCATTAAATGGATATAATTTTCTAAAAAGAATTAACATATCGTTACCGTTGATCATTGGGTTATTTTTTTCTGAATTTACAATCAGTTATAATATAAATAAGCAGATTTTTTCGAATCACTTTTATGGCCACCATTATTTTCTCACAGTTTAATTTCTCGCTTCAAAGCTCCATGTCAACCCCAGGACATGCACAGTCTGTCAAACGAAATGACTTTGAATGGACAATTTAATGCTTGGCTGAGTGTTATTAACTTGTGTAAAATAGCTGCGGAAAAAAATTAAAATTGATTCTATCTCTGAAATGGTAGCACAGTTCATAATTTTCTACAAACTTGTATTACACAACAATCCAGACAGAGTCTCAATAAACTTATGATAACATAACAAATTATTAAATATTTCAAACATTAATAAAACAAAATTAACATATTAAAAATATTATTAAAAGTGAGAAATCCAGATTAGTTATAGTTTTATCACTACTGTAACAGTTTTTCCGTTAAACCCAAGTAGGTGTGATCATTTGAATTTGAAACCAAGTCAATCAGTTTAATGTCATATTGTGAATGATATAACAAACGTCACATTTTAAGGAATACATGATCGCATTGTATCACGTTTATTGTATTCGAATTATTTAGATCTTTTATGTGAGGAAAAAACTTTTAAAGTGGAAAATACCTACTTAACTACTTTCACTTTATAAAAAATCACTATATTCTAGCAGGATCAGCTGTACCAGCTCATTGTGGATAACTCGCGGGAAAGCTGAACATTGCGAACATTGATTGGAAACTGTGGATGTTGATATTATGCTGGTGTTAAAAGTGTTTCATTCCACTGTAAGTGCTTAGCCTTACAGAAAAATATATTGCTCTGTACCTTTGAAAATTATTCCTTACGATTTTAGTTTAAATCGTGTTTCCTCTTTTACTTTACCTGAAAGTCAAGCAAAAACTAATTAAAATAAAATAAAAATCCCACTTGATAAATTACTCGTTTGAATTTGATAACTAAGGGTTGCAGCGAATTAATCCAGTATGGTGTGTCCCGTAAACATTATTACGTTTGTAATTCCGTTTCCCTCCATGTAGAATTGTCTGGACTGTCCGTTGGATTAAGTTGTCTAGCCAGGCCGGAGCCTCTATTCGGCGTCGAGTGTTGTATCATATTTATCCTCTGTAAATGCGTGTTTCAGTGATTAGTGTGAAAATTAAGTCACGTCATGTCATTATTCTTTTGACAGGGTCTAGATTAAAGAGATTAATTAGTTTGTAATGATTCCCATGTTTTAGTTAAGCTCTAAGACTGTATATATTCACTGGAACTAGAGTAACCGACATGTTAGCAAGGTCATTTCCTTAAAAATAATACTAACAAGACTACAAGATCGCGTCAATCATTGTACACTCAACTCCATTCATACTTAAATTACCTACCTTCGTATGGTCGCCATATTAGTTAAAAATATAATAGTATTCAACTCTAATGTGGGACAACATAAAATTTCAATAAAAGGTCTGTTATGCTGAATGTGAATACTTTTGCGCCTTGAAGAAGAGTGTTGTTCATCACTTGTATCAATATGATGTTCCACAATTCCTCCTAATTATTATCGGCTTCGCCTCGTACGTAAAATTAACTCAGGTTTTCCTAAAACTCAAGCAGAAATTACCACGTTGGTACTAGTAATACTGAAAAATATTATTCTATTTTGAAAAACTAAAATCTTATCTACGAAATGGATCTTAAAAGAAAATTCATAAATACTTTGGTTTTCTTGCTAGTTTTTACTCGCCGTGATTTTATATTATGGAAAAATACACACTGCAGAGTGTTGCCAGAAATAAATATTCCTAGAGGTTTTCACAAAGAGAGTGTCTGTGTGTGACACTATGTTAGTTACAATATAATATTTCGTACACTTCCTTTGTTGTTGCATCGTTATTCCATGAAGTGCATTATATCGGAAAATGTATTTTCAAAAAAAATAAATAAAACTTCGATACTTTTAACATTTTGGCTTTTTCAATTAACTTTCCGTTAACATTTAAATCTTAGTCTTAGCATCACGCTGTAAACAATTAGTTTTACAACAGAAGGTAATTTTGTTTAATAAACAGTACGATTACATTGTTTTGTCTGTCACTTGGCGTTTCATTTATACAGTATGTCCCAAAGGAAAGCGTCATTTTTATTAGGCTTAAATGATGGTCCCACTACTAATTGTCCATCATCTATTTAAACTGTTCTTGCTATTTAAAAGTTTTCATTTTGAGCCCTTTTACAATGAAACCAGTTATCAAGTATACTGCTTACTGTATTTCTATAATTGTCACATGCTATTTCTGATTGTGTTGTAGGAAAACCTTTGACAAACCGTGGAAGGCAAACATGAAATTTAAACATTGTACCACAATTCTGACACTAAATGTCTCTAAATGCTCCACAACATCATTATGAACCTATTGCAGTCAAATGTTCATCACACTGCTCACAGGAACCATCACAGAGTTGATGCTATAATGTAGCTGAACCACAACATAAACTACCACAGTTGGCGTCATACTATACAGTCTTGGTACTGGTTGACCTAACTATAACACATCTCAACATATGTCATTACAGCTAAACTTCATTTGTCCATTACATCACTGTATGTTGCTCACAGGTACTATTAACGGGTTAGAACTGTCACGTGTGTATCTACACAAGTACTTCCCCACAAATATTGGCGGGATTAGAACGCAGGGCCTTGCCTTGGAGACCAATTACTACTACACCACTAGACCACTTTGCTAGCCTACCTTGTTTATTTGGATCGTTTCATAAAAATCAGACGCATTACAATATTGTACATTAAAACCCAAATATAATAAAACTAATTGTCTAAGTAAAAATTGGCTTTTAGGAGAGTTTTTACACTAAAAGTACTTTATGTGATGTAAGCTGTAAAGTCTTTAACACACCCTGGGGGCGAGTATCTGAGCTGTAGTATCACGTTAAAACTCCGTTGATTTTCCCACAAAGTAGCCTTACTGGAGTTGTATTAAACGGTTAATTTTTATCGGGTTTTGAACCACGTATCGGGTTTTGAACCACGTAAGATGATTTTTTGTACCTCATAGAAAAGATTTTTTTTCGGAAATAAGCTAATATCGGACTTGGCTGGGTCGTTTTATCAAACCTTTATTTATTAATTAAGGTATCTTTTGAAATGTTTTAGTTATTGCAAGCTGAAGACCTCGTTTTTAGTAAAACATGATTTTGCTGGTTGTTAGTTCATAGATTTATGGTTTTACCATCAGGATTTCGTATTAGAAATGGATTAAAGCATAGTTATTAACGCAAAACATATCCGTCAATCATTTCGGTTGATAAAATTAAAACTAGTTTTTGTACTGAAATAAACAGAAAGGGATCTTAAGGGGTCACATAGGCTTAGTTTTATAGAGAGTCTGAAATACCAGACTCGTTTGTACTATGTGGACACTCATTACTTTTTTTTGGACAATCGTTTAAACCCTTTTATTTTGTTATTTGCAATTTGACTCCCCTGATGATATTGTTGTTCATTGTTTAGTTCGGCAAAGCAATATGGGCAAATATGGGTATAGGTGTTTCTTCGTGTTAGAATTTATTGTTGATTTCAACATTGAAACAGTTTTGATCATGCAGCTTTGTATTTGGTGTATACGTTTTATTTAGAAAAAATAATCATATTTATCCCATTACATTTATTTGTAACCATCCAAAAATGCGATGAATTTTTCTTGAATGTATTTCGTCAGACAACATGTTTACAAAGTCACTTGGACTCAGATATTGTGTTTTATTTCACGTCTCAAAAAAAAAAAAAAAAAAAAAAAAAACTTGCACATATTGCAGATAACAAACGGTCCATTTTCAATAAAGTTTTATTCCGAATCACCCAAATTGACATTTAAGGAATGCAATATTTCAATATTTTTTTAGAAACATGAAACCGTAATTTTGCTAGCTCGTAAACCTAACTAATTTTGATCGATCGTATCAACATAGTTACGTAACATATGATCAATTATATGTATAGTTTCTAAATAAATTCTGGTATTTAATTGTCGGTAAATATATAAGTGTAAATAAACGTCACAACGTTTCAATACAATTCCGTTGTGAAATGTGTGCAGAGTTTCGCCCTGTTATGAAATCCCACACACATTATTTACCCCAACGTGACTGGCATTAGAGCCTACGACCACTGGGATTTGAACCTGTTTATTAAAAAGTCAGAGTGATAACAAGCTTGTCAAGTGTCCATACTACATTATTGCCTGCATAATCCAGGAGGGATGTTTTGTATATACATTTTTTTTTTTTTTTTACAATAATCCATAAAGCGCCAAATCCAAATCCAACTAACAATCCAAAATGAGCTACTGATTTACTGGAACACTACACCGACTCAAAGTAACTACTCAATGACTAAACTGTCTACTTGGTCTGCAGCCTTGGTTGTAGTATAGCGATACACGTCCTAACTGAGATATCTGTAGTTGTATACATTTTAGTACGAATACTAGAACAGACACGACATGATCATAAACATAAACAATTAATGTTGCTGGCCCGAAAGTAAACATGAATTAACAATGCTTAAATGGAACTGTTAAAACCATGTTAATGCAATTATAATATGATTTGGACCACTAATGACATTTTTTTATGTTTTTGATCCACGCGGGTGTCTGTTCTAGTATTCGTGACTTTTAGTACCCTTTATGCATGCTTTAACCTAAGCGTTTGAGTTTGACCAATTTCTTGAATTTCTTTGTCAGACTGAATATAGCAAAATTATTTTAGATTCTAAACAACAAAAATAAAACAAACTCCTAAGTTACTTCAATAAAAACACTTTAATAAGTAAACTACTTTGGTTAGTTGGCGTAGTTATACTCCAATGCTTTGAGCTAAATAGGTAATACAAAAACTGTTATTTGAACTTTATGACAACAGGAAAAGTAAAATTGGTAACTATGAAAAACTTTAACCATAGAGTTTGAGGGATTAGCATTTCAATGTAACCAGCGTTTAGTCTGCATTTTCCTCTGTCTTCAAAGCAAACTCTTTTCAAATGTATTACACAAGTATTGTTTCGAAATGATTGCATATTTATTTAGGAATAACCATGTGAATAGTTACAAATACGAATAAACCATCGTAATGCTATATGGTCTGTTTAAAAAAATACTACCACAATAAATAAGGTTGGTCGTAAATTGATTATAGGTACGTTCAATCAAAATAGTTTCTCATGGAAAGAGTGTAATCAACAATAAAGTAACGAAGCATTAAGCAGACTGAGATTTGCATCTAAATTACCACATTATTGGACCACTGCATCTTTTCTCTCAAAGCAACCACGCTGTTAATGAATCGTAAATATTATTTGTAAAGCCTTAATAACTTAAGACTTAAGTGTATACACACTCTTACACCTTTTTTATTATTATAACTATTTAAATAAATTATGTTTATAAATAGTTTAAGTATATTATAAATTTACTTAAAATTCTATTCAGTAACAAGTCAAGAAAAAATGTGCTTGATTCATAATAAATAATTACTTACTTATGATAGATTTTGAAATATATTTGAAAAATACCAACATAGTTACATTAAAACTACTAAGTAGAGTAAATTTTACTAAGGGTTGAACAATTTATGTTTTTTTTTTTTATAATTAATTTAAAAAAATTATAAGGAAAAATAATAGCAGTATTTTAAGAATGTCTTAAAGTCGTTTAGGAATATTTAATTTTAGGTTCAACATGATAAAATGTCGTCTGTGTTGTCGATTCAAAGCCCGACAACCAGTTAAATATTGAATGGACAACCAACAAAACCACGGACAAGTTGTTCAGTGTCTATAGCTGAACACGGATTAAGTGCTTATGGTAGTCATCGGCACCTCCAGCTATTTGTAACAACAACGCTCTAAAACACAGTCGATGTTACTGTTGCCTAGAACTTGACCTAAAATTATTTATTTTAATACCAATACATATTAGTGGATAATTAACTGTTTAATTAAAACAGAAACTAGGCCTATTTATATTTATAAATAGTTAATATTGTAATAACATGTGATAATTTAGTTTAATTATTAATGTGATTTAATCATATATTATTATCAAATTATTTTCAATATGTTATCATAATAGACTTATAATTTACATATAACCATTAACATCGGGAGCACTCCGATAGAAAATTGGTTTACGATAGATTTTAAGTACAATCTTTCACTTGATAAATAGTTAAATCCAAGATCTCGGCATTTTACCCACGCCCAATAAATTATAATAATAATCTACTAACTATTATGGGTTTAATGGTCTGATTGTTTATCCGAATATCTCAATCAAAATAACTATAATGTTGGTAACTAAATGGAATCTACAATGACTCAATGAAACGCAAACTGTTGATGCCTTATATATTTGGAAAACAGTAATGCCACTGAATAATTTTAAGTTTTACAAATTTAAATGTTTGAATGGGTTTCAATTATTTTAATATAGTTGGAGTAATTTTCCAACAGTAAAATGCTCTTTCAGTCACAATTCTCAACCAAGAATTCACACAAAGCCATTTATTAACCTATTAAATATTATTACATTTATTAAATAAATATTTTAAATATATAACAATTGTACTTCTTTTTCTGTCATATACAATCCAAGCCATCTAGTAAAATAAATAAAAACGTATTTTATTTTAGTGGTTGAATATTTATAAGAAGTCTCTATAAAGTTGCATATACATAAATTATTTCTTTACACCCCACCCCAATTAATTTCATTGTTAACTAAATTTTTATGTTAGAACATTATATTGTTAAACCAACCAGACGATTAATTCTCGTAAAGTATTTAAATTTGTAAATTGGTTGAATCATTTAAGAGAAGCATAACCAAGTTATTGTTCAAGTTTGCTAGTTAAAGGAAGCCCTACCCTTTATAAATACCACAAAGTCAACGAAAACTTTGTTACTCGTGTTGTAACTATTGCATTGTATATTTAATGTACAACACAATGAATGGTGAAATATTCTAGAAACTCTACTCTTAGACACTTCTCTTTCTCTAAGAAATTTACATCTGAAGAGCGTTTCTCCAACGTTAAGTTATTGAACAAGAACCTGCTAAAGTTGCTGGTAGGAAAATTATCATACATTATGAAAAGAAAGATACATTTTTGCTAGCAGTGTTCATTATTAATCAAGCTGAAAAATCTACATGTTAAAAACGTAAAAGACAAGAATTGCTGTCACAACCGATTACTTTGCTTACATTTTACTGTACGTATACTCTTTCATTAGATGTTATGAGATTTTATATAAAACAATAAATTACAACTAAACGCCTTAAAGTGAACATAAACCAATACAATTAACTCATAAATGGTCAATAAATTCAAAACTGTCGTTATCTGAATCTCCAGCAACAACACTAGCATGTAGTGGTATCCATCTGTATATTTATTTCTCCCTCGATCAAACAATTGTTTACTTTCACTTTATAGTTGATAGTTGACGCAGCATTTAAAACGTAAGCTTTATATCTATACTGAATTGTATACGATGAAAAGTGACTTTGAAACAAACGTTTGGGAACCAATGAGGGAATCGTAAATCTGGAAGTGACCACGAGAAACAATATATGTGGTAATGTTGTGGTCGAATCTTCTCTTCTTCGATGGAAAAAGTGAACCGAATCGTTTGTTCTTGGATTGGAAATCTATTGAATCTTTGGACTTCGATATATTGATGGTAAAACATAGTTTAGGTTCATAAACAATTAATTTATCTATGTGATTAATCGTTTATTGTATTCAAGCAAAACGGCTGAATTATAAATATATTACTATATCAACAAATCTTTAGCAATAGAAACCCTTAGCACAGTTATTGATTGTAATAAAAAGGATGATTTAAGTGTTGAATTATACTGGTTTTAGTTAATATGTTAATGGTATGTACGATTTTCCCCTTTTCAATTGTTTTTTTGATCGAAAGAAAAAAAATGTATACGTTCAAGGTTGTATATTAATATTTTAAATCCAAAATAGCTAAAATAGCCTAAATATTTTAACACAAGGAAACAATAAAAACTTTTAAAACCTAATTTCCATTGCATTTGCGATTTTAAAACTACTAACATCTTAATTTAGTTCATCGTCTGAATTTAAAACCAAGTGATAATAAGTAAAACAATTGTTTTATCGATTGGAAAATACTGACATAAACAATCCTATCCTCAAATATGTACATACAACTTTGTGTTCACTAAGTGTACCAACTACATTACGTTATGGGTTGGTAAGAAAACTACTCCTTTTGTTAAGTGATACAAACAAGTGATAGTTTAGTTGTGATTACTATATTACACATCATTCATTCATTTACTTCATCATATATTGACCATATAAAATCCGTTAACACATATTGATACAATATATCTTTAAAGTAACTAACCACTTAATTAAAAACAAATAAAATTATTTTCATACATGGTTTATTAACTACAAAATTAACTGTTTGAACCCAATTTTATAGTGATTTCTGTGAACACAAGCATAGTAATAAATTAATAATTGTAAATTACACACAACGCAAAACATTGTCTTTGCACATCGCTCATGTCAGTGTAAGTATTTACAAAACCACTTGAATTGCGGTGTTGTGTTTGTTTTACGTCTCCAACCAACAAATTAACCTGAGAATATTGCAACTTCTAAACACTCTTTTTGCAAAATATAACTGAATGGAGTGTAGCAATTTTTAGAATTTTGATTTACGGGTTTAGAGGATTTTTTATTTTAGCGGCACTAAAAATCTTCAAAATGTCCAAGCCCACAACTTTGTAATTAGTAACCAATCAATGTTAGAACTGTTGTCTCAGGCATTTAAATTGTGCTTATTTCGTCAATATGGATGCATTTCATACGTTAAACATGAATCATGATAATACCAAGAAATATGTACAAAAAATAAGTTTCTTCAAAATTATTGACTTCTGAACTTTGAGTTTAATTTCATCATAGCCAAAATTGTCAAAAGTCTAATTAATATTTCCTACCAATGATACAATTTTATATTTAAATTAGATAAGTTTTAAACGATAAATGTTGTTTGACTACCAAACAAACATCAACAATAAAATGTATCTCAGGAATAATTAGGCGATTTGCCAGTAACGCAGTCACCGTATAACACAAAACACAACATGCATCAGAAGCAACATTGTGGAGTGTTCATTCGGTATCCAACGGGCAAAGGTCGGTACAAAAGGGCGATCACTGACTACGTCAAAGATAATGAAAAATGTACTGTTCCTTTGTGTGTGACAATTTCTGTTATCTATGGCTATGGAACTAGTAACCGGAACCCGTCTATAACTGCTATGACAACAAACGTTGACCAGGGTTGCATGCCTTTTAGCAGTTGTAGCTGTCAGCGTTTCAGATATTGTGGTTTTGTATCAGAGGTATTCGTTTGAAAACCACATAAGATGAATAGTTGGTTTCCTATGATGGGACCAATGTAAAATATCTCTACTTTTATTGACATTTAAAAGAAATGTTATACGTTTCTGTTATTTATTACTGATAGATATATTTACATACAATTGACAGTTTCACAGCGGGAGTAAAATTGTTTTGTTGTGCAGTAAAAAAATTATGAACAATTTGACTTTACGTTACATGAAAATACTTATTTATTTGTATAGCTTACACAATACTTCATTGAAATAAACTAAGTTATATACCAATGTGTAATATCGGTCTCTCAAATATTTTGTTTCTATTTATACGTGTTAATACACAGACGTGAATAGTTTTTGTGTTTTACTAACAGGTGCTTAAAGAACATTTGTTCATAGAAGAAACTTTAAATGAGTAACTTATGTTCCGAATAGCTTTCGTTCATAGAACTATTCACTAGCTAAGAGCTGTCATATTTCGACCCAAGCACTTGAGTTGCTCTAGTGCTTGGAATTTCATTAAAACTTTTTAAGCAGGTTGCACGTTAATTAAAACATTCTTTATCATACCTCCACGTAGAATATCCTGAGGTGGTTGCTTATCAATACAAGTGTTGGTTAGGAGCAAAATACCTGGGAAATACTTTGGGATATTATAAGTTGACAACATTCATACTACTCTAATAGTTTATCGACACACTTTTAAGTTAGGTTAATTATTCTAACTGTTAAATAAAATAGTATTATTGCGATATTACGAATAATAAAATATCATTATTTTACATAGTGTCATTCACGTTGTCGTATGTTGTAATCGTGTTTTGAACTGTTTTATCATGTATAGAGTGATAGAAAGCATATTGTAGTTTTCCGCTTTGAGACAGTTAAGTTTCGACGGAAAAGCTTCAACCAATAAATCATAGCAATATTTCCCTTCAATGGCGAATATAAATTTGTGTGTCTCATGGTTCCACTCAACATATTTATTGACTTTAAAGGTTATTGCTTGTCTAGTTACCTTTAATGTACCATTAAATGTCCTAATTTTTACCAATACATGTTATTGAGTAAAATAGGTGTAGGGTGACTTGTTGAAATAGTTATATTCACCTATGAGAGACGTATCCATTATTTTATCCTCAGGATATAAAACTTGCTTGGAGTAGATTATAAACAATTAAATTATAGTGTTTTTTTTATAAATATTATTTGTAAAAGTTAATAATTATTGATCATATCACAGTGTCTTACTTTGCTTTGGTTAAAATAAGACATTATGTTGATGGTTCTACTGTATAGGTATGAATTAGATCGAAAACTATAACAGCTGTCTACTTTGGCTTAAAAATAGTCGCAGCATATACACATGGCAATAATATCTTATCGGTAGATTTTGCCCCTAAAATATTATGTAAAGTTTAAAGCAAACTTATTAGATTTACAGCAGAACGTTTTTTTCTAGCGAATTTCTAATACGAGAACTGTAATCAAAACTCAGTTATGTATAAAACAAGACGCTTGATTAAGCCGCTAATGACTTAGAAATCGATTCACCCGTTTATCCCTTGATTTGTAACTTAAAGGACCATTACGTTAATGGACGCAGTGTTTTATGGCCTTAATCAAGAATCACATCAAAGCGAAACTGTTCAAAGCTGTTAAGACCACAATATAAATCTTTTCCTGGGAAACAAGTTTATGAACTCAAGACATGGTGTTCCAGTTTTATGTTTGATATCGCCACTGATTGCAGTTCTATGAAATTATATATTAAATTTTTACATCAATTAGGACAAGGTTTACTGAACAGAAGTATTGTTATAAGGTAAGAGAAAATGATAAAGTAGTTTTTTTTCAGGATTACAGCAAAATATCAATCATTATATAATTACATTTCAATCCACGTCCATGTATGAAGAGGAAGTTTCGCATTGCGTTGGAATTCTGGAGAATTAGCTCTTAGCTCGTCAACTTAGCTGAGTTGGTCCGTTTGACAATTAATTACACTACACAATAAAAATAAATCATATGGGTTAATGTCGGAAAAAATAGGAAGCCAACTGTTGGCTAACCTTGTCTATCTGTGTCTGTAGTTAATTTTATTTTTACGGCAATATTTCATTCAAAAGATCATACTCGAAAACAATTATGAGCAAAACTAATTTTGCATGTGGCCGATACACTTAACACGGGCAGAACATCGTACATCGAACAGTAGCAATGTGGCTTATGTATATAATAATCATACAAATATTAATTGTGGGTCACACTGTATCTTTAACGAGAGACATAAAAATTATACTCAAAGGAAATTGTGTGTATAATGCGAAATAAACGCTCATAATAATTAATGACAAATAATCTAGATCCGATTGCCGTATCTTTCTCTAAAAAGGGAGGAATATAATAAAAGACTTTCCTTGTTTTTGGGAAGAAAATGTATTTGACATCGAGGACATAGTTTGGCTTGAATAAAGTTCGAAGATGTAACAGTTACGTTCTACAGTATACCGAATGAGGCTGAAATTTGTGACCGTTGGGATTAAGGTACATCGCTAATGTGCCTTGACCTTGATGATCTCTGGGGGCTTCATTTGGGCTAAGTACGTTGTAAGCCATAAATGTAATGCACTAAGCCACAATAGACAAGCTATCGTGTACAATAATGTGTAATACAACACGAAATATCACATGTATTTATTACTTAATTGTATTTATTACCAAAGTATTAATACTTTTACTATCTGTCCAAATTTAAAAATCGTGATATTTCAGTTATTGTTTATTCGATCTTTTTAAACATCGTGTCCTGTAGTAGGAAATTTTAAACGCTAAATGAAAGTGATTGATATTTGTTCATAAAATCAGCCATAACCTTTACACTGGTTGTGATGAAAATAGAAAAATTTCTAAAATATTCTAGTAAACAAACATATACTGCATTTATATTTTCCAAAACACAAGGTCAAGCTACTAGCTAAAACGAATCTGTTTCTGTATACTTATATTGTTGATTGATACTAAGAAGACGAACTTAGTTGACAGCTAAAATAGTTTACTCTGTGCTAATGTGCAATGGAGTAATTACTAGAATAAACAACTTAGCACTTCGCTCTATCACTGTCTTGTTTAGAATGGACTGATGTATTCCAGAAAGTCCACCAGCTAAGCTGAGGATATTATTTTGACAAAAAATTTTTACTACCAAGCAATCATTAAACTGATGTGGAACTATACTTACTTCCTGTTTTGAACATTTATGGTGGGATTAAGTGTATCCAATAGAGGGGTTTCTATTGTTTATGTACCTAAACATATTCCAAATCTGAATATCGAATCTGAATTACACAAAATTGTTATGCATTTCGTATTTTTGTTTAATAGTTTTATAACGAGTAAAGTATATAACTTATGTAACACTAACTAACGATGCACATCGCTGGTCAATTTAATTTCATAGCAGGCATACATTATATGTGTTACATAAAGCCATACGGTCTCGGATTTTGCCGAGATTATTGTAATTACAGTAGTAATAACAGTCAAGTCTCCTAACGGCATAACTTTTGGCCATTTGTTAGACAGCGCTGTGAGTTAGGGCTGATTCACTTCATACCACAAAAAAGTAATTTATTACTTTAAAACGTTCGTTAAGGTAACAAACGAGTTAAAAATAATTTTATACACTTCAATTTCTGACAAAATGAAGCTTTTGCACCAACTTATATTTATTATTTGATATGTATTTAAATATTGCTTCATTTTATAAGTTAAGTACTAGAAAATTTCCCATATATGGAAAAAGCTATTACCGTAGGACTCATGGTAAGACCTGGAACCGCTTACTTTTTCGTTTCAATATCCCCAGAAGCGAAAAACACAATCCGTTCAGATTATTATACAGTATATAGACATGTGTTTAAGGGATAGCATTGTGGGGAAAAATTAATAAAATATGTTACCAATTCTCGTGCAAATAAAACACTGAATTAATTATTGCTGAATAATTCTCAATATTACTTTGTTTTTCAATATTTAAATAAATATCGTAAGCCAAAATATATAAAAAAATCAGCCAGCAGATGAATCGAACATGGCTCAGATTTTATAAGGATAGGCGTTCCTTGATACATTTATCCGTCAGTGGGATAAAATATTTGGCAGCAGTTAAACACGGCAAGCTTTAAAAAACAACACAATCTCATAAACAGGCCAAGCTTGTCTTGTAAAATAATAATAATCTTTTAAAAACCTATTCTAGGAATCATAAAACAACAATGTTCTTTTTTAAGTTATTTCCCTTTATAGAAATTTAACAGTTTTTAGACAGAAGCTCAATTGATTATTTACTGACACTTAGACGAGTTTGTTCAAAACCTAAAACACATTGAGAAAATGTTGTTGTAATAAAAAAAAATAAAATAGCCTATTCACCTTGTCAATCACCAAATACCTTTATAATGTACATTATAGGTATGTAACCATGCCATGTCCAATTGATATCAAAATAAGATAAATGTTTGGTTAACAAGTAAACATTTGTAGTTTACTTAAGTAAATACAGCTGCCTGTGTATGAATGGCGTCCCTAAAAAGTAATCTCGTATCATATTAAAAGTTTCCTTACCAATCCTAATCCTCAATCATTTATTTACTAATCGGTATTTTAAAATGTATCACATTAGGTTATTTATGTAAAACATTGTTTTCGTTTAAGTTATTATAAAATCTGCAATGCTGAACCATGTAGGTTAATATCTTTCAGTTGGTTTAGCTTCCAAAGCGTTAATTGGTAACCAAACTAAACTCTGGCGAATGTTATTACATTAATGGAGTCCCACAAGGAATGTTGCCAGTTTTGAAACAGTTAGTTTTGAGTGCCAAAATAACTGCGATGTGATAATTTTACCAAAAATATATTTTCTCATAAAGTTTAATTTGAGTGATGTTAATTAATTACTTGACTGATTACTTGTTTATTTCAGGGGTTATAAATTGCCAAATCAATGAAATGACGATTCTCTGTGAACTAAAATAACACATCTTGGTTATTAAACTACCTTATTATACTGTCTGTACACATATCACATAAATTTTATTGTTTATTTTTGTTTGTGTTTTGATTTGTTTGAATGATTTACACAAATTTTAATTTCATTTTATGTTAAAAATATCTTACAGTGGTGACGAGGATGGGGAAGAGAGGTCGTAGACACCAGGATAGAAGGGTACGTAATGAACTAATGCATTGTTCTAATTTTGATAAATTTGACGAGGAAAATGAGACCTAGAGCACCTACTCGGTAAGATAAGACAACTTTTTTTACCTAACTGGAATCACATCAGAAGTAAAGAATAATCAGTATTTGATTACTTTGTTAGCACCAAAATGTTTCCATGATCGTATTAGTATTAGTTTAAGGCCACCCAACACTGAGAACACAATTTATTATAAATATGTAAAGATTTACAACTAATACTTGAACCATACGATAGTGCTATCGTAAAACAAGTGGCAAAGGGTCAAAAAAGCTAAAACGGGCCAAAGGCCATAAAGGGCCAAGGGCCAAAAAGGGCTAAAAAGGAACAAAGGCCAAAAGGGCATAAGGCCTGAAAGAGCTAAATAGGGCTAAAAACCAAAAAGGGCTAAACAGAGCTGAAAAGGACCAAGGGCGGTCAAAGAGGACTAAAAGGGCTAAGGGCCAAAAATAGCTAAAAGGGCAAAAAAGGTCTAAGGGTCAAAAAGGGCTAAAAAGGGCAAATGGCCAAAAGGGCAAAGGGCCAAAAAAGGGCTAAGGACCAGAAAAGGGCTAGAAGGTCTAAGGGCCAAAAAGGGCTAAAAGGGCTAAGAGCTAAAAAGGGCAAAGGGCTAAAAATTCTAAGGGCCAAAAAGGGCAAAGGGCCAAAAAGGGCTAAAAGGGCAAAGGACCAAAAAGGGCTAAGGACTAAAAAGGGCAAAGGGAAAAAAAGGGCTAAGGACCAGAAAAGGGCCAAAAAGGGCTAAAAAGGAACAAAGGCCAAAAGGGCATAAGGCCCGAAAGAGCTAAATAGGGCTAAAAACCAAAAAGGGCTAAACAGAGCTGAAAAGGAACTTGGTGCTGTCAAAGAGGGCTAAAAGGGCTAAGGGCCAAAAATAGCTAAAAGGGCAAAGGGCAAAAAGGTCTAAGGGTCAAAAAGGGCTAAAAAGGGCAAATGACCAAAAAGGGCAAAGGGCCAAAAAAGGTCTAAGGACCAGAAAAGGGCTAGAAGGGCTAAGGGCCAAAAAGGGCTAAAAGGGCTAAGAGCTAAAAAGGGCAAAGGGCTAAAAATTCTAAGGGCCAAAAAGGGATGAGGGCCAAAAAGGGCAAAGGGCCAAAAAGGGCAAAGGGCCAAAAAGGGCTAAAAGGGCAAAGGACCAAAAAGAGCAAAGGGCAAAAAAAGGGCTAAGGACTAGAAAAGGGCTAAAAGGGCTTAGGGCCCAAAAGGGCTAAAGGTCTAAGGGCCAGAAAGGGCTAAGGGTTGATAAGGGCAAAGGGATAAAAAAGCTAAAAGGACCTAAACGGGCAAAGGGCCCAAAAGGGCTAAGGACCAGAAAAGGGCTAAAAGGGCTTAGGGCCCAAAAGGGCTTAAGGTCTAAGGGCCAGAAAGTGCTAAGGGTTAAAAAGGGCAAAGGGCATAAAAGGGCTAAAGGTCTAAGGGCCAGAAAGGGCAAAGGGTTAAAAAGGGCAAGGGGCTAAAAAAGCTAAAAGGGCGAAAAAGGGCAAAGGGCCAAAAAGGGCTAAGGACCAGAAAAGGGCCAGAAGTAATCAACCAGCTCACACCGTCCGTCCGGGGTAATTTGGCTGGCAGGGTGTGTAGTACACTATACACTGGCTATACACAACTATACAACACTACACGTACAGTGTATACAGTATACAAGCATGCAGAGCCACACTTTTCTTGTAATTGCCCAAAAGGGCTAAAGGTCTAAGGGTTGAAAAGGGCAAAGGGCCAAAAAAGGGCTAAGGACCAGCAAAGGGCTAAAAAAGCTAAAAGGGCCAAAAAGGGCAAAGGGCCAAAAAAGGGCTAAAAGTCTAAGGGCCAGAAAGGGCTAAGGGTTAAAAAAGGCAAAGGGCTAAAAATGATAAGGGCTAAAAAGGGAAAAGGGCCAAAAAGGGCTAAAAAGGGTAAAGTGCCAGGAAACGGCTAAGGGTAAAAAAGGGCTTAAAGGGCTAAAAAGGGCTAAGGACCAGAAAAGGGCTAGAAGGGCTAAGGACCCAAAAGGGCTAAAGGGTCTAAAGGCCAGAAAGGGCTAAGGGTTAAAAAGGGCAAAGGGCCAGAAAGGGCTAAGGGTTAAACAGGGCAGAAGGCTAAAAATGCTAAGGGCCAAAAATATGCTAAGGGTGATGTGATATATTTTAAAGTTATATGCACTAGCAGAAAGTAGTGCTATTTAGTTTGTGTGTGTGTGGCTGCACTGCCAACGCAATGACGTCACAGCTGATGTCTCTGAACCGGCCTCAGTTCTACGTTATCACTACAGGTTAGTCGCTGTATTATTTCTATGTGCGGTTCTTTTAACGTTGTAGTAATCCGATATAATATTGGCGCAGTCGGTAGTCGGTGAAAATGTCGAGTGTGGGACGAATGGGAGAATTTAATCCCAGTGAAGAAGATATTTCGTCATATTTGTTGCGTTTGAAACATTATTTTATTGCGAATGATGTCAAGGCCACGAGCAAGGTTTCTGTTCTAATCACCTAGTTAGGTCCTAAAGTGCTCGCAGTGTTACGGGATGTAGTTTCCCCTGAAAAAGTGGACGAATTAGATTTCGATAAACTCGTTAAAGTACTGGAACAACATTTTTCACCCAAACGTTTAATAGTGGTAGAGCGTTATTTGTTCAATTCCCGCTCGCAGAGGTCTGGTGAAAGCATCTCAGATTTTGTGGTTGCGATAAAACATCTTTCGGCTTCTTGTCAATTTGGAACATTCCTAAAGGACGCTTTAAGAGATAGGCTAATCTCGGGAATTTCCAATGAACAAATTCGGCAAAAGTTATTGTCGGAGGAAAAAGATTTTGATAAAACTTTAGCTTTAACGCTCACGTTTGAACAGGCAGACAAGCACACAAACATGTTTCTCAGCAAACAGGAAACTTTTCAGGATGTGAACAAGTTTCATGTTAGGAAAACCACGTGGCCTAGGGGTGGTAAAATGAAAGAAAGTGAAGGTGCTACGAAATTTTTTAAGTGTTACAGGTGCTTGAAGACCGACCATAAGGCTAACAATTGCCCATATGATAAATATAAATGTCACATATGTTCAAAAGTGGGTCACCTAGGAAAGGCTTGCAAGGCTAAGGATAGAGGTAGTAAAACTACTGGAGGTAAATATAAAGTGCATCAGATGTCTGAAAGCCCTAGTGAGGAATGTGAAGAGCTAAATTTGTACAATATTGGGCTAGGCCTAACTGACCCTAACTCTTGTTACAAGGTAAGAGTAGCCATAGAAAATGTAGACTTAGACATGGAGATTGATACAGGATCTGCTATCACAGTATGTCCATTTGAAGTGTATGAAAAACATTTTTCTCAATTACAATTGACTCGTAGTAATGTAAAATTACGTGCCTATTCTGGTGATGAAGTTAAGGTAGTAGGCCAAGTAGATGTTAACGTGGTTTATGAACAGACAAGTTACATGTTGCCTATGACAGTAGTGGATGTAGATAAAGCCAATGCACCGTTGCTTTTAGGTAGAAACTGGTTGCAAAAAATAGTTTTGAACTGGAACTCTATTTTTTCAAGTAAGCCTAATGCAGTCCAGACTCATAAGCTCTGTACACAGTCTAGGCCTAATTCTCGAGACCATGATGTTTTGGCAGAACCTAGCCTAACCAATGTCCAAGTGCCTAAAGATGTTGATCTCTTGAAAAATAAATATTTGTCTGTATTTAAAGGTAAAATAGGTGAAATTAAAAATGTGAAAGCTCACATAGTATTGAGAGAGGGGTCGACTCCGAAATTTTGTAAATTTAGGCCAGTGCCTTTTTCGTTACGCCATAAGGTTGAAGAAGAGTTACAGAAGATGGTGGATGACGGTGTAGCCTATCCTGTGACTAGTTCGGAGTGGGGCACACCATTGGTAGTCATACCTAAACAGCAGGGAGTTAGGTTATGTGGTGATTTCAAGGTTACCTTGAATCAGGTAATTCAACATGAGCATTACCCTTTGCCTCAACCTGATGATATATTTGCGGCACTGTCGGGATGTCAGTTCTTTTCAGTGTTGGACTTGCAGTCTGCGTACCTACAGATGCCTGTTGCGGAATCGTCTCAAGAGTTATTGACGCTAACAACTCACAAAGGGTTGTTTCGACTCCGGCGTTTGCCATTTGGACTGTCTTCGGCCCCCGCTTTGTTTCAGGCTGCCATGGACAAGATTTTGTCAGGTTTAAGCGGTACGGTAGCATACCTGGACGATGTCATCGTAGGAGGTTCTTCACGTCAAGAAGCGTACTCTCGTCTGGAACTGGTACTACAGCGTCTAAGTGACTATGGGGTCAAAGTTAATGAATCCAAATGTAATTTTTTACAGTCCCAGGTGGAGTATTTGGGTTACCGCCTGTCAGCGGAAGGAATTAGCCCGCAAGTGGGTATTCTTGATGCCATCCGGAATGCACCGGAGCCTACTAACAAAGATGAGCTGCATGCCTACATAGGCCTAATAAATTATTATGGCCGTTTCATACCTAATTTGTCTGCCAAGTTGAGTTGCTTTTATGATTTGATTAAGAAAGATGTGTCCTGGAAATGGACTAAACAATGTTCTGATGTTTTTCAGTTGAGTAAAACTTGGGTATGTGATTCGCACATACTGGTTCATTATGATGTTAATAAGCCGTTAGTGCTAACTTGTGACGCAAGCCCTAGAGGAGTTGGGGCTGTTTTGTCTCATATTATCGATGGTGAGGAAAGGCCTATTGCCTTTGCCTCCAAGTCTTTGAGTTCTAGTGAGAAAATTATTCTCAGTTACACCGAGAAGCTCTTGCATTGGTTTTTGGTGCAAAAAAGTTCCACAAATATATTTATGGCAGGATGAATGTTATTTTGCAGACAGACCATCAACCATTAACAGCCATATTTGGTTCTAAGAAAGGAATACCTAGTCTTGCCGCAGCACGGTTGCAACGATGGGCATTGATATTATCAACCTACAACTTTGAAGTTCGATATCGAAAAGGATCTGAGGTATCACATGCGGATGCATTGTCAAGATTACCCCTACCCATGGATGAATCCCTGGAATTGGAAGCTAACTGTGTCGCCCATGTGGAGGAATGCTTGGAGGTATTCAACTGCCAATTGGTGAGTGAAAATCCACTTACTTCTGTAGATGTAGCAAGATGTACTGGCAGAGATCCACTTTTATCTAGAGTCCGTGATTTTTTGTGGCATGGCTGGAGAGATGTAAAAGACCCTAAGTTGACTCCTTATTTAAAGAGGAAGGATGAGTTGTCCATTGAGGCTAATTGTGTATTATGGGGTTCTCGAGTTGTAATTCCTGATAAACTTAGAGACAATGTGCTTCGGTTGTTACATGACCAACATCCTGGTATTGTAAGAATGAAAATGCTCGCAAGAAGCTACGTTTGGTGGCCTGGTCTTGAACCAGCGATTGAGAGTATGGTTAGATCATGTCATATCTGTCAGAGTTCTCGGAACTCGTCTGTGAAGGTTCCATTGCAGCAGTGGCCTAAGTCCACAAGGATGTGGCAGCGTGTACATATTGATTTTGCTGAGGAGCCTACTTCTAGACAACAAATGCTTGTACTAGTAGATACTTATTCTCGGTGGATCGAGGTATTTTTGATGAATTCTACTACCACTTCCAGTACAGTTTCCCGTCTTCGAACCCTGTTTGCTTCTTATGGGTTACCTGAAGAGCTAGTTTCTGATAACCAAGCTACCTTTACTAGTTCCGAATTTAGAGAGTTTTTGGCTAAGAATGGAGTTAAATTTACGTTAACACCACCCTACCATCCTGCTTCTAATGGTTCTGCTGAGCGCAGTGTTCAAATTGTCAAGAAAAATCTACTTCGACAAGTTTTGGGAGAGAGTGCCACAGGTTCCATTACCTTACAGCACAAGTTGGACAATTTCTTGATTTCGTATCGTAACACCCCTTGCTCTGTAACGGGGCTCACACCAGCTGAGATGTTCCTGAATTGGAAGCCTAGGACGAAGTTAACCTTACCCAAGCCTAACTTGCAAGAGACGATACATCGACAGATGGATCGACAGAAGAAGTATGCGGATAGGAGTAGAGGAAAGTTCCGAAGTTTTAAGGAAGGAGAATTGGTATTGGTTCGAACAGTAAGGAATGAGAAGGTATCTTGGGTGCCAGGGAAGATTTTACAAAAGCGTAGCCCAGTAACTTACATTGTGTCATCACTGGGGCGCACACGGGTTTGTCATGCTGACCATCTACGAGCCCGGGAATATTCCCTTCAAGAAGAGGAGCCTACTGTTCCACCCATCCGGAGTTGCTACACTCCAGGAACACCCGCAAGGAGGAATGTAAATGAAAAACCAGCCTCTCCGGAGAAACAATCGCCGCAGAAGAAGTCCACGTCAGATGAACCACCAGTGGCAGAACTTCAGCCTCCCGTTGTGCAGTGCAGTCCGCCACAACTAAGACGTTCTGACAGGACTGTGAGGAAGCCTGCGCGGCTTGATTTTGTAGGCCTTAGCAGAAATAAGGCGCAGAAGAATTTTTAGTTATGTTTTATGAAGTTATTGATTTTTGAGTTGCCAATAATCATTAGGCCAAGTTTTATTTAAAGTACTTTTGAGTTTGGCCTACCAAGTTTTTAATTTTTATCTGGTCAAGTGAAGAATCACCAATTTTTAGTTGTGGCGAGTGTGATATATTTTAAAGTTATATGCACTAGCAGAAAGTAGTGCTATTTAGTTTGTGTGTGTGGCTGCACTGCCAACGCAATGACGTCACAGCTGATGTCTCTGAACCGGCCTCAGTTCTACGTTATCACTACAGGTTAGTCGCTGTATTATTTCTATGTTCTTTTAACGTTGTAGTAATCCGATATAATAGGTGAAAAGGGCTAAAAGGGCTTAAAAGGGTCAAGGGAAAAAAGCTGAAAGGGCCAAAAAGGGCAAAGGGTTAAAAAGGGCTAAGGACCAGAAAAGGGCTAGAAGGGCTAAGGGCTCAAAGGGCTAAAAGGTCTAAGGGCCAGAAAGGGCTAAGGGTTAAAATGGGCAAAGGGCTAAATATGCTAAGGGCCAAAAAGGGTTAAAAAGGGCAAAGGGCCAAAAACGGGTAAGGGCCAAAAAGGGCTTAAGGACAGAAAGGGCTAAAAAGGGTCAAGTGCAAAACGGGTTTACGGTCAAAGAGGGCTAAAAGAGCTAAGAGCCAAAAATAGCTAAAAGGGTTAAGGGCCAAAAAGGGCTAAAAGGGCTTAGGGGAAAAGGGCATAAAAGGGTTAAGTGCAAAAAGGGTTAACGGTTATCCTTATTTTACTGAAAATGTATTGACAATGGGTTGAACAAAGATATAAAATGTTTTTATCCATAGCGAATGTATTTGAAATAATATAAGATATGTTGATCCGATTTCAGCAATACAATTATTTCAGTTATTTTAATGACATATTGTGACAGTTGGAAATACTACGGGACGATTTTAAATATTTCAATCACATTTTACTGTGAAATCTCTAATTTTATTTTACTCACTACATTACTAAAAAATTAGCCAACCATTAATGTCCAATCCTGTTTTAAAACGCGAGTTATTGTTGTAACGTCAAGCTCTAAAATGGTGAAGCTTGTTATTATTTCTCGCTCTACTTCCACTGTTTGACCAAACGTAAACACTGAAGTTGTTGCAACCTCCTAGCTCTAAAATTATAGAATGTTTTTATATTTCTTGTTTCAAACCACAGCTACAAACTATTTTCATTAAATAGCTCCTTAAACGTAGAAAGAGATCACTGGTTAAGGATACATTATTATAAAAATGTTAACTTTAAACTGTTATTGAAAAGTGCCAAAGCTTTGGCTTCATAAATATTTGCTGATTGTTCAATTGTTCGCCATCAAGCAATTACACTACATAATGTTTTCTGTCCCTCGTCGGCAACCCCCCCTCCATCAAAAATCAGCAAGGGAATCACTTATTCGGTCGTGTCTGACTAAAGGATCAACATTCATAACAATTTTCATAATTCAATGTGTTTGATGATTATAATTATAATTCATAATTCAATAACATATTTATCATAGGAAATTAAAGTCTCGAATTGAACTAACAAAATAATTGCACATTTTAGACTAGAGCTATCAAAAGTTGGTTCAGATATAATACGTTTTGTAAACATTAATAAACTTCGTATTTTAACTACTAAACTTTCTTCAATTCAAACTAAGGAAGCCGGTTGTTAACTGAATTGCTACAACCAACTGTCTAACTAAAATTTACCTCCAAATTAGGAACTGGCAACGAACTTCTTGTATTGTTTGTTGTAGGGATTTGATTTCGCAAGAAACTTTCGTGTAGAACTCTCGAGGTCTGTTAATGGAAATAAACTATTTCTATATTATTACATTTCGAATGGTGTTGCAAGAAATTCTTACAAGAATTGCTTTACTTTATTTCACGAGTTAATCAGGTGTAGGAATTCAATTTTACTATTGACAAGGGTGAGACATATTTTACACCTAAATATGAGCTACAATATTACCTTGATATAACAACCAAACAATATTTATTTTCACTCTTAATATTTTTGTCACTTAACCATATATAATTGCTGGTCCTCAAAGAATGTACTAATTCCTATCTTCTTCGCCCTTAAAACTTGATTCACATGGAATCATGCTTTACCCTTTTCATTATTGGTAATAAATTGTATGCTTCTTTACACGAATCATAAATTTCCATAATTCAATAACTGATCCGTTACCCGTAGAGTGTAAATAAAAGCAACCTTTTACTAAGATAGTTGAAGATTTTTTTAGAGTAATGTAAGATTCCTACTTCATCAACCCTGTACAAAATGTTTTACATATATAAAGTCTTACTGACTTTTGTGGCGTTTTTTTTAAACAATGCGGTAGGCCTACACCATTTTTGATTGATGCATTAAAATATAATTTAAATTTTGGGCAACAATTCAATATAGGACAAAATAAAACTTGTACAAAACAATCAATTATACACTTCCCAACAAAAAAATATATAACATCCATTTTTCCCTTATCCGAGAAGATTCAGAAAAAAACATATCTCGCTACTGACATGCAAATGTCGAACGATTTCACGCATTTTTTACTTCGTTTAATCGTTTGCGATTTTCCACTATTGTGCACTAGACGTCTAAAGAATACTTTTTCTCAAATTTCAAACCCTTATATATTATCTTATAATAAGCTAAACTTTGATAACAAAACTATTCATTTTCATAAGAAATAAACGATAGCATAATTAATAATAGATTAAATCCTGCATATTGCAATCATTGTTATTCTTTCATCTTAGCGTGAGATATGATACAATGAAGTTTCAGTTTTTCTTTTAAACAACAAACCTTTTTAAATTCATTTGATTTCTTTGTTTACTGTCAAATAAGGTTTTATAGGATTTTCATTGTTAAAACAGGTTTAAACATCAAGAACTTCAACAGGAACCAAGAATATCAAGAACAAGAAGAAATAAAACATAATTTTTTAGTGTATAATATATGCAGTGTCAATCACGCTATAGTATGATATCAATTAAGTGTAGAACAAAATATATATTTTAAATCCGTTATGGATTCACCTGTTGTTAGCAAAGATTTTACTGCAAAAGGGAGCAAAACAACCCACCCTCCTACACAAAACAGAGCCATTACAAAACACTGCATAAATAATGTTGAAAATATCGTGTTTTCAGTTTGACATAAAAGATGGTCATGAAATCCCCCGCTGGGTATCCTTGGGACAAAGAGGGTGTAGCTACTTTAACATCAACATGTCAATTAACTCTCATGTTTTTTTATGAGAACACTCCTTATAATAAATTAATTCTACTCTTTTATAAAATATTAACATAAAACTCGTGATTTAGAACAATCAAAACTGGATGTTGGTAATTCAAAATGGGCTTATGGTATTAAATATAACGTCACCTTCAATTCATATAAACAAATCTACATCAGCAATGAGCTTTTCTAGTCTTCCTCTACGTTTCCCATAAACAGGCGTATCTTAGATATTAGGCTATATAGTTCAAGCTAACTGACGTAACTTCATATACATCTTTTGGCAAGGATGATTAAAATATTTCCATTTATAAAATAGGAAAAGACATAATAATACAAACTAAACATATTTTTATTAAAACTTTTTGGCATAAACATTAAATATCACGTAATAAAGACAGGGAAGGAGGTATGATCTGTTTAGACTCGCCGACACCTCGTTATAATATATTTCTCTTGGGACGTTGTTTGTAACTAACTAAGATACTACTTCCAATTTTATTAAAAAATACCTTGGTTATTTTAGGTTTCGTTCGTTTGTTTAATCTTCTGAATTCAGTGTTGTTGCGTGTTCGAAACAACAGACCCAACGAATTTACACCTGCCTATATTAGCCTACTTTTTAGAGAAGGACTTAACAATAAGATTAATATGCTGTATGTGCGTTAGTGATGTGCAACCAAGTTAATATTAGATAAAAACGTAATAATAATCAAAGTAAATGTTCTACTTAAATAATATTTTATAGATAATTAGTAGGTCACCAAAATCTGGATGAAGTTGTCTCAAGAACATATAGACAGTGGAATTAATGTTTACATTTCATTATACTGGTTTGCTCAGTGAGCTTGTCTAAAAGCTTAACCGCTGAATTTGAGATAGTAATGAATTGTAAACGGTGCCATCCTCGTCTTGTGGGACACTTGGACTACAAAAAACAATTCGACGAAACAGCATACAAATTTGTTGTTGTTAATTATGTTTCTGTCTTGATATTTTAGAACATTTTAATTTAAGAAACAATCTAAAATAAATCATTTCAGATAAAGCCTTTTTAAGTGTGTCGACGTTGTCAAGACAGTACAGTATTGACTATATTGCACTAGCAGACGTGATGGTCTAGGGGTAGAGTTGGACTCCACCCTTCTAAGCCTTACCTAAAGTAATGTTTAAATCTGTTTCGGGTATAGCCTAGTGACCTAGGGTGTATATTTTATTATGTAATCTAATATCATCATCCTCTGCTAGAGATGTGTTGTACTTAGGAACTAAGATCGCCTAAGAAGCTATATATAAAACCAAGACTGTCAGAATGACGTATATGACTGCCACATACAATGTTCATGAAGAGTAAAAACTTGTTGCGTGTATTACGGTTCTTACACTTCCACTTGAATCTGTGATACTAAACTTCGATTTATATTTGATTTTACTAATAATCACCTTTTACTTACGTTTACCACATCACCAAATAATAACTGAATTATTTTTATGTATATAAATAAAATAAATAAATAAGGTCTTTATTCATAAGCGAATTTCAGTTACAAAACTGTTTTACAAATTGACTCAAGTCAGGACTTAAACTAAATAAAACCTCTTATAACTACGAAACAAAATAAGATTAGTTACAAACTCTTTAGGTGATTCTTAAAACGGTTGTAAGACAGTGCTTTTAGCTTGGAAAGGAAGTGCATTGTACTGAGCCGGCCCGAAGTAAGAAAAACCCCTTCTACCAGCATCAAGAACAACCCTTGGTATGTCAAGCAAGTCCTGTCTAGTTCTGCGCTCTCTCACGGCCGACCTCGCTTTCAGTTTTTCCTTCAAGTACTGTGGTGCCTGAGTGATGCAACCTCCTTATCACAGCTCTCTCGGACGGACATTGTATTTGAGATCCTACGGTGACTTGTTATATGATTAATGCTTTTGGGAGTTGAAAGCTCTGAGTTATTAACTGTAACTTTGATGCTATTTTTTTATATCACAATCTCGGTGCTGAATTGTAGCATTATTAGGGTGTACATGACACTCTACTCGAACGAAAGTAGTATTGCTGTGTCTCGCATTCTGCTTACGATAAAGTGAACAAGAAGGATGCATAGGTAAAATTTTAACAATAATAAATTAAATAAATAAAAGATATATGCAGCTACGGTTTTAAAATAAAATAAATATACATAATAACGTAGAACTTGTTCCCTTTTTACTCTACAATACTATTAAAACAATGTTATTAAAATGGATTTAAATATAACATATAGTTAGTTTTATTCTAATTGAGTTCCACAAACTCTTAAACTAAAACAAGTTGGTGCCAACATTGTGAATATTATCAGCTACTTTGTGGCCTTGCAATGGAATGTTGCCAGTTTTCAAACAATTAATCATTAGTGCCAAGTTAAAGTACACAAATAGTAATACCATTTTCAATGTTGGGCTTCTTAGCCAGAGGAGGTGTTGTATTTAGATGAAAATACCACTAACCCTAGAAATTAACGGAAATTAAATAAACAATGAAGCACTTAACAATTATTTTAACTACAGTACCAGCCTTTTGTCTTAGAGTGATTTGACGGAAGAATTGTGTTAGTACCTCGAAAATATAAGTGTAGGCCTACTCATTACCCTACCCTAGGATTACGAGTTGATTAAGCCTCCATTAGGTTAATACCTTTAAGTGTACAATTGACAAAGTAGGCCCATTTTAAATCTAGAATTAATTGTCTACCACAGCAGAAAATTACAATTTTGATTTACAAAGAGTTTGATGGACAGTTTTAAACAAACAACGCGTTTGTCTGAACACAATGAGACCCGATAGTCACAGTCTGATGTTTGGACGGTCGTACATCTTGTATGAATTACCTGCAACCGAGTCATTACAGCTAACTGTCCATTACACACATGTGAACCTCCTACTGGAGTCATTACTGGTTGAAACTGTGTTGCCAGTGTTATTTGGACCAGAAACTGCAATAGCTTTAGATGGTTGAAGTAGGCATTTCATTCTATTATAAAATCCAAGACTACTTCGCGACTTTTATGTTTTCCAGATGATCAATAAGAATGATAAATAAAGGGAGTATGTTTATCCCATCGATATATATAGCTTAGAAATCTATCATTCTAGGTAATTCAGTATCCACTAAGAGTTCATTATTATTATTTTTGTGCACTATTAAGTAGAGAAACAATTAGGTTTCTATTAAATGATTGAGTTTAGAGGGGTTAGGTTCTAAAAAAATGGTATGTGGTGCAATCACTTATTGTTTATATTGTAGATTATAGGAAATCGGTTTGTTTAATATACTCGCAGTCATATGAAAAACTGGAAGAAAATAAAAGAAAAAGTAAAAATAAAGAAGACTTAGGGATCTAGGTGGTGTCCACATCAATATTCAGGTCTTCTGCGGTGTTCCGTTTGTTTTGTCTCCCAAACCAAAAACCACCTTCGGTTGTGAATGTCAGGGCTTGAGCTACTTTTATTTCAGAATTTTACATACTGTGTTTTAGTAGGGTCTTATATTTTAATTTCTAAACACATAATACTATATATAGTACCGTATTTAGACTAATTATTAGAATTATATAAACTGAAGAAATTTATTTGCTACAATAACTACAATTCACACAGTCTTCACTAAAATCCAAGAGTAAAACACATTTTTAATTAAACCTGATTGCCGTTAATAAACTCTTTGGCTATTTTTGATAGGAATTCCCCTAATTAAGTTCGTTTGATTACTATACTGCACTGAAACATGGCTATTTATACAATGCACTTTCATTAAGTGTTCCTCGCAAAAAACTGGTTTTAGTCAGTGACTTGAAAATGTATCTTATACAATTTTCAGAGATCATTTTGAATTTTGAATTTCATTACAATACCTTTGTTGGCATACACATTTTAATTGGTAATGTTATATTAACAACTAAACATATTTGTATACTTTTGATTTACTGCTGTTCAAAAATAGTAAATCTTTATACAATTCTCAAACATGACCTAATAATTTTAATAAAGCATTGTCATGTAGCAAACATGGATGTTATTTAATTATCACAAAGACGATTTGCATAATGGCCAATAATTCAGTCTTCCATAATCCGTTGATGTTTCGGATAGCTTGGATAACGGGCCATTAGGCTAATGAACGGAATGTTTTATTGAAGAGCAGACGAGTCAAGTCTCCGAACTAAGATCATGCATTATTAAATACCTCTGTTGAACTACACAATTACAGTTTTCTATAAAAAGCCATCTTACAGAATGACATTATGGTTGACTCATAAACATCTGGAATATTTTATTTCGTTTTATTGCATAACACCTCTTGTCATATGCACATTGTGAATCAAAATTATAATAAAGTGTGTCAGATTCATAAAACTAAAATTATTCTGGATTCCCTTCCAGTTATTCTTATTGTTTTTTACACAAATTTACAAAACTGTATTATCAAGTCCAGATTGGTTCAATTGGAAGAACTAAAACTATTTCTAATAAACAATAACGGTTTGTATTATTTTTAGTATGTGAAACATTTATGATATCGTCATCAAAGTGGTGTTACTAGATTTATATACAGGGTGGCTGAAAAGTAACTTGCACCCCCACTTAGATTTTCAACCATTTGAGATATTTGTAATCGGTTTGCGGCAACCTTCTTAGATATGAGGGGCTACAATAATTATGATCAATTTTGAAAATTTTGCCCTTAGGGGTAGCAGTGGTAGGGGGTTTTGCTGTATAAACTAATACATGCGAGCTGAGAAAATCATTAGTTATGGTGGTTGACGTAGAATGTAAATATCTTTTATTTGAAGTTAGGTCGTTTTCGGGACCCATATGACGTTTTTATCTCTGAGCTATTTATGAATTATGCCATCTAATAAGATGTTGACGTTGCATAGTAACAAGACCAATGCTAAAACCATTCCTACAAAACTAAAAAATCTAAAACTTCACAAAAGGCGTAAAAAATACAAAAGATAAACTAAAAAAATTCATTTCAACATTGCGTGAAATAAAACATTCCTAAAAATGTATCATTATTATTTAAACAACATAATAAGCCAGGCGTTTGATAATTGATTCATCAAGTTAGCAATGAATAAAAAGACTGAAATTAGTGAGGATCGTTTCCAAACGAGAGCGTTTTTATGATTTCGTCGAGTTGTTAATTAAACAATACAGTTTTGAATAGCCTAGCAATCACTGGCCTTTATATTTTAACCAGTAAAACAATAGAAAGTTTTGTGAATGTATTAACAAGGAACATACCTTTTAAAGAACCAATGAAATTAAAAAGATTATGCTAAAAAGTAATTAGGAGTAGTAGTCATTTTGGGGGTTCTAGGACAGAGGAGGGAGGAGTGTAGACCACGTGGGTTTAACCTCACTTTGCCTAACCTAACCTAACCTTACAGACAGAGACTGATCCTCTGATTTGGATGACCTTTTTTTTGTGTAGATATAAAGAACGTTAAATCAGTTCTCATTTGGTATACTTGTCGTATAATAGGATCTCACGGTTGAGATCGAAAACGACGACAGCTTTTGAATCTCATTTTATATAGGACCACCAATAGGTTCTCAACTGCACAAAAATGGCGCCGATTGCATCATTCGGTGCTCATGTTTTCACTAGAGGATTTGTATGAAGATGCAGTATTTCGATCTCAATGTATACTGACACGCCATTTGAAACTCACGTTCTAGGACAGAGGAGGGAGGAGTGTAGACCACGTGGGTTGAGGTAGGTCGGGAAGGGAGGTGTGTCCATGACGTCACATGTAAACAGAGGATGATCTTACAGACAGAGACTGATCCTCTGATTTGGATGACAATTTTTTTTGTGTAGATATAAAGAACGTTAAATCAGTTCTCATTTGGTATACTTGTCGTATAATAGGATCTCACGGCTGAGATCGAAAACGACAATAGCTTTTGAATCTCATTTTATATAGGACCACCAATAGGTTCTCAACTGCACAAAAATGACGCCGATTGCAACGTTAAATCAGTTCTCATTTGGTATACTTGTCGTATAATAGGATCTCACGGTTGAGATCGAAAACGACAACAGCTTTTGAATCTCATTTTATATAGGACCACCAATAGGTTCTCAACTGCACAAAAATGGCGTCGATTGCATCATTCGGTGCTCATGTTTTCACTAGAGGATTTGTATGAAGATGTAGTATTTCGATCTCAATGTATACTGACACGCCATTTGAAACTCATTGTTTTCATGTTGATTTTTACGTGTCTTCTGAGTGACTCAGCACGTGGTTCCGACCACGCCAATCCTTCGGAGGCGAAAAAATATTTTTTTGTGTTTTTCAGTTATTTTGCGTATTTTATTTCTGTTATATTAGTTTATTGTTGTAAACTCGATCTGACCATGGCTTTTGGGTATCAAAGCAAGTTTTTCATTGACACCGTTGTTGTAGTTTCTAATCATGACGTCTGTCAAAACGTTGTTGTACCTGCATGGGAGATACAATTTTCTTAGATTGCCACAAGGGTCTTCTTCGACAGTAGCAGTTACCGAGGGACCGTATCTCGTCACGACTCGCTGCAACTCCACTATTCTGTAGGGATGCTCATGTCGCAGCTCTTCGATTTTAGTGTATTTGGGTGCTTGGCACGCGTTAAGTAAATCTACCAATTGTGCCATGTCTCTCACTTATATAAATGTGCAGTTACATCACCTTGATTATGTTCCTTGATATGTCGTAGGCAAATGCGTTTTCAGAGACTACGATGACATATGCGGTAGTGCCTGAATCGGCCGATGGTGATGCGATTGCGTTTGTGAAATCGAATTCTATTTGAATGTCACTTCTAGAACGGTCTGTATTCATCGGATGAAGATGTGTGTCGACAACACACAGTGGGTAGTGTGAAATAAACTCGCTTGGGTCAATGATCATTGAGCTGTCATCGAAATTCGCCTTACGATATCTCATGAATTGCTCGTAAATCACTCTCCAACGTCCCTCGAGGATTGCAGCGTTTTGTAGTTCTTGAGGGTAACGTTGACCATTTATTTTAACTGCAAAGTTTTTTATATTTTCGCTGTCAAATTGCGCCGGGTTCTTTTTCTGATCATTCGTGCGGTTAGTTTGAAAGCACATGATTACGAATCTAGGGTTGTATACGTTTCTATAAACGTTTGTAATGTCGAATGTGTACGTAGATCCGAACACACCCTTTTTGTCAATACATTGCCACTGATAATAGTTGTAGACCAACTCGTCTTTTTCACTAAGTTTTGTTAGACCATCGATTAGTTGGATTTTGCTAGTTGACGTATATTCCACTATGGGAACTCTGAGAACGAAGGAAGTGATTTTCACTTTGCCATCCTCAGGTTCGGTAGCTGCGGTACCGGTTCCTTTCCAATGGTATAGAGCATCGTTATCTTCAGCTCTTGTGAATACAATCTCGAATCCACCTTTGTACATGGGGTATCGCATGTGGTCAAAGAACCCTAACCCGAGATGCGCTAAGGTTCCAATTGCTTCGAACTTGCCACCACCAAGCGAGTATCTTGATGCGAACCCACAGTTTTGCAAAGCGGGTTTCATCGATTGAGGATAGTTTAGAATACTTTTGATAGTGCTTGTAATTCCCGGATGATCGACCACATCGATTGTTGTGTTGTGTTTTTTCAGTTCGATTCTTGTAAATAGGTATGGTATGAAATTGTCAATAAGGGCTATAGTGGCAGTCGCATCATATGCTTTACCATCGGATTTTTTTACTACCTCACCGCAGATGTGATATTGAATTGCTGAGTCGTAAAACGTGTCTCCGTGATCGAGTTTGAAGATTGTGTAATTGTTTGGTGTGTTGAAATTCAACTCGGATATCGGCATAACAGCTCGGTACTCGCTTTTCACCACTCCGGTGGAGAAACGTTCGTACAGTGCTTCCATTGTCTACAATGACTTAATAACACAGAAGAACAAAAAAAATATAAGCTAATTATTTTTATTTATTTTTTAATTACATGGTATATATATATATATAGGCTTACTCATCGAACTCCTCTTCCATGTAAGCTTTGTGATCATCCAAAAACTGTTGTGAAACGATCTGGAATTTTTTAATGTATTCCCAATCGACTTTGTTTGCGTAGTCGTGTATGAACGACTCGGAAAGTATTTGGTGCTTGCTGACAGCAAACCACGCATGCTCAAAGTTTGGTGCCATCTCACGAAGGAAGCTCTCACTGAATTTTTGCCTCTTCAGAATAGGACCCCAGTCAACACGATGAAAGTAAATACGTAGCATATCGATGGAGAAATCATAGTGAACTGACAACAGGTCCCAGTTGAGGTACCTATCGAACTTCATAACGAGCTCGTCGGTGAGTACACCGTTCGGTGCCTTCGGTTCGCGGGACAAGATTCGCCAAGCGTTGTCCATGCTGTTCACTTATATATACCCATTTTTTCTACAGGGATATGAACACGCGGATGTACCTAAACCCATCCCTAGTTTACGTTTCAACCACATCGCACCTGTGGTCGCGAGGGCTACGCTCCTCTCGTTAAGGTCCGCGTCGCTAGACGTCACTCTATCCCACGCCGCTTTCTGTAACGCTTTATCTGCGACCCATCTGTCTTCGGGCTTCCGGTGGTCTCTGTACCATATGTCGTGCTGTTTACACGCATCGTCTAAAGGGTTCACACCCTTGTCACCACGACCTAATCGTTCAGCGAGCTTCGTGCCTGGACCGCAGAAGTTGTACGTATCGAATTTCCAGTTACGCGGGGCGTGTAGTTCTACAGGTAATTTGTTGATGATGTCGTTCAACAATCCCGAGCCTTCTATCGCGCGTTCAGGCAAGGCTGACAAACATCGTACTACGTATTTGACCCCGTTCGGTTGGTCAATCAGTTCTTGCATACGGTCGGATATGAATTTAACAACAGATAGTTTTTCGTTGTGAAAGTTGTTGTTGCCTGCAACCTCCTCTGCGTAAATAAAATTCAGACGGTTGATGAGCTCGTTGAGGTCTTTGATGTAGCGATATTCAACCGGACCGTCATGGTAGCGTTTTAAACCGGATCCCGTCAATAGATCCCTCTCCATATCTTGTTCAATCGGATCGGTCGGTTTGATAACTTCGTCCCAAATAGGTTTTATCATTTTCCGCCATTTTTGTCCTGAACTAGATTTTGGACGTCGTGTAGTAGGATCATTTTTCTGGAAGATAGAGTTTGTCATCAAAAGCATATCTTTATATGTCTGCCAATCGTTTGATGTGTATTCATTAGACTGCACAAACCCTTTCTTCGTTAAAAGTTTCCAAAGTCCTTCAGTACCTTTAAATCGTTTGTTGTTTACAATAATATCATCATAATCAAACCCAATCGGTTCAGAACCGATTTTTAGTTGCTCATCTATCTCATCGAAATAAATGCCGAATTGAGAGTCACTAGCTCGTGGTAGATATTTAGCTCCGACCACTCCGAGATTAACGACCTTGGTATCCATCAACTGTTTTATTGATTGATCCGCAACTACTTCCATTTTTTCATCTTCATCATCATCGTATTGAGTGGAACCGATATAACCAACTCGGTCTGGTGTACTAGAGACTGATGGTCTAAAGTTGCGTTTCATTAGCTGGTTGTATTTTTGTTTTTTCAGCATTTCTTTTGTTTTTTTCTCCAGTACCTCATCCTTTTCTTTTTTCTCTTTAATCGCTTTGGTGATAGCCTCGTACTTTTTCTCCCTTACACGTTGTTCCTCCATTTCCCTAACATGTATTTCTCCGAACTGGTTTTGCAGAGTGGTTTGCAGTTGCTCCAGCTGTCTAGCTTTTTCAACTGTCAGAGGTTCATCTCGCGTTTTACTTGTTACTCGTGTTGGGGGTTTTGTGATGTCTTGTATTGCATGTGTATTGGGATGGGAGTTTGTAATCTCCTCCAGTTTCTTAGCTCGTTCTTTCTTTTCCTCCTGTTCCGCTGTCCGAAATTTTTTGACGAGATTCTTTTCTAGAGTCTCAAGTCGCTTAGCTTCTTTTGTATCCATTGTGCACTTAGTAACACATAAACACGACGTAAGATTCACATCGTTATTCCAACATGTACATGTGAAACGTTTATTGATTGTAGAAACGCTCTTTACATAAATATAACGTTTATTTAGTGTAGAAACGCTTTTGATAAAAATATAACGTTTATTTAACACAGAAACGCTCTTTAATTTGAAATATCGTTTTTTAGCATAAACACTATCATTTAGTGTAAATACGCTCTTACGTATAAAATATCGTTAATGTAACAAAATACACGTATTTGATGCATAAATGTTTTTATTAGGGATATAGCGTTTCCTTAAACATACATCTATATTTACCTAGATGCGTTTTTTTAGTAGTGTCTATTGACATAAAACCGTGAGGTTCCGCCCAACACTTTTTACACATGCCTACAAACTCTTGGTATATCATATCGGATCCAACGAAGTCGTTGTATATCTTTTGTGTATAGTGTTTGTTTTGTGTGAATATGCACAAAAGATTAACGTTATTCCTTATTACTTGCATGTCTACCCGTCCGTAGCTCTGACTTAAATAAATGCAAGATATCTGTTTATGACGCCCTCGTATGAAATAGTCTTTTATTTTTGTTTGTTCTTCTAAAAGACAATCGTCAAACACCACCAAAGAATTGGACTTACATTCGTCTAGAGGTATCAAGTCACTGCAGTTTGAGTAAAAGTATGCAATAGTTGTGCCGAGTGCGTGCTCTACTTTTTCATAGTGTTTACGTAGCTGTGTGTATGCTGGCTGATCAATGGATCGGCTGAATACATAAAGGTTTTTGAACTTTACACCCTTTACGTTATAGATAAAATTGAGCAATAGGTTTGTTTTTCCACACCCTGATGAACCGACTATAAGACATCTTAATGGGTGTGGTAATAGATTATTTATGGATCCTTCTTCGATGCAGTACACATTGATATCCATTTTAGGACTTATATAAATCTAAAACTATTACACATTCAACGTTTTCGTTTTGAAGCAAGCGATTGTTTTGATCTCGGAGAGTGATGTCGATTCGGTTGATCGTTTGTAAACCATTCCTCAGAGGAACGTACAACTTCTCCGTTGGCACTTCATATATCTTGTAGCCATGTGCTACATTCAGGAAGAACGTGTACAACAGTTCTGCTTCCACATGTTTGTGTCTGTGCTCATCGTGGCTGATGTAACTGTGCTCTACGATGTTGCAGTGTACCTCTATGGCGTCCACAGCCCTGAAATTGGGTGCGTTTGGCGCAGTCAGTAATGTATTGACATCGTAAAACGATTTCTGTTCGGTTAATGGTTTCTCTCCTGGACTTGAGAATCCGAGGAATGAAGCCGCCTTTTCGTCGAGATAAAATTTCAATGGACTTGTTATTGCGATACGATTGTTTTCTCTTTTGATTGAAAATTGGTTGGTAGGTACGTTAAGTTTCAATGCAGTAATATATTCGTTGATTTTTTCATTTAGTTTTTCAATAGTCCAATATCCCCTTGAGATCGTAAATGGCGTCGGGATCAGATAAATATCGCTGTCCCAAAAATATATGTTACCCGGTTCTAACACGTTGTTTATGTAGTTCTCCGACATAAAGCTAACTAGAGCTAGTCGGCACTTGCTACCATCACTGAGGCGGATAGGGTTCTCTGGATGGAATGTCATTTGGCATCCTTTGCCCCGGATTTTCACTAGCGGCATCTTTGTCACTTATATCATTACCATTTTGTGCTCTCTTTAAATTTATAATGTCATCGTGTATATTACCCAATATCGTGTTAAGGTTTGTCTGGAATATAATCAGTTTTTCATTTAACTCGTTTAGTTCTTTCCTTACGATCACGTCATAAAGATCTTTTGATCTGCTGACTTTTCCTATTCTTCGATGTCCGTTTAAATTCACCACCTCAGGGTTCGAAACATCGAATGTTTTTGTTAGTCTATCCACCGTTGATTTTACAGTATCTAATTGATATTTGTTTACAACATCATGTTTATCAATTGCATTGGAGACGCTAACCAAACGTTTGCTTTTAAAACCAATGAAATTATCCTTGATGTTCATCATAGATTCTATTTTACCAAGTCTAGTGTTTAATGCTACATGGCTCGAATCGTCGTTAGGTGTTCTCATCATTTTCTTCATTTCCGAAAGACCTGATTTGACAAGATCCCTAATTTCAGACTTTGTTTGTGATTCGATTTGTTGACGAATTGAGCTTTGGTAGTCCACCTCGTCCCCGAATCTATTGAACATGAATCTTCCGCTGCCACCACCAACTCCATACGTATTTATCATCCCGTATAGCTCTTATGATATCATCCCAAGGCTCATCACTAGAGTTTCGTCGTAAAACCTCCAAACACAAATGACCACAGATAGGTGGATCATTATACTCTTGAACAGCAATGTCATTATAGAAGAGATCGTTTGAACCTAAATAGTCTATTAGTTCTAGTGGTGGGGGTGCGTTTCCAAACGAATCGAAATAGAACTTTTTGTTTTTGTCTTTAACATAACAAGTCCAATGGGTTCCAGAAGAATCGATATTACCCAGATTCAAGATTCCACATTCAAACTCCATAGGGGCTTTGGGTAATATCTGTCTCATAAACACTCCTCGAAAGCCACGGATGCCTAATTGGTTAGCATAAAGCTCTATTTCTCCCAGTGACATAGGTTCAAACGACTTTACGGGTTTTTTAAAAGAGAGTCCAGCTTGTTGTTGATGCATCGCTTAAGACCGGCTCCCTTGGGGTCTTTTTCAATTATTGAATCTAGCTCGTTATCGATCAGGTTTTTCAACCACGGCACGAATCGGTTCTTCAGAATCGGTGCCACCTGATGTCGTATCAATGGAGATATGAAACGTTTTCCATATGGCACCTTTGATTCAACCATTTCCAACATCTCTTTCAAAAGACCACCCTCTTTGTTTTTCAAAAGCTGGTCGTAGCTCACAGCCAGACGTAGACCGGTTTTGTTCCGGATAGCTTTTTCAACAGCCTTGTGTTGTGCTTCGTTAAGAAGTATATGATCCGCTCCACGTGAGAGGCTATCATTAGTTAAACCAATTATAGCAGTTCTACGCTTCTTAAACGCGATGCGTAGCTTACGCTTCTGACCGTCGGACAAGTGAATTCTGTGTCTGTGCAGTTCACTCATTTTTAAGTGTTTCCCACTTATATAAGAGCCAATGGAAATCTACTGTATGAAATGCAAAAGGAAAACCACTTCTCAAGACAGTGGGGAGTATGTCAAAACCGTTAACAACAAATGGCGTTTAAATACGACATGCAATATTTGCGGTCAGCGTAAAGGCGCCTTCGTCAAAGTTCCTAAGCCCAGTATGGCCGCCAAGGAAGTACATAGACCAGTGATCAAGCACTTTCCTCGACGACGTATTGTTACCCTAGGTATAGACGATCTGTGGGCCGCAGATCTGGTTGTCATGAGAAAGTATGCCAGTGAGAATGATGGCTATAATTATATGTTGAATGTGATTGATACCTTTTCAAAATTCGCCTGGTCAGAGCCGTTGATGACCAAACGGGGTGCAGAAGTAGCGGAATCGTTTATGCTCATATTGAAGCGAGCAATTGACGTCAACGGTCACACCGCTCCCAGACTGTTACACACCGATAAGGGCAAAGAATTTCTTAACCGTGATTTTAAGTCAGTTTTGCAATCGTACAACATAAAAATGTATCATACTGAAAATGAGGAAAAGAGTGCAATCATTGAGAGGTTCAATCGTACGTTGAATGAAAAAATGAAAGTCATATTCGAGACTCGAAATTGTTTTCGGTGGTTGGACATAGTTCAAGACCTGTTACATCAGTACAACAATAGTGTCCATCGTACAATTCGTATGAAACCTGCAGAGGTTACTAAGGCGGACGTACCTAGATTGCTTGAGAGGTTCTCCAATATTCCTCATACACCTAGAAAAATAAAATTTCAACTAGGAGACAGAGTGAGGATTGTGGCAAAAAAAGATACGTTTGCCGATAAATACAGTCGCAATTGGACTAGAGAGATATTTACCATATCCAAAGTGCAAGACACCTTTCCAATAACCTATAGAATCAAAGATAAAAGTGGTGAAGAAATAATTGGATCTTTTTATGAGAAAGAGCTACAAAAAACCTTGTGCACACCAGGGCAATAAATAACAACAGTGTAAAACACGAAAAAAATATATTTTACAGGAATAGTTTTTTTACATTTTTTTATGTACATTCAGTAGGAATTCTTCTATGTCCCCAGGGTAGCGTCCTTATTCCGTCTCGAAGAACACACCGTTTGTCGTCCTTTGGCGAAAGTGATTTCTTGAATTGTGTCATACTATAAACATCGTGCAGGTGGCTTCGGATGCTGTTGATTTGTCTGTACACATCTTCGAGAGTCTTCAAACATCTGCGATAGTCATCTATTGTGATTTCATTTTCCACCACTGATTTCTTGATTCCTTTAGCCTTTTTAGATGTTTTTATACAATTCAAACCTTCCTCTACGTCAGTGGCATACATTTTTGACTTCAGACCAACGTATTCAACCATGATCAGACCTTCCAGCTCATCTTTCATTTTTCCGAGAACCTTTTTGTTTACTCGAGGCATACCAAAAGGGTTGGAGCTTTGATATGCACTCGTGTCGAACTCGTCAATCATTTCTTTCATGTCCATGTACCAGTCTTCTGTATATATGATGTAAATCAGTGAGTCGGTATCAGTATAGGCGAGTATGATCCGATCACCATATCTGCTCTTCATCACTTGATAGTGGAAACGGTATATAAGGGTTTTCGACACATCTAGAATAGCCGCCCCCACGTAAATCGGTTTGTTGAAAAGAAGTGATGTTTTGGTCATGTGCACAGCTGCAAGATGGTCCGTAAATATTTTCCGACTCTTGAATGTCGGTTTGGCAATGAATTTATCCGCCTGTCGTTCGTCGGTTACCAGACGAACGTCCACTCTATTCCGAAGGTTTTCCATAGTTTTCCCAAATACCACGTTATTCATAAGCTTGTAGAAGTCAATTTCGAATTTATTTTTTGCTTTGGTCCTCATGCTAGTGTTTAAATCGATGTATGGTTTCATCCACGGTTTTTGAGAAAACTCAAGAACCCGATGTATATTTTTTAGTTTCATTCCGAGGTTGAGATACTGTTTTAAATTTCTGTAGTGTACAACGTATCTAGATCGGTCGTACAAAGTGGTGACTAGTTTGGGTATTTTTGACCCAGGTGGAATCATTTTGTGAGGTGCCAGTGGAAAGTCTGCATGGTGGTCATGAATTTCTTCAGGATACTCGAGGTCAACTTCGAGAATGTAGCCGGTGGCCGCGTCATCACTGATGTCTAAAACATTTATTTCAGTATCTTTTCGCCATCTAAAGTCACCGAATGGCATTGCCTGCGACATAGCCCAAGCATATAGGTTATTCGCATCTAAGTACACCAGGTAGCTAGGTTCTTTGTTCTCATCGAAGCCTTGACTCATGTACTTGTTGTTGGCTCGAGCTTGTCTCAAGCAACACTGCGAAACACCTCCACGAATTCCTTTTTCAACCATTAGAATCATATCGAGGTCGGTTAGTAACTGGAGCTCTACATCAGTGAGTTTCAGCATCGCCGACCAGGCTAATCCGGGAGCTGTGAAGTACCACGCTGGATCGAGACTATATGTTTGAAGGCAAACGTCTCTGAAGTTGTCCATAACATCTGCCAACTGGAGGACGTCAATCTTGTTGTAAAACAATGTGTACTCTCTCATATCTTTGATGTTGAACTCATTCCAAACCTTTTGAGCATGCTCATAATCTGATTCTGATACATCACACTTATTTAATTTGTTTTTGAAATCATGAAGTTCCGGCAGAGTTGTCATATCATATTTTGTTATGTTATCCATAAAGTCATAGGGATAAACTCCTTTTCTTGTTACCAACTCTATCTGTGATGATCTGACAAATCTCTTTGTATGCTCCAACTGATCTGTAGTTAAATTGTTAATCAATTGGTCTAAACTTGCACTTAAAAACTTAAAAGAGTCCAAGAATCTCAGTTCCAACCCTCCCCTAACTTGAACGGTGAATGATATATATCGCTCATCATTTTGGGGAATCACTTTGAGTTTCTCACCTTGTCGTCCTATTTCTTTGATGAACTGATGTATGTCATAGCCAGAAAGGTTGTGCAAGAAAACAGGAATAAATTTGGGCTTAGTAAACAATAAGTTACATTTGGAATGGGCAGGGCCTCGATACAAACCGGTGAGGTGGTCGTGATCCCTCACTTTGTCGGTTTCATTGAGAGGTTCCTGGCAGATGTGACAGGTTACCGCTTCTTTATGTCTACGTATCTCTTCTTCCTCCAGTGGTTTCATTGGAATGATCTTTTCGTAGATTTGTTTTATCTCTACGGCCTCCTTTTTCAACACCTCGACAAACTTTCGTCCAGCATCTTCCCCGAAATATGTCGTTGGAGGCTTTTCACTGCCAGAGATATAGTAACAGAAACTTATAGCTTCGTGTTTCTGATAGCTGTATGTGTACGATCTCTTAGCACCGTTTTCATCAACTCCCGATGGTTCACAAGTAGAAATCGGGAGGAGCATGCTCTCCAGATCAGCATAAATGACATAAGGAACTTTCATTGATTTATTGTGTTCCGTAAATCTTATTTTGTCATTTTTTCCAGCGGTAGGGAGCTTTATTTTTAAGGGATCATGTCTAGAGCAGTCCTCCATATGTGTCTTCAAATTGTCTTCGTTATGAAAGTGCTGAAGACAACGTCTGCATATATAGCATTTTCCTTTATGTTTTGTAGCTTGACTGCGAACTAAACGAGATAGGTTTTTGATTAGACAGTAGTGTGAGTTCGTTCCATCTTTAACCAACAACAGGTCTACATGCACGGGCTTTTCTTCATCTGTTACACACAAGGGAAAAACATCACTATTTTCTTCAAGACCGTATACATTGATCGATAATCCTGCACGCTTTTCAAATTTTTTTACATCAGTCAGTTTGACTGGAAAATCTATCCCATCAAATAACTTGAGAAATCCATCTACGTAAGCAGTGTAGCTGTCGATCCGCTCCGGGTGTACGTTTGAAGGGTGGAGTGCTGCTAGACAACACCACATGAAACAACGCTGATCATTGTTTTTTATGTTTACAACAGCACGTTTCAAGCGAATTTTTTCTGGCAGGGCTATGTAACTAGACCCTTTCAAAGGCTTAAGTCGGTTGATATGTAAAAGAAGACATTCAATCGTTTTCATGTTCCAATTGGAGCCTTTGTGATTAAAACTTTCCATCTCAGTCAATAGTTTTTGTTTTGCCTCATTTAACAAATCTGATAGATTAGAATCTTCGTAAATGATGATGTTTTTTGTTTTGAATTCGAAATCAGATTCGACTTTTTCCGTAATCCCTTTAGCGAACTTTGCCTTAAGGATAAGTTGGATTTTCAATGAAGTTCCCTCATCACGAACCTTTTCAATTATAAGTTTTTTGGAATCTTCGATAAAAGTTTCAACACTTTTGTAACCATTTACTTTGACATTATTGATCTCAAACGTCTTCATTCGACCTCTGAACGCCGTTTTAGATTGGATGATTTCAAGATTAGGTGGTGGCGGAGGCTTACGTGGGACTTGCACTATGATGGATGGCCGAACTATGATGGATGGCTGAACTATGACGGACGGTCGGTTTAGTTGCTGTTTTTGTATCCACGCCGCTTGGTGAGCTCCACTCCCAGTATGACGGGCCCAGTTTTTCCTAGTAATACTGAGGTGACATACATCACAGAACTTTAATGTTTTTGTATCGGCTCTCCTGACAGGTAGAACCTGCACGACATCCGAAACATCTTCTTCCTGCTCTTGAATGTCCATCATCTCACTAGCACCTTGTAGTTGTTCCAAAATATCCAACTCACTATGTTGGGCTCGACGACGCTTCGGTGATATAGGACGGGTCTCGTTATCACTGTCGTTGTCAGTAGGAAACGACCGCTTGGTAGCACTTTGAACAACCGGTGACACATGATGTTCTCCGTCAGAGACCGAGGCAACATCCAAGCGGTGTTCTTCCCTAGCACCTTGTTGTTCCTCAATATCGTCTTTATAACGTTGGAACCAACGACGCTTCGGTGGTGTAGGAAGGCTGTCGTCATCACTCTCGTTGTCACTAGGAAACGATCGCTTCGTAGCACTGACACTAGCCATCACCGCAAATCCTCGTCACACTTATAAATGGTTGAAAACTTACTTTTCACGCACTACACAATTTCAAAGACTCGAAAAATAGCACCTCTCACAACCACCTCTCAGAGAAGACTGACGCAAGACCGCGCGGGCTGTTGCACAATCGTCGAAACACATGACCATATATGGTAATGTTCTCGAACGTTCCAAGATGATCACGTGACCTATCACGTGGCATTTCCTTTTATGGTAATGTTTCTAGAACATTCCATGATCACATGATCCCAAGACAAGTGACGTCACTAAACACGGAACGACTCAACTCAAAAGACACGTAAAAATCAACATGAAAACAATGAGTTTCAAATGGCGTGTCAGTATACATTGAGATCGAAATACTGCATCTTCATACAAATCCTCTAGTGAAAACATGAGCACCGAATGATGCAATCGGCGCCATTTTTGTGCAGTTGAGAACCTATTGGTGGTCCTATATAAAATGAGATTCAAAAGCTGTCGTCGTTTTCGATCTCAACCGTGAGATCCTATTATACGACAAGTATACCAAATGAGAACTGATTTAACGTTGCAATCGGCACCATTTTTGTGCAGTTGAGAACCTATTGGTGGTCCTATATAAAATGAGATTCAAAAGCTGTCGTCGTTTTCGATCTCAACCATGAGATCCTATTATACGACAAGTATACCAAATGAGAACTGATTTAACGTTCTTTATATCTACACAAAAAAAAATTGTCATCCAAATCAGAGGATCAGTCTCTGTCTGTAAGATCATCCTCTGTTTACATGTGACGTCATGGACACACCTCCCTTCCCGACCTACCTCAACCCACGTGGTCTACACTCCTCCCTCCTCTGTCCTAGAACGTGAGTTTCAAATGGCGTGTCAGTATACATTGAGATCGAAATACTGCATCTTCATACAAATCCTCTAGTGAAAACATGAGCACCGAATGATGCAATCGGCGCCATTTTTGTGCAGTTGAGAACCTATTGGTGGTCCTATATAAAATGAGATTCAAAAGTTGTTGTCGTTTCTGTAAAGTCGTCCAAATCAGAGGATCAGTCTCTGCCTGTAAGGTTAGGTTAGGTTAGGCAAAGTGAGGTTACCTACCTCAACCCACGTGGTCTACACTCCTCCCTCCTCTGTCCTAGAACCCCCAAAATGACTACTACTATTAGGTTTGGATACAACTTTGTTCAACAATAATTAACTTAATTTAACAAATTCCTGGTAAAGGATTTTTACATATATTTTTTTAATGTTAGGCAACAGTAATGTAAATGTCGTTTGTTTTAGGTATTATGGTTTTTTACTTGTATTTATTATGTTCTTAAGGTTGCTAGTTTATTTTTCGGGTTGTAATTTGAGACACCAACACGTTTGGGATTTATACGATAGCTCCAAAAACATTTCTAGTAAGAAGATAAGTTATGTTAGTATTTTGAAAACTGAATTTACCATTTAATTAATAATAAATTGTGATGGAAAAAGTCAATTTAGTCCTAATAAAATATAATCTTCTATTTTATTACTGAAAGTACGTTATTTATAAATTAAATTGTTAATGAAGATTATTTTATCCGTCATAGAAACGTAAAAATTTAAAAAAATATATATTTTTTCCGCAAAGTAAGTAGATGCAGTATGAATGCCTTAAAAAAACCAAGTATTATCGGTGATGTAATTTCTATTTATATAAAAATGTTGTCATGGCGATTAGTTGAAAAGTATAAATTAAGTAAAAAATATATAACTGGCATTTATATCACAAGGAAATGAATATATTCGATGAAATACCACTACAAAAGTGAAACTGAACTTTAAGGGGATGGAGGCAATTACTTAATTTGTTTACAAACTCTACTGATTGTTAGTCAATTAATTTAGATACAGTGTGTGTTAGAATAATATCCATGTGCTCCGTGTCATTGTTTCATGTGTTTAAATCTGGTACAATTTGCTCATGGTTAAAAATATTTCTAAATATTTCGCACCGTTATCAATTTTATTATATTCCTGTAGGTAGCAAAAAACAAAGGTAAAACAATATTGAATAACGAAATCACTTTTATAAACGGTTACATTCTAGTTGCGTTCATCAGTGTTTTAAATAAGAATTTATAAAAATTAAAACTAAATATTCAAGCTAAGGTTGTAAAAAAGGAGCTGTACCTACTTTTAGGCCAATCTAGGTAGGTTCAAATTTAAAAGAGTGCAAAACGTATAAAATACATTTAAAAACGAATCTATTAAAAATCACACTGTTGTGTCCAGAACACCCTGGGAATTATTATCGATTCACATTTATAGTATTTAGTATGTGTTTGTTGCTACAAGCCCAGATAGTTATGATTTATGGGGCTATTTGGAACAATTCCATCGCATTAAATACGAGTTATTATGTTTGCTGTGAAACGTAGAGAATAGAACGGATTTGTAGTAGCTTATACGTATATTAGAAAACCATCCAATTAAAATAAGCGTTTTCATAAATAAATTCTATCAATACGTAATAGTATTTTTATGTTTATTGTTTAATAGTTACATTTTAGAACATAGAATACATAGTTACATTGAAATTAAATGTTTATAAATACAAACAATTTTTAAGCGATATAAGACGAAAAAAGGTATAAGTATAAAACTGTATATGCACCTTTGATATTTATGGAGATTTTGAAAATGTAATACTAATTTGGTTAAAGTACGTATTTTGGTTTGTGTATTATTATTTAACGCGTTTTTGCCTCCTATATGAATAGGTAATTTAATTTGGGAAACCTAGGGTCGTAACGTTTGCTTAGTCTACCGTTGATTAAAAAAATAACACTAGTGGGGGACATATTGTCTAGTGACAGAGTATGAGAATTTAGTTCCCGAGGTTCCTTGGTTCAAATCCAGCCAACCCACCACTGGACTTTATCCAACAGCTAACCTTATACAGGTAACAGTTTTGGGCTTGATCCTAAGAGCACTACATAATGGTGGGATATATAATAAGAAAAAATGTGTATTGCTGTAGATTACTGTATATGACTTCCCTTTAGTCATCCTCCTCCTCCTCAACGAAACACCAATTCATCAACGGAACTGTATTTAGTCCTAATATAAATTTAACAGTCACCTTTGCCCAGTGAGGGTTAGCTCTTGAAGAAGGTGTGACAAAACCCACAGTCTTCCCTTTGGACAGAATACAAAAACATTCAGTTACAATAAAATAGTCAAATGTTTAATAACAAAATGTCCAAAAATATTAAAGCAATAAAAACAGGCAGTGGTTCAATAAGCTGGATGAATAGATTGTTCAAAAATAAATACGAGTTAATAACTATTTAGGATGGATGATTATTAGAGCGATGTACGATGATTCAATTCCCTTCCCTCGTCTTGCATATGCATGACTATGGAAATCAGCAGCCTCCTTCTACAGGACACTCTTAACGAACTCCCTCAGCTGTTTACCAAGGCTTCTTAGTGAAATTGCGTTGTTTTACAATGTTTTAAGGTAATCTGAGACAAAAGTTTACCTCCCTCTTCCAGGGACGAGTAAACCCTACGCAAAATTAAAATATGTGAGGTGGTTTTTTTTTGTGTAAAATATATAAGTGAATTCAAATTATGAGGTCCATTGTGCTTACATATTTATATGTTATAATTCAATTATGTACTAATATTATTTCCTTTTTACCTAATAAACGGATTAAAACATATTGCAATATATTGCTGCCAAGTAACATACTTAAAATGATGAGATGTCTTGCGACTTTACGAATTTACTTAACAGAACGTAGATTACATCAAACATCTTCCTAATGCAAATAGGACATCTTAGGTCTTTGATGTAAAAACTAGGTGTTTTATTTTAAAATTTAAATCCCTAACTTATTGTGGTGTGTTTATTGATTTATCAATGACCAAATTACAGTTTTATTGCACTATATATTGTTTACCACGCAAGAAACTTTTACAAAAACATATATAAATACGATTTTTATTTGGTTATACAGTACAGGGGAGATTTAGGTAATTATTTTATGTTTAACGACTTAATATTCGTACACTAAACATCTTGCATTTTGTATTTTATATTCATAAGCGAAGTATAAAGCATCAAAGAGAAAAATGTATGATTTTTTTATCTCTAACAGTTAAAATAATTTTCTACATTTAACAACACAACTCCTAAAAGACACTCCTACAACCTCTTTAACACCGTTTACGGTGTCAACTTAATAATTTTATTATTAATAAAAAAAGAGAAAACAATTACCAATTGAATTGTTTTGTCTGCCCTAAACAGTTTTTTTTCAAGGGAAATATTTCCCACCTAAAAATGTTATTTCTAAAAGTTTGTTTGTTTTATACATTTCAATGTAAGAAATAGGCTAAGTTAACTTACTGTGACACTTAAAACGTACGTCAAAGAAATGATGATGAATGAGAAGAGAAAAATGCAGCATATACATTACATGAGGAGACGTCTGAAGTAATTCAATTGTTTAAATAAGAGAGGCAAGTGTAAGGTAGACTGAGATGAAAGTGAGAACTCAAAGATGGTGTTGCCTGACGTAATTAACATGGCGTTCTAAGCAAAACTCAGGCTGCATATATTAAACTGTTCTTAAGTACATACAATAATAATCCTTGTTGTTTAAATAATTAAATAGCTTTATATCATAACAAGTTAAGATTGTCTACTTAAAACAGAATTGTATACTATTCAATAACTGTGGTAAGTAAATATATAGTTTATTATTTATTCCAAGGCAACTTATGTTTTCTCTTATGTCGACCATTAATAATAATCAATTTCAGAAAAAATTTATGATTTTATCTATAAACCTCAAAAATCGTTCATCATTATTTAAGTATAGCCTATATTAAACTGAAAGGAACATGAGTAGTATTAATAGTAATGCTTGAAGTATGGTTTTTTTACATTAAATAAGGAGCAACGTCTAAATAATCAAATAAGGAAATTTTATTTGCCTAAACCCGTTGTCTAACTCACTATAGTAATCATTTATAAGCTCAGTACCGTGGGTGAGACATATTTAGTGTTATCAATTCACGTTCTTTGAAAGCCGTGTGGATTTTTCCAGCAGCAAAAAACTACGTTGTGATTTTATCGTCAAAAACTAAACTTTAACCTCCAATATGTTTTCTGACTACTAAAATAAATATGAAATGAAAATATAAAACGTTGAGCTAATATGTCATACAATTTTTGTTTTGTTTTAACTATTTTGAAAATGTAACAAAGCTACGTTTTTAAATTGTATTTCGTTGTTAGAAAATTACTCAGGTATTGGTAAATAAATACAGAGATTTTAGGTAACCCAATACAAACTTAAGTTCAACTTTTATTTTTATTTTATACCACCACATTGATTAGTATATATATTACGTAATTATCACTAAAAATTATTTTAGACCATATTGTGAATTTTTGTTAACATATTTATTACACATTGTGTGTATTTATTAGCGTAAGCGATGCATAGTGTGTTTTAATTTCCATACATTTATAAAAATATAATGTTATTGTAATGTAAATTAATTAGTAGGGGAAAATGTTAACTAATTTTAAAGGTTCTTCAACTGGCACCGGTAAAAGTCTCTCTCTCGAAGGACCTAAAGTTAAGTCAACCAAAAAATATTAATTGTTATAAGACGATTAGGACACGTAAAACAAGTTTATAATCTGCAAATAATCACAACAAAATACTTACACCTTTCCAACAATTTCAGGTAAACAATCTATTTTAATCTTATGAGTTTCGTGTTCATTATAATCTTTTGTAACCTTTTGTTATTTATTGAACATATATAATGGTTAAATAACAGTGAGACACGGTAAATAAATGTATAAATGTACCACATTAAACCGTTTCCTACATAAAAATGTAATGTCCTCTTAATTCATAAATTTCGATTTAATAATTGACAATACCATTGTATTAGCTATAGTAAAATAATCAAGTTAGGCTGGACGTGAACCTTTCAAATGGTATTATCTATATAAAATAAGTAGGTCATGCTTTACACGAACCTTTCGCCGGAAAGTTAAAGCATTGACAGGTAAGTATACTTAGACCAAAGTTTGGGAAATCTTTGAGAAGGCCGTTTCAAGTTATGGTACAAGTTATATAGCAATGGCGAACTCTCACTACATTGACCCAAAGGATCTTTATTGGTTCAATAGATTCGGTTCATTGATTTTCGGCCTATATAATGATAATTTTAATTATCTAAATGTTGGTTACAACAAATCCATCGCGAATAATCAATTTAGTTGGGCTTAAAAACTGGCCAGGCGTTAAAAATAACCTGAATTATTTATCTTTTACTAAAACACATAAAATCAAAAGTTTTGTAAAATAAAAAAATAAATACCTTTATTATCTCTCTATTTATAGTACGGTGAAATATGCTGTTTGAAAGAGTGCCAATAAAACAAGACCTAACATTATACTGCATCTGACAGAATTGAAATCATAATTTAGTTATTTCAGCAGTAGGCATTTGTGTTTAAATGGTCTATTAATCAATAATTAATCAGTATGCGAATATTGTAAATACAGGGTGAGTTTCTACTGACCGTGTTAACTTCGCCAGTGGGTTCTACTCACTAAAAGGAACAAAAAAGGTTCCTATAAACCCATGTCCGATTTTCGACCGTTTGGCTGTTTTGGGGAATTTTGTGTTTTTCTTATTTTATTAGACTTTGCTCCACAATTTATGTAATAAAAACTTAATCAATTACTTTAGAGAGTTGTAGGTAAAATCATTGGAAAGAACATTAAATTTGCTATAAATCAAAGGTTTCATTCCACAATTATACCATTACATAGTCCACGTTATATCCAAAATAAAGTAAAAATGTCATTAAATTAATTAATTACGATAACTTTCATGAGCCTCCTTTGATACATAAACCTGCATTTATGCAATGTTGAAATGCATAAAAAACTTCGGATTTTAATAATCTTTCAAATGATATGCTATTCAATACTATTATTGATATAAACCAGTGAGAAATTACTAATAAACTACAATAAAACACGGTTTACAGATTTTGTTTTTGCACAGTTTTACTGTTAATAATAATTACTGTATTCATCATGTTGGCATAATCTTGATTGGTAAAAGGCTCCATATTTTAATAAATGTTGAAAAACTCGTAATTGACTTGGAAATATAAAGTTAAAACAGCAAATTACTCAACAAGGTATGTTCAAGCAGCTGAGTTATCTAGCTATAGATGACAAATCAATAAAAGCTGACTTAATCAAGCACAAGGTAAAACTAATTACACAGCATTTAAGAATCAAACACACTACATCTTTGAAAATGTGAAAAACCTTGAGTTTATACATTTTATTAATTCAGATAATTTTAATAAATATTTAAAAGTTAAAATAATGTACAAATTTTATCAGATAGTTCAATAAAATACATCATGGAGTATACAGTAATTATTATTAACAGTAAAACTGTGCAAAAACAAAATCTGTAAACCGTGTTTTATTGTAGTTTATTAGTAATTTCTCACTGGTTTATATCAATAATAGTATTGAATAGCATATCATTTGAAAGATTATTAAAATCCCAAGTTTTTTATGCATTTCAACATTGCATAAATGCAGGTTTATGTATCAAAGGAGGCTCATGAAAGTTATCGTAATTAATTAATTTAATGACATTTTTACTTTATTTTGGATATAACGTGGACTATGTAATGGTATAATTATGGAATGAAACCTTTGATTTATAGCAAATTTAATGTTCTTTCCAATGATTTTACCTACAACTCACTAAAGTAATTGATTAAGTTTTTATTACATAAATTGTGGAGCAAAGTCTAATAAAATAAGAAAAACACAAAATCCCCCAAAACAGCCAAACGGTCGAAAATCGGACATGGGTTTATAGGAACTTTTTTGTTCCTTTTAGTGAGTAGAACCCACTGGCGAAGTTAACACGGTCAGTAGAAACTCACCCTGTATATTGTAACCGTAAGAAAGTTGTGCTATTTTTTAAGTAATGATCTATTTATGACACTATTGACTTATATTATCGCCTTTTTTACATTTTGACATTATATTTGTAATCAACCTGTTAGTAAAAATTTGCAAAACCGAATAATATTAAAAAGATAAATCTAAGTATATTGAAATAGATACAGTCACATCCGTAGGTAAAAATTCATTTCAACAAAATATTATAATTTCACTTGCACATATATTTTGTATTTGTTACAGTGTTACAGTGTTCATACAAACGTTCATCAACCATGCTTTAAAACATTTACCCTTCTGGAGTTAAGAATACAAAGTATAACCTCGTTTGGCCAAGAATTTCATCCTTGTAATCTTGGCCATCTCTTAATTAAAACTTTCGGAAGGCGCATTCATTAGCATGAAGCCTTATAAATGAAAACAAGCCTTGAGAGCCGCATGATATGGTAACGCTGTCGCAGATGATTGAACTTATTATGTATCTATTTCCCAATCTATATATGTTGCTTTGAGATCAAACTATAAAGTAAAAACATCAACTTTCTTAATCCTTGTTCCTTAAAAATTAAATCATAAAAATCATGTAAAATTTGATTTTTTTTTTACATCTTACAGGATTTAAAAATAAACAAGCTAGTTGAGACTGTTTATTTGTCTATTGAATGTATATCTAAATATTAAGGCTAACTAGTTGCTTACACATACACAATTAAATTTTGAATAGATCGGTACTCCACATTGTTAAACAACTTAGAAGTATTAATACATAATATACGCACGCACAAATTACTCTACTTTAAGGCCTTCGTTAAAAAAACATCATAAATGATCAAACCTCAGTTTAATATAATAATTGTAAAAAATATCCTTTAATAAAGAATATTTTTTTATATTTCACCTTAGTACTTCAAGTATATACAAGTCAGTAAATATGCATCCCAGTAAAATCCTACAAATAACATTTTAAAAGATGTTTCTATCAAATTTCTCTTCAATGGAAGATGAAAATGCAGATTGAACGCTGACTGTATTGGAATTCAAATCCTTCAAACTCTATTGTTAACTGTTGACAGTTTTACCAATCATTCTTGTATGTGGGATTTGTTTCATTGTTAAGGTATGAGGTAAAAATAAACAAAGTTGTCTACATGTTATTAGTGTTGTAACCATTCATACGGATAAAAATATTTACAATTAATAAACAACAAATAGATCTATTACATTTCGGATACGTTATATCATTCTACATCATTATGGTAACCCGTAAAAATATTAGTAATCGTTATGGTAACAATAATTGGTGTAACCCATAAAATGATAATGAATTGTTGTGTCTTTAATTATTGATACCATATGTTCCATACAGTAGGGCGGGGGTGTAGGTACAGTAGGGCCTAAACAAAATAAATACATGTTTGTGTTTTTATTGTAATGTTATAGAATATATTCGGGATCTACATTGCTTCTAACCTTTTGTCTATGAGTGTTTTAAACACAAATCATCGGTATATTAACGTTTCAAAGGTAGTTGTTATTCACATAAATTACACAGGGGTCACATGTGTGTATTTTATTATAATAATCGATTATATTTTCGATAATATACTATAATAAACGATGATATAATAATTTTTATATTATTATAATGGAAAACCAAATAGTTTTCATACTTCTACTGTACTGTAACACAGCATCCATATCTTCCAAGTATAAAGTTAAATACCTTTTTATATGAACATCAATATTTATAAGCAATCATATCTTGTATACCAGTAACTAAGTTATCCATACTTAGCTGTATTCAATGAAGCAAGAGTTTGGCATTGCTCTCAAACTTTAGCTATAACTTGGAAATTTCACTTCAGTGATTCACATAAGTTCTGCTCTATGAATGTTCTAAAACTTATTTATTTGTAGATTATTCAGTCTGATTATGTTTATTGACGTAACAATATCCCAAGTGAATATCCTTCGTAGTTTCCAATCTAATACCCATGTGGTAAATACTTCTTAAAAGTTAAATCTAGAACCCTTATGGTTATACTCTCAGCCAAGAACACTATTCCAACATAATAATTCGTGTCAGTCTCAATAACTTTACAACTTAACCATGAGCTTGTGAAAATAACGGTCAAAACAGTAGCTATAATAAACTGTGTTGCACATTAAATCTGTAAGGAACAATCTACCATTCGTTACATAGGTACCTGTATGACTTAGAACAAACGAAGACTTAAAAAGAAAAGGACTTAAGTTACAATCAGCAATATCTTCCATTACAAAGACATGTTAAGACTTTTATAACTGCAAAAGGGTAGTTAGTTGTGATGCAGGACCACGTAGACTTTATAAATTATGGTACTTGCAGGGGACCCCTTTACTTAACATTGAAAACTTACTTTGTGTTTTTTTAAGTTTTATGTAGTATTAAGTTTGTGACCAAGAGCTATTTTAAATATAATTCACATTTAACATTATCGGGGTTCAAACATCACTTGTTTATCAAAAGAACAATGATGAACTAAGGGGAAAAACTCAACCTCAATGAATATTTATTTATGATGAATTCTAATGAGCTGAAATCATTTACTATTCTTGTCTGAAGTATATGGTGGGTGTTGCAATGCAAATGTTTTGAATATTTTACTCCACCACATTGCTTAGTTTATACATTGATATATAAAGTATATTTAAAATAAACTATATAGTCTTATTTAACCACTAAATATTTAAAAAAGTTTGTATATTTAAAGTGTTTCATGCTATCAGCAGAACCGTTATTTATGCAAACCGTGCCATTTAAATATCGTGGTTTATTTAAGAAATTATTTATTTCTTACGAAATACGATATGTACGTGTGTGTGTATTGCATGGAAAATGTGATTTATATAGGAAATCAGCATCGATAGAAATAGCTCAGTTGATCTTTAACTAAAAGAAATTTTACTTAATACCAACGAACTCATTTATGTTGCTATTTTCGTCCACTATATTGAGTAATATGTTATCGAGAAGGAGATATACTTTTTAAGATAAATATTTGCACTTTATTTATATATTTGTTTGAAAGTGAAGAGTTTCGGAACAATTAGGCCATTGTATAATCCCACAGATTGCCTTTGTGATTGGCTGTATATGAACCCGTGCCCCCAAGCCAGATGTTGTATACCCTAGCTTGACCAGCTCTAGGGAACTTAGGTAAGCTGTGCCTAATCAAGCAAACTAAGGTCCAAGTGATCCTCTCGTATGGGCAAATATTGTATATTGATTTGTTTATAAAAGGCTTTGATAAGCTACAATTCATTTGAAGAAGAGCCTATGAAATCCGGGCTACACGTGATGAAATTATAGCTATTCAATATTACCTGGACGTTGATTTGGAGCTTACTTTTGTTTGCCGAACTTTACTGGGGCACATTTGAATCGGGCCTGAGGATAAGAGGTATAGAAGGCCGTAATTGGTACTCAATGTTAACACATTTGCAAATTTTGCAAATCTTTTAACGCCTAAAAAGGCTTATAATGAACGAATATGCTTAATAGCTTTGTATGATTCATTCTTTATTATGTGAAGAACTATATTAGTCAATAATGTGTTTTATTGCAAAACCTCATAGCATTGGTCAAATTTGGATACTGGCGTATTAAGTTTACGTTTTTATACATTTGCAACGCAACATCTGGTAAAGCAGAACGTTTTCCATGTTCAAAGGTTTTGTGCAGCTATTGTGAAACGGAAACGTAATTTCCTTCCAGTTGGAACACAAAGTTACGCCAGGAGGTTGTTGTGGCTGTGACACTGGTGTGTGTGTACGTGTGTGTGTGTGTGGGTGTGTACGTGGGTGTGTGTGTGTAATCTCTCTATGTCCATCTTTCAACAAGAAAAACTATATTCATAAAACAAAATCTGAAATCTCCTAAAATAAATCACACATATTTTGTAGTGTATCCCAAAACGACCATGAACTACAGATCTAAAGACATTGAATTACCTTTAGACTATCAGTCTATCAAAATCTCAAGTAATGGTGTTAGTTTGTAAAGAAATCACTCTTAAAGTAAATAAAAACACTTTTATTGATATGTTTTTCATTTAATAAATGCGCCACCTACCCTTTACATACAAGAAAAGGTAGATAATTTATCACTATAACAACTGAATACAACACGTAGACTGGCACTAGGCTAGTGACAACCTATTGATTTACACCACTACACTGATCATGCGATATATCACGTTTTCAACAGAATGCTGACAATTCTGGCTGATGTTATCTAGGTTGAATATAGAGCATGATAATTTGCTTTACACCCAGCATTGATATATCAATAATTCGATTTTTAATCGTTGAATGGGGTTGGTTTCAACTGAAAACTTTTACTAAGATTTTCAATATCTAAATGTTCATGTACACTTTAGACAAATTTATCTGCAGCATCATTTTCGAATTTGTTTAACTGTCAAACTAGACTAACTAACTGTCTAATATACTGGAATCTATGAACCTATGAACCTTTTGGGTAGGTATTTTTCGTGAAGGTATTGCACGAACCAATCCTCAGAAACACATCGATTCGAGATAAGTATGCTTAATTAATACTGGGTTTCTAAGTTAACTTTATACTCGTAAGGTCCAATTAACAAGTATAAATGTAATAATTTATACTACAGAACTATATAACTTCAATAGGATTTAGCCTAAGTTAAAAAGAAGCCATTTCATTTCCGTGTACACCCCTGACATTTTATTAATAAAATAAATGAAATTATAACAAATATACACTTTTCATTTTGTTAAATTATACCTCTGTAGGTATCTCAGTCCTAAATAATTATTTAATTGAAACAATCTTACTTTATGATGACCTTCCGTAGAGCTCTATTTTAATACAGGAACTCGTCTGCAAAAAAAATATACAAATGCATAAATATTACTAATATAACTATTCTAAATATAAAATTCAATTACCATTTTCTTTCGTACAATGTGCTTTTTGCAAGTTAACATACTTATAACCTAATTTAACATATTTTAGAATTTGAGGTTAACCAACAGTGAATATTATTTTTCCATATCTATGTTCAATAGTATTTTGAATACCAATTTTTATTTCAGATTTAACTTTCCTAGATTATAATGGATAATAATATTTTGTACTTACAATGTCTACGAGATTTGCCTGCCATGAGATACAGAATTATGAATGAAATCAAACTTTGTGAGGGAAATGAAAAAAGAAACAATGTTACCACTACAAACAATTAAAATAAATCAATTATGCTTCTTACATACTATAACTAAATTTGCTGGATTTTTTTTAAACAAACTATACAAGAATCAGTATAACTTTAAGGTTTGATAAAAGCTTAGGCTTTGAGGGAAATATCATTCGAATTTTTATAGCGATACTGCAGCTCCGGCACTAGTCTCTGTGGCCTTTAAAACTTTATTGGCTTAATGTCACAGAAAGTGGCTCTATAAAGCTCTTCTAAAACCACACACACCGTCAAGTTATATAATCTTATTTGAGATAAATGAATCTGTTTCCTATTCTTTCTAGTCTTGTGTTCTTAGGTTTTATTTAAGAACAAGGAAAATACTAATGTTTATGGTCAGTATATTAGATAAAGTCAGAATAAAATGCGCAAAACTTAATTTATCAGATTTTTGAAAATTATCAATTCGCTAAAACAAATAATGTTAAAATAAATATTGACATTTTACTACTAAGTGAAATAGAAACGCTTATCAAATGATAACTTTTGAAATGGTATAGCTTACCATAAAGTACAATCTCAAAATCCATACATCGCTAATTCATTCAAGGCAAGTCAGAAAAACCGTTAAAACAATCACCAGGCTTGAAATTCAGTTTCTTTCTTGGTTCTGACAAATGTACGATAAGTTCATTGAAGATTAATTCGATGAAAAATATTAATATTAAAACCTATGAAAAGAAAACTTAGTATAATATATGGTCTCATTCACTCTATAAGCGGACTTGATCAAATACAAATTCTTACTCAAATAAGGCTAGTTAAACTTCCAAGAATGCAAGTATTCAATAAACTCTTCATACAAACATGTCCTTCATTAGCCTAATGGTCAGTCATTCAAGCTTTCTAAACATCAACAGATTATGGAAAACTGAACATTATGCAAAAAAGATCTCTCAATTACTCTTTAATTAACGTTATAATCCTTCGGTTGTACAATCATTTCCAGTTTAATCAGTGGCAATGATAACTTTTTAAAGAAATAAGCTCTTTTCAACTCAATTTGTTTATTAAATAAACATTTAAATGTTAGATTGAAAATACAAAAATATACTTCTTATCAACATCAATGTGTGTGTTGTTTATTTTACTTGACTAAAAATAACTGATTGGACCTTTGGAATTTGATGTAACTATTAACGATATAATGTATTAATCATTAACGTGTTCAATCTAAGACATTAAAACAATATTTAAAACACGATGCGTTTGAACGCTTTTTAAATAAAAAAAATCTTAATACAAACTGCCATGTGTGTAATTGCTTAATAAATAAATAAAATGAATAACTGGAAAGATAGAACCAATGCAATGGTACAGAATGTAAGACGTGTCAAATAAGTTAGCTTAAGCTGTGATATTCACGGGAGAAGGTGGTTTTTGGTTTGGGAGATAAAACAAACGGAACACCGCAGAAGGTCTGAATATTGATGTGGACACCACCTAGTTCTCTCTGCCTCTCACTATGTGTGCCGTTTTGTATATTCCTGTCGTTTTGACTCTAATATGAAAGGATTTTGTTTGAGGCTTTTGATTTTTCTTGTTTGACAACATTAAAGGAGGTTACACACTGATACTCAAAAATATCCTTAATCACTATAAATCACTAATCTAGAGGTTTAATACCTTGTTGCTAACATAATCGTTTGGTAGACTTAATGGCCACCAGTTTCGACACACTTATGATCACACTTAAAATCCCTTCACAATTTGTTTACCAGCATATAGTGAGACAATATAACAACTTGGAGCAAGATAACACAAAGTCTATGAAGATATATATTTGAAACATAATAATCCTTGAATTAATATAGGTATAAAAGGAAAAACAAGCTGTTTTATTACATCCATGTGTAGACTTTTATGAATAATTTGATATTAAATAATGAAATTGCTGCAGCTAATATACTCATTATTAGCGACACGGATGTTCATTACTAGCTTCATACTCGTATTACATCGCCACACTCGACAACACTCACGTATTTTGGATAATCTTATTAATTTCTTCAAATTTATTTCAATAAAAACAAGACGTGCAGTGTTTAAATTTCAATATTTCTGTGTACTTTTCTGTGATTATAGCTAAATATCAGATCTACACTTTATTTTTAAGACATTGAGTCAAAGAATAAAACTATTTATCATGGTTGAAGTAAGGCAAATACATACATCCAAATAAAAGGATTGCATTTTTTTAGGTTGAATTCATAACAACCACATCTTAAATATTATTATAGCAAACCGAGCAGAAAACCAACACATATTGAGCCTAACTGAACACTTTCAATCTAAAAAAATAATAGCCATCAACACTGGCAGTGCTATATCTCAGACGTTCTTTGAATACAAAGCAACGTCAAAATGCAATCTCGATTCCAAAGAAACCATTTGTCAATGTCTCTCGCTACATTTCTAAGTCCACTTTCTATCGTCCATGGTTATAACGGAAGTGAAATAAGTAAATAAGTATCTTTGCATTACATTACCATTAATTTAATTAGCGAATTCCGCATCAAAACCAAAAACACAATTCATAAATTCATACCTTTGTATTGTACTAAATAGGAGTTTTTCGCCCCTTGTTCTTTAATTTGATATTATTAGCTTGGTAAGTATACATCAGGTGTTCTCATATCCAAATAAAGGTTGTCAGCTTAAGTCTAAAGAAGGCTAAAGGATTTCATAGTGGTTTAAGACTGGACTTAGCTAGTTCAAGCAACTTCTAATCTTAGTAACAAACCTAGTCAAGGATATTAAATCACTCCAAATTATCATCCATTAAGTTCAGTTTTAAATTAACCTAAGTAGCCTCTCATAGTTAGGAAAACTATAGTAGCATTATAATATTGAATACAAATTAAGGTAGTGTTTAAAACATTTGAACAAAATGTATTATAATATTTTAGATAAATCTATTTAGATCTCTTTGTACAAAATACCCATAATCATTATTTATTAATAATCAGGTTGACGAAAAAAATTTGTCGTTCTTTAGTAAACTTCGTGTTGTTAACAAGTATTTTGAAATGGAAAGGGTTTTAAAATAAATAAAAAGGATAAACAAAGCTAATGAGCTGTCTAAAAAAACTGATTTTGATTTATTTATGTATATATTTTTCAATGTGTGTTATTTTACACTTTTAAACAAGAATTTTTACGTCAATAAGTCAATGTTTGACCTAAATCAATACCTTTTATAGGAAATATTTTAATTGTCGTCACCTAGGATTGGTATTTCACAAACAACTTTATGCAATTTGGAGGTAATTTAAAGTAATTTAAATACAAAATGCCAAAAAATGAGCAAGACAAAGAACCAAGAAAGAGCTTTTATAGAGTTTTGAATAATAGATTGTTTTGTTTCTGTTCACCCAAGAGACAAAATATTCTAAACATCGTCTTTTATCATTGTGTATTATTTTTAAATAGTAAAAGTGTATTTCAAGCTTTTATTATTTAATTGGTTAAATTACCTCAAATGTAGTACAAAATCTTACTTTTGTTATTTTACGATCAAAATGATGCATTCATTTTTAGTGTGGCTAAGGATGCGTCGATTCCGTAGAAATATGAAATTTTTATCCATACAGTAAGTCAAGTCATTTTTATTTTTTATTTAAATTAAAGAAATAAGATGGCACGTCGTATAATGTATAGTATAATTGATATTAATTTAATTAATTAATTTAATTTTCTCCACAACAAACCTGAATTGTGCCATTGTTGAATTGTCTGATAATAATAGAAACATTCTAAATATTCTATAATTTTATGTAATATAACAAATCTTATAAACCACCAGATAGTGTCAATTAATGTTTGTACTTAAATATGAATAAGTAAAAAAACTAGAAACACGATACTCTCATTACGTTGAAGACACGATAGAGGAAAATTGCTAAAGATTAATCAAAGGAAAAACTGTGTTAAGGAATATGGCATAGTTGGTGGGAATGGTCCAGAAATTATTGATTTTATTAATATAAGATTAATTTTAAGATAGTAAAACTATTCATCTTAAAATGTAATTATGCCTGGTTTTAATTTATTTTCCAAGGATATTGTTTCCTTCATACTAAAAATTCCATGAATATGTAATATTTTCAGTGCTTAAGATATTTGTTGAAAACATAACATTGTTTTGGTAAAAAATTACTTTTTTTCTTCATTCTCTTCATCAACGATATTAATCTATGGCAACATAGTTTGTTAAGTTTTTTTGAAATTTTGGAAAACAATGCATTTAAAAAAATAATAAAACTCAATGAATAGCCTACTAACGGCTTTTACCTTTTAGTATGGCGTTTATTTAAGATTCAATTGGGACAGTTTTTTAATATACTTTATGTAAATTGTTTAAATTCTCTCATCTAATGACTAGCTGACACTTTTTCAAAGAGGTTCTACTTTAACAAGTCCAACATGAAAAATACGAATTATTCTTTGGACTTCTACCATTTATTTGTAACAAAAAAACATCGTTTGAGTTAAAGAACGATATTTACAATATAATAATAAAATAATTGACGTTATAATTCGTATAATATTAGTTATAACGCAAAACCAAAAGCTTCTGTCGCTTTTCTGCCTTAAAAAACCTTAAGGCACAAACAAATTAAATGAAGCCAGTTTGCTTTTCGAAAAACATTCCCGCTTTGGTAAATTATTCAGCACTGCCAGCTTCTTTTTACATCTTCCAGCCCTGGAATAATTCCAATGAATATTTGGTATATTTTTATTAATATTTGACTATAATCACGTTTCAGCAAACATTATGTTATGAAAAAACCTCAAAAAATATTTTTTCATGGATGTGTAAAACAGTATGTGACAATTTACATTGTCATATACAATGTAGTTTAAACGATTATTTCCAAAACCACTAAAAGAAACTTTTCACCTTTTATCTGAACTTAATATTTAAATCGTCAAGCAAACACAGTTTATTTTATCAGAGTACCTATTTTGTAAAAGTCTAAAGTCCCTACAGTGTGCAAGATCGGTCCTCTATTAATTTACCTCTCCACCTATACGTCTTCGAAAACGCAAAATTGAGACGTTCAATTTGAGGTTGACTAATACATAAAATACTCCAACTATCTCTATTGTCAGATAGTTGTTATTAAATGATAAAATAATTCAACATAAAAAGTTCAACGTACAATTTTACAAATAAAGGGAATCTTCGTTAATTGTTTGTGAATATTCAAATTAAAATTAATGCCTAAAAACTGTATTACTTACAAGTCGATTTACTGAAAAAGAGCCCCCAAGTAAATACCTTTACCCCAGTAAATACCTTTTCTCCCCTGTTATTTTCACCAAGAGAGATGCAAACCTTGTGAGACCGCGGTCTCTATAGTGGGAAATGTGCAGTGATCAAATAATGGTCTTATTTATATGCAAATCTCTCCTTCTATTCTCACACTTTTCTGAGAAAGACTTCAAATAAAAGACGTGGAAGTAGATTTGTTCATGTGCAGTGCATGCCAATGCATTTCACATTGCTAATTATTCAAAAGTATGGATGCAACCAATGAAATGTCAAAACTAATTTTATACATTCTTTTTGAAAGTATTTCTTACATATTTATTTACTCACCTATTTACACTGCCTCTTAATTTTTTTGCTAATCATTGTAATTCCAACTTCTATGCTAGAAAAATCCAACCTAAATCAGAGTATTTTCAGATTATTAAAGTCAACTTAAATAAACAGATTACAAAATTTTAATTAATCAATGTATTCTAGTTTAATGTTCTGCATATCTTGTCCACCAGATAAAACAGTGAACTTTAATTTATGAAATAAGGCGAACAACTTTGACTATTTAGGTAAGGACAAGAAACGTTTATTTAATTAATGTAGGAAGACTCTTAGAGAGTAGCGATCTTGGAATAAATTATTTTATTCAATAACGTTCTTTTATTTCACTACATACTGATAAGATTTACTTCTAATTTAAAATTTTGGTGTTAAGATTTTGAATAATAAGTTTTAGAAGTATCATACACAAACATATTTAACTTTCCGTAAAACATATATGTTGATGATGTACTCTTTTAAAGTTTGCAGATATGTTATCAGAATGTATGTCTGTGACGGAAGTTTTAGCTGTGAGGGAAGTGCAAACATAAATCTGTCAGAAAAGAAAACTTTTAGAGGAAATCTGGACACGCGCCAAGAGCAAAGTTACAACGGAATATATAAATAACACATTTCTTATTGCATTCAAGGATTATTTATTACATTGAAAGAATTTATTTTAGGGTGATTGTGATTAGCCCAGTGAAACAATTGCATGCAAATAACTATTACACAATATAAATATAAATATTTCATAAGAGTGTAGTCAATTACAAAAGGTATATGGGTCTGGTGTTAAGATACAACATCTGTAAAGATAACAAACAATCTTTTACCAACTAGTGAAGTGGATTATGATCACTAAAGAAGAACAGTAAAGAAGAAAAACAATGAAGAACTGCCATCCAACCAAAATAAACTACTAGTTTACAAATAACAAAACACTATTAAATTTAAAACCAGAATAAAAGCAATTAAAGTACTAGATACAAAAAACTATAAGCAATAACATAAATTAATATAGATTTAAATTATATGCATTCTTTTTTATAGTTCTGTACATAGTAGTTATATCTTCAAGAAGAACTGTTTATATTGGAATTAATACTAATTTTAAATAATAACTTCGCAAATATATCAGAATTTTTAATTTTTATGAGGCCTTTCGCCAGCTATGCTGGCATCATCAGACACATCACAAAACTGGCGAAAGGCCTCATAAAAATTAAAAATTCAGATATATTGGCGAAGTTATTATTTCAAATTAGTATAGTAGTTATAGTTTAGTTTAGTAGTAGTGATTTATCAATGTAGGTTATGCCTATAAAACTTGAACCATTGATGAATGATTAACGCAATTAAAATTAGTGACATAAATCTTTATGACAAATACTTAGTCATGTACCGTAACTCAATTGATTTTATAATTGAACGTTTTATATTTTAACTAGCTAGTACGATCATAACTACGTAGTGTAAGAAAGTATACAACTATTTAAAATTTGTTCATGGTAATATACTCAATGTATGTTTTAATAAAAAGCACTATATTATAAAAACATGTAAACTTCAATAGTAATTGTTTTTATGATGTAACGTTATTTTTATGGTAATTATTATGTAGTATAGAATACATGTTCGGTATTCATTTATTTATAGAGTATTTAGAAATTAATCATTATGTTAATTAAGTCACTGGTTAATTAATCATGCTAATGTGTATATAAATCACCACATTTATTGTAATATTATTTAGTCTCAGTAACAATTTATTGTAAATAGACTCCCGCTTTCAATATTCAAATGAGATTGCTAAGCCTGCTCGAATTTCCCGCCACAGTAAGGCCTATTTTCCTGTACTACATACCCATGAATCACCTGACGCCGTGTTTGCTTCAATCGCATTTCCTATTGGCCATCGAATTCCTAGACCCCTCTAAACCGCAATTGCATTTTTCAAAGTGTGAAGCCGGCGATCGGGGTCTGTCTGTCCACGGTCGGCGTCCATAACTCACGGTGTATTCCGTTTCTCGTATCTCGGGACATTAATTGCCCATTTTACCTCTCTTAAACGTATTTTTAGGCTATAGATTAATTATATCTGGCCTCCCTCTCCTCTATAGTACATTTAACTATATATACATTTTAATTTCCCCCTTTTGTTTGTGATTAAATTACTTAAATTGTGATCTAGTGCTTTCAGACTCTTCAAACCTCAAGACAGTGTGTGCGCGTCCGTGTATTACTTCTAGACTTTCCGTACGTTTTCACCGTGACTTCCGCGTATTAGTGAGCTCTTTGTGATTATGAACTTGGGTGCGTTGCGTACTCCAAAATTCTACAAAACAGAAGCACTCGGTCTAAGGACTCCGCCATCCGCCATCGCTCCACCATAGACGACGCCGCTGCCATACTCTCCACCTTTGGACAATTGGACTCAAGGTACAACCTTAAAGTTTTGTGTGTGTTTTAATTAGACTCTAAAACTAATCTCATTTGCCCCTCACAAGACATTTTATTCCATCTCGGGACCTCAGTGCCCTTCAAATTGCAGATTCGCCATTTTCTCTAATTTAATTATTTTTCTCTTGAACTATTAATTAGTTCTGGTCCTTCGAGTTATTAATTATTTTCATTTTCACCCATTACGCCCCCAACATTTGGTCCTTCGAGCCGGATTCATTGTCTAAAGTCCTGTGGTAATTAATTTCAGCCAATTTTCATCATCAACCATATTTTTAGCGATCTGCAATTTTCAATTTTCGCCATATTGGTAAAATATCGGCTCGCGTTCGTTCCGTTCGTGGGCGTGGTTTAGCAATCTCTCTCCACTCGCGCGTCTGCGCAGGTCACAATCATGTACAATTTGCTGTTCTCTCTAGTAGTAGACAATTTTTCCCTACTTGGCTTTTTTATCCCGAAAACGGGATTTAGTTTTAGTTGCGGGATTTAGTCGCGAGCAGACGGCAGACACTAGTAGTAGACGCATATCTCAACTGTCACTCACTGTACAGGTTTGTTGTTGTTTACATTTTCTCATTTAAGGTGTATTGTGTAATAAGGTTGATTGATATTATTAATAACCAACTATTAGGTTATTATTAGGTATTTACTATTATTCTTTGAATCAATATTGCTCTTTTGAATATCGTACTAAATAAACAATAATTTGTCATTGTTATTTAACATTGTTTATGCTTTCTGAATTTTGATTTTAAATGAAGTAAAGTTAAATTAGTTCATCTCTGTAATTTTGGTTGACAAATGTGCGATATTATATTTAAGGTAATTTATTAATTATCTTGTCAATTAACATTTTAATAAATAGTTCAAAATAACCGTTTTTACTGGTTCTTATTACTATTGTTGTACATATAAACAAAACTGTTAGCTAGCGTATTTGTATTGTGATTCATATTTCATTGATGGTTATAATTTTATGTTCCTTTCTCATTTATTAGGGTAATAACTTACTCTTTATGTTGCAATTCTTGTTTACTAAGGATTATTCTACACTGTTTCATTAATGAGGCCTACTCTCATTAAACTTATTTAGATCCATTTATTATTTTTGTAAATAACGGTGAACTTTCATGTGACTCATTCATTTGTTCTATCATATCTCTTGTTTTATTGTGCATTATTATTACCGTACTTGAATATTTTCAACTAAGCTCAATTGTTGATTTATGGTTTGAAAATCGAATTAAACCTGCCACACTCATTTAAAAATATTTTATTGCTATCTAACGTGTTGATAACTTAGTGTTTTTCACTATTTGCCTCAATTAAGCTACAAAGTAGGTGGATATATGTTTTAGATTTTTATAATATTTTATCTCTATATTATTCAGCGGACAATTAATTACTACATTGTTAAGCTAATACCATTCATAGGCCTAGCTACAAGCCTTTTGTGTACCCACAACTTCCATTTTCGTGTGAATACTTTCAAGTGAATACTTCACAATGCCTCCTAAAGCATCTGATTTTAAGTCCGCAATCTACACCCGTTCTACGGCGCTGATTAAATCACGTTTTGAAAAACTTAAGGCTACAGTAGATGAATTATCAACTCAAATCGACCCTCTAACACCATTACAACTTAAGAAATTATCCGCTTACGCGTTGGAAATAAAAAAGAAACGCAGTGAATTTGAAAATAACCTTCAACGTGCCTTCGTTCTGGAAGATGAAGGGATCGATGATAAGACTCTTTCCAATGATCAAGATGCTATTGAAGACATGTTCTCTCACATTCAAGCTACGATTGAAACTCTGGTTCCCTCAGAACCACCAAAAACCCCTTCCGCGTTCAGTGAATCGTTTTCTGTTTCAGAAACTCATCCAAGCTCACAAGTACGATTACCTAAACTGGACTTACAAAAATTCTCTGGCGATCCATTAACGTGGACAAGTTTTATCAATCTTTTTGACACTGCAATCCACCGTAATGCTTCATTATCCTCTGTTATGAAATTCCAGTACTTACTCTCTGTCTTAAATGGAGAGCCTCTCAATTTAATAAGGAGTTTAAATCTCACCGCTCCTAATTATCTAGTCGCCTATGAATTGTTACGTGACAGATATCACAACAATCGAAGATTGCAATCATTGCATCTTAACCAATTGTTGGACCTGCCAAACATTACGGCAACTTCACTCAAAGGTTTGCGCCAATTTGTAAACCTGTTTACGGAACACACACAAGCTCTTAAGGCATTAAATTGTGACGTTAGTGACAACAACCCCCTATTGTCCGCACTCCTTTTGCGTAAAATGGACCAGGAACTACGTAAAAAACTTGAATCGTTCCGTTCCAGTCAAACCGAAGATCCAGTTACTCATTCATTACCAGAAATTGGTGAAATAATAAAATTTCTTAACCAAGAATGTTCGCAGACAGAAGATGCTAACATACATAACATGTCATCGGCCCACAGAAGCGTTCAACCTTCACCTCACAAAACCATACCAAAAAAGGTGCATTTCCGGTCTGACGTAGGCCTAGCCATGGTAGCTACTTCGAGATCTAATGCTCCCCCCTCTCATAGCTCTCAGACTAAAAATAGTCCTGTCTATAACAAATGTTTTGTTTGTAACAAAAATGATCACAAAGTTTACACTTGTGACGTATTTCAAAATAAATCTCCTCGAGAGCGACACGCCATTGTTAAAAAACATAATCGTTGTTTTTCTTGCTTGGGTGAACATAGCTCCAAAGAATGCCGCTCTCAGTTCACTTGTCGCACATGTAAACAGCGACACCACTCTCTTTTACACCTTGGTGATAATAATCAAACCTCTCAGATGTCTTTTCGACCTCAAGGTCAAAGCACTTCCCCGACCACTTCAGGTCCATCTCACACTCAGACTGGTGATGTTAATTCACAAGCCTCTATCTCCGCCACTGTCGCGGATGTAAGCAATTATTCTGCCCAAAATAACTCATGTACGACTTCGGGTAATTATACTGTATTACTCGGCACCGCCTTGGTCAAGTTGACTTCCCCTCAGGGTATCTCTCATGTGTTTCGTGCTCTACTAGATACTGGCAGTATGTGTGATCTGCTCTCAGAACGCGCTGCGAATCTCCTGAATATAAAACGCCAGTCTTCTCAACTCAAAATATCTGGTCTTTCTCAAATGGCTTCCTGTACTAAAGGGTCAACTTACTTGAATCTTGAAACTCTCTCAGGTCGAGTAATAGCCACTGACCATCAATTCCATATTCTTGATAAGATTTCCGTCGACTTACCTCGCTCCCCTATATCACCGGAAGTGCTAACAAAAATCAAGCCCTATGTTCTAGCTGATCCTACTTTTCACTTGCCTGGTGGCATTGACGTGCTTATAGGTAGTTCTCTGCTACCCCTCCTCTGGACTCATGAAAGTTACTCCCTCGGCACGCACATGCCTCATGTGATAGGTACTCATCTTGGCTTTATTCTGATGGGTAAAGCTCCCTGTGCAACTAACTCGGAACCCGTGTCAGGTTTTGCGATCTCTCTTCTCTCTGTTAGTGATAATTCACTACACTCTTCCCTGCAACGTTTTTGGCAACAGGAGGAACCCCCTCACTTCCAGGTTAAGTCACAGGAAGAGCTTCTTTGTGATGAATACTATAAAAAATCACACTCTCGTGATCAATCAGGTCGTTATGTTGTGCGACTTCCGTTCAAGACGGACCCCTCCATTCTAGGCCAATCTAGGCCCATTGCTGAAAAGCGCTTGTTGTCTCTTGAGCAGAAATTTAAAGCTCAACCCCAGTTTTCACACTTGTATAAGACGTTCATGTCTGAATATCAAACTCTCGGCCATATGACAAAACTAGATTTTGTTGAAGACATACACCCACACTACTTCCTACCTCATCATGGGGTACTGAAGGACTCTAGCACGACCAATTTAAGGACAGTGTTTGACGCCAGTAGCAAAACCAGTTCCGGTCACTCCTTAAACGATATTCTTTTGACAGGACGTAAATTACAAACTGACATTTGTGACGTAATTTTGAACTTCCGCTCTCATAAAATTGTGTTTTCATGTGACATTCGGCAAATGTACCGCCAAATACAAGTGCACCCTGACGATCAAAAGTTTCAACTGATTATGTGGCGTGACGACCCTTCAAAGGAAATCTCTACGTTTCAACTTACTACCGTCACCTACGGCATGAACAGCTCCCCCTACCTTGCTATTAAAACTTTAATGCAGTTAGCGGAAGACGAAGGTGATGCCTTCCCTCAGGCTTCTCACTCTCTACGTCATCACACCTACGTGGACGACATTATCACGGGTGCTGACTCCGTTGAGGCTGCTCTTGAACTACAGGACCAACTTATCCAACTTCTACATCGTGGTGGCTTTGAACTTCGCAAGTGGGCCTCCAACTCCTCTGCTCTTCTAGAAAAATTTCCTTCGGAACATCTAGAGACTCCAAGTTTCCTGCAAGACGCTCAGCTTCCCCAGTACTCCATCCTAGGTCTCCATTGGTCTCCTGAAGAAGACTGTTTCTGTTACGCTTTCAACCCCCCGTCTGAAAAGCTGACTAAGCGCTCCGTGCTCAGCTTTATTGCCAAACTATATGACCCCTGCGGATTTTTGTCCCCATTAATCATGGTAGCAAAATGCTTCATGCAATTACTATGGACTCAAGGTCTTGATTGGGACGACCATCTCCCTTCTGATCTCGCACATAAGTGGCATGTGTTCACTAGTAACACTAAAGACCACCTCGGTCAAATTAAGATCCCCCGAGCATTTCCGCTCGCTCACTCCTCTGATATCGAGCTTCACGGTTTCTGTGATGCATCGGAATGCGGTTATGCCGCGGTAGTGTATTTCCGGTGTGAATCTAGTGACAAAACAGTCATTGTGAAACAAATATTGTCTAAGACTCGTGTTGCCCCGTTAAAAAAGGTAACTTTACCCCGCTTGGAATTGTGTGCAGCTCACCTCTTATCAAAACTAGTGCATTATTGTGAAAAACAATTTAACTCTCTTACTACGAATACCACTGTATTGTGGAGTGACTCATCTGTAGTTCTTACTTGGCTACAAACCCCTCCATACAGACTAAAGACCTTTGTGGCTAATCGTGTAGCCCAAGTGCAAGAAATCATTCCCAGTTATCAGTGGCGGCACATAAAAGGGACGGAAAACCCCGCTGATTGTGCCTCACGAGGAATTCTAGCCTCATCTCTCATTGACCATCCCTTATGGTGGACTGGCCCACCATGGTTACAGCTCCCTGCGGCCAACTGGCCCCCCTCATGTTTTTCGCCGTCTGAACTCACTCCCACGGACGAAATTAAAGAAACTCCTCTTAGTGTACTTAGTGCAACAGTCGCCCCTTCGGAATGGGACTTATTGTCTAAATATTCATCTTGGTTGAAACTAACCCGTGTGCTAGCTTATGTACTACGATTCATAAACTATTCCAGGTCTAAAAACAAACTCTCTGGACACTTAAAACTCAGTGAATTAAATCTAGCGGAAGTGACAATTTTTAAACTAGTGCAAAAACTCCATTTCAGTGCGGATATTAAATTATTGAACAAAGGCTCAATATGTTCTGCACAATTACAGAAACTCACCCCCTTCCTCGACCCTAATGGTCTCATACGCGTCGGTGGCCGATTGTCACATTGTTCGCTTGCTCATGACATCCGTCACCCTATTGTTCTACCCAAGTCTCATACTGTAGTGAATTTGCTTATAGACTTTTACCACCAGGTACACTTGCACTCAGGTCCGCAACTAACTCAATCACTACTCGCCCGAAAAGTGTGGATTCTATCGGCCAGGAGCGTTATCCGCTCGCGCATATTTAAGTGTCTTGTGTGCTTTAAAAATAAACCAAGAAACAAAATACCTCTAATGGGTGATTTACCTGCTCATCGGGTCAATCCTACTCGTCCATTCTCATCTACAGGCGTAGATTACGCCGGACCATTTAGTGTTCGCGTTTGCAGTCTCAAAGCTCTTAGACAGATTAAGGTCTATTTGTGTATTTTTATCTGCATGGCTACCAAAGCTATTCATATAGAGGTAGTCACCGATCTTACCACCTCAGGCTTCATTGCCGCTCTCACACGTTTTGTGTCGAGACGCGGACTCTGTTCCGATCTGTATTCTGACTGCGGAACCAACTTTGTTGGTGCAAACTCGGAATTACGCAAGGTAATCCGTGAAACCATCCTTACACCTGATTCGCAGGACAAAATTGTTCATTTCACCACCCCCAAAGGAATTAACTTCCATTTCAACCCCCCCTCTGCACCTCATCAAGGTGGCTTATGGGAAAGTGCCGTTAAAAGTGCAAAATACCATCTGAAACGGGTAATTGGTGAAACCATTTTAACTTTAACCCAATTTCAAACTTTGTCCATTCAAGTAGAGGCAATGCTAAACTCGCGCCCTCTTACAGCTCTTAGTTCAGACCCTTCCGAAATTTCTGTGCTGACCCCTGGACATTTCCTCATCGGAGCTCCATTAGTTGCCCTGCCGGAACCTCACCTGTCTGAAGTGCCCTTCAATCGTCTTCGTCAGTGGCAGCTTGTCCAGGCTTTTCACCAGCGTATCTGGAGGCGTTGGCAGCTTGAATATCTCCACTCCCTCCAGCAGCGATCCAAGTGGACCACCCCTCATGAGAATTTGAAGACCGGAGACTTGGTGCTCATTCACTCCAATTCACCTCCACTCACCTGGCCTCTTGGACGCATCGTCTCCACTCACCCTGGCGCTGATGGAACAGTTCGAGTCGTCACAGTGAAGACAGCTTCTGGGACTTTCACACGGCCTGTTCACAAGGTCTTCCCTCTGCCATGCAATGAAGACTAAGTCCAAGAAACCTACTCTATGTACATATTAGATTTAAGTGTGGTTTACGTTTGCTCTTGTGTTTTTAATTAATTGTCTGTTGAAGCTGTAATGCTTCAAGGGGGCCGGAATGTTCGGTATTCATTTATTTATAGAGTATTTAGAAATTAATCATTATGTTAATTAAGTCACTGGTTAATTAATCATGCTAATGTGTATATAAATCACCACATTTATTGTAATATTATTTAGTCTCAGTAACAATTTATTGTAAATAGACTCCCGCTTTCAATATTCAAATGAGATTGCTAAGCCTGCTCGAATTTCCCGCCACAGTAAGGCCTATTTTCCTGTACTACATACCCATGAATCACCTGACGCCGTGTTTGCTTCAATCGCATTTCCTATTGGCCATCGAATTCCTAGACCCCTCTAAACCGCAATTGCATTTTTCAAAGTGTGAAGCCGGCGATCGGGGTCTGTCTGTCCACGGTCGGCGTCCATAACTCACGGTGTATTCCGTTTCTCGTATCTCGGGACATTAATTGCCCATTTTACCTCTCTTAAACGTATTTTTAGGCTATAGATTAATTATATCTGGCCTCCCTCTCCTCTATAGTACATTTAACTATATATACATTTTAATTTCCCCCTTTTGTTTGTGATTAAATTACTTAAATTGTGATCTAGTGCTTTCAGACTCTTCAAACCTCAAGACAGTGTGTGCGCGTCCGTGTATTACTTCTAGACTTTCCGTACGTTTTCACCGTGACTTCCGCGTATTAGTGAGCTCTTTGTGATTATGAACTTGGGTGCGTTGCGTACTCCAAAATTCTACAAAACAGAAGCACTCGGTCTAAGGACTCCGCCATCCGCCATCGCTCCACCATAGACGACGCCGCTGCCATACTCTCCACCTTTGGACAATTGGACTCAAGGTACAACCTTAAAGTTTTGTGTGTGTTTTAATTAGACTCTAAAACTAATCTCATTTGCCCCTCACAAGACATTTTATTCCATCTCGGGACCTCAGTGCCCTTCAAATTGCAGATTCGCCATTTTCTCTAATTTAATTATTTTTCTCTTGAACTATTAATTAGTTCTGGTCCTTCGAGTTATTAATTATTTTCATTTTCACCCATTACGCCCCCAACAATACATGTTAATTACTAATCTTGTAGATTTTCACGTCCCACTACATAAGAATTTTTTTTAGTTGATGTAATATAATAGTTACTGAAAATAGTTCACAATGATATCTTCGTAACAACACAACTACTGCTTGAAGGCACAATAGAGCCACTGAAACGTTCAAAATGTAATGTAACAAGACCATTTATTTCTAGGCTACACTCCTCAACAGAATTTACGTTGCAATTTTGAAACATATCGGGTTTTAATAAGCCCATGGAAGTATCATATAATATACTATATAATATTGTATTCAGTTTCTTTAAACTTTTATTTATTACATGCATTAAAGACCCAAACATTTAACATAAGTTTGTCACAAGCTTGTATAAAATGGAAGGTTGTATTTTTTGGCTCTTAGCCTTATAGGAGTGAAAATCTGAAGTAGATAATATTTCAAAGATGTCTTTGGAAAATAAATCTGATAATGTGGAGAGTAGCTTTTCTCAATAAAAGGCAATGAAAATCTTCTAATACGATTTATTACGATAATGCCCTACTAAATCCATTATTAAATAAGTATCATATGAACTTCTCCTAGCTGTGTATCACTGCATAACACACTTTATCTAGTAAGTTACCAGCATATTGTCCCTTTTGGAATGTTTTTTTTTTTTTTTTACATTTATGGTGTTAAGATTTAAAGAAACATAAGCTCCTTAAAGAACATAAATTGTACGTAGGATGACAATTAGTAGTTTAAACATGAAATGAATAACTATTTGCAAAGCAACTGTTTTATCAGTTTCTGAAAAACTTATTTATGCTTATAAAACATATTTCTAATGATAATAAAATGCACTAACAATTGAGGCTGTAGATAAAATTCAAGACGAGAACTTAAGAGAAATTCTAGTGATTGAGTTTTGAACTGATCACGAATCTCAGAAGAATTTATCTTTGACACCAATTTCTGTGACGTTAAGCTGTTTAGGGGTTTAACTATTCCCAAAGGCGTATAGTCGAGCTGCAGTCACGTTAAAATACTATGAGCTTTTCCACAAAAATATAACTGTTACTTTAATCCGAAATACTTGTTATTTTTAGGTTTTAACTATGTTTTACAAGTCTCTCAATCCTTGATATGAATAGCCAGTCGTTTCATAATACGCCAAGGGTAAGTTAACATTCATAATGAATCTATGAAATAAAGTGAATAGTTCTTTATTCATCCAAGTTAGGGCCCTTTCACATAGACCTTTCTTACCCTGGACCTGAATATCCACAAGGTAAATATAGAAGGTAACATATTTCAAAATCTATACCGTAAAGAGGTTGTATTATATCGATGTATGTTTATTTTATTTTTAATATACGGTTTATTTTATTATGAGTATCGAATATTCTAAAATTACGGTCTTTGCAATGTCATGAATTCGTAGAGGTTGTTTATTCTTGACAGAGTGTCTATCTTCACGAAATAAAAATGTATTTGCAAGTCTTTAATTATTACGATATAACTGCAGTTATATGATTAATTTGTACTCTCAAAACCCTTAAGTTCTTAAAAACAATTCCTTCTCTACAAAAACACTCAGTTGATTAAATCTAAGAATTGTGGGGTTTATAAGAAGAAGCCAACCAGACCCAATACAATCAAAACTTTTAACTCAGCCAGTGGTAGCACTCGCTTCAACTTTCTTGAGTATAATTTTGTAAAATGTTATTGATCTTTTTTATAACTTTGTATAAAAATACCCATTATTGTGTTACAAAATAAAATTTTGCAATACAATCCTTGCCTTTGAAACAAAGGGCTGTTCGATCAATTTAATGAAACAAATGAGAATAAGTTATATTTTGATGTCTTAGTCATATGTATTAAGCATCTGGCATTTTCCTACATCTCCTTTTTGTACACGATAGAATGTATAAAATTAATAATTATGTACCAGTAAGTATTTGACAACCAATTCTTTAACTAAGTATAAATCATAAAGCCAAGGTAGGTTAATTTCTTTGTCGGTTCACACTTTATAAACATCAATACATTAGTGTACGTTATTAACATAGCTCCATGTATTAATTTTAGTAAAACTTTGTATAAATATTAACTACTACCCGGGGAAGCGGAAGCAAATTCTTGTTGACATGTTATATTGGAAACCCTGACTTCAATAAATACCAAAATCTCATCAGAGACTTTGTCACTCTGAGTTTTGTTGAGGTAAGCTATTATAGCTCGTGACATCTAAGCTGGCACTTGGCCTATCGCTACTAGTACCTATTTCAAAAACATGATGTCCCGCCATGCGGGTTGCATCCAAGATGCATGGAGTAAAAGAGGTGGGCCAGACAGAGCGGACTGCGCGCGATGACGTCACTGCAGTCCCGGCCGCGGCTGCCTCGCCGCTAGATACATGCACAAACATTACTTTTTCAGACACGATTTAAGCTGGTTTGGAGGAGGTATTTCCCGTTATGACACAAATATATTTGTCTACTAAATAATGATTTTTATGATTTTGAACTAACATGAATTGTGAACAGTTTGCATGCATCTTTTACTCCATGCATCTTGGGTTGCATCAACTGTCCTCCCGACCCATATGAAGGTGCTCAAGTACAATGCAAGGGGAGTCAACCCCGTGAGGCAGCGGAAATGTTTGCAGTCCGGTCTTTTCCCTACCTCCACCCTCCTCCCGCCTACACTGCCCGCGCTAGGCCAAGTGCCAGTTTAGGTGTCACTAGCTATGACAGTGCTTTCATACATAGCTTAGAAGCTTAAAAAGACGAAATTTTATGGGATTCCATGCAATAGAAGCATTATAATATCACGCTTATTGGTTGGATTTTTTTATGTATACCTTTACACCTGTGCGTGCGAGGTTTTAAATCGACTTCTTGATCAGCATGGTACGTGTTATTGAATTTACAAAATGTAAATACAAATTCGTCTTAAATCTATATTTCAAAGGTTATTAGACGCATTGTCATTTCCTTTCCATGCATTGTTTTGGTTAATATAGTTAAATATTTAAATTATATTATTTTCTCTCGCAAAGCCATATTTCAAAGTCTAGCTTCAAGGATTGTTTTATTATGGAAAGTCTGACCAAACAAACTTTTGAAAACCGACGAGAGAATCGGAAATCTGGAAGCGACCGCCAGAAACAATATATGTGATAATGTTGTGGTCAAATCCTCTCTCTTTCAATAAAATACAAGTGACAATGTTTTTATTCTCAAAATGGTTATACAAAATATCATGTTGTATGTAAAATGACCATCTTAAAATAATATCAAATAATTTCCTACGAATATTTTAACAAAAAAGATTTACAGTTAAACTTTTGGCACTAATTAACGTTAATAGAATGCGTAGAATAGTTGATTTAATAAAAATAGTTATAAATAGATCCAAATTTATAGGAGGAAAAGTTACCGATAAGGACCTGTCAAAGAGGAAAATACGACTACGAGATGAGATATACAGGTGTAAATATACAGCAACCGTACGCTCGCCACACACAACTGAAGTGGGTTAAAGGTATACTTTTGAAAAGTTATTTAGGTTCACTATGTACAATATAAATTAGCAAAAAGTTTTTCACATTTGTTGTATTTTCTTTTAAGCCTGTAGGGCTACTTCAGATAAAATTACCTTAAAATCTGCAATCCTTTAAACATCATATTTAAGTCCACAGCATAATTTTCTTGCGTTGTGGAGCTTGATTTAGAAACAGTGGTATATTCAAATGTAAATCAAACAAAAATATTTTATTTATTTTTTTCTGACTGAATTCAACTAAACGTTTTTAGGGCCCGGTATTTATTGCCTGAATACCATTAACTGTGAGTTATTACCAGAAAGCTTATGATCCTCATGGTAAAACTAAGATTACTTAGACTCATTACATATATGGCATTTTACGTTTGTTTTAGTCCAAGAAACAAGTCCACAAAATATGTGCAGACAATTTGGATTTACCCTGCATAATTCAATTTATTGTTTGAGACAGTGCAATTCAACGCTTATGCAAATTTTCGCATTATTACAAGTAGTTATTTTGAAAACCATAAGATTGTCCAGCCTACATGCAATGTTAAACTTAAAATCACTTCAACTAATAATTTTCCGACCTCAGCTTCAGTCCGGGCTGGTGCACCTCAACCACTGTTTCTCACGAAATACTAGCCTATTACCTTGTATAGGGTGTGAATGGCGGCAGTTTATTATATTTATTGGTCGTTCCCGTCTTCAGAGAGCGATATTTCGACATGAAACGTATTTGGAAAGGAGCTTTCAGCAATAAATCACACAAGTTACACTGTAATATTTCCCTGAAACGTCGTAAATTGATATAACTATTTTTATCAAGCTGATATTCTTAACAGTAATATTTATTATAATTTTGTATTTTTGTATATTTATGATGCCTTAAATAGTCAACAATTAACAAAGAACTTATAAAATGACTACTGTTATGAGTTTATATTTGTCGATAGAATGTTTAATGATCCAAATGTCAAAGCCTTAACTATATTTAAATCGTATTACGTTATTAATTTTATGTTGATTTTTAGCTATATTCATATAATATCTTTGCTCAAAAAACTAACTTTTAACATTTCATTATACTAGAATGCAATTTCTTTATTAAATTAGTTTTTAGCTTTTTGTTGGTTTTTATAGGTATGTACAATGACGATAAGCTAATTAAGAATGTAGATGCACATTTGTGGCATGTAGATTATGTAAATGTATATATAATTTTATGTTCGTCAGGAATATTGTATTAATGTTTTGGTTTCACTTAAATGAACAACATTTTTGAAATTGTTTTTGCTAAATTTAATATTTATTCAACAAAAGGTTTTCGGTTAACAATATATACACCAATCAGGATTTTTAAAATTTATATTAACTAAGATAATCACTAGATACCATAGATCATGTACATTCTTATTTAATTCCAATAAAGAAAAACAATACAAACATCTCATAAGCTTCGATTTAAAAAAGTCGATAAGGCAACAAAAAATATAACAAAATATGCTTTCATACTGAAAAATACACGTTCATAAAATAAACATGTTCAGAGGTTATTGACAAGTCACTTTGAGGAGTTGCAATTTAAATCTTCGTCGTTCTCAGAAACGAGTGTATGGGACATAATCTTACTCGAGTGCACAAAAAGTGTCTTGAAATGGATTCAGTGTGTAGTTTAAAATCTCATTTTTTTCAGTAAACAATATATATATTTCCACTTTACAATTTATTAAACGTGTTATTGTTTTGCCATTTTAATGTGTTTTTGGTGAAAATTTTCTAATTAATTCGTACAAAATACAGATTTTATTCCAAAAAACTCACTAAAATTCAATAAAACGGTTTATCAGTGTAAGAATTTATAGGAGTCATATTTTTTAATTTTAACACAAAATACGAAAGATATTAGAGTTTTACAGCTCACATGTAAAATTAGAAGATTAGAAGATTTGTAGGACTTTACATTACTAACTGTTTAGTGTAGATTGACAAATAAACCACAAGTAAAATACAATGTACACAAATTCTACATGTATTCAGTTATTAGCTATTGTTTCTAACTCAGTAGTGTTGATGTATAAATCTAATAACTTTCATAAATACAATTAATTTCAAAGACACTGTGTTGCTTAAACAGCGAAACAATGATTTCAACGACTAAAACAGTTAATAACAAAAAGATTAAAGTTTTAAAATGGGACAAGAATTATGACGTATTTTATGATAGATAAATATCCTATTCCATTGGTGAACGAATTATGCGTATGAGTACACAAATATACTTGGGTCTAGGACATCTTAAATACGTACATTTCGTAGACAGTGTCCAACTCGGAGGTAAAACTACAGTTTGAGATAATGAATCTTGGTAGTTTGCAACTAATTAGTCCAACTGGTCCCAGAGTAAACTGTTTAGCACCTCACCAGTTTGTACACTTCCCTCCTGGGAATTGAGGGAATTCTACGAAACTGTGAAATATTTCCTCTCTGTAGCTGTATGGTTCATATACTTGATTTTCAGTTCAAAGCTGTACTATCCTCATAATACCGTCATTACCGAAAATCCTATTAATTTACAGATAAAAACTATATCGATTTTTTTCATTATAAAAACTTGATAAAATGTTGAACATATGGGGGGAGTTTTCCTTTAGCCTAATATTAAGATTGTAGATTTTTAACGAAATCTAGGCAAAAAGATCAATCTAAATGTTGTATCCATTTTTGATTGGATGGATTGTAGACTTTATTTTATTACATTTAATATTACAAAAGAAAATCTATATAGCTACATTAAGCAATGAAAATTCCATGCGATTGGCTGTTATGTATACAAACATTTATTTATTGGTAAAAACTTATTTTTTATTGTAGTGTAATGTAAAGATAAAATGTACCATTGGGATTCAGCATTGCATTAATTAATTTCTAAATAATTAATATTATAACATCCATAGGTTCTGTACTCCTTGTTGTATTTTAAATGTTCTAGTAGGCCTATATTTAAAAATTACATTCTTCATATGTCATATCAACATTCTGCGTTTCCTAAACATTTAAATATATTTTAAAACATAACCAGAACGTTTATTTTACTACAATAAATTAATTAATTTAACCAGTAATTGGTATTACCTACCTATGACAGCCCATCTGATGCGGTAATCCGTTATAGCATGCGTTGCAGCTTATCATGAGTCGTGGGAGGTGTTATTGAATTCCAAGAGACGTAGCTTGACCACATTCCATTAATAGCTAATCACAATTAAGCTTCGTTACTAATCAAAATTTTTAAACCAATCAAAATCAATTCGTTATTTAAAATACAGTAACTTGATATGTGATGATTAATCATTGGAAACCTTGTAGTTAGTATTTATTGTGTAACAATTACCCAGAAAAGATTATGTGTGTATGCCTAGAAACATAATTGAGGTACAGCTTTAGATCGTTCCCTTGATCAATAATCTAACCTGAAAATCTAACGCCGTATACAGAGTGTTCCTAAACTGTCTACCAACCTAAAGGTGTCATTCCTGGACCAAATACAGAATTAAATATCATATTACCAATTTAAACTAAAATTAACATCTTAAAATTTACCCGCAAAACCACCCATATTGTTTGGTGAAAAGGACAAAATAGCCACTGTACGGATACATTTTGAGTTTTGAAAATTTGTAATATAGTATTATTTTTCGTATGAAAATGAAAGGTGGGTAAAGACATCGGTGACAACCGTTATATAAAAATAACTTACAGTATTAACAACATAAATTAAGTTTATCCAGGCTGATAAAAGCCTATTTCCAGCGTAGGTTTATTCTGATTTGCTGTAGTGGTTCAAACACAGCGGTTCTTATTATACACGTCTCCACAATATGTTACGTAATAATAATTACAACTACTTTTGAGTATCAAACGATTTCTCTTTTTATATTCCAGTTTTAAAATCACACTAAACAAAACATTATAACAAGTTCTCTGCTAACAATATAGTCCAGTCAAGGAATGAGGTGTAGAGTGCGTGAGCAGGTAACTAAGCGATTCCTTCAGAAACTTGTTCAGGGGGCTTAGGTTGTTAACATACCAAAAGTCCTGACTCCTAGGTGGTGAGCCAGGGGGTGGAGGGGGGAAAAAGGGGGGGAAAAAGGTACGCATTTTTGGTTTTTTGATTATATCTCGAAAACTATCAACTTTTTGTATACTATAGTAAATTATAAAATTGAAGAAGATTAAATTTTCTACAAGAAAAGTATATAATGTGTTTATTTTGGTTCAACAGATTACGAGTTATAACTTATTTAATTGATATCTTATTAAAATCTCCTTCCATAAGAAATACATGTAAAATAGTATGCGAAATGGGGCGAATCCTATCCGCCCAAAGGAAATATAAATGATATTCTGGAAATCTTGACAAAATTTCCAGTAATTTGACACTTTAATCATTAAAATTGATCCAAAATTAAGGCGAGGGCGAGGTAACAAAATGTCGAGTTTTGGTGTTTTTTTTATTGGAAATATAAAAAAAACCTTAAATCATCCCATTTTTAAACGCTCACCCTCGCTTTAATTTTTGACAAAATTTCATGATTAAAGTGTCAAATTACTGGAAATTTTGTCAAGATTTCCAGAATATCATTTATATTTCCTTTGGGCGGATAGGATTCGCCCCATTTCGCATACTAATTTACATGTATTTCTTATGGAAGGAGTATTTTAATAAGATATCAATTAAATAAGTTATAACTCGTAATCTGTTGAACCAAAATAAACACATTATATACTTTTCTTGTAGAAAATTTAATCTTCTTCAATTTTATAATTTACTATAGTATACAAAAAGTTGATAGTTTTCGAGATATAATTAAAAAACCCAAAATGCGTACCTTTTTCCCCCCCTTTTCCCCCCTCCACCCCCTGGCTCACTACCTAGGAGTCAGGACTTTTGGTATGTTAACACCCTAAGCCCCCTGAACAAGTTTCTGAAGGAATCGCTTAGTTATCTGCTCACGCACTCTACACCTACTTTTGGATTATTCATTGACTGGACTAATAAGGCTCAAACAGACAGAAATTAGAAATTGGACAGTTTGCTATCTCGTTCACGTCAGAAGTTCAGTTTCCACAGAAAAGTTTCAATACAAACAATGGCAGCGGCTACTTCCCTTTATTCTCTTTGTTCGACATCCGCTCACTGTAGTTTCAGAGCTCTGCTTAAAATACTAAACAATGTAATCGTAAATTGTGAAACTCTGACATAAATGTATCAAAGAACAGGTTTCGTGATTTTTCCTCAACGAGACCAAAAAATGTTTTATTAATTAAGCTTTAAAGTATGTGTAAAAATAAAATGTTACTCTTTAACCCATATGATCAACGAATCTCCTACTAAAAAATTATCCTATACAAAATGTGGAAAATAGTAGTTTTAAGCCTGTTTTTATTTTTTTCAAATAAATTAAAATGTTGTATAATATTTTAATTAAAAGAAAATAAGACATTTATTTTCTCTTACTACAAAACCGAAGCATACGCTCCATACCTTTTAATTTTTTTGTCTAGTTAGTTTTTTATAAGATAACTTGAATGCTTTATAGAAAACTATCCATTGTTTATTCTAAAAAAATACAACGACATTACAAATAATTAATTATTGTTTAGACTAAATATAAAGGAAGCCACATGTGAAAAAATAATACTAGAATTCTAATTAAATGATTTTGTTAATGAACTATATTTAGTCTAATAAAATACAACAATATTTGTAAGAATTAATCATCGTTAGGACTTAATATTAAGTAACCCTACTGGCTATCCCTACTGGCGTATTTGAACTATTTGAACTATTGATCTGAACTATTTGTTCCAGATAATGATAGGGTACTTCTTAAGTCATTATTGGACTTATTATAATTTATTTTATACCTTTAAAGCTGTATTTTTGTTAGCTTAGATAACTAAGATATAAGACATTTATGTTAACTAAGATCTAAAACTGCCCACGAGGAACAGAAGTTTGAGTTTGACAACAATGCAAAAGTCAAACTTGACTTACAATGTCGGGTTTAGGAAACAAATATCAATATTGTGGAGTAAGGAAATCCACAACCTTCCTTATGAATGTTCTAGCTTTCTCCTAAAAAATATTTTATGATTACTATGATCACCGTTTGTCGTATAGGCTACTTAGTATACAAATTATAAACGAGCAAATATTTTATTTCGTCGTAATTTTTCCTTAGTTTAATAACCAATGACCTGTAAGTATTTTGTTTGGCATTCTAAAGCCAATATTTAAATATTAGCTGGTGGAATTTCCACTTGCAATTAGGGGCCAACAAAAGTGCCACATTGGGATATGAAGATGTTAAACGCTATTACGTTTTAATACTTATAACCATCGACCGTAGATCTTTCTAAACATAAAAGTTTATCTGTATACTTTAGACTTTTTAAATTTACTGGCCTACATTATACTATGGAATAAATCCCATGACAACTAATTACAATAATTGTAATATACAGCATATCAACCCATCCTATCCATCTATTTAAAATGTTGCGCATAAAAAAGGTTTATATACAGCAGTCTGTAAATTTTTCTTCTTACAACCAACATTAGTAATTAGATATTATGATAATCCTATAATCATCCGTAGTATATTTGTTTTAATAGTCAGTAGAGCCACTCATTAAGTAATAAAATCACACAATATCATATATTTTATAAAAACATTTTTATTCCTGCCAAAAGCAAGTACAGAAGCAATAAAAAACTTTACCATTATAAATGGATGCGTGGTTGGGACACACTAATTTTTCGTGAAACATTAATAAATGACTATGTTTCAACACTGTAATATAATTTATTTCTAAGCATGTTCCTCTGTTATTATATTCCTTGTTTTTCATTCGTAAAATTGATTGAGGGTGAAATTAAATATGTTTATAACTAGAGGCTTGATCGAAGTACTATGAGTATAACGTAAGTAAATGTAGGTATATATTAGGGAGTAGAAACTATTGCACAAATTATTTATACGTAATTTTATGACGAAACGTGTCCAAAGTATAAGTATGGTGACAATATCTTTTAGTATACTGTAATAAGAAACTTGTTGTTATAGCTTAAACAATTATAGCTGACAGTGTACTTATCTCAAATGAGGACTCCGGCCTCTAGAGATTATCTAGATAATGGTAAAGAAGCATTAGTGGAATACCTTTAGCCACAATAGCCATAGATTAGGTAGAAATTGCTTTAATGTTTGTGCTCCTTGGCGATTTACATGTATGATTTGCGTGTTAGGTAAATAAATTGCAATTTCAAGTAGAAAAAAAATCCTTCTGAAACTTCACTGCCTTTTGACAACCCTAAGTAATACTTGCCCAAAATCTAAAATTATTAAACACCCCCGTTAAACTATAATTGATTAATACCACCTACCTTAGTTTACTAAAAAAACCTTTAGGGACTAAAACATTTTTTACATGTGACAAAAACTAAGCTCAGTGTCACAGCACTGTACAACTTGAGGTAATTTATCTTAGTAATTAGCGTGTAACTCATTTGCCCAACTGGTCTCCAGAGTAAATTGTTTTGTCTCACACATCCCTGACAACATTTATACATGTAACACAAACTAAGCCCAGCGTCACAGCACTGTACAACGTGAGGTAGTTTATCTTAGTAATTAGCGTGTAACTCATTTGCCCAACTGGTCTCCAGAGTAAATTGTTTTGTCTCACACATCCCTGACTACATTTATACATGTAACACAAACTAAGCTCAGTGTCACAGCACTGTACAACGTGAGGTAATTTATCTTAGTAATTAGCGTGTAACTCATTTGCCCAACTGGTCTCCAGAGTAAATTGTTTTGTCTCACACATCCCTGACTACATTTATACATGTAACACAAACTAAGCCCAGTGTCACAGCATTGTACAACGTGAGGTAATTTATCTTAGTAATTAGCGTGTAACTCATTTGCCCAACTGGTCTCCAGAGTAAATTGTTTTGTCTCACACATCCCTGACTACATTTATACATGTAACACAAACTAAGCTCAGTGTCACAGCACTGTACAACGTGAGGTTATTTATCTTAGTAATTAGCGTGTAACTCATTTGCCCAACTGGTCTCCAGAGTAAATTGTTTTGTAGCTCACACATCCCTGACTACATTTATACATGTAACACAAACTAAGCTCAGTGTCACAGCATTGTACAACGTGAGGTAATTTATCTTAGTAATTAGCGTGTAACTCATTTGCCCAACTGGTCTCCAGAGTAAATTGTTTTGTCTCACACATCCCTGACTACATTTATACATGTAACACAAACTAAGCTCAGTGTCACAGCACTGTACAACGTGAGGTAATTTATCTTAGTAATTAGCGTGTAACTAATTTGCCCAACTGGTCTCCAGAGTAAATTGTTTTGTAGCTCACACATTCCTGACTACATTTATACATGTAACACAAACTAAGCTCAGCGTCACAGCACTGTACAACGTGAGGTAATTTATCTTAGTAATTAGCGTGTAACTCATTTGCCCAACTGGTCTCCAGAGTAAATTGTTTTGTCTCACACATCCCTGACTACATTTATACATGTAACACAAACTAAGCTCAGCGTCACAGCACTGTACAACGTGAGGTAATTTATCTTAGTAATTAGCGCGTGACTCATTTGCCCAACTGGTCTCCAGAGTAAATTGTTTTGTAGCTCACACATCCCTGACTACATTTATACATGTAACACAAACTAAGCTCTGTGGCACAGGACTGTACAACGTGAGGTAATTTATCTTAGTAATTAGCGTGTAACTCATTTGCCCAACTGGTCTCCAGAGTAAATTGTTTTGTCTCACACATCCCTGACTACATTTATACATGTAACACAAACTAAGCTCAGCGTCACAGCACTGTACAACGTGAGGTAATTTATCTTAGTAATTAGCGCGTGACTCATTTGCCCAACTGGTCTCCAGAGTAAATTGTTTTGTAGCTCACACATTCCTGACTACATTTATACATGTAACACAAACTAAGCTCAGCGTCACAGCACTGTACAACGTGAGGTAATTTATCTTAGTAATTAGCGTGTAACTCATTTGCCCAACTGGTCTCCAGAGTAAATTGTTTTGTCTCACACATCCCTGACTACATTTATACATGTAACACAAACTAAGCTCAGTGTCACAGCACTGTACAACGTGAGGTAATTTATCTTAGTAATTAGCGCGTGACTCATTTGCCCAACTGGTCTCCAGAGTAAATTGTTTTGTAGCTCACACATTCCTGACTACATTTATACATGTAACACAAACTAAGCTCAGTGTCACAGCACTGTACAACGTGAGGTAATTTATCTTAGTAATTAGCGTGTAACTCATTTGCCCAACTGGTCTTTAGAGTAAATTGTTTTGTCTCACACATCCCTGACTACATTTATACATGTAACACAAACTAAGCTCAGTGTCACAGCACTGTACAACGTGAGGTAATTTATCTTAGTAATTAGCGTGTAACTCATTTGCCCAACTGGTCTCCAGAGTAAATTGTTTTGTCTCACACATCCCTGACTACATTTATACATGTAACACAAACTAAGCTCAGCGTCACAGCACTGTACAACGTGAGGTAATTTATCTTAGTAATTAGCGCGTGACTCATTTGCCCAACTGGTCTCCAGAGTAAATTGTTTTGTAGCTCACACATTCCTGACTACATTTATACATGTAACACAAACTAAGCTCAGTGTCACAGCATTGTACAACGTGAGGTAATTTATCTTAGTAATTAGCGTGTAACTCATTTGCCCAACTGGTCTCCAGAGTAAATTGTTTTGTAGCTCACACATTCCTGACTACATTTATACATGTAACACAAACTAAGCTCAGTGTCACAGCATTGTACAACGTGAGGTAATTTATCTTAGTAATTAGCGTGTAACTCATTTGCCCAACTGGTCTCCAGAGTAAATTGTTTTGTAGCTCACACATTCCTGACTACATTTATACATGTAACACAAACTAAGCTCAGCGTCACAGCATTGTACAACGTGAGGTAATTTATCTTAGTAATTAGCGCGTGACTCATTTGCCCAACTGGTCTCCAGAGTAAATTGTTTTGTAGCTCACACTGTACAACGTGAGGTAATTTATCTTAGTAATTAGCGTGTAACTCATTTGCCCAACTGGTCTCCAGAGTAAATTGTTTTGTAGCTCACACATTCCTGACTACATTTATACATGTAACACAAACTAAGCTCAGCGTCACAGCATTGTACAACGTGAGGTAATTTATCTTAGTAATTAGCGCGTGACTCATTTGCCCAACTGGTCTCCAGAGTAAATTGTTTTGTAGCTCACACTGTACAACGTGAGGTAATTTATCTTAGTAATTAGCGTGTAACTCATTTGCCCAACTGGTCTCCAGAGTAAATTGTTTTGTAGCTCACACATTCCTGACTACATTTATACATGTAACACAAACTAAGCTCAGCGTCACAGCATTGTACAACGTGAGGTAATTTATCTTAGTAATTAGCGCGTGACTCATTTGCCCAACTGGTCTCCAGAGTAAATTTTTTTGTAGCTCACACTGTACAACGTGAGGTAGTTTATTTCCCTGTACACATCTCTCTTTCTTGTTAGACGGAAATTAATTTTTGATAATATCTCAATACGTTTCTAGGATTCGCAAACCTAACTTCGATGTACTTTCTATACGATCAATTCTATGCTACCATTAATATTGACATTGATTGAAGTATAAGAGAATGTTAGAAAACAATGTTTCTGTATAACAAACCTCATAACTAATATTTTTAATAGGAGCAATAGAATATTCTCTAAAAATGAATTAATCATTTTGATTGCAAAAGCTTTAAATTAAATCAAGAATTTTAATTTAAGGATTTTATTTAAAGCCGAAGAGAAATTATACAAAATAATATTAAGACTTATTACCAAAAAATTCTCTACAAACATTATTTCACATGTTTAATGTATTGTATTACTATTAATTAGGCTTTTGGTGAACAACATGAACTTTTCTTATGGAAACCAAATAAGTTTAGGTTAAAATTTTTAATAGTTTTGACTTCAGAACAGTTATTGAATAAATCTTATAAAACAAAGCCCATTGCTTAAGTTACAAACCATGAGCTACTTGGTTAAATCAATTTCTAAGCCATTACCTGCTTAATCAACCACTTAGTTTTTATGCGTTCTTGGATTTTTGAGTTAGTGTGATTAGTTACTAAATAATTATTGTTCTTATATATTTAAGTAAATAAATAATAATACGGACACAACATTAAATGTTGTATTTTTTATACACACTTAACGTTGACTTAATGAAAACATTTAACTGTCAGGATTCAGGGTTTTTTGTTTATCAGATGAAGAGAACTCCCTAAATACGTGTATATTAGTCCTTTTACAACAGCATCCCAAACGATAGGACTTTGCAGTAATTCAAAACAACATATTAGACATAATTACAAATCTAGCCTGGAATAATGAGAGGTAAAATTTCCAGTAAGTAAAAAAAAAAACAATATACAAATAATTGAAATAGTTATTTGCATAAATTACAATCAAACGCGTTGTCACAACACACGGTGCACTAAAATTTAACCTAAATTAAAATAAAATAGCAATATAATACACATTTTGTATTAAAAATAACGGTACTTTCATCAATCTCCTTAAAAAATAATTTCTCTAGAGGAAAGTAACTCCCTGTTTATCATAATTAACAAACTGCGTAATTAAAACCAATGTCTATTCTTGAAAGCATGAACACTTAAAATCCTGCAATTTTAAGGAATACTTTCCTGCTTACAGTTTAATTATCTTAACAAAAATATAGCCTTTAACCCTTGAATTTGTGTTTTTTCACCAAACAAAGCCTAGTAAAATGTACTTTGGTTAAATCAACTCCATTTTATAATGCGTCAGTATAGTTCTAATTGCGTTTGTTCATCAACCAACTTGTTCATCAATTATGAAACACAGTATAGTGCCATTATAGGCATATCCTTGGAACAGAATGGTCCTTGCTCTTCAACTACCACCACTCGGCTCAGTTCAGCGTTTACTGTATTATACATAGTATGTAATGGTCTAGTACGGTTAACAAGATCAGCTGTAGAATGAAAACAAAGCACCGTAATCAATGAACTTACGATTTTTGTTTTCATCTATATACATTTTTATGGCTGTAATTTATGAAATTATGGTCGCAGGTTTAACTAAGTAATCAACTTAAGACTTATCATTTAGTTGGTGTTAAAAACAACCTTATAAAATAATTAATTATATTACCTTTCATTTTATTTTAACAACACTGCAGTTACAATATAAATACTTTTATGTAATATTTTGATTTCATAGTTTATTTACACAGGAAATAAGAAATAATTTATTGTTATCTAAAATAAAATATTATTTCAAATTAATGAAATACTTTAGGCTTTTGGGAGCTGGAGATGAATAAAAACATAACTTTTTAATTTATAAGAAGCTTAATACAAAATCCATTATTAGCTTAAGTTTTTCAAGAATCCGTAAATCACAATTAAACATATCGGAAAGATCTATTTATGTTATTCTCACATTATAATCAATGTTAGTCTGACTAATGGAATTGAAAATTGATAATAATTTGTCGGACAATACTTTTAAACATAACAACCACAACTATAAAGGTTAATGAAGAATAAAGTTACATAATAAATCTCACTTTATAACTAGCAACTACTTTCACGAACCGTTGATAAAAGGCTTAAATGTAAACAGACTAAATGCAATTACCAAGTTCGTTACTACTTCATTTATAGAACAGCAAACTTTGTGCTTAAGTGCAAACAAACAGCGTTTCACCAATTAGCATGTTTACCTACTCCATTTGTGAAGTCACTACTTTCAAACAGCATTCATTGAGTGTTTATGTATTTATATAGAGTCTGTGGGTATATTTATTGACCGATTTCAGGAAATTAGTGAGACAAAATGTTAAGCGTTATATACCTAAGATCGAGATTTGCAGGTATGCGGGTTCCAAAATCTTTAATTATTTTGTACATACTTTAAGGGAAATATCTTAAATTACTCACCAACTTTTTTACATTTGTTGTGTTGAAAGTATCGTGTAAAATAACTCTAACAACGATTGTACTGTTGAATATAAGCGTTGAAATACAGAACATTATTACAATATTGTATTCGAATCTCTGAAAGTCACAGATTGCTAACAAACTTCGATCATCTCTGCATCACTAAAACATCGCCTTCATTAGCGTAATGGCTCGTCATCCAAGCGAACTGAACATCACTGGATTATGGAAGACGGAGCCATTTATCATTAAGCAAACTTATGTCCTGATATGATACATTCCCTCCAAATAAATAGAAACAAAGACATACAAATTCAATTTATTCTCTCAAATTATAGTTTGATATACAATTGTTTTTTTGTTTTTTTATGAAAATAACCTATATACATATTTTAATAATACACCTTTCTTGTACACAGTGAATTAAATAGGTTTTATGTTTATAGTATAGATATATACAACATGCAGTACTAAATATTGTATGTATTCTCCAAAGTGGTTATGAAATGTATTTATAGCATGAATTGTGTATAGTATGTTAAACTCTGTTGGTGTTTTAAATAAACTAAAATATAAGAAGTTAATTTTTCAATTGGGAATAGTAATCTACATACATCTTAAGTTTACCTAAAATGGTTAAATGTTATACAATAGTAATATTGATACAGTTAAATTTTAATTCCGAAATCAAAACCAAAAACGAATAAGATATTATATAATACTAAACCAACTGTAACCAGTATAGGAGACCAATTGTAACCAGTACCTTATTGGAGGGATATGGTTGTAAAAACATGTACAGGGTTACAATAGTCAAGAATAGTCAACTTCTTTAGACCAATACATCCATTCAATAAAGAAATAGAACTTGAAAAACTATTTTAACTTGGAAATTTAATTAATACCCAATTTAAATTCAGCAAAAATTCGGTATTCATTATGATGTAGTTTTTTTGATTTCCAAAACGAAAGGTGATTATTATGATATAATACTTTAATACCGTAACTAGTACATGATATTGGAAGGATAAGGTTGTAGACATGAGTTAGGTAACAATTGTCAACAATGGTGTTACCTTTTGTTGTCGCGTCTATTGTTAGACTGTTTGGCGTAAACTCTGCCATTGTTACAAGCAGATCTTACATCTCTATTGTACTACTTAACACAATCATTTGTCTGAGTTGTTTTCCTGTCAAGTAAGGTATATTTGATGACTATTACATCATACAGTGCATTGGTAACGGTATACAAACATTTGGATACGTGTATCCTTTCTTTTATACCTAATTTGAATGGAAAACTGTATAATATTCGTAAAGTTGTTGCTATATTTCTGACTATGTGTTAGCTTACCTTTTTTACGCTGAGCTTATTTGATCCAAAATATAAAGTACATTTTATGATGTGATGACGCTTTTAAATCCCGAAAATGCTGTACGGTACTAAGTTTTTTCTTCAGGACCTCGGGATCGAACAACTTTTAATGCATAACACCACAGTTTTAATTTATAAAACACAATTTGATAGCAAGGAATAGGCGTAAAAAGCCGAAATATTTTCTGAATTCCTTAAACATTTGTATTAATTATTATATTTACATATTAGGTATGCATATTTTTTGTGCAACTTTAAAAAATAATTGCATAGCACATGTTAAAATTATGTTTGCTCTAAGTTGTAAATATGATGTCAAAGCCGGCTATAAACACGTGAAACGATGCTTTTAGAAAGCTTTTGAATAATATATGAAAACTCCTGTGAGAACAAAACATAACTTTTAAATCCTTCATTATATTGTCACTTTAGCTTTTTCTCATAAGTGTCAATAAGCGATGTTATAAATAAAAGAATCTTAATTACAAGCGCAGCTACTGTTTTATTTTTTTTTTATTTTTTCAGAATAACTGTCATTTATATAGTTCAAATATTTTAAATAACTCCTTAATCGGCTAGTTAAGTTTTGATAATAGTTGAATGACTTTAAACACTTGTTCGCCAATTGGGTCTGATGATGATCAGAATGTCCAGTCGAAATCGATCACCACTTACATTTCATAAATAGTATTTACCATCTAGTTAAAACAGCAGAGTAAATATCTTTTTTAAGTGTTACTAGACATGTATTCAGTTTTTTTGCGTTAAACTCATATTTTTATGAATAGAACCAATATAAAAGACAAGACATCTATTATGAGGTAGGGTATTAAATATTAAACTTAGAGTGATTATTAAAAAAAAATGTCATGGACAATAGCAACAGAGGGTAGGTGATGGAAACAATAGTTTTAGCTGATTGTGACAATAGAACCGGACGATTGGATTACCCTGTGTTAAACTCTTTGAACCCTTTGATTCAACATATTTCACTGTTAACGACAAAACAAACTGTCAAATCGAATAAGTAAAAAATTTCTTCTGGCACCACAACATTTTCGTTGGGTTTGTTTTCACGAGATTTACTCAAACGATAAAGTAAATGAACAAATTCAAAATAAAATAGGCGTGTCAAATAGTATTGTAGTATTGCCTGAAATTAATTAAGAGTAGGTTCTCTTGTTATATTTCAGGGGTACAACATAGTAAGAATGTTATGAGTCTATTGTTTAGAATAAAACCAGAAAATAACAAGTGTATTTGATCAAATTTTGACAATTTTAGTTCATAACATCCGTTGCTTCTTCATAACAGAGATGATAGTTCGGAAAATGCTATACAAATGTTGTTGACGTTTTTTAGCAGAACAGTTGGAAATTTTATTTAAATATATATTTCATTCCGGCAACATATTATTCATTCATTTATGAATTTGTTTGCTGCAAAACGGGAAACATTAAGTTGTGAAACATATGAGAGTTTTTACACAACTAAAACTCTATCTTCTAATGAGGCTACGTATACCGTAACTACTTGTGTTACTGAAACAGTTTTAATCAACTGTGCGGTGTTTAGTTAAGCATTCCAAAGCCAATATTCCTAGCAGCTGGCGAGATTGCCACTTGTAACTTGGGCAATATCACAGAAGCATTGCGATGTGGGTTCTGAAGTGGCTCAACATGGAAATATTAGGTGTGTGTTAGCTCAAGGTCCACACCCTAAGAGAAAATATCATTTAGGTATTAATATATCTTGTATAAAGCTATAGTTCATTTAGTTAAGCTGCAATAAAATGTGTAATGTCTATGTTAACCGGATAAAAGAATGTCTATTGAGGCATAGTTAAAGAAATAATTATTAGTCATAATTTATAGTTAAACATACAGTCAAGTAAAAGAATATTAATGTATATTCATATTTCAAAATAGTTTATAGGCATAAGTATTGTAAGCACTTAAACAAATTAAAACAAATTCATCATCGTATAAATGCAATTTTAAACAAAAATATGTTTAAACCCCCTAGGTTAGCTTTTTAATTGGTTTTGAATTCAGCCAAAGATAACCAGTTCAACAACACACCTTAATCGATTTCCATAAATTTTAATTTCTTTTAATCACACTAAAATTTATATTGATGTCATCAGCACACAGGGAAGGTGTAGTATAGGCCTAGTATCGATTGACTTCATGAAGAAAATTTATGATACGTAATTTAATTTTATCACATTTTATTTTGTATTTGAGTATAAAACACTATTAAAATTCAGCTAAGGGGGTGTTTGTGAAAACTTTCCCATAGTTAGTTGTAATATCAACAAAACTACTAATATTTAAATTTTTACTCTATTTAAGGTAAATTACTTGTAGATTTCATTTAGTACGAATACCGACTTATACAGCTCGTATGTGTTCATTTATAGCTGATATGATTAAAAACATAAATTTATAAAAAAAATCATTTAAATTATTTAAAGACAACGACAAAAAGCTAATAAAGCTGTGACTTTTCTTACTCCACAATATTGATATTTGTTTCCTAAACCCGACATTGTAAGCAAAGTTTGACTTTTGGATTGTTGTCAAACTCAAACTTCTGTTCTCGCTGGCAGTTTCATAGTCTACTCAAATTGTGATCATAAATTGAGGAATGTTTACATTAACTCAAATTAACCAAAATCTTAACATGTTGGTGGTTTGCTCAGTTACAAATATCCCCCTCCATAAAACAACATACGGTAAAATTCAACCAAGGTAAATTGATCAGTTAGCTTTTCACAAAGTTTGGTGTTCTTACAGAAAGCTTTTTATTGGATCTTGTTGCTACTGTTGAAAATATTTCTTATGAAGAGATGAGTGTGTTTCAGCAATAATCCCTGATTTTACGCGAACAAATATAAAACCCAAATGTATGAGCACTTGACAACACTTTCAGTTGATTTTAAACAGTATATTGTATTACGTATTCCTTCTAAACATTCCATATATTTGGAATACGGTAAAAATTGAACAAAGATGGTTTGTTTGTTTAATGTGTTATTTACCTTTTCTACTTTAAAACTGTTACAATCTAAAAGAGGGTAGGCTGAAGGTTGGTATGCTAGCTTATACCTATAACAATAACGTTTCCGATTTCGGTATGGTTCAATGCTTAACCCAACATACGTATAAATGACCAGTAAAAATGTATTTATTGTATTTGAGTAAAAATCATTCAAAACCCTATTTCTGAACTAAAAACACAGTTAACTAGAATAAACAAACAGTGGATGTTGTTTTGAAAGAAAGAAAAATGATAATTATTTACAAGTTCTATAAGTCTTAAAAACATGCGGAAAGACAAATTTATCTACTCTATGTTTTATAATATGTTTAGCTAAAAATATCTTATAGCTTAGTGATATCTAATTAAAATATTTTCCATTGTTTTCAAGTCAGCTTTAAAAATTCAAACACTCATAATGTTATTTATTGTACAACTTTTTTTACGTTAAACCTCACTGTGGTTGAAGAAAAACTATCAACTCCTGATTAATGCAAAATTGTGTAGTAATAATTTCAGATTTGTAAAAACATTTTTCTGTTTCTGATTATGATATCTAAGCTACTAAAGCTGTGTGACGTTCTGGTGGGGATCGTATAAATCACTTCCTCTGACGTTAAGTCCTAAAGTCTTTCCCTTGAGGAAAGTTCTCAGCCAACGATAGCTCAATCTCTTGAACCGATATTTTGAAATCCAGCCACATTTCCGTGATTGGCTACTTAGGCTTGATACACCAACTCAGCTGATACAAACGGTTATAAGAAGTAAAAGGAAAATCCATTAATGATTTGTGCGAGTAATGTTTATGACATAGGAGAGTTTAAGGTAAACAAAAGTTAGAAAATAAACGATTAAATGAGTAAACGTACTTATGAAACATTTCACAAGAGGCTCAAATGTAAACAGACCAAATGAAATTACTATGTTCATTACCACTTCATTTATTAAAAAGCAAACGTTTCGCTTGAGTGTAAACAAACAACGTTTCTGCAATAAGCTGTTATTCTTTTTCCAATAGCGAGTGACAATCTGTTCATGTAATGGTTACATTTTTTTTGTTAATTAGGTTTTTTTCTTATGAATTACTCTTATTTGTTAAAAAAGGATTACTTCTAGACATATATTCTATCATGTCAAGTTTCTGTGTTATTTTTCTTTAATAAAAACATATAACTTATAGGTATGGAAGTTAAACAATAGTTGTTAAATACATTTATAAGCTTTACTTTACATGTCATTTTTCAAAACTATGCTAAAATGTCGATGGTGAAAAAGTGTACAAGCATTAAGATTTTTAACAATATTAGTAAATAAAATATTTATTTGGTTGTAAATCATTAGGATAGCATTAAAATAAATGTTATAATTTTAGAAGAAATAATGAACTATTGTGCTAAAGCAATGTCTTTAGACAGATGAGATGTTCTTAATGTTTTGATTTTTGGTTTCTATGGAAATAATTTGTATTGTAAATAATACTGAAAGAAAGAAAGTTAACAAAAACTCAAACTATTAATTTATTCAACTTATTATTAACTTAAACTATACTGTTATAGCAGGTATACCTATTTACAACTTAAACTAATCCACGGATTCACTATAACTATTACAATAAGTTGCAATAATTTGATTTACCTACTACACAATAAAAATACAACATTTATGTATACATTGAAAGTTTTAGTTTAGTATACTTAATATCTTGCAAACCCTGTTTCTAATGAAAGCGTAATATGCATGAAGGGATCTGATATCGTAACTCAACATTTTATATACCACGTTTTGTATAATTAATCAATATAATTTATTTACTTAAAATAATCTTGAATAAGTTTGAAAATCCATAATTACCTAACATTAAAATACAATATAATTACTAGTAATCTAACATTAAGTGAATGCAAATAGAACTATGTAACCAGTTGTAAGTAATGAAGGCAGTAAAGTTAGGCTGCTAAATTATTCTCTCAAACTTTCGTCATATGATGAATGTCTTGGTTTGTTAAGTTTTCCACAAAACATTCAAAAGACTAAATTACATCTTTTAAATCTGTTTCAAATTTATATAATTAACCTGTTGTAAAACGTTGTTCACTGATAAATTATCACTTCATTGATTTTTAGTACATTATTATTCTTAATAATAAGTCCAAGCAATGAAATCATTTAGTCCGATAAAATGCATATCCCTTTTATAAGTTAAACCCAATGTTTAAGTATTTCAAAAGGTTCACTGTTCTAGACTTTCTTGGCACTTCCACATATTTGTTTGAAAATTGGCAATCTTCCCTGTGGGACTCCATTTATTCAATAACATTTACCATCGTTGGCGGAGCAACTTTAAGTATTATTGTACTTGGACAATAAACCTTAAAATTTGAAAAATAAATTCATCAATTCTACTTGACTGACTAAATATGGGTTCAATGGAAAAAAAACTCATTTTTTGGTAGTAAGCATGTATAGTATAAAATGTGGTGTGATCTAACTTATAAGGCTAATTAATTGCACTAAGCCTTCCCTCTCCTGTAAATTATTAGGCTAGCTTTCTTTATAATTTTATGTTGGACTCTACTGGCAAAAATCCGCTTGGTATGAGTCAATATGGTATTTGTAAAGAGACTCTTGTTTACATTGTCAATAAACCAAATCACTTTTAATACCTATATTGTTTATGCAATTTGAATATCATACTCTTTGTTTACAATAATTCAGATAATACGACTACCCCAATATAAAATACAGTAAAATAGAAATATAAATGTATCAGGATAGCCCGACCTTGAAAAACCATGACTTTCCCTGAAGTTTTTATCGATCAGAATATTAAGTCAATTTATTGAATTTGTTTAACTATCCAGTATGATTAGATGGATTTTGCTACCATATAACTATTCAATCGTTATTCAGTGTTTTTGTTGGATAAAAGTAATGGATATAACGATATTAATATATTATTCTAGTTTTTATTAAGATTTCTAATGTATGTAAGTCTATATAAAGGCATTAAAAAGGTAGAAAAAAAGGTATTACAAAGAAAGAGTACAAAAACTTTGGTCAAATATGTGAAATATATGATATCATAAACGACATGCCAGATCGGATACAAATTGAAGTCATACAAAAGGCTAACTATGGGATTGTTAAGTTCCCTACTTTGCAACGTGAATAGCATTTTCCCTAAAGGTTCGCCCTGTTTGGGATCTTGTTATAGGGATTTAACATAATGCTGGAGCTTGTATAACAAGGGCTTGTTAGTGTTTTTAAGATGCATACCAAATCTTACGTTTACTTCACAAAAAATATTCTCCGATTTCACCATGCAATATTATTGTTTTTAAATACACATTTTAAATCTATTAGGTAGTAATTCTAAGCTAGGCTTGTATAGATCATGTTTCCTTCTCCTACATTTTATTTAATATTTCCAATAGAAAGTAAATACATAATAAGACTCTCATTATAAAGTTATCAAAAGAGGCACTCCTACGGGAATTCCTACGGGAAGTGACGTGATACATATTTATCTTTATAATTTGGACAAAATTTTGAAATAATTAACCGTTAATGGAGTTTATTGAGTAGGATACTTGGATTGAAAGATTAAAGTCATGCAGCAAAAGTTAGCTGATAAACTGTAGTGAAAAGCGCAATAAGCAGGTAATATTCTGTGAACATCTAGTTAGTTCAAATTACAAGGTAAATGTTGAGATTATTTTTCTCTTGGTTATCAGTCTTTGTTATATTTCTCAACAGTATCTAGAATATTTCATTATATAAATCTCTATTTATTACATTTACTTGATATATTATATAGTGTTTATTGATATATTGCATGTACAGTAATTGAGGACAATAGCTTGCAACATAGTAGGTAGACCTAGTGAAAAATTTATTTCAATAGCCTACATATTAAAAATATAAAGAGTTTGAATGATGAACTGTTTTGTAAAACCGTAACGGATTGAAATTTACATCGTGAAATAAAAGCCAACCTCCCAGAGTTTTTACTGCTCGGCCATTACGTAAATTGGTCGTTCGTTGTATCAGACTGAAAACAGACTTCCGTAGTAATTTTTCAGAAACGCTTACTGCATACGGAAAAATGAAAGTCTTGCCAATGGATTTTTAAATAATAGTATATGCGCAAGTAGATTGTTTACTGAAAGATTTTTTGATTGACAAATAATATTGATCTCATTAAACCATATTTATCTTGAAAAATAAGAAAAAAATTATAATCCACAATAATAATACAAAGCAATGTTTTATTTGTTATATAACACAATTTTACCTGAAGCACATAAAAACATTGGGTAACTGACGCAAAAATTGTGTAATTTAAACAGTCGAGGATAGGAGTACAAATCTATACAACTGTACTGAAAAGCAAGTGCCAAGACTGTGTGGAAGTGGATTTTGAAGTGGAGATTTTCATTTAGTTTCTTTGTTCAAGCTACTAACCATAGACTTTTATTAGGCAAAAATAAAAACTGAATTTCACAAAAATAATAAAAATGCTCATATTAACAATAATACTATTGAGAAAATATTTGTTCGTATACACTTCTTTCAATTTTGCTGATTGAGCTTAACATTTAAAAATAGTTTACGTATCTTAGTTTCAGTGTTAAAATGAAAATAATCTTGGCAACCTAAATGCAATATCTCAAAAAAAGTCTAAAAGTTCAAAGTGAAATGTTTGATTACTGATTGTGGATTAACAAGCATTAATTTAATCTATGTTTTTGTACTTATGAAATTATAATGTTAAGTGGTTAGCAGTTAGATAAAATGAATGATGTGGCGTCAATACAGCGATTTACACAGTCAAGCTAAATAGGTTTACTTTTAGTGAACTCTGGGTAATAATTAATATTATTAATTAGGTTTATAATTTATTTTATAGGCAAAGTCTGTCAAGAAAACCTACTTTTGATACTCAAAACTTCAAATATAGTACCATTATGTTGATTCTCATAACATACGTTGACTGTGTCCCACTAGTTTTCGATTTAAGATTTATAAGTTAATGCGTAGTTTTTATAGAATCTAGTTTTTCCTTCTTTTTTTCTGAAACCTTTTAAAATTTATTCCTGGTCAATATAAGAGACTCCTTAAACAATGGCGGCCTGTTTTTCACTTTATAAAGCATGCATCATAATTTTACAATTTAATTGCAATTTAGATTTAATTTCCTTACATGTTAAAAGGTTAAGGTATAAGGTAAAGGTTTAAGAGGCTAAAAATTAAAAAAAAAGAATATATATTCATTTCAATGAGTGAACTTACCCTCCCAAAGATTTGTGTTACATACTAATACGCTAATAAAAAAACATTACAAATAACTGACGCTGGTAGCTATTTTCAATTATACACGTTCTATGTATATAAATTGAAGTGGCAATAGTTCAAATATACACGCAAATTGTATACACCTCTACTTTTACCAATCTATATAAATAATAAATATATATAGCTATTGAAATGTGTTGCGAGTTGATAGTTTTAGTGTATGTAAACATTGATAAAACAACAAATATATGAAGATTATGAAAAAAAATATTCAATCACGATTATAAATAAGAATTAATAGACTATTTATATCAGTGATGTGCTGCATTGTATGATTTTATATTGGTTAAACGGGTACCAGGTGCTAGTAAAACTGAAATCAACAAATCGTTAAACCTGAGAGGTGTCATCATCGGTTCAACAAAACCATGGATTTAATCAAAGTTCCCGCAAACTACTTCCTGTTAACTATTCGTCTGATAACTCTAATCTAGGAACCACTTACATCAGCTGATGCCGCATGAAGCACCTCTTAAGAGTCACGTGATTATCAAGAGTATAATTTTAAAAGGTTTAAAATAATAGTGGCTCTGTTTATGGAAAATACTGAGTAGCTTTAAAAGGTCTTGGAGAGGTTGTGGGTAACATATAATTGAGATGGCAAGGTAGGATGATGCAGCATGGAATCTGTCAATCGTCATTTCATTTATATTTTATTTGGTTACATTGTGTATTTAAGTTTTAAAGTCATTGCTACTGAATGTATTGGATAATTTTATAATTTCTGGACGAAGATCATTGACTTGGTGTGTCTTTAGTAGACAGCTCAATATTGAAAAGTGTATAAATGGTATAACACAACAAATATCATAGCTAACACTTTTCATCAAATCATATTACTCAAAGGACTCTAACTTATGATATTAAGTTAGCTCTGATTATCCATCAAAACAATCACAACGCAGGATTCATTATTAGGATTTGTTTGTTGTCGGTTAGGAATCTTATAGGGTTTTGAGAGACATACACGTAAATTGACATATTGACGTATTTTGACATTTTAAACAAATGTGTTTTGTTTTTATAGATATTGTTATACACGTAGTCCATCCGAAGGATCAAGTGATGAAGCAATACCGTGATGGCCTTACCGGCCACTATCATATATGTCAAACAAATGTGTTTTGTTTTTATAGATATTGTTATACACGTAGTCCGTCCGAAGGATCAAGTGATGAAGCAATACCGTGATGGCCTTACCGGCCACTAATATATATGTCAAACAAATGTGTTTTGTTTTTATAGATATTGTTATACACGTAGTCCATCCGAAGGATCAAGTGATGAAGCAATACCGTGATGGCCTTACGGGCCACTATCATATATGTCAAACAAATGTGTTTTGTTTTTATAGATATTGTTATACACGTAGTCCGTCCGAAGGATCAAGTGATGAAGCAATACCGTGATGGCCTTACCGGCCACTAATATATATGTCAAACAAATGTGTTGTTTTTATAGATATTGTTATACACGTAGTCCATCCGAAGGATCAAGTGATGAAGCAATACCGTGATGGCCTTACCGGCCACTATCATATATGTCAAACAAATGTGTTTTGTTTTTATAGATATTGTTATACACGTAGTCCATCCGAAGGATCAAGTGATGAAGCAATACCGTGATGGCCTTGCCGGCCACTATCATATAGTGTGGAAATTATAAAATTGTATGTAATTCATGGCCAATTGGGTATGTTTTTTTTCATATTTTTAGAGATTTGCAGCATCGATTACAAGTATTTGTGTAGAGTTTAAATGTTATGTAAACTTTTGGTTAGGAAAATCAACTTTTAAAAAATTGTATTTTGAGATATTATTTTTTTAAATTCTAATTATTGTATCTTTTTTTGTTTGTCATAAATTCATATTTTCTTTGACAGTCAATTCGTTGTTTTTACTGTTGTAGTAAAAGCTTTTGATGTAGGCTAATGCAAATTTTTCTACACAATTACAAAATCTGAACTAGATATGTGGACAGTAAAATGAAAAACAGGTTGAGAACCTTGATATTATATCGTAAAAATAATGTATTGTCAGAGCTCATAAAACATCTAACATAGAACCCCATTGAGTGAAATAGACTATTCAACATTTTGAAGTAAACTTTGAAGAGTTCATTTTCAAGTTTATGGGGAAAACACGTTATTATATCGCCTCAAATTATTGTAAAACGTTGTACTTTAAATGTACGACAGTAAAGTAGTTCGAAAAAAGACCAACAGATAGTTCTGAAAATCCTTGATTAGTTTAAAACTCTTTGTTGATACCAGAATGGATTTGTAAGGGTAAGTTAGTATCTTGATGTTTTATAAGTTAAAACAAATTAGTTTGTGAATGTATCATGTTTTTGGCTTCTCTGGCGAGAAATAAACCGAGCTTTAGGAAGACAGACTAAAATGGAGGATGGAAGAAATAAGATTAATTAGAGAAGATGAACTGCTCGGATCTAATACGGAGTTTTAAAGGTAAGTACTTATGCATAATCACATTACATGAGTTGGATTGGTTGAGTTAAAATTAATTAATCGTATACAAATACTCGAAAGAAGCCATTGTACATGTAAAATGGGATTCGCAATATGATTTCACTGTCACTCAAAAATAATGAACAACAACAAAAAATGCACTGACCATTAAAAAAAATCAGGTTTTTACATAGTCTAAATTTGTATTTATTTATTTTTAAAATTGAGCAACAAATAATCTATAAAAATAATTTATTAAATTCCAAAAGTTAATTTCTGAATTCATTTTTTGTGTAGTTGAGATCATCCTAGGCAAGAACAATTAAAATTTTGGGATGGCGGATGGAGTAAAACAGAGGAATGAAGAACCAGAAGATTCTGTAAAGGAAAACAAAAATTGACTCTAATGGACACGCACAAGAATCATTGTACTCAACACTTAAAGGGGTGTTACAAAACGGAAACATTAAAATAAAAAGCTAGAAAAACTTTTGTTGTGTATTTATAATAATTAGGTAGCGTTCGCAGAGGCATCCACAAAATTGAGCGGAGTCATCAAGGTTCATATTATTGACCTTGTCCATCGAGATTCACAATTATTTTTACCTTGAATTTTAAGTGAAGACAACATTTTTTGTGTAGAGATAAATATTGGGGCAATTAGATGATTGGCTACACATTGTCTTATAGTGAATGGGAGTAAAAAAAATACAGAGATATCATTTCAGATCTTTCTGGAGACCTGCATTTAGCCTACATTTAAAGTTTAAAACCTCTGGGTTGGGCTTCAACCTTTGCTCAAACAGGGGGGTACAGTTCCAGCTAGTGAATGGTGATAACCTAGAAATCAACCCTAAAGTTTCGGATTCTACTATTTTGGCTACTGATAACTGCATAAGAAAATTTTATGTGTTGGTGATAATACAAGTGTAAACACGAAATATAAGGCATTCTCTTGAATCTGAGACCTTCATAACTACTAAAACATAAATAACCAACCAACTATCTTAATATACTCAGTAAAACAATTTAACATGTTTTTACAATATACAATTTATAGATTGACTTAAATGGATTCAAATTTTACTTTATTTTAATTTTGATGAATATGATTATTTTAAAATAAAAATGTTACAAAAGTTATATCCAGCGTTTAAACCATAGCCAATGTGTTATAATGGTTATACGTTACTAATTTGTATAATCAATCGGAAAGTAATAGAAGACAAACATTAAGCCGCAGAGTTTTGGAAATAATGCATCTATGGAATAATGCTATCAACCATTTCTTCACCTACTGCATTCAAATGTCAACATCTGCTTCCTAAAGCAAACATTGACACTTTGACACTCCGTGGGGTGGATTCCTGAGAGATTTTTTTAACGCCATATATATGTTGGCACTCGCCGATATGGTCTTTATCACCATGCAAAATTTGAAAACGATTGCTTCAACCGTCAGGAGGAGTTTGCGTATTACGAAATGTATAAGAGTCGTCGTGTAAGAGCTTCGCTCAACCAGTTTCTGGAATTTATTTGAACACATTTTTAGAGTTAAATGACAACTTTTCAGTAATAAAAAATGATAAAAATTCAAATTAAATTAAGGTTTCCTAGTATTGAGAAAAATAATGGTATTCAAAATCTTTACGTAGGAAAACTCTATTCCATTTTCGTAAGGAAGTCATGTATATTGTATACTGCCGAGTCAATTAGGTTTTGCTGTATGATAAGGCAATAATAAATGACAGCAAATCTCTATTTGAGGTTTGGATTTTTACTAAAATTCGTCCTTCAGATATTTTGAAAACTAGCACATTGGGATGTGAATTTACAGATTGGTGTAGTATGCTTGGTAAAAAAATTAAAAATATATTTAGTCTGAATTTAGAGGGGTATAAACATTTACCCAAAAAAGGAACAATAGAAATTAGCATATTATGGTATTACAATTCTACCAACATTACTGCTGATAGAAAGAATAGTATTCAAGATTTTTGGAGAGAAATAAACCACAAATCCATAAGACTATTCTTAGACCACTATAAAAAATTCCTATTCAAATTAAATAAAAATCTTTAATTAAAATTAATCAACATGGATACTAATGTAATTTTTACTACTTATTGGCGTTGTAAGGTACAATGAATCCGGCAAAATCATGCGAAATGTTTTTTTTTATTCGTGTAAACTCCAAGGTTCTCTAAATTCACAAATGTTTACAAACGTCCGATAACTAATCAGCCACTGAGTCACAGGTTTATAATTTCTCAGGTATTCGCAACATGATTATCTTATCACAAGGAAATAGTTTTTAATTAATCCACCTGTTTCACAATAATTTGATACAACCAAATGAAACTTATGTAAATTTTAGAATTTTATGACTGAAAGTTAATCAAAATCTTTATGTTTTTTTGAGTGTCGAGTGCTCCATATACTAAATCAGATAACAATTTAACTCAGCTAATATTTCTTCCTAAATAAATAGCGTAATTGATTCATTTACAAACCCTCAGGCTGATTTACTTGGCCTACACTGAGGGGAGGAGTTTACAGGAATGGCAAAGTTGTTGACTTAGGTTTTCTAAAGAAACTCATAATTATACGAGAGGCAATCATTGGAGGTTGTGTTTAGTAAAGTGCAAAGTTGCTGATTGGAACTAGAACTTTCCATAGTTTTCTCTTTTGCATACTGGAGTACTTTTATAATTAAATCCCGATCTATATAATGTTGTTTCTATTGATTCTATGAATAATGGGTTTTGCATTTTATATTAATTAACGGGTTTTATGTGTATATAAAGCATAATTATCCTTAAAACACCTAGTTAACAATACGTTTTTGTTTATTTATTAAATAATACAAATAATCTAATTCTTACAAACCAATAGAATATATATCTTAGAAAGAATGTTAAAAAAAGTTGCATTATAAATACATAATTTTATTATGATTTTATTTGGTCCAGGATCACTTCTTGAAAATTAAAATGGTATAAGATTACCTGTTTCTGTCTGTGATCCTAAATTTGTAGTATGAGCTACCGGTTTCGAGGTTATAACCTCATCATCAGGCTTCTTGTCACTCTTGCGAGGTCGTCGAGTTTTATAAACACACAAAACACTGACATTTAAATAAATAAGTTACAAGACATTGACGGATACGATACGAATATATTTAACATAAAAAAAACTGGAACTAGTTCCCACACGCCCAGTCATGACAAAACGTTTGCCCGTGCCGCGTCGTGTGGGAACTAGTTCCAGTTTTTTTATGTTAAATATATTCGTATCGTATCCGTCAATGTCTTGTAACTTATTTATTTAAATGTCAGTGTTTTGTGTGTTTACAAAACTCGACGACCTCGCAAGAGTGACAAGAAGCCTGATGATGAGGTTATAACCTCGAAACCGGTAGCTCATACTACAAATTTAGGATCACAGACAGAAACAGGTAATCTTATACCATTTTAATTTACATAATTTTATTGGCCTTTGCATTTTACAATAGGAGGATTGTAAAAAATCTTAATTTATAAAACTAATTTTCCCCGGTTGTTTAATAAATTCAGGTGATGATGATTCTGTCAATGTTCTATAAGCCCTGAAACCAGTATTGCAGCTTACATGATAAATATGTTGCATTTTATCATATTTTAGCGAATAGATTAAATTGTCTTTACCTTTAATAAAAGAAAGTTACTGTTTAATTAATGTTATGTCAAAATATTACATCCTCTTATTGAAATAGAGATTCAGAGAGGAAAAGATGATAAAATACTCTATTTGATGAAACTCTAATATTACATTATAATTTCCTGTTCAACATCATTACGATATGAGCTATTTTTTCAGTATTTTACGTATTTCAGATTTCCTTATGAAAGGGAACGTTTTGTGTTTGGTAGTGCCATAAAATAAACACCGCAGCGTCAACAATTCTCTACAGTATATAGAGACGCCTCTGGCTGGTTTACTTGGCCTAAACTGAGGGGAGGAGTTTACAGGAATGGCAAAGTTGTTGACTCAGGTTTTCTAAAGAAACTCATAAATGTTTACTTGCTACCGTTGAGACATTTCTCTTAAGGAAAAACTTACATAATTTCAAAAGGCAATATAATTACACAAATGAAAACCACAGGTAGCAAGATTACGTTGTGTGGTAAATAATATCTAGCATTTCAAATTCGTCCATCAACTATATGATTTTTTAAATAATAATATATTAACTATTTTATATTTAAAGCACAGTAGGACGCATTTGTAAATGTTTCACTTTTAACAATTTGTGTTGAAAGTTATATTTGCCATTACTCGATTGACTAAAAAATAATAATCAAGGACACTCAACACTACGGCTGTGATAAGAACACTATAACTAATGGTGCTATTGTAAAGATACAATAATACACACTCTAGTGTAATGTTCTGGAATTGTGTCAAATAGCCACACAAATTGTATTTATCTGGGTTCGTAGCATCAAATAGACGATCAATGCAATATATTGTTCGTCGATAATGATAGTGATACACAAATCCCTAGTTTAAATGTTGTTGCTTATAACTAAGCAAATTATAATTTAATATTATTTAAAACATTGAGGTATTTGTCATATTTTTCAAACCCTTTAAAATGAGGTTTTCGCCTTGCAGGTAAATTTGTAATTTTACACTCATCTGTTTACCACAAATTAGAGATTATAAAATTGTTCTAAGCTCTAAATAATTTTTGTTTGTGTATTCAACATATTAAAATTACAGTTTTACTTATTCATACAAAACTAAATAAACTTTGTTTTATGTTGAAACTTTTGTTGAATAAATTTTATTTCAAAATTTAAAGTTTATTTCACAACAATCCACGAGGTAAATTAATAGTATGTTCATAATAAGGCTAAATGGAATTGTACAAATAGCAATAAATATTTTTGCAAGGAAACAAGTATATCCCATTACACTCTTATTTTAAGTTTTTATAAAATAAGATATAAACTTATCATAGTTCTAAGAATGATTTAATTCACACTATAGGTAACATATATTTGTGATTTTACACGAATTAATCGGGGGTTTTACACTGAGTTTTGCCTGGTTAGTGTTTGCATTGAAATAGGCTACTTAGCAATCAGACCAATTAATTTATTCTATTAAGGCGGCAGAAAGTGTTTCCCCTAATTGGATTTGTTTAATTCATGAACCTTCTGTAGAAGGCAATAGAAACTTTTGCATATAAATATCTGAATTTTATACTTTAGCCTCTAGTGTAATTATAACTTTTTGTAGTCTATAAAGGGTGGATATCGTGATGTGTTCAGTAGTGAGTTTAGACAAACCGTTGGTTGTACAATGAAATGGAGATTTTTCTATTGATCCAAAAGAATAACGTATATTTATTTTGAATGTTATTTTAGTACAAGATATAGGCCTACCAAAGCCAGACAATCACTAGTTCTAATTCCACAATTATTATTAAATACGAACATATATCATACATAATTTTAAAGCTCTCAATAATACTAATATTTTGGTGGAGTAAGAATTTAAGTTTGTACGTTTTAAAATGGTAGCTATGTATGAAGACAATTTAGAACTATTTTCAGTACCTTGCATATAGTTTTCTTGAAAATACCAATATCTTTACTCCGATTGAAATTACAAATTTTTAAGCTAAGATTTGCTTTGATAGTCAGTATTATAATGAAATCACAAAATATAACAACTAAACAAAATATTTTCACATCCATGACTAAAAATTTCTCTGTTCTCTAAAACTGAACACTAATTTAAAAATATTGTACATTGGTTTGTGCATACAAATTACCTTTACGTAGTGGTAATAGACCTGGCGAACTTTATATTAATAATCTGCCTTGATGAAGCTCCAAACTTTGCTTGATTCAAAAGTCAATCACAAGTCTTAAACCTCAACTTTGCTCACAGTTATTGCACGTCTCAATTTTACCCTTGTACAATATCTTACAAAGGATATTCCTTTCTATGTAACGGATCTGTTGATCGGATCTTGCTAATTCTAACTGGTTTATCCCTTAACATTTTTTTGTATGATTAATCAATTGGCATGGCTGTATACATTAGTATAAGGATAATAGATTATCTAAATGATATTAGAGTATTATTAATCAACTTTAAATGAATATACCAAATACAAACTAATTGAAATTTATTTTGTAGACGTAATGAATTATGATTTGTGTCATCATACATGGCTTTTATAGATATATTATTATTTTTAAAAAAATGTGATGTTACTTCGATACAACCGTTTTAAAAACATGCGATACAATCTTTTAAATCATAGGTTAAGTGAATGGTTGATCTATTTTTAAGACAATCACACTTTTGTACAACAATGCACTCAAAAAACATTTAAAATTCTCCTTGTATGTAATGAATTAAGAAAACCTAACAAAGACGTATCCGTGCAGGCTAGGCAACAACTCATAATTTAGTAATGATTTAATATCTGAAGTATGGATCTTTTGTAATAAATGAAAGTTTAGTAACTGCTAACCGATTTAAATTAAAAAACGAAACTGTTTTTATAAATTAATATATTTGTTACATATAAATATAATAACTAAACGTAAAACCTACTTATTTTACTTTTAAATGCAACAGTTTTTTTCAGTTATTACAACTTACAGTAATTCAATTAATTACTCAATAATGGTTAAGCTATAAAGTTAATTACAATTTAGTGAATAAGGGTTATAGGCCGTTATTTGAATTCAGGCTTCGTCTCCGACATTTACAGCGTCAATTAAACAAATCCAATTAGAAAACTCTTTTTATGTGGTCCTAATGGCCTGAATAATATTGTGTGATTTCCAATTTCCTTTTTTTGTATGAATTTAACTTGGACCAGGTTTGTATTAATAAGGAATCAATTAATAACTCATGTTGACACTGTTTTTGCATTGACAATAGAAAAAAACCTTTTAACACAGTGCACATTTATTTTTTAACGTTGAACTTGAGGTAATGCCTAAAGTTTGCGTCATAAAAAAATTTATTTCAGAGATATGCTAGATTCTTTTAAAAAATTCCAATCTAGCTATAGTAATATACTAAAAGTCGAAAAAAGCTAATTTTTATGATTTCCAAAAATCTTTCTGCTATTTTAAATTCAACAAGTATATATATTAGTCCCCTAACCGAAAAATTATAGATCCTAACCATGCTTTGTAATGCCATATAAGTTTTATTTTCTTAGATGTAAATAACAAACATAAGCATCCTTAAAGTATTAAAATTTTAACCACAACAAACTGTAAATATAGTTATTAACAAATATATTCTAAGTAAAATCAAACACAATATCAAAAATTATTTCGTCTACTTTTTTGAGTTACCATTTGAAAGGAAAAGTGTTTCATGTTTGGTTGTGACATAAAATAAACACCGCAGCGTCAACATCTCGCTGTATAGAGACGCCTGTGGCTGGTTTACTTGGCCCTCATTCTGGGTTGGAGTTTACAAATATGACGTAATGTTGACATTGGCTTTTCTAAGGAAACTCATATAAATTGCAACGTGTAGGCTTTGGTTTTCCCGTAGTAGGTAAGAAAGAGAAAAGGTTGATTTCGAAAATAAGGATTTTGGGTTACTTTTTGAAATGGAATATGATTATGACAAACAATAAAAAAGTAGTTGGTTAAAATTAATATATTATTTAAAATCAAATAAGACCTGTTATAAACTTGAAGCGGGATACATGGTTACGTTGTTTTTTCAATATTACCAATCATTTTTGTGGGGTAAATAAATTAACTAAAAAGAGCAAATTAAAATTTTAAAAAGAATTAATGGTACACCTTTTTGCTACTGTTTTAACCTTTATTCTGCTAAACCAATGTATTTATCACCCTGAAAACTAGATTTTGAAACTTTATTTTGGTTTAAAATAAAATTGGATAACATTAACATGAATGTAAATTGATAATACTATACACTGTAAGATGGTATAATTTGTATCTAATAGAGCTACACTAATAACTTAAACATGACTCTTAAAAGTAAATTACGTATAAATAAGCTTGCTCAATGTTCAAGCTTAATAATATCACTTGCATTACATATAATAATAAATATAACCCAACCAACCATTGTAAACTAGGGACCACAAACAGTTAATAATTATTATACCTTGTCCTATAACTTACAAAAAATATTTTGAGCATCAACGGTTTCATTAATATAACTTATAAAATCATTAATGGAAAGGGGTGAGAGAAGTTGGACGGATTAAAAGGATTATTGTTCTCAGATTCAGTGAGGTGAGAATCAATAATCTTCTTTGATCAAGTTTGAAACTTTGCCGTGAACCCAAAGTCAATCAGCGTCTTAATCCTTGACTGCAATATTGAGTTTTAATAATTTGTTAAAGAACTCGATGCTAGGTATAATCCTACTTTTAGTAAGATATATAAAGGTAAATGTTTTATGTACTAGGCTTATAATCATCTTCTGCAGGTCTACTCCAACATGAATAGTTATTTCAACACTTGTTGACAGTTTTAATTATACATACATTCAGCATTGTGGTATGTATATAAGCTAAGTATGACGTAATCACCTGAGGTTGTAGATGTTGCGTGGCTTATGTAAACAGACGATGTTGCATGTAAATTGGATCATTATCTATTCTGTAGTGATGTTTGTAGTAAGATAAATATCGGGTAGCAAAAAAGTAAATAGTATCAGCATTGAAAATAGAATATAAGGATTTTACGTTAGTTTATACAGGGTGATTGGTACTCAGTGTTACCACAATGATTCTTATTCAAAATTTAATGTAGAATACGAAAATTACATTATCTACTAAAATCCATATACAGGTAATTGAGAAATCGCTGTATTAAGTTTAAAAGCATGTTTTTTTTAACATAAAATAATATTTTGGGAAGCCAATTTTTAGACTTGGAACATTTTATATGCATCATCATACTGCATTTACTTTGTACTTACACCAACAAAATTTTGTCACACTGAGTAGCAATCATCCTGTATAAAATTGAATTTGATATTTTCTTTTCACATAGTAAACCGAGTAAAAACTAACTTTTGAACAATAATTGTTACAGCAAGGGTTGCACTATTTTGTTTGGAACTATAAGGGTCATAACACGTCAATTTTAATAAAACCCAGTTTTTTTTTGTAAAATCAGATTTTTTTCTTTCATGGTTTTTCTTAGGTAAAATAATATAAATAACATTAGCTTTTGAACCGTAATTTTCACGGAAATGAGATTTGTACTATTTCTTTTTTCAAAATTAAAAGGACTATAAAATACTTAATTTTGATTATAATTCTTTGAGCCGTTTTTGAGAAACCGATTTCTCTGTTAGTCGATGTGTTTGTATGGGAAAATCCCCATTACAAATTAACATTTTCGGAACAACGGAAAAAGTTCTTAGAGATAGCATGGATTAGTACCTATATACAAAATTTAATCAAAATCGGACCACATTTGCGTTCTGTAGCTTTGTACACATCCACAGACACATTAACACAGACATCACTTCGAAAACCACTTTTTTGGGTTCAGGGGACCCAAAACGGATATATCCACTCAAAACTCAAACTCGAAAATTTTGTTGAAAGAAATACTTTTTCCATATACTATGTATAGGGGGAGAAAGAAAAAACCTATACAGAACTCTGTCTTGGTACAAAATACTTTTTGTTGCTCTCATAAAGATGGCTTAAACATTTAATTAACTATGAGGTCAAATTAATCTGTATGTAGTCTACAGCATTTACGTTTTAGCAGCTATAGATTATGCAATAATAAACAGTTGCTCAAAAAATACAAAAGTAGATGCTGTCCTTTTTATGGATCTATCTTACCTTAATAATTGTTTGGCTATCTAGTTTTCAAGAATTTATTCACTGAACATTCTTCATTGTGTATACTGTAGTATTTTCAAACATAAAAAAACCAAGTATTGTACGTAGAACTTAATAGTACAATACTATTAAGTTCAAGTACAATACTGTGTAAGTTAAGTAACTAAGTCCATAAAACTAGAACAGTAACAAACTGTAATCGCTTTAATAAAAAAAATGTCAAGGTTAGTTCGGTTTTGTTTTAATTAAAACTTAAAAACCATAGAAAAACATTACACTTTGATAGTTAAAAATCTCACACAAATAATAACTAAAATTATTATTTATAAACTAATAAATTATTAGTTTAATATAGAAAAACAGTGTTACAAATCTGATAACATTAATAATATTTATAATAATCACACTCTCTTATTAACCCTAGCCACAAGGGAAAATTAATAGTTTTCAAATAGTACAAGTATGTTACCTGATGTCGTGGTTCAAGACTTGGCGAACTGTAATTTTAATCGCCTTTGATGAGGCCCCAAACTTTGCTCTAATCCAGAAGTCAATCATAAGACTTTAGTCTCAACTTCATCATACTCATTACAAGACTCAATTAAATCTTATCAAAATGTATTACTTTAAAAGTTTTTATTAATTTTTGTCTTATACTCGTGTTATTTTTCTGTAGCATTTTTATCTATGATTGATTTTCTGATACGGAAAATGGCCATAGTTGTCCTATATTATTCGCAATGATTTTAGTTTCAACTGTTCTCATTCAATATATATTCACCAAAGGTGGCGTTTTATATCATCTGTCTGTTAGTTTGTAATCTATATATTACTTTAAGAGTAATAACATTGACTATAGACTGCAGTTGGTTTGATGTGTGTATACAATCATTGGTTATATTTATTGTATCTGAAAGAAAATTACTTCTTAACGTATAGGTTTTATAATATTCAGATCTTGTTGGTTTTTACTAAGTTGATGAATCTAGTAAATATCTACAGTTATTAAACGTACCACAAATAAATACAAATTAGTTTTTTAATATAAATTTAACTAATACACCAATCTTGAAGAGCTTGATTATGAAATAATGGTTAAAACAAATAAAGCCAACAACTAATTAGCGAAGGGCTCGCATAGCCTATTATTCAACATTAGAGTCTTCGCCTAATTTCATGATATCAATTAAACAAATCCAATTAGAAAACTCGCTTTTTGTGGCCCTAATGGTTGGACGATTCTTTGTGATTATCAACTTGCCTTCATTGTTCTGTAAGATTTACTTATGTAATGGCTTAGGTATGTGATGGTATTCTTACAGAAAAAAGGCAACACTATTAAATTTTATTGACTATTAATCTTATATTTATATTTGAAATAATTTAAGTAATTCTATGAATATTTTACTTCCATGCATTCGCTGGAAAGGCCTCATATTCTTATACGAATTTCTTAAATAGAACCAGATTGAACGATATTAGGTTTACTTATTTAGTTTGAATCAAACAATCCCACGAACAATACTGAATTACGTTACTCAAACTGATTTTGTTTGTTTTCTTAAGTCATATTGTATTTTAATTTAGCTAGGTAATAGTACCAAATTATCGTTTTTGTGAAAAGATAAATATCAATTGTATAGATTAATGAGACAGGAGGAAGGACAGCTTAACCTCAAACATATCAACTGATGTTTCAGAAGAAATGTTGATTAGGTAAGATTATCTAATTCTCAGAACACAACAAAATAAATCAAATAATACTGCAATCTTTAATTCCATAATGGCAGGAATAAAATAAAATTAAATCAAACTTAATAATATTAGGTTAAGTAAAGAGATTACTTACTTACTTACATACTGCCCTGGCCATTTGTACCCCAGTCGGTAAAGAGATTAGATGCAATAATAAATGTAAAACAGATTCAATTACCGTTGTATTAATACCTTATTGATAAATACATCTCCATTCATATAGAAAAACCTCATTGTAACTAAGTAAAACTAAAGCTAACTAAAGCTAAGTAGCTTTTCCTGTTACTACACAAACTTCCAATGATTGCCTCTCATGTAATACTATTGATACTCTTGGAATATTCTTGATGATCACGTGACTCTTAAGAGGTGCTTCATGCGGTATCAGCTGATGTAAGTGGTTCCTAGATTAGGGTTATCAGACGAGCGGTAAACCTTTAGCACGATCATTGATGGTTTGTACCATAAAGCTTATCATATGTATAGAAGTAGAAGCCTTAGCTAGGGAGGTTACGATCATACTTATTTAAGTTTGCACTTAGTAATTGTTCAAATTTATTTTGTTAATCGTTCCGCCTTATTCCAAATTTAACTTCATATCTTGACAATTTCTGAGTCAAGAGTCAGACAAAGGAAATCTTTTACGACGCACGTAGTCAGCAGTTTCCTTTATGTCTGTGGCAAAACGTGCCTCAACTTGTTCAGACCTTTGTTGGTTAAGATATTCATTTTACAAACAGATACAGTAAACAATACTCTAAGGGTAAATCCTAGGTTTAAAATATATTTAAATTGTTAAGTAATATACAGTATGTCTGGTCATAAGTGTTTGATAAAATTATTGTCAAACTACATCAAAACGTTGTTTGAATGATGCATCTTTAAGGCTACCAACTCAAATGGTAAGAAGGTAAACGATTAATTAAGATTTATAAAGGTATTAGTAGTGGTTTAAAATAATGTCTAGGCACCCTCCATTTACATTAAACATAGTTTAATACCCATTCATTGTTGTTTATCTAAATGTAAAGGTATTGATCGTTGTTAAGAATATTTTATTAGGTTAAAAGTAAATTTAATAATCGTTATATATAATGGGTGTATAAATATATGAATACATAATTAGTAGGTATTAATTATTAACTTGGTTTGAAAAAAGAGAGATCAAACTAATATATTTAATAATAATGATGTTAAATAAAATTAATAGCATGTTTTGATTACAGGTCAAGAATGTTGTATGCAGAGAAATGATATGAAATAAAATAAAAATTAAAAATTGGTGTTGACCTATTATATTTAAACGAAAGGTATTCAATTGTATTAATTGTAAAAGTCAACTCTACGGTGAATAATCTATTGATCAAACAATATTTTAGCTGTAATAATTGGGTTTGTGGTTTCGTACCTAATAGTATGCCTATTGCATTAATAAAGCAATTTGTCTTCAGGTTTTAAAAGGCATATTTTCAGAACAAAATGTTTTAAAATGTATAGGCTCATAGGAAGTAAAAGGGAACTTGAGCCAAAAGATCTATAATGATAATACTGTTCTGGCAAACTCTCTCTGGGCTTATACCATTTTGATGATAACATTCATGAGTCTTGGCGACAATATGAAACTTTATAAGGTTTCTTATGTATATGAAACGTTACCAAATCGTTTTTCTTGTGTTAAAATCATTTTAGTTTACGACAGGTCAGTAACATAATATGTTACAAAAAAGAAATTACAACTTATATATTATATAAGATGTAATTTTATTTTTACATTGGATGGTGAAGCAGTGTTATATATAATAATGATTTTTTTACACAAACACATTATGTAAAACAACGTTTGTCCCCTAAACTACAAAAACATAAATAACACATTTTTAATTACCAGTGCAAAACCAATATTCAGACAGCAGTTGGTGATATTGTCACTTGTAACTTGGGTAATATCTATGTGGAACATGGTGATATTGAGTGTTGAGATGTGTGCTAAAATCTATCAGCATCCAAAGAGCGTAAAAAGCTAACATATACAACTTGTATTTTACAAAACCTCTTCGCATTAAATGGACCCTACTAATGGACCCTTAATTATAGTATAGTTTTGATTTATACTTTTTCAAAAGGTTCAAGTCTTTAAAATAAAGCAAACTATTTCTGCCGTAGTTTTTGACAGATATATCTTAAGTACGATTTTTAAAGTGCGGATACCTCTCCTTAAAATACATATGCTTAAAAAAATATTGTCTGACTGTCTTTATAAAATTATTTAAACTTTTTTATATCTATATCTTTTATTTTGTATGTGTGGATAGTACAAATAACATTATAAGGGAGCGTTTTAATTGTTGTATTAATCCTCATGAGCCGGATTAATAGGCCTAATGATAATGTTGTATTTTCTAAACTTTCTATATAAACTCTATCGATCTAAACGTTCAACTAAAATAATCAAACAATAAAATTTCATTATAATTGAAGAATGTACAGCAATACGTCCTTCAACAGAACTAACACAGTATAACAGTTAACACTATAACAGTTGGTATGTGTTATAGGAGTGTCCAAATGATCTTTGTATTTCCCTAAAACATATTTGTATCTTGGAAATTCTGAATTATTTTTAAGATTTACGCTTTCAAAAAGGAAACATCTCCATCATAGTAACAACTCTATCAAAACGCGCCTCTATATTTCCTTCCCTTCTTGTTCTTTGTTATTTGTTTTGCGTTGAATATCTCACTTAAACAAGTGTAAAAACTTAAATAAAGGAGATACGATGAATTATGAAAATTCTCTTTTATTGTGATTACATTACACGCACGAGTACTCTTTAAAGCACTAATATAAACAAAAATGGAGACATTTTATTGTTCTAAATAATGGTGTAAATACCTGCATTCATGTGATCAATTTGCTGCTAAATTGCAATTTAGCAACAAATTGATCACATGAATGCAGGTATTTACACCATTATTTAGTATTTAACTGTGATCAGGAGGCTAAAATGCAATATAATGATTTTATTGTTATTTTTTATCAATAAAATAAACCCCACAAATTCATTAGAAGTGTAAAGGCGTACAAGTAAAGAACATCTTATCTAACACCGATGAGGTTATAATTTTATTAAATTAATTTTTAAATAATATAATCAACATAGTATATATACAATCTTTTGTGTCGACTAACTACATACCATTTTTATTTGGTGCGAAGTAAAGTAGATTTAAAATCGTGTACTTATGTCTTAAAAAACCTACACAAAGAACAGGTCTAAGGATACTAATTAGTTGGAAAGATTTTGAATTTTTGTATCCTCACTGTAATGACGACATCAAAATATCCATCAATATTCCGGATTATTACACAGTATTCATAGTGTGAAAGCAAGTGGTATCATTGACTATGTACCATTGTTATGGTATGCAATAGGCAATGGTTGTATGCAGTGGTGAACCTCGTTGATATTGTAAATGTAAAAATAAATTACTTTTCATAACTGCTGAATTCCAATAATAAACTAATTAGAAAAAACAACTAATAAATTTAAATTAATTTAACGCTTAACAGTATATTACGTAAAGATGTTAACATTTTACCATAAAAATGGTTTAATTAATCTATGTTATACAATATGGGTTTTAAAACAGTGTAGCATTTGTTTTATAAAATACACCGGCACAATCTGATTAGTTTTATATTATAACTAAGTTTCACTCTGCCGTGTAAGACTTTAGAAATGTTTTACTCCCTCAAGTCAACCACAACTTTCCACCGAAGTTGTCTAGATTCGATAGGTTCACACCAGGTAGAATTACCAGTTTCAATTACCCAGCTCCATCCAGCCCAGAAAGTGGACTAATTAAATCGGTTGGCTGAATTTAATCTACCATCAAGTTATATCCGTTTCTCTTCTCCCTTTTCAAAAAATATGTTTTAATATAATTTAGGTTAGTCAAAAAATGTTTTAAAACCTAACTTTTGTTTTTGGCAATTTCACTTTTTGTATTTGTTTGTTATTAATGTATGTATGTATTTTTGTTATTATGTATTTTTTAATGTTTCATTACAAAAAAAAATTTACAGATGCAATTTTTCTATGAACTGTTTCCATGGATTTTTTTGTAAAGTTTATATTTGCAAAGTATTGATTAATTTTGTTTTCTATGTATCAACTTCTATAAAATGTATGGCTAAAAATAATTTTTTTAATTTGCGATATTTACTACTATTTGTAGAATATTAAGACTTTGAGGGAGATTCTGATTGGTAAATTACCTTAACTACGATTTAAACAAACGTTTTCTTACATAGAAGTGTTTTTGATATTAAATATTTTGTTATGAAAAAAACACAAATTCATTTAGAATTAACATGTTTACACTCTTTTTAGCAATTATTTTCAGACAGTTCTCATTATTTTGTTAGGACAATTAAAATGAGGAATTAGTAGTAGAAGTTCTTGTTGTACATAATCATTCAACATAATTTGTTTGATACGTTATTGTACTTTATTGTACTTGCAGGTAAAAACTAGCTTATAGTTTAGAAGCTCTAATTATCTTACACTCTCTATATTTAATTGACTAATTCTCCTAAATATATAGCTTACAGAAGTTTATGCATCGTGAATTCATCATATATATAGTCTTTAAAGCAGATTGCTTTGGCTGTAGAGCTGTGAACTCTAAAGATATGTGATGAAAGCCCCTTTTGTGACAATTCTGCCTAAACTGGCATTTCTCATTCTGTATTACATACACGGGTTATTAACCTATTATTATTCTACACACTGTGTCTTAGTAAAATATGGTTACATTCTGTGTACCTGGTTAAACAACCATTTTTATATGCAAATAAATGTATGTGCATTGTCGATTTCCCATACTCTTATGTAAGCGTTGACGATAGAAATTATATTATTTTCATATCACGTATATAAGCACAAACTGTGGATTTGGTAAAAACATCATACATTGAAAATTATTTATTTTGTTTGATATAAATGTCTAAACCCGATTGTACAGTAAACCCCTGTTCAAGCGGATTTCTTTAAAAAAGATTTAACTAGAAAAGCTAAGCGAATTATCTTTAATCAACCTCTTCAGCTGTTGTGTAAAAAGCTGTCAGTTTGACGTGAGCTTAAGACTGTTTTTGATCAATTTTATAACTTCACAAAACTCACTGTACATTATTTTGAATCTCTATATTATTACGATGGATTATTCCGTTATAATTATTGTATGTAAAGGGTGTTTATAAAAAAAATTACAACTTAGACGTTCTCCCATTCTATTTTCCCGTGATATGACAGTTTTCTAAGAGCATCACATGAAAGAGTGGCTAAACAGTTTTAATCAGTAGCAGTTTTATCAGCTGATTGGTTTATATCGTTCCTTTGTAAACGATAGCAAACAATTGATGAGTCTCGTTAGAATTGCAATGAAACGTCGTATTAAGGCGCAGTATGTGGAGTGGTGTAACTAAATCTGATGTTGTTCATCGGAGATTTCAGACAAGATACAATAGGAATCCTCATTCAAGACTTAAGACTCCATGTACAAGACTTCATGTGTCTCTCTACGCTGGAGAGACTTTTTTCAAGATTGTCTGTATAGGTCATATCCAAACCGTTGGATTGGCCGTGATGTTCCTAAAGTACTCCTAGATCACCAGATATTACCCAGTATGACCTTTTTGGAACTTCGTTAAGGATCTTGTGTACGTCAGTAAAGTGAACACCAACCAAAGAAGAACTCGTAAAATGAATAAGGAGGGTGGTTGGTGAAATTAACTGTCTAAAATAGGTTATTTTTATGAACTGGATTTTAGACTTGATTATTTTTGTGCAAATAATGGAAAACACGTTGAAGTTAGGTAAACTCCTTTTTATCTACCAAAACTTGAAATGATTTATTTTTTTAACTTTGATTGTTATTTCATAGCTTAAGTGGAAAGATAAAGACTTTATGGTTGTTTGAAGTTGTGAAGTTTTTTTTAACATCATATATATTGGTAACTATATGATAACAAGCGGTTAAGTTTTGTGTCATCAGTTTATGAAATTCTGAATAAAGAAATTATTTTTTACCACCGGTTACCAAAATAATAGGTTCCTTTTTTATCACCCAGGTAGAATCTGTTGTATAAGTTTTACAAGAAAATGTAAAGTTCTTACTTTTAATTTTATTGGAAATTAGGAGTTGTTAAATTATATTACTAAGTTATTGCAATGCGTTTGACAGTGTAAAAACTAGATTCCTGTTAACTAACTGCATATTTATTTTTGAACCTGTTGACATATTTATTAAAAACTACTCAACTAATAAACTTCCCCATACGTTAAGTATGGATAGTTTAAGTACTCAAGAGAACTATTTTGATTAAAATCTTGGAACATAAAATGATTAATTAATGTCAATATGAGATTCACCTTAATTGCTTTTATGTTTCACAAAAGGAAAGTTCTGTATAGCATACGGTATACTGTACATTAGATCCTTGTAATCCATTACCCATTAAGATTTTTAAATAAAAAAAAATATAAGAACTAGTCAAGCCATAACCTTACATAACATAACCTAAAAGGAATAAAAATTATCTCAACTAATCAGTGTATTAAATATTGACACAAATCATATGTACAGTTTGTGAGCAAAAGAAAAAAATATTTCCATGAGTAAACTAAATACCCTACCTTAGTTAGTAAGATTTATAAAAGATCAAAGATATTATTATAAAAATATTATGAGTATTTTCATTTAACTTACAGTTCTTTGTGTGCAGAGAACAAATTTCAAAATTCAAAATATATTTAGAAAGAAAGTCATGTACTGACGTTTGTCAATTATGTGTTTTCCATAGTATAAACACAATAGCAGACGTTTCATACAGATACAATGAGGACGGTAACAAAACGTGATATAAATTGAGAAGTCGGTTCCAAACGTGACTCTAGTTTAACAGTTTGAATTATTGTGTTAAAACCTACTGTAAATTTCATCAACTAATCAGATGTTACAAGGTGAATTGCTAGTTTTATTTTTAAATGCTTATACTATTTTAAATGAGGTTGACCATTTCCCTATTCAAATAATTCACCAAACATATCACACCTTCCCAAATATAGTCAACGTGGATAAATATGTTATTTTCGTCAATTTTAAACTAGAATGCCACGGGCCTGACCTCATTTGTAATTATTTGATTTTTACTTGAGTAGACTTACTACTTTACATCTTTTAGTAAACAGTTTAACATGCACATTGTATTTTGATGTAACGAATAATTTATTCGTCTGGTTATCTGGTTGAGTTTCCCTTTACGTTCTACTTAAAAGTATTCTTCTCTGTTAGGCGTTATAGTAACTAATACATTTATTATATACTAATACATTTTTAGTAGCTAATGATTATTGTTTTAATAGAAAATAATACAATTAAGTAAAATATTAATACTGAGTATTTACTCTTTTTAAACTAATACAAAAATCAAATCAAACATAAGTTATTCCATGAAACACAAATTAAAATACAGTAATTAAGAAAAAATGGACCATCTACATAGGCGAAGCCTGAGCTTGAGGGACGAGTATAGGTAGGCTACAACTAAAAAAAAAAATACATAACTAACAATCTAGAAATTCCAACATATTTATGCTAATAACAAATAAAATATCCAATATTCAATACAGCTTCTACCAGACCAGCAATGATAGTGCAATAATTGGCAGTGACCATTGCAATCATTGGTCTGAGTTACCTAACTGACAGCCAGTGGCTGAAACATGCAATTACTAGCCAATATCAATCACTTGATGAACTCTCTTGGTTATAGCTATTTCAATCAAACTAGTATACCGTATTTGTTAATGTACAGGGTGTCCCAGAACTCTCTACCGACCTCATCAGGTATCAGTCCTGGAACGAAGCCAAACTAAACTAACACGTCAACATTTTCCTAAATTCAAAAGTTGTTATTACAACTACAATGTTAGGAAGATAGAGAAAAATACTAAAGATGTTTGATAAATGGAAACATTGTTATAATAAGACATTTTAATTTCATATTCGGGAACTTATTAATTAATGACGGATTTTACTTTAAAAGAGAGATCAGTTATAAATGTGATGATGAATTGATCATCACATTTAGGTGGTGTGGGATTGGAAATGAATCTGAAAACAATTAACAACAGTCACTTTATTTTAATGAGTTTATAAATTACATAAAATGTCAAGGTAAATAATGTTCATTGGCAATGAATACTATTTAATACTAATTGAGTATCTTTTTATAATTAGTCACCGTTGATTACCATTGCCGAGTTGATTCTGTATGCCTTGAGGCAACCTCATATATATACTTTTACCGTTATTACAATGAACAACTAAACTATTTGATATTCAACATTTGTTTAAATATTAATACGAATTTTATATGTAGATTTTTAACTGTAAATTTACATAAACATTTTAAATCTTGTATATACAAACCAGAATATTTACTGGCTTACTGTAAAGGATTACACCAGCTTTTATTTAAACTGAGGTGTTTACGGTTATATATTAACAAAAAACTGTATTTGCATTGTTTTGGTGTAAATCCGTACTAATATAATAATATAATAACATTATAATATTAATAATAATGTTATAAGTAATAATATTATAATTATTATTTATATTATAAGTGGTCTTGTTTTTTTAATGAATTAATAAGGATTTCTTGAACTTATACAAATTTATATTTTTTTTGTTTCTTTTATTTTTTAAGTGTATTGTCACATCCTAAACTTGAACACAATCATTACAAATGGTCTAATAGCTCAAAAACCCCTGGATCAGGAGAGTCATAAAAAGCTTGTACTTAAATGTACATTTTTTAAGATTTCAGAATCATAAGGGGGGGAAAATTCAAGGTTAAAAGAGGTAATGAACCTCTTTATAGGGAATATTTATAAAAGATAATCTTTGTAAAACCATACTGATGTTTACTTTACTTAAAACCCGCTTAACCGTATTCAATAAATTGTCAATAGCAAATTGATTGACTCAATCCGTGTTTTCACTTGGTTGGATGGAAATAAGTGAGACATTGTTACGGTCTCTAAATATATCATATGTTCAATTATCACAAATACATGTCAACCTTTTCATTGATGTGGCGGTTATACAATCCATTGAAAGAAGTTTAGATTGCTTCACGAATTTCAAAATTGAACTGAATTCAATTTTTATGTTGTTTAAGCTTATCGCATATTTTGTTATAAATAAATACAGATAATTTTAAAAAATTGATAACTTTTTATTATTTTAGAATATCTGTATGAACAATATACTATACACTAATATAATGGTATTTTAACTGAATGTTTATACACAACTTTAATTTAGTTTTTGTGTATTGAGGTAAACTATAACAAACAAATATTTACATAATTTTAAACACAATATTTTACGTGAGTTTTTACCATCACACAAACAGTTTGGTTTAAATAGCTTACTTCATAGCTTATTCAAATTTATATTTTAAACAAAAACGAGGAAATTGAAAATACTTAATGCGGAAGTTATAAGAATCAATCTCCGGCCAATCTTGTTATTCCAGAAAAATATTATTTTCCAGGTTAGGTCAAGGACTAAAACATTTTTATGCATACTGTTCAGTTTTGGATTTTGATTAAATATTGACATTTTATTTCCACATTAACTATGAATTATTGTTTTGGTATGATAATTGTTTGAGATTTGCAAATAAAATATTCATTAGTAATATCTTGTGATTAAGTTATCTTCTTACGGAGTTTTTAATAGGTTACCCGAACTCTTGAAACCTTAAGTAAATAGCTGAGGAACGATATTCCCATTTTCTAGATACAAAAGAAATAAAGGCACGATTTTTAAAAATAAAGATTCAAAACCTTTTCGAGATCTCAACACGCTATATTATCAGGTAAAAATAAAAAATTTTCCGTTGAAAATGTCTTTATAAATTAAAATGAAAAGGGTACATAAAATAGCGGTCGATAAATTTTTCACTCACATAAATTTACAGTTACTAATCAGTAAATTGTTGGAAGTTTAGTAAAAAGGTTTATATTTATAATATTCCTTCGTATAAATTTTTAGTTTACTTTACTTACAGAAGGTTGAATAGTTAGGTTGTTTCTTTAAATTTTTCATGGTAAGATAAAGGCGATATTTAAGGCATGAGACATCCCAAACTTGTATAGTTTTTTTATCACATGACTACCTATGTGTTTTTAACATATCACCGTATGTATACAGTATTATAAGTCCAAACTTTATCTGATGTATTACTTAAGAGTGATAATTAGTGTTCTACATATTATCATCATTATCATCATTGTACTTAATTAGTTTTTTTGACGGATCTAATTAACGCCCCATGGAGAAAACATGCTAATGAGAAATAATGTTATTGAGGAAGTCTCGTCAAAGAATATTCACGGGGGGATGAATTTTCGCTGTCAAAAACATTCATTTACCTAATTATGTAAACTAAAAATGTACCAGAAGGTTGTTGCTTTTTATATTCTAGAAATACACAACAAAAATATAAAATTAAATAATGATATTGTCTTAACAATTAACACAAGTAGTTGGTGAAAAAAGGTCCAGAGATAATGACAAATATCATTTCTCTAAGAACCAAATCTGTAGTTGAACAATTTTATTTGCTTTAGTCGTTTATTGATTCGTATTATTGCAAGTAATACATTTTATAACATAAAGTAGATTACACAATGAATCAAATTACATTTCAAAACTGAACGGAAAGAAAACCATGATGTAAATTAATATCAATGTCACCGATTTAACTTTATAAACATATTATTTACAAATTAATTTGTATGTTTTACTATACAATAAAAATGCTCTTACGATAATACGTTAATTAATTCACATATATTATACGTATAATAAACTTGCAAACAAAATGTTAACCGTATTTGCAAATTTGATTGTAATAGAATAGAAATATTCCTACCATTGATAGGTTTAAAAATTTGAATAAATTCGTCTCATATAATTGAAGTTAGTACGAAATAGAATCGTGAGCTATGAAATCACATCGAGCGCAACAGGTTAAAAATACTATTATATTACCATTATAAAAAAACAGAGTGATGTGAAATTACGCCAGAGAATGAAAGGTTATTTAAAACTCAACCTTTTTGTTTACTTTTGTTTAAGTGGTGAGTATCGCCGGAGATTGGCTCTTGCCAAGCCTGCTTAGTTACCTCTACACTCTTTGGTCTGAAATTCAAATAACTAAAATAACATTGTAAACCATAATATTAATTAAAAGGTTTAGAAAATATTTATAACACAACAGGATCAATTAATTGACGCAACAGGTATTCTAAGCGTTTTATATTACTATATCTTTATCCAGAGGGTAACCCATCATTATTTGTACAATTATGTGAAATATGGACCATCACGCGTTAAAACTTTAAGTTATCTCATGCTAATTTTCTAATTAATTTTAATGATTCATTTTGTTATATGATCTCAGTGTTTTAGCAACGACACTCCATCGAATTTTGTAAAATAAAAAATACTTGCATTTAAAGTCAATAATTTTAAGTAAAAGAATTCTTGTGGCTATAAAAATATAGTAAATCCCTAATGTTTTTTTTACCCACTTGTAAAGTATAGAGAGCGTAAACATGTACTTAATTCTTGTGTTATTTTGGATTTTTGCAACTTGAATAAATAATTATGTTTGTTATTTTTTGTAATCACATTAATTAGGCTCTGGAATACGTCATTGCCTAATTGGGAAATTGAAACCATTTGGCGATAGGTTGGATTTGAACCTAAGCCCACAATACTGAAGTATATAATTTATTTCACTAGTCAATAAAAATACTAACGAAATGCAATTTGTCCAGTTTGAATTATACCGGGCTAGTAGATAAACAAAGAAATAATAGACAATGAACAGCACAAATGTTTATAATTACAATTAAAACATTATATAGAATTCCGTTACGCCCGATCGTGGTATCGTTCGAATTAATGATTGATTTTAAGCATATGTTTTATTATCTATTCATATACAAAAGTACTTTTAACCGAACAAGTGTGTTTTATAAAAAATGCCTATGTTGATTTAGAATTGTGAGTGTAGGCCTATTACAGCAGATAATACCACACTTGTAAATAGTATGTATAATCATTGTCTGCATCGTCATTACAGACATGTCTTTTTGCTCCATTCATCCACGAGTGTATGAGTAGTTATTATTGTAAATAGTTTTCCTCTTATGTAATCCTCTGTGGCAGATTTGCCATTGATTAATTAACTAAACCCTATAGATGAGTAGTTTTCTGACACTGAAAACTCAATTATCCAAGTATTAAACGAATAATTAGATTCTGATCTCTTGCTTAAGCGATTTCCCTGTCGGTTATGCCATCAAAGGTTCTTTCCATGTGCACAGTAAGTGAAGTTCTTTGTCAATGTAATTTCTGTAACTTCAAAGAAGCAACAGTAAAAAAATTATAAATTCATACTCAATGAGCTATAAAGTGTAGTATTAGCCTATCAGTACTGCTAAGGGTAATTCAAATTTGCATACTATTAACTGCACATTGAATTGAATTGCTCAGTAACCAGATTGCATAATACATATCTTTGTATGTTTACTTTTTGTTGATTTACTAATTATTTATTATTTGGCCCAGTAGTGTGTGTTTTGAGCAATTACAGATATACTAACTGAACAACATTGTATATGTAAACAAGTAAAAATATACTAAATACGTATCGAAATACATTTTTTTAATGATTTCCTAATTTCCTTAACCCTTGATTTTTGAAATTGCATTAATAAATTATTTTACGCTAATGAAAGCTATTTAAATTTTTTAACCTTCCATAAGGCTCCAGAGTCTTACTATGGAAAATATAAACGGAGAGAATTATAAAGGAGATATTAATTTGTTTCAACAGGTAGCTTCATAATTAATAATTAAACTGAACATTAAACGGTTTAGCTGGACAAAGTTAAACTACCTTGGCCCCATAACTATAAATACTATTGTGCTGATAATGTACAGCTTTGACTGAACGTAGGACAATGATTACTAATTACATGGCCATCAATGCATGACGTAGTACTAAACGTACACTTTCTTAGCCACACGCAGAAAATACATTAAAAATACATTTCTCCTGATACAAGTATGGCGTGGTTCAAGGTACAATGGTGCTTTGTTGTCAGAAGGGGATTATCTAAAAACATATACAATAGGTAGTTCTTTATATTTCAAAAGAAAAATCATTTCTTAGTAATATGTTATTAATTCATTTAAAAATTCTCAACACCATTGGTTTCATATTTAGTTTTATTAATTTTAGATAGTAATGTATTTAATCTTTTATATTATTCTTGTGTTTATTACTTGACGGATTTGAATGCAAGTAAATCTTTTACGTATCTTATAATTTTTTTTTTTTATGATTAACTAGGTATCTAGTTGTATGATATTAAGTCTCGTTTTTAAACCCTGGTTTTCTTACTTTGTTTCACTACATATATTTTTCCAAAATAGAAAGCAAGATAGCTCTAGACAGTATAATTTACAATAACAAATATCTTAAAATTAAAATACGTATTTTAAAGACATCCAACCTAAAAAAAAACAGTAAGTTAACAATATAATGAAAGATTACAACAAATTATTTTTTTTTCTTAACTATATTTATGTCCATGCCAGCCTTGCCTCATTCCTCAAATTGCTCATTTCACTAATTTAGCCTCAGAATAGTTGCAGGTTCTTTACAATTATATTACATTTGTTTTTAAGATTTTCTAAATATTTATGAATATTATTGTTTTCCAACAAATACGTAAGTCACTGATAGCGACTGATGTAGGCTTATTTCCTAAATGTTAATAAGAACCTCAATTACTCGAACCTTAATATCTCGAATTCCTCAATATCTCGATTTTTATTAAATCCCCTTGAAATCCACATTAATCATAATGTTAAAAGTACCTTTATAAGTCGAAGTTTCTAAATATTTAACCTCAATAAGTCGAATTTGAACAACTTTTGAGCAGTAACATTCTACCTCTATAACTCGAATTTTCCTGTCATCGAGCCTCAGTAACTCGAAGTTTACCTTTATAAGTCGAAGTTCGCATGAATGTGCCTCAATAATTCGAAGTTTTGCCTTAACAGTGCAAGTCAGTTGTGTCTTGATTCCTGTCGAGACGTGAAAATCCAACTTCCTGAGTTTGCTTCCCGTGTCTGTTTGGCTAGGCACTGATGTAGTCACTAGTCAGTGTAGTTTGCCCGTTTTGCCAAAGTAGATTCAGTAAATAACTACATTACGATGCATTTTGTTTAGTATTTCAATCACACTAGAATTTTCCCTTTAAATATTACTCTCTACAGTCTAAATACTTTTGTATGTACAGTATTGTACCTATTCAGTATTTTTGTTGCTACAGTACCTTGTTTTTACAGTACATATAAAGATTTTGACTAACGTTTGCTTTAAACAAACATTATACACAGTAAATGTAGTTCCGTGTATGGATGATATATACTGTATTATTGTTTTGTACAATATTTAAACTACTTTTTTTGTCATTTAACATGTTTTTTATGTACTTTATCAAACTTATTGCCAACTAATAAATACAGTACTTTATGTGTATTCAAATAGTTTTATTTTGCTTCCAAAGTTACTCCTCAGTACGTATAAATACAGTTAGAGTTCGATTATAAAGGTTTAACACGTATAAGTCGAGTTATAAAGGCCGTGACGTAACATCACTGTCAGACCCCAACACCTCAGTATCTCGAACTTTTTCAAATGGAACCTTCATAACTCGAACCTCACTAACTTGAAAAACTTGATAACTCGAATTTTTATCATAACCCCTTCAGATTCGAGATATTGAGGTCCTACTGTATTTAACTTAGCTTTCTCTGAAACCTTCCATCCTTTGTTATTATTATTAAGTTTACGTGTATTTTTATAATTATTTTATCAATGCAATAGCAAGTAAGGTGTCTGTTTCACTGGAAGGTTATGTTAATATTTTATTCTGTTCAATATTTTTGGAAATAAAGTATATTTAGATTTTTTATTTGTTGATTGATCTCATTCATAAAGACACGGGATGTTAAAGTGAAATTTTACCTTCAAAATTAATATGGTTATATGCATGGTCTTAAAAAATGTCTTAGACACATACCTCCGTTATTATTATTAAATTATCAATTCAAGTAATAACATTTTTTTTTTTTTTTAATACAGATTAGCTTATAAATAATCTAATAAATATTAGGACTGTTTCTCTTTTAAATTCCATAAGTATACTTGAGTCAAGTAGTTGTTTTTTTCATGGTTTCAAAAATCTAATACATTTTGGAATCTACTGTCAGAATTTACAAAAACTTTTATTTCCCTTAACATTTTTATTTGTAGAAAAGCAATTTGAGGTTTAAAATGAACAAAAACTTCTAAAGTAAAAGGTGTGTAAAATGTTCCCCGTGAAACGCTTCGTTAGCAAAGACAGTTTTTGTTAGTCCGAAAAATCCAGACTGTTTCCCACTCGAGGTAAAACCCCTTTCAAACTACTTTCTGATTTTAGTCTTTAAGCTCGGGGTTTCAAGCAAACTTTATGTTTTAGAAAACAGACATATCGTTATAATCTGTAAATATTTTGTAATGCAAAATTAACTTTTCTTAATACAAAACGTGTCTAAAGAACCTGAAAATAAATTTGGTCCTTTTATTGTTAGGATCAATGTAATGAAAATATCCCCCACGCATTTGGTATATCAACCTATTGCCTTACGATAAACTGTACATTTTCGTATTTGATTCGCAGCAGTAGTAAACTACAATACATGCTCATTTGTATGCCATTTTGATGACCATTAAATGAGTTTGTGTCATGGAGTTGCGTTTAAACCAAACGTGATACAGATGACAATTTGCTGGAAGGTTAAACAGTAAATATTTGGTTCATAGTTTGCCTCAAGGTGATGTCTCAATTTCCTTAAGGAAATATCGTTTTTAGTATCCACATAAAACTGACCCTTAAAAATGTATGCTACGGTACAATATTATTTATATACTATTTGTAATGAAACAATATTAAGATGAAAATTCATAATCATATGTTATTACGTACTGGTACTAGTGTATACTGATACTAGTGTATGTGCTGTAGGGTACTTAAACATGTCATAACACGTAAAGACTAAGATTAATAGGAACTTTATTCATAAACTATGAAATGTTTAATCCTCAATCCATGAAGGCAGTTTTATAAAGGTGTCTACTGTGTAGCTCAGTGGTCCTAGTGCTAACCTGGTAATAAAAAGGTCACCGGTTCGATCCTGAGAAAAGGGTGAAGCTTTTTGATGGTTTGAAACTGTCCCAGCTGTCCTTGATCATTGGATTATTAATAAATGATCCTAAATAATTAAAAATCTGTCCTTAGTAGTACCAAAGCTACACATGGCATCTCACATCATTCTACACTCATACTTTGTTCATATTTAGGTCAAAATACACACTTAAGTGGCGTCCCCATCTCAATAATAATACAAATAGTTTGTTTAGATTAAATCTAGTTATTATTGTGTTTTATAATACCATATGATTAACATTTAAGGACACTAAAGACGATTTTTATTTTAGTGGCTCATTGTAAAAGCAATAGTCCGTACCGTAAAACCAAAGATTAAACCTTAACACTCCCGGATAAGAACCATCATCAAAGTAAAAGTTTGAGGTAATGGCTCAATCTGAACGTAGTTTTTGTTTGATGCATTCTAACATTTTGTATCTTACAACGAGGTTGTAATTACAATTTATCCTGCAAAATTTGTAATATGAATATATTGCATAGCCAAAACAATTATCACATCTATCACAATACACTAAAAAAGCAGTGTTTAATATAATTTCACCTGACCTACCTTAAAAAACATTCCTAAAAATATTTACAAATTTTCTTAAAATCATACGTACTTAACTGAAACAAAGAATACATCATACTTTAAAAATATTATATTGACTTTGCGAAATATAAATAACGTTATAAATAACTGTGGCTCTGAAAATGAAGCAAAAATGTTTAACTTAATTGGCGGACATGTTAATATAATATTGACTATCGTGTCCATCCAATTGGTTAAAAAATAGGTTTAATTAATTAACCAGACTATTCATAGTTAAATTTTATGGTTCATGAGTTTTTAAGAAAATTACTCAACCCACTTGTTTTGTGTCGGTAATTGAATTTAATCAACTATGCCGTGCTTAGCTTTAGTCTGAGTTTCAGACATTAAACTAATGAAATATTTTCTCTTTTTTTTAGTTTGACACACAAAAATGCACTCATCATCGTTGGCTTTGGTTGCATAAACAGTAAACATTCATAAATTAAATGTAAAAATATGTTTAAGAAAGAAAAAAAAAATTAAAGAAAAATTTACAACAACCTTTATTTAAGTGCTTATGTAAACTAAAATAAGCATACCATGTGTTAACAAATTAAATACAGTTAATAAACAAGCTTTTACTACTGTGTTAGTATTTTTAAGAGCAAAAGCATATCTGGTTTGTTTGTAAACATCATCATGACATGTACAGCAATTACTGTTAATGTATCATTGTTGAAAACAATGTATTTGCCGTAGGTGTTCTGCTCCCCATCAAACACTATTGACAACAATGGATGTAATCCCGAAGAAACAATTGATCATTGCTTGTTCATTGCTTTTCAAAAGCATGTGGCAGCCTCAATCATCGTGAAATATGGCATGATTGACAGATGAATATATACTTCTCTGGAGCTGTTCTGTCTTTTGCTGATATAACTCAGTCTAGGTTTGGTAAAATGTTGCAAGGGTTTGGAGGAAAATTCATGTAAGACACGAATATTATAAGCTCATATACTAATAACACTTCATATACTTAATTAGTTCTTCTTGTACAGTTTTATTGTTTAAAGTTGTCTGTGAAACTGGGTTAAACGTCAAAACGCACAATTTTAGTTTCCTTACCTCACGTGTATGTGATATATTTTATGTTCGATGAGTTCTATCATCAACCCCTTGCCTCATTATTTGACCCATTCAGATATTCCAAATTCAAGATGCAGCTAGACTGCCATCAATGTTCATTAAAATTTCCAACTATACAACTTATTTTCTAGGATGCCAAGCAAGAGCCCGGAAATGTTTTTCATTTTACTTATGGCTAGACCTAGAAGTTGCGGCATTATCACTTAGACCAAATCTTTCGGTGATTTGGCGGGATTAGAACCCGGGGCATCAGTGACCAAAGTCGTGCTCTAACCAAGCTCACTCCCAAATTTTTCCACAGTCCAATTTTTTCCAAAATACATGTTTACAACCCATAATGCATAATGTGCAATGAAATAACACTTAGATATTGGCATAATAACACTTAGATATTTTTCCCCTGCACCTCGCTACCTTTAAAACAACAGATGATCAGCTGATATATACATTTAGCTGTAAAAAAGTGTAGGGGGAACCGAGGAAACCCTCACCTTAAACCACTATAAATAGCTCCATAAGACTCATTTATTAAAAACCCAGACAGCATGGTGTGCGAAGCAAAGGCTACATAATGGGTGCGTAATGAGGTCATACATATGCAATGAGGTCCTTCAAAAGGACCTTTCAACAAACGTCACCTTCTTTCATATGGCTTGGGGTGTGATATTAGAGGTGGGGTGCGTAACCATTTTAAAGATTAGTAGCCTTATCTAAACAGTTTGCTAAACAAATACGGATTCCAAAATATACTAATCATAAATGCTTAATCATACATTTCATCAAATACCTTAACTGAAGGAAATATAAACGTATATAAACATCGAGGACTTCAAGGAACTTTTTATTGTGAAAGCTGGTAAACGTAAAATAGTAATTCGATGGAAACAGTTTCTTTTTCAAGCGGAAAAGGCCTTGCGAGAAAACTATTTGCGTCACAAAATGTTTACTTAAGCGTCACCAAAACGGAACCGAAATAGATTGATGGATTCGCTGTCATAATGGATGAACAACGTCATTTTCACTAAATAATTGATGCGTAAAATAAACTGCCGTTTAAGTGTAATTTGTGGCGAAAGATGAATTAGAGTTAAAATTAATTTACTCTTTAATAAATTTTCTTGTAAAATGATGTACTAGATTAGCTAATTAAACTCGTACGCGATATTCCGTATTATTTCTATTTGTTTACTACAACGTTGGAGAACTCATTAGAATGGATTGCATGTGAATTATTTAAAACAAAGTCGCATTTAAAATTGTGAGAATCACTTAAATATTAATATAATGATGACTTAAAAATAACGAGGGGAAGTGATCAATTCGTATTACTTTGTTTTAAATACTTTCATACTCCCAACATGATAAAAACTAAAATTTACATCTAAAATTAACTTTTTAAAATACGTTTTCTAGAGGATTATACAGTTTATGTGAATGTTTAGGGAAAGTCTCAATGTCGGAATTTGTCTTAATGTATTTTATAAAATTATAAATGATTAGTAGGAAGGAATCAAATGTCTTTGCAATATTCAATCCCTCGCTGGAAAAACTAGTCGTACGACAAGAACACAATACCTCAGGGCTGGGTCGACCAATAATGTTAAGATGAAAAGCCATTGTGGAAGAATACCTCTATTTTCTTGTCAAAAGAGATTGATGATTCGCAGAGTGTTTTTAGAGTTCCTTGTTCTATTCATTCGGCTAAATAGAACACTAACGGGCATTTTACTTGCATTAAAATGTACAACGTTATTGTTTATTAAAGGAAAAATGTAAAGTTCTAGAAATTAACTATCCAGAAAAGTTTTAAATCTAATGTGTTTCAAAAGAGTATGTTTAAAAGACTTTAGATTCCGTTTGGAAAACAATTTTATTCATCATATAAATTATTTAAGCCAAACACCCGTTCAATTTTAAACAAGGAATGTTTTAAATGTCACTGAATTTTAATTGCAAATGTAATAAAAATAAAGAATAATATAACTAACCTGAAACTTTCAATTGTTTATTGCTGTGTACAGGATTTAGGAACTAGGTAGGCCAGGAGGAACAAATTAGGGAATAATGTGAAACATTTTGGATAATGAACACATCCAGTAGTTATTGAGTACAACACAATACAATAGGTTTCGACGAGATAAGTGATTGTTGGAAAGACATTCCTTAAAAGATTTTGCAATCCAAGGAGTTGTTTGTAAAAACGTCATTCTTAATGTTATTTTCTCTTCTTATTAGGTCATACAAATGGACTCTCCAGTAAAATGCGTCCTCACTATGCAATTTATACTTTAATTGCACTGCGATACGTTTAATAGGCTTACATAATACATTTAAAAGTAACACTAACAATACTGATGGTGTATATACAGTTACAATATTTTGAGTATAATTAAAAGCTATGAACTAACCATTTTAAATATGTTAAGGTGGGACTGAAGGGGGGACGTGCTTGGAAACGATCAAAAGCTTTTCCGCAAAGACTTGGCTGGGTAGTGAATCGTTTACAAGTCTTTTGTAGCACAAGTTACAATGGTTCGAACTAAGGAAAATCTTTATAATTCAACTGCCACGTAATTTTTCCCAATCATTTTGGTCGTGGAGCAGTTTGTTTGTCAATATGACGTTTGATTGACAGCTGGGATTGAACTCATAAATCTAACGGAGTGCTGATTTCATTCAGTAGTTTTTATATCTTCATTGTTGTTTGAATTGTGAAAATATCAGTTTGGAAATTGACAAAAATGTAATGTATTTGAACTACCTTCAAACTAAATAGATTCAATCTTCAACAATATACTTACAATACTATGACGTTTTAAAACTTCTTTTAACTCCTTCATGAAACAGTGATTATTGTAATAGTAAGGGAATGCTTAACCGTTAAATTTATATATAGTAACAGATTTCTTTAACAGCTACATTCTACGATACATACCTTCGTGTTTATCTGTTTAATAAAGTTATAGGTCTTTTTTATTAGTAACATTCTATTATATGATTTCTTTACTTATTTAAAAGGTAAGTTAGTTACCTATTAATAATTTTAATTACTTTAATGGTTTAGTGGGTATTTTGTTGATTTTAAATTAAGGGTAATTAATATCCAATTGTGGATCACTTTAGATTTTCCTTGAGGGTTTTTATATTCTTGTCATATATAATACAGTTTTGATGACATATTTCTTTGGGTTCATTGATCATGAGAAAACGGGTTAAGAAGTCACCATTGTGATTAATAATTTTGTTTATATTCTATTACATAAAAGTTGTTCAAAGTTGGTAAAATGTGGATTTTTTCATATCACCTTTAAATGTAAACCTAATAAATGTTATATGACTAATATGCAAAGCAAAGAGATAAATTTAAAACTTGCGATAAAATCAAGTTGTGTGTAGAAAATGACACAGAATTAGTCATAAAACCTTATAAAGACCTAATACACAATTGGTAATTTAAATAGTTAATTCTTAAGTATTGATTTAGAAAATGAAATTGAAATTTCACTCCAAAGCTCAGGTATTTTGGTAATTTCCCATACAAAATGTATGATAAAAGGTCAGATCTGACCCAGCCAATGGTGTTTGGAATTAAGGAGGGTGGATTTCAAGGACTGAATCCTGCAAACTTTCAAATACGTTTTCCTATGTAGCCAACATTTCGAGGTGAGGTTATTCGAAGAATGCATTGTACCGTAGGTCCTTCTGTTAAGCAAACTAGGCATGTTCGTTAGGAAGAACAGTCTATAAAACATGTGTTAACATTTTTGGACATATTTTATAGTCACCCTTAATATAAAGAACCACTTTTTAAGATTATAGATTTCTGTCACAAAGCCAAATAAAGACTAAGGCAAACAAATATCTTGTACAAATTTTAAAACAACAATATGTGCTTTTTACCCTTGTAAATTCGAATTGTAGTTATTTTATGAAATAGTGAGACTATATACTCAGCTCGTACAATCAGCCAAACAGGGAGTATTTTGTGACGTGAGTTGCTCCTCACTAATGACAAAGTTTGGAAACAACCATTTGCGGCTTACGCTTGTGCAACTTTTAATGAAAGCATTACAGTTTTGAACAAAGCCTGCGGTATAAAGTTACCTTCATTTTGCACAGTAATCAGTTTATTTGAAGCGATGAAAGGGCGGTCGATGTGGAATATAACAACGGTGCCACACAATTTTGAGTTTCCTAAACATATTTTGTTGTAATTAAGTTTAAATTCTCTGCCTTGTAAGGTTTATTTGTTCAGTTAAGATAATCTTTTTTCAATCAAGCAAATAAAATTTTTTTTTATTGAGTAAAATTAAGATTTTTTGGAAATATCTACAGCATGGGAATAGCCTATCCTATTGATTTTGGAAACATGCTTGTTTTATTCTAGTGTTTATATTGTATAGCTGTTATTAGTATTTAATTAGCTCTATAATTTGGGTTTAAGCTAAATATTTGTGCATTTAGTGATTCATAACCCTTTTAATAGCAATCTTTACATAACATAACAGATCAATTTATCTAACCTAATTTATTATCATAACAAAGTGTTTAGTAATATTAGTAATACAATTAACGATGAGAACACTTTTTGATTATATTCAACCATTTACTATACACCAATATACCTTGTTAATTTTTACACTCGTATAAGTTTGTAGGACATAAATCCTAAAGAAATTACGGAAGGCTGTCAGTTTTACTATACGACCTAACATAAAACAATGAGCTCACGTACTGGCAAATATGACAGTTGAATGGCGCTTAAGATTACCAGTTTCAATATTAAGTTGTAATTTTTTTATCAGAAAATACAAATGAAATATTCTTTACTGTAGGATGTAGACTAATGTGGTCAATTACCACCAAGCATTAAGCAGCGTAAACTACTGTGATTTGTACTCCGATGTATTGATATAATTTTTAAGATTGTTTGCATATGATTGTTAGATTTTTGGCTCTATCTAGAATCTTTTTAGGGGAAAAGTAAGCCAACTATAGCCACCTGGAAATACACCATATTTCTTGTATTTTCTTTTTATATAATCGTGATTAGTGCGAGATTAGATAGTTGGGTTGGTAAGGTGGTAAAAAGTTAGGCTTTGTATGTCAAAGAACTGCAATAGTATTCTGGAAGAGAAGATCCTAATGTATTAAATCTAGGATAGATGAGTACACATGATGTTTTAGTCTCTTAGTCTTACATACGATATTGTGGTTAAATAAAAGAAAATTCGTTCAATTTTCTGATATTGGGATCAAATATAAGCTGTTCATGATGTATTTGGATACATTACATGAAATAATTAAGAATTCAACCAATATTGGAAATTGTTGTAAGACAATTCTTAGCGTGGTAAAAAACCGTATTATTAAAACAAGAAATAAATTTGTATAAATTTAATTTATAATCGTATTTGGTAATGTCACAGAAGCATTGCAACGTGGCCCATGAAGTGGTTTACATAGAGATATAAGGGATGTTTTATACGGTAAATTTTGGTATTTTTCAAAATTTTTCTATTGACCAAGTAATAATTAATTGTAAAAGATGAAACTTAAATCTCCCACCAAATAACGAGTAGGAGATACGTAAAGTAACTGATGATAAAATTGGTCCGATATCCCAGGACAATAAATTAAAGAAATGTGCATTGTATTTTCAGATACTGCATTGATGTTCAATAAAAGTATAAATCGTTCAGTTCATTTAGGCATTATTTTATAAAGGAATATGTATGGCAGAAAACAAAGCCATCATTTAATGCCGAGGGCCCACTTTAGCCTGATATAACAAATGGTTAATATGCGTAATGGCTGCGACTGTTGGATAAAAACCTCTGCAGGGCGGAGTTTTATTTTTAATCTCGTAAAAGTTTTTATTGTTTTCAGAGCAAATGTTTATTTTTGCTTCAATACTGAGTGAATTTAGAGCATCGTATATTTGCTCACCTAAAAAACTAATTATCTTTTAGATCATACCACCTTAACAACATAAATTTGCACTATGGCAATTTCACTTACGGTAATGTTTTTAATGGAATGTGCTAAAACAATAAAGCATGTTGTAATCATTAGATTTTCATTAGTAATCTTTTTGTTTCTGTCATCATGTAATTGTAGCTTGCAATATTTTAACGCAATACTATTTAAATATTTTTTTGTAAAAACTTAACTTACAGGTTTTCCTTTAAACCATCTAAAAATTCATATAAAATGTATAATGATAAGTATGTTATACTAAAAAGAGTTGAGTCAAGTTGAGACATGTTTAAAAAAATGAAATCTGCTGATAACATGAAAATATTATCTTATACACGGCAAATCTTACTTGTTTTACATATATGAACGGATCTAAGAAATTAAGGCATAAAAACACTAGCAAATAAATAAAAAGTAAGGTATAATTCATTTGGAATATTATTATTATTGGTATCAATACATTATTTATGTGTGTATATAGGTATTTCATTTATGAAATATGTGTAAATTGATATGACCATCGATGACAACTTGTGGTCTTATGTTTTTCAACGTAGAGGTAGTTTTACATATTACATAAGATATTAAACATATCAGAGTAATGATAATAAATAATGAATCAGAGTATTCAACATTGGTAATGTTAGAGGTATCTTTTACACTATGTGTTTACACTAAAAAGACATATACGTCCATTTTTAATTTGCTGTGATTTAATATGCAAAAATGTGTAATAGCCTATATTAAAAATTTTTATGTTTAAAACTGCTATTAAACATAACTAACAATAAATCAATTAAACATAACAACTATTTTACAACATTTTCAGGACTGACCATTATAAGAAATATGAAACCGATAATAATATCTAATTGTGTACAGCTTATTAACCTGTGAAATTTTGTAAGCCGTTATATCAACTTACATTTACGACGTAATGTTGGCTACACTTTTTCTCTGTTACAACTTACAATTACGGCGTAATGTTGGCTACCCTGTTTCTCTGTTGTCAACTAAAGAAATTTTATTTTCCAGTCACGATGACGAACTCTTTTATGAGCCACGTAGACGAAAAGTTTCCTTTATAGCGGTGACAGAGTGGGATACCAGCTAAGCTACGTGTTACATTACCTAATCTGCTTTGTACAAAGCCGTTTTGTGTTGTTCATTTTAAATTTGGTTATCTGTTACTGAAACGACTAAAATTTAAAAAAATGATTTTGTTTTGTTTACAAGCTAACTTATTTTTTTTACGAAAAAACTAATTTTGATGGATACATCCCTTATTGAATAACACAAGAAGCTTTTGTAAAGTATTTACGTTTAAATATTTAATTAAAGCTAAAAAGTGTTATTTGTGCATTGCTCAAGAATAGATTTTGAAATTTAAAGCAAAAAAATATTCGTTCTAAAATTCATATCATGTTTGTATTTTAAATTACGAAAAATGTCTACAAGTGTTTCAATGAGCGAACCGAGGGTTACAAAAAAATTATGTTTTATATTCAGCACTTTAACAGTATTATTTATTATTTGTCATAATGCAAATCATGGCAATAACAACAAATTTTGTAATTCCCTTAATTTATATAAAAATAAATTTTGCCTTCAACTAATTTACGTTGCAAATATTTGCAATAAAAACAATAATGGTTGCAATACAATATTTTAAGAAATAAGCATAAAAATAACAGGATAATCAAATACTAGGTATTTGTATTTTATATACCTTTAGGACATTAACTAGACGATCACGAAGTATTCACATGTTATTGAACATGCTAAAAGTGTCTGAATGAACCCAGTAAGCCATCAAGGTTTCAACTAGTAACCGTTCGTCTGATAACCCTAATCTAGGAACCACTTACATCAGCTGACGCAGCATGAAGCACCTCTTAAGAGTCACGTGATCATCAAGAGTATCATTACAGGAGAGGCAATCATTGGAGGGTGTGTTTAGTCAAGTAAAACGTCATTAGTTGGAACGTAAACTAAAACTAACACAAACAGAAAATTGTTCCGATTGTTTTATTATTAAAGGATTTCCAAAAATGAGAGATTCCTTTTCCATAAAAATAATTGTTATGACTGAACAAACCGAAATTGCAATACGCATTTGTGTCAACGATTGTTAGTTAGATTTAACAGATCTTTTAAATAAGAGTAAAATTTATTTTACTAAGGTTTCATTTTATATCCAGTTTTTATAAGTATTTACAATAGTTTTAGAAAGCTTACACTACCAAAACGAAAATTCATCTTCAAAAATATTTCAATAAACTCAAGGGGTGTTTGATGGTTTTCCAATAGCCAACTTTCAAAACAGGCTACAGCAAATAATACGCTTATAATAACTTTATTTTTATCTGAAAAGAACCGTAAAACACTTATTATATTATCAAGAAGAATTGTTAACTTGGCTTTGATTACATGTATTATTTTTCTACAATAACACAGAAATTAATGCAACTAACCTGTAAAAGAAATAGATACATTTTAAGAGAAAAATCACAATATTTCTTATCAGAATTAGTGTGAAATTCAAACTAAAAAATACGTATAATGACATTTAACCTGGTTCTTGAATATAGCAATTATTTAAGAATATATTTGTCACCATAAAATAAATATGAATCAAAAACATTTCTTTTTTTCATAAAATATAATTTTTTAAATATTTTAACAGATAGAATTTTAGCAAAGGTCATTTATCCAAATAAAAATCATAACATCATAAAGTCAATATATATTATTTTGGGCGTCTGCTCAGTAGAAAGAAAACTTCGTAATTAGGGGATTTCGTCCAGACCATTAGGACCACAAAAAGCGAGTTTTCTAATTGGATTTGTTTAATTGCAATTGTTTAAGTCACCGACGATCCCTGAATTCTAATAATGGCCTACTCAACGTATTGAGTTTATAAGGAAATTCGGTTTATTATTAATTCTTTTTATAGTTATTAATTACATTATTTGACATGACTAAAACACAACAAATATTTCAATGAGATATTTAATTAAAATATTTTGGATTCATTCATATTTTAATTGTTATAGTTATAGATATTTTGCTAAAATTCAATGCTGAAAAGTCGAAATACGATCCAAACATATTTTGAATTCAATTAATATTTAGCTCCTCATTACGTCTAATAGTGCTAAAGTGGTGATGTCGTTTATTGGACTCAATCAGAGTTTTTTTTATCCAATAATTTACTTCAATAATCATACTTTGCTTAAACTAATTTATTACAATAATTTTTCCATTGTTTTAAAATTGCGTCCGATTTAGGAGCGTACTCTAAGCATTGTTTACATAATAAATTAATTCTGTAAACAAATTAAAGTAAGTAAATTTACCATATGTAACGTTTAAATCAATAGAAATAAATAAATATACAATAAGTAGGTAAGTGCTCTTAATATTTAAGCAATCCTTGCAGTAATTATGAATGAAGTCAAAGCCTAAGCCTTGTAGTTTGACTTTTGGATCAGAGCGAAGTTTGGACCTTCGTCAAAGGGATTATTAATTTATAGTTCATCAAGCCTATAAATGAACTTCCTGGTATATTACTTACAGTAATTATAACTAATTCACTTTCATTCCATAATTACTATAAAATTTTAAACTCGTCAAAAAAATTCTTTCCGTCTTTTTTGAAAACAACATTCATACTTAGAAAAAAAGTGTGAAGCACATTTTGATATTTTTAAACGTTAGATTAAAATATAAATGAAAAACGTGTATTTGTGCTAGCGAAACCTAGCGTAAGCCCCTGAAAGGAACATAATATTACACTTCATTTGTACCATAATATGATTTTTATTTAAAGAGCATGTAATTTTAGAGAGGAAGTGCTACAAATGCATCTACATTGCCGTTCTAAAAAATATCCAAGAGTACATCATTATCATTTGAGGTAGTGACGGCACCTATGTGTGTATTTTAACCCAAATATGAGTGAAGGATGAGAATATAATTGAGTGTATGATGCCTTCTGTTGCTTACATACTGGCTGAGATCAGCTGTTTCATTACAAACAAATACCACATTTTTTTCAAAGCCTATTGATTAAGGACAGCTGGGAATAGTGTCAAACCACCAAAAAGCGACTGACTTTTCCCAGGATTGAACTGGTGACCTTTTGATTACCAGGTGAGCACTACAGCCACCAAACTATCCATTTATATTTTTGTTTTCTGATAAAATGAGTTTTTAATGGGTACTTAGTTTTCAATAATGTTCTATATAACAAAATAGTAGCCCTAGTCACTATAATTTTTATATTTAATTGAAAAATATTAGTTCATACTTGAGTAATACAGTCATAAAAAAATGTAATCCATATTCCTTAATTTTCTGTTAAATTTCTACATTTAACTTTTTAATTATATATAATAATAGTATCAGTGAGGCCAATAATGGCACAGTTAAGTTGTTCACCCTGAGTAAAAAAGTGAAATAGTCTGTTAAACAACTTACCCGTTCCTGATGAAATTCATTTTTGGAAGACGTTAGCACAAAAGTCTGTTTTTGGTCTGATATAATGAACAGCCAATCTACTTAATGGCCAAGCAGTAATAACAACTCTACGAGATTGGAGTTTATTTCGTAATGTAAATTTGTACCTCGTTTCCACCCTGAATTTTGAAACCAATATTGTAGGCCTTCGTTGTGGGAATAAGTTAACGATGCAAAGAGAAACAATAAGTAAGTATTACCGGTTATTATCTTATAATAGGAAATGAAGGAATATTTTTAATAAGAAAATTAACATGTTTAACTTTTCTTGAATGCGATTTTAAATCAAAGTTCGTAATCACTTTTATCTTGTGTTAATATTCTTTCAGACCAGCTTTTTATAGGTTAGCTGACAGTTTTCTTTGAAAGTGTATTTTGAAATTTCTATTTTATAATTAATTTAATTTGATAGTGAATAGCATTTAAAAGCAACCAGTGTAGTGACTCTCTTTTAATGTCATTACAATGTTTTTTGGTGATATTAATGGTTCAATGAAATAACTTTTTAACTTATATTATAAATGAGCCATAGTTTTTTTTTTTATATGTGATAGTATATTTTGTTTCTACAAACAGCCCAGGAAAGTGTAGACCATTTTTGAAATTTATTTTGAATTTAATAAAATGTACGTCAAATTGTTTAAATACGGTTAACAAAGTAAAACAAATAGAATATAGGAGACGTTGTGGCTACCATTATTTGTACCTAAATATTTTACAGTAACTACTGACGGGCACAGAATAGCACTGACAAAAAACTCGTTCTTTAATTTTGTATTTTTTTATATTTCTAGTGTTTTTTTTTACATATTTACATTTTTTACTTCTTCCATTACATTAAAAAATACTTAATTTTACGTTGATATTTCGCTGATTACTGATCTTGTAATATCAACTGATACAAAAATGTTTACGTATTGGGAATTTGTTTTTGCTGTATATGTATGCTTATGGGTATGTATACATGTACTTTGTTGTTTTCTTTTCTTGTGAGATGGTGTTAAATAAAAGTGTATAATATACAATATTTCCTATATATTTACATGATTTAGAATTTAAAAGTCTTTTACCAAATCCACTAAGCCTTCCAAGGCTTTATTATTATGTAACAGTTTTAAATATTAATCATATTTGTAAAGCATTATTGAGAGTCACAAAGGGATTTACCAATTTGATCTTGTTTACTATGAATTTTCAAAAATACCTGCAAAAACTGTGAATGAAAAAAAAAGCACAACAATTAATTCCATACCAATTTTGTTTAAAACATGCGTTTAGAGTTAACAAAGATTCTCTTCAACCTTTGAATCAAGAATGTCATTCTGGTAATGCATCACATCTATGGCTTAGTATGTAATTAGCCTATGTGAGGTCCCCGGCGTCTAGGGATGATCTAGGTAAATGTTAAGGGACATTAGTGGTTTAACCAAACCCCAATACCCACACATTTGGTTTAACCAACAACAGTGTGTTTCCTTGGGTGTATTTAATGGTTTGGTTTAAGCAAAGCATTGTTCATTGAAATAAAGTCACATTAGTATACCTCGTACTGTCATAGAGATTTAGATACCCTTCCAAAGAAATAAATGTCTATAAAAACGTAACAAGTATTGTAATGATTGATTGCAATCTTTCGAGATACTACATTGACATATTATTGTGTAATCTATGTTTTAAGCACAAATAGAAAAATACAAAATTGCAGTTCCTCCTACAAAATGTTCATTGTACGTGTTAAATATTATTATTTCACCAATATATGCCAGAAAGAATTTAGTTAGCTACAAGATTTTTTTTTTACTTGTTACTAATTTAATTGAAATGTTTCTATCTTTTGCCAAAATATTGCACGATTAAAAATACTTAGTAATATATTAGCTAAGAGAAAGTCATGACAAAGAAAATTCTAATACGAAACAAATTTAGGCAATGGTTTAAAAACCACTTCCTCTTATATATATATATATATATATATATATATATATGTGTATGTATATACAAGTATTACCCTTACTTTTTTAGGTATGTTATGACACAAAATTCCATATTCACTCTAATGCTTCAATAACTTAACTTATTGCAATGTAAAGTATACCCCGGTGTATGGGGACACGGTCTGCTAAAAGTGCATAAATGTAGTTTGCATGCCACATTGAGAAAATTTATGACTTTCATTACACGAATTATCATAATACCTCGAATGTTGTTAAGGTCATTGTATCTTAAAATGGTTAAACACTTTTTCGTTTTTTCAGGCAGCATTTAGAACTACTTCGAATGTTTTGTTTACCTTTTAAAATGTCTAATTCAAATAATAATCATAGTTTATAGGGAAGAAAAGATGCAAACTTAATGTACATAGTCAAACTGGTGGCAAAGTCAGCTTGAAGTGATGAGGTTTACGGATAAAATATATTTGATTGTTGATTTCACATTTCTTTGAGGAATTCTACGTATTTTATAACACAGAGACCAACCATGTTACGCATAATACGCTATAATAATAGTTATTTTACGAAGTGTAGGAACTAAGTAAAGCAATTCAACACAATCATATTGATATACATGTAAAGCTCACGTCTGTCATTTAATGCCAGATATGTCAGATGCAGTATCAGCTGGGAATAGCTGCAAGTAATATTACATTGAGGGGAGGCTGCATATGAACCTGTCATATGTTATTCAAAGGGAATCTCTAGAGCATATGATTGAAAGGATTCATAATGCAATGACTAGTGATTTTTTATATTTTAATCTCTTCCTTTTAGGACAAGTAATGCACATTGTCTACTAAAATAAAATACTAGTTTGTAAAAGTAATTTGTTTTTGTATTTGCTTTCTTCAATTATATAACTTGATTTTTGTTAGATTCTAGAAATAGACTAGTAGGGAATAAAAATAGGAAATGGAGGCCTTGGTGTATTATTTTTTTATTGTATTGTGTGTGAAAGAAATGTGCCATGGCAAGAACGACGTTCCTTTTATTTAAACACGGTTACTGATGTCTACTTATATTAATCTACTAATCTACGTATATTACTACGTGCAAATAATTGTACTTTGAGTAACTTAAATTCCATTTATATAACATGAGAAACTAGCATCATTTTAGATTGTCATAGAACTCGTAACTAGAGAGTCTTGTGAAGTATTGAATTTATTACTATGAATTATTTGAGTAATTGTTTAGGAAGAAATTGTTAAGGGTTGTTCACTAAAGCTTATATTATCAGTATACTTTACAATAATCTACACGGAAATATACGTGTTTTTATAAATACCACCTTATAAATCATTCTTACTAGGTAAATATGCATTCGAAACTGGCTTGTAATTTAGGAATGTCAAAGAGTTTAGCATCTAAAATCGACTTAAAAACACACACAGCCAAAATTCTATTGCTATATAGAGTTTAAAAGTCCGGTCAAATGAACTTAATAGTCTGCACCTTAATTGAAAGCTTCGGTTGCCTTTGACCAGCCTTTTAACTTAATGGTTGAATGGCCACACTTTAGTTTTATTTCAAGAGCTCTTTCAAGTGAAATGCATCTATTATTTGTTAATATGAATTTGGATTGTTGGTACTAATTTATGAATATATTAACTGTTAGGCAAATGGTTAACTGAATGGGGTTAAAGGTCAGATTTATCTAGGAGTTTATGTTATTCAAACAATTATTACAAATAAAAAATGCCATTAGAAAGTAACGATTTGATATCTTTCTAAAAAACAAAATGTCTAAGCTTTCAACTGACGAGCCACACTGTCAATCTCATGTCAAATTTAAAAATACGTGAACCAGCTGATGTCACGTCACGTTGCGTGGTAAAAATAACAGCATTTCAGATTCTATCAAACATGGTTATTTACTCTTATTTACTTCTCAGTTATAGAATTATAACATCTTAAATTAGTTAATAAAATATTAACTAAATATAAATAAAATAAAAACAAATAACGTATTTTAAAATAGTAAAAAACATCAGTACAAATAATGATTGAACTCTACAAATAATAAACTTAGGCTATTTTAATTTATTAAAGCAGTTTACAAATTCCACGAAAGCTAACATTCGAAAATAATACTATGAAGACAGTATTATATTTCAAATTTAAAAAAAGCAAACGCGAATTATTATTGCATACATAAAATGTATGCGGAGGGCATACCATTGTACGGAAGCATACAAATGTAAAAATCACCCGCTTCAGGCGGGTCTTTTTTTTGAGGGAATCGAACAAAAAACTGACCACCTGGTGCGAACAGGCTGCGAATTATCTTAAAATAAATCTAGTTAAGTTTATTTATCACAACTATTTAATGGCTTGCTGGACTCTTTATGTTTGCTTACATACGGCTAATACCATTTGATAGTTTAGTTATTATTAATACAGTACAATATTGTGAATAAACTGTTTTTGTAATACAACATTACAACATCCAACAGTGGCAGAGAAAAAAATAAATTTGAATGTAAGTTAATTTTGAAAAAAAATCCAAAAATTATATTTGTGTAAGAAAATGTTATAGTGAGGCAACTAGGTAAAAATCTTTAAAATAAATAATTTTTTAATAAAATAAGTTTAACAAAAAAATATATTTATGTTAAAATAATCTTAAATAAAATATAATAAACTGAATACGTGTTACGTCAATGAAAAGCTTTGGTTGGCGTTCATTTGCAACATTTTGACCAGACTTTAAATTCAAAGAGGGTGAAATCACCTAATTTAGTTACTTTCATTTCTGTAACACGACGTAAACACTTAGGGTTAAAACAACTGCAAACACGTAAACGCTATCATCTATTTAAATCTTGCCTTAATAAAAGTGTCTTAAATATTAGAACAGTATTACAGAGAATTTTAATTTATATTTTTATTTTTATTCAACCTTTGATATTTTATAGCTAAAAACCCTTATATGCATTTATTTTTATCTTATATATATGTTTGTTGTACATTCTTGTGTAAAACGTATTTTACTAAACACTTTCCAATGTCTGGGTGTGTTAAAACATACTTGACCAATAAAAGCCTGTAATTATTAATCAAATGAATAAACTTCATTGGAACTATTTTAAGTGTTAGACTGATGAGTTCTATCCCAGCTGTAAATCAAATGTCAAATCAACTCTAAAATAGAGAGACGTTACCAGTTTGTATGGGGAATTTGACGCTAATGTCGATTATTATTTGGGGAAATTTTGCTGTATTTAAAACCTTTATTAACACCTGGATGTATTAACCTGTATTAACACCTGTGATAGTTGTATATTATGAAAATGTATGTAACTAGAAATTATTGTTAATGAAAGATTATAATATACACACTATTTGCTACACATCCTGAACTCGGCACTAGAGTCTAAGTTCTTAAATGTATATTTAATGCAAATATGTTCACGTTTAACTGTTGTAATTTAAAGAAGATTTTAAAATAAACTTCCATCAGGTGTATGGATTTCAACATACTTCAATGGTTAATAGATATATTTATTAACCAATAAGCCTAAGTTTTCTTTAGTGAATAACAGTATTAAAAATACCTCAATTGCTTACATCCTTTATCATTGTATCTAGCTTTTATGTGTGTTCATGGTGGATACCTAAAATAAAAATCATTAATTATTAATTGAATAAATGCTGGATAACCACTACAGCTACGAAATTTTGTTTAGTAAAAAAAACAACGCAGAATTTTTGGTATAAAACTTGAAACCGAAAATATCCTAAAAGATTGCCTGTTCGTTTTAGTTTTTTAAGGGCTTAACCGTACAAACGAAATCATATTATGTTTCTAAGCCTCCAGGATCAAAAAGCAACATTAAGGAAACATCCCAAGAAGGTTAGTGCGTGTCCTTCTTTGTCGAGGCTATAAAGGAAACTGTGGCCTACGTGGCTCATAAAAGAGTTTCGTACTCATGACTGGAATATAAACTTCTTTCTACCTGGTTGGGACTTACTTTAACTTGTTATCAGTTTGTTTTAAACCAACTGTTCTAGCTCAAAGAGTAATTTTAGATTATCTTTTCAATATTAAAAATAAGTTATTAAGATTTGCAGATTGTGGTAGTTATCCATTAACACAACATCTATTTGGCACCTTTAGTAGACTCTAGTCATTTGTATGGCTATTTTCCTTGGCTTATAAGTAACTATTACTTTTAGAAAAGGTTTTTTGTAACGGAGAGAAATGTATTCTCACCGAGATAAGCTTCTAACATTTAAATAAAATTGTATTTATGTATCGTTTAGTTTTGTCCCTTCCCTCTATAGAAGAACTTTTGAAGAGCTATTGTTGCAATGTTAATCTTTTCAAGCCATGGATTTGCTGGTTTAACAAAATGCATAAGAACAACTTCAAAAATCAATTTCAGACATATTATATCATTAACAATTGCAGATGTTAATCTCTTAGGGTAGGGCCTATACAAGGTTTTAAGTACATTTATAATTTGCAATTCTTGCTAATAGAACTTCTTGTATGTCAAAGAAATATCATACTTCTTTCGTTTGAATCATTGTAGCTTCGACCACAAAAGACTTGTAAACGATTCACTACCCAGCCAAGTCTTTGCGGAAAAGCTTTTGATCGTTTCCAAGCACGTCTTGAAAGCTTAACGAACGTCCTTTGAGTTTCTGAACAAATGGAAGACAATCTTGCAATACGTGCGTGGTGAATTTTCCTGTTGTCGATAAAAAGAATCGCCTTATACCTCTAGATTGTATTTTGTTTCACCTGTTATAAAAAAAAAATGTGATTTTATATTATGAAGTAAATTATTTATAATGATAAAAAAAACCACCCTTCTATGTACGTGTTTAATATATGAAGTATATTCAATACTTACAATATATGAAGGATGTAAAAATCTTCGATATTTATTGGATTTATTTATTTCAAAGTGTTATGTGACTTGTACATTAAAATGTGAAATATTTTCACTGTGTGACCATTTCTTAAGACAAAAGTCTAGATTTTTCAGAAACGAAAAGCTTTTAATCTATAGGATTTTGATTAGAAAATATATTTATATTTTCAGATAACCAGCAAACAGAATTACCATCTGTAACTATTTAATTTAGGTTTAGCTAATTTGTAGAATGTGTAAAGGCGTCTTAAAATTTTAATTTATCAAATAATAAAGAATTTCTCATTATCCAACTTATAATTCTGGTAGAGTATTAAATAAATAACAAATTCCACCTATTTTCATAACTAGTATCAAGCATCTAATCAAGTCTACAGATTCCTGAATTAAGTGGAATATTACGTTTTGTCATAATTAGGATTTAGTTAAGATGTTGGTTTACTAACGTTTGTTCAAAGTGGTTCGCCAGTAAAATAATTGGCTCCATTTTGTTCACTGTTTTTCTTTCTATCCAAATTATCCCTCTTGATTTGATAAAACAAAATTAAAATGTAAGAAGTTACTATTATTTTATAGGTGGCATTTTAGTTTGGAGTTATCATTTAAGGTCGATTTCTATTGAACATTATATGTACCTTAATTAAGGTACTTGGGGTAGTAAATCAATCCCCATTATATGAACATACATTGTACTCAAACAAATATACCCACCAACACAATTGTACAATTGTACTCAAATTCAAATTCGTCGATTCAGCAAAACATTTACAAAACAATTGCATTAGCTAAGTCCGAAAAAAGTATAACTCATCTTAGGATACACCTACAAAATGATATATACAAATACTGTCTTGTACTTCCCTCAGTATTGTATCAAACAATGCTAGTTATAGCCTGAAAAGTATAAAAAGAACATCTTGAAAACATCAATCTTTTTGACGAGAAAATAGAGGTTCTTTTTCACAATGGCCTTTCATCTTAATATTATTGGCTGACCCAACCCACTACACATCCATTGTGCTCTTGTTATACAGCTAGGCTTTCTTAGCTATAGAAATATTGGGTATGTGGATATTGAATAATCATTGTAAGAGAAGGTTAATTTATTCCGCAATTTGTTCCGTTATTTTATATCAATTTGTGTATATAATTCTGTTTTACTATCTTCTATATCTTGATTTTAACACTTGATTTTATAACATAAAAATATAATATGACAATTAAATAAACAAAATAACAAAAATAAAATTGATATCTGCTACTGTAGATATTGTTTTTAAAAGAATACTTACCTTGAATTTAAATTAATGATTCCAACTTATCGTAGTTAACAACGCGATCGACAACCGTGTTAAATTTCGTTGCTATTGTAAAAGCATAAATTCGCTCAGTTAAACACAACGTAATTGATTAAATATTAATCAGAAAATAAGACATTAGACATGGCGTGAGTTTTCCTTCACAATTAGTGATCTGAACGAATTTCCTGTTGTTAATCTGATTATAATTACCTCCCAGGCCAAAAAGTAATTAAATCTTAACAGATCAACCAATTTCAGATGCGTTCGATAATGACTGTTACAGCTCTTTGGTTTTCATCGTGGTAACTATTTAAATTGCTCATTAGTTACGAGTGTGTATTTTTAGGATTTATTTCATTGTCCATGTAAAATCTAGCTGGTAATGTAAGGCAAAATTTGAAAGGGTCTTGAAATCTCATAAAACTGAAACTACACGATTAATACTTACGATTTTTTCTTATAGCATGTTTTAATATTTAGCCCATGTATGAATAAATATTGTAGATTAAAGTTTACATTTGTACATTCTTTTAACATATTGATTTATTAAACAGCATAGCAGGGATTTACGGATATTCTATACCTCATATACAATCTCAACATAAGTTACAAACCATTAAAAATTACCAACGTTCCTACATCCTATATTCAATAGTTTATATTCTTTTATGAACGCCATAATAGTTTTACAAAGCAAGTCTTTCAAGATTGGCTTCCATTATCTTCATAAACTCAAAGACATTCGTTAAGGTTTGAGACGTGCTTTGAAACTATAAAAAAACTCCCAGCAATGACATATATACTGAAAAGAGAATGTATATTTCTTGTGCTAAATCTTAAGGTTACAGCAACCTCATAAAGGTTGTACACAATGTTATACAAATGGTGCTTTTATCTTCAAATCATGTTTAATTTATGTAAAGCTTTGCCAAGTTAAAAACTAGTTACTAGTTACTTCGTTCGTTTGTGCTATTCGTAATACCAACTACATTTACATACAATTTATTATCAAATAAAGTGACATGAGTAATTTTGGTTTCTTTCAACCAACATAGGGTCACAATGTTTGCACTTTTGAATGTTATAAGACCCAAAATAACCGTTTATTGGACGATTGAAAAACTTTTAATTCAAAAGGTAACTATTGTATGGTTATTTTTTTATAAAAAAACATAACGTATACAATAGAATGTCTTTACTAATGATGTTACCGATACCTCTGTAACAATAATTATTTTTCCTTAGGTTTACAGAATGGTCTTAAAGGACCTCTTTGTTGAACTTCTAACCAAGACTAATTATCAAGAACTGTAACTGGCATACTTTTAAACTAAAAACGAAAACTATAGAAAACAGTTTTTAAAATTATATGACAAAAATATTAATATCGCTCGTCAGTAAATGAATGAAACACACTAAATTATACACCTTGGTTACAATCAACAAATTTTATCGGTCAATTTAAACTTAGTAAGAATATTACTGAATGAATTTTTTCTCGGTGATTTATTAATGCACTTTCCTGGTTTCCATATTTTTCTGATTGCTTACAATGCCATAAAAATATTAATTATTGGTTAATAAGCTATTACTAAAGTTGTCATTTGATTTTTTTTACTGAAGAGAAAATCCAGCAAGTAAACTTACCTTTTAAAAGACTAAAACAATTATTATACTATTAGTTATTTCAAACTCATAATTAACATTGAACCAGACTTAAGACAAGTCAATACATTATACTTTTCTACAAGGAACCTATTGCAGTACCTATACTCAATGTTATAAGTTGTTGGTTTTATATCTACTACTGTGTGTTTGCATGGTGTTTGCCGTTCAGCGTTCATTGTGCTGAATAGAAGATATATGGATAGAACATTCGGTGTTGAAACCATCATTTATCATTCACGTGTTAACCATCAATGCGGTAGGTAGACCCGCCACTGCGTTACCAATGGCCATCTCACCAATCTATGACGGTATGAAATATTGAATAATGCACTCAAACTTTGATGATAAAAATTGAATTTTGTTTTGAGTCGCCCAAAATCGAAACCAAGTTTGGTCTAGCATGCACATTAAAATTACGAATTTGTATCATAACGATACCAAAAGGTAGATATAAAGCACGAATATTAGAAAAGAAAACGGTATGGATCATAAATATAAAGAATTGACGTAACTGGCCCAAATCCTATACTAATAAAATAAATATATTTAGACAAGTTTATTAAGGCGTTGTTAAAATAATGTTTACTTTTGGGCCAGTTACATAATTTGTTTGTGTTTATGATTCATACCGTTTCTGCTCTAGTATTGTTGATATAAATAGTTATTGGGTTTGTATAAACCAGTGAATTTAAACTGCTTTTCATACCTTGTTTGCACACTTTTTTCACAATATATAAAATGATTGTAAGGATTTTATTTGTTGACATTTTGTAGCGAAAAATAAAGTTGTTAGTGTATAATGTATAATAATAATATGAATAGTATTTTTTATTACTTTATAAATATTTTAAAATGACAAGCCAATATTTTTCTAATATTTTCAATAATTTTATCACAAATATGAAAGTGACTCAAAAATATATTTACATGAAATCCATCATGGCACTGACTTGAGAATAACCCAAGAATTAAAAAACTGATTAGACTTGAATGACTAAAACGTGACTTGATCTATAAAAGAAATTTTTGATCGGTGTTTTAATGATGCACTGTTTAACTTCTAAATTTCAAGTTAAATTGAAAATTTTTCTTTAATAATAGTGAGGAATGCTCATAAAAAAAGGTTCTTTTTATCAATTAATAAAAAAAAAAAAAAACAAGAATATAATCTTATACTTAGCTTAGACGATGTTATTTAATAGTGTTCAAGAGTATATATCTGATTTTACGGGACGTGCTTTTGCTTTAAAAACCATCACTGGCAACTTTGTTGTTAGTGTTCCATTTCAAGAGAATCTAGTTTTCACTTATATAATGAGAAAAACTCGCATTTTAAGTATTTTATGGTAGTACAACTGTTTATTAATGCACTAATTATTATTATTATTATTAATTATTATTATTAATTATTAATTATTAATTAATTAATTAATTATTATTGTTTATTAATTTGGTGGGTTCGTGGCCTGGGCGACCACGCGGACCCTAGCTCTCCCAGAGGGGAGGTAATTGCCCGGTGTTGGAACCGGCACTTCAGGTAGACCACAAGCTATGGACGACTGGACAAGCCAGCCTCTTTGGGTTTACCCAAAGTGAGAGTACCCAGTGACATTCCCTCCATTCAGGGTGGTGGGGGTGTTCAGCTCTGCTAGTGTTGATTAAGTTCATAGATCTTTCACCTGCCTGTAGCTTGTGGTTGTGACTGAGTCCTACCTGTCGTGTACGACTGGCATTTTGTGAGGCATATCCTCGACTTTGGAAGTAGCCTCGTCCTGGGAGGTGAAATACCTAGCCCCCAGAGGGGAGGTAAATGCTCCGTGTTAGTATCGGCATTTTCAAGTTGGCCACAGACATGGACGACTGGGCATCGGGTCCCAGTGACATTCCTTTATCCAGGATGGAGGGGTGTTTAGCTCTAGGAGAGATGGAAGTACATCATAATCTCTAACCTACCTGTGTCTGTGGTTCTTTGGGCTTCGGCCTGCTTGTTGTGTGCGACCAGCATTCAGTGGGCAAATCCTCGACTTTGGAAGTAACCTTTCCTGGAGGTGAAAACGGGCAAGTACCCGCAGCTCACGGGGACACTCAAGGGCAACGTAACTTTCCGCAGTGTGAGGGCAACGGTTTGTAGGTACATATGCAAACCTATCCCTGTCTCTGAGCACGGACGGTATGGTTATCTTGAGTGTGGGGGGTTCTTCCCGGAACCTCAATTGAGTCAAGGGTGTCGCCACCTCTGGTGGATAGGTTCATCCGGGTGGGTCCCACTTCTATACCTGCCTCCTTTTGGGAAACCTTGATGGCCTGGCAGTGATGTTGGGTCTGACGGGCAAACGAAGTAGATCGGGTGCTGGGTCCGAGCCCGCCAGGGGTATCTGGGGATCTATCGCTCTGGTTATCTCTGGTTTCCCAGCAATGGGTAAGGCCTCGATCGGGCAGCGGTGTAAATGGGAGTTTGGGGTTCCCCCCGTCAGCGTGCTGATGGTCCCCTTCCTTCTGGCTATTGATGGCGGGTTCTGCCTGTCAGGGATTAGATAGGTCCCGAGTGTTGCTTGCACTAAATGCGTCGGGGCGCTCCATTATGGACCTCTAGGTTCCGACCTAGTGGAACCCAGGTGGAGTGACGCTTAAACAAGCAGCCGGAATCCCTGGTTAGGATTGAGGGGCAACCCTCTTTCCGAAGGGTCTGCTTCGGCAGCCGGCGAGCCTGATGACCTTAAGTCATCCGCCCATGATGTGCTAAAGGTTGATGCGTAAGCTTCGGCCTACATCATGGGGCCCGGGTTGAGTCTCACGACAGGTACCGGGTACGTAGTCAGGGGGCTTCGGCTCTCATGACAAAGAATAATAATAATAATAATAATAGTACAACTGTTTAACTATGAACCATACCTCGTATACTATACCAAAACTGAAACTTTAACTAAGAGTTAAAATAATTAGACTGTAGTAAATATAAGATATACATTAATATAAAAAATGACAATATGTTCATATTTATAGAATAAATGCACATATTTAAGTCTTTAATATTATGTGAACTCACGTCCTTCTTCAATTTTGAATCAAGAAAATTAAACAAACATACTTTACTAACAGACTTATTTTATCATTAAAGATCCATAACTATTTTAAATCAAGCGTATTTCACTTTTTACCTTTTAAAACAACGTTAAACCCGATTTTATCGCATTTATGTAAATAAATACTCTTAAGAAACATAGTTTAATATGATCTACATTGATAACAGTAAGCATCTTGCCATGTCATGGATTTTTAGAAGTATTTTACTATACAATGTGTTAGTAATGGTTCTAATACTGGAAGTTAAAGTACGATTTTAAACCCACCTAAAAACTTCATATTAACGTTGAAACACATATTCAGAATGTAGGGGTGTGAGTATGAATACACAAACTAACAACATTATCAAGCCAACGTCAGCTCTATGTTAAATACGCTAAGTTAGAGTATGTGAACCGTATACTGGTGATGTAATTAATTACTAACGTTGAGCAAAATTCATATAATCCTTAAATCATTCCTCATTATATTTCAACCTTCCAGATGAAATAAGCAAAACAGTGTATGTTCCATTTATGGTATCAATTTACAACAGAATTAATTTAAATATAATTTTTCTAGGCAGGTATTAATACGAACAAAGGTAATTACGAGTATTGTAGTTTGTCATAGTTTTTATAAGAAAGGTTTTACACATAAAAAGTAGGTAGAACTGATTAGTTTGTATTTTACTTTATTTATTTCTCAAAAGGCTATGTAAATTGGTATATAAGATTTGAATGTTTACGATTATTTATTTACAATATACTCGTTGTCACCATTATATTGGAGCTCTCACGTTTCTAGGTTTTTGTGTACCAAATATTTTGGTAAAAAATTGGTCAATCAAGGCAAAACCATTAAACCCGATTATATCGATATTATTGACATTTGAAGCTCATTTAATCAACCTGGTAAGACTAGGTTTTTATTTGGTTTGAATTAAATTTCAAACCTTCCAAAATATTTAAATGATTGTAAGATTATTTTTTAATGCTTAAAAAACTTTAAGACGGTAAATATTCAAAACAAATTCGTTCAATGAGAACAAAATATTCTTTTATGTTCATGCTATAAGATCATGACAGTATTAAAAAAATCCTAAAAACCTCATATTTTACCTAGTTTAAATCGTTATAGCCCCATATTCTACTCAGTTTTGCCCGAATATTAGTGTAATTTTCTTGAAATATTCTTTGCATGAACATTCTAAACCTCTGAATCGTGGAACATCACGTTTTGTTGCCTTCATAAAACAAACATCGACAACGTAGGAATCACCTTATCTGTACGTGATGTCTAAGATTTCTACATGTTTAATGTTTGATATACTAGTTGCAAAAAAACAAAAAACAGCATACTTTGTGTATTCTTATTCCTAACAAATAACAACCTAACTTACTCAACTTAAAACAAGTTTATAAAATGGGTACTTTCCTGTTAAAGGGAACAATTATTATTATCGATGATTTTTCTCAATATATCGATATTTTTATTTTCCGATCCATTACAAATTGACAACTACTAACTGATCTTGTTTAGGCTAAAACAGTCTATTAAATGGACTAAGAAATGAAACTGTTCTATGCTAACCTCACATAACCAACCAAACTTGCTTGACCATTTTAAATTCCGTTTGGGTTTGATAATAGAAAAGGCAAGTTAAACACTGAATTTCTAAATGTTATATCAAGTTTGGTTAGTTAGTTATGTTAGATAATTTTTAAGAACAGTTTCATTTCATTATTGTTTGTTGATACTGGACAAAATTTATTGTGTAGTTGTCAGCTGATGTGTTTCAACTTGTTAATATCGATATTCGAGAAAAAATCATCGATAATAATGAATGTTTCCTTTAACAGGAAAGTACCATAATATGTTAAGTAGTGAACAAATATATGCAAATATGTTAAAATATTATTTATTGTCCTACGCATCAATTATAGAGAAAAAAGTAAAACAATTATATATTTCTTAATAAAGACAAATGAGATAAATGAGATAAATGAGGAGAATGAGAATACATAGTGTTTATCATTATACATACTACAGTTTTTCACACACTTTGGTGAATATTAATGGATTATGTGGTTAACGATATTCCAACATAGATTATATAGTTAATGATATTCCAACAGTGTTCTATGTTATTAACACGAGATTAATTAAAACTGTAAGCTTGAACGATTAAGCTACAGTTGTAGAACAGGAGTTTACAAAACACTTGAGTGAGTCTTAACTTGATACCTGTTCATTCCTTTGGGAATTAACCTCTGAAGAGAGTTTAACTTGGATCATTCTAAGAAAAAACGGGTTGTCTTGAACCAATGTAGACTAAAACACGCATTTTCGTTATTCAAAAATAATTTTGATTGATTAATTTAGGACAAACTCAATACAAGATGAAGAAACTATGAACAGTCTTTATAGAGTTGATAAAATAGTGTTAATGTTTACAAAGTACCTTCCAGCTGAAAATACACATACATTTGTCATTTTGCAATAACATGGTAATTCATTATATTTCATGTTACATGATGAAAATATTCATGTGAAATTGTACTGAATGCTGTGGCTGAACTATGAACTCAGTTATATGAATAAGTTTCGTAAAAAAATTATTCAATTTAATGATCAATTTATTAAGATTTTTTGTAGCATTTATGGTAGACTCGTCCTAAATGCAATTTATTTATAAAACCTTATAAGTTTAATTTTATTAACCTCTGATAATAAAACAAAGGATCGCTAACAAATTCAAGAAATATGGAGTATCAATAGCCTTCAGGACCCAGAACACTTTGAGTAATATACTGCATCCACATATAAAAGATTACAACAAATTCGACTCTTCAGGCATCTACAAAATAAATTGTAACGATTGTGATAATTTGTATATTGGACAAACTGTAAACTTTATTAAAAAATTCAAAAACCAAACACCTGCATGGAGAAACAACAAACCGGAAAGATCAAATGTCACACAGCACTTGTTACAAAATGGCCACTCGTTAAGAAAAATTGAAGACAATGTATGTATTTTAAAGAATTGTTAGAAAGTAAATATGATGAATGCTTTGGGAAGAATTGAATATTTATAAGGAAAAATGTAAAAATTAGAATAAGCTCATTAATGAACAAGTGAATTTAGACTCCAGTTGTACTTATAGAAACTTATTGGCCGGTACTCCCGGTAACCAAAAGTATATAAGGGAACGCCATTTTGATTCTTGTCATTCGCCTATTGGGTCTGATGATGATTGGAGTGTCCAATCGAAATCGATCACCACTTACCAAATTATACATGTAATTACCGTCTTGTAAGCCAACAGTATAAGGGTAAATATATTATTGCAAGTGTTATTAGACGTATATATTTTCTGTATTTTTCAGGCAATTCAATAACACGTACGATGCTAATCAAGAAGTTATTTAATTTTATATAGCTAAAACTTAGTAATCAAAATAATTTGAATCAAAAGTTAGTCAATACTATTAAAGCCTTGATGGTAAAGTTCGATTGAGTCTCCCAAGATAGGAAATTGCAGTTAGGATCAGCGCGCTTTAAGTAACCTAATATCCTGTTGGAATACCAACAACTCAAATTTAGCACTAAGGTTTGCAATGAACCCACCCAATGATAAAATCGTTTGTAATAGTTGGGTATATCAGTGCTAGGTTTATTGTACTTTTAATACTAAATTAAGGTTATTTTAGGCACATTTGATTTTAGGTTCCTATAATTTTCTTCTTTCTTTTTTTATCACCTTTATTTTGTCGTTTAAGTCAAATCGGTTACTAACTCATGCGGTTCACATATTGTTTTTAATTTTTCAACAGTTTTTTTTATTTACTATTTAGTTCAAACCAACGTATTAACCTATTAACAAGACATATGTTGATGCCGCTTTATATTGTGGGCCGTTACTATAAAAGGAGTGCCAAGCAGCCTGTATTATGTATAAAATAGGCCGAATTACTGTTATATTTGTAGAATTTGATACGTTAGTACCTAGTCTAGTACTTAAAATGTTAGGATTATATCCTATTGTCCCTACTATGATAATATTTTACTAATGCAATGACAATTTTAAAAACTAGGTTTTTAAAAAATACCTAATGATGGTAATAATTCCTAATAATTTAATTAAATTATTTAATCAAGCACTACAATTACCGTAAATTGTACAATTAAGATCATTCCTTAATGAAAATGATTTGATATTTTGCCATTATAAGATGGTTTGAGGGTATTATAGTATTACACCATGAGGAGATTAGTTAAATCGGCCAGCCCTGATGCATGCATAGGTTTGGTGTGGAAGATTTGTGTCACTCTCGTGCAATTTCATTTCGAAGACGAGTTTGATATTACTTCGCTTTGTGTAAATATGTGGGGTAAAATATTAAAAGGCAGTTATATCGTAGTAAATCATAATCGTTATAAATCATTATTTATTTTTATGAAAAAAAATACGTTCTCATTTTAGTTTATAAAAAATACAGTACTCTCCCACTATTAGTAAACAGTAGGTTAAAATATTAATTTATATTCAGAAAAGTGATTAGAGTTTGCTGAATGGTTAGCTCGGTACAATTTAGGAAACCAGGATTTGAAACTTATTATTTGTCATTAATTGATATTATTTCATACGTTTATTACTCCTTTACACTTTTCAATGATAATAAACTGTAGGCCTAATCTTATCCCCTTTGCTTTAAATCATTGTAAAAAAAGATTGGATAAGACTAATTATTGTTAAACTAATAACACCGCAAACATAAAATACGTTGTTATTCAAGGATCAACGACTTATTGAAAGGATAATAAAGTTATTAAATAAGGGTGTTGCTTTTGAAATCAATCGAGTCAAAAACTGAATTTAATATTCACTTTAATGTGTACACGATTGGATTTAAGTTAATAGTATAATTGATAACATTCAATAAACTTTATACTATAAATACAATAAACTTTATAAAATAAACTTTATTGTATTTGTAATCTTTTTACTTGATTTTGCCTCTCTTAGTCATATTTTTTCTATATTTTTTATTGTATACCTTAGTAGCATGTTTTCATAGGCTCTTCACACGTATTTTCATTGATTTTGTTTTACTTAAATATATCATTTTTTGAATAACATTATATCGTTGCAAAAGACTTATTGTATTGAATCACCTATAAACCGAAGATTATTTTTAGTTATTTAGTTATTTACTTAGTTATTTTTCTTCTTTTTGTTTGTTTATTTACTCATACCCTAATACAAAACGTCACTCATCTATACTTATTTAATAAAGATAAATATACTAAAGCTGTGAATATACGATTAATATGAATCAGATGAAACAATTGATTTCAGTTATCACACTTCATTTAGCGTGGATAACACACCAATCGCTATTAGCTGGGTGAGTTGAATCCAACTAAAGGTACATTTATAAACACTCCTCTAATTTTCAAGTCAACTATGAATAAAAAAAAAAATAACTAATGTTAGTAATGCAAGCTGAACTAAACCATAATTTTGATTCAAGTTTTCTGCCTAAAAAGCATCGAACAGACGAGTTAATAATGAATTAAAAAAGATTTGTAGTGAGAACGAATCTTCCTTGTTCTATAAACTTGATGAAGTCGCGTTTTCCTGTTTCATTTGAAAGGTGTGTGTTTTTATTAGTTTGGATCCCGGGGAACAATTTTACAAAACACCTTTCTTTTTCCTTTGCCTTTCCCGAATACAATTGCTGTGTAAAGTTGTATATAAAATGTTGTGTTGATTAAAACTGTCTTTTTAAGCATTTCACTTGAGGTGCATTACAATGCAATAACAAACAATACAGTAAAAATGAAACTAAATTTTAAATGTCGAACTATTTTCTTGCCAAATTATGAACCTTTAAGAATTTTAATCATTAGTAGCAATACATTTTTTTGTTTCCATGACCTGTCTGAGTTGTAAAATTAAGCTACTGGGATGAAAAATGAGGAAGAGTTACCCAATAATATATCTTTAACTTACTCAATTCATTGCACACCTTATTTAATATTACCTTTTGAAAACATTGAATGAGTGTAAGATATATATTACACATAAAAGGAACTAAGGATAAATTATAAAATAATATCTAACGATAAATGAAAGTATTTTAATTGTTGTCACTTTAATTGAAAAATATCGTTGACGCGTATAACGTTTCAACTAGAATTCGTATTTAGAGAATTTTAAATAAAAAATTCTATTAATTTTGAATCCAATTTTGATATATAAACATATAACTTAGGATAAGTTTTGATATAACTTTAATCCTTGATAAGGTTGTTGCCTTTGTAGAAATGTGTTCTAATTATTTTCCGTAAATACAGTACTGATGTCTCCGTTAAACTAAATTATTCTACGACCAATAATCAGTTTCAAATTATTCCAAAAACACGAAGATAGCCAAGGGTTTTGCATATAACATTAACTAATTAATTCCTTTTTCAAATAAACGGTATCAGCATTCTGACACATACTTTCTCCCATAAGTTTGTCAACAACCTTTATCATGTGTAAGCGGTGAGAGTAAATATACGGAAATGGGATTTGTAAGATTTTCTTCAGAATTTAAAGGACTATAACATACTAAATTTTTATCAAAATCGTTCGAGCCAATATTGGGAAAATATGATTTTCCGTTATTTTATGGGGTTTTTATGGGGAAATAACATAATTTACAATAACTTTTGAACCGTTTACAGAAATGGGATTTGTACCATTTTGTTCAGAATTTAAAGGGCTACAACATACTAAATTTTTATCGAAATCGTTCGGGCCATTTTTGAGAAAATCCGATTTTTCCTGTTTTTTATGGGTTTTTATGGGAAAATCCCCATTAAAAATCAAAATTTCAAAAAAATGAAATAACACCTGGAGATAACATGGATTAGAACCTACATACCAAATTTCATCGAAATCGGACTACAGGTGTAGTCTCTAGCTCTGTACACATCTAGACACACAGACACACACACACACACACACACACACACACAGACATCACTTCGAAAACCTTTTTTTTGGGTCCAGGGGGACCCAAAACGAATATGTCCACTCAAAACTCAATCTCGAAAATTTTGACGAAAACAATACTTTCTCCATATACTATGGTATAGGGGGAGAAAGTAAAAATACATTTTTCTTTGTTACAAGTTTAACGGAAGTACTTTTATGTATAGGAGAAACATACAATTACAACGAAATACAAATTTTTCCAGATGAATAAGTTTTACGTTTTAAATCGGAAGCAAAGAACAATCTAATATCTATATCCAGAGTTGATGTTTATCCATCGGAAACCCACGAAAACGTTGATGACACTGTTTCTTATCCATAACATCGCCACAAAGCTGCGGGCTTTCTGTCGTCAAATATGATGTCAACGCCATTGCCTGGGATGAAATCAAACATTTATGCGAATACGTAGCACATCATGTAACACAAAGTAGTGCTCTCAATTTAACATTGTTTGAATAAGGCAAAATCAACTATGCAGCAAAATTATCAGAATTTGAAGCTCTTCAATCTAAATGAGATAAAAGAGCGGAAACATGTATTATAGATAGGTTTTGAGGAAAATCGATAAGAAAGTGATATTTTATCATATATTTGTACCAAGTTTTCAAAAAATTTCATCAATGGAATATTTTACTATTTATCATGCAAAATGAAAATTATAATTTAAATTGAACTGTAATTTTATAATAAATTCAACGACCCTAAAATGAGAGAACGAATAACGAAATATAATACATTTTTCTATTCATGAGGCAATCAAACCACAAGTTAAAGAACTGAATAACCACCACGTCAATGAAAAGCAACGGTTGACATTTATTACAACTCTTTAACCACGACTTTCAAAAGGAGTGAAATCGCCTCTTTTAGTCGATTTCATTTTCATTATGCTGGATAAAAAAATGTGTTTTAGAAAAAGTTACTAATTTAAAATTTTAATTTACCTAGACTCATTATGCTTGGTAAAGCCACTTCTTTGTTTTAAGAGTGCCCTTGACAATGTTGTAGTTAAAGATTCCATTGTTTATTTATATTCAATATTGTATATATCATTTACATCAAGAACAGCGTAGTAGTAAATACTGCGTTACACAAGTGGAAACCATTGATTACTTAATATGATGCGTTCCTTTGATTAAAACCCAAGCAGAAAACCTTTCTCGAGAAACGTACAGTAAATAGAGTAAGGGCTACAAACGTGTTTCCAAGAATAAAGGAAATAAAAACAGCTGCCTCTCAGCTGAAAATGTAAAACGAGACAAGATTTCATCACGTTTTATTCCACGAGGTGAATAGATTCGCTTCCACTCTAGACGTTCCCAAGAAAAATGTTGGTATTTCACAAGAGCAGGTGTGTGGTTCATTGAATTTATTGCTTAAATTCATTGTTAAGCCCCTGAGCTGTGGATATTATTGTAAGAATATATTACTTACGTCAATCAGCTCATTAAGTCGTGAGTTTCACCTCAGTACATGTTTCGACACATTGTCATCATCAGCTGAGTTAGTACTTGTGAAGGTTTAATTCACCAGATGGCTTCGTCATGTTGAATAAATTAACACGTAACATGTAACACGAATACGACACGACACAACCAAGTACTAACTCAGCTGATGATGACAATGTGTCGAAACATGTACTGAGGTGAAACTCACGACTTAATGAGCTGATTGACGTAAGTAATATATTCTTACAAGAATTTATTGCAACTAACTAGTTTTATCATAGTTAAAAGAATAAATAAAGTTAATTCATTTGATATGAAATTGGTGCTACACAATTAGTAGGTGGACTAAAAATATTTTTTCCCTATCCACTATTGAATTTTAAATACACCACTGAAGCTATGCAATCCATTAAAACATTAGTTATGCATATCATAACGTAGATTGGCTTGTTGCTACGACATCGTTGGCCAAAGAGAATTGCAAACTAGCATCTTGTAGATTTTCGTTTTTCAGTAAAGAAAACAGTTAATATTTTTGGTATTAGCTTAGCTAATGCAATTTTCTGCTTACTTAGCTTAATAAAATAGTTTGATTTTATTTGATTTACGTTGAATGATGAAGATAAAACATTATTGTGTACCAAGAATATTAAATTAGTCATTTTTGACCTGTTGAAGCTTAATTTAAGTGAGTTTTTAAAACAATATTATATTATATGTTATATATATTACACATTATATATTGTACCGACAATATAAGTTGTCGGTTGATATAAATGTGGGCTTTTTTATGTAGGCTAATTGGGACTAAAGATATACGACGATTTCTTATACCGATTAACATAGCAAAATATTAAAAAGACTGATCCCCTACACAATCTGCACAGTGTATAGTCATAATCCTTAAAAGTGTATGGAAATTTGAAATCAAAGATGCGTTTAAAAAATGACGTTTGTGCTTTAGTAAATGTAATTAACTGCTTAAACAATAACACAAAAACATTTGTTAATGATTTTCATACTTTAAATTATTTAAATAGTGGAAAATTGGTCAAAGCACGTAAATATTAAATATTAAAAAGGACATAAATCACGATTTAGGCAGATTACTCTACCAGGAAGCAATTAACTTTAAGTAAAGCGATGAACGTCGCTTTTTGAGGGAGTTCAGCCCAACCAACATTCATCAAAGGGTTATACTCGGCTCATCCTGTGGTTATGTATTGTTAGTAGAAATATATTTGGTTGAGTAAAAGTTTAGTTTGATAGTCTTCTGATATCAATTATTAATTAACCTAAAATAGAGTCGATCTTTTAATTTTACGTGGAATAAAACGAAAAAAAAATAAAAATATGGTAAAACCTAATTTTTTTTTATTTTCAAGATTATGTACATTGAAATATATCTGTAGACCCATTTATCGTTAAATACTCCTTTGTCTTACTTTAATAGTAAAAAGTTGGTTTTCAATTGCCTTTTGAAAACATAGTGAATAGGTTTATTCTATTATTTAATTTGGAGCTATTTAAGTTTCACTTTCAATTAGCGATTGTTCTGAAATTCAGCACACACTTGCACCCTTAATGTACATAAATTCAATTGCAGACGAACTCAAATAGTTTTTAACGTGATATTTTATATGATATCGACGGACATTGAGAAAAATAAACTTCCTTCCTGAAATAAATATAACTTTTATTGTTTTTTATTCGGTTTATACTTTTTTAATGTACATGGTTAGAGAAACGTCTTACGTTTTCTCAACGACCAATACACTCCTTTGGAAAACTGAAATGAAGGCTGTTCAGTAGACATATATATATATATTTTAACCTGACCATATTATGCTGATTTAGCCTCGGTGTTGCAAGATCGTTTGGTAATAAAGTAATAATAAGTGTTTTACAATCATTTATCATATAATAGTGGACGTGTGTTTGTGATTTTCTCTCTAAAAATCTTCTTTCTTTATAATTCTTTTTTTACTTTTAGTGGCAATAAATTTAGTATTTAACATAAATTCTATAAATTTGACATTGTTTATAAGATGGAAAATTATTTTGACTGTTTACTATAATCCAAACAGAGATCAGGATTTCAAACACCAATTCCATATTTTTTATTTAAGAAATTCTGATAAAAAATATGCATGAAAAACATTTAATGTTTCTTCAGTAAGATTATTAAGTTAAGCTATCTCAACTATAGATTCAGAAACAATTGTAAAAAATGTTAAGACTGTGTTAATTTTATTAAGTTTGCTTACAGTCACATCAAAAACGGACTGGGGTACATTTTAAATCAACAAAATTTAATTCAAATTCAAAAGAATCCTGCGATTTCAACACTTTAGTTAATTAGAAATCTGGTTGGAACGCCATAAACGCCAACGACGGCTTGCCACTGTGGCGACATCAATTTAATTAATTTCATCCGACTTTTAAATTTAATAAAATATGTATAGATTATCGTTAGGTTTGTTAGTGCCATAAGATATTGATACTAAACACTCGAAGTATACTGATAAATGTCATGAAATCTCAATGTTTGCATGGATGAAATACTACAAAGATATCACAAATCTATAAAATTATGTATATTCAGTTTCATCGGAAACGCATAAAAATCAGTCATGACATTATTTTACATCATATAAGCACTTCTCTATGAAATCCAATATGTATTACATTTTTGATTTTACCATATAATTCAAAGAAGAGTGTTTATGTTAAATGCATGGTTTCTTTCCTGTCAAATCGCTATGGCAAACGACTATGACTATTACTGATTTCGTAGTGTTTAACACAAGGTATGCCGTTTAGAGAAAGAAGTTCTAAAGTACAATGAATTTTATTGTTGAATTAGTGACCTTTACTTTTCATTCTTAAATTTAACGCATGGCTAAAAGTTTTTTTACCTCCAGTATCTGGCTATATATAGTTAATCCAAAAGCTCTTAGTATTTCGATAGGCTGGACATGGATATTAAAATTTTACATAGAAGGTAAAAGAGCAAAAAATGTATTTTCATGTCTAGTTTTTACTAGTTAGTTAACATGAAGGAAAGTAAAAAAATTATAAATCAAGAATCTGATCTGAAGAAAATTATGAACATGCAGTTTTGTTTGATTTTGTAACTAACACAAACAGATTTTAGCTTTTTTAGCTCCTACAGAAGAGAAATATAAGAATCTTTAAATATTTTAAATTCGAAAGGCAATCAAAATACTGTTTAAAAACTGAATACCCACTGCGTCAATGAAAGACTTTGGTCGACATTTATTTGCCACCCTTTAACCAAACGTTTGATTCAAAACACTGAAATCACCTCGTTTAGTCACATTAATTTCCTTTTCTTTATGAAAACCTACTTTTATTTTTTGAATAACCAATATTAGAGGTGCTAATACTATGCGATACAGTCTCTATTTATCAGTTAATAAGTTGAGTATATAATAACGTAGCTTAAATGTTAGCTACTTTAAATATACCTATAATTCTGTTTGGAATGGGTTAATATTTTGAGTAAAATTTTATTTTAACGGTTATTTCTGTAAAAAGCGTTTTCTCCAATTGCATTACATACGAGTATAACACGAATTATTCAAAATAATGTGTGGCTTACAATAAAATTTTGGCAGGGAATCATGTTCAAAAAAGGTTAAGTAAATACAGTGTGTGCTTTAAACGTATTTACAGGTATACAAAATGAAAATAAATGCCAATAAAAAGATTAATGACACCAATATTTCATTTCGGGTTTCCTTACTGGGAGAATAGATTCACACAAAACATTCCCAAGGAAATATGGTAAGTAACTTATTCCACAAAAGAACATAGAAAAATTAAAATATCAAATAACAAAATATAATAGTAAACAACCAGCTACTTGGCCAATTAAAGCTATGATCCCTTGTCATGGTAAATAATTTGGATTAAATCTTTATTTTATGTTAGTAGATTGTTAGTAGATTATTTAAAAGTACTGTTAAAGTGACAGTTTACCTATGTAGTAGAAATAAGTTATGTAAAAAGAGAAATTCTAAATTGCATTTCTTTTGTAACAAAGCATTTACGATATTTTTTTCTTATTTTAAGGGAGCAATAAAATTAACATATCCTGAATCTGCTAACTAAAATAATATTTTAATACCCAACTTGTGGAATCAATGTACCAATTTAAACATCCCATAAAAAGCAATGAAAATATGATAATCGTTGGATACCTTTGACTTGCATATCTGCTAGGCTGATTAAGCTAATGGAACGGGATCATTGGAAAAGAATTCCAAACTAAGACAACATGGACAAGATTTGTGTCATTCACTTCATGGGTTAAAGATAATTTTTCTTTTGACGAAAATATATTTAATTAGTTACCTCCACTTAGTATATCTGGGATTCCAGTAAAAAAAATAGTCTAAAATATACTGTTAATTAGTTGTGATTGTTCAGTGTACCAATCTGGTTTGTTATAAAATAAAATGTTAGGTTATCTATGGTTTTGTTAGTTTTACAGTACCAAATTGAAAATTTACTCTTATTTTAAAGAAATATTAGATAGTTTTATTTTTACTTGTAGTAAAAACTGTATTTGATAAAAGGGTAAACACAAAAAAAGCATTCTGGCCTAACTAACCTTTTGAAGACATGTCAGGCTTCCAACGCTTCCCTTTCACCCAGTAGTACGAAGGCTAAACACAAAACTTGTATCCTAGCCTTGCACAGTTCAACCTTTTAAGATCCATCACTACCGTGGTTTTAAGTTTTTTATATAAAGAATTTTGGGATTTGATTCATAATAATTTTTCCTAACAATTAATCTCTTAAAAATAAATTGTTACATGCTAGCGATCCAAAAATACTGTGATGTAAGGAAACCATGTAAACTAAAAACTGACCATTTAACCCTGCAAGACCTTGTAACCCTACATATAATTAGTGGCCAAAATATTACATCAAACAAGTACCTAAAACACATACATAATAAATATTTTACTCGTGTAAGTTTGATTTTATTTTTACTAAAATTTTAGCAAATAAATTGGGAAATAAAGGTAAACCAGTTGTGTAATTATTTGAAACAAGATCAACAAGATCAACAAGTTGAATAAGATGAATAAACGTCACTTGAAGAACCAACTTGTCATTTGAGTCACGTATTGTTACCATTGTAAAGGAAACAGGGTCATCGTAATCGTATCAAATTACCTCCCCACTGCTTTACATTTTTGCTAAATATGTTTGTTTATATTACTAACCTACAACAGCCGAGAAAATTTGCATAAATAGTTGGAAATTTAATACTTTTTGGATCTATCTTTAAATTAAAATTCACGATATAAAGTGTAGAGTATGAAAAAATTCATTACTGTTACAAAAAATACTTATTAGTTTCTTCGGAATCAAAATCACTTTCGAATGTTTAAATATAAACGGTTACATGATATGTAGACATTTTCACTGTAATGGGATCCAATATAAAGGACCATCTCACTAAAAGCACTCATCTTAGATAAGAGGTCCATGAAGAGCGTAGTGGTTGGGGTGACGTTTTATCTTTCAGAGCCTCTTGTTAGATGCAATTTCAGATATCGTATCTTTGTATCTTATCCCTTCTTAGAGAATGTACTATTTCAGCTCACAAGGAGAGATTTTTTGCTGTAAACATAACCTGTAACGTGACTTATCTGGTATCGGATGATTATAAAGAATTGTTTAGTTCGTTTGCCAATACTCAAAAGAAGAAATATATACTATTTTAGTTCAGTATTATCTTTATCCCGTGCACTCATTTGTAAACCTTTAAAGATATAACCTCACTAATGTAATGTAAAATGTATTTAAGTGTATAGTTCACGATAAAGGCCTTCCTCTAAAGTTTTGATTTTTATTTCTTTTAAATTCTATCGTTTCCCCAGAAACAAAAGGTGTGTGAAATGCGTCGTTAGTAAAACAATGCAATCGTTTGCTTTGTTTGAAAGTAAAATACATTCTGTTTTTGTCCCTCAGACTTAGGAACAAAAACAGAATGTATTTTACTTAAGGTCTTTTAAAACCTTTTTTGAAAGTCTTGTTCTTTAATTGATGCGTAACCCTATTTAAAGATTATAAAAAATCTAAACACACATAACAAAATTTAATTTATTGTCTTAACACATTATAGGTTTAGATCATATCAAATATTTTAAATTTTACAATAAGTGATAAAATAGCATTATCTCCAAATGTCGAAAACAGATAAACTAACACCGCAATTGTTCCTAGAGGCATTGCTTAAGGAATATATCTATAGAATATAAATAATATAATAAACACTATGAAACTTAGTAGGATTGTCCAAATAATACCACAGGCCAGGTATCTGCAGCTTCGCCCATGTGGTGTTACGCGAACCGAGTAATAGTACTGTAATTGATATGACTGCCTCTATCACCCTTAAATTAACAATGGTAATTCAGTACAGAGTACCATATTACACGGAGTAACATTAAAAATAGTTTAATAAAAATTGTTATACGACTTATAATATAAATTACAAGAACTCATATTGCACTTAATATGTAAAAGACATGAACATATTAATTTTGTTTATAAGATAAAACTTATAATAACTTATTTAACTACTTAATCATGCAATATGGTTAAAACTGGATTTTAAACTCAACAGTTTATATTTTACGTGATGCCAACGAGGAAATAAAGTGCAATTAATGAATGTAATTGAAATATAATTAAATCAATTGTTTCTAATGTTCATTATTGAAATGTTTTATTAACAATATTATATAATCATAACCAGCTCATTTGATACAATATGAAATTTTTTTTTTTGTTATTGTAGCCTACAATTTCAATTTGATACACAGCTTTGAGCGTATGATTAGTTTAAAAAATTATTTTGAGCTTAGAAGCTCTTATTTAACAACAAACACGATTTTATGGTAATAATGTTGATATACAGGCCCACCAAAAATTTAGATAATATAAAACATGTAGATACTAACAGCTTTATTACTTTTATGTAAAAAGTAATTCCGTTGAATGCACGATTTATTACTCACATTGTCACCATCGATGGTAGAGTGACACACCACTACATTACCAGGCCATCACACCATCAATAATGTATAACGGTCTGCAATATTGATGATGGCTCTTTCTGTTGAGTGACAAAACACTTTTTATTCACGTCTCTGGTTCCAAAATATTTAATCCTTACAAGTATGCAGGCATAACTAAAGGCTTACATGTTATAAGACAACAGGGAATAACAACATACAAGGTGAAGCTATTATTTAATTGTGTCGTAATATGTGCCAGTAGTTTCTTAACTGTTTGGAGCTTATTGGATTTTACATATTTTGGATTGAAAAGGTAATTTGCAGGTAAATAAGCCACTAGTGCAGTCTTCAATATTATAACACAATCAAAAATATCTTTATTTTACTTAAGACGAATTAAAACATTATTAAATATTAAATAGGTCGAATACAATTTAAAGTAATTTATGTTGAATCATCATGTATTAATGAATAAGCGTCCCTCTAAAAGGTAACTATTTTTTAATTGTCCAAAACTTACGTTGAAGCCAAAAAACGCGGTTACCATATTAGATAAGGAGTTAGAAAAGGTTGAAGAATTTTTACTATTTTGAGACCACTTACAACTATGTAATATTTAAAATATTGCAAATCACGTCTAGCCCTTTTAACTGAGTTATTCAACTCCTTTATTTATTTTGTTTTAGATATCGTAATTGTTGTACAATATTATAAACTAGATATTATACCAAGTTAACTGAATAAATATGAAAGTACGTTTGCATAAAGCGATGATCTTTATTCCCCAACGTAGTGCTTGAATACAGATCATATGCATGAAGATTTATAAAATACCTAACATTATTTCGGATGTTTTTTAAAATTATTTATGTAGACAGTCGTGAACTTAGTTTTTCAATATTTCAACCAAAAAAGTTCAAATTTTTCATAACTCTGTTGTGGTAGAAAGTTTATCAATCTCAGTGTAATTTCACGGTTCAGGTGGGATAACTCAACTAACGCTGCGCTATCTAGGTAATGCTGTTACTACTGCCACTGCCTAACCCACGCGACAACCACTTGACTAATAGGTATGGACTAGCTGGTGGGATATCAGGTCAAAATAATATCAAAAAATTGAAAACTTACTTCCTCCATAAGAATAACAATTAAATTAAAATCGTCTCCAAAACGTTGTATGGATTTATTTAATACATATATTAAATTTAGAAATTTGTGAATGATTTAAGGATGTACAAACTGTTTTACAGCCCTGGAAATAAAAACATTTTAAAGAGGACCATTTCTTCTCTAATAGTTTTTCGTAGTATTTGTTTTATAAAATGAACTGCTGCAGTTTTTACTATGTAGTTTATAACTTGGGGGACACAGGTCATATTTGACCGTTTAGATGAATGATTGTTACGTTGTCACTTCAATACTCCAATACGTCATCGGACAATATTGTAGTCAAATATCCAAATACCTTTAGCTAGGAACAAACCAACTAATATTTTAAAGATAGTTAGAACACACATTTTCACTGATTATTTACTAAATTAGTGTTTTAAAAATATTTGCGTTCAATTATAAATTATAATGTGATAAGTTACTCAATTATTTATTTTAAATAATTTTAATTGTGGTTGTATGATACCAATTTAGTCACTAGCTGCATTACCCGATTGATGTTTCATGAAATAGAGATGCGTTACAGTAATTCTTCAACTGTTGTCAATCATCTTTACCTGTTATGTAGTTTATCATAAACATTTTACAAAACCTATTATCTAAACCTAACCCTTTTACTTAATAGGTAAAACTGTCCTAAATGTAGACAAAGCACAAAAACTTACACATTATATAACGACTTTAATTGTATTATACAATCTGCAATTCGAATTGTAATTGTATTCTTGATGGAACATGGAATCTTTAGAAGCCAGTAGGGTTGAGTCTTAGATGATAAAAAAGGTGTATGGCCATCGTTGAAATATCTGCTCTTTTCTTGCAGAATTACAGCTGATACAAGGGTGTTCACGTAAATCTCAATGTGGTATACTCAAAACCTTCATAAGGGAATAATACTACCAAGATGAGAATTAATCATCCCTTGGGGAAACAATTGGGATTCTTTAGACAAACGATTTAATCGAGTTTTGGTCCAGACATCCGGATATTGGGTTACACAAAGTGCGCTGATCATAACAGTAATTTCCTATCTTTAGAAACTTGATCAAACTTTACTATCAAAGCTTTGTAAACAAACTCTGATCGGTACTGAACCCTATCAGTACTAAGACCGTATGATTTGTTTAATTGTGTTCTTCGTACAGTCCATACAATTTTATTTTACCATTATTAGTAGTTATTTACTCGTAATAGAGCTTGTTTTTTTTCAGCTTTATAAAAATCCATAACTAATAGAATTACGTCTTGCACACATATACATAGCTTACTGTAAAAGGTCTTACCGACCGAAAAATATCTTTACCAGTAATGTTAATCTTAGTTTGATACAAATATAATTTTTACAATTTACATACTATTTTTAAAAGTACATTTTAAAGTACCCTTTTTGGTTGTATGAACACAACATTTGTATCAAATTTCTTTAGATATACAGTTCAGTATTAATGAAAAATATTCATAAGCTTGAAAAGTATTTGAACTCTTTGTTTCAATCTAGTTATACACGTTAGTTAGGTTTTAAAAAATATTTTGTTTATAGACGTATATATATGAAAGAAAATATAAAAAACATAGAGATTGCATCGTAATAAACGGATTCCAAATTATATTTCTACGGGATTTTGAACAATAATATAAATCTTAACTTTTAATTTGTTTATAACATTTTAAGGTAAAACATCTTAGAGGATTCGTTATTAATTTGATTATAGAAAAGAATAAGAATAAGTGAAATTGACTGGAGGTAAGGGAAATCTTGTTATTAAATATTATAAAACCTAGTTGTTGTATTCTCTTACACAATTACGTTTCGAGCCTTAAGGGAAGTTAAATTTCATAACGTACGTTTAGAGAAAAAAATTATTGCACAAGTAATTGTTATATAAAATTTTTATATACTTAATATTTACTTATAACTGATAATTTTAACACGTAATTAGAAACCATTTTCTAATTAAATTACTTATTTTATGTTTACATAAATGACAGCAAAACAAACTTAAGGAAACAGATTAAACTTAAGATTCGGATAAATAGTACATTTAATTTTATACTCTTGTAATTAAATATCCTTTATATACTCATATAAGACAAAGTAAGTCTGATTAAAAAAAAATAACATGTAAATGATAGTCCTGTGGAAATAAGAGGGTACAAAACTTCCTTCGTATTGATTCAATTCATCCAACAAAAGTAATTAGTCTGGTCTCTGAGCTGAATGGAGTACAATAATTGAAAACTGTAATTGTATCTGAGTTCTACTAAACCAATCCTCAAAACATCGGTGGTGATATATCTAAATTTGTGTTACTAAATTAACTGTGTATGCAGTGGTTATGTTTAGGATACGAAAAGGTTACATGCGAAGAGTACATACCTAGTACCTCAGAGTTTGAGGTAGTACCGATAAAATTCAATTCAAATTCAAACCTACGTTACTAGTGTTTTAAATTATGTACTTACTAAAGTTTAGTACGTTGTTTAACTAATGGTTGTTTTGTATAATTGTTAATATATTAGTGATGGGGAGTGAGCTGGTCTAGTGGTTAGAGTGCGGTTCCTGAGGTTCCGGGTTCAAATTCTGCAAAATCTGGCTATTATGAGATCTATAATTTTGTCATTATAGGTTTAGTTATAAATATTTAGTTTAGTATAAATATTTAGTTTATATATTTAGTTATAAATATTTTACCCCTAATCAATATTGTTTATCTTTTACTGCAAACTAGTTTAACTTTTCATTGACATGGAAAGCAAGAGTCAATGTACACAAAATAGTCACTGCTATCATTGACTTTAGCTGCTATATAATATAATTAAAAAAACAATAATATTTTATATTTATTTTTATTGATTGGTATGGTACATTGCAATTTGGTATTAATGTACAATATGGGGATGGGTAAGATGCCTTAATGCTTATACCTTTTAAATATCCACTTAAAACGTTGTTGTAAACCAAGTATTCCTCTTTTTGATTACCGACAAAATTCCGAACTAAATTTGTAATTTTCATTTTGATATAAAGATACCTATATAATAAGAGCGTCAGTTCATGTTTGAACAGGCGTATTTTTTGTTCTAAATTCGAATTACAGAGGCTTGCGGTAATGTAGTTCGAATTGTAGAGGTTAACTTCGGATTTTGAATTATAATTTCCATAATTTGAATTATGGCAACACAATTCGAATTGTACAGGCTCAAGTATGTGCAAATTCAAATTGTAGAGGCTGCATTAAGAGTAAATATCACTTTGAATTATCGGTATTTTGTTTTGCGAATTGTACAGGTTTTCTGAGGGGAACGGACAAACATTTCTAATTATGGAGGTTTTCTAATTATCGAGGTTCGAATTAAGTGAGGTTCTACTGTTCTTTTAAATAAAAATCACTTTCAAATATTTATATATGAACGTTTAAATATGAACGGTTACATGATATGTAGACATTTTCACTGTAACGGGACCCAATATAAAGGACCATCTCACTAAAAGCACTCATCTTAGATAAGAGGTCCATGAAGAGCGTAGTGGTTGGGGTGACGTTTTATCTTTCAGAGCCTCTTTGATGCAATTTCAGATATCGTATCTTTGTGTCTTATCTTCTTTTACAAAAAAATACCATTAGCTTAGGGAAAAGTAGAGGTGTATTCATGATTCATCACTCCCATTTTCACCGACACTGTGACACACCACTACATTACCAGAGCCATCCAACCATCAATAATGTATAACGGTCTGTAATATTGATGATGGCTCTTCTCTGCTGGATCACTAAATACTTTATTCTTACTTCCGAAATTCTTTATGCGAGTAAATTATAATGCCTTTGATTACATGAGTGGTGCGAAACAGAATAAAATTCAAATCGAAGCTTTGGTTGTATCTTGTCGTAATGTGTAATCGTGATTAACTTGAATTGATACGGAGTTTGAATAGGCTTTTTTATGGTATTAGGTTTAAAATATAAGAGGTAATTATAAATAAAGCCACTAGCTGAACCACAAATTCTTTAATATTCTTTGAAACTATTAACACATTAACATAAATTAAGCAAATTTGAATACCATTTAACAAACAGGTAAATCATATTCTAATAAATTTGTGAAATTAAAACATATACTTCATTACTTTGGGTTTTCATATAAATCAATAACAAACCATTGTTTTTATTTTAGATGCTATAAAAATTAAATATTAATAGAAAAAATAATTAGTATATGAAATTGATTTGAATGAATTTTAATTTTAAAAATGTTTAAAGTTTGAGTCAATTTAATAACATGTTTTTATTCTTACATGGACAATCGTGAATGGTTGTTTCAACATGCAATTAAGGGTCTGAAATTTAATTATTATTTATCTCCAAGTATATTACTGATACACTTTATACATACCTAGAGGGTTGCAGGATCTAAAACCGTCCTTAGAAACTAACCCTGATCAACTATTTTGAAATAAAACTACATATTAAACCCAATTATAAATTAATAAATGCTAGCATGGCCAAAATTCACACTAATCTGTTTTACAATGTAAAGTAAATTTAATAGAAAGTATTTCACGAAAAATAAATAAAACTTAAGGCGCAAAACAAAATCAAAACATTGTATAGTAAAATATTTCTGAACCGTGCGTTTGAATACTGACACACTCTCCTTTACAAAAACCAAGGTTGTTCTACAATATTTCATGCATGACCCTCACATTGATAAGGTAGTTGAGCTTGAGCTATATAAAGGCTACCTAATGAGCCAATTTATATGCAACATTGTCCGGGAACAGAAGCTCAGATTGTATTGACCTACATTTTTATTTAAGTAGACAACATTTTCTAGCATGTTTATATTTCACGAACCAAGTTTTCAAGTTAACTGTTTTATAGCGATTATAGTATTTGGAATTTGTACTTATGATCTAGAATTGAAAACAATCTGTTTCGTAAAGCTTGAGTTTTGCAATTTTAAAATTCAATAGATGTTTTTCAATATTTTACAATATTTTTCATCACATAGAGCCGGAAGTGTATTTTTAATCCTCGCTTATCTTGGCCTCGCTTTGATAATTTTGAACAAAATTATATCAGAGAAGTGACAGTGAAACTCTATACTTCTATACATTTTTCTTTCACTATGCCTTTGATAACACTTTAAAATTAAATATTGAGTACCGGTGTACTCGGATTTGTACGAGTACGGATTTGGTACGAATAATTAAGGTCTTTCCGATAGCGTATGTCTTACTTAATTCTATATTTAAACAAAATTCCATGAAAAATAAATAAGTTCGAACTGAAATTGGTGGTAATAAAATAAAAGATAATATGATTGATTTATATACATCTAAAAACAAACCCACTACGTTGAATCAGTTTTGTCGAATCAGTTTTTCGGTAACAGGTCATCAGAAAAAAAAATTGATGTTACAAGGAATTCCGACAGTTAAAATGCAATCATATGGTGGACCTGAGATGACTTAGTTAACGTTGACACCTGGATGACGTCATTACTGTTGATTTTCTGCTGACGTCACTTAAACGTATTAAAACGTTCTACTTTCGTATTTTAATTCTATTTGGTGTCAATGAAAATAACTCCGTTTAATGCGTTCTTAGATTTTGTCATGGATATTACAACTGAAATGTTAGGAAATACATGGGAATTAAAGAAAAACATTTACTAAGAATCCTATTTGGAATTCTCTTCGGCAAGACTTTTGGACTCCAAATACTCCTAAAATTAACGAAAGTTTCAAGAATTTCTCTGGATTTTATACAAGTACGTTATTGAGGAAAAAATTTTAAAGTTTTTTTGTAATTTAGCACAGTTAGTTAATAATGTAGTTTTTTAGGTTGATTTGAAAAATATCTTAATATGTCTGATATCTGTATATATTGAAGAAACATCGATTCTTTGAAGTATACAAGAACCTTAGACAAGTAAAACGGCCGAGTTTCGTGAAAGAAGATGATACATTGTGGACACACGCTCTTAACTGACAATAGTGCATGTAAATTGCATCATTAGCAGCTTTTGTATGTAGGCTTGGCTTGAAACATGACGCTCACTTTGGTAAAAAATCTAAGTAGAAACGTTATGTCTTGTAAAGGTTAGAATATGTCGTGACGTTATTAAATATTGATGCTTAAGACTATGTATTGTTACTTTCTCCCCCAATACATAGTATATGGAGAGAGAATAGTTTTCGTAAAAAATATGAGTTTTAGTTTTGAGTTGATATATCCATTTTGGGTACCCTGAACCAAAAAAGTAGTTTTGGAAGTGATTTCTGTGTGTGTAAATATGTACAGAGCTACAGACCACACCTGTAGTCCGATTTTGATAAATTTTCATATATACTAACCCATGGGATCTCCAGGCGTTTTTTTTCAATTTTTTTGAAATTTTGAATTATAATGCAGATTTTTACATAAAAACACATAAAATAATGGAAAAATCGTAGCTTTGTATGTTGTATCCCTTTAGATTCTAAACAAAATGGTAGCAATCCCATTTCCGTAAAATTTTTAGTTCTAAAGTCATTAAAAAATTATGTTATTTTCCCATAAATCCCATAAAATAAGAGAAAATCGTACAAAAAACCGGCTTTTATTGAAATTAGTATGTAATAAGCCTTATCATTCTTGAAGGCATAGTGCAACCTCCATTGCTGTAAAAATTGGGGTTCAAAAGTTATTGTATTTATGTTACTTTCCCGTAAAAACCCATGTAAACACGGAAAAAGGGATTAAAAAAACACCGATTTTGATTTAAATTTGTCTGTTATATGGTCCTTATAATTCTAAACAAAATATTTTAGGAAATAGTTCCCCCATTGCTGTAAAAATTACGGTTCAAAAGTTAATGAAACTTATGTAATTTTACCTATTAAATATCCTAATTAGTTACTCTTTTAAAGGTTGTTGACGAGCTAATGAGAGAAAGTATGGGTCATCGCTGATACCGTTTATTTCAAACTAAAATAATAAATCACGATGAAATAATAACTTAGTCATTTAGGAATATGACAAACTATGTACCCTATGTACTAAAAAACTATGTACGTAAGAGTATTCAATTCAACATTTTATACATAATAATTATTGCTTTGTGATTACTGACTATTTGTACCTATTATTTTTTTTTGTTCAAGGTTTGGTTTAATAAAAAAAAAATTAAATAGTTTTAACCGTTTTTCTCCCAACCTTGAAAATTCAAATAATTACGAACAAAGAGGTTCAAGAACATATGTCCAAGCGACATTGTAAAATAATAAAATATTTGAACTCATTTACCTATTAAATAAACAAAGTTTCCATATAAAAATTTTAATTGAAGCGTTCAAATTAAACAAAGACAAGGTTTTTCCATTAATGTTGAACATTTGAAAATAGTGTTCACCAACTCGATGGTGAACTCCAATTATAACAGTTCATCTGGAAAACAACTAGTGCAAACTGTGTCAGTTGTAATAGATACAAGCAAGTTGTTAATTGGAAGTTATTGTATATATTGAGTTCCAGCCTTGAACCATATATTGCACTGGTGCACGTGAGCATTAAAAACATTAAATTCATAACATTGGATACTCACAATAATGGAACGGAAATAGTCTGATGATTCGTACATTAATGACAGTAAAATTAGAGTTTAAAGTGAAATTGAACACAAATAACCCACATTTTCCAACAAAATAACCCATATAGGCTATAATTGTAAAACACGGTTTCTTATTATTATTGTTAATATACATTGGTGTATGAATGCTAAAATTAGAAGCTATGAAAATTAGGTAGAAGAATCGTCATTGTTGTAAATTAAAATCCCACTTGAAAAATTATAAATTCCAAGCTTTAGAGCGAAAATTACGAGAAGTGCAAGTAATGATTAAAAACAAACCATCTAAAGCTGATTGATGTGATGTAATCAAATTACTCCATTGAGCCGGAATTTCAACGACGAAGATAATATCCAATTAGATTAATTACCAGCAGTTTTTACGTAGCAAATATATGTTCAATGAAATAACCCACCGTGCCCGGCTCTATGTATCTTGGTGTAATCAGTCATGATGCGTTCATCTTGGTGTAATCAACTGAAATTTGTTATAGCTTACACACTGTCACAGATTCGAATCGACATTAACGACAGTGAAGTTTATGATATGACTATTTGATGTAAAACTAAACTGGGTATTTTACTTCTATGTTTAAGGAGTATTATTAATGGAAATGAAATGGATCAGTATGTTTTTTTTTCTTACAAATAAACAAAATATCTCATTAATACTGCGTTGTCGCTTATCAAAAATGGAGCGTTTTAATTTGTTATCGTAAGTATGAATATTGCCTAAGGTATGATGTTTAAATTTTTTCAAACAACGGGTACACAAATGTTTGGGTTTAAGACTCCCGCATTTCGAAATGTCATTTAATCTTGAACCCAATACTACACGAGAATATTGTAAATATGAAGTAGCAACTGATATATATTAAAATATAATATTCTTTTAGGTTACAATACTCAAACTCACTACACTAATATTTAGACTATAATTTGTGGGTTCTATATATTATTATTTAATAAGAATAAAATTGTGAATGTCCCTGCTGTGTACGTTACAGCAATCTTTTCTATGTTGTACGAAAGTAAATGATAAGTATTCATAACATTCGTTCAGCTAGTAATTTGTTTAAAAATGTTGTCCTTGAATCATACAAAATGGGTAAATTGGTATTTAAAAAAACTAGGGGTTTCATTTTATAAAGCACGCGATAACTTATCCTCGGCGCAGCGTTTCAGACTAAGACATGCTCAGTATTTCAAATCACGTCTAGAAGGCTTAACGAACGTCTTCAAGTTCTGAAAAGAGATGAAAGCCCTCTTTTGTGTGCATTGTCTAAAATACAATAACGAGTCTTAAAATAAAAGTTTTCACCATGTCGTACCTGGAACTGCTCTAAATTGTCCAAACACTTTATGCAGTATTGAAAGGCAAAATGTATTGTCATCACCGTACACAGGAAATTCTGGTACACAGATTGATTCCTATTTTAAAATAATTGTTTTTTTAGGATGTTAGCAGCTTCTTTTACCTTGCATTTTCCTGACCACGTAGATCGCTCAAGCCTGTCCGTAGAATGCATCCAGCAAGGCAAAAAGAGGTGAGCTGGTACAGTACAAAGGTGAACTGCACTGATAAAAGGTAATGACAGGTACCAGGTTTTGAGCCAAGAAAATTGCAACTTTGGGTCCAAAATCCGTAGTGATACCAACTAACTCAACGACTCCTCCCTTGTGAAATATTTTGTTAAATACATTTGATTGGCTGAATTAAAGTATCAGTTAAACGATAACATAATTAGTTTCACCAGGATATTAAGTCTATCTATTTGCCACTTTAAAATGTGTTATCACTCATTTAAGTTTTAGACGTTGTGTAAAAATCTTGTTTTTATCCTTACAAACATGTTTATGTTTTTTAACTAAATCACTACTGAAAAACTGAAAAGGTTATTATTTACGTTACCCGTACATATTTACAATTTAAAATCATAAACTGTTTCACTTTAATACATTTAACGCCAGAGAAGAAGGTTGGATATAGATACAATGTGGTGGTTTCCTTTACAATACGTGACTCAAATGAGGAGTCGGTCGTTAACGCGACTTTTGTTTTGCATCTTGTGTTTGGTGAAATTTGTCTCAAATTATCCCCTAACTTCTTTGTTATAAGTTTCACTTTGACTCAACCTTCAATCGTAATAAACATATACAATTTAGCTGATTTTCCATAAAGAGTAAATATTTTGACTTTTCTGCTATCCTACATTCAGTGTCAAGTAATGTTAATGTTTAACGTGTTCTTATATCACTGCTACACAATAAATACTATATAAAGCACGCATTTTATTGATAATGTCCAAGGAGTGTAAGGAAACAAGTAAGGTATCAAGGAAAATGTGTATAAAACTAGAGCGTGGACGGCGGCATATATTAATGACTGCGACACGGGCTACGCTGGGCCTTTTAGATGAATGATGGTTACTTTGTCACTTCAATATGTTGTCAGCGAACCTCTATGTCAGTAAGTAAAGGGGTAAATAACCTTTTCATAACACATTTAGATATACACAAAAATTTAACATTACAAAATAATGTTTTGGTAGTTTTCTCAGTTTACCAGACCTTAACAAGTTGAAATATACGTCCAATTAATAATTAAGGTTATTTTTTAGAATGGATCAAAATGTTTTTTTCATAATGAATTCTTTATATTGGAACGTGTTGGTAGTTCGACTGGATACGACCATGATGATTATGAATTACCCTGAACATGTGAACATATGATATGGCTTATGAAATTGACGAAAACTTGTTTCGAAAAAAAAAAAAAAATAAAAAAAAAATACCAGGTCTATTATATGTAGTATTCCCAGGACATGGTTATAAGTGCTATTTATTTCGCCCATTATTTAAATATCTTTAGTGTTAGGTGTAGTTTGAAGAATTCATTTAATTATTTCATTACAATAAGTATCAACTGTAACCTCTATTTTAGGCCAATTGCCTGTGTCTTAGTAGGTATTGCTGTTCATATAATTTAACCATAGGACATTTTTTCTTCACACGGTCAAAAAACAAAAAAAAAATAGATAAGTTTGTTTTTAAATTCAAAAGCAAAAACTGTTTAAGAAAAAAATAATGATTATGATAAATTTGTTATTATTTCAATTACAACAGTTATTATATTAATTAACTTATTTTTTCAGAAAAAAACTTTTGTTATTAAGTTTTGCTTCATCGCTTACAACTGTTCAGCAGACTAAAAGCATTTAGTACGAAACATAATACCTAATTACCTTCAAAAACAAACATTAGATACAACAATTATTTATATTATCAAACCCTTAATACATTTTTATTGGTTTGAAATCGAATATCAAGCAACTATCATACCATAATCGGTTTATCTATAACAATTAGTGCTACCAATGGCATCAAGGGTTAGGCTTAGATCTACAGTATTGGCAGATTATCAAGATCTAAGCCATGTTTATTCATCGGTATAAAAGTATGGTAAAATAAGATGAATAGCTAAGTTATATTCTATATAGGTTTATTTTTACAAATGTGCATTAAAGGTTTACGGATTTAAATACTATTGTGTTGGATATGGGAAGAATAAGCAGTATACAGTATATTTTTGGTTATCAGACTTTGAATTTGTGTCGATTGAATTTCACAACTGTAGTAATTTTAAGCATTGGTTGGCTTTCTTCATTAGATAAGGAACCGTTCGAAAATTGCGCGTTTTTAAAGGGCTATTAAATTGCCTCAAACGCATACAAAATAACGCAATATACTTTTATCTTGCACAGATTATGATTGTTTCAGACAGCTATTTAGTGATTAAAACTACTAATTTACTAATTCCTAAAAAAATATTTTTGTTTATTTTAGGTTTATAGGCTACTATTGCGATTGACAAATAAATAAAAGGTTAAAATACCTGCTTGTCGCCTTGTGGTCCTAGTATTGTCCTAGTGGATTATGTACATTTCGGCGCGAGCGCCATCGTCGGATCAAAAAAAAAAAAAAAAAAAATATGGAGTATTGAGATTGATTTACCCACCTTAATCAGGTTACAATCATCACTAAAAGCAGCCTTGGCCACAAAGAAGCCTCAGATAGTTTCGTTAAGGCCATTTTCATACTGTGTAGTCTCTTGTTTACAATCAAACTTAATATTCAACTAAAGAATCAGCTGAGATCAAATACAATTCACTAAAACTGTTGTAAAGTAAGTTTATCAGCATCACTGAATCTCTGAAATGACTTCTAGAAATAAATTTAACACAAGTAGGGTAGAACCCTAAACGAAAACAAACTTTGATTGTTACATTTGTTACTCCGTTTAGACCATGATCAAATCACACAAATTACACCTGAATGGAAAATATTTAGTTAAGTGAGATAGGCGGGAAAAAGATGAAACATAAAAACCCTAATTGTGTTGAAAATATAGATTGAGAATAAAATTTTATTTTAGTAAATTATTCACATGTCAAATCATAACTACAAATGTAAAAAAAATAATACAAAACTTGTTAAGAATCTTAACCTTTGGGGTTATTATTTGAATTGTTCAAATTATTATAATAGTTCTCGATCAACAATAGTGTATCAATAAAAGGTTACAGTACCTGCAGACTACCTTGTGAGTTGTTTTGTTATTCCAGTAGGATTACGTACGTTTTGAAAAATATACTGCCACCTTCAGATCCTTAAATCATAAAATATTTATTCTTCGACACTATAGTTTCCTTATCAGTAATTTTTTACATAACAAACATTCAAAACTCGTCTGATAGTAATTAGTAGAAGCACGTATAAATTAATTACTGATTTAATACTCGTTCAATTGATCTGTCAGTTGCAGCAAATTGCAAAGCTCTGCCACATAGATTTATTACACATTAATTGAGTTTAGTTATCAGGCATAGGTTTATACAGTAGAGTAAATTACTCTGGATGCGTCGAATGTAATTGGAATTCCGGTAGGTATTTTACTTATTAGTTTATTTTAACACCGACTATCTTGATATGTATTGAAGAAGTGAGTGGAGTTAGCAATGCTAAAGTTTCCTCTCAGGTCTAAATCTAATTAAAAACTGATGATTTTAAACTTCAATAAAACAATGTTAGTTGAAATGTTTTTAATTTGTTTGGATTGTTTTATAACATGTTTACATTTTTTTAAATTTTTAAACTATTAGATTAAAAAAACTTTTTGGAAGATTTAGACTACCTAAATTAAAGACAGCCCTAACAAAAAAACCCCTATTATATACGAAAAAAATACTCCATATTTTACGTAACAAAAAAGTTTTGTCCGAAATATTTTAGATTCACTCGTGTTGTGACAAATTAATTTGATACAATAAATAAATCTAAACATAAATATAAGTCTCTGCCAACAAATACATAAGGTGGTATAACTCATTTTTGGGTGATTGTTAGAATTCTAAATATATATTATGCAAATACATAAACGAAAAAAAATATCAGCTGGAATACTTTTAGAAATAATACTTTTTTTATTTTAAGGGTTAAGTTGATGCATCGCAATGAGAATCTAGAAATTATTTTATGATAGAGTAAATGATGCTTGGAGTTCGGATAATCGAATAGAAAGGGTTATATGTTTACCTTGTATTTCACTATCTTAGTGACTGTTTGTGGATTTATGGTTAGTGATGGCCAATCATAAGTTTAAAAAATATATTACATATTTTTTATAATACCAGAACAAAAGTGGTATTTTTTAACACCACCCACTTGTTTCGCAATCTAAAATAAACGTCTTAGCGTGAAAACTTAAAATATATCGGCCAATGTTAGAAATAAATATAAATTTATTAATTTTTACTGCATGTTGGTTGTTTAAGGTTGTATGTAACAAAATATGTCTAGGATGCGTTTGGACGGGATAAACTTTACATGGTGAGTTTTGTTTAAAATTCATAAACATTTGTTCTACGTAGTTCGAGTGTGTAAAGCGGGTTTAATCATCTACAAGAAAACAGTTATTCAATCAAGTTTTATTACAACCATTATATTCTTACTAATTATAAGTAAACGGATGCCATTTCAATATTTAATGCATATCAATGTCATAGTTGACTTATATCAAAGCTTATTAAACCACACGACATGTCACTAACGCTACAAACAGTCAAACAGTTACATGTTATCGAATAGGCTCATTATATAGAGCATATCTAACAAGTTATAGTTTATCAACAAGACATGGCGTATCGTTTCTAATTATCTACTGTTAGCGCTTACAGTTCGTTGTATTTATACGTTAATTAATTGAATTGAGTAAAGAAAAACTACAAACATCATAACGATTCGGATTAGTTTTTACTTTACCATCCACTAAAAACATTAAAATCAAATAAATTAATATAGCGGCAACGGTGAAAACGTCTAAAGTTAACAAACGTAATAGGGCTAAAACATTGAGCGTACCTAACAAGTGAACTTAAAACAACGTGTTAATATATTATTTATACACATAATATATACACATGATATATTTATTGAATAAATGAAATTATCACATGTTGTGAATATGTTTTTCTTTATTCTTTTATTTTCTTGTAAGCTATAGTACAACCAAATTTTAAATTTACCCCCTAAATGGATTACAGTGTTCCAAATATTACTGTTTATTCCAAAAGAGTTATAAGTAAGAAATGGAAAGTGGCTGTTAAAGATTTTTTAAGGCTTTTGAAATTAGAAAGACTCTATGAAAATTATTTTCCTTGAAGGAAACCACACAGTATTTCACAAAGCACGTCTTTCAAAATTGTCTGCCATTATGTTCAGAAACTCAAAGGTTGCTTTCAAGACGTGCTTGGAAACGATCAAAAGACCCTTCCCTGCAATGACTTCGGAGCCGAATAACAGTAAATCTTAGTGTAATTTGTTGTATGAAGCATATACAATTTTTATTTTTAAGGTTTAAATTTTATTACATTTCTTCTACTATTTTCACAACTCTATTAGCTAAAAAAAGATCTTTGATAAATATTATAAGATGCGGCTTTTTACCTTATGTAGAGGTTGGAAAAGTTCAGTTTTCGAGGGACCCAGTTCAATTCAGCCAATCGTCATTGTACTATACCATACTGATAACACCGTGACATTCTAGGCAATGTCTAAAGTAACGTGTAAAATAATTTCGGATTATATCCTAGTGTCCCAGAATGAGAAGGTAAGACCAGCAATTAAACATGTAAACTAAAAATGAAAATGAATTAAACATGGGAAAATATAACTTAAGTAAAAATATTAATCAGTTTGCCTTTGTTTTACCGAACATATTTAGTTGTGTGCAAACTACTCGTTTAAGACAGAAGGGTAAATTAACGATGTCATCCCGGTATCAGTGAAGTTAGTTAAGTTACCTTAGTGAACCGTATAATTACACTGTAGTTGCCGGACTAACCTGTAATCTTGTATCCTCTGTAACTGACAACAGACTTGCACCTCGATAACAATTCTACGGAAGTTTATAAGGTAGCTTTTAAAGGTTTCTGGACAGTTAAGGCTAGTTATACTTAATTTTATTTTTAATTCTATTGGTTAATGGTTATCTTTCAACAAATTTGGTTTAGGGTATGCAAAAACTCAGTTTTGTGTTGATATAATGTATAATGTAGGTTGTTGTGTATAATGTGCAGTTCATACTGTAGAAAACCATAGCCTACATCGATGGCGTATTCAGTGTTGAAAATATGATTTATTACTCGATCTATTTGACTTGTCCGATCTCGATGTGTTACACACTTATTTTCACAGACCGATAACAAACATGTGTATAAAATTATATTCATGCACCTAATCCATTCGGACGAAAATGATTAATTTCACCTTATTTTTATAGTTTTATTAACATCAGGATGGATCAAAACTGTATTTTATCTTTGGATTAATGTTTAAGAACATAATTAGAGTATTATTTTTTGAACATTATTAGAGTGTTAGCCAGAAATCATATTTTTACAACTTTCAAATTGGAGCACACCATGCCTAATTTGTGTGCAAAGCTAAATATGTTAAATATAAATACATTACGGTAGTTATTGTGCACAAATCATAACCTTGTTTTATTTTTACAGTTCTATCACTCTCTATGATCAGCTTGATTTTTGAAAGTCACTTAAAATTTGGGCTGCTTAAAAATGCTCTACAGCATGTAAATGTATGATACAGTGAAATTTTCAATTATAGATTTTTCACGAGTATTTTGTTACCATAACCAATTCTGTGCACAATTGGCTGAGCATAAAAGTAAACGCGAGTAGAGGTGGATTTGAAAAGAACATTTCACCTCGAGTGGAAAACATTCTGATTTGTTAGACGTGGCCAGACAAAACTGTCTTGCTAACGAAGCGTTTCATGGCAAACTTTACACCTTTTTGCTATTTTATTCTATTTTACGAGAGGGGGGGGATTGCATAAAAATATGTTACTGACGAATAATCATGGAGTTTTTAATTAAGAAAAAGTTATTGGTAGTTAATTAAAGTGAATTACGTGAACGATCGTTCGTTTTTATTGCTTCTGTTTTGGGTTTTTATAATAGTTAGTAGTTTCTTTTTACAGTTAGAAAACAAACGAATAAATCGCCTATGGCAAATATTACTAATGCATGAATAAATACCTGCATGCTATTGACTCTTATTACTAAGTGAATGTAATTAAATTAAATGAATAAGTGCTTTGTTTAACAAAATAAAGCACTTAATAATACTAAACAAATATGATTCATTTTATTTTGGTATAAAATCAATACAAATTCAGTAAACACATGATTATTAACATAGTTATAAATCTAATAATTCATATGTAGTTATTAACATAGTTTAAGCTTGAACAGTGAATACAAAATGCGTGCGAAATAACTATATAAAGAGTAATTTTTTGTAGCTATTTTCGTTTTCTTAATTTAGTTGTTTACTATATTTTCAAACAACCTTATACCACTCACTGTTTCTTCTAAACACTCAACATGCAAACTATGATGCAGTTTTAATTTGCTTACACTGATCATCAAAATTATTTGATCATTGGTTGATTTAATAAACATTTTTAATAATGACTGATATTACGTTATTTACTTTGTTAGATCATTTCATCTTCATCGTATAAAATATTTGAAATTCTTTTCTAATTTTCAGTAATTTTTCATTCTTCTTGCTGTATAAAGTTACGGTGATAATACACTTTTGGTTAAAAATGAAATCCTTTAGCACATATTGACAGAACTTTTAAATTCAATGACTCAATTTAATTTATTTGATTTCAAAAAAGATACAAGCACCTTACGACAAAGTTGTACTTTGTGGAAAGCAAAATAAGCATGCACAAAGAGTTAAAAGACCGAAGCATGCTTTCAGAATTTCATGTAGAAAAAATTTTGGTAGATAATAAATCATCTGACCATTTCTTAGTAGGGCTTTTATCTCAGAAAAGTGTTTTTAGTGTATCCTTTCTTTATATTGGGTCTCGTTACAATAGAGGATGTGTACGAATCGCTTAACCATCCTCTTGTGACGCTTTTCTAATATTTATTTAATCTTTAATCGTGGAAATCACCAAAAACGTATTTCAAAATTTGTTATTTTTGGTACTTCTATCAAACAGTGATAACGTATTTAATTTTGCTTTGTATGCATTTCATAACTTACAAAATTAAATTTAACACATAACGTTTTTGTCAATGCTAGGTTTGTAGACAGCATATTGAAACGACAAGGTTTGCCATCAATCATCGGAATGGCCCAACGTAGCCTGTGTCGCAGCCATTAATATCTGCTGCCTTCCAAGCCCTAGTTCAAGGTGAGGTATTCGTACTCAAAATTCAGGAACTTATAAAGGTTTTTATAAGGTTAGTATTAGATGTTTAAAATGCTAAAGGTTTGATTAGACAGTTTTACAAACAAAAAGTTCAGTCATTAAATGTTAGATGTATTCAACCATCCAGTAATTTATTAATTTTTTGAACATATTAATTTATATATAGACAGAAAATCAGTACGTTTTTTATTTAAAACTGAACAAAACGTTATTTAAGCCCCCAATCAGTTGTACAGTTGGATTTGAAGGAGCGTATGTTTCACTAAAACCGGTTTATCTCACTTACTGGCCCAAGAACAGTAGTTTTATTTTGTGCTTGTTGCCTAAAATTATATGCCTGTAGCTGGTATTTTCTTTTTTCATATTTTGTTACGCCATGCTTTATTAATTTTAAAGCATTGATCAATGATCTTTCCTTAGGTAACTCGTTTAAAGGCATATTTTTATCAAGTATGACCTAATTATATTATTAGACCTGATTACAATTCCTTCGTTTTTTAACTAAAAGAGAATCGAAGGCGTCAACGAAATTATACAATAATATACAATTGGGTTGTTAGATTTTAAAATATTGATACAAATTCAATACGAATATTAATTACTTGTAAATGTGGATAGCTAAGCACCTGCTAAATATACTTAGTTTAGTTACAAAATTGAGTACGAAATATAGTCATGCTTAGCAAAAAATTTAGATTTTCAATTGTAGTTTGCAAAGACATATTTTCCTTGTGCTCTACAATTATATTGTGTGCTTATTTATGTTATATAAAATACAGAGTTCATTTCTAATCCAAAGGGTTGTTTGTAATAATTATATCACATAAACTTATAGTCACGAGTGAATCTGTGAGATTTGTAAAAAAAACTGAAAGAGAGGATTACACAATAGCTACATGGATTATTCAGTAAATCCTTTAATTTAACAATCCATTATAAAGTACAAAATCCTTGTAGGTAGAAAAGTCATTCCTTTAATCACTTTAGGAGGAAATCATTTTAAAACTCGCTAAATCCTCAACAATCCTTTTATTAAATTATTTGTCGTGTTTACAAAAAAAAAAGAAAAAAACACTCAACGGATTTCTAGTTAAATTTCATTTACTTAAGAATGAGTAACAATCACATATATTTTTTAGCGTTCACCAGGCATTATGTACCTAATGACCTCTATGATCTTATCATGATGTTACCAAGCAAATTATGTGAGAAGCATAGAGTTTGCTTTTATCTCAACTCAATGTTGGTGAAGAATGTCAATTCACTTTCTAATGCCACAATAGGGACTTGCATCACATGTATTTAGAGTTATTTTCTCCTCAGTTAATGGAATCTAAATAAAATCTACTCTGAAGTTAGTTTATGTCGTATTTTTTGGATTATTATGGACATTACCGATCACTTGAATAATTTATACTGTATTTTCCTACTAAGTTTTTTTATACTATATTATATTCTACAATACTCAATTATACAACATAAAACTCTAAGTTCATATACATTTTCCTTCTGATATTTCTTCGATCTAATCTATAATTATATACGTATACGCTTGTTGACGGATAATCAATACAAATGAATAAAACTTGAATCAAACAAATATAAATCTAATAATTCCCTTATTTTATACTAAATTTAATATAAATTTAACAAAATAATATTAGTTTTACTATTTAAAATGTATTCAGATCTAAAAATATTTAAACTCCTTGCTTAGAGGACATAAAATAAATTTAATTCCCGAGAGATAAATAGCATCTAATATATTTAGACTGCTGTTTCCATTACAACCATCTTATCTGTAATAACCACACATCTTTGGCAAATCGTTCATATTTGTCACTTGAATCTCAGACGTTTGTAAATGGAGTGACGCATTTTCTTGTTGTGTACATTTACAGCATAATTTATTTCCAAGTAGTATAAATGAATCAGATAAGATTAAAATTAAAATGTTACTAGTTTTATGAACGCTGTAACTGCTCATTAGGTTATTAAGAGAAAAAACAAATAGAAGATTTTTATACACGTATTTAAATGTTATTACATTAAAAATTCTTCAGTAAACCATACTATGCTGATTCAAGACCAGTATAACATACTCTCTATTTTTATTCCTGGCTTTACCAATTCTAATGTGACTCGCAGGCCTACTTTAACAATACTTCACAGTATAACGTTTAGGTCTACTGCACACTACATATACCCTAATAACCCCAATATTATCAATATTTTAAGCTAAAAATAATTTCAGTACTAGCACCAGAACCATAGTAAAATATAACGTACATAAATAATTGCTCTTGGTATGTTTTCAGATCACATACGAATAGTTAGTTGGTATTTGTGTTATTCATACATACGTAATGTATTAGATGAATGACACACATTGCCAATACAACAGAACTGATAGTGATTACTATTGCATTGTTCTGTTCATTAACTCCATATGACGTGTTATATAATGAGCTCCAACATAACACATGGTGAACCTGACAATATTGCAATGAGTTGTTGGGGGAAGGTACTATTTGTTTAACATAAGGAGAATTATTTGATAAACAGTGGGAAATTGTTGATAATATACAGGGCTTCCCCGCTTCATGTATGAGATAAACTTAATAAAAATAAAAAAATGAACTAAAATATCGTATCAAAACTCAATACCAAATAAAAACTCAACTTACCAGTTCATCCGCCATTGGAAGGGGTTCCGTAGAACATTTTAAGTTATTATTCCTATATTGGGAAAGGTTGGCATTTGACAAAAATATGATTATTATTTTTTAGAATTATATTACAGTTGAAGTTATCTGTTTATTTTTTTTATCTAGTAGTTTCTGAGATACCAATGGTGGTACAATTAGGTTGTTATTCTGTATACATAGAGCGTACTAAAATATCAATACCCCCGCCGCAGCAAACCTGCCGTCTAAGCGAATTTCCATTTGGCCGAATTGATTTTCAATTGATCTATTTAAATAACATTAGGTTTAACGAGTACCTAGGTTTGCTGCTACAAGGAAACTAATAAAGTAGTGTGTTTTTAGTAAAATATTGATAGCTTACTATAAAATAAATAAATTTGCCAAGTTTGATCAAAATATATCCATAAACAAGCAAACTACAACATTTTACAATATTCTCCATAAGAATAACATGGGAATTTTAAATTTATCATTTTTTTAGTTTTCTCCGTAACCAATAATCGTACAAAAACACTTTGATATACTGAATTGTTTGTTTTTTTAAGCTCTTTAAGAAGGTTTGGAGAAAAATTGGGAAATTTTGTGTTTTGAGGGTAAGAAGTGAGAAAAACCAATTTTTACCCCATAAAACCCCCCATAAAACCCTGTTCCCATGGTCCAGGGTCCGATCATGCTGGATCGCGAACTCATTCAAGTTTATCCCGCCTTACACCTACAAACCAAATTTCATCAAAAACGGATAAAAATAACTCAAGTTATCGTGTTCACGGACACACATATATATATATATATAAATCTATATATATATATACCTATATATATATAAAAATTTGAACGAATGGTGTTTTTGGTCTCTGGGGACATTAAAATGAAAAAGTAAATCGGTCCCGGGCCTAAGTCTTACCATGAGACCTACGGTAATATCTACTTCCCTATAGGGAAATTCGCTAAAAATACTAAAATACTAAAAGTCATACAATATCAACATACAATATTCATACAATAAGTCATACATAAGTCATACATACAATATTCGCTTTTCCAAACCTGTTTGTGATTGTATTGTATCCAAACCACCGATTTAAAGTAAGGTATTAATTAAAAATACACTAAATCCATCGAAATGCTATGGATTTTAATAATCACAATGACAATTTTTATGTAACAACTTAAGTGAATATTTATACAAATAATTAAGTTCTTAACCATTTAATAAAGAATCATTGATGTGGATGGCTGCTCGGTAGGCCATGAACTAATATCGGATAAATAATTTCATGTTCCGGTAGTTGCTTCATTAGGCAGATAACTCAACTGACCGTATGATCACAGATCACAGAGGCCTCCATCAATGATGGCTAGGTAAAGGTGTGTTACGAAACTTATCGCAACTTTTATTTTTCTTTATAGTTTGTAGGGAATTGTAATCAGTTAACCTGCATTTTAATTCGTTTTTAGTATCAATGAAGGTACAACAAATCTTTCTAATAAGTGGAGATAAATGTTAAAGCCACAAATACAACTATCGGAAACAAATCTGAAATGCCAATAAGTAAATATTTCAATACACATAAAAATTTCACTTTTGTGTAGTCTCGAACCACTTAACCTATTATTTACACATTATAATTTAATTTTGTTCTATGTACTTGGTAATACATTAATATTCTTCTCTGGTATAATTTGAGAGTATTTTATTTTTGCGTCTGCTTTTTAGACTCAAATTTGTTTTGAGAATGTTTTAATCAATTAAATCATAATAAATGCGTTAGATGTTTATGTTTACAGGATTAATAAACTAACCGTCGACTTTTTTTCAACTCATCTTCACATAGCATCTCTTTAAAAGGACATTTAAGGCAGTGTAAATTTAAAACACATATTTATTTATGTAGCAAATAAAATGCTATGGTATACTTTCTAACAAATTTTAAAAGGTCTTCTTTCATTAAGATATACTCTGGGTATCTCTACCCAATTTATAGAGTTTAGGGGTTTAGATACTTCCTAAAGTTTCAATAAAAAAATATATAAAAACTATATATTGTATATATACTGCATTTAATATTAAACACTATTCTAAAGGCAGAAGAAGGATCATGCTAGCTTACCCTCATGTAGTGCGATAAGTAATTTCTGTAAATTATCCTTGTTTCCCCATGCAATGTCAAGTAAGGTTATTTGTTGGAAATATTCCTGGAAGTTATTATTTCGCAAACGGACAATGCCTATAATGAATATTTTCACAAAAGGAATGAAACAATGTTTTACCATTTCAGGTGCAAATCCACCGGTAAGTTTATCCCCACGAGAATACTTAAGCTGATAATGCCAGTTACTTTAACTAAACCTGGGAAAGCGGATTGCTAAGTTAACAAGAACTAAAAAAATACATTCCTAAATGTATGGACAATCTTTGTGCTTGATTTTGGCTATTAGTATATTAGTCGTAGTAGCCGTACAGACAGACAGACACCACCTGAATTTTATACACAACAATTAATGACACAACAATTTAGTAACCTTATACATTAAAATATAACTTAAAAAGTCGCAGCTTGTGTAAAGTTTAACATAAGGTTAGGGTGCTTAGATTCAGTAAAGTTAAGAACCAATGTCTCATTTAAGTCACGTATTGTTACTACTATAAAGGAAATATTTACATTGTATTAACTGTCGTACACTTTGAATATGCTCTTTCTTACACAACAAAGATATTTTCTCAATACATCTTTAACCATACAAAAGCATTAACTAAATATGTGTGTAAGTATTTTTTTAGGTACTTAAATCTAATGCGTATATTTTTGAAGGGTGGAGTAAGAAATAAGTCATCATTTTTAGATTGTATGGGCCAGAAAATGGGGGTACAACAGCGACTATCATCCCTTGGAATAGGTTGACGTGATGCCATATGATAACGCATCATCATACTACTATTCTCTCATTGGTTAAGGAAGTGTTGGTAGCTGTTACTTGCCCTACTTATTTTAGCTTACTAATACTTTTTAGACGATTGTGTTTACAATTTTACAATTAAACCACTATGCATAGACCTATTATTAATTAATTGATTAAACGTGTTATATCTTCTATATAAAACTTTACCAAACACTTTGAGCATACATTTACATTTTAAAATTAAGTATCATAAATGTAAAAGTGTCTATTTCATCCTATACTATTTATATATGATCAAAACTACTTTTCGCCTTCCCATGGCAGTAAATCTAAGTACCTACTTTTGAAACATTCTATCATTCAAATAGGGTATAAATATGACCTGTTCATTGAAATATCATAGTAAATATACAATCAGATGCTTAGTCAACCGCTTAGTCTGCAAATTTGTTGAGGTGATAGTATTTTGGCCGTGTATTATAGATGATATTCTAGCACTGTATACAACACCACGTACTGTACATATAGCAAGGCATGCATTGTCAATACAGCCAAAGCAACAGTAATTACCATTGAAATGTGTTGTGTGTTACATATAATCAGCTGTGACACATTACTCACTAACCCGACAATGTTACAATGGCGGTGTTATCGAGGCAATTGTTAGTAGAATATTAATGAATCTGAATACAAACTATCTGATTAGTTTGGTGTTTATCTAGACGAAAATTTTGTTTGTCAACAACAATAATATATTTACTATATAAAATATCGTACGATATATTATTCTTACAAAATCTTACCTTTAGATTTCTCTGATGTATTGTGATTACCTTTCTGAACCAGCCCTCACCTCTATGGTTTTGTACGTTAAGATATGCCAGGTTAGTGTGTTTATTTGAACATCTGTATAATAGTTTAATGAAGAAACAACTTACTAACCCAACCTAACCTAAGCAGTTGGCTATATAAATATAATTCGAGGTGTGGCCGATATAACAACAGGTCACCGTATCGTAAACTATATTTAATTGCTTATAAAACTTTTTCCTGCACATTTAATTCCAGAACACGAACATGTATTTACTCTCACTATTGTATCGTTCATGTAGAATTTTTCACTCCCTCAAAAAGCTTAAAATTATTATATTACAAAAAATAAAGTTCGTGTAAGCATTACAGTTACGAACTCTCCAGTAAGTTAAGTCCCTCGAGAGTGCTTTATCTGATTATATCAGTTACTTCAACTCAACCTGCAAAAGCGGCTTTGTTTTAAATTAATAAAGCGTAAAAAAACTTACTTGAAATTTTACTACGTCTGTTAAATATAGTTTAGTTCACTGTACCTTATAAACCTGTGTTTAATCAACTAAACTAGATTATTGTGTAATGAATTATAGCAGCATACAGTTGCTGGGTCTGACAGATTAATTGAACTAGTAATACACTAGTAATTAATTACCTTACATGTCCTTCCCTAATTAATTACCAATACATACCTAGATATTTATTTAAATCCAACAACAAACAGTAATAGAACGATTGATAAAGTTACATACCATATAAAAGTCAAAACAAAGATTTTGATCCAACTAATAACATATTTTAGAAGCTTTTAAACGCATATCCCTTCAAACATAAAGATATTTGAAGATTTTTTAATTATTTTAACGTTGTAATTAAATTCTAAGAAGAAAGATTTCTAACAACTAATTTAATTCTTACGTTATAATAGCATTCATTGCAATTGATTCCCAAAACACCAACATTGTATACTTCAGAATAAATATTTATCATCTATAAAATATACTAAAACACTAACACCAAGTGTTTCCTACCTTTGCTTCGGTTAATACCAGTATGGAGGTTTGCTGACAGCATATTGAAGCGACAACTCAACCATCATTCATTTCAATGGCCCAGCGTAGCCTGTGTCACAGTCATTAATATCTGCTGTTTTCCACGCTCTAGGTGGAGAATGCATTTCGGCTTTTCACACCACAGCTGGAGAAAACCATTGTTATTGACTGATTAGTATTTGAAGTATTGTACTTTTTACCGTTGTATTCTTTAACGTTTGCATGGGTCAATATTTCCGTACTGTACTAGTTTTTAGGACTCGAAATTGCTTTAAATTATACCAATTATACATTTTTTTTAGTTCCGCTGTTCAAAATGTAGTTTATATTGGTATATTTTAATCATGAACACTCTTTATTATGGTGTTTCACAGGTCATTTTTTTAGTCAGAGTTAGTAAATAACAGATGTATATGTGTAACATGTAATACTTTGTTTTTATTTCATGGTCAAGGTAAAACAAGTATGGAAAATGAGAATTCCAGTAATAGTTTTTCATCATCTGTAATTTTTTACCAAGTTTACCTGTCTAATAAAAGACAATCTTAAAATCTTAGCACTTGGTTTGGTCTAAAACCACCTCAAACTACTACTAATAGTTTTTTAATGAAACCGACAAACTTCACATTTCCACTAAGGCTTGTGAAGTGGCAGGAAAGATGAAACAATCACGGAATGGTGTGTATTGTATGGACCTAAACTTTGTAGAAATTGAAAAAATCAAGTTAGGAACCCTGACACGTTATAAGCAAGAGAAACAGACAACAAGACACAAGTTGTGGTAAAAACCAACTCCTCATTTGAGTATCGTTTTGTTGCCATCGTAAAAGGAACCGCCTCATTGTATCTCTATAACGTCTTCTTCTCTGTGAATGTTATGTGGTAATGTAACCTTTAACCAGTAACAGTGGCCAATAGCAATAGTAACACAACAGTCCCAATCCCTCTCATATTAAAATGGCAGTTTTTAGATACAAATAACTTTACTAATAATAACCTTTCCACATGACATTTTTTCAAATAAATTTATACATTTTATAATTGCCGACTATAATAAGAATTAAAATGAGTCTTTGAGCAAAAGTACATTTTTTGTATATTTTTTTTTAAATTTATAAAACATTTTTTACCTTTTTTAAATAAAATATGTTTTTGATTAAAAGGTTTTTTGTTTTCATGGAAACTGATTCCTATTATTGTTACCTATCATGTGAGGAACACACACAGCAAATGTTATTGAAATTTGATTATAATTGAGGAAGACAAGTGTACCTGACTAAAAACAACTTGATTTTGGAAAACGACAAATATATCCCCTTTTTACGGGTAGTAGGACCCTTAGGCATGCTAAAATAGAGTTTATAAAAGTCGCTGTAAAACTTAAAAAATAATTCTTTTCCATAATATTTGGTATCTACGTTTTCAGCAAAGTCTGTTCTACAAAAATAAATAATACAAAAATTTCATATTTGACTGTTGTGTTACCTTAAATGGGAGCTTTAAGTAATATTTCTATTAATATAAGTACCAATACTGTAGACATTTACCAAAACGATGACTTCATAATTAAAATTAATTAAATATGTTTTATCACACACATTTTCTTTAAAAAAAATTTTTGAAACTGATCCACCAAATAAACTAAACATGAATTAAACTAATAATGAACCAATAATGAAAAAAATCATTAAGTTTTTTGAGTAATAAAAAATACGTTCTTTAATACTTTGTATACAATATACAATTTTTTCACACTTACAAAATTACAACCCCCTAACGATGACCAGAAAATTGGAATGTAGTTAGTTGTGCCATTATAAGAATATAAATTTATTTTTATAGTAGGCTATTTATTTTCTTTACCCGTTTTTTTTTATCCTACATCTGATTTAGGCAAAACACACAACAAATATTAGATTTTTTTGTGAAAACCGTAAAAGTATACTGCAAAAAAAAAATCATTGCTGCTTTTACAGTTTGTTTTCACTTGTTGTTTGCTATTCACCTAAAATTTGATCTACAGCCGCATTAAAGGTCAAACAGTAAATTGTTAAGGCAGAATATGCATTTGTTATCTGAATAGTGTATTATTTCTTTTGTTGTAGTCACTATAGCTGCAAATTTATTTTTATAATTTTACTAGATGTGCATAATTGTTAGTAAGCCTAGTTTAAATAGTTAAACCTCGACCTTTTCAGTGAGAGACAATGGTTAGTGCATTGCAAAATACTATTAATCTTTGTACATTTGAACAAACAACCTTTAAATCTGCAAAATAATTGGTAGAATCATCACTGATTGTGTTTTAACTTCACCACGGTAAATAGCATCACAAGAAAAATAAATTATAGACTAAATAAACCCCTAAAATTATACCAAATGTTTATAATGTGATTGACTAATTTTTTTCATCGAAACTATTGACGTAAAAACGTACGCGCGTAACATTGTAACTTCAAAAAGGTTTACGTTTTAAAAATAATCGGTAATATTTATAAATACAAATAATTGGTTATCAGTTACTTTAGGAATAATTAAAAATTTTCTCTATTTTCGAGATTAAATTAGTGAAATCTTTACAAGACGATCAGAATTGAACGTAGAAACTGCTGGAGAGTAGACATTTCAATTGTTATAATAATGTACTTTGATAATTCTTAATTGATTGCATAAATACAAAATACATATAATACGCAAAGAAGGCTAGATAAAAAGCATAACCTGTTTGGACCAAAGACAACAAAATATCAAACAAAAGTTACTTCAAAATGAACCCGTCCTGAGAATCACGTTTTGTTCCCGCAGGAAAGGAAATAGGCCTATTGTCAAACGTATTACTCTCATATGTCGTTTCCTTATTGTGTTCATTTGCAATGAAATTTTTATATTTTATATTGCTTAAAACAATTTAATATAAGTTTGATTAAGATCAATTACATACAATGATTTTTTTATTTTACCACAGCTAAGATGACTATTTTAACAAATGCGTACATTTACATTTGCCTTGCGTTATAATAATAATAATGTCTTTATTTAGCAAGCGTTTTTCAGATACAATATGTCTGCTTTTCAAAACAACTCTTGTCCTTAATACTAATAAAATATTCATAAAAACTAACTATAAAACAATATATAAAGAATCTATGAAAACAATGTTAAACAATCCTACGCGTTAAAACTCATCCGCTGATTTGCGGAAAAAATAGCCCCGATTGATAAAAATACTCTGATAATTATATAGTATTTGTTATGTATAATCATATCAAATTGTCTTACTAGAGTATGCTTCACGTAAGAGAGTATGCTACGTAGTATTGGGCATTCACCTTTTATTAATATCTGGACGAACATGGCAAATTTCAATTTGATTTACGAAGTTACGCATTTAAAAATATTTTAAAATTTACTATCAACACTCACTTTGTTGTTGTTTGTATATTACAGTTATTGAATGTATGTTTAACATTCATATTGTTGAGGTATATTATAATATTATTTCTACATAACAAACACACAAAATTAATTACAAAGAGAATTAACGACTCATCATAAACACTTTCAGGTTAACGTCAAAACGTCCGTTTCGTTTCACAACAGCTTAACGTTTTAACAATGTTCACATGGCTTATTCAATTAAACCTTTTGTAACTCCATCATTAATTAAATTTAACAATTTGTTTGGAACGAAATGGATTTTTCATGTAAATATTTCTGCGCCCCTTAATTGATTAAAAGATGATTTTCTAGTAACATTTATATTTATTTAGTTTATTACAAATGAACTGGAATAAGAGAAAAATACGTATGACTAAATAATGAGCCTACACAGAGTCTCCCTTAACTAAGTACAAAATAATTAGGAGTAGGATTAATGGGTACATATTAAACAAAATCATAATTTTTTTGACAAAAAATGCTTAGTTAGCTATAAGGTGCAGCATTTAGTTTTATGTCGTGTTTTAAATTAACATCTGTGATACAATGAATTAAGGATATCCTTATAAAATTCGGTACTCAATTTTATAAAATCATCTAGCATATTGTTGTGTATTTGCCTCACGTGACATGTTATAGAACACCATCTGTGGTGGGAAAACCAACTAATGAATCAAGGGGTTTTACAGGGGGGGATTGTGATGTAATATTAACAAGTATATTTGCAAAGGATTGAATAATGTTTAGTTTGTATTTTATGTACTAACACCTTCATATCCAAACAGTAATTTTTTATCTATCCTGTTGAAACTATATTTTCATCTCATAAAACGTGTTATATAACTTTTAAGTTATTTATTACGTGTGTTTTTGTTTGCAAACGTCGTGTTAAACTAAACACTTGTGCTAGAAAATGCATAGATCCGTAACCTTAATAAGGCCCTAGCACATGTATTTTAATTCTAATATTAATAGACTTTGCCATTTTTGTTTTGGTCAATATGTTTGTTATGGAGGTTTGCTGACAGCGTATTGAAGTGACAACCCAACTATCATTCATATGAATGACCCAGCCAGCCCCGTGTCGCAGTAATTAATATCTGCTGCCTCCCTCCCTATGCCCAGATAAAGTTACTATTAGTTACTTTTTATAGCAATTCATTTTTCTCAATTTATCAAGTATAATTACTTATTTGCTTAAGTTCTAGATATAAATTTAAGAACTACTAAGATATCAAGAAATACAAGGATCACTCCTAGGTTTTATTTTTCAAAATCACAGCCTGTGTTTTACTAAAACTTATAATAAGGTAAATTTAGTTATAGAACCAGGTACTAAAATATTCAAAACAAAGCTAATGTAAGAACGAACGTTTGTTGTTGCTATCGATAACGCCCTAGAAGAAAAAGCGCAATTGTATCTGTGTCTAAGGTAAGCCTACCACGTTTTTCCTCCTACCAAGTCCGCTATTATATAGCGTTTTACACCCATGCACTGTATTGCAATAAAAACAAATATTCGTTGGGAAATATCATTGACCATAGCTGGTGATATATTACAATCGTAAAATTAATAGTTATCTCTGAAAATAATATAGGCTACAATAGTTTTGTTGCTGCATTATTATTATTCAATATTCTTTCGTCTAAATAACAATATACAGTATAAATAATAATATTTGTCCTAATTTACGTCTACAGAAGCAGTTGAGATCAGTAAAAGGTTTATTCTCCAATGCGGTGAAATACGTATACGCTTTTGGACAAGATTAAAATAAGCTAAAAAATATATATATAATTATTTACATTTTTTATTAACTACAGATGTCTGTTTATTTTGAATCTATTCTGAATCGTTGATTTGTGTCTCAGGAAGCGGATCCATCCAAAGACACACAACTGCTGCAATATATTACTGAAGGGAAACATACGACTGTTCCTGCTTTGTATTGATTTGTAATAACCTTATTTCCTTGAGAGGGATTCGTCTGTTTGGATCGTAGTATAAATTGTGTCTGGATATAGACTATTGTTCTGCATTAGAATTGTATTGAAACATATATAACACAATTTCCTGCAATATTGTCCTAGAATAATAGATCGGTTTCCTATTCCCAAGTAGACTCCCTCTTATCCGGACTCCTCGGGACCGAGGCCAGTCCGGATAACGGTTTTCCGGTTAAACCGACGTCCCCAAAAACTCGTTAAAACAGACCGTTTAAATGCATACTGTATACATATTTGACTAAAATTTAGGAGGGCATTGTATTTAGACACATGATCACAGGCTTCAAATCTTTCCCACGAGAACAGTCATTTCAGTACCGTCCACTTCCTGCCGATCTAGTCCGGTTAAACCGATGCGCTGATAAAAATTTTCCGGTTAAAGAGATGTCATTTCCGCCGAGTGAAGTCCGGTCAAACCGATGTCCGGTTAAAAGGTCAGAGTCAAGATAAGATAGAGATAAGAGAGAGTCTACTATAATTCCTTCTAAATGTACTTGGATAGGTCATACATTATATTTACCGTTATCTTTTATCATTAACTAGTATTATACTTTCATAAAAAAATCATGAAACAAATTGTAGCTGGTATTTAGTTGTAATTGTTTTTGTTATAACTTAACACTTATAATGTGTTACTAAATCTGTGAATATCTGTGTAAATCTGTGTCTTGTTGATTAAAGGAACGTTCAATATTAAATATGGGTTCAAAGAACACTGTGAAGTAATGGTGTGGTCAATAGTTGAGATATAAATTGTTTAATAAACCATCAAGGGAAATGAAATGTTTTTTGTCTTTTATCAAATTGTTCTTTTTCCTCGAATTTCCCTATAGAAGTAGCTAAAAGGAAGTAGCTCACAAAAAGATCACCCGGAACCAATTTACTTTTTCATTTTGAATATCTATGTACAACAAATGTCTACACACAATCTTTCCTTAACTACAAATCATAATTACTCAATTTATCATGTAAATAAACATTTTTTATATAAATTTCTGCAAAAAGTATTTTTCAACCGTCTCAAAAACTTAGCCTGTTTTTCCTCGTAGAGAGATTCATAACTGTATTATTAAAATAAACAAGAAGGTTTACGTGATTTGAGATGTAATGAGCTCTGGAATAGACAAGACTGACCTGGGCACTGTGGGTACAAGTGCTTGTAGAATATTAATGAGCCGAGTACTTGCTGAACACTGCTGTGTAACTTATTTTACGTAAGAGGATAATCATCAGCAAATTTGTTTATAAAAATTATACTTAGAACCTTGATTGAATCTGATTCATAGTACGTGATGGCACATGTTAATTTTAATTCAAACAAATGAGCCATCTTTGAAATGTGTTCTAAAACGTTTATATTATAAAACCCCAATTTTATAACATTTAAAAGGAGGGTAGTTTCCCACAAGACTTGAAAAGCTCAGACTGATAACTTTTACATTTACGTTTAAACGAGAAATTTATCCTGGAAGAGTAATCTGAATTTGACAGATCCACGACATATGTAATATCAAATCCTCAAACTTCTTTGGATAATTCTCGATCAAAACCAATCGTAAGTAATGTGAAATGTTTCATCTCCAAACATGAAGGCATGTCATGTTTCATATTTTGCCTGAAGGATGGTTGGTGTAAGATATTTGTACGAAGCAAATATGAGAAAGACTTCATACTGTAGTTTTGTGCGATTCGCATGGTAAAATATTATGAAAAACTAGTTAACCTCAGAAAGATCCTTTTATTACCTAAGCTTTAATCCGTTTGATACTATTTAGTGAATTCTGCAAATACGGGTTTGTTGTGCGGATGGTATATATTTTGGATCAGGCGTATCGTACTGTTTTATTTAAACTTAAACTAATTTAGGTTTTACCAAAACATATTGATATTGTGAAAATAAATAATTATATTTTAAATTCAATTTAATGAATTTTATCGTAGTACATGTTATTATAACATTAAAAACAAGTTTTTTTTATTTTAATTTTGTCAACAAGTGTTCAAAATTTAAATGCATCAATTTTACAATAGGATATGTTGAATTTTCCTTGTACCTTTTTCTTGAATTATTTCAAAGTTTTGCTACAAACAAATATTAATATTTACAGCTAAATTATACATGCAGACATTAGAGGTACAAATAACAGATACCCAGTATTTGTTACGAATTTTATTTTACCAAATATAATCAACATTGTAACTGTTGGTTGCTATTTACAATAAATGTGCAATACACCTCTAACTACAAAGTTATTGTTTATTTTATAATAAATTATGTATTTTCAGTTCTTCCGTTGGCTGTACCTAAGTTTATAATGCATTTTATAAAACTAAGGACTACGATTAAACAAATGTTTAAACTTAAACAAGTCGTTTACGTACAAAATGGCTTAATCAACTAATCTATATAGTCATACCATTATTTAATTCGAACTTAGTGTGGTTCCAATTTAGTTTTATTTTCTCAATTGATTACGTCTAATAAATCTTTTTTATACTTTTTACCCTACAATTCTTTTCTCAAAGAAAGAAAATTCTCTTCACCTTATCAACATAGGTTTTTTTAAACACCCCTAACGATTTAAATTCTCTCATAAACTTATGTGTTATTTTGTCATGTTATTATCACATAAATAACCAAAACCAGGAGTTATTATTTGCGAGGGTATAAAACTGCCCCTAATGTTTTGGTTTAAACGTGTAAGTAGTCTTCTTTCATAAATACTGTTTTTACAGTGTAGTACATTGGCCATTTACTGAATAAAAATCAAACCAAAAGTACTAAGTGCAAAACAACGTGTGGAAGATCAATGTATAACTTTTTGACTTTGGTAAGTGAAAGAGGTTAGTTTTGTAATTATAAAATGTCAAAAAATACAAACCAGATACGTTTTGGCTAAGTAATCTTTGAAATTTAAGGACAATGATTAACATTGTATTAAAATATTTGTACAGCCAACAATATAAATGTGTTTTTATTTATATTTTAAATCATAAACAGAATGAATGAGGCACAACGTTACTATATCAGTAATAACATAGAAAATACATTGCTTGATCATAAATAATTCAATTAGTAACCTTAAAAAATTTGATATTGATACCCAATTGTATGTTGTTTGATTAGAGGGGGAAAACTATTCAAAAATTCAATAATTATTTATTTAAATAGTTTTGTTTATGCCAAGGAAAGTATTTATATCATATACAAATGAATGTATTTTTAATAATTTTAGCATTTTCAATACCCCAAGCTTAACAGCCCTTGTAATTATTCGTGGCCTTTTATGCCACAATCAAACTGTTTATGCCCAAACATAACGCTATGTTTCATCTAAGAACTTTATTTAAAACAATTAACAAATTACACTTATGGTAATAAATATTGTAATTTAAGTACAAATGTTCATCGTATTTTTACCTTGGCTTATCTAGTCTGTACATGTAAGTTCTCAGTGACTGGTATCACAATGTGAATATTATATAAAACAATTTTTGAAACTATTTACATAATCATACATATTTACACAATTCAGTTTCAACACAATAATTATTAAACACATCTGTCTTAAATTAATTTAAGTATTGTATAAAGTTTTTTTTAAGATAAATAAACAATTTTTGTTCGTTAAATTAATATAGTGGATATAAAAGGCTTAAACATATCACCATTACATAGCTTCCCCTTAGTAGTAATTCTTTGAAAATAAGATTAACAAAAACACGATGGTTTTTTCAGATAAAGAATCATGATTTTTCGCTATATTACTCATATTTATCACAGCGTGATTTTACTTAAAACCATTTAATGTGAATTTATTTCAACAGTGTTTAGAAATAAAATACAATATATAGTAATAAAAAAAACTAGGCCTCACTAATAATGTTATTCATATTTAATAAATAAATCAACAGTATTGATTACAGTATAATTGATTCAAAACTGTAAGAAATGTTGTATTCCATACTAAATGTCACAAGAAGGCAAAATTAAAGTCTACAGAAATATTTCCAATGTTATTCACAAAAGAAACTTATTCCGAAAACAGAATAAAGTAAAATCAAGCTTTTTAAATACAATTAGTTGTCTTTTAAGACAAACCTCATAAATGCCGGTATTTTTCCATATTTATCGTTGTTCTTTTTTCAACAAAGCATCATATCTACCGTAAAACCTTTATTATTTTTCAGTTAATAGCTGAGTTCAGATTTCTAATACAAACATAAGTTATAATAAGAATCCTTCCTTGACGCATCTGAGTACAAAAATTAGGCAGGAAAACATGAATTAAACATATGGAAAAAACACAATTTTCCACGTCACAACGAAACATTATTGTGTACCTAAATTACATTTCATTTGAGCACTTCTTTATCATAAATTGTTCAGTTATAAAAATATTGCTCAACGATCGCCATGTTAGTGGTGGAGGCGTCACATTTCCGTGTTGTCGGGGTCACCCTCATATCCCTCGTCAGGACTCTCAGTTAGCACGGGTGGCCGGGGGTGTGGTGGGGGGAGGGAGGCCTTCTCTGATTGGTCGGACGTCTGAGCCGCCACACTACATTGGGTAACAGTCTTAACTGAGTCTGTCGAAGTCTCCGGCCATTGGGCCGCGACGTCCTTGGGAGCCGGCTCACTCTTATAGGCAGCTGGTGGTGACGGTAGTAAGAACGGTTCTGCGAAACTCGTCTGCGTTTCCGTCGAGAACGGTGGAGGACCGCAAGGGTATCCCTCGGCAGTGTATCTTATGTCATTAGCTGTAATGTTCATACGAGGGTGGGTGAATGGACTTCGACAGGAACTCAGCTTCCCTGGAATACCTACTGGCTGGATTCGCTGCGTTTTGTCTCGGTTTGTGAGGAAGAGTACGGTAGAACGCAGCAGGGGGCATTGCAGTGACGGAGAAGTGAGTAGGGATTTTTGGTAGACCGTAGTCAACAGGGTAGCCGTCGTTGCCGATGAACTTTCTCGGGGATAGTTGCACGTCTTGCATGTTAGGGTAGATTTCTCTACTGCCGGATATTCCTCTTGATAGAGATGTAACGTTCGGAAGCCTTTGGTTTACGTCTCTCCATTGAGAATTGGGTTGATTCTTGAATTCGTCGACGCTGCTACCGGTAGCACTTTCACCATCAGTGCCGTTTAGAATATCATTAGATTTCAACCTGCCTTTGCTACTCTCGGTGTCGTTTAACAGGTCGGGATTCTGTTCCACTTGTTAGGTCTTTAACATGCTTTGCATCCCGAAGGGGTGAAGACTGCTTAGATTGTTTGGAACGACAATCATCCCCGCGTCTGTGGACAGCAGCATCATATCATGTGGTTGGCCATCTGTCAATATTACTGACCCGTTGAGTTTTGAGTTTCCTAAAGGATTTATGGTTGAGTTTATCCTCGTCATTTTTTCGGAGCTTTCCCGCATGCCAGGAGCCTTTGATGTTTGTTGGTTTAACGCAGCGACTTTACTTCTATCCTTCTTCCTCTTCTTTCTTCTCTGTTTCCTACATCTCAGGACGCAAATGGTGACGAACAGAATGAAGAAAATTGCGACCACGGACACTACTCCGGATATCAAAATGATGTATTCATACGGGAATACCGCTATTCCCACAAGAGGCTCTTCTTTAAGTACGATTCTTATGGTGAAGTTCGATTGAGATTTCCCTGCTGGGTTTTCCGCAATACAGACGAATGTTCCGTTGTCATCGATGTTTGTGTTGAAAATAAACAGTTCGCTTTTCTTTTCTATACCACCTTCTTCGACGAAGTAGTACAAGTGGAGACCGGGAGCTACCATTGAGTCGTTTTGTAAAACTGTTCCTTGGAACCACCACGACACCTTGGCTTCTGGAATAGCCGAAACCCTGCAAAGGAGAGAAACGTTCTTGCCCTCTGCTATCTCCAAGTACAGGGTTGTTGGTGTCACGTCCGGTAAACAAGCTAACTCGTTCTGTTCCAGACTGTTTATCAACCTACCCTTGAGTCGTAAGGGCGAATTGCACTTAGGCTCTACAGTTTGGGGTACTCTATACCTAACCATCCAGTCTCTAAAATCAACGAGACGACAGTCACACTGCCATGGGTTGTTCTGGAGGGATATTCCATTGAGTTTCTCCGGAAGAATATTCGAACCTCGTATATTCATAATTCTATTTTTATCCAGTTTCAACCACTCTAAGCTCTCAAGCCCGTTGAACGCGTCATCTTCAATAACTTCCATTTGGCAATCAGTCATTTCCAACGTCGATAAGAACTTTAGAGGTTGAAACGAAGCCGACTTTAGGTACCTTATCGGGTTTTTGTTCAGCGTTAACCGCATCAACGCTGGGTAGTCCAAAAATGTCTCGGTGGGAACTGACGTAATGTAGTTAAACGATAGGTCAAGTTCAACCAGATTCGTCAGCCCTCTGAAGGCTCTGTCATCAATCTGACTTATTCTGCATCTCGGTAAGTATATTTTTTGCAAGTTTGTCAAGCCCATGCGTTGAAACCTCTCCCGTGGCAGAAGCTTAAGATTGTTGCCGGTGAAATCAAGAACCTGCGTCCCTTGATCCATGCCATCAGGTATCGTGATCAGGTTCTTATTGATACATTGATACATAGGATAATTAAAATATTTCCATTTATAAAATAGGAAAAGACATAATAATAAAAACTAAACATATTTTATTAAAACGTTTTTGGCATAAACATTAAGTAACACGTAATAAAGACAGGGAAGGAGGTATGATCTGTTTAGACTCGCCGACACCTTATTATAATATATTTCTCTTACGTGCTTTGTAACTAACTGAGATACTACTTCCAATTTTATAAAATAATACCTTGGTTATTTTAGGTTTCGTTCGTTTGTTTAATCTTCTGAATTGAGTGTTACGTCTTCGAAACAACAGACCAAACGAATTAAAACCTGCCTATATTAGCCTACTTTATCGAGAAGGACTTAACAATAAGATTAATATGTTGTATGTGTGTTAGTGATGTGCAACCATGTTGATTTTAGATAAAAACGCAATAATGATCAAAATTAATGTTCTACTTAATTAATATTTTAACTATAGATAATTAGGTCCCGAAAATCTTGATAAAGTTGTCTCAAGAACATATAGACAGTGGAATTAATGTTTACATTTCATTATACCGGTTTGCTCAGTGAGCTTGTCTAAAAGCTTAACCGCTGAATTTGAGATAGTAATGAATTGTAAACGGTGCCATCCTCGTCTTGTGGGACACTTGGACAGCAAAAAACAATTTGACGAAACGGCATACAAATTTGTTGTTGTTAATTATGTTTCTGTCTTGATATTTTAGAACATTTTAATTTAAGAAACAATCTAAAATAAATCATTTCAGATAAAGCCTTTTTAAGTGTGTCGACGTTGTCAAGACAGTACAGTATTGACTATATTGCACTAGCAGACGTGATGGTCTAGGGGTAGAGAATTAGGCTTAAGTCCCCGAGGTTGAGAGTTCAAATCCTCTCAATACCCAATGGCATTAACCTTCACCCCTCTAAGCCTTACCTAAATTAATGTGTAAATCTGTTTCGGGCATAGCCTAGTGACCTTGGGTGAACATTTTATTAAGTAATCTAATATCATCATCCCATGCTAGAGATGTGTTGAACTTAGGAACTAAGATCACCTAAGAAGCTAAATATAAAACCAAGGCTGTCAGAATGACGTATGACTGCCACATACAATATTCATGAAGAGTAAAAACTTGTTGCGTTTATCACAGTTCTTACACTTCCACTTAAAATTAAGATACTTTGATTTATGTTTGACTTTATGGATAATCCCCTTTTACTTTTGTTTACCTCATCACCAAATAATAACTGAATTATTTTTATGTATATAAATAAATAAATAAGGTCTTTATTCATGAGCGAATTTCAGTTACAAAACTGTTTTACAAATTGACTCAAGTCAGAACTTAAACTAAATAAAACCTCTTATAACTACGAAACAAAATAAGATAAGTTACAAACTCTTTAGGTGATTCTTAAAACTGTTGTAAGACAGTGCTTTTAGCTTGCAAGGAAGTGCATTGTACTGAGCCGGCCCGAAGTAAGAAAAACCCCTTCTACCAGCATCAAGAACAACCCTTGGTATGTCAAGCAACAAGTCCTGTCTAGTTCTGCGCTCTCTCACGGCCGACCTCGCTTTCAGTTTTTCCTTCAAGTACTGTGGTGCCTGAGTGACCAGTGTTTTGTGGACGATACATGCAACCTGCTTATCACAGCTCTTTTGGATTGTATTTGAGATCCTACGGTGACTTGTTATATGATTAATGCTTTTGGAAGTTGAAAGCTCTGAGTTATTAACTGTAACTTTGATGCTATTTTTTTTATATCACAATCTCGGTGCTGAATTGTAACATTATTAGGGTTTACATGACACTACTCGAACGAAAGTAGTATTGTTGTGTCCCGTAATCTGCTTACGATAGAGTGAACAAGAAGGATAAATAGGTACAATTTTAACAATAATAAATTAAAGATATATGCAGCTGCGGTTTAAAAATAAAATAAATATACATAATAACATAGAACTTGTTCCCTTTTTACTCTACAATACTATTAAAACAATGTTATTAAAATGGATTTAAATATAACATATAGTTAGTTTTATTCTAATTGAGTTCCACAAACTCTTAAACTAAAACATGTTGGTGCCAACATTGTGAATATTATCAGCTACTTTGTGGCCTTGCAATGGAATGTTGCCAGTTTTCAAACAATTAATCATTAGTGCCAAGTTAAAGTACACAAATAGTAATACCATTTTCAATGTTAGGCTTCTTGGCTAGGGGTGGTGTTGTAATCAGCTGAAGATACCACTAACCCTAGAAATTAATGGAAATTAAATAAATAATGAAGCTTTTAACAATTTTTTTAACAACAGTACCAGCCTTTTGTCTCAGAGCGATTTGACGGAAAAATTGTGTTAGTGCCCCAACTAGGATTGCAAGGTGATTAAACCTCCGTTAGCTTAATAAGTGTACAATTGACAAAGTAGGCCCATTTTAAATCTAGAATTAATTGTCCACTACAGCAGAAAATTACAATTTTGAATTACGAAGAGTTTAATGGACGGTTTTAAACAAACAATGAGTTTGTCTGTACACAATGAGACCCGATAGTCACAGTCTGATGTTTGGACGTCGTTCATCTTGTATGAATTACCTGCAACCTAGACATTACAGCTGACTGTCCATTACACACATGTGAACCTCCTACTGGAGTCATTACTGGTTGAAACTGTGTTGCAGTGTTATTTGGACCAGAAACTGCAATAGCTTTAGATGGTTGAAGTAGGTATTTCATTCTATTATAAAATCCAAGACTACTTCGCGACTTTTATGTTTTCCAGATGATCAATAAGAATGATAAATAAAGGGAGTATGTTTATCCCATCGATGTATATAGGTTAGACACCTATCATTTAATTCAGTATCCACTAAGAGTTAATTTTTAGTTTTTTTTTGTACTATTAAGTAGAGAAACAATTAGGTTTCTATTAAATGATTGAGTTTAGATGGATTAGGTTAAAAAAAGTGGTTTGTGGTGCAATCACTTATTGTTTATATTGTAGATTATAGGAAAACGGTTTGTTTAATATACTCGCAGTCATATGAAAAACTGAAAAATATAAAAGATGACAAGAAAAAGTAAAAATAAAGAAGACAGAGAGAACTAGGTGGTGTCCACATCAATATTCAGGTCTACTGCGGTGTTCCGTTTGTTTTATCTCCCAAACCAAAAACCACCTTCGGTTGTGAACGTCAAGGCTTTAGCAACTTTTATTTACAGAATTTTACATACAGTATTTTAGTAGTAGTTCAGCCAAAGAAATACTACCCTAATGGTTAAAATGTTAACTTTTAATGGCGAATATTCTGTAAATAAAAAGCTATACTTACTACGTTTTCTTTAATATTAAAATGATGGATCTTATATTTTAATCTCTAAACACAAAATATTATACATTATATATATGTATTTTAGACAAAATTGAATGATATAAACTGAAGAAATTATTTTGCTACAATAACTCAAATTCACACAATTTTCACTTTAATACAACAGTAAAACACATTTTTAATGAAACCTGATTGCCGTTAATAATCTCTTTGGCTATTTTGATAGGAATTCCCCTAATTAAGTTCGTTTGATAAATATACTGAAACATGGTTATTTTTGCAATGGACTTTCTTTAATTGGTCCTCACAAAAAAGCTGGTCAGTCACTTAAAAAATATCTTATTTAACTTTTAGATTATTTTTGAATTTTTAATTGCATTACAATACCTTTGTTGGCATACGCATTTTAATTGGTAATGTTATATTAACAATCATGTTATATTAACAATGTTACAAAGGTAACATCTTTGTACTTTTGATTTACTGCTGTTCAAAAATAGTAAATCTTTATACAATTCTCAAACATGACTTAATACTAATTTGTAGGAAAAATGGATGTAAATATGAATTTTAATTAGAAAACGTTAGTTGACTATCACAAAGACGATTTGCATAATGGCCAATAATTCAGTGTTCCATAATCCGTTGATGTTTCGGATAGCTTGGATAACGGGCCATTAGGCTAATGAACGGAATGTTTTATTGAAGAGCAGACGAGTCAAGTCTCCGAACTAAGATCATGCATTATTAAATACCCCTGTTGAACACAATTACAGTTTTCTATATCTTACAGAATGGCGTTATGGTTGACTCATAAACATCCGGAATATTTCATTTCATTTCATTACATAACACTTCTACATGCATTCACATCATGAATACATATAATAATAAAGTGTGACAGATTCATAAAACAAAATTATTTTGAATTCCCTTACAGTTATCCTTATTGTTTTTTTACACAAATCTACAAAACTTTAATATCAAGTCCATCTTGGTTCTATTGGAAGAACTAAAACTATTTCTAATAAACAATAACGGTTTGTATTATTTTTTTACTATGTGAAAAGTTAATGAAATTGACGTCAAAGTGGTGTTACTAGATTTATATATAAACTAATGCATGCGAGGTGAGAAAATTATTAGTTATGGTGGTCGACGAAGAATCTAAATATTTCGATTTTAAGTTAGATCGTTTCTGGACCCATATGACGTTTTATCTCTGAGCTATTTATAACCTATGCCATCTAATAAAATGTTTACGTTGCATAGTAACAAGACCAATGCTAAAAACAATCCTTACAAAACTAAAAAATCTAAAACTTCACAAAAGGCGTAAAAAAATAACTAAAAGAATTCAATTCAACATTGCGTGAAATAAAACATTCTTGAAAAATTTATCATTATTATTGAAACAACATAAGAAGCCAGGCTTTTGATAATTGATTCATCAAGTTACCAATGAATAAAAAGACTGAAATTAGGAGTTTCCAAGGCTCGTTTCCAAACGAGAGCGTTTTTATGATTTCGTCGAGTTGTTAATTAAGCAATACAGTTTTGAATAGCCTAGCAATCACTGGCCTTTATATTCTAACCAGTAAAACAATAGGAAGTTTTGTTAATGTATTAACAAGGAACATACATTTTAAAGAACCAATGCGATTTAAACGATTATGCCAAAAAGTAAATAGGTTTTGGTACAACTTGGTTAAAAAACAATTAACTTAATTTAACAAATTCCTGGTAAAGGATTTTTACATATATTTTTTATGTTAGGCAACATTAATGTAAATGTCGTTGGTTTTAGGTATTATGTTTTTTTACTTGTATTTATTATGTTCTAAGGATTGCTAGTATGTTAGGGTGCAAGTCTTGTTTTGACAATGATGACACTTACCTACCTATCAGCATAGAGGAGTAGACATAGATAGCACGCAATGCTAATTTGCTAATATTGTTTTCACACTATTTGACCCAAAAACCAGCTAGATCCTAGGCTCGTCAAATAATCTACTAATGTCCACTCTTTTAATATATGCCAACAGATTTTTCGGGTTGTAATTTGAGATACCAACACGTTTGCGTTTTCCACGATACCTCCCAAAACATTTCTAATAAGAAGATAAGTTATGTTAGTATTTTGAAAACTGAATTTACTATTTAGTTAATAATAAATTGTGATGGAAAAAACCAATTTCGCCCTTCTAAAAAAAAACTTTATGACACCAATTAGTAAGACTGGAAGTACGTTATTTATAATTTGAATTGTAAAAGATTATTTTATCTATCATTGAACGTTAAAATTTCACATACATTTTAATATTTGCCACAAAGTAAGTAGATGCAGTATGAATGTCTTACAAACACCAAGTATTATCGGTGATGTAATTTCTATTTATATAAAAATTTCGTCATGGCGATTAGTTGAAAAGTATAAATTAAGTAAAAAATATATAACTGGCATTTATATCACAAGGAAATCAATATATTCGATGAAATACCACTAAAAAAGTGAAACTGAACTTTTAAGGGGATGGAGGCAATTACTTAGTTTGTTTACAAATTCTACTGTTTGTTAGTCAATTAATTTAGATACAGTGTGTGTTAGAATAATATCCATGTGCTCCGTGTCATTGTTTCATGTGTTTGAATCTGGTACAATTTGCTCATGGTTAAAAATAATTCTAAATATTTCGCACCGTTATCAATTTTATTATATTCCTGTATGTAGCAACAAAACTAAAGGTAAAACAATATTGAATAACGAAATCACTTTTATAAAACGGTTACATTATAGTCGCATTCAATACGGTTTTAAATAAGAATTTATAAATATATTAGTATTAAAAAAAGGTTGTAAAAAAGGACCTGTATCTGCTTTTAGGGTAGTCAATCTAGATATGTTTGAATTTAACAGAATGCAATACGTATAAAATACATAATAACTAATATATTAAAAGATCAGACTGCTTTTTCCGAAACACCATGGGAATTATTATCGATACACACTTATAGTATTTAGTATGTGTTTGTTGCTACAAGCCCAGATAGTTATGATTTATGAGGCTATTTGGAACAATTCCATCGCATTAAATACGAGTTATTATGTTTGCTTTAACACGTAGAGAATATAACCGATTTGTAGTAGATTATACGTATATAAGAAAACCATCCAATTAAAATAAGCGTTTTCATAAATTAATTCTATCAATACGTAATAGTATTGTTATGTTTATTGTTGAATAGTTAAATTTTGAAACATAGAATACATAGTTACATTGAAATTAAATGTTTATAAATACAAAAAATGTTTAAGCGTTATAAGACGAAAAAAGGTATAAGTATAAAACTGTATATGCACCTTTGATATTTATGGAGATTTTGAAAATGTAATACTAATTTGGTTATAGTACGTATTTTGGTTTGTGTATTATTATTTAACGCGTTTTTGCCCCCTATATGAATAGGTAATTTAATTTGGGAAACCTAGGGTCGTAACGTTTGCTTAGTCTACCGTTGATTAAAAAAATAACACTAGTGGGGGACATATTGTCTAGTGACAGAGTATGCGAATTTATTTCCCGAGGTTCCTTGGTTCAAATCCAGCCAACCCACCACTGGACTTTATCCAACAGCTAACCTTATACAGGTAACAGTTTTGGGCTTGATCCTAAGAGCACTACATAATGGTGGGATATATAATAAGAAAAAATGTGTATTGCTGTAGATTACTGTATATGACTTCCCTTTAGTCATCCTCCACCTCCTCAACGAAACACCAATTCATCAACGGAACTGTATTTAGTCCTAATATAAATTTAACAGTCACCTTTACCCAGTGAGGGTTAGCTCTTGAAGAAGGTGTGACAAAACCCACAGTCTTCCCCTTGGACAGATTACAAAAACATTCAGTTACGAGAAATTAGTGAAATGTTTATTAACAAAATGTCTAAACAATAGTAAAGCAATACAAAAACGCAGTGGTTCAATGAGTTAGATGAAATCGGTCGTTCAAATAAATATGACTTAATTACTATTTAGGATGGATGATTATTAGAGCGATGTACGATGATTCAATTCCCTTCCCTCGTCTTGCATATGCATGACTATGGAAATCAGCAGCCTCCTTCTACAGGACACTCTTAACGAACTCCCTCAGCTGTTTACCAAGGCTTCTTAGTGAAATTGCGTTGTTTTACAATGTTTTCGGGTAATCTGAGACAAAAGTTTACCACCCTCTTCCAGGGACGAATAAACCCTACGCAAAATTAAAATATGTGAGGTGGTTTTATTTTAAGTGTAAAATATATAAGTGAATTTAAATTATGAGGTTCATTATGCTTACATATTTATATGTTATAATTCAATAATGTACTAATATTATTTCCTTTTTACCTAATAAACGGATTTAAAAATATTGCAATATATTGCAGCCAAGTAACATACTGCAAATGATGAGATGTTTTGCGACTTTACAAATTTACTTTACGGAACGTAAATTATATCAAACATCTTCCCAATGCAAATAGGACAACTTTGGTCTTTGATGAAAAAACTAGGTTTTTTATTTTAAAATATAAATCTATAACTTATTGTGATGTGTTTGGCAACTTAACCATGATCAAATCACATGTTTATTGTGCAGCATATTAGTGTTTACCTCGTAAGAAAGCTTATATATTATATATTATTAAACAATATACATAATGTATAATATAACATATAACAATATAATGTATAAATACTGTACCAAGAGACAGATTTGGATGAATAAGCCAGGTGCTGAGGGACTTGTCAGTATTAGGAAAACATTACCCCCAAGGCTGCTGAAGATGGAGAGTAGTGTAGAGGCATCTTGGCATCATGGCAAGGCCAAACACCTTCTGAGGTAGTTCTTAGGTTTCAGTGGCCAAGGAGGTAAGGTAAGATCGTATAAAAACGATATTGATTAAGTTATCCAGTAAAGAGAAAATTAAAGCAATTATTTTATTTTTATTGATTCCATATTCTTACACTAAATCTAATACAATTCGTAAAGCATATTCGTAAGCAAATTATACAGTTTTGAAGAGAAGATTTTGATCCATTTGAACTATTTTTAAATCTGTAACAGTTAAAATAATTTCTTATATGTAACAACGCAATTACTAAAAGACACCTACAACTTCTTCAACACCGTTTACAGGATCAACTTAATAATTTTATTATTAGTAAAAAAAAACAAAAAAAAAACTACTAAGTAAATTATTTTGTCTGCCCTCGAAGGCTTGTTTTTTACTACGAGTATATTTTAAAACGCCTAAAAATATTATTGCCAAAAGTTGGGTTACTTCTACATTTGTAGGTAAACCATGGGGTAAATTAACTTACTGTTGAACTAGAAACTAACGTCAAAGATATGAAGACGTATGAGGAGAGAGAAATTCAGCATATACATTACATGAGGAGACGTTTGAAGTAATTCAATTGTTTAAATAAGAGAGGCAAGTGTAAGGTAGACTGAGATGAAAGTGAGAACTCAAAGATGGTGTTGCCTGTCTAATTAACATGACGTTCTAAGCAAAACTCAGGCTGCATATATTAAACTGTTCTTAACTACATACAATAATAATTCTTGTTGTTTAAATAATTAATTAAATAGCTTCATATCATACATAACAAGTAAAAATTGTCTACTTAAAACAGTAGTGTATGCTATTTAATAACTGTGGTGAGTAAATATATAGTTTATTATTTATTCCAAGGCAATTTATGTTTTCTCTTACGTCGACCATTTAAAAACAATTTCAGAAAAAAATGCTGATTTTATCTATAAACCTCAAAAACCATTCATCATAATTTAAATATATATTAAACTAAAAGGAATATGAGTAGTAGTAATAGTAATGCTTGAAGTATGTTTTTTTACATTAAATGAGCAACGTCTAAATAATCAAATAGGGAAATGTTATTTGCTCAAACACGTTGTCTAACTCACTATAATAATAATTTATAGGCTCAGTACCATGGGTGAGACATATTTAGTGTTATAAATTCACGTTCTTTGCAAGCCGTGTGGATTTTGCCAGCAGCAAAAAACTACGTTGTAATTTTATCCTCAACAACTAAACTTTAAACTCCAGTATGTTATCTGACAACTAAACTAAATATGAAAATGTGCGATGAAAATATAAAATGTTGAGCTATTATGTCATACAATTTTTGTTTAGTTTTAAGTATTCTGAAAATGTAGCCAAGCTAAGTTTTTAAATTGTATTTCGTTGTTAGAAAATTACTCAGGTATTAATAAATAAATACAGAGATTTTAGGTAACCCAATACAAAATGAAGTTAAACTTTTATTATTATTTTATACCACCCCATTAATTAGTATATATTTTACGTAAGTAATACTTAAAACTATTTTAGACCAAATTGTGAATTTTTGTTTACATATTAATTACACATTGTGTGTAGTTATTACCGTAAGCAATGCATAGTGTGTTTTAATTTCCATACTTTTATAAAAATACAATGTTATTGTAATCTAAATTAGGGGAAATTGTTAACTAATTATAAAGAGTTTTCAACTGGCACCGGTAAAAGTCTCTCTCTTGAAGGACCCAAAGTTAAGTCAACTTAAAAAATATTAATTGTTATAAGACGATTAGGACATTTAAAACGCGTTTATACTCTGAAAATAATCACAACAAAATACTTACCCCTTTCCAACAATTTCAGGTAAACAATCTATTTTAATCTTATGAGTTTCGTGTTCATTATAATCTTTTGTAACCTTTTGTTATTTATTGAACAAATCTAATGGATAAATAACAGCGAGACACGGTAAATGAATGTATAAATGTACCACATTAAACTGTTTCCTACATAAAAATTTAATGCCATCTTGATAAATAAATTTCTATTTAATAACTGACAATACCATGGTATTAGCGATAGTAAAATAATCAAGTTAGGCTGGACATGAACCTTTCAAATGGTATTATCCATATAAAATAAATAGGTTATGCTTTACACGAACATTTCGCCGGAAAGTTGAAGCAGTGAGAGGTAAGTATACTTAGACCAAAGTTAAGGAAATCTCTGAGAAGGCCGTTTCAAGTTATAGTACAAGTTATATAGCAATGGCAAACTCTCACTACATTGATCTAAAGGATCTTTGTTGGTTCAATAGATTCAGTTTATTGATTATCGGCCAATATAATGATAATTTAAGTTATCTAAATGTTGGTTACAACAAATCCATCGCGAATAATTAATTTAGTGGGGCTCAAACACTGGCCAGGCGTTAAAAATAGTCTGAATTATTTTTATTTTTCTAAAACACATAAAATCAAAAGTTTTGTAAAATATAAAAATAAATACATACTCCATTTATAGTACGGTAAAATATGCTGTTTGAAAGGGTGCCAATAAAACAAGACCTAACATTATACTGCATCTGACAGAATTGAAATCATAATTTAGTTATTTCAGCTGTAGGCATTTGTGTTTGGATGGTCTATTATCAATATTTAATCAGTGTGCGAATATTTTAAATATATTGTGACCGTAAGGAAGTTGTATTTGTTTACAATAATCTTTTTTAAAGACGCTTTATTGACTTATATTATTGCCTGTAGACTTATATTATTGCCTGTTTTACATTTGTCATATATTTTTAATCATCCTGTTAGTAAAAATATACAGAACTGAATAATATTTAAAATATTAAATTAATTATATTGAAATAGATACAGTGACATCCGTAGGTAAAAATATTTTTAACACAATATTGGAACTTTACTTACACATACATCTATTTTGTTTTTGTTACAGAGTTCATACAAACGTTCTTCAACCATGCTTTAAAACATTTACTCTTCTGGAGTTAAGAATACAAAGTATAACCTCGTTTGGCCAAGAATTTCATTCTTGTAATCTTGGCTATCTCTTAATTAAAACTTTCGGAAGGCGCATTCATTAGCATGAAGCCTTATAAATGAAAACGAGCCTTGATAGCCACAAGATATGGTAACGCTGCCGCAGATGATTGAACTTATTATGTATTTATTTCCCAAATCTATAAATGTTGTTTTGAGATCAAACTATAAAGTAAAAACATCAACTTTCTTAATCATTGTTCCTTAAAAATTAAATCATAAAAATCATGTTAAATTTGAGTTTTTTTTTTACATCTTACAGGATTTAAAAATAAACTAGCTAGTTGAGAAAGTTTATTTGTCCATTGAATGTATATCTAAATATTAAGGCAAACTAGTTGCTTACACATACACAAGTAAATTTTGAATAGATCAGTACTCCATATTGTTAAACAACTTAGAAGTATTAATGCATAATATACGCACGCACTGCAATACAAATTACTCTACTTTAAGGTTTTCGTTAAAAAACCTCATATGATCAAACCTCAGTTTGACATAATAATTGTAAAAAATATCCTTTAATAAAGAATATTTTTTAATATTTCACCTTAGTACTTCAAGTATATACAATTTAGTAAATATCCTTCCCAGGGAAATCCTACAAATAATATTTTAAAAGATGATTCTATCAAATTTCTCTTCAATGGAAGATGAAAATGCAGATTGAACGCTGACTGTATTGGAATTCAAATCCTTCAAACTCTATTGTTAACTGGTGACAGATTTACCAATCATTCTTGTGTGGGGAATTCGTTTCATTATTAACGTATAAGGTAAAAATAAACAAAGTTGTCTACATGTTATTAGTGTTCTAACCATTCATACGGATAAAAATATTTACAATTAATAAACAACAAATAGATATATTACATTTCGGATACGTTATATCATTCTACATCATTATGGTATCCCGTAAAAAGATTGGTAATCGTTATGGTAACAATAATTGGTGTAACCCATAAAAGGATAATGAATTGTTGTGTCTTTATTTATTGATATCATATGTGCCATACATACAGTAGGGCCTAAACAAAATAAATACATGTTTGTGTTTGTATTGTAATGTAGAATATATCCGGGATCTACATTGCTTCTAACCTTTTGTCTAGGAGTGTTTTAAACACAAATCATCGGTATATTGACGTTTCAAAGGTAGTTGTTATTCACATAAATTACACAAGGGCCACATCTGTGTTCGTTATTATAATAATCAATTACATTTTCGATAATATACTATAATAAACTATGATAATATTATTATAATCAAAAACCAAAAAGTTTTCATACATCTACTGTACTGTAACAAAGCAACCATATCTTCCAACTATCAAGTTAAATATCTATTTATATGAACATAAATATTTATAAGCAATTTTATCTTGTATAACTTAGTTATCCATACTTTGCTGTACTCAATGAAGCAAAAGCTTGGCATTGCTCTCAAACTTTAGCTATAACTTGGAAATTTCACTTCAGTGATTCACACAAGTTCTGATTCTCTATGAATGTTCTACAAGTTATTTCTTCGTAGATCATTCAGGTTGATTATATTTATTGAGGTAACAATATCCCAAGTGTATATCCTTCGTAATTTCCAATCATATACCCATGTGGTAAATACTTCTTAATAGCTAAATCTAGAACCCTTATGGTTATACGCTCAGCCAAGAACACTATTTCATATAATAATTCGTGACAGTCTCAATAATTTTACAACTAACCATGAGCTTGTGATAATCACGGTCAAAACAGTAGCTATAATAAACTGTGTTGCACATTAAATCTGTAAGGAATCTATCATTCGTTACAGAGGTACCTGTATGACTTAGAACAAACAAAGACTTAAAAACCAAAAAGACCTTAAGTCACAATCAGCAATATCTTCCATTACAAAGACATGTTAAGACTTTTTATAACTGCAAAAGGGTAGTTAGTTGTGATGCAGGACCACGTAGACAATATAAATTATGGTACATGCAGGGGACTCCTTTACTTAACATTGAACACTCACTTTGTGTTTTTTAAGTTCATATAGTATTGAGTTTGTGACCAAAAGCTATTTTAAATATAATTCACATTTAACATTACAGTGGTTCAAACATTACTTGTTTATCAAAAGAACAATGATGAACTGAGGGGAAAAACTCAACCTCAATGAATATTTATTTATGATGAATTCTAATGAGCTGAAATCATTTACTATTCTTGTCTGAAGTATATGGTGGGTGTTGTAATGCAAATGTTTGGAATATTTTGCTCCACCACATTGCTTAATTTATACATTGATATATAATGTCTATTTAAAATATACCATTTATTCTTATTTAACCACTAAATGTTTAAAAAGTTTGTATATTTAAAGTATTCATTCATGCTAACAGCAGAACGTTATTTATGCAAACCATGCCATTTGCATATCGTGGTTTATTTAAGAAATTATTTATTTCATACGAAATACAATACGTGGGTATTTCAAGGGAAATGTGATTTATATAGGGATTCAGCATCGATAGAAATAGCTCAGTTTATCTTTAACTAAAAGAAAACGTACTTAATACCATCGAACTCATTTAAGTTGCCATTTTCATCCACTATATTAAGTAATATGTTATCGAGAAGGAGATATACTTTTTAAGATAAATGTTTGCACTTTATTTATATATTTGTTTGAAAGAGAACAGTTTTAAAACAACTAGGCCATTGTATTATCCCATAGATTGCCTTTGTGATTGGCTGTATACGAACCCGTGCCCCCAAGCCAGATGTTGTATACCCTAGCTTGACCAGCTCTAGGGAACTTAGGTAAGCTGTGTAGGCCTAATCAAGCAAACTAAGGTCCAAGCGATCCTCTCGTATGGTCAAATAGTGCATATTGATTTGTTTATAAAAGGCTTTGATAAACTACAATTCAGTTTAAGAAGAGACTATGAAATCAGGGCTACACGATGAAATTGTAGCTATTCAATAATACCTGAACTTTAATTTAAAGCTTACTTTGGTTTTGCCGAACTTTACTGGGGCACATTTGTGTAGAACTCTATTAGTCAACAATGTGTTTTATTGCAAAACCTCATACCATTGGTCAAATTTGGAGACTGGCGTATCAAGTTTACATTTATACATTTCCATAACGCAACATCTGGTAAAGCAGAACGTTTTCCATGTTCAAAGGTTTTGTGCAGCTATTGTGAAACGGAAACGTAATTTCCTTCCAGTTGGAACACAAAGTTACGCCAGGAGGTTGTTGTGGCTGTGACACTGGCGTGTGTGTGTGTGTGTGTGTGTGCGTGTGCATGTGTGTGTGTAATCTCTCTATGTCCTTCTTACAACAACAACAACTGTATTCATAAAAACACAATCTGAAACCTCCTAAAAATAAATCATACATATTCTGTAATGTATCCCAAAACGACTATGAACTACAGATTTAAAGACATTAAATTACCTTAAAAGACTATCAGTCTATCAAAATCTTAAGTAAAGGTGTAAGTTTGTAAAGAAATCTGTCTTGAAGTAAATAAAAACACATTTGCATCCATACATACAAGAAAATGTAGATAATTTATCACTATGACAACTGAATACAACACGTAGACTGGCACTAGGCTAGTGACAACCTAGTGATTTACACAACTACGCTGATCATGCGATATATCACGTTTTCAACTGAATGCTGACAATTCTGGCTGATGGCATCCAGGTTGAATATAGAGCATGATAATTTGTTTTACACCCAACATTGATATATCGATAATTCGAGTTTTAATCGTTGAATGGGATGGTTTTCATGTGAAAACTTTTACTAAGATTTTCAATATCTAAATGTTCATGTACACTTTAAACAAACTTATCAGTAGCATCATTTTCGATATTGTTTAGTCGTCAAAGTAGACAGTTAATTAACACCGGAATCTAAGAACCTAAGAAGAACCTTTTGGTTAGGTATATTTTCCTGAAGGTAATTGTCCTCAGAGACACATCGATTCGAGATAAGTATTCTTAATTTATACTAGGTTTCTAAGTTAACTATAAGGTTTGATAAAAGCTTAGGCTTTGAAGAAAATATCATTGGAATTTTTATAGCGATACTGCAGCTCCAGAACTAGTGTCTGTGGGCTTTAAAACTTGTTTGGCTTAAAGTCGCAGAAAGTGGCTTTTATAAAGCCCTTCTAAAATCACATACACCATCTACTTATTAAATCTGATTTGAGATAAATGAATCTTTTTTCCTATTCTTTCTAGTTTTGTGTTCTTAGGTTTTATCATTGAGTACAAGTCATAATGAATTGTGCACAATTTTAATCAGATTTTTGCAAATTATCAAGTATATGTTACAAGTAATGTTAATATAAATATGTTCATTTTAATTTATTACTACCAAGTGAAATTAAAACGCCTCTACTATATCAAATCATAGCTTTTGAAATGGTATAGCTTACCATAAAGTATAATCTCAACATTAATTCACCGCTAATTCATTCAAGACACGCCAGAAAAACTTTTCATAGAATCGCCAGGCTTCAAATTCAGTTTCGTTGTTGATCTGACAAATGTACGAAATGTTCATTGAAGATAATTTCGATAAAAAAATATTAATATTAAAACCTATGAATAGAAAACTTAGTATAATATATGGTCTCATTCACTCTATAAGCTGACTTGATCAAATACAAATTCTTGCTTATATAAGGCTAGTTAAACTTCCAAGAATGCAAGGATTCAATAAACTCTTCATACAAACATTTTCTTCATTAGCCTAATGGTCAGTCATTCAAGCTTTCTAAACATCAACAGATTATGGAAATCTGAACATTATGCAAAAAAGATCTCTCAATTTCTCTTTAATTAACGTTATAATCCTTCGGTTGTACAATCTTTTCCAGTTTAATTAGTGTCAATGATAATTTTTTTTAAGAAAAATAAGCTCTTTTCAACTCAATTTGTTTATTAAATAAACATTTAAATGTTAGATTGAAAATACAAAAATATACTTCTTATCAACATCAATGTGTGTATTGTTTATTTTACTTGACTAAAAATAACTCATTTGACCTTTGGAATTTTATGTAAATATTAACGATATAATGTATTAATCATTTACGTGTTCAATCTAAGAAATTAAACAATATTTAATATACGATGTGTTTGAATGTTTTTCCAGTAAAATAAGTCTTAATACAAACTGCTATGTGTGCAATTACCTAATAAATAAATGAGATGAATAACTGGAAAATATAATCAATGCAGTCCTTGAAAAGGTACAGAATGTAAGACGCGTCAAATAAGTTAGCTTAAGCTGTGATATTCACGGGAGAAGGTGGTTTTTGGTTTGGGAGATAAAACAAACGGAACACCACAGAAGACCTGAATATTGATGTGGACATCACCTAGTTCTCTCTGCCTCTCACTATGTTTGTGTCCTTTTGTATATTCCTGTCGTTTTGACTACAAATGAGAAGAGAATGGTTGAGGTTTTAGTTTTTTTCTCGTTTAATGAATCAATAAGAAGGTTAATGTCTTTAATTCTACTTTCACAATTAGAGCTCAATGAAAAATTCCTGATGTGTACAGCTGGCAGTTTTGGCAATGTAGTGACCAATTGGTGATTCAGTGAGTGAGTAAGTAGTATTTGCCTTTTATAAGTTTAGTTTCCGAATGATTTAAATAAATATGAATAACTGTGTATACTTAATCGATGTAGTTAGCCTACACAACTATAAACATGAATCGCAATATTAATTTAATGGTTTGAGAACTTTAAATGTAAAGGTTAAATAAAAACTTAAGTTATAAATGTGTACCTTATTTATAAACTTATATTTATGTATATATATAGTGAAAAATATCCTTAATAACTTAAAATAACTTATCTAGAGGTTAAATATCTTGTTGCCAGCGTAATCCTCGGTAGACTTAGTGGCTACCGGTTTCGACACACTTATGATCACACTTAAAATCCCTTCATAATTTGTTTACCAGCACATAGTGAGAAAATATAATAACATAAACAAGATAACACAAAGTCTTTGAAGATACATATTTTAAATATAATAAACCTTGAATTAATATAAGTATAAAAGGATAAAAAAGGTGTGTTATTACATCCATGTTTGGAATTTCATGAATAATTTGATATTAAATAATGAAATTGCTGCAGCTATTTCTGTATACTCAATATTAGCGATACGGATATAATAATAGTGTAATAATAATAGCTTTATACTCGTATTACATCACCTTACTCGACAACACTCACCTATTTTGGATAATCTTATTAATTTCTTCAAATTTATTACAATAAAAGCAAGACGTGCAGTGTTAAGATTTTAATATTTCTGTGTACTTTTCTGTGATTATAGCTAAATATTAGATCTACAATTTATTTTTAAGACGTTGAATAAAAAAATAAGGCTATTTATCATGGTTAAAGTAAGGCAAATACATACATGTAAATAAAAGGATGGCGTTTTTTATGTTGAAATTCATAACAAACACAACTTAAATATGATTTAGCAAACCGAGCAGAAAACCAACACATATTGAGCCTAACTGAACACTTTCAATCTAAATAATAGCCATCAACACAGGCAAAGCTATATTTCAGACGTTCTTTGAATACAAAGCAACGTCAAAATGCAATCTCGATTCCAAAGAAACCATTTGTCAATGTCTCTCGCTACATTTCTTGGTCCACTTTCTATCTTCCATGGTTATAGCAGAAGTGAAATAAGTAAATAGGTATCTTTGCATTACATTACAATTAGTTTAACTAGCAAATTTCGCTCCAAAACCAAAAACACAATTCACAAACTCATACCTTTGTATTGTACTAAATAGGAGTTTTTCACCCCTTGTTCTTTAATTTAATATTAATAGCTTTGTAAGTGTACTTCAGGTGTTCTCATATCCAAAAAAAGGTTGCCAGTTTAAGTCTAAAGTAGGCTAAAGGATTTAATCGTGGTTAAAGACTGGACTTTGCTAGTTCAAGCAACTTCTAATCTAAGTAAAAAACCCAGTCAAGGATATTAAATCACTCCAATTTATCATCCATTAAGTTCAGTTTTAAATTAACCTAAGTAGCCTCTCATAGTTAGGAAAACTATAGTAGCATTATAATATTGAATGCAAATTAAGGTAGTGTTTAAAACATTCGAACAAAATGTATTACAATATTTTAGATAAATGTATTTAGATCTCTTTGTACAAAATAGCCATAATCATTATTTATTAATAATCAGGTTGACGAAAAAAAATTGAGTCGTTTTTTAGTAAACTTGGTGTTAAAAGTATTTTGAAATGAACAGGATTTTAAAATAAATAAAAAAGGATAAACAAAGCTAATGAGCTTTAAAAAAAACTGATAGTGATTAATTTATGTATATATTTTTTAATATGTGTTATTTTACACTTTGAAACCAGAGCATTTGTACGTCATTAAGTCAATGTTCGACCTTAACCTTTTATATGAAATATTTTATTTGTCATCACCTAGGATTTATATTTAACAAACAACTTTATGCAATTTGGAGGTAATTTTAAGTAATTTAAATAAAAAATATAAAAAAAATGAGCAAGACAAAGAACCAAGAAAGAGCTTTTATAGAGTTTTAAATAATAGATTGTTTTGCTTCTGTTCACCCAGGAGACGAAATATTCTAAACATTATCTTTTATCATTGTGTATTATTTTGGTAAACATCTATTTCAAGCTTTTATTATTTAATTGGTTAAATTGCCTCAAATGTAGTACAATATCTTACTTTTGGTTAATTTCCAATCAAAATGATGCATTCATTTTTATTGTGACTAAGGATACGTCGATTCGGTAGAAATATGAAATTTTTATCTATACAGTAAATCAAGTCATTTTTTATTTTTATTTAAATTATAGAAATAAAATGGCACATCATGTAATACATTTTTACATATTTTTATTAACAACAAGCCTGAATTGTGCTATCGTTGAATTATCTGATAATAATGGAAATGTTCTAAATGTAATACAATTTTATGTGAATTAAATAATCTTAAAAACCACCAGGTATTGTTAATGAATGGTTTTGTTAGTAAAAAAATATAATTATTTGCAATTTTAAGTTTGATATGAATAAGTAAACAACTAGAAACATGATACTCTCATTACGGCGAAGACATAATAGTGGAACATTGCTAAAGATTAATCAAAGGAAAAACAGAGTTAAATTTTAAAGAATATGGTATAATTAGCGGGAATAGTCCAGAAATTATTGATTTAATTTAAAAGATAGTAAAATTATTCATCTTAAAATATAATTACTATGCCCTATACTATTACTTATTTAATTACTAGTCTTAATTTATTTTCCAAGGTAATTATTTCCTTCAGAGTAAAAATTCCATGAAAATGTATTCTTTCCTATGCTTTAATATTTGGTGAAAACATGAAATTGTTTTGGTATATACAATACTTTTTTCTTCATTCTCTTCATTGACGATATTTATTTTTTTATTTAAATTCCAATGGCCAAAGACCATTACAAAAATGATTAGGACTATAGTTATAATCTTAAATTAATAAATAAATATGCAGTTATACAATTCAATTAATAGATAATTAACAGGAAAAATGCAAGATGGATAACAGATAAATATATAAATGAACATTTTAAGAGTTCAACAAGACAAGAGAACAAGAAACACAACTCAGTTTACATGCATATTGATTAACGATATTACGATTTAATATCGTATTAATTTAATATTGTATCGTGATATCGTATCGATTTTTTGATATTGTTATATTATTGATCACGATATTAATCTATGGCAAAATAAATTGCTAAATTTTTTTTGAAATGTTGGAAAACAATGCATTCTCAAAAATAATAAAATTAAATGAATAGCCTACTTACGGCTTTTACCTTTTAGTATGGCGTTTCTTTAAGATTCAATTGGGGCAGTTTTTAAATATATTTTATGTAGGTAAATGGTTTAAATTTTCACATCTATTGCCTAGCTGAAAATTTATTCAATGAGGTTCTACCTTAACAAGTACAACAGGAAAAATACGAATTATTCTTTGGACTTCTACAGTTTAGTTTTAACCAAAAACTTATTAAACTTGTTTGAGTTAAGGAACAAAATTTACAATGATATAATAAAATGATATACGTTATAATTATTATAATATTAGTTATAACACAAAACCAAAAGCTTATGTCGCTTTTCTGCCTTAAAAAGACCTTAAGGCAAAAACAAATTAAATGAAGCCAGTTTGCTTTTCGAAAAACATTCCCTCTTTGGTAAATTATTCAGCACTGCGAGTTTCTTTTTACATCTTCCAACCCTGAAATTATTCCAATGAATATTTGGTATATTTTTATTAATATTTGACTATAATCACGTTTTAGCAAACATATTTGAGAGTTATGAAAAATCTGTATAAATATGTGTTTATGGATGTGTAAAACAGTATGTGACAATTTACATTGTCATATACAATGTAGTTAAAATGATTATTTCCAAAACCACAATAACACACTATTAACGTGTTATCTGAACTGGAAATTTAAATCGTCAAGCAAACACAGTTTATTTTATCAGAGTACGTATTTTGTAAAAGTCCAAAGTCCCTACAGTGTGAAGGATCGATCCTCTATTAATTTACTTCTCACCTATACGTCTTCGAAAACGCAAAATTATGACGTTTAATTTGAGGTTGACTAATACAACAAAAACTTCTACTATATCTATTGGTCAAATAGTTGTTACTAAATCATGCAATTACCCAAAAGTTCAACATACAATTTTACAAATAAAGGGGATCTTAGTTAATTGTTTGTGAATATTCAAATTATAATTTATGTATAAAAAACTGTATTACTTACAAGTCGATTTACTGAAAAAGAGCCCCCAAGTAAATACATTTACCCCAGTAAATACTTTTTTTTGGCCTGTTATTCTCACCAACAGAGATGCAAACCTTATGAGACCGCGGTCTCTATAGTGGGGAATGTGCAGTGATCAAATAATGGTCTTATTTATATGCAAATCTCTCCTTCTATTCTCACACTTTTCTGAGAAAGACTTCAAATAAAATACGTGGAAGTAGATTTGTTCATGTGCAGTGCATGGCAATGCATCTCACATTGCTAATTATTCAAAAGTATGGATGCAACTAAGGTTATTTAAAATTAATTCTATACATTCTTTGTGAAAGTATTTCTTACATATTTATTTACTCACCTATGGAATCACAGCCTCTTAATTTTTTTGCTAATCATTGTAATTCCAACTTCTATGCTAGAAAAATTCAACCTAAATCAGAGTATTTTCAGATTATTAAAGTCAACTTAAATAAACAGATTACAAAATTTAATTAATCAATGTATTCTAGTTTAGTGTGTTCAAGCATATCTTTTCCACCAGATAAAATAGTGACTTTTAATTTATGAAATAAGGCAAACAACTTTGACTATTTAGGTAAGGACAAGAAACGTTTATTTAATTAATGTAGGAAGACTCTTAGAGAGTAGCGATCTTGGAATAAATTATTTTATTCATTAACGTTCTTTTATTTCACTACATACTGATAAGATTTACTACTAATTTAAAACTGTTGTGTCAAGATTTTGAATAATAAGTTTTAGAAGTATCATATTCTAACCTTACCCTCATTAAGTAAGATTAAGTAAATTAAGTAGATAACAATTAATTTGTTTTATAACATACACAAACATATTTAACTTTCCGTAAAACATATATGTAGATAATGTTTGTAAAATATTCTTTTAAAGTTTGCAGATATGTTATCAGAATGTATGTCTGTGACGGAAGTTTTAGCTGTGAGGGAAGTGCAAACATAAATCTGTCAGAAAAGAAAACTTTTAGAGGAAATCTGGACATTCGCCAAGAGCAAACTTACAACGGAATACATAAATAACATATTTCTTATTGCATTCAAGGATTATTTATTACATTGAAATAATTTATTTTAGTGTGATTGTGCTTAGCCCAGTAAAACAATTGCAAATAACTATTACACAATATAAATATAAATATTTTATAAGAGTGTAGGTGTTAAGATACAACATCCGTAAAGATAATAAACAATCTTTTATCAATTAGTGAAGTGGATCATGATCACAACGTAAATAAGGAAAGAAAAACGGTAGAGAAGAACAATGAAGAACTGCCATCCAACCAAAATAAACTACTAGTTTACAAATAACAAATCACAATTAAATTTAAAACCAGAATAAAAGCAATTAAAGTACTAGATACAAAAAACTATAAGCAATAACATATATTATTATAAATTTAAATTATATGCATTCTTTTTTTATAGTTCTGTACATAGTAGTTCTAGTTTAGTTTAGTAGTGGTGATTTATCAATGTAGGTTATAACCTATAAAACTTGAACCGTTGATGAATAGTAATAAAACTTTAACTAAATGAGGACCCCAATGATTAACGCAATTAAAATTAATGACATAAATGTTTATGACGAATACTTAGTCATGTACCGTAACTCAGTTGATTTTATAATTGAACGTTTTATATTTTAACTAGCTAGTAAAACGTTCATAACTACGTAGTGAAAGAAAGTATAAAAACTATTTAAATTTTTTTCATGGTAATGTTCTCAATGTATGTTTGAATAAAAAGCAATATATTATAAAAACATGTAAACTTCAATTGTAATTGTTTTTATGATGTAACGTTATTTTTATGGTAATTATTATGTAGTATAAAATACATGTTAATTACTAATCTTGTGGATTTTCACGTCAAACTATATAAGAATTTTTTTGAGTTGATGTAATATAATAGTTACTGAAAATAGATCATAATGATATGTTGCTAACAACACAACTACTGCTTGGAGGCACAATAGAGCCACAGAAACGTTCATAATGTAATGTAACAAGACCATTTATTTCTAGGCTACACTCCTCAACAGCATCTACGTTGTAATATTGAAACATATCGGGTTTTAATAAGCCCATGGAAGCATCATATAATATACTATATAATATTCTATTTAGTTTCTTTTAACTTTTATTTATTGCATGCATTAAATAGACCCAAACATTTAAAATAAGTTTGTCACAAGCTCGTATAAAATGGAAGGTTGTATTTATTGGCTCTTAGCCTTTTAGTGAAAATCCGAAGTAGATAATATTTCAAAGATGTATTTGGAAAATAAATCTGCTAACGTAGAGAGTAGAATTTCTCAATAAAAGGAAATGAAAATCTTCTAATACGATTTATTACGATAAGGCCCTACTAAATCCATTATTAAATAAGTATCATATGAACTTCTCCTAGCTGTATATCACTGAATAACACACTTTATCAAATAATTTACCAACATATTGTCCTTTTTGTAATGTTTTTTTTTTTTTTTTTTACATTTATGGTGTTAAGATTTAAAGAAACATAAGCTCCTTAAAGAACATAAATTGGATGTAGGATGACAATTAGTAGTTTAAACATTAAATTAATAACTCAAAGCAACGGTTTTATCAGTTTCCGAAAAACTTATTTATGCGTATAAAACATATTTCTAATGATAATAGAATGCACTAACAATTGAGGCTGTAGATAAAATCCAAGACGGGAACTTGGGAGGAATTCTGATGATTGGGTTGTGAACTTATCACGAATCTCAGAAGAATTTATCTTTGACACCAATTTCTGTGACATTAAGCTGTGAAGGGTTTAACTATTCCCAAAGGCGAGTAGTCGAGATGCAGTCACGTTAAAATACGATGAGCTTTTCCACAAAAATAAAACTGTTACTTTAATCCGAAATACTTGTTATTTTTAGGTTTTAACCATGTTTTACAAGTCTATCATTCCTTGATATAAATAGCCAATCGTTTCATAATACGCCAAGGGTAAGTTAACATTCATAATGTATCTATGGAATAAAGTGAATAGTTCTTAATTCATCCAAGTTAGGGCCCTTTCACATAGACCCTTCTTACTCTGGACCTGAATATCCACAAGGTAAATATACAAGGTAACATATTTCAAAATCTATACCGTAAAGAGGTTGTATTATATCGATGTATATATATATTTTTTTAATATACGGTTTATTTTATTATGAGTATCGAATATTCTAAAAGTGTGGTCATTGCAATTTCATAAATTCGTGGAGGTCTTTATTCTTGGCATAGTGTTACAAAATTAAAATCTTCACGAAATAAAAATGTATTAGTAAGTATCTAATATTACGATATAACTGCAGTTATATGATTAATTTGTACTCTCAAAACCCTTAAGTTCTTAAAAACAATTTTCTCCCTACAAAACCACTCAGTTGATTAAATCTAAGAATTGTAGGGTTTATAAGAAGAAGCCAACAAGACCAAATACAATCAAAACTTTTAACTCAGCCAGTGGTAGCACCCGCTTCAACTTTCTTGAGTATCATTTTGTAAAATGTTATTGATCTTTTTTGTAACTTTGTATAAAAATACCCATTATTTTGATACAAAATAAAATTTTGCAATACAATCCTTGCCTTTGAAACAAAGGGCTGTTCGATCAATTTAATGAAACAAATGAGAATAGGTTTATATTTTGATGCCTTAGTCATATGATAACTGGGACGGGTGGCGTCGTCCTGTAATCCAGCTACTAGGAGGTCACGAAATGTGGATATTTATAGGGATTCACTGTGGATGCGATGCTCCCTGGTGTGGATTAACGTCCGCACTAGTGAGTACTACGACTATCCGCAGTACTATCCTAATAATTAGACCAATTCGTTTATTACGAGGAAAAAATGTGGTTCGGATTCCACAATAAACTGTAGGTCCCTTAGTTGCCATTAGCTGTATGGGCTATTAATTAACAGCTGTGTCTAAGGTACATGTCGGCCTTAGTCACTAACAAGACTACAAGATCACGCCACTCATCCTACATTCATCTTCACTCATATTTGGGTTAAAATACGCACATAGTGGCGTCCCCATCTTAAATAATTGATAACTGATAATAAAAATTGATAATTGATGTATTAAGCATTTGGCATTTTCCTATATCTTGTTTTTGTACATGATAGAATGTATAAATCGATCAATCGTGTAAGTATTTGACAGCCAAGTCGTGTTAACTAAGTATAAACTATAAAGCCAAGGTAGCTTAATTTTTTTGTTAGTTCACACTTTATAAACCTTAATACATTAGTGTACATTATTATCATAGCTCCATGTATTAATTTTAGTAAAACATATGTAGAAATTAATATTAACTACTACCCGTGGAAGCGGAAGCAAGTTCTTGTTGACATGTTATATTGGAAACCCTGACTTAAATAAATACCAAAATCTCATCGGAGACTTTGTCACTCTGAGTTTTATTGAGGTAAGCTATTACAGTGCTTTCATACATAGCTTAGACGCTTAAAAAGACAAAATGTTAAAGGATATTCCATGCTATAGAATCTTCATAATATCACTCTTATTTGTTGGATTTTTGGATGTATACCTATACATCTGTGCGTGCGAGGTTTTAAATCGACTACTTGATCAGCATGGTACGTGTTATTAAATTTACAAAATGTAAATAAAATTCGTCTTAAGTCTATATTTCAATTATTATTAGACGCATTTTCATTTTCTTTCCATGCATTGTTTTGGTTAATATAGTAAAATATTTAAATGATATTTTCTCTTGCAAAGCCATATTTCTAAGTCTAGCTTCAAGGATTGTTTTATTATGGAAAGTCTGATCAAACAAACTTTTGAAAACCGACGAGAGAATCGGAAATCTGGAAGCGACCGCCAGAAACAATATATGTGATAATGTTGTGGTCAAATCCTCTCTCTTTCAATAAAATACAAGTGACCATGTTTTTATTCTCAAAATGGTTATACAAAATATCATGTTGTATGTAAAATGTTAATCTTAAAATTAATATCTAATAATTTCCCACAAACATTGTAACAACAAAGATTTACGACGCTATTTAACGTGAATAGAATATTTGATTTAATAAAAATAGTTATTAATAGATCCAAATTTATAGGAGGAAATGTGACCGATTAAGACCTGTCAAAAAGGAAAATACGACTACAAGTTGAGATATACATTTGTAAATATACAGCAACCGTACGCTCGCCACACACAACTGAAGTGGGTTAAAGGTATACTTTTGAAAAGTTAATTAGGTTCACTATGTACAATATAAATTTGCAAAAATTAGTTCAAGTTTGTTGTATTTTCTTTTAAACCTGTAGGACTACTTCAGATAAAATTACCTTAAAATCTGCAATCCTATAAGCATCATATTTAAGTCCACAGCATTATTTGCTTGCGTTGTGGAGCTTGATTTAGAAACAGTGGTATATTCAAATGTAAATCAAACAAAATATTTTATTTAGTATTTTTTTCTAACTGAATTCAACTAAACGTTTTTGGGCCCGATATTTATTGCCTGAATACCATTAACTGTGAATTATTACCAGAAAGCTTGTGATCCCATGGTAAAACTACGATTACTTTGACTCATACATATATAGCATTTATGTTTGTCTTAGCCCAAGGAACAAGTCCACATAATATGCGCAGACAATTAGGAATTACCCTGCATAATTCAATTTATTGAGACAATGCAATTCAACGCTTATGCTAATGTTTGCATTATTACAAGTAGTTATTTTTAAAACCATAATATTGTACAGGCTACATACAATTTTAAACATTAAAACCCTTCAACTAATAATTTCCATACCTCAGCTTCAGTCCGGGCTGGTGCATCTCAACCACTGTTTCTCACGAAATACTAGCCTATTACCTTGTATAGGGTGTGAATGGCGGCAGTTTATTATATTTATTGGTCGTTCCCGTCTTCAGAGAGCGATATTTCGACATGAAACGTATTTGGAAAGGAGCTTTCAGCAATGAATCACACAAGTTACACTGTAATATTTCCCTGAAAGACTTGTAACCATTTCATAAGCTTAGATAAAAAAGTCGATAAGGCAACAAAAAATATAACAAAATATGCATTCATGCTAAAAATACACGTTCATAAAATAAACATGTTCAAAGGTTATTGACACGTCACTTTGAGGAGTTGCAATTTAAATCTTCGTCGTTCTCAGAAACGAGTGTATGTGACATAATCTTACTCGAGTGCACAAAAAGGTCTTGAAATGGATTCAGTGTGTAGTTCAAAATATCATGTTTTTTCATTAAACAATATATATATTTCCACTTTACAATTTATTAAACGTGTTGTTGTTTTGCCATTTTAATGTGTTTTTGGTGACGATTTTAAAACTTTTTTGCCGAAAATACAGATTTTATCCGAAAAAACTTACAAAAATTCAATAAAACGGTTTATCAGTGTAAGAAATTATAGGAGTCATATTTTTTAATTTTAATACAAAATATGAAAGATATTAGAGTTTTACAGCTCACATGTAAAATCAGAAGATGAGAAGATTTGTAGGACTTTACATTACTAACTGTTTAGTGTAGATTGACAAATAAACCACTTGTAAATAAATTGACATACATTTTACATGTATTCAGTAATTAGCCTTTATTTCTAACTTAGTAGTGTTGATTTAAAAATCTAATAACTTTTAATAAATACAATTAATTTCAAGACACTGTGTTGCTTAAACAGCGAAACAATTATATAAAAGATACTTTCCGCAAACATATAATAAAAAAAGAAAAAAATTTGAAATTTGGACAAGAATTATGACGTATTTTATGATGGATAAATATTCTATTCCATTGGTGAACGAATTATGCGTATGAGAACACAAATATACTTGGGTCTAGGACATGTTAAATACGTACATTTAGTAGAGTGTCCAACTCGGAGGTAAAACTACATTGTGCGATAATGAATCTTGGTAATTAGTTTGCAACTCATTAGTCCAACTGGTCCCAGAGTAAACTGTTTAGCACCTCACCAGTTTGTACACTTCCCTTCTGGGAATTTAGGGAATTCTACGAGACCGTGTAATATTTCCTCTCCGTAGCTGTATGGTTCATATACTTGATTTTCAGTTTAAAGCTGTACTATCCTCATAATACCATCATTACCGAAAATCCTATCAATTTACGGATATAAACTATATAGATTTTTTTATTATAAAAACAAGCTAAAATGTTGAACACATGGGGGGGGGAGTTTTCCTTTGGGTTAGTATTAAGATTGTAGATGTTTAACTAATTTTTGCCAAAATATAAAATCTTAATGCTGTATCCATTTTTGACTGGATGAATTGTAGAATTTATTTATTACATTTAATATTACAAAAGAAAATCTAAATAGCTACATTAAGCAATGAAAATTCCATGCGATTGGCTGTTATGTATACAAACATTTATTTATTGGTAAAAACTTCTTTTTTATTGTAGTGTAATGTAAAGATAAAAATGTGCAATTGGGGATCGGTATTGCATTAATTACGTTCTAAACAATTAATATTCTAACATCTATAGGTTCTGTACTCCTTGTTGTATTTTAAATGTTCTAGTAGGCCTATATTAAAAAAATGACATTCTTCATCTGTCGTATCAACATTCTGCGTTTCGTAAACATTTAAAGATATTTTAAAACACGATCAAAAAATATATTTTACTACAATAAATTAATTAATTTAACCAGTAATTAGTATTTACCCACCTATGACAGCCTATCTGATACAGTAATCCGTTATAGCATGCGTTGCAGCTTATCATGAGTCGTGGGAGGTGTTATTGAATTCCTAGAGACGTAGCTTGACCACATTACATTAATAGCTAATCACAATTAAGCTGTGTTACTAATCAAAATAATTAAACCAATCAAAACTAATTCGTTATAACTAATTCGTTACAGTAGCTTGATTTGTGATAATCATTGGAAACCTTGTAATTAGTATTTATTGCGTAACAATTATCCAGAAAAGATTGTGTGTTTGTGTTTTATGCCTAGAAACATAATTGAGGTACAGCTTTAGATCGTTCCCTTGATCAATAATCTAACCTGAAAATCTAATGCCGTATACAGGGTGTCCCTAAACTCTATACCAACCTGAAGTTGTCATTCCTGGACAAAACGCAAACTTAAGTACAGTATCACGGTACCAATTTGAACTAAAATTGATATCTTAAGAGTTAAGCTCACCAAAAACATAATAATTGTAACATAGGTTAGGTTAATTCCCTTGAAAAAAAATGTAACTTGAAAATCTAACGCCGTATGCAGAGTGTTCCTAAACTGTCTACCAACCTGAATTTGTCATTCCTGGACCAAACAAAAACTTAAATATCACGTTACCATTATAAGCTAAAATCGACATCTTAAAAGTTACACGCAAAACCTTAAATGGGTATTTTGTTTAGTGAAAAAGAGAACATTGCCAATGTAAGAATAAATTTTGAGTTTTGAAAATTTTAAATATATAATTTTTTCCGTCTCTGGTCCAGGCATAATACCTTGAAAGGTGAGTACAGAAATCGGTGACAACCTGTATATACAAATAACTCACAGTATTAACAACATAAATTAAGTTTATCCAGGCTGATAAACCCCTATTTCCAGCATGTTTTGCTGCAGTAGTTCAAACACAGCGGTTATTACTATACGCGTCTGCACAATATGTCACGTAATAATAATTACAACTAATTTGAAAATCAAACAATTTTACTTCTCTATAGTCCAGTTTTAATATCACATTAAACAAAACATTATAACAAGTTCTCTGCTAACAATAAGGCTCAAACTGACAGAAATTAGAAATTGGACAGTTTTGCTATCTCGTTCACGTCAGAAGTTTCCGCAGAAAAGTTTCAATACAAACAATGGCAGCGGCTACTTGCCTTCATTCTCTTTGTTCGACATCCGCTTACTGTAGTTTCAGAGCTCTGCTTCGAATACTAAACAATGAATTCGTAAATTCTGAAACTCTGACATAAATGTATCAAAGGACAGGTTTCGTGATTTTTTTCTCAATGAAAACAAAAAAAAAGTTTATTTGTCAGGTAAAAGGTTTATGTAAAAGTTAAATGTTACTCTTTAACCCATATGGTCAACGAATCTCCTACTTAAAAATTATCCTATACAAAATGTGGAAAACGGTAATTTTAAGGCTGTTTTCATTTTTTTTTCAAATGAATTAAAATGTTGTATACTATTTTTATTAAAAGAAAATAAGACATTTATTTTCCCTTACTACTACAAAACCAAAGCACACAATCCATATTTTAATTTGTCTAGTTAGTTTTTTATTAAGATAACTTGAATGCGTTATAGAAAATGATCCATTGTTTATAAAACAAATACAACAATATTACAAATAATTAATTATAGTTAAGACTGAATATAAAGGAAGCTACATGTGAAAAAATAATACTAGAAATTGCAATTTAATGATTTGGTAATTAACTACTTTTAGTCCAATAAAACGCAACAATATTTGTAAGAATTAATCATCGTTAGGACTTAATATTAAGGAACCCTACTAACGCTAACGTATAAAAGCTAAGAAAATTTTAACTGAACGATTTGTTCCAGATAATGATATGGTACTTTTTAAGTCATTATTGGACTTATTGTTATTCATTTTATACCTTTAGAGCTGTATTTTTGTTAGCTGTCAAACATAAAAGAAAAAAAAACGCTATTCACCGCCACGATTTAACTAAGATATAAAACTGCCCACGAGGAACAGAAGTTTGAGTTTCACAACAATGCAAAAGTCAAACTTGACTTAGAATGTCGGGTTTAGGAAACAAATATCAATATTGTGGAGTAAGGAAATCCACAACCTTATGAATGTTCTAGCTTTATATCCTTAAAAAAAAAAAAAAAACTATAATTACTATGATCACAGTTTGTCGTATAGGCTACTTAGTATACAAATTATAAACGAGCAAATATTTTATTTCATTGTAATTTTTCCTTAGTTTAATAACCCATGACCTGTAAGTATTTTGTTTGGCATTGTAAAACCAATATTTAGACATTAGCTGGTGGAATTTCCACTTGTAATTTTGACCAACAAAAGTGCCACACTGGGTTAGGAAGATGTTCAACGCTATTAAGTTTAGTACATTTACAGTCGATCGTAGATCTCCATTTAAAAAAAAAGTACAAATGTATCTGTAAGACTTCTGACTATGGATGAAAAACATTTATATATATATATATGATTTTTTTACTGGCCTACCTTGACGCCTGACATTTATACTATGGAACAAATACCATGACAAATAATTTCAATAATTGTAATAAACAGCGTAATACACAGCATAAACCATCCACCTACCTATACATCCATTTCAAACGTTTAAAAAAAAAACATTCATACAGCAATCTGTCAGCAATTTTATTTCTCACAACCAACAGTAGTAATTAGATATAATAATCCACTAACTATTCGTAGCATATTTGTTTTAATAGTCAGTAGGGCAACTAACGTAAAATGTATTGAGCTTTTGCGGGTGAAATTAAATATGTTTGGCTTATAACTAGAGTATTGATGTAACTACTGTACTATGAGTATAACGTAAGTAAATGTAGGTATATATTTGGGAGTTGAAACTATTGCACAAATTATTTATAAGTAATTTTATACCAAAACGTGTTTTTAGTGTAAGTATGACGACAATATTTTTAGTATACTGTAATAAGAAACTTGCTGTTATAGCTTAAACATTTATAGCTGACAGTGTAGTTATCTTAATGGGGCTTCCAGCCTCTAGAGATTATCTAGGTAATGGTAAAGGGGCAGCAGCAGTATACCTTTATCCACAATAGCCATAGATTAGGTAGAAATTGCTTTAAAGTTTGAGCTCCTTGGTGATTTACATGTATGATCCGCGTGTTAGGTAAATAAATTGCGATTTCACGTATGAAAAAATCCTTCTGAATCTTAACAGCCTTTTGACAACCCTAAATAATACTTGCCTAAATTCTAACATTATTAGTCACCCCCGTTAAACTATAATATAGGCTATTTATCATAACAACCTAGCTTACTGTACCAAAAGCCTTAAGGAAATTAAAAATTGTTTACATGTAACACAAACTAAGCTCTGTGGCACAGGACTGTACAACGTAAGGTAATTTATCTTAGTAATTAGCGTGTAACTCATTTGCCCAACTGAACTCCAGAGTAAATTGTTTTGTAGCTCACACATCCCTGCTACATTTATACATGTAACTCTATCTTATCAATACATTTCTGGGTTTTGCAAAGTTTACTTCGGTGTACTTTTGAAATGCTCGTTTCTATGCTAGCATTAATAATGGCATTGATCAAGGAGTAAGAGTATGTTAGAAAACAATGTTTCTGTATAGGAAACCTCATAACTAATATTTTTAATAGGACCAATAGAATATTCTCTAAAATCTGTCTAATATTTGAAAAGTTTCAAATCAAGAATTTTAGTTCAAGGATTTTATTTAAAGCCGAAGAAGAGTTTATACAGAAAAAATAATATTAATACTTATTACCAAAAATGTCGCTACAAACATTATTTCACATGTTTAATGTACTGTATACTAGTAATTAGGCTTTTGGTGAACAACATGAACCTTTCTTATGGAAACCAAATAAGTTTAGGTTTAAATATTTAATATTTTTTTCTGTACAGTTATCGAATTAATCTTATAAAAGAAAGCTTATTAGTTTATTGGTCGTTAAAGATATAAACCAAGAGATAATTGGTTAAATCGATTTCTAAGCCATTACCTGCTTAATCAACCACTAAGTTCTTATGCGTTTGTGGATTCTTAAGTTAGTGTGATTAGTTTCAAATAATTAGTGTTTTTTTTTATTTAAGTAGCTAATTTGTTATAAAAAAACCTTTACACAAGTTTAAATTTGTATCGGTGATACATACACGCAGACTTGATGAAAACGTAGAACCTCCAGGATTGTTTATCAGATGAACAGAATTATCCAAAATCGTGTATCAATAGCCTACAACAGCGCTCCAAACGATAGACTATTGATGTAATTATTAAAGGGGCACATTATACATATGCCTATATTAATCTATCCTTGAATGTCGAGAGGTAAAGTCCAGTAAGTAAAAAAAATAATATACTAATTGAAATATTTTTTTTGGACCATTTACAATCAAAAGCGTTGCCACAACACACGGCGCACTAAAATTTAACCTAAATTAAAATAAAATAGCAATAAAATACACATTTTGTATTAAAAAAATGGTACTTTCATCAATCTTCTTTCAAAAATAATTTATCTAGAGGAAAGTAACTCCCTGTTTATCATAATTAACAAACTGCGTAACTAGAACCAATGTTTATTCTTGGAAGCATGAACACTTAAAATCCTGCAATTTTAAGGAATACCTTCCTGCTTACAGTTTAATTATTTTAACAAAAATATAGCCTTTAACCCTTAAATTTGTGTTTTTTTACCAAACAAAGCCTAGTAAAATGTACTTTGGTTAAATCAACTCCATTTTATAATGCGTCAGTATAGTTCTAAATTGTGTGTGTTCATCAACCTTCTTGTTCATCAATGATGGACACAGGGCCATTATAGGCATATCCTTGGAACAGAATTGTCCTCCTAAAGGTGAGTGAGCGTGGCGAACGAACTTCAACCAGGACGTGATTGAGCCATGCGAACGTTCACATATTGAAAATTAACGAGCATTTGACATAAAACCACATTAGGACATGACGACCTTTGTTGGGTTAGCTAGTATGTAATATTTTGCTATTATAGTTTATTTACACGGAAATAATTTATTGTTGTGTAAAATAAAATAGTATTACAAATTAATGAAATACTTTAGGCTTTTGGGAGCTGGAGATGAATAAAAACATAACTTTATAATTTATAAGTAGGTTTAATACAAAATCCATTATTAACTTAAGTTTTTAAAGAATCCGTAAATCTAAATTAAACATATCGGAAAGATCTATTTATTTTATTCTTACACTAAAATCAATTTTAGGCTGACTAATGGATTTAAAAATTGATAATAATTTGGCGGAAAATATTTTTAAACATACAACTATAACTATAAAGGTTAATGAAGAATAAAGTTACATAATAAATCTCACTTTACAACTAGCAACTACTTTCCCGAACCGTTGATAAAAGGCTTAAATGTAAACAGACTAAATGCAATTACCAAGTTCGTTACTACTTCATTTATAGAACAGCAAACTTTGTGCTTAAGTGCAAACAAACAGCGTTTCACCAATTAGCATGTTTACCTACTCCATTTGTGAAGTCACTACTTTCAAGCAGCATTCATTGAGTGTTTAGGTATTTTTATAGAGTCTGTGGGTATATTGATTGACCGATTTCGGGAAATTAGTGAGACAAAATGTGAAGCCTTATATACCTAAGATCGAGATTTGCAGGTATGCGGGTTCCAAAATCTTTAATTATTTTGTACATACTTTAAGGGGAATATCTTAAATTACTCACCAACCTTTTTACATTTGTTGTGTTGAAAGTATCGTGTAAAATAACTCTAACAACGATTGTACAGTTGAATATAAGCGTTGAAATACAGAACATTATTACAATATTGTATTCAAATCGCTGAAGTCCCAGATTGGTAACAAACTTCGATCATCTCTGCATCACTAAAACATCACCTTCATTAGCGTAATAGCTCGTCATCCAAGCGAACTGAACATCACTGGATTATGGAAGACGGAGCCATTTATCATCAAGCAAACTTATGCTCTGATATGATACATTCCTCAAAATACATAGAAAGAAAGACATTCAATATCAATTTATCCTCTGAAATTATAGTTTTATATAGCCTATAGTAAGTAACCTATAAGTATAGCCTATAGTATTTCTTTATATGAAATTAACTTATGTACATATTTTAATAATACAAATTTCTTGTACACAGTGAATTAAATATGTTTTATGTTTATAGTATAGATACAGGGTGTTTTTTTTAAACTTGCATCTTTATTTATGTAAAAACCGCAATAGATAGAAATATGCAGTTTGCGGGAATCATCTATTGACGTAGGGGGACCAATTGCTTTGAATTCAACGTTACATTCACATTCCCCCCCTTTCCCCCCTGCCCCCAACTAATTTTTTTTAAATAGCAAGGTACCCCTTGTGACATATCAAATGAAAGAGCATAAAAAAAGAAAATGTTTGATCAAAAAAAAATTTAAATCGGTTCATAAATTTGTGAGATATTCCCCCCCTCACCCCCCCGGAACTTATTTTTTTTTAATAGCAAAGTACCCCTTGTGACATATCAAATGAAAGAGCATGAAAAAAGAAAGTCTTTGGTGAAAAAAAAATTAAAATCGGCTCATGAATTTGTGAGATAATCACCCCCCTTTTCCCCTACCCATAACTTGTTTTTTTAATAGCAAGGTACCCGCCCTTGTGACATATCAAATGAAAAATAAATTTCACCAAAATTTTTCTTTTTTTATGCTCTTTCATTTGATATGTCACAAGGGGTACTTTGCTATAAAAAAAAAAAATAAGTTCCGGGGGGGGTAAGGGGGGGGAATATCTCACAAATTTATGAACCGATTTTCAATTTTTTTTATCAAACATTTTCTTTTTTCATGCTCTTTTATTTGATATGTCACAAGGGGTACCTTGCTATTTAAAAAAATTTAGTTGGGGGCAGGGGGGGGAAAGGGTGGGAATGTGAATGTAACGTTGAATTCAAAACAATTGGTCCCCCTACGTCAATAGATGATTCCCGCAAACTGCATATTTCTATCTATTTCGGTTTTTACATAAATAAAGATGCAAGTTTTTAAAAAAACACCCTGTATATACAACATGCAGTACTAAATTATGTATATCCTCCAAAGTGGATATGAAATGGATTTATTGCATTCATACTGTATAGTAGGCTTATGTAAAACTCCGTTGGTGTTTTAAATAAACTAAAATAGGTATGAGTAAATTTTTCAACTGGGGAATGACACACACATCTTAAGCTAATCTGAAATGGTTAGGTGTTAAATAATAGTAATACTCGTACAGTTTAATTTTAATAAAAAAAAAAACAAAAAAAAAACGAATAAGATATTATATAATACTTAACAAACTGTAGACATTATAGCTGACCAAGTGTAACCAGTACCTTATTGGAGGGATATGGTTGTAAAAATATGCACATGGTTACAATAGTCAAGAATAGTCAACAGCGATAAAAAGAAAGAAATCTTGTAAAACTAGTTTAACTTGGAAATTTAATTAATACCCAATTTTAATTCAGCAAAATTCTATATTCATTATGATGTAGTTTTATTCGAGTTCAAAAACGAAAAGCGATTATCATGGTTTAATGCTTTAACACCGTAACTAGTACATGATATTGGAAGGATAAGGTTGTAGACATGAGTTAGGTAACAATTGTCAACAATGGTGTTACCTTTTGTTGTCGCGTCTATTGTTGAGACTGTTTGGCGTAAACTCTGCCATTGTTACAAGCAGATCTTACATCTCTATTGTACTACTTAACACAATCATTTGTCTGAGTTGTTTTCCTGTCAAGTATTATATATTTGATCACCGTTACATCATACGGTGCATTGGTAACGGTTTATAAACATTTGGATACGTGTATCCTTTCTTTTATATCTAATTTGAATGGAAAACTTTATAATATTCGTAAAGTTGTTGCTATATTTTTTACTGTGTGTTAGCTTACTTTTTTACGCTGAGTTTATTCGATCCAAAATGTTGATTAAGTTTTATGATGTGATGACGCTTTTACATCCTAATAAAGCTGTACTAAGTTTTACTTGAGGTCCCGAGGATCGAAAAACTTTTAATACATAACACCACAGTTTTAATTTAATTTAAATTGTAAAGAACGCAACTTTATGGCAAGGAATGAAAAGCATAGATTTTTCCTTGACTATTTTAAACATTTATAGTGATAATTAGATTTGAATATATGCATATTTTTTGTGCAACTATAAACATTTATTCCATAGCACATTATAAAATTATGTTTGCTCTAAGTTGTAAATATGATGTCAAAGCCGGCTATAAACACATGAAACTATGCTTTTAGAACGCTTTTAGAAAGCTTTTGAATAATATATGAAAACTCCTGTGAGAACAAAACATAACTTTTAAATCCTTCATTATATTGTCACTTTAGCTTTTTCTTTTAAGTGTCAATAAGCGAAATTATAAAAAAAGAAAATCTTAATTACAAGTGCAGCGACTGTTTTTCAGAATAACTGTCATCATAGCCCAAATCTTTGAAATAACTCCTAAGCTGTATATTACGTTTTGATCATATGCGAATGACTTTAAACACTTATTCGTCTGATGATGATCGGAGTGTTCAGTTGAAATCGATCACCACTTACCATCTTTCATAAATATTATTTACCGTCTAGTTAAAACAGAATTAGAGTAAATATCTTGTTTAAGTGTTATTTTACGTATATTTATATACAGGGTGGCGCAAATGGATTGGGTGGTTTTGAAGTGTACCGTACGTCTGGGAGGGGGGAGCCAAGTGTTTGGCGGCCTTTGTCCTGTGATGTGTGTGACCGGAAGTTTCAGTTGCACTATTGTTGCAGACGCGATGGCCACGTGGTCCGTTGAGCATCGTGTTTTCGCAGTGGAAGAGTTTATCCGCAATAACGAGTCAATTACTGCAGTGACGCGTGCCTTTCGCCGGCGTTTCAACATCCCACCTCGCGGTAGTGTTCCTAAGCGAGATATAATATTGAGTTGGGTGCATAATTTCCGCACTACTGGTTCATGTGCTGCAAAATGGACGCCTAGACCTCGAACAGTAACAACGCCTGAGAACGTGGAGCGTGTGAGACACGATGTCACTACGAGCCCACATCGATCAACGAGACGTCGTGCTCAAGCTCTTGGAATGTCACGTCGGAGCCTTCAAAGGATTCTTAACAAAGAACTGAAATTCCACCCCTATAAAATCATGGTGGTGCAAAAGATTCTCTCAACAGACCATCTTCAAAGGCTTCAGTTTAGCCAACGGATGTTGGAGTTATTGGAAGATGAAAACCTGATTATCATGATGTCTGATGAGGCTCACTTTCACATTAACGGCTACGTCAACAAGCAAAATTGCCGTTACTGGGCCGACACTAACCCAAGAGACGTACACCAACGGCCTCTCCATAGTGACAAGGTGACAGTTTGGTGTGGGGTTTCTAAGGTAGGGATAATTGGGCCTTACTTTTTTGAAAATGAAAGGGAGCAGGCGGTTACTGTTGATTCGCAGCGTTATGTGAACATGATTGAAGAGTTTCTCCTCCCACAACTTGAAGTTGACAATTACGACATGGACAATATGTGGTTCCAACAAGACGGGGCGACTGCACATACCGCTAGGATATCAATGCAAGCTGTACGCGCTTTGTTTCCTGGCCGTTTGATTTCCCGTAATGGAGATTTCCATTGGCCCCCTCGCTCACCGGACCTCACGGTATGTGACTTTTTCTTATGGGGCTATTTAAAAGCAAGGGTCTACATGAACAAACCCCGAACTATTCAGGAGTTGAAGGCTGCAATTCGCAACGAAATCACATCAATTCCTGGTGATGTGCTTGAGCGAGCAATGAGTAACCTTAAGGACCGACTTCAAGAATGCGTCGCTCGAGAAGGAAGGCATTTGATGGATGTAATTTTTAAAAACTAACTCAACTAATTTTTTGTTAATAAATTTCCATTGTTACCACATGTTTTGCACTTTATTTCAATCCAATACCTTTAAAATTGACATTTTGGCAAGTATTTTAAAACCACCCGATCCATCTGCGCCACCCTGTACCTTCAGCTTTTTCTTGCGGAAAACTCATATTTTTTTATGAATAGGACCAATATAAAAGACAAGACATCTATTATTATTAATTAGGGGATTGAATATTAAACAGAGTGATAAAAAAAAAAAAAAAAAACAATTGTTATAGACAATCGGAACAAAGGGTAGGTGATTGAAAAAATGGTTTTAGTTGATTGTGACAATACTAACAATGGGACCGAACGATTGGATCACTCTGTGTTAAACTCTTTGAACCCTTTGATTCAACATATTTCACTGTTAACGACAAAACAAACTGTCAAATTGAATAAGTAAAAAAATTCTTCCGGCACCACAACAGTTTCGTTAGGTTTGTTTTTACAAGAGTTACTTAAACCATAAATTAAATGAACAAATTTAAAATAAAATAGGCGTATCAAATGGTATTGTAGTATTGTCAGAAATGAATTATATTCTTGTTAATTAATTTATCGGTATTGCACATAATGTAATACAAGAGTAGATTCTCTTATTATATTTCAGGGGTACAATATAACAAGAATGTTATAAGTCTATCTTTTCGAATAAAACCAGAAAATATTGTATTTGATCAAATATTGACAATTTTAGTTTATAACATCCATTGCTTCGTCATAAAGAGCCGATAGTTCGGAAAAGGCTATACAAATTATGTTAAAGTTTTTAAAAACAGAACCATTGGAAATTTTATTTAAATATTTATTTCATTCCGGCAACATATTAAGCATTTATTCATTAAATTGTTTGCTCCAAAACGGGAAATATTGAATTGTGAAACATATGAGAGTTTTTACACGACCAAAACTCTATCTTCTAATGAGGCTACGTATACCGTAACTACTTATGTTACTGGAACAGTTTTAATCAACTGTGCGGTGTTTAGTTAAGCATTCCAACGCCAATATTCCTAGCAGCTGGCGAGATTGCCACTTGTAACTTGGGTAATATCACAGAAGCATTGCGATGTGGGTTCTGAAGTGGCTCAACATGGAAATATTAGGTGTGTGTTAGCTCAAGGTCCACACCCTTAGAGAAAATATCATTTAGGTATTAATATATCTTGTATAAAGATATAGTTCATTTAGTTTAGCTGCAATAAAATGTGTAAATGTCTATGTTAACCGGATAAAAGAATGTCTATTGAGGCATAGTTAAAGAAATAATTATTAGTCATAATTTATAGTTAAACATACAGTCAAGTAAAAGAATATTAATGTATATTCATATTTCAAAATAGTTTATAGGCATAAGTATTGTAAGCACTTAAACAAATTAAAACAAATTCATTATCGTATAAATGTAATTTTAAACAAAAATATGTTTAAACCCCCTAGGTTAGCTTTTTAATTGGTTTTGAATTCAGCCAAAGATAACCAGTTCAACAACACACCTTAATCGATTTCCATAAATTTTCATTTCTTTTAATCATACTAAAATTTATATTGATGTCATCAGCACACAGGGAAGGTGTAGTATAGGCCTAGTATCGATTGACTGCATAAAGAAAATTTATGATACGTAATTTAATTTTATCACATTTTAGTACATTATTTAGTATTTGTGTATAAAACACTATTAAAATTCAGCTAAGGGGGTGTTTGTGAAAACTTTCCCATAGTTAGTTGTAATATCAACAAAACTACTAATATTTAAATTTTTACTCTATTTAAGGTAAATTACTTGTAGATTTCATTTAGTACGAATAACGGCTTATACAGCTCGTATGTGTTCATTTATAGCTGATATGATTAAAAACATAAATTTATAAAAAAATTATTTAAATTATTTAAAGACAACGACAAAAAGCTAATAAAGCTGTGACTTTTCTTACTCCACAATATTGATATTTGTTTCCTAAACCCGACATTGTAAGTAAAGTTTGACTTTTGGATTGTTGTCAAACTCAAACTTCTGTTCTCGCTGGCAGTTTCATAGTCTACTCAAATTGTGATCATAAATTGAGGAATGTTTACATTAACTCAAATTAACCAAAATCTTAACATGTTGGTGGTTTGCTCAGTTACAAATACCCCCCTCCATAAAACAACATACGGTAAAATTCAACCAAGGTAAATTGATCAGTTAGCTTTTCACAAAGTTTGGTGTTCTTACAGAAAGCCTTTTATTGGATCTTGTTGCTACTGTTGAAAATATTTCTTATGAAGAGATGAGTGTGTTTCGGCAACAATCCCTGACTTTACGCGAACAAATATAAAACCCAAATGTATGAGCACTTGACAACACTTTCAGTTGATTTTAAACAGTATATTGTATTACGTATTCCTTCTAAACATTCCATATATTTGGAATACGGTAAAAATTGAACAAAGATGGTTTGTTTGTTTAAAGTGTTATTTACCTTTTCTACTTTAAAACTGTTACAATCTAAAAGAGGGTAGGCTGAAGGTTGGTATGCTAGCTTATACCTATAACAATAACGTTTCCGATTTCGGTATGGTCCAATGCTTAACCCAACATACGTATAAATGACCAGTAAAAATGTATTTATTGTATTTGAGTAAAAATCATACAAAACCCAATTTCTGATCTAAAAAACAGCTACCTAGAATAAAAAAACCGTGGATGTTGTTTTGATAGAAAAGAGAAATGATAATTATTTATAAAATTCTATAAGTCTTAAAAACGCGCAGAACGACAAATTTATCCATTCATTGTTTTATGATAATGTTTAGTTCTTAAAACTATCTTACAACTTAATCATATTTAATTAAAATATTTCCCTTAGTTTTCAAGTCAGCTTTCTATATTTAAACACACATATAGTTATTTACTGTACAACTTTATTTTTGCTAAACCCTACTGTGGTTGATGAAAAACTATCAACTCCTGATTAATGCAAAATTTCGTAGTAATAATTTCAGATTTGTAAAAACATTTGCTGTTTCTGATTATGATATCTAAGCTACTAAAGCTGTGTGACGTTCTAGTGGGGATCGTATAAATCACTTCCTCTGACGTTAAGACCTAAAGTCTTTCCCTCGAGGAAAGTTCTCAGCCTGCGATAGCTCAATCTCTTGAACCGATATTTTGAAATCCAGTCACATTTCCGTGATTGGCTACTTAGGCTTGGTACACCAACTCAGCTGATACAAACGGTTATAAGAAGTAAAAGGAAAATCCATTAATGATTTGTGCGAGTAATGTTTATGACATAGGAGAGTTTAAGGTAAACAAAAGTTAGAAAATAAACGATTAAATGAGTAAACGTACTTATGAAACATTTCACAAGAGGCTCAAATGTAAACAGACCAAATGAAATTACTATGTTCATTACCACTTCATTTATTAAAAAGCAAACGTTTCGCTTGAGTGTAAACAAACAACGTTTCTGCAATAAGCTGTTATTCTTTTTCCAATAGCGAGTGACAATGTTCATGTAATGGTTACATTTTTTTTTTTTAATTAGGTTTTTTTCTTATGAATTACTCTTATTTGTTAAAAAAGGATTACTTCTAGACATATATTCTATCATGTCAAGTTTCTGTGTTATTTTTCTTGAATAAAAACATATAACTTATAGGTATGGAAGTTAAACAATAGTTGTTAAATACATTTATAAGCTTTACTTTACATGTCATTTTTCAAAACTATGCTAAAATATCGATGGTGAAAAAGTGTACAAGCATTAAGATTTTTAACATTATTAGTAAATAATTATTCGGTTGTAAATCATTAGGATAGCATTAAAATAAATGTTATAATTTTAGAAGAAATAATGAACTATTGTGCTAAAGCAATGTCTTTAGACAGCTGAGATGTTCTTAATGTTTTGATTTTTGGTTTCTATGGAAATAATTTGTATTGTAAATAATACTGAAGGAAAGAAAGTTAACAAAAACTCAAACTATTAATTTATTCAACTTATTATTAACTTAAACTATACTGTTATAGCAGGTATACCTATTTACAACTTAAACTAATCCACGGATTCACTATAATTATTACAATAAGTTGCAATAATTTGATTTACCTACTACACAATAAAAATACAACATTTATGTATACATTGAAAGTTTTAGTTTAGTATACTTAATATCTTGCAAACCCTGTTTCTAATGAAAGTGTGATATGCATGAAGGGATCTGATATCGTAACTCAACATTGTATATACCACGTTTTGTATAATTAATCAATATAATTTATTTAATTAAAATATACTTGAATAGTTTTGAAAATCCATAATTACTAAACATTATGATACAATATAATTACTTAGTAATCTAACATAAAGTAAATGCAAATAGAACTATGTAACCAGTTGTAAGTAATGAAGTCAGTAAAGTTAGGCTGCTAAATTATTCTCTCAAACTTTCGTCATATGATGAATGTCTTGGTTTGTTAAGTTTTCCACAAAACATTCAAAAGACTAAATTACATCTTTTAAATCTGTTTCAAATTTATATAATTAACCTGTTGTAAAACGTTGTTCACTGATGAATTATTACTTCATTGATTTTTAGTACATTATTATTCTTAATAATATGTCCAAACAATGAAATCATTCAGTCCGATAAAATGCATATCCCTTTTATAAGTTAAACCCAATGTTTAAGTATTTCAAAAGGTTCACTGTTCTAGACTTTCTTGGCACTTCCACATATTTGTTTGAAAATTGGCAATCTTCCCTGTGGGACTCCATTTATTCAATAACATTCACCAACGTTGATGGAGCAACTTTAAGTATTATTGCACTTGGACAATACACCTTAAAATTTGAAACATAAATTCATCAATTCTACTGGACTGACTAAATATGGGTTCAATGGAAAAAACTCATTTTTTGTTAGTAAACATGTATAGTATAAAATGTGGTGTGATCTAACTTATAAGGCTCATTGCACTTAGCCTTCCCTCTCCTATAAATTAATAGGATAGCCTTCTTTAAAATTTTATGTTGTACTCTACTGGCAAAAATCCGCTTGGTATGAGTCAATATGGTATTTGTAAAGAGACTCTTGTTTACATTGTCAATAAACCAAATCACTTTTAATACCTATATTGTTTATGTGATTCAACTATCATATGACAGCTCTATGTTTCCAATAATTAGATAATAAAGGCAACCCGAATATAAATTACAGTTCAATATAAATAGGAAGGCTGAACCTTAAAAGACCATGACTAGGTGTGAATTATTTATCTTAACATTTTTTTATCGATCAGAATATTCAATCATTTCATTGAAATAGTCCTAACTATCCAGTATGACTAGATGGATTTTGTTACCATTAAACCATTCAATCGTTACGTGATCTTTTTGTGTAAAAGTAATGGATATAACGATACTAATACATTATTTTAGTTTTTATCAAGATTTATAATATATGTTTCTATATAAAGGTATTAAAAAAAGGTAGGAAAAAAGGTATTAAAAACAAAGAGTACAAAAACTTTGGTCAAATATGTGAAATATATAATAGTAAAAAGATCGAATACGATTTGAAGGCATACAAAAGGCCAACTATGGGATTGTTAAGTTTCCTATTTTGCAACGTAAATCGAATCTTCCCTAAAGGTTCGCCCTGTTTGGGATCTTGTTATAGGGATTTAACATAATGCTGGAGCTTGTATAACAAGGGCTTGTTAGTGTTTTTAAGATGCATACCAAAGCTTAGGTTTACAACAAATATTCTGCGATTTCAATGTGCAATATTATTGTTTTTAAATACATATTTTAAATCTATTAGGTAGTAATTCTAAACTAGGCTTGTATGGATTATGTTTCTTTCTCCTAGATTTTATTAAGGATTTCCAATAGAAAGCATATACATTGTGAGATTCTCTTTATAAAGTGAACAAAAGAGGCTACCGGAAGTGACGCGATACATATTGATCTTTATGATTAATTTAAGTCATGCAGCAAAAGTGAGCTGAAAAACTGTAGTGAAAAGCGTAATAAGCAGGTAATAATTTGTGAACATCTAGTTAGTTGAATTTACGAGGTAAATGTTGCAACGAACTATTTCTTGCTTATTAGTCTTTGATTTATTTGTCAACAAGGTCTAGAATATTTCATTATATAAATCTCTATTTATTACATTTACTTCATGTATTTAATAGTATTTATTGGTAATTGAGGACAATGGCTTGCAACTTTGTAGGTAAGTCTAGTGCAAAATTTATTTAATCAATACTCCATAGGCTAATAAAAATATTAAAATTTTGAATGATGAACTGTATTTGTAAAACCGTAACGGATTGAAATTTACATCGTGAAATAAAAGCCAACCTCCCAGAGTTTTTACCGCTCGGCCATTACGTAAATTGGTCGTTCGTTATATCAGACTGAAAACAGACTTCCGTAGTAATTTTTCAGAAACGCTTACTGTATCCGGAAAAATGAAAGTCGTGCCAATGGAATTTCAAATAATAGTATTTGCGCAAGTAGATTGTTTACTGAAAGATTTTTTGATTGAAAATATTGATCTCATTAAACTATATTTATCTTGAAAAACTTATAAATCACAATAAAAATACATAGCAATATTTTATTTGTTATATAACATTATTTTACCTGAAACACATATAAAACATTGGGAAACTGACGCAAAACAACTGTAATTTACACAGTTGAGGATAGTAGTACAAAGAAAGCTATATAACGGTACTGAAACACAAGTCCCGAGATCGTTGATAAATAAAAAGTGGAGATTTTCTTTTAGTTTCTTAGTTCTTAGTATTAGGCAAAAATAAAAACAGACTTTCACAACAATAATAAAAATGCTCATATTACAAAAATACTATCAAGAAAATATTTGTTCGTATACACTTCTTTCAAATTTGCTGATTAAACTTAACATTTAAAATTAGTGTATCTTAGTTTCAGTGTTAAAATGAAAATAATCTTGGCAACCTAAATGCAATATCTCAAAAAAAGTCTAAAAGTTCAAAGTGAAATGTTTGATTACTGATTGTGGATTAACAAGCATTAATTTAATCTATGTTTTTGTACTTATGAAATTATAATGTTAAGTGGTTAGCAGTTAGATAAAATGAATGATGTGGCGTCAATACAGCGATTTACACAGTCAAGCTAAATAGGTTTACTTTTAGTGAACTCTGGGTAGTAATTAATATTATTAATTAGGTTTATAATTTATTTTATAGGCGAAGTTTGTCAAGAAAACCTACTTTTGATACTCAAAACTTCAAATATAGTACCACTATGTTGATTCTCATAACATGCTCATAACATACGTTGACTCTGTCACACTAGTTTTCGATTTAATATAGATAAGTTAATGCGTAGTTTTTATAGAATCTATTTTTTTCTTCTTTTTTTCTTAAACCTTTTAAAATTTATTCCTGGTCAATATAAGAGACTCCTTAAACAATGGCGGCCTGTTTTTCACTTTATAAAGCATGCATCATAATTTTACAATTTAATTGCAATTTAGATTTAATTTCCTTACATGTTAAAAGGTTAAGGTATAAGGTAACGGTTTAAGAGGCTAAAAATAAAAAAAAGAATATATATTCATTTCAATGAGTGAACTTACCCTCCCAAAGATTTGTGTTACATACTAATACGCTAATAAAAAAACATTACAAATAACTGACGCTGGTAGCTATTTTCAATTATACACGTTCTATGTATATAAATTGAAGTGGCAATAGTTCAAATATACACGCAAATTGTATACACCTCTACTTTTACTAATCTATATAAATAATAAATATATGTAGCTATTGAAATGTGTTGCGAGTTGATAGTTTTAGTGTATGTAAACATTGATAAGACAACAAATATATGAAGATTATGAAAAAAAAATTCAATCACGATTATAAATAAGAATTAATAGACTATTTATATCAGTGATGTGCTGCATTGTATAATTTTATATTGGTTAAATGGGTACCAGGTGCTAGTAAAACTGAAATCAACAAATCGTTAAACCTGAGAGGTGTCATCATCGGTTCAACAAAACCATGGATTTAATCAAAGTTCCTGCAAACTACTTCCTGTTAACTATTCGCCTGATAACCCTAATCTAGGAACCACTTACATCAGCTGACGCCGCATGAAGCACCTCTTAAGAGTCACGTGATCATCAAGAGTATAATTTTAAAATTTTTAAAATAATAGTGGCTCTGTTTATGGAAAATACTGAGTAGCTTTAAAAGGCCTTGAAGAGGTTGTGGGTAACATATAATTGAGATGGCAAGGTAGGATGATGCAGCATGGAATCCGTCAATCGTCTTTTCATTTATATTTTATTTGGTTACATTGTGTATTTAAGTTTTAAAGTCATTGCTACTGAATGTATTGGATAATTTTATAATTTCTGGACGAAGATCATTGACTTGGTGTGTCTGTAGTAGACAGCTCAATATTGAAAAGTGTATAAATGGTATAACACAACAAATATCATAGCTAACACTTTTCATCAAATCATATTACTCAAAGGACTCTAACTTATGATATTAAGTTAGCTCTGATTATCCATCAAAACAATCACAACGCAGGATTCATTATTAGGATTTGTTTGTTGTTGGTTAGGAATCTTATAGGGTTTTGAGAGACATACACGTAAATTGACATATTGCCGTATTTTGACATTTTAAACAAATGTGTTTTGTTTTTATAGATATTGTTATACACGTAGTCCATCCGAAGGATCAAGTGATGAAGCAATACCGTGATGACCTTACCGGCCACTATCATATATGTCAAACAAATGTGTTTTGTTTTTATAGATATTGTTATACACGTAGTCCATCCGAAGGATCAAGTGATGAAGCAATACCGTGATGGCCTTACCGGCCACTATCATATAGTGTGGAAATAATAAAATTGTATGTAATTCATGGCCAATTGGGTATGTTTTTTTCATATTTTTAGAGATTTGCAGCATCGATTACAAGTATTTGTGTAGAGTTTAAATGTTATGTAAACTTTTGTTTAGGAAAATCAACTTTAAAAAAATTGTATTTCGAGATATTATTTTCTAAAATTTTAATTATTGTATCTTTTTTTGTTTGTCATAAATTCATATTTTCTTTGACAGTAAATTCGTTGTTTTTACTGTTGTAGTAAAAGCTTTTGATGTAGGCTAATGCAAATTGTTCTACACAATTACAAAATCTGAACTACATATGTGGACAGTAAAATGAAAAACAGGTTGAGAACCTTGATATTATATCGTAAAAATAATGTATTTTCAGAGCTCATAAAACATCTAACATAGAACCCCATTGAGTGAAATACACTATTCAACATTTTGAAGTAAACTTTGAAGAGTTCATTTTCAAGTTTATGGGGAAAACACGTTATTATATCTCCTCAAATTATTGTAAAACGTTGTACTTTAAATGTATGACAGTAAAGTAGTTCAAAAAAGACCAACAGATAGTTCTGAAAATTCTTGATTAGTTTAAAACTCTTTGTTGATACCAGAATGGATTTGTAAGGGTAAGTTAGTATCTTGATGTTTTATAAGTTAAAACAAATTAGTTTGTGAATTTATCATGTTTTTGGCTTCTCTGGCGAGAAATAAACCGAGCTTTAGAAAGACAGACTAAAATGGAGGATGGAAGAAATAAGATTAATTAGAGAAGATGAACTGCTCGGATCTAATACGGAGTTTTAAAGGTAAGTACTTATGCATAATCGCATTACATGAGTTGGATTGGTTGAGTTAAAATTAATTAATCGTATACAAATACTCGAAAGAAGCCATTGTACATGTAAAATGGGATTCGCAATATGATTTCACTGTCAGTCAAAAATAACGAACAACAACAACAAATGCACTGACCATTAAAAAAAATTAGGTTTTTACATAGTCTAAATTTGTATTTATTTATTTTTAAAATTGAGCAATAAATAATCTATAAAAATAATTCATTAAATTCCAAAAGTTAATTTCTGAATTCATTTTTTGTGTAGTTGAGATCATCCTAGGCAAGAACAATTAACATTTTGGGATGGCGGATGGAGTAAAACAGAGGAATGAAGAACCAGAAGATTCTGTAAAGGAGAACAAAAATTGACTCTAATGGACATGCACAAGAATCATTGTACTCAACACTTAAAGGGGTGTTACAAAACGGAAACATCAAAATAAAAAGCTAGAAAAACTTTTGTTGTGTATTTATAATAATTACGTAGCGTTCGCAGAGGCATCCACAAAATTGAGCGGAGTCATCAAGGTTCATATTATTGACCTTGTCCATCGAGATTCATAATTATTTTTTCCTTGAATTTTAAGTGAAGACAACATTTTTGGTGTAGAGATAAATATTGGGGCAATTAGATGATTGGCTACACATTGTCTTATAGTGAATGGGAGTAAAAAAAACACAGAGATATCATTTCAGATCTTTATGGAGACCTGCATTTAGCCTACATTTAAAGTTTAAAACCTCTGGGTTGGGCTTCAACCTTTGCTCCAACAGGGTGGTACAGTTCCAGCTAGTGAATGGTGACAACCTAGAAATCAACCCTAAAGTTTCGGATTCAACTATTTTGGCTACTGATAACTGCATAAGAGGATTTTATGTGTTGGTGATAATACAAGTGTAAACACGAAATATAAGGCATTCTCTTGAATCTGAGACCTTCATAAGTACTAAAACATAAATAACCAACCAACTATCTTAATATACTCAGTAAAACAATTTAACATGTTTTTACAATATACAATTTATAGATTGACTTAAATGGATTCAAATTTTACTTTATTTTGATTTTGATGAATATGATTATTTTAAAATAAAAATGTTACAAAAGTTATATCCATCGTTTAAACCATAGCCAATGTGTTATAATGGTTATACGTTACTAATTTGTATAATCAATCGGAAGGTGATCGAAGACAAACATTAAGCCGCAGAGTGTTGGAAATAATGCATCTGTGGAATAATGCTATCAACCATTTCTTCACCTACTGCATTCAAATGTCAACATCTGCTTCCTAAAGCAAACATTGACACTTTGACACTCCGTGGGGTGGATTCCTGAGAGATTTTTTTAACGCCATATATATGTTGGCACTCGCCGATATGGTCTTTATCACCATGCAAAATTTGAAAACGATTGCTTCAACCGTCAGGAGGAGTTTGCGTATTACGAAATGTATAAGAGTCGTCGTGTAAGAGCTTCGCTCAACAAGTTTCTGGAATTTATTTGAACACATTTTTAGAGTTATTTGACTTTTTTCCAGTAATAAAAAATGATAAAAATTCAAATTAAATTAAGGTTTCCTAGTATTGAGAAAAATAATGGTATCCAAAATCTTTAGGTAGGAAAACTCTATTCCATTTTCGTAAGGAAATCATGTATATTGTATACTGCCGAGTCAATTAGGTTTTGCTGTATGATAAGGCAATAAGTCATAAATGACAGCAAATCTCTATTTGAGGTTTGGATTTTTACTAAAATTCGTCCTTCAGATATTTTGAAAACTAGCACATTGGGATGTGAATTTACAGATTGGTGCAGTATGCTTGGTAAAAAAATTAAAAATATATTTAGTCTGAATTTAGAGGGGTATAAACATTTACCCGAAAAAGAAACAATAGAAATTAGCATATTCTGGTATTACAATTCTACCATCATTACTGCTGATAGAAAGAATAGTATTCAAGATTTTTGGAGAGAAATAAACCACAAATCCATAAGACTATTCTTAGACCACTATAAAAAATTCCTATTCAAATTAAATAAAAATCTTCAATTAAAATTAATCAACATGGATACTAATGTAATTTTTACTACTTATTGGCGTTGTAAGGTACAATGAATCCGGCTAAATCATGCGAAATGTTTTTTTCGTGTAAACTCCAATGTTCTGTAAGTTCAATTTCAAATGTTTACAAACGTCCGATAACTAATCAGCCACTGAGTCACAGGTTTATACTTTCTCAGGTATTCGCAACATGATTATCTTATCATAAGGAAATAGTTTTTAATTAATCCACCTGTTTCACAATAATTTGATACAACCAAATGAAACTGATGTAAATTTTAGAATTTTATGACTGAAAGTTAATCAAAATCTTTATGTTTTTTTGAGTGTCGAGTGCTCCTTATACTAAATCAGATAACAATTTAACTCAGCTAATATTTCTTTCTAAATAAATAGCGTAATTGATTCATTTACAAAACCTCAGGCTGATTTACTTGGCCTGCACTGAGGGGAGGAGTTTACAGGAATGGCAAAGTTGTTGACTTAGGTTTTCTAAAGAAACTCATAATTATACGAGAGGCAATCATTGGAGGTTGTGTTTAGTAAAGTGCAAAGTTGCTGATTGGAACTAGAACTTTCCATAGTTTTCTCTTTTGCATACTTGAGTACTTTTATAATTAAATCCCGATCTATATAATGTTGTTTCTATTGATTCTATGAATAATGGGTTTTGCATTTTGTATTAATTAACGGTTTTTATGTGTATATAAAGCATAATTATCCTTAAAACACCTAGTTAACAATACGTTTTTGTTTATTTATTAAATAATACAAATAATCTAATTCTTACAAACTAATAGAATATAGGTATATCTTAGAAAGAATGATAAAAAAAGTTGCATTATAAATACATAATTTTATTGGCCTTTGCATTTTACAATAGGAGGATTGTAAAGAATCTTAATTTATAAAACTCATTTTCCCCGGTTGTTTAATAAATTCAGGTGATGATGATTCTGTTAATGTTCTATAAACCCTGAAACCAGTATTGATGCTTACATGATAAATATGTTGCATTTTATCATGTTTTAGCAAATAGATTAAATTGTCTTTACCCTTAATAAACGGAAAGTAAATAAAATACCCCCGCCGCAGCAAACCTGCCGTCTAAGCGAATTTCCATTTGGCTGAATTGATTTTCAATTGATCTATTTAAATAACATTAGGTTTAACGAGTACCTAGGTTTGCTGCTACAAGGAAACTAATAAAGTATGTGCTTTAAGTAAAATAATTATTGCTTCGTATAAAATGAATAGGGTAAGCGGGGAGAATTGGGTGGGCGGGGTAATTGGGTGGTAAAATTTTTAACAATTTTTATATTTTTTAATTATTGATATTTTAACATTTAAATGACATGTATTGACAGCCAATCTCTTCAAGAATAAGCCATAACCTTTTCAGATTTGTACCTTTAAACATTTAAAGGAGGGAAATAGTTTTAGGGACCCTTGTCATTTCGCGATTCTAAAAGTGGTATGCAAACTTTTTCAATCTTTCATATAAAATGCATTAAAATTTTCATACATGTGAAATTACATTATTTTTCACCATAAGATGAATAAAAATATACCAAAGAACATGCCCAATACTTATTTTCATAATAAAACTACTTCTAATTTTTTTTTTTTTTCAAAAATGTTACCACCCAACTACCCCCTTACGGGAAATTGGGTGGTAAATTTTAAAACTGAGCTAATACTGTTTCCTTGGCTTAATTTAATTAAAAAATGCAATAATAATAATATTTTGTGAATATAATTCACACTAGAGTTTTTGTTTTGGTATTTCACCACTACCACCCAATTACCCCTATACCAATACCATTAACCCTATACCACCCATTACCCGTGAGTTCACGTCACATTGGACTGAACCCAAAAGACCTAAAAAAGTCACAAAATTGTATTATAGTTACTTAAATAGGCATAAAGACTGCAGTAGCGACTGAGCTGATGTAGTAAACTAGTGCATTAGGCCTACAGTACATTAGTTTATACAGCCTCCCTTGTTTTATATCGTGCGAAGGACTGGAAAATCGTGAATCATTTTGTAAAGTTTCGAGACCATATTACATAATTTAAACCTTATTAGAGAAACATTTGTCCCTATTTTCCTGTTAATATTATTAATGTACTATTTATATTATGAATTTAAAAACTGTAGGCCATAATATTTAATTGTGGTTAAAGATTTTTTTTTATGTGCGTAGTTTAGGAAAAATATGTTTGTCGCCACAAAATTTATGGTAAATTTTGTTTGTTTTTTATTAAACCTAGTTAAAAATGTTGCTTTTAGTTTCCTTTATAACACCCAATTTCCCAACTTTAATTAGCATTTAGTGTTTATGGATTGTTGACCTACCACCCAATTACCCCTATGGGGGTAATTGGGTGGTTAAACACATTTAAATTTTTTTAATTTTTTGGGGGAATTGCGGGAAAAAAATAAAACATGAAAAATATAGGTTTTTGTATTATAAAATTAATTAAGTAGGCATTTAACAACAAAAATTGGAAAAGTGGCCTAACCAGATACATTTGTAAAACATACCTCCCAATTCCCCCCGCTTACCCTATATTTGCCAAGTTTGATCAAAAGATATCCATAAACAAGCAAACTACAACATTTTACAATATTCTCCATAAGAATAACATGGGAATTTTAAATTTACCATTTTTTTTAATTTTCTCCGTAACCAATTACTGTACAAAAACACTTTGATATACTGAATTGTTTGTTTTTTAAAGCTCTTTAAGAAGGTTTAGAGAAAAATTGGGAAATTTTGTGTATTGAGGGCCAAAAGTGAGAAAACCAATTTTTACCCCATAAAACCCCCCATAAAACCCTGTTCCCATGATCCGATCATGCTGGATCGCGAACTCATTCAAGTTTATCCCGCCTTACACCTTCAAACCAAATTTCATCAAAATCGGATAAAAATTACTCAAGTTATCGTGTTCACGGACACACACATATATATATATATATATATATATACATATATAAAAATTTGAACGAATGGTGTTTTTGGCCTCTGGGGACACCAAAATGAAAAAGTAAATCGGTCCCGGGCCTAAGTCTTACCATGAGACCTACGGTAATAGCTACTTCCCTATAGGGAAATTCGCTAAAATACCTCTTATAACACTTTAAACATATATTTACGCTTATACTGTTACTCACAAGACGGTAAATATAGAAAAAAGATGGTAAGTGGTGATCGATTTCGATTGGACACTCCAATCATCATCAGACCCAATAAGTAAATGACAAGAATCTCGAATGGCGTCCCTACTCATATCCTATTGGCTACCGGAAGCACCGGCCAATACATTTTTATAAGTACAACTGGAATCGAAGTTTACTTGTTCATTAATCAACTTATTTCTATTTTTACATTTTTTTTTCTTTTTTTACATTTCCTTAATAAAAGAAAGTTACTGTTTAATTAATGTTTTGTCAAAATATTAGATCGACCTCTTATTGAAATATAGATTCAGAGAGGAAAATAGGAAATATAAACTACCCTCTTTCTTGAAACTCTAATAATACACTATAATTTCCTATTCAACATTATTTCGATGGGAGCTATTTTTTCTGTTTTTGTAAGTATTTCAGATTACCTTATGAAAGGGAATGTTTCATGTTTGGTAGGGCCATAAAATAAACACCGCAGCGTCAACAATTCTCTACAGTATATAGAGACGCCTCTGGCTGGTTTACTTGGCCTACACTGTGGGGAGGAGTTTACAGGAATAGCGAGGTTGTTGACTTAGGTTTTCTAAAGAAACTCATAAATGTTTACATACTACTTTTGAGACATTTCTGTTAAAGAAAAACTTACATAAATTCAAAAGGCAATATAATTACTCAAGTGAAAACCACAGGTAAAAAGAGTACGTTGTGTAGTAAATAATATCTAGCATTTCAAATTCGTCCATCAACTATATGATTTTTTTAATAATATTATATTAACTATTTTATATTTTAAGCACAGAAGGACGCATTTGTAAATGTTTCACTTTTAACAATTTGTGTTGAAAGTTATATTTGCCATTACTCGAATGACAAAGAAAATAATAATCAAGGACACTCAACACTACGGCTGTGATAAGAACGCTATAACTAATGGTGCTATTGTAAAGATCCAATAATACACACTCTAGTGTAATGTTCTGGAATTGTGCCAAATAGCCACACAAATTGTGTTTATCTGCGTTTGTAGCATCAAATAGACGATCAATGCAATATATTGTTCATCGATAATGATAGTGATACACAAATCCCTTGTTTAAATGTTGTTGCTTATAGCTAAGCAAATTATAAATTAATATTATTTAAAACATTGAAGTATTTGTCATATTTTTCACGAACTTTAAAATTAGGTGTTCGCCTTGCAGGTAAATTTGTAATTTTACACTCATCTGTTTACCACAAATTAGAGATTATAAAATTGTTCTAAGCTCTAAATAATTTTTGTTTGTGTATTCAACATATTAAAATTACAGTTTTACTTATTAATAAAAAAAGTAAATTAACTTTGTCTTATGTTGCAATATTTTTTAAAATAATTTATATAAAACAGTTTACTTAACAATAATACACGAGGTAAATTAATAGTATGTCCATAAAAAGATTGAAATGAACTGTACTTTAATACTTAACTTTCAATACTTTTCAATGAAATGGTGACCATACAAAGTAGGTATTTTAAGCCAAGTAGGAATGGAGATGAGTGTAGGATGAGTGGCGCGATCTTATAGTCTTGTTAGTGACTAAGGCCGACTTATTCTTTAGACACAGCTTTAAATTAATAGCCCATACAGCTAATGGCAACTAAGGGACCTACAGTTATTGTAATCTGAACCACATTTTTGCCTTGTTATATACGAATTGGTATAATTTTCCAGATAGTACTGCGGATAGTCGTAGTACTCACTCGTGCTGACGTTAATCCACACCAGGGAGTATCGCATCCACAGTGCATGCCTATAACTATCCACAATTCGTAACTTCCTTGTAGCTGGATTACAGGACGACGCCACCCGTCCCAGTTAGGTTCAATACAAATAGCAATAATTGTCTTTGCAAGGAATCAAGTATATCCCATAGTATTAAACGGTCAGGTTTACTATAAGTGAAAAAACTTGAAGTTTTTATAAAAGAAAATATAAATCTCGCATATTTCTAAGAATGGTTTTCATCAACACTATAGGTAACATATATTTCTGCTTTTACCCGAATTAATCGGGGTTTTTACACTGAGTTTTGCCTGGTTAGTGTTTGCATTGAAATAGGCTACTTAGCAATCAGACCAATTAATTTATTCGATTAAGGCGGCAGAAAGTGTTTCCCCTAATTGGATTTGTTTAATTCATGAACCTTCTGTAGAAGGCAATAGAAACTTTCGCATATAAATATCTGAATTTTTTACTTTAGACTCTAGTGTAATTATAACTTTTTGTAGTCTATAAAAGGTGGATATCATGATGTGTTGAATAATGATTTTAGATAAACCGTTGGTTGTACAATGAAATGGAGATTTTTCTATTGATCCAAAAGAATAAAGTATATTTATTTTAAATGTTATTTTAGTACAGGATATAGGCCTACCAAAGCTAGATAATCACTAGTTCTAATGCCTCAATTATTATTCAATACAAACATATATCATACATAATTTTAAAGCTCTCAATAATACTAATATTTTGATGGAGTAAGAATTTAAGTTTGTACGTTTAAAAATGGTGGCTATGTATGAAGAAAATTGAGAACTATTTTCAGTAGGTACCCTGAATATAGTTTTCTTGAAAATACCAATATATTTCCTCCGATTAAAATTACAATTTTGTTAAGTTAAGATTTGCTTTGATAGTCAATATTATAATGAAATCACAAAATATAACAATTAGTTAAACAAAATAGTTTCACAACCATAACTTAAAATGTTTTTGTTCTCTAAAACTGAACACTATTTAAAATTGTTGTATTGGTTTGTGCATACAAATTACCTTTACGTAGTGCTAATAGACTTGGCGAACTTTATATTAATAATCTGCCTTGATGAAGCTCTGAACTTTGCTTGATTCAAAAGTCAATCACAAGTCTTAAACCTCAACTTTGCTCACAGTTATTGCACGTCTCAATTTTACCCTTGTACAATATATCTTACAAGGGATATTCCTTTGTATGTAACGGATCTGTTGATCGGAGTGCTAATTCTATCTTGTTTATCCCTTAATTTGTTTTTGTATGATATTAGTATAGGGCTAATAGATTATCTAAATAATATTAGAGTATTATTTATCAACTTTAATAAATATACCGAATACAAACTAATTGAAATTTATTTTGTATACATAATGAATTATGATTTGTGTCTTAGACATGGCTTCTATAGATATATTATTATAAAAAAAAATTTTAAGTTACTTCGATACAACCGTTTTAAAAACATGCGATACAATCGTTTAAATCATAGGTTAAGTGAATGGTTGATGTATTTTTAAGACAATTACACTTTTGGACAAAAATGCACTCAAATAACATTGAAAATCCTCCTAGCATGTACTGAACTTAGAAAACCTAACAAAGACGTATCCGTGCAGACTAGGCAATAACTATTAATTTAGTAATGATTTAATATCCGAAGTATGAATCTTACGTAATAAATGAAAGTTTTGTAACTGCTAACCGTTTTAACGGCAGTAAAACCTGTTTTCATAAATTAATATATTCGTAGGATATAAATATTATAACTAAACGGAAAACCTACTTAATTTACTTTTAAACACAACAGCTTTTTGCTATTATAGCTTACAGTAATTCAATTAATTACTCCAAAATGGTTAAGCTATTTAAGTTAATTACAATTTAGTGAATAAGGGTTATAGGCCGTTATTTGAATTCAGGCTTCGTCCCCGACATTTACAACGCCAATTAAACAAATCCAATTAGAAAACTCTTTTTATGTGGTCGTAATGGCCCGAATAAAATTGTGTGACTTCCAATTTTCTTTTCATTGTATGAATTTCACTTGGACCAGGTTTTTAGCTGTTAATTAATAAGAAATCAAATAATAACTCATATTGACATTGTTTTTGCATTGACAATAGAAAACACTTTTTAACACAGTGCACATTTTTTCAACGTTGAACTTGAGGTAATGTCTAAAGTTTGTGTCATAAAATAAATGTATTTCTCATATATATGCTAGAATATTATTACAAATGACCCAATCTATCTATAGCAATATACTAACAGTTGAAATAAGCTTATTTTTAAGATTTAAAAATGCTACTTTTATTTAAAATTCACCAAGTATAAATATTAATCCCCTAACCGAAAAATTATAGATCCTAACCATGCTTAGTAATGCCATATACGTTTTATTTTCTTAGATATAACAAACATAAACATCCTTAAAGCCATTAAATTTTAACCACAATAAACTGTAAATATAATTATTAACAATAAAGATTAAACATTAATTAACTTAGTACCCAAGTAAAATTATTTATTAAAATATTTACTGACTATAGTTTCAGCTCTAAGGCCATTTTCAAAGTAAACAAAAATCAAAATCAAATATCTAAATAAATAAATAACATATGATATTATACAACTTTTCTAACTATGTAACATAATTTTGTCTTCATTGATTATTTTATATACTATATGATGTGTTGTACTAAATTTCATTAATATTTTCTCAATTTTGCTATTGTTTCATATATTGGATTATTTAATTTTGGAATCATTGTATTTAAAGTAATTGATTTGTTATTTTTGTAGTTCATATAAATATCAATTTATTCTTTTACATTCAATTTTTCTCTGTATTTTTCAATTTCTAATATTGTTAATTAAATAAATAACATTGTTAATATTGTTAAAATATTTACTATAGTCAGTAAATAATTTTACTTGGGTACTAAGTTTATTAATGTTTAATCTTTATTTATATATAGTAGCCCTATTACTCTATTTTTCATAATTATTAACAAATATATTCTAAGTAAAATCAAACACAATATCAATAGTTATTTAGCCTACTTTTTTGATGTAACATTTCAAAGGAAAAGTGTTTCATGTTTGGTTGTGACATAAAATAAACACCGCAGCGTCAACATCTCGCTGTATAGAGACGCCTGTGGCAGGTTTACTTGGCCCTCACTCTAGGTCGGAGTTTACAAATATGACGTAATGTTGACATTGGGGTTTCTAAGGAAACTCATATAAATTGCATCGTGTAAGGGTTGGATTTCCCGTAGTTGTTTGTAAGAAAGAGAAAAAGGTTATTTCGAAAATAAAGATTTCGGATTACTTAAAAAATAATATATTATTTAGTCCAACTCTGAAATCAAATAAGACTTTTTATAACCCTATAAAAAAATAGCTATAAATGGTTGCAGGATAAATGGTTACGTTGTTGTCTCAATATTACCAATCTATTTTTGCGGGAAAAATAAATTAATTATAAATACCAAACAAAAATTTTCAAAAATAATTAATGTTACAAGTTTTTACCTTATATTGGAGATATTGGCAATTAATAATGAAATGTATAATTAAATTTACAAGTTCAACAAGGCCAATATATAATAATTTTATTTTATTTACTAGCGCTTTCAGAAACTAGATTTCCATTTTCAGGCACTAGTATACTAGTGTTCTTAGTGTACTAGTGCCTGAAGATGGAAACCTAGTTTCTGAAAGCGCTAGTAAATAAAATAAAATAATTATATATTGGCCTTGTTGAACTTGTAAATTTAATTATACATTTCATTGTTACAAAGTTTTGTAATTTTTTTACCTTTAATCTTAAAATTTGTTTATTGGAATGAAGATAATGAATCCTCTTATGTTGTTTTAAGTAATAACGTTCGAATAGACATAATGCAATTTTTCCCACTTAACGCTACGTTTGGTTCTACGACAATCAAATGTTAAACCTACCCTGAAAACTAGATTTTAAAACTTTATTTTGGCTTAAAATAAAATTGGATAACACTAACGTGAATGTAAATAGATAATCCTATACACTGTAAGATAGTATAATTTTTATCTAATAGAGCTACAGTAATAACTAAAACATGTATCTTAATAGTTAACAACATATAAATTAGCTTGCTGAATGTTTAAGCTTAATAATATCACATGAATTACAAATAATGTGTTTTAAATAAAACACAACCAAACATTGTAAACTAGGGACCACAAAAAAATAATATTTATTATACCTTGTTGTATAACGTACATCAAATATTTAGAGCATCCAAGGTTTCCTTAATATATCTTATAAAATCATTAATGAAAAGGGGTGAGAGAAGTTGGACGGATTAAAAGGATTATTGTTCTCAGATTCAGTGAGGTGAGAATCAATAATCTTCTTTGATGAAGTTTGAAACTTTGCCGTGAACCCAAAGTCAGTCAGCGTCTTAAGCCTCGACTGCAATATTGAGTTCTAATAATTTGTTAAAGGAGTCGATGCTAGGTATAATCCTACTTTTAGTAAGATATATAAAGGCAAACATTTTTATGTACTAGGCTTGTAATCTTCTGCAGGTCTACTCCAACATGAATATTTAATTCAACACTAGCTGGCAGTTTTAATCATACCAATATTTAGCATTGTGGTATGTATATAAGCTAAGTATGATGTAGTTACCTGAGGTTGTAGATGTTGCGTGCTGAATGCTTATGTAAACAGACGATGTTGCATGTAAATTGGCTCATTATCTATACTGTAATGTTGTTTGTGGTAAGATAAATGTAGGGTAACATATAAATAAATAATCATTGAAATTAGAATACAATTATTCTATGTTAATATATATAAATTTGGAATTTATATTTTCTTTTCACATTGGAAACCGAGTAAAAACTAACTTTTGAACCATAATTGTTACAGCAGGGGTTGCACTATTTTGTTTGGAACTATAAGGGTCATAACACGTCAATTTTAATAAAACCCAGTTTTTTTGTAAAATCAGATTTTTTTTCTTTCATGGTTTTTCTTAGGGAAAATAATATAAATAACATTAACTTTTGAACCGTAATTTTTACGGAAATGAGATTTGTACTATTTTTTTTTTCAAAATTAAAAGGACTATAAAATACTTAATTTTGATTATAATTCTTTGAGCCGTTTTTGAGAAACCGATTTCTCTGTTAGTCGATGTGTTTGTATGGGAAAATCCCCATTACAAATTAACATTTTCGGAACAACGGAAAAAGTTCTTAGAGATAGCATGGATTAGTACCTATATACAAAATTTAATCAAAATCGGACCACATTTGCGTTCTGTAGCTTTGTACACATCCACAGACACATTAACACAGACATCACTTCGAAAACCACTTTTTTGGGTTCAGGGGACCCAAAACGGATATATCCACTCAAAACTCAAACTCGAAAATTTTGTTGAAAGAAATACTTTTTCCATATACTATGATAGGGGGAGAAAGAAAAAACCTATACAGAACTCTGTCTTGGTACAAAATACTTTTTGTTGCTCTCATGAAGATGGCTTAAACATTTAATTTAACTATGAGGTCAAATTAATCTGTATGTAGTCTACAGCATTTACGTTTTAGCAGCTATAGATTATGCAATAATAAACAGTTGCTCAAAAAATACAAAAGTAGATGCTTTCCGTTTTAAGGATCTATCTTACCTTGATATTTTTTTGGCTATCTAGTTTTAAAGAATTTATTCACTGAACAATGTTTATTGTGTATCCTGTAGTATTTTCAAACATAAAAAACTATTGGTTGGTCATATCATCTGATTACCCAACTGTTTCTTTGTGGGTATATACTCGTAGCAATAACAGTTTTCGGTTTCAAATAAAATCGTCCATTTCAAACCAAGTATCGTACGTAGAGTTGTACAGTAACCAAGTCCATAGAACTAGAACAGTAACAAACTGTAATGACAAAAAAAATGTTAAGCTTAGTTCGGTTTAGTTTTAATTAAAACATAAAAACCACACAAAAACATCCAACTTTGATAATTAAATAAACCACACATATACTAACAAATAAATTATTAGTTTAATCTAGAAGAACGGTGTTACAAATCTGGCAACATTAATAATCTTTATAATAATCATTCTCTCTTATTAACCCTAGCCACAAGGGAAAATTGATAATTTTCTAATAGTACAAGTACGTTACCTGATGTTGTGGTTCAAGACTTGTTGAACTGTAATTTTAATCGCCTTTGATGAGGCCCCAAACTTTGCTCTGATCCAGAAGTCAATCATAAGACTTTAGTCTCAACTTCATCATACTCATTACAAGAGTCAAATAAATCTTATCTGAATTTATCACTTTAAAAGTTTTTATGCATTTTGTCTTATGGTCATGTTATTATTCTGTAGAATTTTTACTCATGATTAAGTTTCTCACCCAGAAAATGGCCATAGTTGTCCTATATTATTTGCAATGATTTTAGTTTCAACTGTTCTCATTCTATATATATTCACCAAAGGTGGCGTTTTATATCATCTGTCTGTTAGTTTGTAACATGTTTAATTTTATAAAAAGTAAAAAGTATTTTTTAACATTCAAGTTGTTTCTCTTTATTCTATAACTGTTTACAATCCAATTTAGTTTTACAAAGGAATATGGGACAATGTCTACTTCAGACCCAGTATCAAGTTTCATTCTTACATTGAACCCTTCAACTTTAACACTTTTATACCAAGCTTTTTCTTGATTACCAATGGAATCAACTACACAAACTGTGTTAATCTCATAGCCTTGGCAATTAGGCACAAAAGACCTACTACTTTGATCAGTTACTTCGTTACATTTCTCATTAGAAAGAATATTTAAGTTTGTCCTACACATACTTGCAAAATGATTTGACTTTTTGCATTTACTACAGATTTTACCCCAAGCTGGACATTGTTGTTTTCCATGACTACCACCACATCTGTAACATTTAAAACATCTTTTACCTGTTTGGTCCATATTCCTCTCCTCCAACTTACGTGTCCCAGCAAAGGTGTTAGTTACTTGATGAACTTCTTTCTTCTCATCATGAATATTTGTAATTTGAAGTACTTCTTTCTTCTCATTGATTTCATTCATATTTTGTTCGGTTAACTCCATCGTTTTGCAGGTTTCTATCACCTTTTCCAATTTTAGATCTTCTCTCAAAAGTTTTTCTTGGACATTTTTTGAACTTAATCCCAGTATTATCTGAGCTCTCAACAGTTTTTCCTCTTGTTCTTCAAATTTACATGGTTTGACTAAATTTTTTAGGTCCGAATAGAATTTATTAAATGGTTCATCTTGTTGCTGCTTTCTTTTGAAAAACTTATAAATATCCATGATTTCATTCCTTCTTGGCGTGCAATACTTCTCTAGTGTCTCTAATATCGTTTTTACTGTTTCTGGTTCATCTTGTTTGAAATCTTTATAAATTTTCAATGCTTCTTTTCCTAGTAGGTTTTTAAGCCTTGCTGCTTGTATAGAGTTAGGTTTCTTTTCGGTTTCAGTGGCTATAAAATATATCTCCACTTCTTCTTTAAATGTCCTAAAATTTTCCTCCAAGTTGCCTTCAAGGCTTAGGATATCCGGTTTGTTAAATTCCATTTCTGTGTATATTCTTCTGATATTATTCTTAATCAAATCTTTACCGACTGCGCCATGTTTAATTTTATAAAAAGTAAAAAGTATTTTTTAACATTCAAGTTGTTTCTCTTTATTCTATAACTGTTTACAATCCAATGTCATTGCTTAATTATTATTGACAACATATGTTAAACAAATTATTTTAAACAAAGAATTTTAAGTAAGTAATATACAAACACTCATTCCATATATTTTCACCAAAGGTGGCGTTTTATATCATCTGTCTGTTAGTTTGTAATATATATATTACTTAAAGAGTAATAACATTGTCTATAGACTGTTGGTTTGATGTGTGTATACAATCATTGGCTATGTTAATTGTATCTGAAAAAAATGCCTTCTTAACGTATGGGTTTTATGATATTCAGACCTAGTTGGTTTCTACTAAGTTGGTGAATCTAGTAAATATCTACAGTTATTAAACGTAACACAAATGAATATAAATTAGTTTTTTAATATAAATTTTAACTAATAGACCAATTTTCAAGGAGCGCTTGATTATGAAATAATGGTAAAAACAAATAAAGCCAACAACTAATTAGCGAAGGGCTTGCACAGCCCATTATTCACCATTAGAGTCTTCGCCTAATTTAATGATATCAATTAAACAAATCCAATTAGAAAACTCGCTTTTTGTGGCCTTAATGGTTGGACGATTCTTTGTGATTATCAAAGAAAAATGAGTGAGGGGTTGCAAACAACAACACCTTATTATAACTTGCCCTTATTGTTCTGTAAGATTTACGCAAACAATGGCTTAGGTATGTGATAGTATTCTCACAGACAAAAAGGCAACACTATAAAATTTTATTGACTATTAATCTTATATATATATTTGAAATAATTAAAGTAATTCAATGCATATTTTACTTCCATGCATTTGCTGGAAAGGCCTCATATTCTTATACGAATTTCTTAAAATTAAACCAAATTGAACGATATTAGGTTTACTTATTTAGTTTGAATCAAACAATCCCACGAACAGTACTGAATTACGATACTCAAACTGATTTTGTCTGTTTACATAATTCATATTGTATTTTAATTTAGCTAGGTAATAGTACCAAATTATCGTTTGTTTGAAAAGATAAGTATCAATTGTATAGATTAATGAGACAGAAGGAAGGACAACTTAACCTCAAACATATCAACTGATGTTTCAGAAGAAATGTTGATTAGACAAGATTATCTAATTCTCAGAACACAACAAAATAAATAAAACGATACTGCAATCTTTAATTCCATAATGGCAGGAATGAAATAAAATTAAATCAAACTTAATAATATCAGGTTAAGTAAAGAGATTACTTACTTACTTACTTACTGCCCTGGCCATTTGTACCTCAGTCGGTAAAGAGATTACATGCAATAATAAATGTAAAACAGATTCAATTACCGTTGTATTAATACCTTATTGATAAATAAATCTCAATTCATATAGAAAAACCTCATTGTAACTAAGTAAAACTAAAGCTAACTAAAGCTAAGTAGCTTTTCCTGTTACTACACAAACTTCCAATGATTGCCTCTCATGTAATACTATTGATACTCTTGGAATATTCTTGATGATCACGTGACTCTTAAGAGGTACTTCATGCGGTATCAGCTGATGTAAGTGGTTCCTAGATTAGGGTTATCAGACGAGCGGTAAACCTTTAGCACGATCATTGATGGTTTGTACCATAAAGCTTATCATATGTATAGAAGTAGAAGCCTTAGCTAGGGAGGTTACGATCATACTTATTTAAGTTTGCACTTAGTAATTGTTCAAATTTATTTTGTTAATCGTTCCGCCTCATTCCAAATTTAACTTCATATCTTGACAATTTCTGAGTCAAGAGTCAGACAAAGGAAATCTTTTACGACGCACGTAGTCAGCAGTTTCCTTTATGTCTGTGGCAAAACGTGCCTCAACTTGTTCAGACCTTTGTTGGTTAAGATATTCATTTTACAAACAGATACAGTAAACAATACTCTAAGGGTGAATCCTAGGTTTAAAATATATTTAAATTGTTAAGTAATATACAGTATGTCTGGTCATAAGTGTTTGATAAAATTATTGTCAAACTACATGAAAATGCTATTTGAATTATGTTATTTTAAGGCTACCAACTCAAATCGTAAGAAGGTAAACGATTAGTTAAGATTTAAAAAGGTATTAGTAGTGGTTTAAAATAATGTCTAGGCACCCTCCATTTACATTAAACATAGTGTAATACTCATTATTTTTGTATCTAAATGTAAAACAATTGATCGTTGTCAAGCATATTTTATAAGGTTAAAAATTTAATATTCAGTATATATAATGGGTGTATACATATACCGGGTGTCCAAAACCACCCGTACACCCCTTTCAAAAAGATAGAAACCTTTTCTTACAAACAAAAAATAATACAGAACTAGCTAAACTGGGCACGGGCTACCAAATGGTGATAATTTCAAATCCAAAATCACACCGGAAGTGGCTTTTTCAGACCGGAAGTTGACTTTTTAAAAAGTAAACTACCAATTTTAATTGCAGAATCGAATTCTACGTTGAAAAATACATTACTTTTGTCTAAAACATTTTTTTGAAAAAACTTGTTTTCTGCCTCTAATCCCCCATTAAAGTCAATAATTTTTGGTCATTCGTGTGTCAAAGTTACTCGAAACAATAATAGAGAAAAACAAATAACAAAGATTACATAAAGACATGTGATGAATAGAATCAGCTGTTTATTTTAAACACCTTAGCAATTGAGTAACAGCTGGTCTACACATTGCTAAGTTTAATTTTTGTTATAATTTATTTTTACATTTGACCCCTTAATGTAAAAACAAATTATTTATTTCTGAAATAAAATGAAACTAAGCAATGTGTAGACCAGCTGTTACTCAATTGCTAAGGTGTTTACAATGAACAGCTGATTCTATTTATCACATGTCTTTATGTAATCTTTGTTATTTGTTTTTCTCTATTATTGTTTCGAGTAACTTTGACAGATGAATGACCAAAAATTATTGACTTTAATGGGGCATTAGAGGTAGAAAACAAGTTTTTTTCAAAAAATGTTTTAGACAAAAGTTATGTATTTTTCAACGTAGAATCCGATTCTGTAGTCAAAATTGGAAGTTTACATTTAAAAAAGTCAACTTCCGGTCTGAAAAAGCCACTTCCGGTGTGGTTTTGGATTTTAAATTATCACAATTTGGTAGACCGTGCCTATTTAGCTAATTCTGTATTATTTTTTGTTTGTAAGAAATGGTTTCCATCGTTTTGAAAGGGGTGTACGGGTGGTTTTGGACACCCAGTATAAAGAAATAATTAGTGGGTATTAATTATTAACTTGGTTTGAAAAAAGAGAGATCAAACTAATATATTTAATAATAATGATGTTAAATAAAAATAATAGCATGTTTTGATTACAGGTCAAGAATTTTGTATGCAGAGAAATGATATGAAAAAAAAATTAAAAATTGGTGTTGACCTATTATATTTAAACGAAAGGTATTCAATTGTATTAATTGTAAAAGTCAACTCTAAGGTGAATAAACTATTGATCAAACAATATTTTAGCTGTAATAATTGGGTTTGTGGTTTCGTACCTAATAGTATGCCTATTGCATTAATAAAGCAATATGTCTTCAGGTTTTAAAAGGCATATTATCAGAACAAAATGTTTTAAAATGTATAGGCTTATAGGAAGTAAAAGAGAACTTGAGCCAAAAGATCTATAATGATAATACTGTTCTGGCAAACTCTCTCTGGGCTTATACCATTTTGATGATAACATTCATGAGTCTTGGCGACAATATGAAATTTTATAAGGTTTATTATGTATATTAAACGTTACCAAATCGTTTTTCTTGTGTTTAGATAATTTTAGTCTACGACGGGTCAGTAACATAATATGTTACAAAAGAGAAATTACAACTTATATATTATATTAGATGTAATTTTATTTTTACATTGGATGGTGAAGCAGTTTTATATATAATAATGATTTTTTTTACACAAACACTTTATGTAAAACAACGTTTGCCCCTAAACTACAAAAACACAAAGGAAATATTTTTAACTAAGAGTGCAAAAGCAATATTCAGACAGCAGTTGGTAAGATTGCCACTTGTAACTTGGGTAATATCTATCTGGAACATGGTGATATTGAGTATTGAGATGTGTGCTAAAATCCATCAGCATCCAAAGAGCGTATAAAACTAACATATACAACTTGTATATTACAAAACCTCTTTGCAATTAAATGGACCCTACTAATGGACCCTTAATTATGGTATGGTTTTGATTCATACTTTTTCAAAAGGTTCAAGTCTTTAAAATAAATCAAAATATTTATGTTGTAGTTTTTTACAGATATATCTTAACTACGATTGTTTAATTGCAGATACCTCTACTTACAAAATACACATGCTTAAAAAGTATTGTCCGACTGTTTTTATAAAAGTTTTAAATTTTTTTTTTATCTTTATCTATTATTTTGTATGTACAAATGGCATTATAAGGGATTAATTGTTGAATTAATTCGCGTAAGCCAGATGATAAATGATTATGTCGCATTTGCTAAGCTTTCTACCTAAACTCTATCGATCTAAACGTTCAACTAAAATAATCAAACAATTAAATTTAATTGTAATTGTAGAATATACAGCAGTATTATTACATAGGAGTTTACAAATGACCTTACTATTTCTCTAAAACATATTTGTATCTTGGAAATTCTAAATAATTTTTAAGATTTACGCTTTCAAAAAGGAAACATCTCCATCATAGTAACAACTCTATCAAAACGCGCCTCTATATTTCCTCCCCTTCTTGTTCTTTGGTATTTGTTTTGAATATCTCACTTAAACAAGTGTAAAAACTTAAAATAAAGAGATACAGTGAATTATGAAAGCTTTTTTTTATTCTGATTAAATTACACGCACGAGTACTCTTTTAAAACACTAATATAAACAAAAATGAAGACATTTTATTGTTATTTTTATCAATAAAAAACACTATTATTAGTGTAAAGGCATACAAGTAAAGAACAGCTTATCTAAGCACTGACGAGGTTATCATTTTATTAAAATAATTTTTAAATAATATAATCAACATAGTACATATACAATCTATTGTATCGACTAACTACGTACCATTTTTATTTGGTGTGAAGTAAAAAAGATTTAAAATCGTGTACTTATGTCTTAATAAACCTACACAAAGAACAGGTCTATGGATACTAATTAGTTGGAAAGATTTTGATTTTTTGTATCCTCACTGTAACGAAGACATCAAAATATCCATCAATATTCCGGATTATTATACAATATTGATAGTGTGATAGCACATGGTATCATTGACTATGTACCATTGTTATGGTATACAATAGTCAATGGTTGTATGCAGTGGTGAGCCTCGTTGATATTGTAAATGTAAAAATAAATTACTTTTCATAACTGCTGAATTCCAATAATGAACAAAATAGAAAAAACAACTAATAAATTTAATTTAATTTAACGCCTAACAGTATATTTCGTGAAGATTTTAAAATTTTCCCATAAACATATGTTGAAATAATCCATGTTATACAATATGAGTTTTAAAACAGTGTACCATGTTTTAAAACCAGCACAATATGATTAGTTTTATATGACAACTAAATTTTACTCTACCGTGTAAGACTGTAGAAATGTTTTTACTCCCTCAAGTAAAACGCAACTTTCCACCGAAGTTGTGTGTATTCGATTGCTTCACACCAGGTAGAATTACCAGTTTCAATTACCCGGCTCCATCCAGCCCAGAAAGTGGACTAATTAAATCGGTTGGCTGAATTGAATCCACCATGAAGTTATATCAGTTTCTCTTCTTCCATTTCAAAAAATATGTTTTAATATCATTTAGGTTAGTCAAAAAATGTTTTAAAACCTAACTTTTGTTTTTAGTAATTTCACTTTTTGTATTTGTACTCCCTCAAGTAAAACGCAACTTTCCACCGAAGTTGTGTGTATTCGATTGCTTCACACCAGGTAGAATTACCAGTTTCAATTACCCGGCTCCATCCAGCCCAGAAAGTGGACTAATTAAATCGGTTGGCTGAATTGAATCCACCATGAAGTTATATCAGTTTCTCTTCTTCCATTTCAAAAAATATGTTAGTAAAAAATACCATTTGTAGAGTATTAAGACCACATTGACTTCGAGGGAGATTCTGATGGATAAATTACCTTAACTACGATGAAAAAAACGTTTTCTTACTATAGAAGTATTTTGATATTTATTATTTGTTAAAAAAAACTACATAAATTCGTTTAGAATTGACCTGTTTACGCTCTTTTTAGCAATTATTTTCAGACAGTTCCCATTATTTTGCTAGACCAATTAAAATGAGGAACAAGTAGTAGAAGTTCTTGTTGTACTTAATCATTCAACATCATTTGTTTGATACGGTATTGTACTTTATTGTACTTGCTAATAGTTTAGAAGCTCTAATTATCTCACACTTTCTATATTTAATCGACTAATGTTCCTAAATATATAGCTTACAGAAGTTTATGCATTATGAATTCACCATATATATAGTCTTTGAAGCAGATTGCTTTGGCTGGAGAGCTGTGAACTCTAAAGATATGTGATGAAAACCCCTTTTGTGACAGTTCTGCCTGAACTGGCATTTCTCATTCTGTAATACATACACGGGTTATTAACCTTTTATTATTCTACTCACTGTGTCTTAGTAAAATAACGTTACATTCTGTATACCTGGTTTAACAACCATTTTTATATGCAAATAAATGTATGTGCATTGTCGATTTCCCATACTCTTATCTAATCGTTGACGATAGAAATTATATTATTTTCATATCACGTATATAAGCACAAACTGTGGATTTGGTAAAAACATCATACATTGAAAATTGTTTATTTTGTTTGATATAAATGTCTTAATCCGATTGTACAGCAAACCCCTGTTTAAGTGGATGTCTTTAACAAAAGGTTTAACTAAAAAGCTAAGCGAATGATATTTAATCAACCTCTTCAGCTGTTGAGTAAAAAGCTGACAGTTTGACGTAAGCTTAAGACTGTTTTTAATAAAGTTTATAACTTCACATAACTCCCTTTACATTATTTTGAATCAATATATTATTACGATGGATTATTTCGTTATAATTATTCTATATAAAGGTTGTTTATAAAAAACTTTACTATACAGGGTGATCAACTCAAGGAGGCCACCATTGCGATATCGGAAACGGTAAGAATTAGAGAAAACTTTAAATGGGGGACATTCCTTTATTTTTTTGTGGCAGTTAAAAATGTGATTTTATATTTCCAAAATTCAGCCGCCATTTTCCAAAATGGCGGCCAACTTTGAAATTTTGTTATAGAACACCCTTTTAGAAAACTTTTTTATTCTTGACATTTTTTCGATAAACCCACTCGTTTAGGAGTTACAGCCTATGGAAAAATGAATTCCGTTGTACATTTTACATCATATAGCTCCTAAACAAGTAGGTTTATAGCGAAAATACGAAGAGTATATAAATATATCATATTTTTAACTGCTACAAAAAATAAAGGAATATCCCCCATTTAAAGTTTTCTCTAATTCTTACTGTTTCCAATATCCCAATGTGGCCTCCTTGAGTTGATCACCCTGTATACTAATAAATTGTTAGTAGCTAATGCTTATTGTTTGAATAGAAAATAATACAATTAAGTCAAGTAACAATATTATTACTGAGTATGTACTCTTTTTAAACTAATAACAAATAAAATCAAACATAATTTATTTCATGAAACACAAATTATAATACAGTAATTAGGAAAAAATGGATCATCTACATAGGCGAAGCCTGAGCTTGAGGGACGAGTATAGGTAGGCTACAATTTTTTCAAAAATATATAACTAACAGTATAGAAACTCCAACATGTTTATGCTAATAACAAATTAATATCCAATATTCAATACAGCTTCTACCAGACCAGCAATGATAGTGCAATAATTGGCATTGACCATTGCAATCATTAGTCTAGATGAGTTACCTAACTGACAGCCAGTGGCTGAACATGTAATTACTAAGCCAATATCAATCACTTGATGAACTCCCTTGGTTATAGCTATTTCAATCTGGTATACTGTATTTGTTAATGTACAGGGTGTCCCAGAACTGTCCACTCACCTCACCAGGTATAAGTCCTGGAACGAAGCCAAACTCAACTAGCACGTCAACATTTTCCTAAATTCAAAAGTTGTTATTACAACTACCAAGCTAGGAGGATAGAGAAAAACACTAAAGATGTTCGATAAATGGAATGAAGCATTGTTAAAACATAACTCGTCAGACAATCCTTAACATGTAGTGTCGATGTTGCTACATATGTTTCGGCGGTTATTTACTGATCTCCGCCATCGTCAGGCAAACAAAAGGATCCACTTGATGTGTCGTCAGAATAAATAAATAATACACACATTTTACAAAACACAAAAACGAGAATGATAGGCCTATCAATTACACGCACTGCCGTGGACATTGCAGGAAGCAGACTGAACGTTATGTTGTGATGTGACTTGGCTCCAGGCTGTCGTCTGCGTTATCAACAGCTGATCTATTGTAGTGACGGAGGAGAGTATTGAAAATATAATGAGATTCATAGTTGAGTTTTTCATTCAAAATTTGTGTGCTGTCCTTGGTTTTTATGTCTTTAAATATTTCGAATTCTTCCAGAGTGTTGAATAAATTTCCTTTCCCACAGTAATGAAGGATATCAAGACCATCATTTATATCTAGCATATCATGCTTGTTGTCGATGATGTGTTGAGCGAATTTAGATTTTTGCATTTTTAATTTAGGGGCTGGTTGGTGTTCTTTATACCTGGTTTTAAAAGGCCTCCCGCTTTGTCCTACATGGGTGCTCGGGCAATCGGCGCAATTTATACGGTATACACCTGTCTTCTCATACTTATCACCTTGTGGGTGTTTACCTTTAGATACATTCCGTAGCCGATTGGAAGTATTAAAAAGCCAGTTTGACACCATGTTTACTCAGATCTTTCTTCAGGTGGTTGTTTATTTGGTGGTTATACTCGACACAGCAATATGTTATTCTGTTGTTATCATTATTTGTTGGCTGGTGATATGTATTGTTCTTTTTCTTTATAATGATTTTGTCCACCATATCGGATTTATATCCATTGGCCACGGCAATGTGCTTGATTATATTCAGTTCTTTAGTGTAATTTTCTGGACTTAGTGGGACATTTAGACATTTATTTATTCAGACGACACATCAAGTGGACCCTTTTGTTTGCCTGACGATGGCGGAGATCAGTAAATAAAAGCCGAAACATATGTAGCAACATCGACACTACATGTTAAGGATTGTCTGACGAGGTATGTTTTAACCATTATATGTCATATTACGCAATCCTGGGGCTATACAAATGAATTTTAAGCATTGTTAAACTAAGACATTTTAATTTCATTTTCCGGAACTTATTAATTAATATCGGATATTACTTTAAAAGAGAGATCAGTTATAAATGTGATGATGAATTGATCAATGATGGTGTTGGATTGGAAATTAATCTGAAAACAATTAACAACAGTAACTTTATTTTAATGAGTTTATAAATTACATAAAATGTCAAGTTAAATAATGTTCATTGGCAATGAATACTATTTAATACTAATTGAGTAGCTTTTTATAATTAGTCACCGTTGATTACCATTGCCGAGTTGATTCTGTATGCCTTGAGGCAACCTCATATATATACTTTTACCGTTATTACAATGGACAACTAAACTATTTGATATTCAACATTTGTTTGAATATTAATACGAATTTTATATGTAGATTTTTAACTGTAAATTTACATAAACATTTTAAATCTTGTATATACAAACCAGAATATTTACTGGCTTACTGTAAAGGATTACACAAGCTTTTATTTAAACTGAGGTGTTTACGGTTATATATTAACAAAAAACAGTATTTTATACTAAATAATGTAACAGAAAACTGTATATGCATTGTTTTGCTGTAAATCTGTACTAATATAATAATATAATAACATTATAAAATTAATAATAATGTTATAAGTAATAATATTATAATTATTATTTATAATATAAGTGGTCTTGTTTTTTTAATGAATTAATAAGGATTTCTTGAACTTATACAAATTTATATATTTTTTGTTTCTTTTATTTTTTAAGTGTATTGTCTATTAGACATCCTAAACTTGAACACATTCATTACAAATAAATATTTTGTAATGGCTCAAAAATCCCTGGATCAGGAGAGTCATAAAAAACTTGTATTTTAATGTACATTTTTAAGATTTCAGACTCATAAGGGGGGGGGGATTCAAGGTTAAAAGAGGTAATGAACCTCTTTATAGGGAATATTAATCTTTGTAAAACCATACTGATGTTTACTTTACTTAAAACCCGCTTAACCGTACACAATCAATTGTCAATAGCAAATGTATTGACTCAATCCGTGTTTTCACTTGGTTGGATGGAAATAAGTGAGACATTGTAACGGTCTTTAATTATAAAATCTGCTCAATTATCACAAATACACGTCAACGGGAGCTTTTCATCGACGTGACGGTTATACAATCCATTAAACACAGTTTAAATTACTTCACGAATTTCAAAATTGAACTGAATTCAATTTGTATGTCGTTTAAGCTTATGGCATTTTTTTATAAACAAATACGGATATTTTAAACAACTACACAAAAATAACTTGTTGTTAAAAACATTGATATCTTTACAATAAATTAATTTAGAATATCTGTATGAACAATATATTTTATATAGGGATACAGTAATATAATGATATTTTAACTAAATGTTATACACAATTTTTATTTAGTTTTTGTGTATTGAGGTAAACTAACACACAAATATTTACATAATTTTTAACACAATAAATTACGTGAGTTTTACCGTAATACAAACAGTTTTGTTTAAATAGCTTACTTCAGAGCTTATGAAGTTTCCATTTAAATTTATATTTTAAACAAAAACAAGGAAATTGAAAATACTTAATGCGGAAGTCTTAAGAATCAATCTCCGGCCAATCTTGTATTTTCAGAAAAATATTATTATCCAGGTTAGGTCAAAGACTAAAACATCTTTATGCATACTGTTCAGTTTTGGATTTTGATAAAAATATTGACATTTTATTTTCACATTACCTATGAATTTTGTTTTGGTATGATAATTGTTTAAGATTTGCAAATAAGTAGGAAAAGCTATACTTTAGGCCACCAATCAGAGAGCAGCATTTCATCCCCACCCCTCCCCCTAGGCCACGCCCCCTTTTGGTCCCACGTGGTCTAACCTCACTTTCGTGCCAAACAACATAACCTTACTTTCCCGCCAAACGAAAAAAAAACACTCTCCTTCCCACCAAGTAACATAACCTCACTTTTATTTTCGCGCTAAACAACATAACCTTACTTTCCCGCTATACGAAAAAAAACTTCACCTTCTCGCCAAGTGATATAACCTCACTTTCGCGCCAATTCCCGCCAAGTAACATAAACTCACTTTCGCGCCAAACGAAAAAAACCTCACCTTCTCGTCAAACGAAAAAAACTTCTCTTCATGTCCCTAGCAAATAGTATATAGAAAACTTGTTGTGCACCCTTTAGGACAGGGTTTGGGACTGTCAGAGTGTCTGAAGGACACCCCCAGGTTCAGGTATTATATCGTATCGTACTTGTATCCAGAGGAACTGGCTTAGTATTATACTATATAATACCCCCCTCCCTTATTTTGAGGGTGCACATGGAATTGAAAACGCAGTTAAAATGTTACAAATATTTATTCTACAAGCAAGACACATAACTAATTTATAAAGAATTGAGTGAAGTGTTAAAACTACTGAGCACTACTACTACTAAACTACATGCTAAAAACTAATGTTTATAAATAAGCACATTTGGGGAATTCCCCACCATCCCCGTACATTTAACACTATACAATTTAGAGTTTGTGAAAAATTCTAGATCCTCGTCTGTGAGGAGGTTGGTGAACCTCGAGGGTAAAAATGTCACCCTCTCCTCGCCGGCAGATGTGGTGATGTGTAGTACGATCACCATAGTTCCGAATCTCGTGTTGATTCGTCTAGCAGACTGAATTTTCGCCGGCTCGGTCAGATCTTTGATGGGGACCTTCAAAGGGGAAGAGAGCACCTCGCAAGACGACAGCTTTGTAGAAAGATCCATCTAAAACCATATAATATTGTCGTAATAATATTGTCTGGATAGTCGAGTGGTTATAGTGTTTGCCTTCAAATCTAGAGGTTGCTGGTTCGATCCCCAGTCGATCCCTAAAAACTATGGGAACTATGTAAATATGATAGCAAAGAGGACCCATGCTGTTATTTTTATACTACAAGCTATATTAGTAAACTACAGCAGCGATATTTACCTTGTTGTAGGGGATGCGGAGAGTGTCTACCCCTCGGCAGATGCCTCTGGTTTTATACCGGGGTAGTGGGGAGCGCAAGGGCGGGGCTTAGAAAAATAATTCTTTCCTGCCGAGGACGGCCTTTCTACAGAATGGACACCTAACAATACGATTAGCACAATTTTTACAAAGAGTGTGCCAGCAAGTCATTAATACTATAGTCGGTAGATTTTCAAAACAAATACGACAACTGATTGTTCCTGCAGAGGGCAATTCTTCATTAGAACTGGTATCGCTATCGATATCTCTGGTTCTGTTTATTCGCTCTCCAGTAGAAACTAGTATTGCTTCCACGAGTCTCGGATGTCTTCCCATATTGCGGGGGCTATACGGATCATTTCTGGAACATTTGTATCCTCCATAAAGTGGTTAGTTAGCCATAGTGTGTCCTGCAATTCCACTCTGACAGTCTGAACTACTGTCAAGATATCAATTAGATCGTAACCTTCCGGTCGGCTACCACTCCATCTTTGTAAAAAGTCGGCCAGCCTAAACTCTCGAATTTGTTGACGATCGGCTTCAACTTGGCACGATACACACCGAGCAGCAGACCGTCGCATCTGGAAACATAGGTAAGTGTTTATTGTATGCCTAAATGTATACTTATATGTATTTTCCCCAATCCCGATCTCCTTACCCTAGTTCTTCCTGTTGAGGTTGATGGTTCAGGGTGAGCTCGCATCCATTGTGGAAGGACTCTTGGCACCTCTAAAGATGTTGATGGTTGGGGTTCTTGAGATCTTTGTACAGGGGTCAACGTAGTGTAGACTGGTGGAGGCTGGTCCAAGCTCACGCGTGAATTATTAGCCGCATCCTCGGCTTCCACAAGAGCTCTGTCAATCGGAGATGTACGGTCTTCAGCCATCTAAATAAAAACATGGACATGTTGTAAATGCAGCTTAAATGGTGGATAAAAGTTTAACAAAAATCATACAAATAAACCCACCGCTTGGATAACGGATGTAGCTCGCTCGTCACTTAAAAATGTTGTACTTGTTAAAATATAATTTCTGTCTCTTGTCCTAGGAGGGGTTTCTTCCTGAAAAGAAACTCAAATCAGTTTACATTTTAATGTGTGTTTTGTTTAGTACTTTATGTTACTAGTACTTACTCTTGGGCGTTTTTCTGGAGCAGCGTCAGAAGTGAACACTAGCATCAGTAGGAAAACACACACGTTGAGACGAGCCATGGCTTTGAGAAGCTTGCACGTGTTTTGTGCTTAAATAGGCACCCTTGTTCTAAATATAAAATCACAAGGGGAGATCCCCCCTTTAGGTACTTTTGACAGGAGGGAGAGAACCCTCTAGGTACTTCCGCCGCGTGGACTATGGAGTACGGACAGTGTTTTGTGAAATTCTGGTACTATCCGATATTCAATAGATTCATTTGCTGTAGAGTGTGTAATTCTTTTTTGATTGATGGTGCTGATGAAGAATGTGGTTGGTTTGTTACAAATATCTGTGATTTGGACTTTGACAAACTCAAATGTTTTGTTTGTGGAGAGATTCTACCTGTTCTTTGGAGTTTAGACAAGTGACCCAGTTTCCACACCACGGTAAGCTGTTAGGCTAGGCCGTAGGGTCCCAGCGCGTTCTTTTTGTTAACCCAGAGCTTCACCAAGAGTCCTAACCTCTGGGGTAGGCTGCCCCAACCATCGCAGCCTACGGTGATGGCCACTCCATAACAGATTTGCCACCTCCCATTTTTTTGGTCCTTTGACAAATGTAAAGGGTTATTTACTCGGTGAAACCTTTCAATTAGACCTTTTTTACCATTGACAAAGGATATTTTACTTTTATATGTTTTTTTGTCTCTGTCAACCCGTTCATTTTGAAAGTCATCAGGCCATTTACTAGGCGAACCGTTCATTTTAGCCTACGACATTTCATTTACTAAGAATGACAGAGATTTTAAAGTTTTTGTTATTTTTTTGTCAGATTATAGTCCGAGGTGAGAGGGAAATTAGGTGATATGGAGGATAACGCAATGTTTTAAGGTTTTTAGGCCAACCTCCGGGATCATCTTCAAATGGTCCAAAGTCGTTTGGTCCACAGTTTATATTGCCGTTCGTTTGGTCCAAAATCGTTTGGTCCAACAGTTAAAAACTCGTTCGTTTGGTCCAAAATCGTTTTATCCAATTTCATTTGGTCCAAAATCGTTTGGTCCACAGTTTATATTGCCGTTCGTTTGGTCCAAAATCGTTTGGTCCAACAGTTAAAAACTCGTTCGTTTGGTCCAAAATCGTTTGGTCCAACAGTTAAAAACACGTTCGTTTGGTCCAAAATCGTTTGGTCCAAAAGTACAGGCCAAACTAGAAGTAAAATGTTGCATTGTAGAGTAAACTTATGAAATATGCTGTACGTTTATATTGCCGTTCATTTGGTCCAAAATCGTTTGGTCCAACAGTTGTAAAACAGTTCGTTTGGTCCAAAATCGTTTGGTCCAACATATTAATACGAGTTCGTTTGGTCCAAAGTATAAATTATTGCGTCCCTCACATTGAAGGCGTTCAAATATCCGCCGTCGTATACAATAATAATATTAATACAATTGTTGCTTTAAACATGTTGACTTTCTATGTTTTTAACGTTAAAGACGCCATGTTTTGTTGTATTCAAACCACTAAAGCGTACATAAACAAACTTAAAGCTCAATAGTGTATCATACGGTTGGAAATCTTATAAATTAACAGTTTTTATCACATTTGGCGACCTTCTAATATACAGAGTGTTCAGTGGACCAACGTGTTTTAAATGTTTATCATACACCTTAATTTGTATTGTTGTACCGGTACCTATTTACAATGGAGTGTTTACTATTGATCATGGTTGTCTATAATTCTTAATCAAAAGGTTAAAATAGAACATGAAAATTACATTAATTAGCCTACTCATATTTTCTGGACGTCCACAATTTCCTGGTAAAAATTTTGTCTTACAGAATTATATATAAGGATCTTATTTTCTTATTTTAAAATTGATGTTCTTCTGTATAATGTCATGTTTAGCAATATAACGTTCCATTACGAACAGTTATATAATCTTAATATTACAGTAACTCTTTCAATAATTTCTTATTGCATTATGTTATATCTATTGTACTGGTTGGTGTCTGCGCTTTTGACTACTTTTGCTGATATTTTGTCTTATTATTCAAGACTGACAGATCATCACGAGATTATTGTTATACATGTGTATTTAATCATTGGACAATTTCCCATTATGTAATACGATACAGAATAATAAAAGTGCAGAAGGCTTTTACAGTCTATGAAAATGAATGTTAAATAGGCTACTTTTATTTATCATAGACATATCATTAAGGTACATCAATTATAGGTCTACTCTTTGTGATATGCATAATTGTCTGAGACAAACATTCAGGCACGTTGCCCATATTTTTTTTTTTTTAATAATAGTGGTTTTCAGTTACTGGATTAAATTTTTAATAATTTTATGAATAAATGCATGATAAGTCATAGAAAGTTATTAATCCTAAATTTCAGTTTATTACAGACTTTTAGAGAGTTTACTTTGATGTATTAATTCAGCTTAGTGAAAGAATACACAATAGAGCCAATGAATGTTATTCAACTAAAGAAGTGTTGTACATGTTTACTGGCGCTACTCAGCAACAAAAATCATTGATCTCTCTAAGTTACTTACACCAGATGGTGACATAAAAAAGGCCCAAACTCCATACTATAAACAGTTTCTCAGGCCAGAGTCAATTTAAAGCGCTTGAATTGTGGCATTTATGAATTCGGCTTATATTTCTCGTAACCAACAGATTGTTCATCTACAGAAGAAGTTCAGTGTGCTCTTATCGTGTCTAATGACATCCAAACACAGAAACCTTAAATTACAGTAGTACCATATGTAATCTTTGGTAGTACCTTAAAGGTATTCATGTAGAGTTCTATTGGTTAAATACCAAGGTGCATTAGCTATCTTACTCAGCATTTTTGATTGGTATCTTTCTATAATTTCGATATTTTACCGAGCAACAAAGTTGCACACCGTATCTCCATATTGGTTTCAATATAGTTTTCAAACAAACAAACAAACACACAAACTTTCACATTTATAATATTAGTAAGATAAAAATATTTAAAAATATAATTTAATTTTTATAAAGGTACAACAATTACAAACTCTTTTCTTTTCAATAATTTATTCACGGTTCTCATGGGGAGTAAACATAACATTTTGGGAAGTTTTACAAATAGGATATATCTTCGATGAGAAATTAACTTTATATATTTGTATTATTAACTACATCATTGTTACAAATACCATGACAAACACACAACAAACACAGATTGAATTTTAATGTATAGATAAATTAAATAAACCATCTGTTTAACATTAAATGCAAATTCAAAGCAAAGTCAATGTTTATCCACAAATCTAGGGAATTAAAACGCGTTGTTTTAAGATTGACTGGGGATAAAAAGTAAACATTACACAAACACATTATATATAAATAAATATATGTATATGTACGTGTATATAAATGCAAACATATCAATTATTTAGAAACGTAACACAAAACAACAAATAGGCCTCGGAAGGCAGGCGGTTGGGTTGACGACGTGACGGCGATTATTTGAACGCCTTCTATGTGAGGGACGCAATAGTTCATACTTTTGGACCAAACGAACTCGTATTAGAGTTTTGGATAAAACGACCCGATCAAATGGTCCACAGTGAAACGTACAGTCTAACTCATAAGTTTACTCCACAATACACAATTGTAATTCTGGTTTTGCCTGTACTTTTGGACCAAACGATTTTGGACCAAACGAACTGTTTTACAACTTGTGGACCAAACGATTTTGGACCAAACGAACTGTTTAACAGCTTGTGGACCAAACGATTTTGGACCAAACGAACTGTTTTACAACTTGTGGACCAAACGATTTTGGACCAAATGAAATACTCCCCAACTGGATGATAAAACGATTTTGGACCAAACGAACTGTTTTACAAGTGTTGGACCAAACGATTTTGGACCAAACGAACTGTTTTACAACTTGTGGACCAAACGATTTTGGACCAAATGAAATACTCCCAACCTCCGGCCCCTGGACTTATGGGTTTTAAGCCTGCCTGTTGGGCATCACACACACACACATGGAGAGGATAACGCAATGTTTTACGGTTTTTAGGCCAACCTCTGGCCCCTGGACTTATGGATTTTAAGCCTACCTGTTGGGCGCACATACTCACAAACACACACACACACACACAAGGAAACACCTCGAACTATAATCCGATTTTTAATAAGGAACATCTCTATCCATGTACATTAAATGATTATCTACAAAATTACTACTTACATCTTGATATAAAACTACATTGTCCCAATCTACTTTATTTGCAAAGTCGTGGATAAAAGATTCCGACAACTTTTGATATTTACATACAATACTCCAACATCCGTCAAAGTTTACAGCCATTTCCCGAAGAAAGTATTCGGGGAATTTCTGGCGCTTTAAAATTGGAGCCCAGTTCACTCTGTGAAAGTATATTCTGAGCATTTCAATGGAAAAATCATAATGGGACGATAAAATTTCCCAATCTAAAAATCTACTAAATTTCATGACAAATTTGTCTGTTAGAACCCCGTGGGGCTCTTTGCTCTCCTGAGACAACAGTGACCAGGCGTTCTCCATCTCCAAGCTCATACTGACCGGTTTCATGGAGTGAAAGGTTTAAGTAGTACTGTAGAGTGTAGGCTGCGCTGAAAGCGCACCTTTTATGGTCAGCGGTGACACAGCTTATTCCTGGTAGGCAGAAATTGTAAATAGACGGGCCAGAGATTTCCCGTACGTTGGGATGAAACCCTCGCAAAAACTCTGCCTTTTCCCTGCCTTTTGTGTAAATAATTTTAAAAGGAATGCAAAGTGCTGTAATTAAACCTTCATTGTATGGTACAGACCCTTCATTCCAACGGATACCGTGATGCCGAGTTAACCAGCGAGCGGTTCTTTGCATTTTATCATTTAAATTTGTGATACTATAAGGTGGTTTGAAAATAATTTGGCAGTTTAAAGAGCCGCCGACAACGGCCAACTCTTTAATTATAAATTTGTTATCGTTATCTGTGAAGGCTTGAAACTCAACTACTGCAAACGCCATTTGGCCACCTTTTGTACAGTGATATCTCGTTAAACAAACGTTCGGCTATTAAAGTAGGTAACTGATCTGTACACTCGTTCACACCGGAAAGGACTTGATTGATACACTCTTTGATTAAATCGTCCCGGTAAAAAAGCTCCCTAAGTGAAATGTAAATTAGAGGGAGGTTATTAATAAACATGCACCATTCATTCTGGTTGAGAGTTATAGAGTGCTCGCCGTCAGAGACGTAAGCATACTGATGACCAAAGACCATGTTTACCCTAATATCCTCCCCTGTATCTACTTTGAACGAGTATTGGTTCTTACCCTCGAGTGCTAGGGTGACGTCATTAAAGTGAGTTGCAAGCTGACAAAATGCATCGTACGACCAATAAACACAACCTTTTCTACCTTTAAATAATATTCCGAGCCCTCTATTTAGAAAAATCCCCGTCACGACACATTTTGTTAGGTCATTATCCAAATGATAGTCTGATTTCAAGAAAACCCCGGTTAGTAAATTTATAGGTTCCTTGCTCTTGGGAATGAGCATCGGCTCTATACTTACATCCGCTCCCTGCGACGTCATCGCTCATACTAAATTTTCTTTAAACGGTTACTTTATTAACAGTACCTGTCAGTAATGAATATGTCATGTGAGTATCATGTAAAAGTAAACAGTACGCGGACGTATTTGCTGTAAAGGCTGTACCCGACTCAAACTCTACTCGCACATCAATAGGGCCTGATTTTATGGAATCATTTTGCTTTGAACAGTCAATAACGTACAGGGGTGCTTTGTCTTTGTATTTTTCTTTGTCCACTGCTGGATAGCTTTGTTTCCCGTAGTACGAAGAATGGAAACGGAAAAACATTTCATAGAAGATAGACCAATCACCGTGAATGTTATCATATGGATAGTACTGCGAATTTAAATAAACTTTAATATTTTTTAGATCGCAAGCATCAAAACATGACATGTCCTTTTTTATGTCATTCTTGCGACTAGTCTGAAATCCTACTATTACGTAACGGGGTTTTTCAAGCTGACTGGAGGTCTTTACAGTCCACGATTGTAAAGTGGTCTGTGGTACTGATGGATACTCGTGCAGTTCCCACGATCTAAACGGTAAATGTACCTTTGTATCTTTTTCAATCATCTTTAGTAGTTTCAAACGGTAAGGATCAGATACGGTAACGTGTGGCACCCTCCAGTATACCCCTGTAATTTCTAAAACTACTTCAGCAGCATTTGTACTGTACACTGCGTTTAAATCGGTCGATGACCGCAAAAGAATCAATTCTTGTCTGACATTAGCAATTACACGCTTATAGTCCTCGGCAAAACCCAGCAACATGTGCAAAGGAACACTGAATGAAAAATCTGTAATTTTCTCCGTTTTCCCAGAACCTAACCAACAAGCGTTTTTTAAACTTTCCAGTTCACCCTGTTGTACCGATAACAGGTTTTTAATGGTGGTTGTTATACCTACATTTTTTATTCGATCGACCTCGACACCCTCGATTTCATATCTAATATCGTCAAAAAGAAACGCCACAGCATTATTGACAAAATGAACTTCTGCAGCAGTTCCATCCTGTTTCTTTCCGCTAACTCTGCCCACGATATGGAGAGTACTGTCAAACGGTGCAGTTATTATGTCCTGTTGACTGATTGGTATACGTATTTCATCGTTATTCTTAAACGTCGATGAAGCGTACGGTTTATGAGTGTGAAACTCAATACCTGTGATTACATCACTGTACTCTGCTTTATTTTCTATGTCCAGCATCTTGAACTTTAAATCCTAATGAATGCAAAAACTTTGTGTTGGTTGATGTTAACCGTACAGTGTCTTGACGCTTACTGATGGGTAAAGATTTTGTAACCTCCCTAAATACCAAACCCATTTTTCCTCCTTATATGCAGTCTGATGGATATATTTTCGTTTCTCAAGTTGATTCTCTCACCGTTTTGATCTTTGAGAGTGATTGTAACGTTGTTTACCCTCTTGACGTTCACAGGCAAATAAATGATTGTGTTGGGTACCTCCACTATTTTATAGCCCGGACCCACGTTTGGGTAGAACTCGTGTATAACATGGCCCTCAGCTCCATTGTCATACGAGCCTCGAACTATATTACACTCTACGCGTATTACGTTTACATTAATGATGCTTACTGTTCTGTCGGAAGCGTGTTTTTCACCTGCTTTCAAAATTTTACTATCAAAACCCAGTAGAGGAGCAAGCGTGTTACTTTGTGTAAAATCAATAGCTTGGCTACACTTTATTTCCGATTTTAGCGTATTGTTATTTGCTTTTAATTCCAATTCCACATCCTTCCCTACTTTTTATTTTAGAGCAGTTTCTAAATCTTCAATCTCATATGCCCCTTCAGCTATTTCAATCATTCTACCATCGCCGTAATAAAATTTATTATTTTTACCCGCTTCAATATTTGGGATCGAGTGAAACGTCATCAAGTCTATAAGACCAATCTCCCATTCTCCTTCACTAACGTCAACAGATGGGAAGTAATCTTTTGAAACATAGGAACCTCTTCCACTCAAGCTAAACATTGTCGAGAAACTGTAAGCACAAGTGTCCGCATACAACTGAATTGAAATTTTGCTTCCGCTCGTAGTTATAGTAGATGTCGCAGTTACCAAAATACTGTAAAAGTTCACGTGGTGGCTTGAGATTACCAAAACTATCGAAATAGTACACGATATCTTTTACCTTTTTATAACACACCCAGTGAGTACCGTTGCCGAAACTAGAATCCAAGTTTACAATAGCCGATTCATTTTCTTTTGGTGCGCTAGGGAGAGTGTCTCTCATATAAACTCCTCTAAAGTGTGGTATACGTAGTTCTTTTGCATAGTGTAATAAATCATAATTTGTCAAAGGCCTTATCGGGATCGAGCTTTTTTTTACCAACTCTTTTCTTTGTCTTTTTCTTACCGGCCCCTTGTTTTGGGTAAGGTCTTAGGTACAAACCTTTACCCTTTGGGTACGGTCTAAGGTACAACCCGTTTCCCTTGGTGGGAGATTTACGCTTAACTGGGCTTTTCTTCTTCTTTTTACCACCCCCTAACTTTGTTTTAGTCTTCATGGCTGTAGTAACAGCCCAAGCAGCTGCTTTTTCAGCCAAAGATGCGTCTGAGGATTTAAATCGTCGCCACGCGCGCTCGGCCAATTCAGCGTCGGCCTGCCGTCTGTTTTCAGAATCTTTGTATTGCGAGTACGCAATGTCGTGCTGTTTGCAAGCTTCGTCTAATCCGTTGATTCCCTTGTCACCTCTAGCTAATCTTTTGGCTAATTTTGTACCTGGCCCACAGTAATTATAACCAGGTAAGTGAGCTTCAAATGGTAACAAATCTACAGCCTTGTTTACAACGGAGGATATAATACCTCTTCCTGTGACTGCTTGTCTGCGTCTAACCGATGTTTTCCTCTTCCCTGCCATTTTATAACTGATGACTGACACGGACTACAATGTTTTAAATAGATCGTCCCATGTAGACTGCTCTCGGACAACCTGTGTATTCCAATCTTCAAAACTAGGGTAACTAGCCCTCCCCCTGTTTATCTGTTTGTACAGTGTATAGGCCAGATCTGCCACCACTTCCTTGACGTACTCTTTATTTACGGCATCGTTTAACCACCGTGGTTTACCTACGTTTGTCAGCCGTTTACTTTTAACGTCCCAATGTTTATCTTTATCTGGTAAAATTGAATTATTTTGTAGATATTGCAAGGTAACTGCATCGTGAATGTGGGAAGGATCGGAGACCTGTCCTAACCGTTTATTCTTGAAATTCCATGCTAGTCCGCCTTGTAAAGGTGTGTGATTGTCCAAGTATTGTTTATTTACGGCATCTCCCCCTTTACTGGGGGGTGCTACATTCTGAATAACTGTATTTTTAACATCAAAAGCTCCATTTTTATTTTTTTGCAACGTGTTTTTATTGAAATACTCGAGATTTACAGCGTCTTTGTTGGCAACTGGGGAGGCAACATTCTGTATGACCAACTGTTTTGCATCAAAAGACCCCGCACCTCGTGTTATAGTGTTTTCCTTGAGAAATGATAGGTTAACGGCATCTCCATCCGCCTTTGGTGGAGCAACATCTTGCAGCCGGTAATGGTGTATCGAGTATGCGGTGGCGTCAGAGAACTTAAGCGGGGTATGAAGATCCATATATTGTTTTGTTACCGCATCTTTAACATCAACTGGATCAGCTATATTACATACACGTGTGTTTTGAGCATCAAAATGACCACTTTGCAGTGTCATACAGTTTAAAAGTGAATTCGCATGCGATCTAAAATTCATCGCATCAAGATTGTCTTTTGGATCGTCGACATTGCACAGACGTTTACCTTGCATATCATAGCTACCATCCTGTGATAATGCAAAGCCTACGCCTTTGGGTCCAACAAGACCCTTCTCCTTCTTAGTATAACGTCCAAACTTGTCTATGCCCATCGTGAGACTGACTTGTATCGACTGTTTCCGCTACCTTTTATGTATCCTGCTTCGTGCAGTTCCTCTACAATGTTTACAATCTCGTTACCGTGTGAAGTATTTCCCGTTTCAGCTGATGCTACCAACAGTTTTAGTCCATCGACCAACTCGTTGGGATTATCCCAATGCACTATATCGCGAGACTTTGTACTTTTCCACGACATTCCTCTACCCTGTCTGACGGGAAACAGATCTTTGATCACGTGTCTGTATTTCAAACTACTATCACGTCTGATTTGATTGTCAAAATTATAACCCTTTTTGTGAGCATTTGACACAATCAATATACTTTTGTAAGCATTTAGATCGTCCTCTGTATACACATCGCTGTTTGGCAGTCTTTTAAATATAAGCTCATAGAGCCCCTCGGAAGGTGGGTATCTCGTGTTGTTAACAATAATGGTACCGTCAGTGTCAAATTCCATCACCTTGTTACCAATCATTAAAGTTTTTCCTCTTTCATCAAACCTTGGACCATAGTCGTGGTCAATAGTTCTATGTTTTCCACCGGCGTCTCGTATAAACTGGGTCATGTATTTTCTAGTTAGTGGGTTCTCAAACTGTTTTTCAATGTACTTAGATGCTGTTTGAAAGCCTAATGGAGACGAAACAACCTCTTCCAATTGACTAGTTTCAGCTCTAGGTGTTGATATGGCTTCTGGTTCAAACGGTTGACCAATGTAATCATCGTCATCACTCTCATAGTCCATTGGCTCTTCTTTAGAAAGCTGTTCAATTTTAACATCTGTTTTTAGTTCGCCTTTTTTCAGTTCTCTAATTAACGGTTTGTATTGCTGTTCCAGCAGTTTTTCACTCTCCACACTACCATCTTTAAACTGTCTAAATTTACGCCTAACTGCTTCTTTCAACTCTGCTATTTGCAGAGTGAGATGTTTATTCTTCCGCGTCATCTTTGATAATGAGCCTAAAACACCACAGCTAGCCTCTTAAGGCAATTCAATCTGCCGAAAAAATAGTGCACGTTTCTTATGTTTACGTAGGTAGTGCACTACTTCTTTCAAAGATATGCCCGAGGTAATATCTATATCTCGGTAGTATCTCTTTGTCCCTAGATCAAATTGCGGAATAGTGTACCTTTTTGACCAATTCCGAAAAACAAACGTTCTTTTCCAATTATCTCTCCATTGTGGTATTTCCGCTACGGTATACCGCTCACTAACGTCACTTTTTTCCATATACCTCTGCAAAAAAGACATTGGACGCTTCATCTCATTGTGGTGTAACAGAAACGAGTTCAATAACCAAAATTCACTTGGATTCGCTCCAGTGAACTCACGCCATTGGTCAAACAGTTGACGATCAGTTATCGTATACACGCCATTATTGAAACTTATTCCAAAACTTTCGCTATATTGTTGTAAAGTTGGCAACGCAGCCTTTAGAAATTCTGTTGTAAACAGTCCTTGGCACAAGTTGTTTACCCCAGCATAAGGTTTACCACGAGATCTCGGTAATCCCGGAGGTACCGGACCATATGCTACATTATAACTCACATCGATATGGCATTTGGAAGCCATCACAGTTTTATAAATCGTCAGAGGTGATCTTATTGGTAGAGTCCGTTCAGTCAATACTATACATCTTGCTGCGTAGGGAATATTGCAACCGTATTCGAGCATTCGGAGGTAAATCTGGGTAAAGTTTATGCTACCATGAAGGTTGCGCAATGGTAAAACCTTACCAAAAATATCCGGAAACGGTCTAAATCTCGAAATAATATTATAGGACTCTCTAACTGTGCAGTTGTTCATATCTTCGTGATAGACCACCAATTCAAGTGGAACTTTCTTTTCTTCGCATTTTTCCAAAAATCTAATCCAAATTTCACGGTTGTATGTACGTTCACTCGCAGATATCATTAACAAGATAACCGGGGGTAGTACAGCGCTCTGTTTTGGCACTTTATGTCTCCAACACCGCCTATTGTACTTGTGACCATGACGTCCTTTTCTGCTACAATAGTTTCCACAAAACTTTTTCTTATCGGAATAGTAATATGTGCAAAGATTAGATTTAACATTATGAAGTTTGGTATCGTAACCTCTAAGGTCGTTGTAGGTGTAGATGTTAACCATTATAACTCCTCAATGAAACTGTCAAATCCAATACGGTATCTTCCTTTATTAGTGTCCCGAGTCTTGTCGATAACTAAGAACCCATGATTGTCTTTCCATGCCAGTGAACACAACTGTTTGAATTTATCAAATGGCATGTCGGTAGTGACATGGTCGCTATATACATGTCGTAAATTCATATCATCCTGTTTGAATAGTATTAAAAGGTTTGCGTTGTCTCTGATAAGCTGCTTTGGTATAGCACTATACGTCTGACCCAAATAAAAGGTGTCAATATTGTTATGCCTACCCATAGTGAAATAGTTTGTAATGTTGTTGTGTTTCTCACAGGATATATCGTCAAATATCATTATTGAATGTTGTTTAGCTTTATTTGGATGAACTACCAAGTTGTTGTCACCATAGGCAAAATAACCAATTTCCTTACGTAGAGCCAATGGTAAAAACTGGTATTTGGGCTGATTCAGGGATTTACAGAAAATGTAGATATTTTCAAAAACAAGACCATTTGGATCGAATAATAAATTAAACACAACATTTGTTTTACCCGAGTTGCTGGGGCCTGAAAGGATGCCGCGAATTGAGTCTGGTAGCAGATGGCCATGTTTATTTTTAGATGCCAGACCCTCGCCGAGATACTCGTCATAGTTTTTTACCGTCAAAGGGGGACTCTGCTGCACCACACACATCGTAGTCAACTGATTGTATCACACTCACCCTATCGTTTATAAATACGCCCGGATGCAGCTGCTTGATCTACACGTAACCGTCACCGGATGCTCTAAATAAGAATGTCGCTTTTACTAAGCCACGTGTCGCTTTTCTTGTCAAAGCCAAGCCATCTGACTTTTATTTTATCTCCTTTCCGCTGTAACACTCTTTCAACTAAATATACATTTCCGGTCTTTGATTTATTTAGCTCCTGTTCATAAAACCCTCCCTTTAGTATTTCACCGTTATGGTCTTTGAGTACATATGTAGGTGGTTTTGTCGGTTTGATGGCGTAAATGGTGAAAACCTCGTTTGTCCAGTTTGGCAGATAGCCTTTAGTAAAAACTCTTTTATACTTGCTAATCCTAACACTATCCCCCAGTTTAAATTTTGGTGCCACCCTTTTTCCCTTCTTGTTTATCCTTTTTAATATTTCCTTTACATTCTTTTGTTTCACATCTTTTGGTTTCATACCAATTGTTTTATGTACCGAGTTATTATATCGTTTGAGAATATCAGGAAGTAATGACAACCATTCATATGTACCCTTTGCGGTAAACTCTTTCCACATCCACTGTTTCAAAGTTCTGTTATATCTTTCCACGATACTAGCTTTTAAATCAGAAAACGTAGAATAATGGTTAATTTTATACTTTTTCATGAGAGCACCAATATGTTTATTAAACCATTCGGTTCCTTGATCGGTTTGAAAGTGTTTCATCTTATGTTTTATCAGAATAGGTTCAAGTGCTTTGGCAACTGCCGGACCTGTCTTATCTTTTAATGGGACTGCAAACCTGAGTTTTGAAAAACAATTGATCATAGTCATGATGTACCGATTACCTTTATTTAGCTTTGCATAAGGCTGCATCTCTACGAGATCGGCCTGGTACAAATCATTCAACCCTTTAAGAGTCACTTTCCGTCTAGTGTAATTTTTTCTAGCAGGTTTGTGTAGCTCTTCAGCTATAGCACGTCTGACATCCATTGTTAAAATGATACAACTTGACAGTGTATTGATAATTTATTAAGTTTTTAGGAATGCTGCGGCCCCTCCACCGCCGCAGCTCGTGATGGCCTCCAAAAACAAACTAGTCGCCACCTCCGTTTATTTTTTTTGTTTTACAAACATTTAGTTTTTACAATATTTACAAGTGACTTTATGGAAGATAAATAAAGTAGTCATGCAAATGTGGCATGTTTCTTTGGGGACTTTAAACTTTGGATACATGTAGTTACCTCTTCGCTTTAAGCGAGAAGGAAGATCAACCATTCTTCCACAGTCAATACATAACCTACTAGAGCCTCTAAAAGACTCGTAGTAGTTTAGGGTTACACAACCACAGTTTTCTCTATGACAGTTCAAAATGTCCTGCCTTAGCGCTGATGGAAGATCAACACTTTCTTTTACATAAGGGAAAAGGATAACATTTGTGCAAATTTCCCTAATTGAAAGCTCAGACAAGGACAACATGATGGCAAGAAGGTTCCAAATAGAATAGTCTTTTTATTTGCCCCCCAGAAAAGCTGCGGCCCCTCCACCGCCGCAGCTCGTGACGGCCTCCAAAAACAAACTAGTTGCCGTCTCCGTTTCCCAAAATTTCTCTTACCACCTTCTCAAGGATGGGATCAAAGATTGTAGACAGGAACATCTTCTCAATCTGGTCCAATTGTATAGACGTGCTGCACAGATGGTGCATCTATCTCTTGGAGTCTTAAATTTTGCTACACATACAATTGTTCCAAACCGTCGAAAAGAAATATTCGCTGCCTCTCCACAATCCTTACAAAACTCTTCATTGTCGAGAAAACAAATATGGTAGTAGACATAGCCACAGTTTTCATGGTGGTAATTGAATATATAATCTTTAATCACAGGTGGGATTGCTGCTTGCTTTACAGCATTTAAAAGAAACATGTTATCAGTAATTGTTCTAGCTGAGAGCTCAAGTAGGGACAACATGGTGGCGAGAAGGTTCCAAATGGAATGTAACTCACCCCTCCACACATGGTTTACGGGCCTTTTAGTCAGCCGCGCCAGTGACCTTCATACATGGTTTAGAGGCGTTTTAGTCAGCCGTGCCAGTGACCTTCACACATGGTTTACGGGCTTTTTAGTCAGCCGCGCCAGTGACCATCATTCACACATATACAAGGAGTAGCTCAAGTCCCTCCAGATTTGAGCGCCTCAATGTACAAACACGTTCAAAAATAGCCCCACTCCAGTTGGATCCCAGCCACCATGTGTTTCGCATCGTGTTTTGGCTGGATATTCTCCATCAAGCGCGACGAGCCGTCACCGTTTATCGTCAAGACAAGGGTGGTATTTCTTAGGCCGGTGGAGCCAATCTACGAAGAACTTCGACCTTTGGATCTCAGGCCACCACCGTTACCACCGAGAAACACAGAATATGCCACCATAAAGGTATGTAGTGATAGTGGAGAGGGGAGCGCAACACATGTGCAGCATGTGCAACATGTGTTCAGTGTCCAACATGATCTCTCTGATGCTGATCGTTAGTGATTTTGTTCAAAATTATTTATATCGCAGAGTTTGTGAATTTTTAAATTTGATTGAAGAAGACAACGATTCAGACACAGATTCGGAATTTGGGGTCAATTGGGGACCAGGAGGGTGGAACGGGTGGAACGAGGTGGATATTGGGGACTGGGAGTGGAGTGACAGTGATAGTAGTGATTCAGGAGTTGAGATTTTGGTGAGTTTTTTGAATTTTAAACCCATATGGAAGTGTATCATAATTGCTACCATGTTTCCTCTTTGGTCCCGTAATTTTAAACTGTTTGACCTCACTTATTGTAACTATATTCCTATCCTTTGTTCGTCTGATTCTATTTTCCTCAATGTCCATTGTTTGTGCAGCATCACCAAGGACCATCTCTTTCAAACTGTCAAATCCAATCTTTTTAGAAGTTTTCATGTTTAATGTAAGCCCTTTTACTTTACAAACGGGAATCAATTTTTGTTTGTTTGTTGACCACACGAGGTATGCATAGGTTTTTGGCCCTCCAGATACAAACTCTGTTATGTATGAACCTGGTCCATACTCGGCCAACTCATCGGTCATTTCCCCTAGATAATCTCCCGTGGGAACTCTGTACAAACCACCCTTGTATACATACAATACAGAATCAGTATCATAATACAACACTTGACCACCCAAAGCATCTAGATGCTCATAGAGCTTCAATCTCGCTTGGGCAGTGGTGTAAGCAGCCACCACGACATTTACATTTTGCAATGGCTCCCCAACCTCATCAATGTACTCCCAGCTGACAACAAGAACCTCATCATTGACAATCTGTACTCTATTAGCGAATTTCCCTATAGGGAAGTAGCTATTACCGTAGGTGGCACGGTAAGACCTAGACCCGGGACCGATTTACTTTTTCATTTTGATGTCCCCAGAGGCCAAAAACACCATTCGTTCAAATTTTTATATATGTATATATATATAGACTTATATATATATATATATATATATATATATATATATATATATACGTCCGTGAACGCGATAACTTGAGTAATTTTTGTCCGATTTTGATGAAATTTGGTTTAAAGGTGTAAAGCGGGATAAACTTGAATGAGTTCGCGAACCAGCATGATCGGACCATGGGAACGGGGCTTTACGGGGGGTTTTATGGGGTAAAAATTGGTTTTTCTCACTTTTGACCCTCAAAACACAAATTTTCCCAATTACTCTTTAGACCTTTTTAAAGAGCTTAAAAAAACAATTAATTTAGTATATAAAAGTATTTTTGTTCGGTTAATAGTAACGGAGAAAATTTAAAAAATTGTTAAGTTAAAATTCCCATGTTATTCTTATGGAGAATATTGTCAAATGTTGTAGTTTGCTTGTTTATGGATATATTTTGTATTTTGATCAAATTTATTTATTTTGTACTAAGCTATCAATATTTTACAAAAAAACACACTTTATTAGTTTCCTTGTAGCAGCAAACCTAGGTACTCGTTAAACCTAATGTTATTAAAATATATTTAATTGAAAATCAATTAAGACAAATGGAAATTCGCTTAGTCGGCAGGTTTGCTGCGGCGGGGGTATTTACATCTATTTCGGGGCTAGTTAACATTTTGAAAAGTGTTTTTGGGTCCCTGACAATTGTAGCTTTAGTCTGATTTTCACGCTGTCCAAATTTTCCCCAAAACGAGTTCAACATCAGTTTAGCCAACGACCTCAAACCACCATTCTTGATAATTTTGTCTTTTTCCAATTGGACACCCTCTTTTTTAAAATAATCCTCAATGTACTTGTTTTTGTCCTCGTCTGTTTCACACCAGCCCGGGAACCCAGATGCTTCCTGTTTCATTTTTAAAAATTTATTTATAAAGTCAGTGAACAACCCACCGTTTTCATATGTGGCTACCTTATACTCCCAAAGTTCATACATGTCAAGCACAACATAGCCCTTTTCTACAGCTTTACGAACTTCGTCCATAGTCCAGGTCCCAATTAGCGCTCTGTCACCACTTTCGTGGTCGCAATCACTTTGAATCTGACCATCTCCACAAGTCGCACACAAAACAAACATTAACTTGTCATTCATTTTGGCCGGGAGCACAGGATGGTAAAGATCGCGTGGTGGTAGTACTTTACACTTTAATAGGCCTTCAACATTAAGACCTCTCTGTCTACACTCTCTATCACCTACATAGATTGTCGGATGGCCTACAGGGTATTTACCGTATTTACATACCCAAGGATAGAGAGAGCATACATCAACGTATTCAATGGTTTCCCCTTCAGCACATTTGTGATACGTTTTGGCATTCCCGGTTCGACCCCCAAAAAATGCTTGCCTCGGGTTCAGGGGTAAATTGTTGAGGATCGGTAACTTGTCTAAATGTTTCATGTTTTCTGTCTTTTTTAACTTTCTAAACTCACATTCCCACATTTGTACAACGTTATCACCCAACTTTGCTATTTTCGATTTGGTCCGTTCATACCGCAAATGGAGTAAGTCAGAGGGGTCCTCTTTCAAAGCAAGTTCACGGTCGTAGGGAAAGCATTTGGAACAGCCATGCCAGTAGCAGCCTTGAAATTCGTAAACATTTTTACCATCATACCCATCAACCTTCATTCCATTGATCTTAACTTCTTTCCCACGACCAGCATGTTCAATTCTAACTCCACGTTTCTCCTCTTCCCACGTTAGCCACTGTAACGCAATTGCCGATTGGGCGTCTGTAAGCCTATAGCCGTTTTTAGGAACGATGCCGATAGTATTTTTCTTCAAAAAGTTCCTGCGAAAAGCTAAATTGCATGCGCTGGCAATGGTTACAGCCTCGAGAAAGGGATCAACATTACACTCTTGCAGAAAAATTGAACGGAACTTTAAACAAGCTTGAGCCAAGATATCAACATCTGATACACAGTACTCTAGGATTTCTTTCTTAAAGTCAAACGTAACATTGTTTGAAACCTGATCATTATACCAGTTTTCAAAATCTTTGTGTGATTTTTCAAACATAGATTCTGGACAGTAAAACTTCTTTGCCGGCATAGGGCCCACATAGTTTTGATTCTCAAGGGTGTTGAAAAGGTGGGGGAAATAGCCTTTCTTCTTTTCCGGGGGCAGGTCAAAGGCCTTGGGCAGAGCAGCAAGAGGCATGGGGAAATAACTAAGTGAATCAACAAACCTCACATTGTCAATCTCCATCAAAATTACCTTAGTTCCCCGCATTACAAGTTTCGGAGTGAACTTTGTATCCTCCAGCACATACTTTAACAAAAATTGAAAATCAAAGCCCTGCCCATTGTGTGCAATGACACAGACATCTTTGAAATTTTTACGGACTTGCATCACATAGTCCATAAACTGATCGACTGGGTTAGATTTAAAGACTCTTGTTCGATTTTTACAAGCTATACAAAATTTAGCCTCAATACACTGATAGCAAAACTGTTGTGACACACACAAGTTTACTTTATGGACCTTAGCATCAGTATTTGAGGGCAGGGACTCATCTTGACGTGTTTCCAAGTCAAAGAAAATAAACAGAAAATCTTTTGACTTGGGCTTTCTCGTGTCAGGTTTCATATAGCATTTGTGGTTAGGGTCTTCAAATGAACTGCAAGGTTTACAATATACTTCACCACATTTATGAGGCTTAGACCGTTCTTTAATCCAGACCAATTTCCCACAATCGAGACATTTCTTTACATTTTTACATTTGTCAGCTTGATGCGCGATAAAACATTCCTGGTTTCGATAGGTCATGTTACATTTAAAGCACAGAATACCTCCATGCTCCTCTACACAGGGAGGTGAGATGGTCTGACACTGTGGGCAAATGTTTGAGCAACGATGCTCTCCTTTGTGATCATACGGGACATGGCAAGCTTCACAGAAATAATTACAAACAAAAGCAGCAGTCAAACAATTAATCACATTGTAATGTCCATTGTGAAACAACAAGTTAATTTTGAACTTGGGGTTCTCTACATTTCCCTCAAAGTACACATCACGTCCTTTCCTGTCATAGTTGTACACAACAATTTTGTAGTCCCTTAAAAACCCCTGGAATTTTTCAAGTTCCGGGATGCCAGCTCCACCCTCTGGAATTTCAACCCTAGCTCGACGCACAAGTTCCTGAGCTCTGATTGTTTGCCTATTTGCCCTATCCTTTCTAACTGCATTATAATCAGGATCTTTACTTACATTGGCCATAGCCACTACAATTGCACGGGGCAAACACAATTTATCTTTATTATTAATGACAACAATTCCTTTCCTTGCTTTACACTCCTCTTCAAAAGTATTGTAAAACCCTGGTCTTACCCTTCCAGAACCTACAGGAAGGTTAATTCTAGTGCATTCCACTTTAAAGGTGTCGGTAGATTTTATGGATTCAGAGTTTGATTGCACAATACCGCCAAAGATTTGCCACAAAACGTTTTCATCAATTTCAGTAGCCGGACGAAAATTTACATAGCCGGGTGCTTTTGATTTCAAGTTGAGACTCTCCAAAGTAAACCCAAGTTGATCATTTTCAAAAGCTTGTTCTTTCATACTATTTACAATTTGTGCAAACCCCTGTCTCAACCAATCAATCTCATTAGTCTCTGGAGGCGGATTGGTGAATTTAAATACAGTTTTACTCCCATACAATCTAAATTTATTTACATAAGTTTGATCAGTACTAATCAAATTAACAGGCTCAACTACCTTTACGGGTTCAACTACTTCATCGGATACGTTATCAGCCATACTAACATCCATCGTCGTCAAACGCCTAGAGCAAAGTAAAAGGGACGCGGAGACACAAGATCTAGAGGGGACACAGTCTGCGGCGCGCGCACACAGCTAAATATAGCACACCAATTGCACAACACTGAGACACAAGATGTGGTGGGGACACAGCTGCGCGCACACAAAGCTGAATATAGCACACCGATTGCACAATACGTTACAATAAAGAAACAAAGTTTACTTACCACTGATGTACCGTAAATAATCAAACTAACATTTAACACTAGAAATAACTTTCAAAAATAACCTCAAAACATCAAACACAAGAGCACACGTCCAACACGTTCAATTGCCAAGAGCAAAGTGAAAGAAAATAAGTACTAAAAAGTTTAAATAGCAAAAATTGGCCAATCACACAACAGATCACCTATTTATGACCAATCAGGTACAAGCTTATTACAACCAATCAGCAACCAGGATACACACCATTAACACTTCCTTGTTTTGTTACAGAACCATGAAGAAGAAGAAGAAGAAGAAGTTTAGTTTAGTGTTTGTAAATATTTTTAGAATAATGTAAATATAAATCGTAGATATAGTAGCATTAAAACATATTTTAGACCAAACAATCTGTGTAATTATTCAGGACATATAACTCAGTGGAGGCTATTTCATTTGGCAAGAGTTGATCATTACGGAGGTTACATAAGCTGGCGGGAACCTATGCAATACGTAAAGTGAAGCTTGGTGGGAAGGTGAGGTTACGTTGTTTGGCGGGAATCGGCGGAGAAGTAAGGTTTTTTTCGTTTAGCGCGAAAGTCACTTGGCGGGAAGGTGATTTTTTTGTTTGGCGCGAAAGTCACTAGGCGGGAAGGAGAGTGTTTTTTTTCGTTTGGCGGGAAAGTAAGGTTATGTTGTTTGGCGCGAAAATAAAAGTGAGGTTATGTTACTTGGCGGGAAGGTGATTTTTTTTCGTTTGGCGCGAAAACAAAAGTGAGGTTAGACCACGTGGGACACCAGAGGGCGACCACGTGGGACAAAAGGGGGAGGGGTGGGGATGAAATGCTGCTCTCTGATTGGTGGCCTAAAGTACAGCTTTTCCTACTCAAATAAAATATTCATTAGTAATATCTTGTGATTAAGTTAGCTTCTTACGGAGTTTTTAATAGGTTACCCGAACTCTTGAAACCTTAAGTAAATAGCTGAGGAACGATATTCCCATTTTCTAGATACAAAAGAAATAAAGGCACGATAAAAAAAAATAAAGATTCAAAACCTATTCGAGAACTCAACACGCTGTATTATCAGGCGAAAATTAATTGAATTTTTCGTTAAAAAAATCTTTAAAAATAAAATGAAAAGGACACATAATATAGCGCTCGAGAAATGTTTCACTCAAATAAATTTACAGGTAATCAGTAAATTGTTTGAAGTTTAAAAAGGTTCCTATTTATACTATTCCTTTGTATAAATTTATAGTGTACTTAACTTGCAGAATGTTTGAATAGTTGGGTTATTGATTTAAATTTCTCATGATACAGAGATAAAGGGGATATTTGAGGCCTGAGAAATTCCAAATTTGTATATTTTTTTATCACATGACTACCTATGTGTTTTTAACATATCACCATCAAGTGTACAGTATTATAAGTCCAAACTTTATCCGATGTATTACTTAAGAGTGATAATTAAATAGTGTTCTATATATTATCATCATTATCATTATTGTACTTAATTAGTTTTTTTACGGATCTAATTAACGCCCCGTGGAGAAAACATGCTAATGAGAAATAATGTTATTCCTAGAGGAAGTCTCGTCAAAGAATATTCTCGGAGGGATGAATTTTCGCTGTCAAAAACATTCATTTACCTAATTATGTACACTAAAAATGTACCAGAAGGATGTTGCTTTTTATATTCTAGAAATACGCAAAATATAAAATTAAATAATGATATTGTCTTAACAATAAACACAAGTAGTTGGTGAAAAAATGACCAGAGATAATGACAAATATAATTTCTCCAAGAACCAAATCTGTAGTTGAACAATTCTATTTGCTTTAGACGATTATTGAAGCGTACTATTGCAAGTAATACATGTTTTAGCATAAATTAGATTACACAATGAATTAAATTGCCTTTCAAAACTGAACGGAAAGAAAACCATTACGTAAATTAAAATCAATGTCACGGAATTAACTTTATAAACATATTATTGAAAAATTAATTTCTATGTTTTACTATACAATAAAAATGTTTTTATGATGACACGTTAATTAATTCACATATATTGTGCATATTATAAACTTGCAAACAAAATGTTAACCATATTTGCAATTTTGATTGTAATAGAATATAAATAGTCCTACCATTGATAGGTTTAACCATTTGAATAAATTCGTCTCATATAATTGAAGTTAGTAAGAAATAGAATCGTGAGCTATGAAATCACATCGAGCGTAACAGGTTGAAAATACTATTATATTATCATCATAAAAAACAGAGTGATGTAAAATTACGCCAGAGAATGAAAGGTTATTTAAAACTCAACCTTTTTGTTTACTTTTGTTTAATGGGTGAGCATTGGCGGAGATTGGCTCTTGCCAAGCCTGCTTAGTTACTTCAGCACTTTGTGCTTTAAAATTCAAACAACTAAAATAACATTGTAAACCATAATCTTAATTTAAAGGTTTAGAAAATATTTATAACACAACAGGATCAATTAATTGACGCAACAGGTATTCTAAACGTTTTATATTGATATATCTTTATCCAGAGGCTAACCCATCATTATTTGTACAATTATGGGAAATATGGACCATCTCGCGTAAAAAATTTAAGTAATCTCATGCTAATTAGCTAATCAATTTAAATAATTTATTTTGTTATACGATCTTAGTTTTTTGCAACGAAACTCCATTGAATTTTGTAAAATAAAAAATACTTGCATTTAAAGTCCATAATTTTATGTAAAAGAATTCTTGAGGCTATAAAAATATAGTAAATCCCTAAGGTTTTTTTACCCACTTGTAAAGTATAGAGAGTGTAAACATGTACTTAATTCTTGTGTTATTTTGGATTTTTGCAACTTGAATAAATAATTATGTTTATTATTTTTTGTAATCACATTTTTTTTATAAAAAAAATCCAAACAATTGAAAATGTTATATTTTTAACATTTCAAATATGCAGTAAGACTAGATCTGTCATATAAAAAAAAACATAAGTCAGCTATCTTTAATAGTTTTTTGAGAAAGAGGTGTGTTATTTCAATTTTTGGAACACTAATAAATAATTATTTTTATTATTTGTTATTATTATTTGAAAGCCCAAAAGGTTTACATAAACCTGGATTGTTTAATTTGAGCTACTTGCTATAAAGAAAATGTTAAATTAATTTGAAAAATAGATTTTAATAACACAGTTTTACAGTATAAACGAACACATATTACAATTGCTCGTAAATTTTGATAAATAACCAATCCATTGCAATCCCAAATTTAATAACGGTAAAACTGACTTATTTAATGGAGTGCAGCATTTTCCTCCTGAAAGTCTAAAATACCTACTTTGTATGGTCGCCATTTCAAAGAAAAGTATTAAAGTATTAAAGTAAATTTTACTTCCTCTAACAACCAGTGGCTTGTGTCTCATGGTTGAAGCCCAAGTTAGACCTAACTAAGCAATACTAAACCTCAGTTGTATGATTTTTACGTGAGGAGTATTTTTCTTTGAGATTCCCCTTTAAACACAAAAATACTAAACAAACTTTCTTTCAACCTAAATACAATGTAATCATTTAAAGTCCGTTTAAACATACGATTTTATTTGCTATACAGTTTAATAAATAGAAAATCAATCATTTTGCTCCTGAAATAAAATCGTGTTCACATTCTTTCAAATAGATTAAACACCCCTTAATAGTTAAATATTTCCACTATGCTAATTGGCAATATTTTGAAGTGTACCTTAAAGAAATTCATTTCAAGTAAACATTATGTGTACATAGTATATATATTCATAGGTTAAAGTGTGTAGTGTTCAAAGTGGGGAAAAGAGCCGACGCCTCGTTTGATGCGGATTGCAGTACCAGGAAAGCTATTAACGTAAGCGAGGCAATGAACGCCGCTTTTGACGCAATGTATCCTAAACTGACATTTATCAAAGGGTTTATACTTAGTTTATCCTGAGGTTTTTGGCAAAGTGTAAAGCCACATTTTCAAACGTTAACGTAAACAGCTGATACAAAATATTTACATTATATTATAATGTTGCCTGCATAATATTTCAGTTTTTGGAAACTTTCTGATTTAGAAAAATAACCACATATATTACTATGGATATGAATGATTTATTTTTCTAATTTGTTGAGTAGCAGTGGAGTTGTTATAACTCCTTGCTTATCTTAAAAATACCCCGTTTATACCCTTAAACCATTTTTTACAGCTTGAAAAAGTGTATATTGCAGTGTTGTTGTTTATAGAACTTAATGGTTAATGGTTAATGGTTAATGGTTACTTACTTAATGGTTATAGAATTTATTACATTAAACTATTATAGTAGAATAAACATGTTAATGAATATTGATACAGAAAGTAGATTAACTGTAACAAAGTATGAAAGTTTATGAACATTCTGATAACATTAAAAAAAATCACTTATTTCATCGGAAGCTATTGAAATTTCACAAAGAACTCACCTTCCCAGAAACAGAGAAACTAAATACTCCTTTCACTTAATGTTATTAAAAAATAGTAAAAAAAATATTTAAAGAAACTTTAATAAGAGAAAGAAAAAAAAATCCCTTAGTCGTCACGTTTGCTGTAGCTGGGTCCTATTACTTTGAAATACAAGATAAGGTAAACAAAATATAATAACGTACTAGATTGTCCTTCTTGATACAATATAGACAAAATGGCCATAAAGATATATTGGGAAGAGATGAAATCGTGTATATTCAGTTTATCGGAAAGTCATAACACCAGTGATGTCATTGTTTCTTATCTTTTAAACCCGACTATAAAACCCATGATAGTATGATTGGTTATATTTGCCATCTTTTTACCACAAAAATATTGATGTTAATAATAATGCATATTATTTTGTTTATGTTTGGAATTATTACCATTACTCTTGTTTACAAAAATCATGGTATGTTGTTTAGAGAGGTCTAGTAGGGATTCTCATTGTTAAAACCCGTCTAACGTTTGTTTTGTTTAACAATAAAACAACAGATACAAACAACATCTGATTCATTAGGCTCTGAAATACGTCATTGCACAATTGGAAAGTTAAACCCATTTGGCGATAGGTTGGATTTGAACTTAGCCCACAATACTGAAGTATGTAATTTATTTCACTAGTCAATAAAAATACTAACGATGTGCTATTTGTCCAGTTTGAATTACACCGGGCTAGTAAATAAACAAAGAAATAATAGACAATGAACACCACAATTGTTATAAATACAATTAAAACATTATTTAAAATTCCGTTTAGACCGATTGTGGTATCGTTCGAAATTAATGATTGATTTTAAGAATATGTTTTATTATCTATCCATATACAAACGTATTTTAACCGAAAAAGTGTTTTTATTATTTGCTATGAGGATTATGATGGGTGAGTGTATGCCTTTAACGCTTGTAAATAGTATGTATAATCATTGTCTGCATCGTTATTACAGACATGTGTTTTTGCTCCATTCATCCACGAGTGTATAAGTAATTAATATTGTAAATTATTTTCCTCGTATTTAATCCATTGTGGCAGATTTACCATGGATTAATTAACTAAACCGTATAGATGAGTAGTTTTCTGACACTGAAAACTCAATTATCTAAGTATTAAACGAATAATTAGTTTCTGATCTCTTGCTTATGCGATTTCTCTGTCAGTTATACCATCAAAGGTTCTTTCCATGTGCACAGTAAGTGAAGTTCTTTGTTAACGTAATTACTGTAACTAACTTTAAAGAAGCAATGGTTAAAAACATATAAGTTCATCTTCAATGAGTTATAAAGTGTAGTATTAGCCTACCAGGGTAATTATAAATTATCAGGGTAATTATTGTATGGTTGCTAAGAGTAATTAAAATTTACATATTATTAACTGCTCATTGCATTTAAATGCTCAGTAACCAGGCTGTATAATATATATCTTTGTATGTTTACGTTTTGTTGATTTACTATTTGATTTATTATTTGGTCCAGTAGTGTGTGTTTTGAGCAATTACAGATATACTAACTGAACAACATTGTATATGTAAACAAATAAAAATATACTAAATATGTATCGAAATACATTTTCAATGATTTCCTAATTTCCTTAACCCTTGATTTTTGGAATTGCATTAATGAACTGTTTTACGCTAGTGAAAGCTATTTCAATTTTATAACATTTTAATAAGGCTCCAGAGTCTTACTATGGCAAATATAAACAGAGAGAATTATAAAGGAGATATTAATTTGTTTCTACGGGTAGCTATTTAACTGAACATTAAACGATTTAGCTGGACAAAGTTAAACTACCTTGGCCCCATAACTATAAATACTATTGTGCTGATAATGCACAGCTTTTAAGACTGAACGTAGGACAATGATTACTAATTACATAGCTATCAATGCATTACGTAGTACTAAAGGTACACTTTCTAAGCCACACGCAGAAAATACATTAAAAATACATTCCTCCTGATACAAGTATGGCGTGGTTCAAGTTACAATGGTGCTTTGTTGTCAGAAGGGGATTATCTAAAAACATATACAATAGGTAGTTCTTTATATTTCAAAAGAAAAATCATTGTAAATAATATGTTATTAATTAATTTTAAAATTCTCAACACCATTAGTTTTGTATTTAGTTTTATTAATTTTAGAAAGTAAAGTATTTAATCTTTTATTACTTATTAGTATTTCTAGCGTTTATTACTTCACGGATTTGGATACAAATAAAACTGTTTCGTATCTTATTATTTCATTTTAAAATAATTAATTAGGTCTCCAGTTGTATGATATAAAGTCTCGTTTTTAAACCCTGGTTTTCTTACTTTGTTTCACTACATATATTTTTCCAAAATAGAAAGCAAGATAGCTCTAGACAGTATAATTTACAAAAACAAATATCTTAGAATTAAAATACGTATTTTAAAGACATCCAACCTAAAAAACCGTAAGTTAACAATATAATGAAAGATTACAACACATTTTTTTTTTCTTAACTATATTTATGTCTATGCCGGCCTTGCTTCATTCCTCAAATTGCTCATTTCACTAATTTAGCCTCAGAATAGTTGCAGGTTCTTTACAATTATATTAAATTTATTTGTTTTTAAGATTTTCTAAATATTTATGAATATTATTGTTTTCCAACAAATACGTAAGTCACTGATAGCGACTGATGTAGGCTTATTTCCTAAATGTTAATATCTAACTTAGCTTTCTCTGATACCTTCCATCCTTTGTTATTATTATTATTAAGTTTACGTGTATTTTTATAATTATTTTATCTATGCAATAGCAAGTAAGGTGTCTGTTTCACTGGAAGCTTATGTTAATATTTTATTCTGTTCAATATTTTTGGAAATAAAATATATTTTGATTTTAGATTTTTTGATTGATCTCATTCATAAAGACACGGGATGTTAATGTGAAATTTTACCTTCGAAATTAATATGGTTTTAAGCATGGTCTTAAAAATGTCTTGGACACATACCTCCGTTATTATTATTAAATTATCAATTCAAGTAATAACAATTTGTTTTTTAATACAGGTCGGCTAAGTATACTTGAGTTAGTTGTTTCTTTCATGGGTTCAAAAATGTTATAGGTTTTGGAATCTACTGTCAGAATTCACAAAATGTACTTTAATTTTCCCCAAATTGTTATTTGTAGAAAAACAATTTGAGGATTAAAACGAACAAAAACTTCCAAAGTAAAAGGTGTGTAAAATGTTCCCCGTGAAACGCTTCGTTAGCAAAGACAGTTTTTGTTAGTCCGAAAAATCCAGACTGTTTTCCACTCGAGGTAAAACCACTTTCAAACTACTTTCTGATTTTAGTCTTTAAGCTCGGGGTTTCAAGTAAACTTTATGTTTTAGAAAACAGAAATATCGTTATAATCTGTAAATGTTTTGTAATGCAAAATTAACTTTTCTTGATCAATACAAAACGTGTCTAAAGAACCTAAAAATAAATATGGTCTTTTTTTGTTATGATCAATATAATGGAAATATCCCCCACGCATTTGGTATGTCAACATATTGCCTTACAATAAACTGTACATTTTCGTACTTGATTCGCAGCAGTAGTAAACTACAATACATGCTCATTCGTATGCCATTATTTGAAGAACATGAAATGAGTTTGTCTCGTAGAGTCGGGTTTAAACCAAACGTGGTACAGATGACAATTTGCTGGAAGTTTAAACAGTAAATATTTCGTTCATATTTTGCCTCAAGGTGATGTCTCAATTTCCTTAAGGAAATAACGTTTTTTTAGTATCCACATAAAACTGATTTTGAAAGAAATTTATGCTGCAGTACAATATTATTAATACACTATATGTAATGGAACAATATCAGGATGACAGTTCGTATGTCAGTTATATACTGTACAAGTGTATATAACTTAAACATGACATAACACAAAAGTAAGATAAATGGGAACTTTATAAAAAAAAACTTGTATGAAGTGTTTAATCCTTAACCCACAAAGGCAGTTTTATAAAGGTAGCCTATCTACTGTGTAGCCTAGTGGTCCTGTTGCTAACCTGGTAATCAAAAGGTCACCGGTTCGATCCTGAGAAAAGGGTGAAGCTTTTGATGGTTTGAAACTGTCCCAGCTGTCCTTGATCATTGGAATATTAATAAATTATCCTAAATAGTTAAACATCTGCCCTTAGTAGTACCAAAGTTACACATGACATCTCACTTCATTCTACACTCATCCTTTGTTCATATTTGGGTCAAAATATGGTCTTAAGTGGCGTCCTCATCTCAATAATAATACAAATAGTTTGTTTAGATTAAATCTAGTTATTATTGTGTTTTATGAGACTATATGATAACATTAACGTTTATATTTTAAGTACACGCTAAAGACGATATTTATAGTAGTGGTCGATTGTAAAAGCTATAGCCCGTGCCGTAAAACCAAAGATTAAGCCTAAACACTCCCAGATAAGAACCATCATCAAGGTAAAACTTTGAGGTAATGGCCCAATCTGAAGGTAGTTTTTGTTTGATGCATTCTACCATTTTGTATCTTACAACAAGTTTGTGATTACAATTTGTATTCTAGCAATTTGTATTTTGAATAACCAAAACAATTATCACAACTTTTTACAGTACGCTAAACAAGCAGAATGTTTTATATAATTTAACCTGACCTACCTTACAAAATATTCTTAAAAAAAATTACAAAACTTACTTAAGATCATACATATTAAACTGAAACAAAGAATACATCATACTTTAAAAATATTATATTGACTTAACGAAATAAACCTAACCTTATTAATAACTATGGCTCTGCAAATAAAGCAAAAATGTTTAACTTGCAGGGCGGACATGCCAATATAATAATATTGACTATCATTTCCATCCAATTAGTTAATAAATATGTTTAATTAATTAACCAGACTATTGATAGTCAAATTTTATGGTTCAAGAGTTTTTAAGGAAATTACTCAACCCACTTGTTTTGTGTTGGTAATTGAATTTAATCAACTATGCCGCGCTTAGCTTTAGTGTAATTACTGATTTTCCTACATGCTTGAGGATAAGCTAAATTTTACAAACAGGAAAAACATGATACCTACATTCATCTTCATTGGCTTTGGAAGTGTAAACAGTAAATAATCATATGTTAAATCCTTGTCTGCGTATTATTATTAAACGTGTATATTTTAAGCATATCATAAACAGTTTGGTTGGCATTGCTTTTTATAACTTTGAAACTTAGAAGAAACAAAATATTTTATCAACAGAGAGTAAATATACTGTATTTTAGTTTACTTGGATGTAATAACAATCGCCATGTAGTGGTGCCAAATAATATTTCACGAGAAAGATGTACAACAGCCTTTATTTAAGTGCTCATCTAAACTAAAATATAAACAAAAATTAATAAGCATAAAACGTGTTAACAAATTAAATACAATCAATTACCTGATGTAACTACTGTATTATGTTTTTAAGAGCACAATCATATCTGGTTTGTTTGTAAACATCATCATGACATGTACAGTAATTATTGTTAATGTATCATTGTCGAAAACAATGTATTTGCCGTAGGTGTTCTGCTCCCCATCAAACACTATTGACAACAATGGATGTAATTCCGAAGAAACAATTTATCATTGCTTGTTCATTGCTTTTCAAAAGCATGTGGCAGCCTCAATCATCATGAAATATGGAATGATTGACAGGTGAATATATAGGTGTTCTGTCTTTTGCTGATATAACTCAGTCCAGCTTTGGTAAAATTTTGCAAGGGTTTGGAGGAAAATTCATATAAGTTACCAATATATTAAGCTCATATACTAATAACACTTCATATACTCAATTAGTTCTCCTTGTAAAGTTTTATTCCACTATCATTTTATTGTTTAACATTGTCTTTGAAACTGGGTTAAACGTCAAAACGCACAATTTTAGTTTCCTTGCCTCAAGTGTATGTGATATATTTTCTATTCGATGAGTTCTATCATCAAACCCTTGCCTCATTTGACCTATTCAGATATTCCAAATTCAAGATGCAGCTAGACTGTCATCAATGTCCATTAAAATTTCAAACTGTACAACTTATTTTCTAGGATGCCAAGCAAATGCCTGGAATTGTTTTTCACAATACCTTAGGCTAAGGTTGCGGCATTATTACTTAGATAAAAACCATTGGCAAATTATCTCGATTAGAACCCAGGGCATCAGGAACAGAAGTCGCGCTCTAACCAAGCTCACTCCCCCAATTTTTCACAACCCACATTTTTACAATACATTTTTACAACCCATAATGTATAACGGTCAACAAGATAAACTTTAGCATTATAACACTCAGTGATGTGCATATAACAACCTAGACTATACAAATTCACAAAATTTCGGTGGCTTTAGGGAAAGTAATGTCATACCCTCCACTTAATACTAGCATTGAAATAACATTCGACAGCTGATCAGCTGGCATATGCATTGAGGTGAAAAAGGTGTTGGGAAAACCCATGAAACCCTCACCTTAAACCACTATAAATAGATCCATAAATAACCTTTCATAAACATATGCTTTAAGCCTAATTTATTAAAAACCCCGACAGCATGGTGTGCGAAGCAAAGGCTACATAATGGGTGGGTAATGAGGTCATACATATGCAATGAGGTCCTTCAAAAGGACCTTTCAACAAACGTCACCTTCTTTCATATGGCTTGGGGTGTGTTAGTAGAGGTGAGGTGCTTAGCCATTTTAAAGATTAGCAGCCTTATCTAAACAGTTTGCTAAACAAATACGGATTCCCAAAAATACCAATCGTAAATGCCTAATCATACATTTCATCATATACCTCAACTGAAGAACATATTAACGTATATAAACATTGAGGACTTCAAGGAACCTTTTATTGTGAAAGCTGGTAAACGAAAAGTAATATTTCGATGGAAATAGTATATTTTCAAGCGGAAAGGCCTTGCGAGAAAACTATATGCGTCACAAAATGTTTACTTAAAGCGTCACCAAAACGGAACCGAAATAGATTGATAGATTCACTGTCATAATGGATGAGCAACGTCATTTTCACTAAATAATTGATGCGTAAAATAAACTGCCGTTTAAGTGTAATTTGTGATGAAAGATGAATTACAGTTAAAATTAATTTACTCTTTACTACATTTTCTAATAAAATGATGGACTATATTAGCTAATTTAAATCGTATGCGATATTCCGTATTATTTTTATTTGTTTCCTATAAAGTGAGAGAAATCATTAGAATGGATTGCATGGGAATTATCTAAAACAAAGTCGCATTTAAAATTGTAAGAATCACTTAAATATTAATATAATGATGACTTAAAAATAACGAGGGGAAGTGATCAATTTGTATTACTTGGTTTTAAATACTTTCATACTCCCAACATGATAAAAACTAAAATTTACATCTAAAATTAACTTTTTAAAATAAGTTTTCTAGAGGATAATACAGATTATGTGAATGTCTTTGCAATATCCAATCCCTCGCTGGAAAAACTAGCCGTACGACAAAAACACAATACCTCAGGGCTGGGTCGACCAATAATGTTAAGATGAAAAGCCATTGCGGAAGAATACCTCTATTTTCTTGTCAAAAGAGATTGATGATTTGGAGAGTGTTTTTAGAGTTGCTTGCTCTATTCATTCGGCTAAATAGAACACTAACGGGCACTTAACTTGCATTAAAATGTACGACGTTATTGTTTATTAAAGGAAAAATGTAAAGTTCTAGAAATTAACTATCGAGAAAAGTTTTAAATCCAATGTGTTTCAAAAGGGTATGTTTAAACAACTTGAGATTTCGTTTAAAAAACAATTTTATTTACCATATAAATTATTTAAACCAATCACTCGTTCAATTTTAAACAGAGAATGTATTTCGAATGTCTTGGATGTCGCTGAATTTTAATTGTAAATGTAAAAAAATAAAGAAAAAATATAACTAACCTTAAACGTTTAATTGTTTTAGTTTTGTACAGGATTTAGGAACTAGGAGGCACAAATTAGGGAAGAATGTGGAATGTAACTAAATACATTTTGGGTAATGAACACATCCAATAGTAATTGAGTACATCACAGTACAATAGGTTTCTACGATATAAGTGATTGTTGGAAAGACATTCCCTTAAAATTTTTACCTACAACCGTTTTTTTTTTTTTAGTAGCTGTTTCAGTACAGTTCTTAGAATTGAAAAGTATCTCATAACAGCATTGTTTACATTTATAAAATCATAGTTTTACTCATAACAACACGGGTAACGGACCAATGAGGTTCAAGGTTTGAGAGAGGAGAAGCAAAATTGTAATGATTCGAAATTTAACTAATCAGCTGTTCAGGCCTATTTAATTGTTGATTGGCGCAATTAGTATTTTGTGCAATGTTTCGTGGCATCAATGTCAGGGGCAATTAGAGGTTATAAACAAAAACATAACCTCTCTTAGAAGTTATAAGTAGTGATTTTTAGTAATTAAAACACCGTCGTAGGTAAAGTAGTGTACGCAACTTGCGTAAATAGTGTTAACGACACTCGTAGAAGTTTTTAAGGCACTCGCCAAGGCTCGTACCTTAAATTTTCTACTCGTGTCGTTAACACTATCTTTTAAATATGGTAAGGTGTAATGGTATGCTGTTTAATTTTAACTGAAGGAACTGGTTTTATTTCTATTTTTGTATGAAGTTTCACATTAATACAATCCGTTTAAAGTAAGATCAGAATCTTTCGTCAACTACATGAACTTTCACCACGCACGTATTGCAAGATTGTCTTCCATTTGTTCAGAAACTCAAAGGACGTTCGTTAAGCTTTCAAGACGTGCTTGGAAACGATCAAAAGCTTTTCCGCAAAGACTTGGCTGGGTAGTGAATCGTTTTCGTCTTTTGTAGCTCAAGTTACAATGGTTCAAGCTAACGAAAATCATTCGTTCATATAGTTAACCTTTACGTAAAATATTCTATTTAATTGGCAAAAGTATAAAATAGCTATTTAGTGTGTAATATGTCTATTCATAACATGTTTAAAATATGTTTCTTTGTTAATATAATGCATCTACAAGATTCTCTATCAGAAAATAATTCAACGGCCACGTAATTTTTCCCAATCATTTCGGTTGTGGAGAACCGAATTGTATGTCAATATGACGTTTGATTGACAGCTGGGATTGAACTCATCAATCTAACGGAGTGCTGATTTCATTCAGTAGTTTGTATATCTTTGTTGTTTGAATTGTGCAAATATCAGTTTGAAAATTGACATAATTGTAATGAATTTGAACTACCTTCAAACTATATAGATTCAGTCTTCAAAAATATATTTACAATATACTATGACGTTTTAAAACATCCTTCCACGCCTTAAAGAAACACTGATTATATTGAATAGTACGGGAATGTTTAACCGTTAAATTTAATATAGTAACAGATTTCTTTAATAATTACATTCTACGATAACTACCTTCATGTTAATCTGTTTATTAGGCCTATAGTTAGAGGTTTTTTTTATTAGTAACATTCTATTATATGATTTATTTACTTCTTTAAAAGTTAGGTTAGTTACTTATTTATAATTTTAATGACTTTAATGATTTTATCTGGTATTTTGTTGATTTAAAATTAAGGGTAACTAATATCCAATTGTGGATCACTTTAGATTTTCCTTGACAGTTTTTACATTCTTGTCAAATATAATACAGTTTCTATTACTTATTTCTTTGGGTTCATTATTCATGTGTAAGCGGAGTAAGAAGTTACCAATGTGATTAATAATTTTATTTTAAATTCTATCACAAAACATTTTTTTAAAGTTAGTAAAATGTATTTGGATTTTATCATATCACCTTTAAATCTAAACCAAATAAATGTTGAAATGAATGAAATGCAAAGCAAAAAGTTAAATTTTAAAGCTTGCGATAAAATCACGTTGTGTGTAGAAGTTTACATAGAATAAGTCATAAAACCGTATAAAGATCTAATTCACAATTTAATTTAAATGGTTAATTTTAAATATTGATCTTAGAAAACGAAAATGAAATTTCAATCCAAAGTTAAGATATTTTGGTAATTTCCCATACAAAATGCATGAGTTTGATAAAAGGTAAGATCTGATCCAGCCAATGGTGTTTAGAATTGAGGAGGGTGGATTTCAAGGACTGAATCCTGCAAACTATCAAATACGTTTTCCTATGTAGACAAAATGTCGAGTTAAGGTTATTCGAAGAATACATTGAACCGTAGGCCCTTCTGTTAAGCACGCTAAGCCTGTTTGTTAGGAAGAAAAGTCTATAAAACCTATGGACAATTGTTGGACCTATTTTATAGACACCCTGAATATAAATCAGCACTTTTTAAGATTATAGATTTCTGTCACAAAGCCAAATAAAGACTAAGGCAAACAAATATCTTGTACAAACAACAATATGTGCTTTTTACCCTTGTAAATTCGAATTGTAGTTATTTTATGAAATAGTGAGACTAGATACTCAGCTCGTACAATCAGCCAAACAGGGAGTATTTTGTGACGTGAGTTGCTCCTCGCTAATGACAAAGTTTGGAAACAACCATTTGCGGCTTACGCTTGTGCAACTTTTAATGAAAGCATTACAGTTTTGAACAAAGCCTGCGGTATAAAGTTACCTTCATTTTGCACAGTAATCAGTTTATTTGAAGCGATGAAAGGGCGGTCGATGTGGAATATAACAACGGTGCCACACAATTTTGAGTTTCCTAAACATATTTTGTTGTAATTAAGTTTAAATTCTCTGCCTTGTAAGGTTTATTTGTTCGGTTAAAATAATCTTTTTTCAATCAAGCAAATAACATTTTTTTTATTAAGTAAAATTAATATTTTTTGGAAATATCTACAGCATGGGAATAGCCTATCCTATTGATTTTGGAAACATGCTAGTTTTATTCTAGTGTTTATATTGTATAGCTGTTATTAGTATTTAATTAGCTCTATAATTTGGGTTTAAGCTAAATATTTGTGCATTTAGTGATTCATAACCCTTTTACTAGCAATCTTTACATAACATAACAGATCAATTTATCTAACCTAATTTATTATCATAACAAAGTGTTAAGTAAAATTAGTAATAAAATTTAACGATGAGAAAACATTTTTAATAATATTTAACCATTTACTATAAACCAATTTACTTTGTTCATTTTTACACTCGTATAACTTTGTAGAACATAAATCCTAAAGAAATTACGGAAGGCTGTCAGTTTTACTATATGACCTTTCATAAAACAATGAGCTCACGTACTGGCAAATATGACAGTTGAATGGTGGTTAAGATTATCGGTTTCAATATTAAGTTGTAATTTTTATCAAAAAAATTAAATAAAATAGGCTTTACCGTAGGATGTAGACTAATGTGGTCAATTACCACCAAGCATTAAGCAGCGTAAACTACTGTGATTTGTACTCCGATGTATTGATATAATTTTTAAGATTGTTTGCATATGATTGTTAGATTTTTGGCTCTATCTAGAATCTTTTTAGGGGAAAAGTAAGCCAACTATAGCCACCTGGAAATACACCATATTTCTTGTATTTTCTTTTTATATAATCGTGATTAGTGCGAGATTAGATAGTTGGGTTGGTAAGGTGGTAAAAAGTTAGGCTTTGTATGTCAAAGAACTGCAATAGTATTCTGGAAGAGAAGATCCTAATGTATTAAATCTAGGATAGATGAGTACACATGATGTTTTAGTCTCTTAGTCTTACATACGATATTGTGGTTAAATAAAAGAAAATTCGTTCAATTTTCTGATATTGGGATCAAATATAAGCTGTTCATGATGTATTTGGATACATTACATGAAATAATTAAGAATTCAACCAATATTGGAAATTGTTGTAAGACAATTCTTAGCGTGGTAAAAAACCGTATTATTAAAACAAGAAATAAATTTGTATAAATTTAATTTATAATCGTATTTGGTAATGTCACAGAAGCATTGCAACGTGGCCCATGAAGTGGTTTACATAGAGATATAAGGGATGTTTTATACGGTAAATTTTGGTATTTTTCAAAATTTTTCTATTGACCAAGTAATAATTAATTGTAAAAGATGAAACTTAAATATCCCACCAAATAACGAGTAGGAGATACGTAAAGTAACTGATGATAAAATTGGTCCGATATCCCAGGACAATAAATTAAAGAAATGTGCATTGTATTTTCAGATACTGCATTGATGTTCAATAAAAGTATAAATCGTTCAGTTCATTTAGGCATTATTTTATAAAGGAATATGTATGGCAGAAAACAAAGCCATCATTTAATGCCGAGGGCCCACTTTAGCCTGATATAACAAATGGTTAATATGCGTAATGGCTGCGACTGTTGGATAAAAACCTCTGCAGGGCGGAGTTTTATTTTTAATCTCGTAAAAGTTTTTATTGTTTTCAGAGCAAATGTTTATTTTTGCTTCAATACTGAGTGAATTTAGAGCATCGTATATTTGCTCACCTAAAAAACTAATTATCTTTTAGATCATACCACCTTAACAACATAAATTTGCACTATGGCAATTTCACTTACGGTAATGTTTTTAATGGAATGTGCTAAAACAATAAAGCATGTTGTAATCATTAGATTTTCATTAGTAATCTTTTTGTTTCTGTCATCATGTAATTGTAGCTTGCAATATTTTAACGCAATACTATTTAAATATTTTTTTGTAAAAACTTAACTTACAGGTTTTCCTTTAAACCATCTAAAAATCCATATAAAATGTATAATGATAAGTATGTTATACTAAAAAGAGTTGAGTCAAGTTGAGACATGTTTAAAAAAATGAAATCTGCTGATAACATGAAAATATTATCTTATACACGGCAAATCTTACTTGTTTTACATATATGAACGGATCTAAGAAATTAAGGCATAAAAACACTAGCAAATAAATAAAAAGTAAGGTATAATTCATTTGGAATATTATTATTATTGGTATCAATACATTATTTATGTGTGTATATAGGTATTTCATTTATGAAATATGTGTAAATTGATATGACCATCGATGACAACTTGTGGTCTTATGTTTTTCAACGTAGAGGTAGTTTTACATATTACATAAGATATTAAACATATCAGAGTAATGATAATAAATAATGAATCAGAGTATTCAACATTGGTAATATTAGAGGTATCTTTTACACTATGTGTTTACACTAAAAAGACATATACGTTCATTTTTAATTTGCTGTGATTTAATATGCAAAAATGTGTAATAGCCTATATTACAAATTTTTATGTTTAAAACTGCTATTAAACATAACTAACAATAAATCAATTAAACATAACAACTATTTTACAACATTTTCAGGACTGACCATTATAAGAAATATGAAACCGATAATAATATCTAATTGTGTACAGCTTATTAACCTGTGAAATTTTGTAAGCCGTTATATCAACTTACATTTACGGCGTAATGTTGGCTACACTTTTTCTCTGTTACAACTTACAATTACGGCGTAATGTTGGCTACCCTGTTTCTCTGTTGTCAACTAAAGAAATTTTATTTTCCAGTCACGATGACGAACTCTTTTATGAGCCACGTAGACGAAAAGTTTCCTTTATAGCGGTGACAGAGTGGGATACCAGCTAAGCTACGTGTTACATTACCTAATCTGCTTTGTACAAAGCCGTTTTGTGTTGTTCATTTTAAATTTGGTTATCTGTTACTGAAACGACTAAAATTTAAAAAAAATGATTTTGTTTTGTTTACAAGCTAACTTATTTTTTTTTACGAAAAAACTAATTTTGATGGATACATCCCTTATTGAATAACACAAGAAGCTTTTGTAAAGTATTTACGTTTAAATATTTAATTAAAGCTAAAAAGTGTTATTTGTGCATTGCTCAAGAATAGATTTTGAAATTTAAAGCAAAAAAATATTCGTTCTAAAATTCATATCATGTTTGTATTTTAAATTACGAAAAATGTCTACAAGTGTTCCAATGAGCGAACCGAGGGTTACAAAAAAATTATGTTTTATATTCAGCACTTTAACAGTATTATTTATTATTTGTCATAATGCAAATCATGGCAATAACAACAAATTTTGTAATTCCCTTAATTTATATAAAAATAAATTTTGCCTTCAACTAATTTACGTTGCAAATATTTGCAATAAAAACAATAATGGTTGCAATACAATATTTTAAGAAATAAGCATAAAAATAGCAGGATAATCAAATACTAGGTATTTGTATTTTATATACCTTTAGGACATTAACTAGACGATCACGAAGTATTCACATGTTATTGAACATGCTAAAAGTGTCTGAATGAACCCAGTAAGCCATCAAGGTTTCAACTAGTAACCGTTCGTCTGATAACCCTAATCTAGGAACCACTTACATCAGCTGATGCCGCATGAAGCACCTCTTAAGAGTCACGTGATCATCAAGAGTATCATTACAGGAGAGGCAATCATTGGAGGGCGTGTTTAGTCAAGTAAAACATCATTGGTTGGAACGTAAACTAAAATTAACAAAAACAGAAAATTGTTCCGATTGTTTTATTATTAAAGGATTTCCAAAAATGAGAGATTCCTTTTCCATAATAATAATTGTTATGACTGAACAAACCGAAATTGCAATACGCATTTGTGTCAACGATTGTTAGTTAGATTTAACAGATCTTTTAAATAAGAGTATAATTTATTTTACTAAGGTGTTATTTTATATCCAGTTTTTATAAGTATTTACAATAGTTTTAGAAAGCTTACACTACCAAAACGAAAATTCATCTTCAAAAATATTTCAATAAACTCAAGGGGTGTTTGATGGTTTTCCAATAGCCAACTTTCAAAACAGGCTACAGCAAATAATACGCTTATAATAACTTTATTTTTATCTGAAAAGAACCGTAAAACACTTATTATATTATCAAGAAGAATTGTTAACTCTGGCTTTGATTACATGTATTATTTTTCTACAATAACACAGAAATTAATGCAACTAACCTGTAAAAGAAATAGATACATTTTAAGAGAAAAATCACAATATTTCTTATCAGAATTAGTGTGAAATTCAAACTAAAAAATACGTATAATGACATTTAACCTGGTTCTTGAATATAGCAATTATTTAAGAATATATTTGTCACCATAAAATAAATATGAATCAAAAACATTTCTTTTTTTCATAAAATATAATTTTTTAAGTATTTTAACAGATAGAATTTTAGCAAAGGTCATTTATCCAAATAAAAATCATAACATCATAAAGTCAATATATATTATTTTGGGCGTCTGCTCAGTAGAAAGAAAACTTCGTAATTAGGGGATTTCGTCCAGACCATTAGGACCACAAAAAGCGAGTTTTCTAATTGGATTTGTTTAATTGCAATTGTTTAAGTCACCGACGATCCCTGAATTCTAATAATGGCCTACTCAACGTATTGAGTTTATAAGGAAATTCGGTTTATTATTAATTCTTTTTATAGTTATTAATTACATTATTTGACATGACTAAAACACAACAAATATTTCAATGAGATATTTAATTAAAATATTTTGGATTCATTCATATTTTAATTGTTATAGATATTTTGCTAAAATTCAATGCTGAAAAGTCGAAATACGATCCAAACATATTTTGAATTAAATTAATATTTAGCTCCTCATTACGTCTAATAGTGCTAAAGTGGTGATGTCGTTTATTGGACTCAATCAGAGTTTTTTTTATCCAATAATTTACTTCAATAATCATACTTTGCTTAAACTAATTTATTACAATAATTTTTCCATTGTTTTAAAATTGCGTCCGATTTAGGAGCGTACTCTAAGCATTGTTTACATAATAAATTAATTCTGTAAACAAATTAAAGTAAGTAAATTTACCATATGTAACGTGTAAATCAATAGAAATAAATAAATATACAATAAGTAGGTAAGTGCTCTTAATATTTAAGCAATCCTTGCAGTAATTATGAATGAAGTCAAAGCCTAAGCCTTGTAGTTTGACTTTTGGATCAGAGCGAAGTTTGGAGCTTCGTCAAAGGGATTATTAATTTATAGTTCATCAAGCCTATAAATGAACTTCCTGGTATATTACTTACAGTAATTATAACTAATTCACTTTCATTCCATAATTACTATAAAATTTTAAACTCGTCAAAAAAATTCTTTCCGTCTTTTTTGAAAACAACATTCATACTTAGAAAAAAGTGTGAAGCACATTTTGATATTTTTAAACGTTAGATTAAAATATAAATGAAAAACGTGTATTTGTGCTAGCGAAACCTAGCGTAAGCCCCTGAAAGGAACATAATATTACACTTTAAGAAACATTTGTACCATAATATGATTTTTATTTAAAGAGCATGTAATTTTAGAGAGGAAGTACTACAAATGCATCTACATTGCCGTTCTAAATAATATCCAAGAGTACATCATTATCATTTGAGGTAGTGACGGCACCTATGTGTGTATTTTAACCCAAATATGAGTGAAGGATGAGAATATAATTGAGTGTATGATGCCTTCTGTTGCTTACATGCTGGCTGAGATCAGCTGTTTCATTACAAACAAATACCACATTTTTTTCAAAGCCTATTGATTAAGGACAGCTGGGAATAGTGTCAAACCACCAAAAAGCGACTGACTTTTCCCAGGATTGAACTGGTGACCTTTTGATTACCAGGTGAGCACTACAGCCACCAAACTATCCATTTATATTTTTGTTTTCTGATAAAATGAGTTTTTAATGGGTACTTAGTTTTCAATAATGTTCTATATATCAAAATAGTAGCCCTAGTCACTATAATTTTTATATTTAATTGAAAAATATTAGTTCATACTTGAGTAATACAGTCATAAAAAAATTTAATCCATATTCCTTAATTTTCTGTTAAATTTCTAAATTTAACTTTTTAATTATATATAATAATAGTATCAGTGAGGCCAATAATGGCACAGTTAAGTTGTTCACCCTGAGTAAAAAAGTGAAATAGTCTGTTAAACAACTTACCCGTTCCTGATGAAATTCATTTTTGGAAGACGTTAGCACAAAAGTCTGTTTTTGGTCTGATATAATGAACAGCCAATCTACTTAATGGCCAAGCAGTAATAACAACTCTACGAGATTGGAGTTTATTTCGTAATGTAAATTTGTACCTCGTTTCCACCCTGAATTTTGAAACCAATATTGTAGGCCTTCGTTGTGGGAATAAGTTAACGATGCAAAGAGAAACAATAAGTAAGTATTACCGGTTATTATCTTATAATAGGAAATGAAGGAATATTTTTAATAAGAAAATTAACATGTTTAACTTTTCTTGAATGCGATTTTAAATCAAAGTTCGTAATCACTTTTATCTTTTTAGGTTAGCTGACAGTTTTCTTTGAAAGTGTATTTTGAAATTTCTATTTTATAATTAATTTAATTTGATAGTGAATAGCATTTAAAAGCAACCAGTGTAGTGACTCTCTTTTAATGTCATCACAATGTTTTTTGGTGATATTAATGGTTCAATGAAATAACTTTTTAACTTATATTATAAATGAGCCATAGTTTTTTTTTTTATATGTGATAGTATATTTTGTTTCTACAAACAGCCCAGGAAAGTGTAGACCATTTTTGAAATTTATTTTGAATTTAATAAAATGTACGTCAAATTGTTTAAATACGGTTAACAAAGTAAAACAAATAGAATATAGGAGACGTTGTGGCTACCATTATTTGTACCTAAATATTTTACAGTAACTACTGACGGGCACAGAATAGCACTGACAAAAAACTCGTTCTTTAATTTTGTATTTTTTTATATTTCTAGTGTTTTTTTTTACATATTTACATTTTTTACTTCTTCCATTACATTAAAAAATACTTAATTTTACGTTGATATTTCGCTGATTACTGATCTTGTAATATCAACTGATACAAAAATGTTAACGTATTGGGAATTTGTTTTTGCTGTATATGTATGCTTATGGGTATGTATACATGTACTTTGTTGTTTTCTTTTCTTGTGAGATGGTGTTAAATAAAAGTGTATAATATACAATATTTCCTATATATTTACATGATTTAGAATTTAAAAGTCTTTTACCAAATCCACTAAGCCTTCCAAGGCTTTATTATTATGTAACAGTTTTAAATATTAATCATATTTGTAAAGCATTATTGAGAGTCACAAAGGGATTTACCAATTTGATCTTGTTTACTATGAATTTTCAAAAATACCTGCAAAAACTGTGAATGAAAAAAAAAAAGCACAACAATTAATTCCATACCAATTTTGTTTAAAACATGCGTTTCGAGTTAACAAAGATTCTCTTCAACCTTTGAATCAAGAATGTCATTCTGGTAATGCATCACATCTATGGCTTAGTATGTAATTAGCCTATGTGAGGTCCCCGGCGTCTAGGGATGATCTAGGTAAATGTTAAGGGACATTAGTGGTTTAACCAAACCCCAATACCCACACATTTGGTTTAACCAACAACAGTGTGTTTCCTTGGGTGTATTTAATGGTTTGGTTTGAGCAAACCATTGTTCATTGAAATAAAGTCACATTAGTATACCTCGTACTGTCATAGAGATTTAGATACCCTTCCAAAGAAATAAATGTCTATAAAAACGTAACAAGTATTGTAATGATTGATTGCAATCTTTCGAGATACTACATTGACATATTATTGTGTAATCTATGTTTTAAGCACAAATAGAAAAATACAAAAGTGCAGTTCCTCCTACAAAATGTTCATTGTACGTGTTAAATATTATTATTTCACCAATATATGCCAGAAAGAATTTAGTTAGCTACAAGATTTTTTTTTACTTGTTACTAATTTAATTGAAATGTTTTTATCTTTTGCCAAAATATTGCACGATTAAAAATACTTAGTAATATATTAGCTAAGAGAAAGTCATGACAAAGAAAATTCTAATACGAAACAAATTTAGGCAATGGATTAAAAACCACTTCCTCTTATATATATATATATATATATATATATGTATATACAAGTATTACCCTAACTTTTTTAGGTATGTTATGACACAAAATTCCATATTCACTCTAATGCTTCAATAACTTAACTTATTGCAATGTAAAGTATACCCCGGTGTATGGGGACACGGTCTGCTAAAAGTGCAAAAGTTAGCGAATACTGCATATAAATGTAGTTTGCATGCCACCTTGAGAAAATTTATGACTTTCATTACACGAATTATCATAATACCTTGAATGTTGTGAAGGTCATTGTATCTTAAAATGGTTAAACACTTTTTCGTTTTTTCAGGCAGCATTTAGAACTACTTCGAATGTTTTGTTTGCATTTTAAAATGTCTAATTAAAATAATAATCATAGTTTATAGGGAAGAAAAGATGCAAACTTAATGTACATAGTCAAACTGGTGGCAAAGTTAGCTTGAAGTGATGAGGTTTACGGATAAAATATATTTGATTGTTGATTTCACATTTCTTTGAGGAATTCTACGTATTTTATAACACAGAGACCAACCATGTTACGCATAATACGCTATAATAATAGTTATTTTACGAAGTGTAGGAACTAAGTAAAGCAATTCAACACAATCATATTGATATACATGTAAAGCTCACGTCTGTCATTGAATGCCAGATATGTCAGATGCAGTATCAGCTGGGAATAGCTGCAAGTAATATTACATTGAGGGGAGGCTGCATATGAACCTGTCATATGTTATTCAAAGGGAATCTCTAGAGCATATGATTGAAAGGATTCATAATGCAATGACTAGTGATTTTTTATATTTTAATCTCTTCCTTTTAGGACAAGTAATGCACATTGTCTACTAAAATAAAATACTAGTTTGTAAAAGTAATTTATTTTTGTATTTGCTTTCTTCAATTATATAACTTGATTGTTGTTAGATTCTAGAAATAGACTAGTAGGGAATAAAAATAGGAAATGGAGGCCTTGGTGTATTATTTTTTTATTGTATTGTGTGTGAAAGAAATGTGCCATGGCAAGAACGACGTTCCTTTTATTTAAACACGGTTACTGATGTCTACTTATATTAATCTACTAATCTACGTATATTACTACGTGCAAATAATTGTACTTTGAGTAACTTAAATTCCATTTATATAACATGATAAACTAGCATCATTTTAGATTGTCATAGAACTCGTAACTAGAGAGTCTTGTGAAGTATTGAATTTATTACTATGAATTATTTGAGTAATTGTTTAGGAAGAAATTGTTATGGGTTGTTCACTAAAGCTTATATTATCAGTACACTTTACAATAATCTACACGGAAATATACGTGTTTTTATAAATACCACCTTATAAATCATTCTTACTAGGTAAATATGCATTCGAAACTGGCTTGTAATTTAGGAATGTCAAAGAGTTTAGCATTTAAAATCGACTTAAAAACACACACAGCCAAAACTCTATTGCTATACAGAGTTTAAAAGTCCGGTCAAATGAACTTAATAGTCTGCACCTTAATTGAAAGCTTCGGTTGCCTTTGACCAGCCTTTTAACTTAATGGTTGAATGGCCACACTTTAGTTTTATTTCAAGAGCTCTTTCAAGTGAAATGCATCTATTATTTGTTAATATGAATTTGGATTGTTGGTACTAATTTATGAATATATTAACTGTTAGGCAAATGGTTAACTGAATGGGGTTAAAGGTCAGATTTATCTAGGAGTTTATGTTATTCAAACAATTATTACAAATAAAAAATGCCATTAGAAAGTAACGATTTGATATCTTTCTAAAAAACAAAATGTCTAAGCTTTCAACTGACGAGCCACACTGTCAATCTCATGTCAAATTCAAAAATACGTGAACCAGCTGATGTCACGTCACGTTGCGTGGTAAAAATAACAGCATTTCAGATTCTATCAAACATGGTTATTTACTCTTATTTACTTCTCAGTTATAGAATTATAACATCTTAATTAGAAATTAGTTAATAAAATATTAACTAAATATAAATCAAATAAAAACAAATAACGTATTTTAAAATAGTAAAAACATCAGTACAAATAATGATTGAACTCTACAAATAATAAACTTAGGCTATTTTAATTTATTAAAGCAGTTTACAAATTCCACGAAAGCTAACATTCGAAAATAATACTATGAAGACAGTATTATATTTCAAATTTAAAAAAAGCAAACGCGAATTATTATTGCATACATAAAATGTATGCGGAGGGCATACCATTGTACGGAAGCATACAAATGTAAAAATCACCCGCTTCAGGCGGGTCTTTTTTTTGAGGGAATCGAACAAAAAACTGACCACCTGGTGCGAACAGGCTGCGAATTATCTTAAAATAAATCTAGTTAAGTTTATTTATCACAACTATTTAATGGCTTGCTGGACTCTTTATGTTTGCTTACATACGGCTAATACCATTTGATAGTTTAGTTATTATTAATACAGTACAATATTGTGAATAAACTGTTTTTGTAATACAACATTACAACATCCAACAGTGGCAGAGAAAAAAATAAATTTGAATGTAAGTTAATTTTGAAAAAAATCCAAAAATTATATTTGTGTAAGAAAATGTTTTAGTGAGGCAACTAGGTAAAAATCTTTAAAATAAATAATTTTTTAATAAAATAAGTTTAACAAAAAAATATATTTATGTTAAAATAATCTTAAATAAAATATAATAAACTGAATACGTGTTACGTCAATGAAAAGCTTTGGTTGGCGTTCATTTGCAACATTTTGACCAGACTTTAAATTCAAAGAGGGTGAAATCACCTAATTTAGTTACTTTCATTTCTGTAACACGACGTAAACACTTAGGGTTAAAACAACTGCAAACACGTAAACGCTATCATCTATTTAAATCTTGCCTTAATAAAAGTGTCTTAAATATTAGAACAGTTTTACAGATAATTTTAATTTATATTTTTATTTTTATTTAACCTTTGATATTTTATAGCTAAAAACCCTTATATGCATTTATTTTTATCTTATATATATGTTTGTTGTACATTCTTGTGTAAAACGTATTTTACTAAAGACTTTCCAATGTCTGGGTGTGTTAAAACATACTTGACCAATAAAAGCCTGTAATTATTAATCAAATGAATAAACTTCATTGGAACTATTTTAAGTGTTAGACTGATGAGTTCTATCCCAGCTGTAAATCAAATGTCAAATCAACTCTAAAATAGAGAGACGTTACCAGTTTGTATGGGGAATTTGACGCTAATGTCGATTATTATTTGGGTAAATTTTGCTGTATTTAAAACCTTTATTAACACCTGGATGTATTAACCTGTATTAACACCTGTGATAGTTGTATATTATGAAAATGTATGTAACTAGAAATTATTGTTAGTGAAAGATTATAATATACACACTATTTGCTACACATCCTGAACTCGGCACTAGAGTCTAAGTTCTTAAATGTATATTTAATGCAAATATGTTCACGTTTAACTGTTGTAATTTAAAGAAGATTTTAAAATAAACTTCCATCAGGTGTATGGATTTCAACATACTTCAATGGTTAATAGATATATTTATTAACCAATAAGCCTAAGTTTTCTTTAGTGAATAACAGTATTAAAAATACCTCAATTGCTTACATCCTTTATCATTGTATCTAGCTTTTATGTGTGTTCATGGTGGATACCTAAAATAAAAATCATTAATTATTAATTGAATAAATGCTGGATAACCACTACAGCTACGAAATTTTGTTTAGTAAAAAAAAACAACGCAGAGTTTTTGGTATAAAACTTGAAACCGAAAATATCCTAAAAGATTGCCTGTTCGTTTTAGTTTTTTAAGGGCTTAACCGTACAAACGAAATCATATTATGTTTCTAAGCCTCCAGGATCAAAAAGCAACATTAAGGAAACATCCCAAGAAGGTTAGTGCGTGTCCTTCTTTGTCGAGGCTATAAAGGAAACTGTGGCCTACGTGGCTCATAAAAGAGTTTCGTACTCATGACTGGAATATAAACTTCTTTCTACCTGGTTGGGACTTACTTTAACTTGTTAAAAGTTTGTTTTAAACCAACTGTTCTAGCTCAAAGAGTAATTTTAGATTATCTTTTCAATATTAAAAATAAGTTATTAAGATTTGCAGATTGTGGTAGTTATCCATTAACACAACATCTATTTGGCACCTTTAGTAGACTCTAGTCATTTGTATGGCTATTTTCCTTGGCTTATAAGTAACTATTACTTTTAGAAAAGGTTTTTTGTAACGGAGAGAAATGTATTCTCACCGAGATAAGCTTCTAACATTTAAATAAAATTGTATTTATGTATCGTTTAGTTTTGTCCCTTCCCTCTATAGAAGAACTTTTGAAGAGCTATTGTTGCAATGTTAATCTTTTCAAGCCATGGATTTGCTGGTTTAACAAAATGCATAAGAACAACTTCAAAAATCAATTTCAGACATATTATATCATTAACAATTGCAGATGTTAATCTCTTAGGGTAGGGCCTATACAAGGTTTTAAGTACATTTATAATTTGCAATTCTTGCTAATAGAACTTCTTGTATGTCAAAGAAATATCATACTTCTTTCGTTTGAATCATTGTAGCTTCGACCACAAAAGACTTGTAAACGATTCACTACCCAACCAAGTCTTTGCGGAAAAGCTTTTGATCGTTTCCAAGCACGTCTTGAAAGCTTAACGAACGTCCTTTGAGTTTCTGAACAAATGGAAGACAATCTTGCAATACGTGCGTGGTGAATTTTCCTGTTGTCGATAAAAAGAATCGCCTTATACCTCTAGATTGTATTTTGTTTCACCTGTTATAAAAAAAAATGTGATTTTATATTATGAAGTAAATTATTTATAATGATAAAAAAAACCACCCTTCTATGTACGTGTTTAATATATGAAGTATATTCAATACTTACAATATATGAAGGATGTAAAAATCTTCGATATTTATTGGATTTATTTATTTCAAAGTGTTATGTGACTTGTACATTAAAATGTGAAATATTTTCACTGTGTGGCCATTTCTTAAGACAAAAGTCTAGATTTTTCAGAAACGAAAAGCTTTTAATCTATAGGATTTTGATTAGAAAATATATTTATATTTTCAGATAACCAGCAAACAGAATTACCATCTGTAACTATTTAATTTAGGTTTAGCTAATTTGTAGAATGTGTAAAGGCGTCTTAAAATTTTAATTTATCAAATAATAAAGAATTTCTCATTATCCAACTTATAATTCTGGTAGAGTATTAAATAAATAACAAATTCCACCTATTTTCATAACTAGTATCAAGCATCTAATCAAGTCTACAGATTCCTGAATTAAGTGGAATATTACGTTTTGTCATAATTAGGATTTAGTTAAGATGTTGGTTTACTAACGTTTGTTCAAAGTGGTTCGCCAGTAAAATAATTGGCTCCATTTTGTTCACTGTTTTTCTTTCTATCCAAATTATCCCTCTTGATTTGATAAAACAAAATTAAAATGTAAGAAGTTACTATTATTTTATAGGTGGCATTTTGGTTTGGAGTTATCATTTAAGGTCGATTTCTATTGAACATTATATGTACCTTAATTAAGGTACTTGGGGTAGTAAATCAATCCCCATTATATGAACATACATTGTACTCAAACAAATATACCCACCAACACAATTGTACAATTGTACTCAAATTCAAATTCGTCGATTCAGCAAAACATTTACAAAACAATTGCATTAGCTAAGTCCGAAAAAAGTATAACTCATCTTAGGATACACCTACAAAATGATATATACAAATACTGTCTTGTACTTCCCTCAGTATTGTATCAAACAATGCTAGTTATAGCCTGAAAAGTATAAAAAGAACATCTTGAAAATGTCAATCTTTTTGACGAGAAAATAGAGGTTCTTTTTCACAATGGCCTTTCATCTTAATATTATTGGCTGACCCAACCCACTACACATCCATTGTGCTCTTGTTATACAGCTAGGCTTTCTTAGCTATAGAAATATTGGGTATGTGGATATTGAATAACCATTGTACAATTTGTTCCGTTATTTTATATCAATTTGTGTATATAATTCTGTTTTACTATCTTCTATATCTTGATTTTAACACTTGATTTTATAACATAAAAATATAATATGACAATTAAATAAACAAAATAACAAAAATAAAATTGATATCTGCTACTGTAGATATTGTTTTTAAAAGAATACTTACCTTGAATTTAAATTAATGATTCCAACTTATCGTAGTTAACAACGCGATCGACAACCGTGTTAAATTTCGTTGCTATTGTAAAAGCATAAATTCGCTCAGTTAAACACAACGTAATTGATTAAATATTAATCAGAAAATAAGACATTAGACATGGCGTGAGTTTTCCTTCACAATTAGTGATCTGAACGAATTTCCTGTTGTTAATCTGATTATAATTACCTCCCAGGCCAAAAAGTAATTAAATCTTAACAGATCAACCAATTTCAGATGCGTTCGATAATGACTGTTACAGCTCTTTGGTTTTCATCGTGGTAACTATTTAAATTGCTCATTAGTTACGAGTGTGTATTTTTAGGATTTATTTCATTGTCCATGTAAAATCTAGCTGGTAATGTAAGGCAAAATTTGAAAGGGTCTTGAAATCTCATAAAACTGAAACTACACGATTAATACTTACGATTTTTTCTTATAGCATGTTTTAATATTTAGCCCATGTATGAATAAATATTGTAGATTAAAGTTTACATTTGTACATTCTTTTAACATATTGATTTATTAAACAGCATAGCAGGGATTTACGGATATTCTATACCTCATATACAATCTCAACATAAGTTACAAACCATTAAAAATTACCAACGTTCCTACATCCTATATTCAATAGTTTATATTCTTTTATGAACGCCATAATAGTTTTACAAAGCAAGTCTTTCAAGATTGGCTTCCATTATCTTCATAAACTCAAAGACATTCGTTAAGGTTTGAGACGTGCTTTGAAACTATAAAAAAACTCCCAGCAATGACATATATACTGAAAAGAGAATGTATATTTCTTGTGCTAAATCTTAAGGTTACAGCAACCTCATAAAGGTTGTACACAATGTTATACAAATGGTGCTTTTATCTTCAAATCATGTTTAATTTATGTAAAGCTTTGCCAAGTTAAAAACTAGTTACTAGTTACTTCGTTCGTTTGTGCTATTCGTAATACCAACTACATTTACATACAATTTATTATCAAATAAAGTGACATGAGTAATTTTGGTTTCTTTCAACCAACATAGGGTCACAATGTTTGCACTTTTGAATGTTATAAGACCCAAAATAACCGTTTATTGGACGATTGAAAAACTTTTAATTCAAAAGGTAACTATTGTATGGTTATTTTTTTATAAAAAAACATAACGTATACAATAGAATGTCTTTACTAATGATGTTACCGATACCTCTGTAACAATAATTATTTTTCCTTAGGTTTACAGAATGGTCTTAAAGGACCTCTTTGTTGAACTTCTAACCAAGACTAATTATCAAGAACTGTAACTGGCATACTTTTAAACTAAAAACGAAAACTATAGAAAACAGTTTTTAAAATTATATGACAAAAATATTAATATCGCTCGTCAGTAAATGAATGAAACACACTAAATTATACACCTTGGTTACAATCAACAAATTTTATCGGTCAATTTAAACTTAGTAAGAATATTACTGAATGCATTTTTTCTCGGTGATTTATTAATGCACTTTCCTGGTTTCCATATTTTTCTGATTGCTTACAATGCCATAAAAATATTAATTATTGGTTAATAAGCTATTACTAAAGTTGTCATTTGATTTTTTTTACTGAAGAGAAAATCCAGCAAGTAAACTTACCTTTTAAAAGACTAAAACAATTATTATACTATTAGTTATTTCAAACTCATAATTAACATTGAACCAGACTTAAGACAAGTCAATACATTATACTTTTCTACAAGGAACCTATTGCAGTACCTATACTCAATGTTATAAGTTGTTGGTTTTATATCTACTACTGTGTGTTTGCATGGTGTTTGCCGTTCAGCGTTCATTGTGCTGAATAGAAGATATATGGATAGAACATTCGGTGTTGAAACCATCATTTATCATTCACGTGTTAACCATCAATGCGGTAGGTAGACCCGCCACTGCGTTACCAATGGCCATCTCACCAATCTATGACGGTATGAAATATTGAATAATGCACTCAAACTTTGATGATAAAAATTGAATTTTGTTTTGAGTCGCCCAAAATCGAAACCAAGTTTGGTCTAGCATGCACATTAAAATTACGAATTTGTATCATAACGATACCAAAAGGTAGGTATAAAGCACGAATATTAGAAAAGAAAACGGTATGGATCATAAATATAAAGAATTGACGTAACTGGCCCAAATCCTATACTAATAAAATAAATATATTTAGACAAGTTTATTAAGGCGTTGTTAAAATAATGTTTACTTTTGGGCCAGTTACATAATTTGTTTGTGTTTATGATTCATACCGTTTCTGCTCTAGTATTGTTGATATAAATAGTTATTGGGTTTGTATAAACCAGTGAATTTAAACTGCTTTTCATACCTTGTTTGCACACTTTTTTCACAATATATAAAATGATCGTAAGGATTTTATTTGTTGACATTTTGTAGCGAAAAATAAAGTTGTTAGTGTATAATGTATAATAATAATATGAATAGTATTTTTTATTACTTTATAAATATTTTAAAATGACAAGCCAATATTTTTCTAATATTTTCAATAATTTTATCACAAATATGAAAGTGACTCAAAAATATATTTACATGAAATCCATCATGGCACTGACTTGAGAATAACCCAAGAATTAAAAAACTGATTAGACTTGAATGACTAAAACGTGACTTGATCTATAAAAGAAATTTTTGATCAGTGTTTTAATGATGCACTGTTTAACTTCTAAATTTCAAGTTAAATTGAAAATTTTTCTTTAATAATAGTGAGGAATGCTCATAAAAAAAGGTTCTTTTTATCAATTAATAAAAAAAAAAAAACAAGAATATAATCTTATACTTAGCTTAGACGATGTTATTTAATAGTTTTCAAGAGTATATATCTGATTTTACGGGACGTGCTTTTGCTTTAAAAACCATCACTGGCAACTTTGTTGTTAGTGTTCCATTTCAAGAGAATCTAGTTTTCACTTATATAATGAGAAAAACTTGCATTTTAAGTATTTTATGGTAGTACAACTGTTTATTAATGCACTAATTATTATTATTATTATTAATTATTATTAGTAATTATTAATTATTAATTATTAATTAATTAATTAATTATTATTGTTTATTAATTTGGTGGGTTCGTGGCCTGGGCGACCACGCGGACCCTAGCTCTCCCAGAGGGGAGGTAATTGCCCGGTGTTGGAACCGGCACTTCAGGTAGACCACAAGCTATGGACGACTGGACAAGCCAGCCTCTTTGGGTTTACCCAAAGTGAGAGTACCCACTACCCAGTGACATTCCCTCCATTCAGGGTGGTGGGGGTGTTCAGCTCTGCTAGTGTTGATTAAGTTCATAGATCTTTCACCTGCCTGTAGCTTGTGGTTGTGACTGAGTCCTACCTGTCGTGTACGACTGGCATTTTGTGAGGCATATCCTCGACTTTGGAAGTAGCCTCGTCCTGGGAGGTGAAATACCTAGCCCCCAGAGGGGAGGTAAATGCTCCGTGTTAGTATCGGCATTTTCAAGTTGGCCACAGACATGGACGACTGGGCATCGGGTCCCAGTGACATTCCTTTATCCAGGATGGAGGGGTGTTTAGCTCTAGGAGAGATGGAAGTACATCATAATCTCTAACCTACCTGTGTCTGTGGTTCTTTGGGCTTCGGCCTGCTTGTTGTGTGCGACCAGCATTCAGTGGGCAAATCCTCGACTTTGGAAGTAACCTTTCCTGGAGGTGAAAACGGGCAAGTACCCGCAGCTCACGGGGACACTCAAGGGCAACGTAACTTTCCGCAGTGTGAGGGCAACGGTTTGTAGGTACTTATGCAAACCTATCCCTGTCTCTGAGCACGGACGGTATGGTTATCTTGAGTGTGGGGGGTTCTTCCCGGAACCTCAATTGAGTCAAGGGTGTCGCCACCTCTGGTGGATAGGTTCATCCGGGTGGGTCCCACTTCTATACCTGCCTCCTTTTGGGAAACCTTGATGGCCTGGCAGTGATGTTGGGTCTGACGGGCAAACGAAGTAGATCGGGTGCTGGGTCCGAGCCCGCCAGGGGTATCTGGGGATCTATCGCTCTGGTTATCTCTGGTTTCCCAGCAATGGGTAAGGCCTCGATCGGGCAGCGGTGTAAATGGGAGGTTGGGGTTCCCCCCGTCAGCGTGCTGATGGTCCCCTTCCTTCTGGCTATTGATGGCGGGTTCTGCCTGTCAGGGATTAGATAGGTCCCGAGTGTTGCTTGCACTAAATGCGTCGGGGCGCTCCATTATGGACCTCTAGGTTCCGACCTAGTGGAACCCAGGTGGAGTGACGCTTAAACAAGCAGCCGGAATCCCTGGTTAGGATTGAGGGGCAACCCTCTTTCCGAAGGGTCTGCTTCGGCAGCCGGCGAGCCTGATGACCTTAAGTCATCCGCCCATGATGTGCTAAAGGTTGATGCGTAAGCTTCGGCCTACATCATGGGGCCCGGGTTGAGTCTCACGACAGGTACCGGGTACGTAGTCAGGGGGCTTCGGCTCTCATGACAAAGAATAATAATAATAATAATAATAGTACAACTGTTTAACTATGAACCATACCTCGTATACTATACCAAAACTGAAACTTTAACTAAGAGTTAAAATAATTAGACTGTAGTAAATATAAGATATACATTAATATAAAAAATGACAATATGTTCATATTTATAGAATAAATGCACATATTTAAGTCTTTAATATTATGTGAACTCACGTCCTTCTTCAATTTTGAATCAAGAAAATTAAACAAACATACTTTACTAACAGACTTATTTTATCATTAAAGATCCATAACTATTTTAAATCAAGCGTATTTCACTTTTTACCTTTTAAAACAACGTTAAACCCGATTTTATCGCATTTATGTAAATAAATACTCTTAAGAAACATAGTTTAATATGATCTACATTGATAACAGTAAGCATCTTGCCATGTCATGGATTTTTAGAAGTATTTTACTATACAATGTGTTAGTAATGGTTCTAATACTGGAAGTTAAAGTACGATTTTAAACCCACCTAAAAACTTCATATTAACGTTGAAACACATATTCAGAATGTAGGGGTGTGAGTATGAATACACAAACTAACAACATTATCAAGCCAACGTCAGCTCTATGTTAAATACGCTAAGTTAGAGTATGTGAACCGTATACTGGTGATGTAATTAATTACTAACGTTGAGCAAAATTCATATAATCCTTAAATCATTCCTCATTATATTTCAACCTTCCAGATGAAATAAGCAAAACAGTGTATGTTCCATTTATGGTATCAATTTACAACAGAATTAATTTAAATATAATTTTTCTAGGCAGGTATTAATACGAACAAAGGTAATTACGAGTATTGTAGTTTGTCATAGTTTTTATAGGAAAAGTTTTACACATAAAAAGTAGGTAGAACTGATTAGTTTGTATTTTACTTTATTTATTTCTCAAAAGGCTATGTAAATTGGTATATAAGATTTGAATGTTTACGATTATTTATTTACAATATACTCGTTGTCACCATTATATTGGAGCTCTCACGTTTCTAGGTTTTTGTGTACCAAATATTTTGGTAAAAAATTGGTCAATCAAGGCAAAACCATTAAACCCGATTATATCGATATTATTGACACTTGAAGCTCATTTAATCAACCTGGTAAGACTAGGTTTTTATTTGGTTTGAATTAAATTTCAAACCTTCCAAAATATTTAAATGATTGTAAGATTATTTTTTAATGCTTAAAAAACTTTAAGACGGTAAATATTCAAAACAAATTCGTTCAATGAGAACAAAATATTCTTTTATGTTCATGCTATAAGATCATGACAGTATTAAAAAAATCCTAAAAACCTCATATTTTACCTAGTTTAAATCGTTATAGCCCCATATTCTACTCAGTTTTGCCCGAATATTAGTGTAATTTTCTTGAAATATTCTTTGCATGAACATTCTAAACCTCTGAATCGTGGAACATCACGTTTTGTTGCCTTCATAAAACAAACATCGACAACGTAGGAATCACCTTATCTGTACGTGATGTCTAAGATTTCTACATGTTTAATGTTTGATATACTAGTTGCAAAAAAACAAAAAACAGCATACTTTGTGTATTCTTATTCCTAACAAATAACAACCTAACTTACTCAACTTAAAACAAGTTTATAAAATGGGTACTTTCCTGTTAAAGGGAACAATTATTATTATCGATGATTTTTCTCAATATATCGATATTTTTATTTTCCGATCCATTACAAATTGACAACTACTAACTGATCTTGTTTAGGCTAAAACAGTCTATTAAATGGACTAAGAAATGAAACTGTTCTATGCTAACCTCACATAACCAACCAAACTTGCTTGACCATTTTAAATTCCGTTTGGGTTTGATAATAGAAAAGGCAAGTTAAACACTGAATTTCTAAATGTTATAGCAAGTTTGGTTAGTTAGTTATGTTAGATAATTTTTAAGAACAGTTTCATTTCATTATTGTTTGTTGATACTGGACAAAATTTATTGTGTAGTTGTCAGCTGATGTGTTTCAACTTGTTAATATCGATATTCGAGAAAAAATCATCGATAATAATGAATGTTTCCTTTAACAGGAAAGTACCATAATATGTTAAGTAGTGAACAAATATATGCAAATATGTTAAAATATTATTTATTGTCCTACGCATCAATTATAGAGAAAAAAGTAAAACAATTATATATTTCTTAATAAAGACAAATGAGATAAATGAGATAAATGAGGAGAATGAGAATACATAGTGTTTATCATTATACATACTACAGTTTTTCACACACTTTGGTGAATATTAATGGATTATGTGGTTAACGATATTCCAACATAGATTATATAGTTAATGATATTCCAACAGTGTTCTATGTTATTAACACGAGATTAATTAAAACTGTAAGCTTGAACGATTAAGCTACAGTTGTAGAACAGGAGTTTACAAAACACTTGAGTGAGTCTTAACTTGATACCTGTTCATTCCTTTGGGAATTAACCTCTGAAGAGAGTTTAACTTGGATCATTCTAAGAAAAAACGGGTTGTCTTGAACCAATCTAGACTAAAACACGCATTTTCGTTATTCAAAAATAATTTTGATTGATTAATTTAGGACAAACTCAATACAAGATGAAGAAACTATGAACAGTCTTTATAGAGTTGATAAAATAGTGTTAATGTTTACAAAGTACCTTCCAGCTGAAAATACACATACATTTGTCATTTTGCAATAACATGGTAATTCATTATATTTCATGTTACATGATGAAAATATTCATGTGAAATTGTACTGAATGCTGTGGCTGAACTATGAACTCAGTTATATGAATAAGTTTCGTAAAAAAATTATTCAATTTAATGATCAATTTATTAAGATTTTTTGTAGCATTTATGGTAGACTCGTCCTAAATGCAATTTATTTATAAAACCTTATAAGTTTAATTTTATTAACCTCTGATAATAAAACAAAGGATCGCTAACAAATTCAAGAAATATGGAGTATCAATAGCCTTCAGGACCCAGAACACTTTGAGTAATATACTGCATCCACATATAAAAGATTACAACAAATTCGACTCTTCAGGCATCTACAAAATAAATTGTAACGATTGTCATAATTTGTATATTGGACAAACTGTAAACTTTATTAAAAAATTCAAAAACCAAACACCTGCATGGAGAAACAACAAACCGGAAAGATCAAATGTCACACAGCACTTGTTACAAAATGGCCACTCGTTAAGAAAAATTGAAGACAATGTATGTATTTTAAAGAATTGTTAGAAAGTAAATATGATGAATGCTTGGGAAGAATTGAATATTTATAAGGAAAAATGTAAAAATTAGAATAAGCTCATTAATGAACAAGTGAATTTAGACTCCAGTTGTACTTATAGAAACTTATTGGCCGGTACTCCCGGTAACCAAAAGTATATAAGGGAACGCCATTTTGATTCTTGTCATTCGCCTATTGGGTCTGATGATGATTGGAGTGTCCAATCGAAATCGATCACCACTTACCAAATTATACATGTAATTACCGTCTTGTAAGCCAACAGTATAAGGGTAAATATATTATTGCAAGTGTTATTAGACGTATATATTTTCTGTATTTTTCAGGCAATTCAATAACACGTACGATGCTAATCAAGAAGTTATTTAATTTTATATAGCTAAAACTTAGTAATCAAAATAATTTGAATCAAAAGTTAGTCAATACTATTAAAGCCTTGATGGTAAAGTTCGATTGAGTCTCCCAAGATAGGAAATTGCAGTTAGGATCAGCGCGCTTTAAGTAACCTAATATCCTGTTGGAATACCAACAACTCAAATTTAGCACTAAGGTTTGCAATGAACCCACCCAATGATAAAATCGTTTGTAATAGTTGGGGTGGCAGTGGCAATGGCGGATAAGGTGGACGTGTTGGTGTGCCCGGTATGTAAGATTTTATGTGCTGATGAGGAAAAAAGTCTATTATGCGACGGATATTGTGGTTCGTGGCACCATGCCAAGTGTCTGAACATAAATGCTAAAAAATTTAATGAAATTCGTAAAATTGAAGACCTAGTTCGATGGTTTTGTCCGGGGTGTGATACAAAGTTGAAAAACCATGTCGCACAGGCAAAAACTGGTCTGTTGGAAGAACTGAGTGAAATGAAGAATTGTGTAAAATCCTTTCAAAAATTAGGTGAGGTCCTAGAAAAGAAACTAAATGTTTTATTGACTCAGAGTATCAAAACAAAGGTAGGATTAAACCAATTACTAAATATCCATAAATATGAGGTTAAGGAACATGATCAGACAAACAATACCAGCTTGATTTTGAATGAAGGTGACGTCACGATTACGTCAGAAACAGCGACTCGGATTGAAGACCAAGTATCTAATTCCCCATTCGTCGAAACAAACAGCGACAACATTCAAGTGGCAGTAGAGGTACATGGAAACCAAAAAAAGCAAACCTCGGAAAGAAACAACGACACTACTCTACTGGTGACAGAGGAACGGCGGAATGGAAATGGAACGAAACTGACGAACATGGTGATGGATCAAGAAATGAAACATAAGGAAAATGAAAATTTAAATCATCATAACCAAACTTATTGTAATGATAATGACGTGCGTGATAGTCGAAATAGTTTAAGCTCGCTCAAAGACGTGGAAGTTTCCTCGAAAGCTACTCGTATTTCCTATGCAAACACCGTGAAATCAACGCAGAGGTGTGAAGTAGATACGGAAAACAAGAAAAACTATTCGCAGGTTGTTCAGCAGAAGAAAAACGATGTTATCATCGGGACAAACAGAGTGACGACAAATCTCAAATCAGCCTGCAAACAAGCGTTGTTCTTTGTTTCGAGAATATCACCTGACGTTTCTAGTGAGGAAGTACAAAACTACCTAATAGGAAAAGGCATAGGACTAGGCCTAACTCAAATTGACTGTGAAGAACTAAGCACCAAATTTAAATTCAAGACCTACAAATCTTTCAAAATTGGTTTGCCAGAAAAATATTCAACCGAGATTCTAAATCCAAACTTTTGGCCTACTGGGGTTTTAGTTCGAAATTTCATTCCCTCCAAACGTGGTGTAAGAGCAGTGACAAAGCCCAATTCTTTTTTAGGGCGCACAGTGTACAGGACTCAAACAACATAAACTTAACAAGTGACGCAACTACTAGGCCTAGGCCACGATTAAGACATGGACAAAATGGGCCAAATAAGGAAGCTGAGGCAGGCCTAGGCACAAACTGTGAAGTCAAAATTGTTGTTCTTAACGTCCAATGCCTGAGAACTAAATTTAACCTAGTTTCCCTTTTTACAGAGGAGGTTGATTGTGATTTTTTGTGTGTTTCGGAACATTGGCTTTCTGCGGATGAATGGGACTTCTATAAATCCTTGTCTGGCCTTCACATAGTGAACATATTCTGTAGAAATGTACATAAAAACGGTGGAGTAGCCATCTTCGCATCAACGAAATATAATTGTAAACAAATAGATTTGGACATCTTTTGTGTTGAGCTTTCACTTGAACTTGCTGCTGTGGAGGTACTTGAAATATCAACTATTATTGTGGCAGTCTACCGTTCCCCTGACGGTGATCTGGAAACTTTTTTTCAACAATTGGATAATTGTCTACAATACCTTCTTAGATTTGAGGCTGGTAAAATAGTAATCTGCGGGGACTTCAACATCCATCTGGAGCGTCCATCGAGAGAGGAGGCCACTTTTGCTAATCTTCTACGTAGCCATGGTCTATATATAACCTCAAGACTCCCTACCCGTGGCGAGGCCTGCTTGGATGCCGCTGCTACCAACATCGACTCATGGGACTGTGAGGTGGAAGTAAAAACCTCACTTGTGGCTGACCATGATGCAGTGGTATTGAGGCTGACAACTGAAAGGGTGAGTGAACAACATGATTGGTTAGCTAGTTATGTAATAGAAAAGAGATTAGTTAGTAAGGATGATTTCCATTTGTTTTATGGTGAGCTGGAACATACTGGCTGGGATTTTCCAAACCTTCACTCTGATCCAGAGGGAGCGTTCCATGCCTTCTTTAGTATTTTTAAAGATAAGTTTGACGAAGTTTTTCCTGTTAGAGTCTTCAAGCCAAATACAAAGCTTAGACAGAGAAATGTCCCTAAAAAAGGTAGGCCTAGTATTAAGGAATGGTACACTCCGGAACTTGCTAAAATGCGAGCCCTTACGCTCCTGTTTCATGATCACTACAAAGCTGCCATAGATGTGGATAGGAAAGAAAGGTTCTTCTCCCTATACTGTAGGGCAAAAAGAGATTACAGTGCTAGGGTAAAAGAAGCCAAAAAACTAAGTAATGTTGAACAAATCAGAAAGTCCCATAACACGTGCAAAGCAGCCTGGGAAATAGTAAATGAACACCGTAAGCCAAGCCCAGGGCCGAAGATACAGGCAACACCTGATGAACTGAACGACTATTTTGTTCAAGTGGCAGAGAGTGTAATTGCCGATTTACCTGTCTTGCAGACTAACCCTACAGAGGCTATGATAGACCGTTCGCCAGCTCGCAAATTTGCAAAATGGAGAGAAGTGAGTCCTGCTGAAGTTATAAACATAGTTAAACGATTTAAAGACTCAAAAAGCCAGGATATTCATGGGATGTCTAGCTCTGTACTAAAGGCAGTGATTGGCACCATTGTGGTACCTCTCACCAAGTTAGTGAATGCCTGCCTCTCAAAGGGTATATTTCCTGATAGCTTTAAAACTGCTAGGACCATACCTATTTATAAGAAGGGGGACCCAAAAATCTTGGCGAATTTCCGACCTATCTCCATCTTACCGATTTTCTCTAAAGTATTTGAGACCATAATGAAGAAACAGCTTGTCGAGTGGCTCGAAACCCACGACCTGCTTAACAATGCCCAGCATGGTTTTAGAAGCGGGAGATCAACTACCACAGCCCTTTTAAACCTTGCTGAGATAATAACTGATGCGTTCGAAAACAGTGAGTCCGTCCAACTCGACTTATGCGACCTCAGCAAGGCATTTGATGTGGTCTCGCATGACATTCTAGTGGCTAAACTAAGCAAGTATGGAATCAGTGGGATGGTACTTAAAACACTGGCGGGCTACCTTGAAGACCGGAAACAGATTGTATCACTGAGTGGGGCCTCCTCTAGAGTTGGTGTACTGCTGCACAGAGTGCCGCAGGGATCGGTCCTTGGCCCATTACTGTTCACAGTCATGATCAATGACTTGTCGCTAAACGGCCACACACTGCTGTTTGCAGATGATACCACCTTGTTCTCTCGAGGCCGAGATCTGCCAGAACTCAAAGCGGAGTCCGAACAACTGCTGACGCGAGCCAAGGAATGGTTTATCTCTAACAAACTGAAGATAAATGAGGACAAGACGCAATCGCTGATATGCACTCTCAAAACTAGAGAGGAGGAAGATCAAGATGAACCTGTGAAGCTACTTGGTTTTTGGATTGACTCTAAGTGCAGCTGGAGTTACCATATTGAAAAAGTCTGCGTTAAGCTCTCCAGAGTCTTGTACCTATTTAGGAAACTTAGGTCAATCATTACGCAGCCTTATTTAAAGACTGTGTATCATTCCCTCTTCCACAGCCATATAATGTATGGACTGGTATTGTGGGGACACGCTCCTGCAGCCCATGATGTACTGCTGCTCCAAAAAAAGGCACTCAGAATTATAACATCCTCGGAATACACTGAGCATTGCCGGCCTATTTTCAAAGATCAGCAGATACTTACCATCTACAGTCAATACATTTATGACATACTTATCCTCCTTAAAGAACGTGAAGGAGAATATTCTAAAAGGGAATATCAGCACAGCTACAACACAAGAAGAGCACAAGACCTGGATATGCCACGCTGTCGCTTGAGTCGCACTCTAAAAAGTTATCCCCGCTCTGCAATAAAGGTTTTCAATACTCTGCCAGTTCGAGTGCGTAATTTGGAACTGCCGAAATTTAAAAAGGTTGTTCATGGAGCCCTAGTGGATAGGCCACTGTATTCGCTGGGAGAACTCGTTGAGGAACCACTCTTTAGATCCTAGCTAAAATATATCCGCCATGCCATAGTAAAATGTAAATAATGTATATATTGTAAATAGTGTAAATATATGCTTTTTATTGACAAACTCATATGAGTTGACGCAATCTATCCGACATTGTCGGTCAAGGATGAAGACCTCAAGTATTTCAAGTAAGTAAGTAAGTTAGTAAGTATATCAGTGCTAGGTTTATTGTACTTTTAATACTAAATTAAGGTTATTTTAGGCACATTTGATTTTAGGTTCCTATAATTTTCTTCTTTCTTTTTTTATCACCTTTATTTTGTCGTTTAAGTCAAATCGGTTACTAACTCATGCGGTTCACATATTGTTTTTAATTTTTCAACAGTTTTTTTTATTTACTATTTAGTTCAAACCAACGTATTAACCTATTAACAAGACATATGTTGATGCCGCTTTATATTGTGGGCCGTTACTATAAAAGGAGTGCCAAGCAGCCTGTATTATGTATAAAATAGGCCGAATTACTGTTATATTTGTAGAATTTGATACGTTAGTACCTAGTCTAGTACTTAAAATGTTAGGATTATATCCTATTGTCCCTACTATGATAATATTTTACTAATGCAATGACAATTTTAAAAACTAGGTTTTTAAAAAATACCTAATGATGGTAATAATTCCTAATAATTTAATTAAATTATTTAATCAAGCACTACAATTACCGTAAATTGTACAATTAAGATCATTCCTTAATGAAAATGATTTGATATTTTGCCATTATAAGATGGTTTGAGGGTATTATAGTATGACACCATGAGGAGATTAGTTAAATCGGCCAGCCCTGATGCATGCATAGGTTTGGTGTGGAAGATTTGTGTCACTCTCGTGCAATTTCATTTCGAAGACGAGTTTGATATTACTTCGCTTTGTGTAAATATGTGGGGTAAAATATTAAAAGGCAGTTATATCGTAGTAAATCATAATCGTTATAAATCATTATTTATTTTTATGAAAAAAAATACTTTCTCATTTTAGTTTATAAAAAATACAGTACTCTCCCACTATTAGTAAACAGTAGGTTAAAATATTAATTTATATTCAGAAAAGTGATTAGAGTTTGCTGAATGGTTAGCTCGGTACAATTTAGGAAACCAGGATTTGAAACTTATTATTTGTCATTAATTGATATTATTTCATACGTTTATTACTCCTTTACACTTTTCAATGATAATAAACTGTAGGCCTAATCTTATCCCCTTTGCTTTAAATCATTGTAAAAAAAGATTGGATAAGACTAATTATTGTTAAACTAATAACACCGCAAACATAAAATACGTTGTTATTCAAGGATCAACGACTTATTGAAAGGATAATAAAGTTATTAAATAAGGGTGTTGCTTTTGAAATCAATCGAGTCAAAAACTGAATTTAATATTCACTTTAATGTGTACACGATTGGATTTAAGTTAATAGTATAATTGATAACATTCAATAAACTTTATACTATAAATACAATAAACTTTATAAAATAAACTTTATTGTATTTGTAATCTTTTTACTTGATTTTGCCTCTCTTAGTCATATTTTTTCTATATTTTTTATTGTATACCTTAGTAGCATGTTTTCATAGGCTCTTCACACGTATTTTCATTGATTTTGTTTTACTTAAATATATCATTTTTTGAATAACATTATATCGTTGCAAAAGACTTATTGTATTGAATCACCTATAAACCGAAGATTATTTTTAGTTATTTAGTTATTTACTTAGTTATTTTTCTTCTTTTTGTTTGTTTATTTACTCATACCCTAATACAAAACCTCACTCATCTATACTTATTTAATAAAGATAAATATACTAAAGCTGTGAATATACGATTAATATGAATCAGATGAAACAATTGATTTCAGTTATCACACTTCATTTAGCGTGGATAACACACCAATCGCTATTAGCTGGGTGAGTTGAATCCAACTAAAGGTACATTTATAAACACTCCTCTAATTTTCAAGTCAACTATGAATAAAAAAAAAATAACTAATGTTAGTAATGCAAGCTGAACTAAACCATAATTTTGATTCAAGTTTTCTGCCTAAAAAGCATCGAACAGACGAGTTAATAATGAATTAAAAAAGATTTCTAGTGAGAACGAATCTTCCTTGTTCTATAAACTTGATGAAGTCGCGTTTTCCTGTTTCATTTGAAAGGTGTGTGTTTTTATTAGTTTGGATCCCGGGGAACAATTTTACAAAACACCTTTCTTTTTCCTTTGCCTTTCCCGAATACAATTGCTGTCTAAAGTTGTATATAAAATGTTGTGTTGATTAAAACTGTCTTTTTAAGCATTTCACTTGAGGTGCATTACAATGCAATAACAAACAATACAGTAAAAATGAAACTAAATTTTAAATGTCGAACTATTTTCTTGCCAAATTATGAACCTTTAAGAATTTTAATCATTAGTAGCAATACATTTTTTTGTTTCCATGACCTGTCTGAGTTGTAAAATTAAGCTACTGGGATGAAAAATGAGGAAGAGTTACCCAATAATATATCTTTAACTTACTCAATTCATTGCACACCTTATTTAATATTACCTTTTGAAAACATTGAATGAGTGTAAGATATATATTAAACATAAAAGGAACTAAGGATAAATTATAAAATAATATCTAACGATAAATGAAAGTATTTTAATTGTTGTCACTTTAATTGAAAAATATCGTTGACGCGTATAACGTTTCAACTAGAATTCGTATTTAGAGAATCTTAAATAAAAAATTCTATTAACTTTGAATCCAATTTTGATATATAAACATATAACTTAGGATAAGTTTTGATATAACTTTAATCCTTGATAAGGTTGTTGCCTTTGTAGAAATGTGTTCTAATTATTTTCCGTAAATACAGTACTGATGTCTCCGTTAAACTAAATTATTCTACGACCAATAATCAGTTTCAAATTATTCCAAAAACACGAAGATAGCCAAGGGTTTTGCATATAACATTAACTAATTAATTCCTTTTTCAAATAAACGGTATCAGCATTCTGACACATACTTTCTCCCATAAGTTTGTCAACAACCTTTATCATGTGTAAGCGGTGAGAGTAAATATACGGAAATGGGATTTGTAAGATTTTCTTCAGAATTTAAAGGACTATAACATACTAAATTTTTATCAAAATCGTTCGAGCCAATATTGGGAAAATATGATTTTCCGTTATTTTATGGGGTTTTTATGGGGAAATAACATAATTTACAATAACTTTTGAACCGTTTACAGAAATGGGATTTGTACCATTTTGTTCAGAATTTAAAGGGCTACAACATACTAAATTTTTATCGAAATCGTTCGGGCCATTTTTGAGAAAATCCGATTTTTCCTGTTTTTTATGGGTTTTTATGGGAAAATCCCCATTAAAAATCAAAATTTCAAAAAAATGAAATAACACCTAGAGATAACATGGATTAGAACCTACATACCAAATTTCATCGAAATCGGACTACAGGTGTAGTCTCTAGCTCTGTACACATCCAGACACACAGACACACACACACACACACACACACACACACACAGACATCACTTCGAAAACCTTTTTTTTGGGTCCAGGGGGACCCAAAACGAATATATCCACTCAAAACTCAAACTCGAAAATTTTGACGAAAACAATACTTTCTCCATATACTATGGTATAGGGGGAGAAAGTAAAAATACATTTTTCTTTGTTACAAGTTTAACGGAAGTACTTTTATGTATAGGAGAAACATACAATTACAACGAAATACAAATTTTTCCAGATGAATAAGTTTTACGTTTTAAATCGGAAGCAAAGAACAATCTAATATCTATATCCAGAGTTGATGTTTATCCATCGGAAACCCACGAAAACGTTGATGACACTGTTTCTTATCCATAACATCGCCACAAAGCTGCGGGCTTTCTGTCGTCAAATATGATGTCAACGCCATTGCCTGGGATGAAATCAAACATTTATGCGAATACGTAGCACATCATGTAACACAAAGTAGTGCTCTCAATTTAACATTGTTTGAATAAGGCAAAATCAACTATGCAGCAAAATTATCAGAATTTGAAGCTCTTCAATCTAAATGAGATAAAAGAGCGGAAACATGTATTATAGATAGGTTTTGAGGAAAATCGATAAGAAAGTGATATTTTATCATATATTTGTACCAAGTTTTCAAAAAATTTCATCAATGGAATATTTTACTATTTATCATGCAAAATGAAAATTATAATTTAAATTGAACTGTAATTTTATAATAAATTCAACGACCCTAAAATGAGAGAACGAATAACGAAATATAATACATTTTTCTATTCATGAGGCAATCAAACCACAAGTTAAAGAACTGAATAACCACCACGTCAATGAAAAGCAACGGTTGACATTTATTACAACTCTTTAACCACGACTTTCAAAAGGAGTGAAATCGCCTCTTTTAGTCGATTTCATTTTCATTATGCTGGATAAAAAAATGTGTTTTAGAAAAAGTTACTAATTTAAAATTTTAATTTACCTAGACTCATTATGCTTGGTAAAGCCACTTCTTTGTTTTAAGAGTGCCCTTGACAATGTTGTAGTTAAAGATTCCATTGTTTATTTATATTCAATATTGTATATATCATTTACATCAAGAACAGCGTAGTAGTAAATACTGCGTTACACAAGTGGAAACCATTGATTACTTAATATGATGCGTTCCTTTGATTAAAACCCAAGCAGAAAACCTTTCTCGAGAAACGTACAGTAAATAGAGTAAGGGCTACAAACGTGTTTCCAAGAATAAAGGAAATAAAACAGCTGCCTCTCAGCTGAAAATGTAAAACGAGACAAGATTTCATCACGTTTTATTCCACGAGGTGAATAGATTCGCTTCCACTCTAGACGTTCCCAAGAAAAATGTTGGTATTTCACAAGAGCAGGTGTGTGGTTCATTGAATTTATTGCAACTAACTAGTTTTATCATAGTTAAAAGAATAAATAAAGTTAATTCATTTGATATGAAATTGGTGCTACACAATTAGTAGGTGGACTAAAAAAATTTTTTCCCTATCCACTATTGAATTTTAAATACACCACTGAAGCTATGCAATCCATTAAAACATTAGTTATGCATATCATAAACGTAGATTGGCTTGTTGCTACGACATCGTTGGCCAAAGAGAATTGCAAACTAGCATCTTGTAGATTTTCGTTTTTCAGTAAAGAAAACAGTTAATATTTTTGGTATTAGCTTAGCTAATGCAATTTTCTGCTTACTTAGCTTAATAAAATAGTTTGATTTTATTTTATTTACGTTGAATGATGAAGATAAAACATTATTGTGTACCAAGAATATTAAATTAGTCATTTTTGACCTGTTGAAGCTTAATTTAAGTGAGTTTTTAAAACAATATTATATTATATGTTATATATATTACACATTATATATTGTACCGACAATATAAGTTGTCGGTTGATATAAATGTGGGCTTTTTTATGTAGGCTAATTGGGACTAAAGATATACGACGATTTCTTATACCGATTAACATAGCAAAATATTAAAAAGACTGATCCCCTACACAATCTGCACAGTGTATAGTCATAATCCTTAAAAGTGTATGGAAATTTGAAATCAAAGATGCGTTTAAAAAATGACGTTTGTGCTTTAGTAAATGTAATTAACTGCTTAAACAATAACACAAAAACATTTGTTAATGATTTTCATACTTTAAATTATTTAAATAGTGGAAAATTGGTCAAAGCACGTAAATATTAAATCTTAAAAAGGACATAAATCACGATTTAGGCAGATTACTCTACCAGGAAGCAATTAACTTTAAGTGAAGCGATGAACGTCGCTTTTTGAGGGAGTTCAGCCCAACCAACATTCATCAAAGGGTTATACTCGGCTCATCCTGTGGTTATGTATTGTTAGTAGAAATATATTTGGTTGAGTAAAAGTTTAGTTTGACAGTCTTCTGATATCAATTATTAATTAACCTAAAATAGAGTCGATCTTTTAATTTTACGTGGAATAAAACGAAAAAAAAAATAAAAATATGGTAAAACCTAAAATTTTTTTATTTTCAAGATTATGTACATTGAAATATATCTGTAGACCCATTTATCGTTAAATACTCCTTTGTCTTACTTTAATAGTAAAAAGTTGGTTTTCAATTGCCTTTTGAAAACATAGTGAATAGGTTTATTCTATTATTTAATTTGGAGCTATTTAAGTTTCACTTTCAATTAGCGATTGTTCTGAAATTCAGCACACACTTGCACCCTTAATGTACATAAATTCAATTGCAGACGAACTCAAATAGTTTTTAACGTGATATTTTATATGATATCGACGGACATTGAGAAAAATAAACTTCCTTCTTGAAATAAATATAACTTTTATTGTTTTTTATTCGGTTTATACTTTTTTAATGTACATGGTTAGAGAAACGTCTTACGTTTTCTCAACGACCAATACACTCCTTTGGAAAACTGAAATGAAGGCTGTTCAGTAGACATATATATATATATATATTTTAACCTGACCATATTATGCTGATTTAGCCTCGGTGTTGCAAGATCGTTTGGTAATAAAGTAATAATAAGTGATTTACAATCATTTATCATATAATAGTGGACGTGTGTTTGTGATTTTCTCTCTAAAAATCTTCTTTCTTTATAATTCTTTTTTTACTTTTATTGGCAATAAATTTAGTATTTAACATAAATTCTATAAATTTGACATTGTTTATAAGATGGAAAATTATTTTGACTGTTTACTATAATCCAAACAGAGATCAGGATTTCAAACACCAATTCCATATTTTTTATTTAAGAAATTCTGATAAAAAATATGCATGAAAAACATTTAATGTTTCTTCAGTAAGATTATTAAGTTAAGCTATCTCAACTATAGATTCAGAAACAATTGTAAAAAATGTTAAGACTGTGTTAATTTTATTAAGTTTGCTTACAGTCACATCAAAAACGGACTGGGGTACATTTTAAATCAACAAAATTTAATTCAAATTCAAAAGAATCCTGCGATTTCAACACTTTAGTTAATTAGAAATCTGGTTGGAACGCCATAAACGCCAACGACGGCTTGCCACTGTGGCGACATCAATTTAATTAATTTCATCCGACTTTTAAATTTAATAAAATATGTATAGATTATCGTTAGGTTTGTTAGTGCCATAAGATATTGATACTAAACACTCGAAGTATACTGATAAATGTCATGAAATCTCAATGTTTGCATGGATGAAATACTACAAAGATATCACAAATCTATAAAATTATGTATATTCAGTTTCATCGGAAACGCATAAAAATCAGTCATGACATTATTTTACATCATATAAGCACTTCTCTATAATATCCAATATGTATTACATTTTTGATTTTACCATATAATTCAAAGAAGAGTGTTTATGTTAAATGCATGGTTTCTTTCCTGTCAAATCGCTATGGCAAACGACTATGACTATTACTGATTTCGTAGTGTTTAACACAAGGTATGCCGTTTAGAGAAAGAAGTTCTAAAGTACAATGAATTTTATTGTTGAATTAGTGACCTTTACTTTTCATTCTTAAATTTAACGCATGGCTAAAAGTTTTTTTACCTCCAGTATCTGGCTATATATAGTTAATCCAAAAGCTCTTAGTATTTCGATAGGCTGGACATGGATATTAAAATTTTACATAGAAGGTAAAAGAGCAAAAAATGTATTTTCATGTCTAGTTTTTACTAGTTAGTTAACATGAAGGAAAGTAAAAAAATTATAAATCAAGAATCTGATCTGAAGAAAATTATGAACATGCAGTTTTGTTTGATTTTGTAACTAACACAAACAGATTTTAGCTTTTTTAGCTCCTACAGAAGAGAAATATAAGAATCTTTAAATATTTTAAATTCGAAAGGCAATCAAAATACTGTTTAAAAACTGAATACCCACTGCGTCAATGAAAGACTTTGGTCGACATTTATTTGCCACCCTTTAACCAAACGTTTGATTCAAAACACTGAAATCACCTCGTTTAGTCACATTAATTTCCTTTTCTTTATGAAAACCTACTTTTATTTTTTGAATAACCAATATTAGAAGTGCTAATACTATGCGATACAGTCTCTATTTATCAGTTAATAAGTTGAGTATATAATAATGTAGCTTAAATGTTAGCTACTTTAAATATACCTATAATTCTGTTTGGAATGGGTTAATATTTTGAGTAAAATTTTATTTTAACGGTTATTTCTGTAAAAGGCGTTTTCTCCAATTGCATTACATACGAGTATAACACGAATTATTCAAAATAATGTGTGGCTTACAATAAAATTTTGGCAGGGAATCATGTTCAAAAAAGGTTAAGTAAATACAGTGTGTGCTTTAAACGTATTTACAGGTATACAAAATGAAAATAAATGCCAATAAAAAGATTAATGACACCAATATTTCATTTCGGGTTTCCTTACTGGGAGAATAGATTCACACAAAACATTCCCAAGGAAATATGGTAAGTAACTTATTCCACAAAAGAACATAGAAAAATTAAAATATCAAATAACAAAATATAATAGTAAACAACCAGCTACTTGGCCAATTAAAGCTATGATCCCTTGTCATGGTAAATAATTTGGATTAAATCTTTATTTTATGTTAGTAGATTGTTAGTAGATTATTTAAAAGTACTGTTAAAGTGACAGTTTACCTATGTAGTAGAAATAAGTTATGTAAAAAGAGAAATTCTAAATTGCATTTCTTTTGTAACAAAGCATTTACGATATTTTTTTCTTATTTTAAGGGAGCAATAAAATTAACATATCCTGAATCTGCTAACTAAAATAATATTTTAATACCCAACTTGTGGAATCAATGTACCAATTTAAACATCCCATAAAAAGCAATGAAAATATGATAATCGTTGGATACCTTTGACTTGCATATCTGCTAGGCTGATTAAGCTAATGGAACGGGATCATTGGAAAAGAATTCCAAACTAAGACAACATGGACAAGATTTGTGTCATTCACTTCATGGGTTAAAGATAATTTTTCTTTTGGCGAAAATATATTTAATTAGTTACCTCCACTTAGTATATCTGGGATTCCAGTAAAAAAAATAGTCTAAAATATACTGTTAATTAGTTGTGATTGTTCAGTGTACCAATCTGGTTTGTTATAAAATAAAATGTTAGGTTATCTATGGTTTTGTTAGTTTTACAGTACCAAATTGAAAATTTACTCTTATTTTAAAGAAATATTAGATAGTTTTATTTTTACTTGTAGTAAAAACTCTATTTGATAAAAGGGTAAACACAAAAAAAGCATTCTGGCCTAACTAACCTTTTGAAGACATGTCAGGCTTCCAACGCTTCCCTTTCACCCAGTAGTACGAAGGCTAAACACAAAACTTGTATCCTAGCCTTGCACAGTTCAACCTTTTAAGATCCATCACTACCGTGGTTTTAAGTTTTTTATATAAAGAATTTTGGGATTTGATTCATAATAATTTTTCCTAACAATTAAACTCTTAAAAATAAATTGTTACATGCTAGCGATCCAAAAATACTGTGATGTAAGGAAACCATGTAAACTAAAAACTGACCATTTAACCCTGCAAGACCTTGTAACCCTACATATAATTAGTGGCCAAAATATTACATCAAACAAGTACCTAAAACACATACATAATAAATATTTTACTCGTGTAAGTTTGATTTTATTTTTACTAAAATTTTAGCAAATAAATTGGGAAATAAAGGTAAACCAGTTGTGTAATTATTTGAAACAAGATCAACAAGATCAACAAGTTGAATAAGATGAATAAACGTCACTTGAAGAACCAACTTGTCATTTGAGTCACGTATTGTTACCATTGTAAAGGAAACAGGGTCATCGTAATCGTATCAAATTACCTCCCCACTGCTTTACATTTTTGCTAAATATGTTTGTTTATATTACTAACCTACAACAGCCGAGGAAATTTGCATAAATAGTTGGAAATTTAATACTTATTGGATCTATCTTTAAATTAAAATTCACGATATAAAGTGTAGAGTATGAAAAAATTCATTACTGTTACAAAAAATACTTATTAGTTTCTTCGGAATCAAAATCACTTTCGAATGTTTAAATATAAACGGTTACATGATATGTAGACATTTTCACTGTAATGGGATCCAATATAAAGGACCATCTCACTAAAAGCACTCATCTTAAATAAGAGGTCCATGAAGAGCGTAGTGGTTGGGGTGACGTTTTATCTTTCAGAGCCTCTTGTTAGATGCAATTTCAGATATCGTATCTTTGTATCTTATCCCTTCTTAGAGAATGTACTATTTCAGCTCACAAGGAGAGATTTTTTGCTGTAAACATAACCTGTAACGTGACTTATCTGGTATCGGATGATTATAAAGAATTGTTTAGTTCGTTTGCCAATACTCAAAAGAAGAAATATATACTATTTTAGTTCAGTATTATCTTTATCCCGTGCACTCATTTGTAAACCTTTAAAGATATAACCTCACTAATGTAATGTAAAATGTATTTAAGTGTATAGTTCACGATAAAGGCCTTCCTCTAAAGTTTTGATTTTTATTTCTTTTAAATTCTATCGTTTCCCCAGAAACAAAAGGTGTGTGAAATGCGTCGTTAGTAAAACAATGCAATCGTTTGCTTTGTTTGAAAGTAAAATACATTCTGTTTTTGTCCCTCAGACTTAGGAACAAAAACAGAATGTATTTTACTTAAGGTCTTTTAAAACCTTTTTTGAAAGTCTTGTTCTTTAATTGATGCGTAACCCTATTTAAAGATTATAAAAAATCTAAACACACGTAACAAAATTTAATTTATTGTCTTAACACATTATAGGTTTAGATCATATCAAATATTTTAAATTTTACAATAAGTGATAAAATAGCATTATCTCCAAATGTCGAAAACAGATAAACTAACACCGCAATTGTTCCTAGAGGCATTGCTTAAGGAATATATCTATAGAATATAAATAATATAATAAACACTATGAAACTTAGTAGGATTGTCCAAATAATACCACAGGCCAGGTATCTGCAGCTTCGCCCATGTGGTGTTACGCGAACCGAGTAATAGTACTGTAATTGATATGACTGCCTCTATCACCCTTAAATTAACAATGGTAATTCAGTACAGAGTACCATATTACACGGAGTAACATTAAAAATAGTTTAATAAAAATTGTTATACGACTTATAATATAAATTACAAGAACTCATATTGCCCTTAATATGTAAAAGACATGAACATATTAATTTTGTTTATAAGATAAAACTTATAATAACTTATTTAACTACTTAATCATGCAATATGGTTAAAACTGGATTTTAAACTCAACAGTTTATATTTTACGTGATGCCAACGAGGAAATAAAGTGCAATTAATGAATGTAATTGAAATATAATTAAATCAATTGTTTCTAATGTTCATTATTGAAATGTTTTATTAACAATATTATATAATCATAACCAGCTCATTTGATACAATATGAAATTTTTTTTTTGTTATTGTAGCCTACAATTTCAATTTGATACACAGCTTTGAGCGTATGATTAGTTTAAAAAATTATTTTGAGCTTAGAAGCTCTTATTTAACAACAAACACGATTTTATGGTAATAATGTTGATATACAGGCCCACCAAAAATTTAGATAATATAAAACATGTAGATACTAACAGCTTTATTACTTTTATGTAAAAAGTAATTCCGTTGAATGCACGATTTATTACTCACATTGTCACCATCGATGGTAGAGTGACACACCACTACATTACCAGGCCATCACACCATCAATAATGTATAACGGTCTGCAATATTGATGATGGCTCTTTCTGTTGAGTGACAAAACACTTTTTATTCACGTCTCTGGTTCCAAAATATTTAATCCTTACAAGTATGCAGGCATAACTAAAGGCTTACATGTTATAAGACAACAGGGAATAACAACATACAAGGTGAAGCTATTATTTAATTGTGTCGTAATATGTGCCAGTAGTTTCTTAACTGTTTGGAGCTTATTGGATTTTACATATTTTGGATTGAAAAGGTAATTTGCAGGTAAATAAGCCACTAGTGCAGTCTTCAATATTATAACACAATCAAAAATATCTTTATTTTACTTAAGACGAATTAAAACATTATTAAATATTAAATAGGTCGAATACAATTTAAAGTAATTTATGTTGAATCATCATGTATTAATGAATAAGCGTCCCTCTAAAAGGTAACTATTTTTTAATTGTCCAAAACTTACGTTGCAGCCAAAAAACGCGGTTACCATATTAGATAAGGAGTTAGAAAAGGTTGAAGAATTTTTACTATTTTGAGACCACTTACAACTATGTAATATTTAAAATATTGCAAATCACGTCTAGCCCTTTTAACTGAGTTATTCAACTCCTTTATTTATTTTGTTTTAGATATCGTAATTGTTGTACAATATTATAAACTAGATATTATACCAAGTTAACTGAATAAATATGAAAGTACGTTTGCATAAAGCGATGATCTTTATTCCCCAACGTAGTGCTTGAATACAGATCATATGCATGAAGATTTATAAAATACCTAACATTATTTCGGATGTTTTTTAAAATTATTTATGTAGACAGTCGTGAACTTAGTTTTTCAATATTTCAACCAAAAAAGTTCAAATTTTTCATAACTCTGTTGTGGTAGAAAGTTTATCAATCTCAGTGTAATTTCACGGTTCAGGTGGGATAACTCAACTAACGCTGCGCTATCTAGGTAATGCTGTTACTACTGCCACTGCCTAACCCACGCGACAACCACTTGACTAATAGGTATGGACTAGCTGGTGGGATATCAGGTCAAAATAATATCAAAAAATTGAAAACTTACTTCCTCCATAAGAATAACAATTAAATTAAAATCGTCTCCAAAACGTTGTATGGATTTATTTAATACATATATTAAATTTAGAAATTTGTGAATGATTTAAGGATGTACAAACTGTTTAACAGCCCTGGAAATAAAAACATTTTAAAGAGGACCATTTATTCTCTAATAGTTTTTCGTAGTATTTGTTTTATAAAATGAACTGCTGCAGTTTTTACTATGTAGTTTATAACTTGGGGGACACAGGTCATATTTGACCGTTTAGATGAATGATTGTTACGTTGTCACTTCAATACTCCAATACGTCATCGGATTGTAGTCAAATATCCAAATACCTTTAGCTAGGAACAAACCAACTAATATTTTAAAGATAGTTAGAACACACATTTTCACTGATTATTTACTAAATTAGTGTTTTAAAAATATTTGCGTTCAATTATAAATTATAATGTGATAAGTTACTCAATTATTTATTTTAAATAATTTTAATTGTGGTTGTATGATACCAATTTAGTCACTAGCTGCATTACCCGATTGATGTTTCATGAAATAGAGATGCGTTACAGTAATTCTTCAACTGTTGTCAATCATCTTTACCTGTTATGTAGTTTATCATAAACATTTTACAAAACCTATTATCTAAACCTAACCCTTTTACTTAATAGGTAAAACTGTCCTAAATGTAGACAAAGCACAAAAACTTACACATTATATAACGACTTTAATTGTATTATACAATCTGCAATTCGAATTGTAATTGTATTCTTGATGGAAAATGGAATCTTTAGAAGCCAGTAGGGTTGAGTCTTAGATGATAAAAAAGGTGTATGGCCATCGTTGAAATATCTGCTCTTTTCTTGCAAAATTACAGCTGATACAAGGGTGTTCACGTAAATCTCAATGTGGTATACTCAAAACCTTCATAAGGGAATAATACTACCAAGATGAGAATTAATCATCCCTTGGGGAAACAATTGGGATTCTTTAGACAAACGATTTAATCGAGTTTTGGTCCAGACATCCGGATATTGGGTTACACAAAGTGCGCTGATCATAACAGTAATTTCCTATCTTTAGAAACTTGATCAAACTTTACTATCAAAGCTTTGTAAACAAACTCTGATCGGTACTGAACCCTATCAGTACTAAGACCGTATGATTTGTTTAATTGTGTTCTTCGTACAGTCCATACAATTTTATTTTACCATTATTAGTAGTTATTTACTCGTAATAGAGCTTGTTTTTTTTCAGCTTTATAAAAAACCATAACTAATAGAATTACGTCTTGCACACATATACATAGCTTACTGTAAAAGGTCTTACCGACCGAAAAATATCTTTACCAGTAATGTTAATCTTAGTTTGATACAAATATAATTTTTACAATTTACATACTATTTTTAAAAGTACATTTTAAAGTACCCTTTTTGGTTGTATGAACACAACATTTGTATCAAATTTCTTTAGATATACAGTTCAGTATTAATGAAAAATATTCATAAGCTTGAAAAGTATTTGAACTCTTTGTTTCAATCTAGTTATACACGTTAGTTAGGTTTTAAAAAATATTTTGTTTATAGACGTATATATATGAAAGAAAATATAAAAAACATAGAGATTGCATCGTAATAAACGGATTCCAAATTATATTTCTACGGGATTTTGAACAATAATATAAATCTTAACTTTTAATTTGTTTATAACATTTTAAGGTAAAACATCTTAGAGGATTCGTTATTAATTTGATTATAGAAAAGAATAAGAATAAGTGAAATTGACTGGAGGTAAGGGAAATCTTGTTATTAAATATTATAAAACCTAGTTGTTGTATTCTCTTACACAATTACGTTTCGAGCCTTAAGGGAAGTTAAATTTCATAACGTACGTTTAGAGAAAAAAATTATTGCACAAGTAATTGTTATATAAAATTTTTATATACTTAATATTTACTTATAACTGATAATTTTAACACGTAATTAGAAACCATTTTCTAATTAAATTACTTATTTTATGTTTACATAAATGACAGCAAAACAAACTTAAGGAAACAGATTAAACTTAAGATTCGGATAAATAGTACATTTAATTTTATACTCTTGTAATTAAATATCCTTTATATACTCATATAAGACAAAGTAAGTCTGATTAAAAAAAAATAACATGTAAATGATAGTCCTGTGGAAATAAGAGGGTACAAAACTTCCTTCGTATTGATTCAATTCATCCAACAAAAGTAATTAGTCTGGTCTCTGAGCTGAATGGAGTACAATAATTGAAAACTGTAATTGTATCTGAGTTCTACTAAACCAATCCTCAAAACATCGGTGGTGATATATCTAAATTTGTGTTACTAAATTAACTGTGTATACAGTAAGTTTAGGATACGAAAAGGTTACATGCGAAGAGTACATACCTAGTACCTCAGAGTTTGAGGTAGTACCGATAAAATTCAATTCAAATTCAAACCTACGTTACTAGTGTTTTAAATTATGTACTTACTAAAGTTTAGTACGTTGTTTAACTAATGGTTGTTTTGTATAATTGTTAATATATTAGTGATGGGGAGTGAGCTGGTCTAGTGGTTAGAGTGCGGTTCCTGAGGTTCCGGGTTCAAATTCTGCAAAATCTGGCTATTATGAGATCTATAATTTTGTCATTATAGGTTTAGTTATAAATATTTAGTTTAGTATAAATATTTAGTTTATATATTTAGTTATAAATATTTTACCCCTAATCAATATTGTTTATCTTTTACTGCAAACTAGTTTAACTTTTCATTGACATGGAAAGCAAGAGTCAATGTACACAAAATAGTCACTGCTATCATTGACTTTAGCTGCTATATAATATAATTAAAAAAACAATAATATTTTATATTTATTTTTATTGATTGGTATGGTACATTGCAATTTGGTATTAATGTACAATATGGGGATGGGTAAGATGCCTTAATGCTTATACCTTTTAAATATCCACTTAAAACGTTGTTGTAAACCAAGTATTCCTCTTTTTGATTACCGACAAAATTCCGAACTAAATTTGTAATTTTCATTTTGATATAAAGATACCTATATAATAAGAGCGTCAGTTCATGTTTGAACAGGCGTATTTTTTGTTCTAAATTCGAATTACAGAGGCTTGCGGTAATGTAGTTCGAATTGTAGAGGCTAACTTCGGATTTTGAATTATAATTTCCATAATTTGAATTATGGCAACACAATTCGAATTGTACAGGCTCAAGTATGTGCAAATTCAAATTGTAGAGGCTGCATTAAGAGTAAATATCACTTTGAATTATCGGTATTTTGTTTTGCGAATTGTACAGGTTTTCTGAGGGGAACGGACAAACATTTCTAATTATGGAGGTTTTCTAATTATCGAGGTTCGAATTAAGTGAGGTTCTACTGTTCTTTTAAATAAAAATCACTTTCAAATATTTATATATGAACGTTTAAATATGAACGGTTACATGATATGTAGACATTTTCACTGTAACGGGACCCAATATAAAGGACCATCTCACTAAAAGCACTCATCTTAGATAAGAGGTCCATGAAGAGCGTAGTGGTTGGGGTGACGTTTTATCTTTCAGAGCCTCTTTGATGCAATTTCAGATATCGTATCTTTGTGTCTTATCTTCTTTTACAAAAAAATACCATTAGCTTAGGGAAAAGTAGAGGTGTATTCATGATTCATCACTCCCATTTTCACCGACACTGTGACACACCACTACATTACCAGAGCCATCCAACCATCAATAATGTATAACGGTCTGTAATATTGATGATGGCTCTTCTCTGCTGGATCACTAAATACTTTATTCTTACTTCCGAAATTCTTTATGCGAGTAAATTATAATGCCTTTGATTACATGAGTGGTGCGAAACAGAATAAAATTCAAATCGAAGCTTTGGTTGTATCTTGTCGTAATGTGTAATCGTGATTAACTTGAATTGATACGGAGTTTGAATAGGCTTTTTTATGGTATTAGGTTTAAAATATAAGAGGTAATTATAAATAAAGCCACTAGCTGAACCACAAATTCTTTAATATTCTTTGAAACTATTAACACATTAACATAAATTAAGCAAATTTGAATACCATTTAACAAACAGGTAAATCATATTCTAATAAATTTGTGAAATTAAAACATATACTTCATTACTTTGGGTTTTCATATAAATCAATAACAAACCATTGTTTTTATTTTAGATGCTATAAAAATTAAATATTAATAGAAAAAATAATTAGTATATGAAATTGATTTGAATGAATTTTAATTTTAAAAATGTTTAAAGTTTGAGTCAATTTAATAACATGTTTTTATTCTTACATGGACAATCGTGAATGGTTGTTTCAACATGCAATTAAGGGTCTGAAATTTAATTATTATTTATCTCCAAGTATATTACTGATACACTTTATACATACCTAGAGGGTTGCAGGATCTAAAACCGTCCTTAGAAACTAACCCTGATCAACTATTTTGAAATAAAACTACATATTAAACCCAATTATAAATTAATAAATGCTAGCATGGCCAAAATTCACACTAATCTGTTTTACAATGTAAAGTAAATTTAATAGAAAGTATTTCACGAAAAAATAAATAAAACTTAAGGCGCAAAACAAAATCAAAACATTGTATAGTAAAATATTTCTGAACCGTGCGTTTGAATACTAAAACACTCTCCTTTACAAAAACCAAGGTTGTTCTACAATATTTCATGCATGACCCTCACATTGATAAGGTAGTTGAGCTTGAGCTATATAAAGGCTACCTAATGAGCCAATTTATATGCAACATTGTCCGGGAACAGAAGCTCAGATTGTATTGACCTACATTTTTATTTAAGTAGACAACATTTTCTAGCATGTTTATATTTCACGAACCAAGTTTTCAAGTTAACTGTTTTATAGCGATTATAGTATTTGGAATTTGTACTTATGATCTAGAATTGAAAACAATATGTTTCGTAAAGCTTGTGTTTTGCAATTTTAAAATTCAATAGATGTTTTTCAATATTTTACAATATTTTTCATCACATAGAGCCGGAAGTGTATTTTTAATCCTCGCTTATCTTGGCCTCGCTTTGATAATTTTGAACAAAATTATATCAGAGAAGTGACAGTGAAACTCTATACTTCTATACATTTTTCTTTCACTATGCCTTTGATAACACTTTAAAATTAAATATTGAGTACCGGTGTACTCGGATTTGTACGAGTACGGATTTGGTACGAATAATTGAGGTCTTTCCGATAGCGTATGTCTTACTTAATTCTATATTTAAACAAAATTCCATGAAAAATAAGTAAGTTCGAACTGAAATTGGTGGTAATAAAATAAAAGATAATATGATTGATTTATATACATCTAAAAACAAACCCACTACGTTGAATCAGTTTTGTCGAATCAGTTTTTCGGTAACAGGTCATCAGAAAAAAAAAATTGATGTTACAAGGAATTCCGACAGTTAAAATGCAATCATATGGTGGACCTGAGATGACTTAGTTAACGTTGACACCTGGATGACGTCATTACTGTTGATTTTCTGCTGACGTCACTTAAACGTATTAAAACGTTCTACTTTCGTATTTTAATTCTATTTGGTGTCAATGAAAATAACTCCGTTTAATGCGTTCTTAGATTTTGTCATGGATATTACAACTGAAATGTTAGGAAATACATGGGAATTAAAGAAAAACATTTACTAAGAATCCTATTTGGAATTCTCTTCGGCAAGACTTTTGGACTCCAAATACTCCTAAAATTAACGAAAGTTTCAAGAATTTCTCTGGATTTTATACAAGTACGTTATTGAGGAAAAAATTTTAAAGTTTTTTTGTAATTTAGCACAGTTAGTTAATAATGTAGTTTTTTAGGTTGATTTGAAAAATATCTTAATATGTCTGATATCTGTATATATTGAAGAAACATCGATTCTTTGAAGTATACAAGAACCTTAGACAAGTAAAACGGCCGAGTTTCGTGAAAGAAGATGATACATTGTGGACACACGCTCTTAACTGACAATAGTGCATGTAAATTGCATCATTAGCAGCTTTTGTATGTAGGCTTGGCTTGAAACATGACGCTCACTTTGGTAAAAAATCTAAGTAGAAACGTTATGTCTTGTAAAGGTTAGAATATGTCGTGACGTTATTAAATATTGATGCTTAAGACTATGTATTGTTACTTTCTCCCCCAATACATAGTATATGGAGAGAGAATAGTTTTCGTAAAAAATATGAGTTTGAGTTTTGAGTTGATATATCCATTTTGGGTACCCTGAACCAAAAAAGTAGTTTTGGAAGTGATTTCTGTGTGTGTGGATATGTACAGAGCTACAGACCACACCTGTAGTCCGATTTTGATAAATTTTCATATATACTAACCCATGGGATCTCCAGGCGTTTTTTTTTTTCAATTTTTTTGAAATTTTGATTTATAATGCAGATTTTTACATAAAAACACATAAAATAATGGAAAAATCGTAGCTTTGTATGTTGTATCCCTTTAGATTCTAAACAAAATGGTAGCAATCCCATTTCCGTAAAATTTTTAGTTCTAAAGTCATTAAAAAATTATGTTATTTTCCCATAAATCCCATAAAATAAGAGAAAATCGTACAAAAAACCGGCTTTTATTGAAATTAGTATGTAATAAGCCTTATCATTCTTGAAGGCATAGTGCAACCTCCATTGCTGTAAAAATTGGGGTTCAAAAGTTATTGTATTTATGTTACTTTCCCGTAAAAACCCATGTAAACACGGAAAAAGGGATTAAAAAAACACCGATTTTGATTTAAATTTGTCTGTTATATGGTCCTTATAATTCTAAACAAAATATTTTAGGAAATAGTTCCCCCATTGCTGTAAAAATTACGGTTCAAAAGTTAATGAAACTTATGTAATTTTACCTATTAAATATCCTAATTAGTTACTCTTATAAAGGTTGTTGACGAGCTAATGAGAGAAAGTATGGGTCATCGCTGATACCGTTTATTTCAAACTAAAATAATAAATCACGATGAAATAATAACTTAGTCATTTAGGAACATGACAAACTATGTACCCTATGTACTAAAAAACTATGTACGTAAGAGTATTCAATTCAACATTTTATACATAATAATTATTGCTTTGTGATTACTGACTATTTGTACCTATTATTTTTTTTGTTCAAGGTTTGGTTTAATAAAAAAAAAAATTAATAGTTTTAACCGTTTTTCTCCCAACCTTGAAAATTCAAATAATTACGAACAAAGAGGTTCAAGAACATATGTCCAAGCGACATTGTAAAATAATAAAATATTTGAACTCATTTACCTATTAAATAAACAAAGTTTCCATATAAAAATTTTAATTGAAGCGTTCAAATTAAACAAAGACAAGGTTTTTCCATTAATGTTGAACATTTGAAAATAGTGTTCACCAACTCGATGGTGAACTCCAATTATAACAGTTCATCTGGAAAACAACTAGTGCAAACTGTGTCAGTTGTAATAGATACAAGCAAGTTGTTAATTGGAAGTTATTGTATATATTGAGTTCCAGCCTTGAACCATATATTGCACTGGTGCACGTGAGCATTAAAAACATTAAATTCATAACATTGGATACTCACAATAATGGAACGGAAATAGTCTGATGATTCGTACATTAATGACAGTAAAATTAGAGTTTAAAGTGAAATTGAACACAAATAACCCACATTTTCCAACAAAATAACCCATATAGGCTATAATTGTAAAACACGGTTTCTTATTATTATTGTTAATATACATTGGTGTATGAATGCTAAAATTAGAAGCTATGAAAATTAGGTAGAAGAATCGTCATTGTTGTAAATTAAAATCCCACTTGAAAAATTATAAATTCCAAGCTTTAGAGCGAAAATTACGAGAAGTGCAAGTAATGATTAAAAACAAACCGTCTAAAGCTGATTGATGTGATGTAATCAAATTACTCCATTGAGCCGGAATTTCAACGACGAAGATAATATCCAATTAGATTAATTACCAGCAGTTTTTACGTAGCAAATATATGTTCAATGAAATAACCCACCGTGCCCGGCTCTATGTAACTTGGTGTAATCAGTCATGATGCGTTCATCTTGGTGTAATCAACTGAAATTTGTTATAGCTTACAGACTGTCACAGATTCGGATCGACATTAACGACAGTGAAGTTCATGATATGACTATCTGATGTAAAACTAAACTGGGCATTTTACCTACTATGTTTAAGGAGTATTATTAATGAAATAAAATGGATTAGGCTAATACGTTTTTTCTTAGTATCAGAGGAACAATCATTTGGATGGTGACATTTTCCACAATATTAACCACTTACCTATATACAACAAAATTCTAATGCAAAACCACTATTGTTGCTATCCACATAAATTTTAGTTTGGGTCAATAATTAATGTACTGGAATAACTATAATAGCCTTTCGGATAAATATCTCAATAATTATGTTTTGTCTTTAATCAACAATATATCTCATTAATACTGTTTTGTTGATCATCAAAAATGGTGTTTTTTTATTTGATATCGTAAGTATGAATATTGCCTAAGGTATGATGTTTAATATTTTTCAAACAACGGTTACACACATGTTTGGGTTTAAGACTCCCGCATTTTGAAATGTAATTTAAACTTGAGTGCAATATTAAACACGAGAATATTGTAAATATGAGGTAGCAACTGAAATATTAAAATATAATATTTTTTTCAGGTTAAAATACTCAAACTCACTACACTAATTCACTACACTAATACATAGACTATAATTTGTGGGTTCTATGTATTATTATTTACTAAGAATAAAATTGTGAATGTCCCTGTGCTGTACGTTACAGCAATCTTTTCCATGTTGTACACAACTAAATGATAAGTATTTATAATATTCATTCAGCTAGTATTTTACTTAAATATTTTGTCCTTGAATAAAAAAAATTGTAAATTGGTATTAAAAAAAACTAGGGGTTTCATTTTATAAAGCACGCGATAACTTATCCTTGGCGCAGCGTTTCAGACTAAGACATGCTCAGTATTCCAAATCACGTCTAGAAGGCTTAACGAACGTCTTCAAGTTCTGAAAAGAGATGAAAGCCCTCTTTTGTGTGCATTGTCTAAAATACAATAACGAGTCTTAAAATAAAAGTTTTCACCATGTCGTACCTGGAACTGCTCTAAATTGTGAAAACACTTTATGCAGTTTTGAAATCCTAAATTTTGTGATCACCGTACGACACTGGTACCTACTTTTACTTTTAATTCCTATATCAAAATAATTGTATTTATTTTTTAGGATGTTGGCGGCTTTTTTTACCTCGCATTTGCCCAACTACGTGGATCACTTAAGCCTGTCCGTAGAATGCATCCAGCAACGCAAGAGGTGAGCCGGTACAGTATAAAGGTGAACTGCACTGATAAAAGGTAATGACAGGTACCAGGTTTCGAGCCCAGAAAATTGCAATTTTGGGTCCAAAGTCCGTAGTGATACCAACTAACTCAACGACTCCTCCCTTGTGAAATATTTTATTAAAGAAATTTAATTGGCTGAATTAAAGTATCGGGTCGACCCTTAAAGAATAAAATAATTAGTTTCACCAGGATATTAAGTCTATCTATTTGCCACTTTAAAATGTGTTATCACTCATTTAAGTTTTAGACGTTGTGTAAAAATCTTGTTTTTATCCTTACAAACATGTTTATGTTTTTTAACTAAATCACTACTGAAAAACTGAAAAGGTTATTATTTACGTTATATATTTACAATTTAAAATCATAAACTGTTGCACTTTAATACATTTAACACCAGAGAATGAGGTTGGATATAGATACAATGTGGTGGTTTCCTTTACGAGAGTTACAATACGTGACCCAAATGAGGAGTCGGTTGTTAACGCGACTTTTGTTTTGCATCTTGTGTTTGGTGAAACTTGACTAAAATGATCCCATAACCTCTTTGTTATAAGTTTCTCTTTAACTTAACCTTCAATCATAAGAAACATATACAATTTGGCTCATTTCTCATAAAGAGTAAATAGTTTGACTTTTCTGCTATCTTACTTTCAGTGTCAAGTAATGTTAATTTTTAACGTGTTCTAATATCACTGCTACACAATAAACATTATATAAAACACCCAATTTATTAATACACGGAGTGTAAGGAAACAAGTAAGGTATCAAGGAATATGTGTATAAAACTAGAGCGTGGACGGCGGCATATATTAATGACTGCGACACGGGCTACGCTGGGCCATTTAGATGAATGATGGTTACTTTGTCACTTCAATATGTTGTCAGCGAACCTCTATGTCCCTTAGTAAAGGGGTAAATACCCTTTACTAAACACATTGAAATATACACAAAAATTTAACATTACAAAATAATGTTTTGGTAGTTTTCTCAGTTTACCAGACCTTCATAAGTTGAAATATACGTTCATTCATTAATAAGGTTACTTTTTAGAATCGATCAAAATGTTTTTTCATAATTAATTCTTTATATTGGAACGTGTTGGTAATTCGACTGGATACGATCATGATGATTATGAATTACCCTATACACATGAACATATGATATGGCTTATGATGATAGGAATTGACAAAAACTCGTTTAGCAAAAAAAGGACATGGTTATAAGTGCTATTTATTTATCCCATTATTTAAATATCTTTAGTTTTAGGTGTAGTTTGAAGAATTTATTTAATTATTTCATAACAATAAGTATCAACTGTAACCTCTATTTTAGGCCAATTGCCTGTGTCTAAGTAGGTATTGTTGTTCATATAATTTAACAATAGGACATTTTTTCTTCACACGGTCAAAAAAAAAAAAAAAAAAAATTAGTTAAGTTTGTTTTTAAATTCAAATTAAAAACTGTTTTAGAAAAATAATGATTATGATAAATTTGTTATTGTTTCGATTACAACAGTTTTATATTGATTAACTTATAAAAAAAAAAACACTTTTTTATTAAGTTTTGCTTCATCGCTTACAACTGTTCAGCAGACTAAAAGCATTTAGTACGAAAGAGAATACCTAACTACCTTCAAAAACAAACATTAGATACAACAATTATTTATATTATCAAACCCTTAATACATTTTTATTGGTTTGAAATCAAATGCCAAGCAACTATCATACCATAATCGGCTTATCTATAACAATTAGTGCTACCAATGGCATCAAGGGTTAGGCTTAGATCTACAGTATTGGCAGATAATCAAGATCTAAGCCATGTTCATTCAACGGTATAAACGTATCGTCAAATAAGATGAATAGCTAAGTTATATATATATAGGTTTATTTTTACAAACGTGCATTAAATGTTTACGTATTTAAATACTATTGTGTTGGATATGTGAAAAATAAGCAGTATACAGTATATTTTGGGTTATCAAGCTTTGAATTTGTGTCGATTGAATTTCACAACTGTAGTAATTTTCAGGATTGGTTGGCTTTCTTCATTCGATAAGGAACCGTTCCCAAATTGCGCGTTTTTAAAGGGCTATAAAATTGCCTCAAACGCATACAAAATAACACAATATACTTTTATCTTGCACAGATTATGATTGTTTCAGACAGTTATTTAGTGATTAAAACTACTAATTTACTCATTCCTAAAAAAGTATTTTTGTTTATTTTATGTTTATTCTGTTAAGATTGATTTTCCCGCCTTAATCAGGTTACAATCAACACGAAAAGTAGTCTTGGCCACAAAGAAGCCTCAGATAGTTTCGTAAAGGCTATTTTCATAAAATTTGTCGTCTCTTGTTTAGTTTACTATCAAACTAAATATTCAACTAAATGATCAGCTGAGATCAAATACAATTCACTAAAACTGTTGTAAAGTAAGTTGATCAGCATCACTGAATCTCTGAAATGACCTCTAGAAATGAATTTAACAAAAGTGGGGTAGAGTCCTAAACGAAAACAAACTTTGATTGTTAAATTTGTTACACCGTTAGACCATGACCAAATTACACAAATTACACCTGAATGGCAAAATATTTGGTTAAGTGTGATAGGCGGGAAAAAGATTAAACATAAAAACCCTAATTGTGTTGAGTATATAGATTGAGAATAAAATTTTATTTTAGTAAATTTTTCACATGTCAAATCATAACTACAAATGTAAAAAAATAATACAAAACTTGTTAGGAATCTTACACTTTGGGGTTATTATTTGAATTGTTCAAATGATTATAATAGTTCTCAATCAACAATAGTTTATCAATAAAAGGTTACAGTACCTGCAGACTACCTTGTGAGTTGTTTTGTTATTCCAGTAGGATTACGTACGTTTTGAAAAATACATTGCTACCTTCAGATCCTTAAATCATAAAATATTTATTCTTCGACACAATAGTTCATAATTCATAGTTAATAAATTCATTTGATTTCTTTGTTTACTGTCAAATAAGGTTTTATAGGATTTTCATTGTTAAAACAGGTTTAAACATCAAGAACTTCAACAGGAACCAAGAATATCAAGAACAAGAAGAAATAAAACATAATTTTTTAGTGTATAATATATGCAGTGTCCATCACGCTATATTATGACATCAATTAAGTGTAGAACAAAACATATCTTGTAAATACGTTATGGATTCACCTGTTAGCAAACATTTTACTGCAAAAGGGAGAAAAATAACCCACCCTCCTACACAAAACAGAGCCATTACAAAACACTGCATAAATAATGTTGAAAATATCGTGTTTTCAGTTTGACATAAAAGCTGGTCATGAAATCCCCGCTGAGTATCCTTGGGACAAGGAGGGTGTAGCTACTTTAACATCAACATGTCAATTAACTCTCATGTTTTTGTATGAGAACACTCCTTATAATCAAATACTTCTACTCTTCTTTAAAAATAATTCGTTTATGAGTTACACAGTATTAATGTTTAAGCGTATCTCAGATATTAGGCTAAATGTTTCAAGCAAACTGACGTAACTTGAGATACGTCTATTTGCAAAGATAATTAAAATTGTTCCATATATAAAGTAGGAAAATACATAAACATAAAAACTAAACATATTTTATTAAATTTTTTTGGCATAAACATTAAATAACACGTAATAAAGACAGGGAAGGAGGTATGATCTGTTTAGACTCGCCAACACCTTATTATAATATATTCCTCTTGGGAAGTTCTTTGTAACTAACTAAGATACTAGTTCCAATTTGATTTAAACATACCTTGGTTATTTTAGGTTTCGTTCGTTTGTTTAATCTTCTGATTTGAGTGTTTCATATTCAAAACAAACAACCCCTCGAATTCAAACCTGCCTATATTAGCCTACTTTATAGAGAAAGACTCAATAAGATTAATATGTTGTATGTGCGTTAGTGATGTGCATCCAAGTTGATATTAGATAAAAACGCAATCACGATCAAAATAAATGTTCTACTAAATTAATATTTTAACTATAAATAATTAGTAGGTCCCGAAAACCTTGATGAAGTTGTCTCAAGAACATATAGACAGTGGAATTAATGTTTACATTTCATTATACCGGTTTGTTCAGTGGGCTTGTCTAAAAGCTTAACCGCTGAATTTGAGACAGTAATGAATTGTAAACGGTGCCATCCTCGTCTTGTGGGACACTTGGACTACAAAAAACAATTCGACGAAACAGCATACAAATTTGTTGTTGTTTTTTATGTGTCTGTCTTGACTTGTAAGTTTTAACACATTTTAATTTAAGAGACAATCTCAAAATAAACCATTTCAGATAAATCCTATATAAGTGTGTCGACTTTGTCAAGACTTAACTATATTGCGCTAGCAGACGTGATGGTCTAGGGGTAGAGTTGGACTTCAGTCCCCGAGGTTGAGAGTTCAAATCCTCTCAAACCCCAATAGCACCTTCACCCTTCTAAGCCTTACCTAAAGTAATGTGTAAATCTGTTTCGGGTATAGCCTAGTGACCTAGGGTGTACATTTTATCTAGGAATCTAATATCATCATCCTATGCTATAGATGTATTGAACTTAGGAACTAAGATCGCCTAAGAAGCTTGATATAAAACCAAGGCTGTCAGAATGACGTATATGACTGCCACATGCAATATTCATGAAGAGTAAAAACTTGTTGCGTTTATCATGGTTCTTACACTTCCACTTGTATCTGTGAGACTAAAATACTTTGATTTATATTTGATTTTACTAATAATCACCTTTTACTTACGTTTACCTCATCACCAAATAATAACCGAAATATTTTTTCGGTGCTGAATAATTGTAACATTATATTTAGGGTTTACATGACACTCTACTCAAACGAAAGTAGTATTGTTGTGTCCCGTATTCTGCTTACTATTAAGTGAACAAGAAGGATACATAGATACAATTTTAACAATAATAAATTAAATAAATAAAATATTTGTGCAGCTGCGGTTTTAAAATAAAATAAATATACATAATAACTGAGAACTTGTTCCTCCTTTAATCTACAACACTATAAAAACAATTTTATTAAAATGGATTTAAATATAACATTTAGTTTTATTCTAATTGAGTTCCACAAACTCTTAAACTAAAACAAGTTGGTGCCAACATTGTGAATATTATCAGCTACTTTGTGGCCTTGCAATGGAATGTTGCCAGTTTTCAAACAATTAATCATTAGTGCCAAGTTAAAGTATATAATAGTAATACCATTTTCAATGTTAGGCTTCTTGGCCAGGGGCGGTGTTGTAATCAGCTGAAGATACCACTAACACTTGAAATTAATGGAAATTAAATAAATAATGAAGCATTTAACAATTTTTTTAACAACAGTGCCAGCCTTTTGTCTCAGAGCGATTTGACGGAAAAATTGTGTTAGTGCCCCAACTAGGATTGCAAGGTGATTAAACCTCCGTTAGCTTAATAAGTGTACAATTGACAAAGTAGGCCCATTTTAAATCTAGAATTAATTGTCTACTACAGCAGAAAATTACAATTTTGAATTACGAAGAGTTTAATGGACGGTTTTAAACAAACAATGAGTTTGTCTGTACACAATGAGCCCTGATAGTCACAGTCGGATGTTTGGACGTCGTTCATCTTGTATGAATTACCTGAAACCTGAGTCATTACAGCTAACTGTCCATTACACACATGTGAACCTCCTACTGGAGTCATTACTGGTTGAAACTGTGTTGCAGTGTTATTTGGACCAGAAACTGCAATAGCTTTAGATGGTTGAAGTAGGCATTTCATTCTATTATAAAATCCGAGACTATTTCGCGACTTTTATGTTGTCCAGCTGATCAATAAGAATGATAAATATTAAAGGGAGTATGTTTATCCCATCGATGTATATAGGTTAGACACCTATCATTCTAGGTAATTCAGTATCCACTAAGAGTTAGTTTATAGTTTTTCTTTTGTGTACTATTAAGTAGAGAAACTGTCAAGTTTCTATTAAATTATTGAGTTTAGAGGGGTTAGGTTAAAAAAAGAGGTTTGTGGTGCAATCACTTATTGTTTATATTGTAGATTATATGAAAACGGTTTGTTTAATAGACTCGCAGTCATATGAAAAACTGGAAAAAAAAATAAAAGACGACAAGAAAAAGTAAAAATAAAGAAGACAGAGAGAACTAGGTGGTGTCCACATCAATATTCAGGTCTACTGCGGTGTTCCGTTTGTTTTATCTCCCAAACCAAAAACCACCTTCTCCCGTGAATATCACAGCTTCAGCTACTTTTATTTACAGAATTTAACATACAGTAATTTTGTTGTAGTTCAGCCAAATAATTACTATCCTAATGGTTAAAATGTTAACTTTTAATGGCGAATATTCTGTAAAATAAAAAAGTTATACTTACAACATGTTTTCTTTAATATTAAAATGATGGATCTTATATTTTAATCTCTAAACACATAATATTATATATAGGTAGTACTGTATTTTAGACTAAATTGAATTATATAAACTGAAGAATTTCTTTTGCTACAATAACTCAAATTCACACAATTTTCACTTTAATACAAGAATGAAACACATTTTTAATGAAACCTGATTGCCGTTAATAATCTCTTTGGAAATTTTTGATAGGAATCCTCCTAATTACACTGAAACGTGGTTATTTATCTAATGGACCTTTATTAAGTGGTCCTGGCAAAAAAGGTGGTTTTTAGTCAGTCACAACAAAAATATTTTATTTAATTTTAAGATCATATTTGAATTTTTAATTGCATTACAATACCTTTGTTGGCATACACATTTTAATTGGTAATGTTATATTAACAACTTAACATCTTTGTACTTTTGATTTACTGCTGTTAGAAAATAGTAAATCTTTATACAATTCTCAAACATGACTTAATAATTTAAATAAAGCATTGTCATATAGCAAACATGGATGTAAATATAAATTTTAATTTAAAAACGTTATTTGATTATCACAAAGACGATTTGCATAATGGCCAATAATTCAGTCTTCCATAATCCGTTGATGTTTCGGTTAGCTTGGATAACGGGCCATTAGGCTAATGAACGGAATGTTTTATTGAAGAGCAGACGAGTCAAGTCTCCGAACTAAGATCATGCATTATTAAATACCCCTGTTGAACACAATTACAGTTTTCTATATCAAACATAAGGCGTTATGGTTGACTCATAAACATCCGGAATATTTCATTTTATTACATAACACTTCTTGTCACATGCACATTGTGAATCAAAATTATAATAAAGTGTGACAGATTCATAAAACAAAATTATTTTGAATTCCCTTACAGTTATCCTTATTGTTTTTTTACACAAATCTACAAAACTTTAATATCAAGTCCATCTTGGTTCTATTGGAAGAACTAAAACTATTTCTAATAAACAATAACGGTTTGTATTATTTTTTTACTATGTGAAAAGTTAATGAAATTGACGTCAAAGTGGTGTTACTAGATTGATATATAAACTAATGCATGCGAGGTGAGAAAATTATTAGTTATGGTGGTCGACGAAGAATCTAAATATTTCGATTTTAAGTTAGATCGTTTCTGGACCCATATGACGTTTTATCTCTGAGCTATTTATAACCTATGCCATCTAATAAAATGTTTACGTTGCATAGTAACAAGACCAATGCTAAAAACAATCCTTACAAAACTAAAAAATATAAAACTTCACAAAAGGCGTAAAAAAATAACTAAAAGAATTCAATTTTACATTGCGTGAAATAAAACATTCCTGAAAAATTTATCATTATTATTGAAACAACATAAGAAACCAGGCTTTTGATAATTGATTCATCAAGTTACCAATGAATAAAAAGACTGAAATTAGTGAGGCTCGTTTCCAAACGAGAGCGTTTTTATGATTTCGTCGAGTTGTTAATTAAGCAATACAGTTTTGAATAGCCTAGCAATCACTGGCCTTTATATTCTAACCAGTAACACAATAGAAAGTTTTGTTAATGTATTAACAGGGAACATACGTTTTAAAGGACCAATGAAATTAAAACGATTATGCTAAAAAATAATTAGGTTTGGATATAACCCGGTAAAAAAAATATTAACTTTATTTAACAAATTCCTGGTAAAGGATTTTTACATATATTTTTGTATTGTTAGGCAACAGTAATGTAAATGTCGTAGGTTTTAGGTATTATGTTTTTTTACTTGTATTTATTATGTTCTAAAGATTGTTAGTTTGTTAGGGTACAAGTCTTGTTTTGACAATGATGACACTTACCTACCTACCAGCATAGAGGAGTAGACATAGATAGCACGCAATGCTAATTTGCTAATATTGTTTTCACACTATTTGACCCAAAAACCAGCTAGATCCTAGGCTCGTCAAATAATCTATTAATGTCTACTCTTTTAATATATGCCAACAGATTTTTCGGGTTGTAATTTGAGACACCAACACGTTTGCGTTTTCCACGATACCTCCCAAAACATTTCTAATAAGAAGATAAGTTATGTTAGTATTTTGAAAACTGAATTTACTATTTAGTTAATAATAAATTTTGATGGAAAAAAGCCAATTTCGCCCTATTAAAAAAAACTTTATGACTACTTTATGACTGGAAGTACGTTATATATAATTTGAATTGTAAAAGATTATTTTATATATCATTGAACTTTAAAATTTCACATACATTTTAATATTTGCCACAAAGTAAGTAGATGCAGTATGAATGTCTTACAAAAACCAAGTATTATCGGTGATGTAATTTCTATTTATATAAAAATTTTGTCATGGCGATTAGTTGAAAAGTATAAATTAAGTAAAAAGTATATAACTGGCATTTATATCACAAGGAAATGAATATATTCGATGAAACACCACTACAAAAGTGAAACTGAACTTTAAGGGGATGGAGGCAATTACTTAATTTGTTTACAAACTCTACTGATTGTTAGTCAATTAATTTAGATACAGTGTGTGTTAGAATAATATCCATGTGCTCCGTGTCATTGTTTCATGTGTTTGGATCTGGTACAATTTGCTCATGGTTAAAAATATTTCTAAATATTTCGCACCGTTATCAATTTTATTATATTCCTGTAGGTAGCAAAAAACAAAGGTAAAACAATATTGAATAACGAAATCACTTTTATAAACGGTTACATTCTAGTTGCGTTCATCAGTGTTTTAAATAAGAATTTATAAAAATTAAAACTAAATATTCAAGCTAAGGTTGTAAAAAAGGAGCTGTACCTACTTTTAGGCCAATCTAGGTAGGTTCAAATTTAAAAGAGTGCAAAACGTATAAAATACATTTAAAAACGAATCTATTAAAAATCACACTGTTGTGTCCAGAACACCCTGGGAATTATTATCGATTCACACTTATAGTATTTAGTATGTGTTTGTTGCCACAAGCCCAGATAGTTATGATTTATGAGGCTATTTGGAACAATTCCATCGCATTAAATACGAGTTATTATGTTTGCTGTGAAACATAGAGAATAAAACCGATTTGTAGTAGCTTATACGTATATAAGAAAACCATCCAATTAAAATAAGCGTTTTCATAAATGAATTCTATAAATACGTAATAGTATTTTTATGTTTATTGTTGAATTGTTAAATTTTGAAACATAGAATAAATAGTTACATTGAAATTAAATGTTTATAAATACAAACAATTTTTAAGCGCTATAGTACGAAAAAAGGTATACGTATAAAACCGTATATGCACCTTTGATATTTATGGAGATTTTGACTATTTAATCCTAATTTAATTATAGTGCGTATGTTGGTTTGTGTATTAATATTTTACGCGTTTTTGCCTCCTATATGGATGGATAATTTAATATGGGAAACCTAGGGTCGTAAGGTTGGTTAGTCTACCTTTCATTAAATAAATAACACTAGCGGGGGACATCTTGTCTAGTGACAGAGCATGAGCATTTAGTTCCCGAGGTTCCTTGGTTCAAATCCAGCCAACCACCATTGGATTTTATCCATCAGCTAACCCTATATAGGCAAGAGTTTCGGGCTTGATCCTAGAGTACCACATTATAATGGTGGGACATATAACAACAAAATATTCTAGGTAAAAACTGTAGATAACTTACCTTTACTCATCCTTACCTCCTCAACGAAACACCAATTCTTCAACGATAACTGGAGTAAGTCCCAATATAAATTGAACAGTCACCTTTGTCCAGCGAGCGTTCGCTCTTGAAAAAGGTGTGACAAAACCCACAGTCTTACCTTTGGGTAGAATACAAAAACATTCAGTTACAATAAAATAGTCAAATGTTTAATAACAAAATGTCCAAAAATATTAAAACAATACAAATACGCAGTAGTTCAATAAGCTGGATGAATAGATTGTTCGAATAAATACGAGTTAATAACTATTTAGGATGGACGATTATTAGAGCGATGTACGATGATTCAATTCCCTTCCATCGTCTTGCATATGCATGACTATGGAAATCAGCAGCCTCCTTCTACAGGACACTCTTAACGAACTCCCTCAGCTGTTTACCAAGGCTTCTTAGTGAACTTGCGTTGTTTTACAATGTTTTTGGGTAATCTGAGACAAAAGTTTACCACCCTCTTCAAAAATATGTGCAAAATTAAAATATGTGAGGTAGTTTTTTTTTTGTGTAAAATATATAAGTGAATCTAAGTTATGAGGTCCATTGTGCTTACATATTTATATGTTATAATTCAATTATGTACTAATATTGTGTCCTTTTTACCTAATAAACGGATTTAAAAATATTGCAATATATTGAAGACAATTTTAAGTGATTATTACGTAAAATATATACTAATTAATGTGGTGCTATAGAATAATAATAAAAGTTGAACTTAAGTTTGTATTGGGTTACCTAAAATCTCTGTATTTATTTACCAGTACCTGAGTAATTTTCTAACAACGAAATACAATTTATAAACTTAGCTTGGTTACATTTTCAAAATACTTAAAACAAAACAAAATATTTATGACATAATAGCTCAACGTTTTATATTTTGATCGCACATTTTCATATTTATTTTAGTAGTCAGAAAACATATTGGAGTTTAAAGTTTTGTTGTTTGACGATAAAATTACAACGTAGTTTTTTGTTGCTGGCAAAATCCACACAAAGAACGTAAATTTATAACACTAAATATGTCTCACCCATGGTACTGAGCTTATAAATTATTATTACAGTGACTTAGACAACGGGTTTGAGCAAATAAAATTTCCCTATTTGATTATTTAGACATTGCTCATTTTATGTAAAAAAACATACTTCAAGCTTTACTATTACTACTACTCATATTCCTTTTAGTTTAATATATATTTAAATTATGATGAATGATTTTTGAGGTTTATAGATAAAAATCAGCAATTTTTCTGAAGTTTATTAATGGTCGACATAAGAGAAAACATAAGTTGCCTTGGAATAAATAATAAACTATATATATATACTCACCACAGTTATTGAATAGTATACAATACTGTTTTAAGTAGACAATCTTTACTTGATATGCATGATATGAAGCTATTTAATTATTTAATCTACAAAAAATAATTATTGTATGTAGTTAAGAACAGTTAAATATATGCAGCCTAAGTTTTGCTTAGAATGCCATGTTAATTACGTCAGGCAACACCATCTTTGAGTTCTCGCTTTCATCTCCGTCTACCTTACACTTGCCTCTCTTATTTAAACAATTGAATTACTTCAAACGTCTCCTCACGTAATGTATATGCTGAATTTCTCTCTCCTCATACATCTTAATTTCTTTGACGTTAGTTTCTAGTGCAACAGTAAGTCAATTTACCCTATGTCTTACCTACAAATGTAGAACCAACCCAACTTTTGGCAATAATATTTTAGGCGTTTTGAAATATATTCATAAATATATTTATATATTTATAAATATATTTATAAATACATTTACTTTCCGGAAATATATTCGTAGAAAAAACAAACCTTTGAGGGCAGACAAAATAATTTACTTGGTAGTTAATTTTTATTTTTTTTTTTACTAATAATAAAATTATTAAGTTGATCCTGTAAACGGTGTTGAAGAAGTTGTAGGTGTCTTTTAGGAATTGCGTTGTTATATATAAGAAATTATTTTAACTGTTATAGATTTAAAAATAGTTCAAATGGATCAAAATCTTCTCTTTAAAACTGTATACAGTAATTTGCTTATGAATATGCTTTACGAATTGCATTAGATTTGGTGTAAAAATATATAAGTATACTTAGACCAAAGTTTGTGAAATCTTTGAGAAGGCCGTTTCAAGTTATGGTACAAGTTATATGGCAATGGCGAACTCTCACTACATTGATCTTAAGGATCTTCGTTGGTTCAATAGATTCAGTTTATTGATTTTCGGCCAATATAATGATCATTTAAATTATCTAAATGTTGGTTACAACAAATCCATCGCGAATAATTAATTAAGTGGGGCTTAAATACTGGCTGGATGTTAAAAATAGTCTGAATTATTTTTCTTTTACTAAAACACATAAAATCAAAAGTTTTGCAAAATATAAAAATAAATACCTTTATTATCTCTCTATTTATGGTATGGTGAAATATGCAGTTTGAAAGAGTGCCAATAAAACAAGACCTAACATTATACTGCATCTGACAGAATTGAAATTATAATTTAGTTATTTCAGCAGTAGGTAATTGTGTTTCAATGGTCTAATAATCAATATTTAATCAGTATGCGAATATTTTAAATATATTGTGACCGTAAGAAAGTTGTGCTATTTTTTAAGTAAACATCTATTTATGACACTATTGACTCATATTATCACCTTTTTTACATTTTGACATTATATTTGTAATCAACCTGTAAGTAAAAATATGCAAAACCGAATAGTATTAAAAATATAAATCTAAGTATATTGAAATAGATACAGTCACATCCGTAGGTAAAAATGTATTTTAACAGAATATTATAATTTCACTTGCACATATATTTAGTATTTGTTACAGTGTTACTGTTAATACAAATGTTCTTCAACCATGCTTTAAAACATTTACTCTTCTGGAGTTAAGAATACAAAGTATAACCTCGTTTGGCCAAGAATTTCATTCTTGCAATCTTGGCTATCTCTTAATTAAAACTTTCGGAAGGCGCATTCATTAGCATGAAGCCTTATAAATGAAAACGAGCCTTGATAGCCACAATATATGGTAACGCCACCGCAGACGATTGAACTTATCATGTATCTATTTCCCAATTTATATAGGTTTTTTTTAGATGAAACTATAAAGTAAAAACACCAACGTTGTTAATCCTTGTAAAAAAATCATAAAAATCTTAGAGAATTTAGAAAATAAACTAGCTAGTTGAGTTTTTTATTTATCTATTGACTGTATATCTAAATATTAAGGCTCACTAGTTGGTTACACGTTCACAAGTACTTATTCACACCGTATATTTTGAATAGGTCGGCACTCCATGTTGTAAAACAAATTAGAAGTAAAAATATATAATATAGGCACGCAATGCAATAAAAACTCAACTTTGAGGTATTCGTAAAAAAACCTCATAAATTATCAAACCCTAGTTCAACATTACAATTGTAAAAAATATCCTTGAATAAAGAATGGTTTGTAAGATTTAACTTTAGTACTTCAAGTATACACGATTCAGTAAATATGCTTCCCAGTGAAATCCTACAAATAACATTTTAAAAGATGTTTCTATCAAATTTATCTTCAATGGAAGATGAAAATGCAGATTGAACGCTGGCTGTATTGGAATTCAAATCCTTCAAACTCTATTGTTAACTGGTGACAGATTTACCAATCATTCTTGTGTGTGGGATTCGTTTCATTGTTAACGTATGAGGTAAAAATAAACAAAGCTGTCTACATGTTATTAGTGTTCTAACCATTCATACGGGTAAAAATATTTACAATTATTTAACAACAAATAGATATATTACATTTCGGATACGTTATATCATTCTACATCATTATGGTATCCCGTAAAAAGATTGGTAATCGTTATGGTAACAATAATTGGTGTAACCCATAAAAGGATAATGAATTGTTGTGTCTTTATTTATTGATATCATATGTTCCATACATACAGTAGGGCCTAAACAAAATAAATACATGTTTGTGTTTGTATTGTAATGTTATAGAATATATTCGGGATCTACATTGCTTCCAACCTTTTATCTAGGAGTGTTTTAAACACAAATCATCGGTATATTGACGTTTCAATGATAGTTGTTATTCATATAAATTACACAGGGGCCACATTGTGTGTCTGTTATTATAATAATCAATTATATTTTCGATAATATACTATAATAAATGATGATAATATTATTATAATCGAAAACCAAAAAGTTTTCATACATCTACTGTACTGTAACACAGCAACCATTTCCAAAAATATAAAGTTAAATACCTTTTTAAACGAACATCAATCTTTATAAGCAATGTTATCTTGTATAACTAAAGGCCCGTTCACACGGGGCGAGTTTACAAGCTACACGCCAGCGTGTAAGAAGCCGGCGAGTTGGCGAGTGTGCTTGTGTTCGTTCACACGGAGCTTGTCCACTCGCCAACTCGCAGACGTGTAGAAAGACGCCGGCGAGTTGGCGAGTGCGCTTGTAGTCGTTCACACGATGCTTTTTCCACTCGCTCAGTAGCTGGCTTGAACCAAATCCTCCAACATCTTTGAGTAACAAGCGCACACGCACAAGCAACTGTGTTCACACTGGGCTACTTTACACGCCTACTCGCGCAAAAGCTGGCGAGTTGGCGTGTAAAGTAGCGGCACCGTCAACTTTTTCCAGAGCTTTTTTACAAGCAGCTTTTGAGCGAGTACGTCGTTCACACTGAGCTATTTTACTAGCTGCGTGTAAAAAAGCCAGCGTGTAGCTTGTAAACTCGCCCCGTGTGAACGGGGCTTAAGTTATCCAGACTTTGCTGTATTGAATGAAGCAAGAGTTTGGCATTGCTCTCAAACTTTTGCTATAACTTGGAAATTTCACTTCAGTGATTCACATAAGTTCTGCTCTATGAATGTTCTAAAACTTATTTCTTTGTAGATTATTCAGTCTCATTATGTTTATTGACGTAACAATAACCCAAGCAAATATCCTTCGTAATATCCAATCTAATACCCATGTGGTAAATACTTCTTAATAGTTAAATCTAGAACCCTTATTATTATACTCTCAGCCAAGAACTCACTATTCCAATATAATAATTCGTGACAGTCTCAATTATTTTACAACTTAACATGAGCTTGTGAAAATCACGGTCAAAACAGTAGCTATAATAAACTGTGTTGCACATTAAATCTGTAAGGAACAATCTACCATTCGTTACAGAGGTACCTGTATGACTTAGAACAAACGAAGACTTAAAAGACAAGAACTTAGGTCACAATCAGCAATATCTTCCATTACAAAGACATGTTAAGACTTTTTATAACTGCAAAAGGGTAGTTAGTTGTGATGCAGGACCACGTACACAATATAAATTATGGTACTTGCAGGGGACACCTTTACTTAACATTGAAAACTCACTTTGTGTTTTTTAAGTTTATGTAGTATTGAGTTTGTGACCAAGAGCTATTTTAAATATAATTCACATTTAACATTACAGGGGTTCAAACATTACTTGTTTATCAAAAGAACAATGATGAACTGAGGGGAAAAACTCAACCTCAATGAATATTTATTTATGATGAATTCTAATGAGCTGGAATCATTTACTATTCTTGTCTGAAGTATATGGTGGGTATTGTAATGCAAATATTTGGAATATTTTATTCCACCACATTGCTTAATTTATACATAGATATATAATATATATATTTAAAATAAACTATATAGTCTTATTTAACCCCTAAATATGTAAACAGTTTGTATATTTAAAGTATTCATTAATGCTATCAGCAGAACCGTTATTTATGCAAACCATGCCATTTTAATATCGTGGTTTATTTTATAAATTATTTATTTCTTACGAAATACGATAGGTACGTGGGTATTTCAAGGGGAATGTGATTTATATAGGGAATCAGCATCGATAGAAATAGCTCAGTTGATTTTTAACTAAAAGAAAATTTACTTATTACCAAAGAACTCATTTAAGTTGCCATTTTCGTCCACTATATTAAGCAATATGTTATCGATAAGGAGATATACTTTTTAAGATAAATGATTGCAATTTATTTATATATTTGTTTGAAAGTGAAGAGTTTCGGAACAATTAGGCCATTGTATAATCCCACAGATTGCCTTTGTGATTGGCTGTATACGAACCCGTGCCCCCAAGCCAGATATTGCATACCTAGCTTGACCAGCTCCAGGGGACTTAGGCAAGCTGTGTAGGCCTAATCAAGCAAACTAAGGTCTAAGTGATCCTCTCATGTGGTCAAATCATATATTGATTTATTTATAAAAGGCTTTGATAAACTATAATTCAGTTGAAGAAGAGACTATGAAATCAGGGCTACACATGATGAAATTGTAGCTATTCAATAACACCTGAACGTTAATTTGGAGCTTAATTTTGTTTGCCGAACTTTACTGGGACACATTTGAATCGGGTCTGAGGATGATTGGTGTAGAAGGCCATAATTGCTCCTCAATGTAACACATTTGCAAATCTGTTAACGCCTAAAAAGTCTTATTATGAAAAAAAAACATGCTCAATAGCTTTGTATAATTCATTCTTTGTTTTGTGTAGAACTCTATTAGTCAATTATGTGTTCAATTGCTAAACCTCATAGCATTGGTCAAATTTGGAAACTCACGTATTAAGTTTGCGTTTTTATACATTTGCATAAAACATCTGGTAAAGCAGAACGTTTTCCATGTTCAAAGGTTTTGTGCAGCTATTGTGAAACGGAAACCTAATTTCCTTCCAGTTGGAACACAAAGTTACGCCAGGAGGTTGTTGTGGCTGTGACACTGGTGTGTGTGTGTGTGTGTGTGTGTGTGTGTGTGTGTAATCTCTCTATGTCCATCTTACAACAACAAAAACTATATTCATAAAACACAATCTGAAACCTCCTAAAATAAATCACACATATTATTTAGGGTATCCCAAAACGACCATGAACTACAGATTTAAAGACATTGAATTACCTTCAGACTATCATTCTATCAAAATCTCAAGTAAAGTTGTTAGTTTGTAAAGAAATCTGTCTTGAAGTAAATAAAACACATTTACATCCATACATACAAGAAAAGGTAGATAATTTATCACTATGACAACTGAATACAACACGTAGACTGGCACTAGGCTAGTGACAACCTGGTGATTTACACAACTACACTGATCATGCGATATATCACGTTTTCAACTAAATGCTGACAATTCTGGCTGATGGCATCCAGGTTGAATATAGAGCATGATAATTTGCTTTACACCCATCATTGATATATCAAATATTCGATTTTTAATCGTTGAATGGGGTGGTTTCAACTGAAAACTTTTACTAAGAATTTCAATACATAAATGTTCATGTACACTTTAAAACAAACTTATCAGTAGCATCATTTTCGATTTTGTTTAGTCGTCAAAGTAGACAGTTAATTAACACCGGAATCTAAGAACTTAAGAAGAACCTTTTGGTTAGGTATATTTTCCTGAACGTAATCAGGTCCTCAAAAACACATCGATTCGAGATTACTATGCTTAATAAATACTAGGTTTCTTAGTTAACTTTAAGGTTTGGAAAAAGCTTAGGCTTGAGGAAATTATCATTGGTGTTTTATAGCAATACTGCAGCTCCAGAACTAGTCTCTGTGGGCTTTAAAACGTTTTGGCTTAGTGCTTAAAGTCACAATATGTGGCTTTTATAAGGCTCTTCCAAATTCACACACACCGACAACTTATTAAATCTGATTTGAGATAAATGAATATGTTTTCCTGTTCTTTCTAGTCCTGTGTTCTTAGGTTTTATTTAAGAACAAGGAAAATACTAATGTTTATGGTCAGTATATTGCAAAAAGTCAGGATAAAATGCGCAAATCTTAATTTATCAGATTTTTGAAAATCATCAAGTCGTTAAAACAAATAATGTAAAAATAAATATTGACATTTTACTATCAAGCGAAATAGGAACGCTTATCAAATGATAACTTTTGAAATGGTATAGCTTACCATAAAGTACAATCTCAAAATCCATACACCGCTAATTCATTCAAGACAAGCCAGAAAAACCTTTAAAACAATCACCAGGCTTGAAATTCAGTTTCTTTCTTGGTTCTGACAAATGTACGATAAGTTCATTGAAGATTAATTCTATAAAAAATATGAATATTAAAACTTATGAATATAAAACTTAGTATAATATATGGTCTCATTCAGTCTATAAGCTGACTAGATCAAATATAAATTCTTGCTCATATAAGGCTAGTTAAACTTCCAAGAATGCAAAGATTCAATAAACTCTTCACACAAACATGTTCTTCATTAGCCAAATGGTCAGTCATTCAAGCATAACAATACAATTCAAGCGCACAGCTGATTTCTAGCGTTTAACGTCGTTGGCTCCATAGAGGTATATTTTTTTTAAGTTGAGCACTCAATGTTATTTAAATGGGTTTCATTTCCTCACCGAGTGAGTTTTTGAAACTTTACTTCACTCGTGAAGTAAAGAAGTTGTATACATCACGCTTGGGATAGGGAAGTTTAACATGGCGGGTTAGGTAAACATTTAAATGTCAGATTAAAATGTGAAAAATATACCTTTTAACCAAATTAATGTGTGTAATTGATGCTTTTTCAAGTTGACTAACAATAATTTGTTGGACCTTTTCAAGTTTGTTTAACCATTAACGATATAATATAATAATGATTAAAATGTTCAATTTAAGAAATTAAACAATATTTAATATACGATGTGTTTGAATGTTTTTCCAGTAAAATAAGTCTTAATACCAACTGCTATGTGTGTAATTGCTTGATAAATAAATAAAATGAATAACTGGAAAGATAGAACCAATGCAATGTTACAGAATGTAAGACGTGTCAAATAAGTTAGCTTAAGCTGTGACATTCACGGGAGAAGGTGGTTTTTGGTTTGGGAGATAAAACAAACGGAACACCGCAGTAGGTCTGAATATTAATGTGGACACCACCTAGTTCTCTCTGCCTCTCACAATGTGTGTCGTTTTGTATATTCCTGTCGTTTTGACTCTAATATGAAAGGATTTTGTTTGAGGTCTTTGATGTGTCTCGTTTAAAAACTTGAAAGGAAGTTACAGTCTTTAATTCTAATTGCATATCTATAGCTTAATCAATGCTCAATGCCAAATTCCTGATTTTTACAGCTGGCAATGTGACCAATAGGTGATTCAGTGAGTAAGTAAAAAGTATTTGCCTCTTATAAGTTTAGTTTCCAAATTATTTAAATAAATATGAACAACTGTGTATATTTGATCGTTTTAGTTAGCCTACACAACTAAAAAAGAATCACAACCAATATTAATGGTTTGAGAACTTAAGAAATGTAAAGGTTAAATACAACTTAAGTTTTAAATATGAACCTTATTTATAAACTTCAATATATATATATAGAATAACAAAAATTATAATATATAATATATATATATTATATATTATACTATTTGTTATTAATCTACACACATACACGGATACTCAAATTATCCTTAATCACTAATCTAGAGGTTAAATATCTTGTTGCCAACGTAATCCTCGGTAGACTTAATGGCTACCGGTTTCGACACACATATGATCACACTTAAAATCCCTTCATAATTTGAAAATATAACAACTTGGAGCAAGATAACATAAAGTCTTTGAAGATATATATTTGAAACATAATAATCCTATAAAAGGATAAACAAGCTGTTTTAATACATCCATGTTTAGACTTTTATATATAATTTGATATTAAATAATGACATTGCTGCAGCTATTCCTGTTTACTCAATATTAGCGACACGGATTTTCAATAATAGCTTCATACTCGTATTACATCGCCAAAACTACAACACTCACCTATTTCGGATAATGTTATTAATTTCTTCAAATTTATTACAATAAAAGCAGGACGTGTAGTGTTAAAATTTCAATATTTCTGTATACCTTTCTACGATTATAGCAAAATTATATCAGATCTAGACTTTATTTTTAAGATCTTGAATCAAAGAATAAAACTATTTATCATGGTTAGATTAAGGTAAATACATACATGCAAATAAAATGATGGCGTTTGTTATGTTGAATTCAAAGAGGTATATTCACATAGAATATATAGAAACATTATAGAATAGATAGAGGTGAATTATCACATCTTAAATTTTATTTCATGATTAAGAAAACCGAGCAGAAAACCAACACATATTGAGCCTAACTGAACACTTTCAATCTAAAATATAATAGCCATCAACACTGGCAGTGCTATATCTCAGACGTTCTTTGAATACAAAGCAACGTCAAAATGCAATCTCGATTCCAAAGAAACCATTTGTCAATGTCTCTCGCTACATTTCTTGGTCCACTTTCTATCGTTCATGGTTATAACAGAAGTGAAATAAGTAAATAAGTATCTTTGCATTACATTACAATTAGTTTAACTAGCAAATTCTGCTTCAAAACCAAAAACACAATTCACAAACTCATACCTTTGTATTGTACTAAATAGGAGTTTTTCACCCCTTGTTCTTTAATTTGATATTAATAGCTTTGTAAGTGTACTTCAGGTGTTCTCATATCCAAATAAAGGTTGCCAGCTTAGTCTAAAGAAGGCTAAAGGATTTATTCGTGGTGTAAAACTGGACTTAGCTAGTTCAAGCAACTTCTAATCTAAGTAAAAAACCTAGTCAAGGATATTAAATCACTCCAAATTATCATCCATTAAGTTCAGTTTTAAATTAACCTAAGTACCCTCTCATAGTTAGGAAAACTATAGTAGCATTATAATATTGAATACAAATTAAGGTAGTGTTTAAAACATTTGAACAAAATGTATTACAATATTTTAGATAAATCTATTTAGATCTCTTTGTACAAAATACCCATAATCATTATTTATTAATAATCAGGTTGACGAAAAAAAAATAGTCGTTCTTTAGTAAACTTCGTGATGTTAACAAGTATTTTGAAATGGAAAGGGTTTTAAAATAAATAAAAAGGATAAACAAAGCTAATGAGCTTTAAAAAAAAAACTGATAGTAATTAATTTATGTATATATTTTTCAATATGTGTTTTTTTACACTTTGAAACCAGAGCATTTGTAGCCTACGTCATTAAGTCAATTTTTGGTCTTAACCTTTTATATGAAATATTTTAATTGTCGTCACCTACGACAACAAGTATATAACGAACAACTTTATGCAAATTGGAGGTAATTTAAAGTAATTTAAATACAAAATGCCAAAAAATGAGCAAGACAAAGAACCAAGAAAAAGCTTTTATAGAGTTTTGAATAATAGATTGTTTTGCTTCTGTTCACCCAGGAGACGAAATATTCCAAACATGATCTCTTATCATAGTGTATTATTTTTAAATAGTAAAAGTATATTTCAAGCTTGTATTATTTAATTGGTTAAATTACCTGAAATGTAGTACAATATCTTACTTTTAGTTAATTTCCGATCAAAATGATGCATTCACTTTTAGTGTGACTAAGGATACGTCGATTCCGTAGAAATAAGAAATGTGTATTCATACAGTAAATCAAGTCATTTTTTATTTTTTATTTAAATTATAGAAATAAGATGGCACATCATATAAAGTATAGTATAATTGTAATACATTTTTACATTTTTTTATCAACAAGTCGGAATTGTGCTATCGTTGAATTTTCTGATAATAATGGATATGTCCTAAATGTACTACAATTTTATGTGAATTAAAAAATCTAAAAAACCACCAGGTATTGTTAATTAATGGTTAAAAGTAATAATTCATTGTAGTTTTAAACTTGGATATGAATGATTAAACAACTAGAAACATGATACTCTCATTATGGTGAAGACATAATAGTGGAAAATTGCTAAAGATTAATCAAAGATAATTTATTTTTGGAAAAAAATACAACCGACTTCAAACGCTCTAAAAAGAATGAAATAATTTCAATAAAGTAAACTTTTGTATGAGGCAAGCTCACGTATTTTAAGTCGGCGCGGCTCTATGATGATTTTTGATACAAAATTGAAAGAGGGTATCCATATTGCAGGTGACTATCTATAACTAAAGGTGTTAATCTGCATGTCTTTTTCATAGTTATGCGTTAAGTGTTATTTTATTACCGTAATCAGAGATCGGCATTATAGTGGTATTAACGAGTATCTTTAAAAAGATTATAACGCATTTAAATGTTTCTAACTTAGAAAATTAACGTTTTAATACTAAACTAGCTTCTTTTCCCTATCATAATATTAAACTAAATTATTTTCCTATTCATATAGAACATTTGTGCGTGTTATTTTCATAATGCATTTATTCTGAAGTAAACATAAAATACAAGAAAATATTTCTTTTAATATATAAACAAAACAGTTCAGAATGTTTTTTTATATATTTATGTAACAGCTACAATTTATTGATTTTCAAAATACACACACAATATTTAATTTCAATCATATTTGCAGTTTGAGCCGCGCCGACTTGAAATACGTGAGCTTGCCTAATACAAAAGTTTACTTTATTGAAATTATTTCATTCTTTTTAGAGCGTTTGAAGTCGGTTGTATTTTTTTCCAAAAATAAATTATTTCATGTTTTTTAGTGACCGTATAATTTTTTATGTATTAATTACTTGAGGTTTTTTGACAAGCAATACTGTTTGAAACAATCAAAAGTACCACAGAACAATCATTATTTTAAAACTGCTTGAGTCACCTGTTCAGGTTACATAATCAATGGGTATGAAGATAAACATTTTTAGATATTCCTTAAGAAAGAAAGGGTTGTCCATTACATTAGGTCTAATGAAAAACTAACTGTCTTTTCTAGATACATTGAAATGTCTGACATCATCGTTTCCTGCAATCGGTGTACTTCTACATTATAAAAAGAAATACAGTAACATCTCAAGCCTTTTGGAACAATATGAAAGTTATTCCTCAGCCACCAGCACTAAAAAATCTCTCAAAAGTGTAAAATTGGTCGTTAACACGTATAGTACCTTTGGAAAATATTATATGAAAAATTGGTTCAGCTAAAAGTGGTGTAAGTCATGTAGGGGGTTTTGTTTGCTCAAGATATAGCCTAGTCGAAATTGCAAATCATCTTCCTCTAGGACTTTCCGAAGCAGGCATAATAGTATTGATATGATATAGTAACTGGGTAGAGAGTATCAATAAACATTCCATATCTGCAAATGCATGTTTAGTAATTAAAATATTTAACACTTTTAAGACAATTGACGATTATGCACTGTCACACTTCTTAGGTCGTGTAAGGAATAATTGCATTTAATTTATATTTAGACCTGTTTTACGAATGCTTTGGTTTTCACAATACACCTTTATTTGTCAATATCATACAGCTATTCACTGAAACATATATGTTTTAGTAAGTCAGAATATTCAATACTAATAAAAACAGAATTACTGTATACACAAATCAGGTCAAACGTTAAAATACATTTTTTATAGTAACCAAAACAAAATGAATTTTTCTCAATGTAATTCATTTAGGCTCCATGGCAAGAAATAGTTTATTGATCAATATGAAGCAACTGTTTCATGAAGAATTGTCTGTAGCTTCATTTAAATGGTTTCAACTAACAGCTGTAGGAATGTTATTACTATTTATTGCCTTCTCTGCACAAATTTAAACAATCTGCACAAATGTAAACAAAATAAATAATGAATATTTAAGGTTTTCAGAATTTTTTACCGAAACAAATATTATACTTAAACATAATATATAAGGTACCAAATAGAAACTCTCCTGGTTATTTTGGTGGTGGAACCACACTGATCGGTAAAAGAATCACAGAGAAATTGGTGAACATACATAGAAAAAAAAAAAACATCGCCACAAACAAATTGAGAACCTCCTCCTTTTGTTGGTAGTGGGGAAGTCGGTTAAAAAAACAGTTTTAAATTTCAAAGAATTTGGTATAATTAGTGGCAATAGTCCAGAAATTATTGATTTAATTTATAAGATGGTAAAATTATTCATCTTCAAATGTAATAACTATGCCTGGTTTTAATTTATTTTCCAAGGACATTGTTTCCTTATAGTAAAAAATCCATTAATATGTATTCTTTACTATGCTTAAGATATTTGGTGAAAACACAACAATATTTTGGTAAAAACAATTAATCTTTTTCTTCATTCGCTTCATAGGTGATATCATTCTATTGCAACATAAATTGGCTTTTTGAAATTTTGGAAAACAATGCATTCTCAAAAATAATCAAATTCAATGAATACTAAACACTTTTACCTCTTGGTATGGTGTTTCTATAAGATCCAGTTGGGCCTGTAATTCAATTTAGTTTATGTAAATGGTTTAAATTTTTACATATAATGACTGGCTGAAGATTAGTGAGCTTCTACCTTAACAAGTACAAGAGGAAAAACACGAATTATTCTTTGGACTTATACCATTTATTTGTAACCAAAAACATATTAAACTCGTTTGTGTTAAAGAACAATATTTACAATATAATAATAAAATAATTTACGTTATATTTAATATAATATTAGTTATAACACAAAACCAAAAGCTTCTGTCGCTTTTCTGCCTTAAAAAGACCGTAAGGCACAAACAAATTAAATGAAGCCAGTTTGCTTTTCGAAAAACATTCCCGCTTTGGTAAATTATTCAGCACTGCGAGTTTCTTTTTACATCTTCCAACCCTGGAATTATTCCAATGAATATTTGGTATATTTTTATTAATATTTAACTATAATCACGTTTCGAAAAGACCTGTAAAAATATTTTTTTATAATTGTGTAAAACAGTATGTGACAATTTACATTGTCATATACAATGTAGTTTAAACGATTATTTCCAAAACCACTTAAACATACTTTTCACCTGTTATCTGAAGTGTATATTTAAATCGTCTAGCAAACACAGTTTATTTTATCAGAGTACGTATTTTGTAAAAGTCTAAAGTCCCTACAGTGTGAAAGACCGGTCCTCTATTAATTTACTTCTCACCTTTACGTCTTCGAAAACGCAAAATTAAGAAGTTTAATTCGAGGTTGACAAATACATTAAATACTCCTACTATATCTATTGGTCAAATTGTTGTTATTAAATCATGCAATTATCTAACATAAAAAGTTCAACGTACAATTTTACAAATAAAGGGGATCTTCGTTAATTGTTTGTGAATATTCAAATTATAATTGATGTATAAAAACGTAATTACTAACAAGTCGATTTACTAAAAAAGAGCCCCCAAGTAAATACCTTTACCCCAGTAAATACCTTTTCTCCCCTATTATTCCCACCAACAGAGATGCAAACCTTGTGAGACCGGGGTCTCTATAGTGGGGAATGTGCAGTGATCAAATAATGGTCTTATTTATATGCAAATCTCTCCTTCTATTCTCACACTTTTCTGAGAAAGACTTCAAATAAAATACGTGGAAGTAGATTTGTTCATGTGCAGTGCATGCCAATGCATCTCACATTGCTAATTATTCAAAAGTATGGATGCAACTAAGGTTATTTAAAATTAATTCTATACATTCTTTGTGAAAGTATTTCTTACATATTTATTTACTCACCTATGGAATCACAGCCTCTTAATTTTTTTGCTAATCATTGTAATTCCAACTTCTATGCTAGAAAAATTCAACCTAAATCAGAGTATTTTCAGATTATTAAAGTCAACTTAAATAAACAGATTACAAAATTTAATTAATCAATGTATTCTAGTTTAGTGTGTTCAAGCATATCTTTTCCACCAGATAAAATAGTGACTTTTAATTTATGAAATAAGGCAAACAACTTTGACTATTTAGGTAAGGACAAGAAACGTTTATTTAATTAATGTAGGAAGACTCTTAGAGAGTAGCGATCTTGGAATAAATTATTTTATTCATTAACGTTCTTTTATTTCACTACATACTGATAAGATTTACTACTAATTTAAAACTTTTGTGTCAAGATTTTGAATAATAAGTTTTAGAAGTATCATATTCTAACCTTACCCTCATTAAGTAAGATTAAGTAAATTAAGTAGATAACAATTAATTTGTTTTATAACATACACAAACATATTTAACTTTCCGTAAAACATATATGTAGATAATGTTTGTAAAATATTCTTTTAAAGTTTGCAGATATGTTATCAGAATGTATGTCTGTGACGGAAGTTTTAGCTGTGAGGGAAGTGCAAACATAAATCTGTCAGAAAAGAAAACTTTTAGAGGAAATCTGGACATTCGCCAAGAGCAAACTTACAACGGAATACATAAATAACATATTTCTTATTGCATTCAAGGATTATTTATTACATTAAAATAATTTATTTTAGTGTGATTGTGCTTAGCCCAGTAAAACAATTGCAAATAACTATTACACAATATAAATATAAATATTTTATAAGAGTGTAGGTGTTAAGATACAACATCCGTAAAGATAATAAACAATCTTTTATCAATTAGTGAAGTGGATCATGATCACTACGTAAATAAGGAAAGAAAAACGGTAGAGAAGAACAATGAAGAACTGCCATCCAACCAAAATAAACTACTAGTTTACAAATAACAAATCACAATTAAATTTAAAACCAGAATAAAAGCAATTAAAGTACTAGATACAAAAAACTATAAGCAATAACATATATTATTATAAATTTAAATTATATGCATTCTTTTTTTATAGTTCTGTACATAGTAGTTCTAGTTTAGTTTAGTAGTGGTGATTTATCAATGTAGGTTATAACCTATAAAACTTGAACCGTTGATGAATAGTAATAAAACTTTAACTAAATGAGGACCCCAATGATTAACGCAATTAAAATTAATGACATAAATGTTTATGACGAATACTTAGTCATGTACCGTAACTCAGTTGACTTTATAATTGAACGTTTTATATTTTAACTAGCTAGTAAAACGTTCATAACTACGTAGTGAAAGAAAGTATAAAAACTATTTAAATTTTTTTCATGGTAATGTTTTCAATGTATGTTTGAATAAAAAGCAATATATTATAAAAACATGTAAACTTCAATTGTAATTGTTTTTATGATGTAACGTTATTTTTATGGTAATTATTATGTAGTATAAAATACATGTTAATTACTAATCTTGTGGATTTTCACGTCAAACTATATAAGAATTTTTTTGAGTTGATGTAATATAATAGTTACTGAAAATAGATCATAATGATATGTTGCTAACAACACAACTACTGCTTGGAGGCACAATAGAGCCACAGAAACGTTCATAATGTAATGCAACAAGACCATTTATTTCTAGGCTACACTCCTCAACAGCATCTACGTTGTAATATTGAAACATATCGGGTTTTAATAAGCCCATGGAAGCATCATATAATATACTATATAATATTCTATTTAGTTTCTTTTAACTTTTATTTATTGCATGCATTAAATAGACCCAAACATTTAACATAAGTTTGTCACAAGCTTGTATAAAATGGAAGGTTGTATTTATTGGCTCTTAGCCTTTTAGTGAAAATCCGAAGTAGATAATATTTCAAAGATGTATTTGGAAAATAAATCTGCTAACGTAGAGAGTAGAATTTCTCAATAAAAGGAAATGAAAATCTTCTAATACGATTTATTACGATAATGCCCTACTAAATCCATTATTAAATAAGTATCATATGAACTTCTCCTAGCTGTATATCACTGAAGGTTTCTTTAACAAAAGGTTTAACTGGCTAAAATAGAATTCCGGAAAATGGCGGCTGACTTTGAAATTTCTTGTAGAACACCCTTTATTGTATCATGCTTTCGAATAGAACATGCAATTAAACAACTTTTTTTATTCTAGACATTTTTTCGATAAACCCACTCGTTTAGGAGTTAGAGCCTATGGAAAAATCACTTCCGGTGTACATTTTACATCATATAGCTCCTAAACAAATAGGTTTATAGCGAAAATGCGAAGAGTATATAAGTCAAATAAGTCTTAAAATTGCATCCACATTCCAAAAAGAACATAAATTCGTTAAAAATATTATTTTATTATTTGAAAAGTGGTAGCCATTTTCCAAAATAGCAGCAAACTTGAAAATGGAAAACTGTGTTTTCTATGGTAAAATTTTAAAATATAAAATACAAGAGAAAATATAAGGTGTCCCATATGAAATTTCGAAATTGGTTACCATTTTGGAAATTGGCGACAGAATAAAAATAATAAAATCATATTTTTAACTGCCACAAAAAATAAAGGATTGTTCCCCGTTTAAATTTTTATCTAATTCTTACTGTTTTCGATATCCCAATGGTGGCCTCCTTGAGTTGATAATCCTGTATACTAATAAATTATTAGTAGCTAATGCTTATTTTTTTAATAGAAAATAATACAACTAAGTAAAAATATTATTACTGAGTATGTACTCTTTTTAAACTAATAAAAAAACAAATAAAACATAGTTTATTCCATGAAACACAAATTAAAATACAGTTATAAAAAATGGATCTTCCCCACATTGGCAAAGCTTGTGCGTGAGGGACGAGCATAGATAGGCTACAACTTTTTCAAAAATACATAACTAACAATCTAGAAACTCCAACATGTTTATTCTAATAACAAATAAAATATCCAATATTCAATACAGCTTCTACCAGACCAGCAATGATAGTGCAATAATTGGCAGCAACCATTGCAATCATTGGTCTAGATGAGTTACCTAACTGACAGCCAGTGGCTGAAACATGTAATTACTAAGCCAATATCAATCACTTGATGAACTCTCTTGGTTATAGCTATTTCAATCAAACTAGTAAACTGTATTTGTTAATGTACAGGGTGTCCCAGAACTGTCCACTCGCCTCATCAGGTATCAGTCCTGGAACGAAGCCAAACTAAACTAACACGTCAACATTTTCCAAAATTCAAAAGTTGCCATTACAACTACCAAGTTAGGAGGATAAAGAAAAATACTAAAGATGTTTGATAAATGGAAACATTGTTATAATAAGACATTTTAATTTCATATTCGGGAACTTATTAATTAATGACGGATTTTACTTTAAAAGAGAGATCAGTTATAAATGTGATGATGAATTGATCATCACATTTAGGTGGTGTGGGATTGGAAATTAATCTGAAAACAATTAACAACAGTAACTTTATTTTAATGAGTTTATAAATTACATAAAATGTCAAGGTAAATAATGTTCATTGGCAATGAATACTATTTAATACTAATTGAGTAGCTTTTTATAATTAGTCACCGTTGATTACCATTGCCGAGTTGATTCTGTATGCCTTGATGCAACCTCATATATATACTTTTACCGTTATTACAATGAACAACTAAACTATTTGATATTCAACATTTGTTTGAATATTAATACGAATTTTATATGTAGATTTTTAACTGTAAATTTACATAAACATTTTAAATCTTGTATATACAAACCAGAATATTTACTGGCTTACTGTAAAGGATTACACAAGCTTTTATTTAAACTGAGGTGTTTACGGTTATATATTAACAAAAAACAGTATTTTATACTAAATAATGTAACAGAAAACTGTATTTGCATTGTTTTGGTGTAAATCCGTACTAATATAATAATATAATAACATTATAATATTAATAATAATATTATAAGTAATAATATTATAATTATTATTTATATTATAAGTGGTCTTGTTTTTTTAATGAATTAATAATGATTTCTTGAACTTATACAAATTTATATTTTTTTTGTTTCTTTTATTTTTTAAGTGTATTGTCACATCCTAAACTTGAACACAATCATTACAAATGGTCTAATAGCTCAAAAACCCCTGGATCAGGAGAGTCATAAAAAACTTGTACTTAAATGTACACTTTTTAAGATTTCAGAATCATAAGGGGGGGGAAAATTCAAGGTTAAAAGAGGTAATGAACCTCTTTATAGGAAATATTTATAAAAGATAATCTTTGTAAAACCATACTGATGTTTACTTTACTTAAAACCCGCTTAACCGTATTCAATAAATTGTCAATAGCAAATTGATTGACTCAATCCGTGTTTTCACTTGGTTGGATGGAAATAAGTGAGACATTGTTACGGTCTTTAAATATATCATCTGTTCAATTATCACAAATACATGTTAACCTTTTCATTGATGTGGCGGTTATACAATCCATTGAAAGAAGTTTAGATTGCTTCACGAATTTCAAAATTGAACTGAATTCAATTTGTATGTTGTTTAAGCTTATCGCATATTTTGTTATAAATAAATACAGATATTTAAAAAAAATTATAACTTTTAATTATTTTAGAATATCTGTATGAACAATATACTATACACTAATATAATGGTATTTTAACTGAATGTTTATACACAACTTTAATTTAGTTTTTGTGTATTGAGGTAAACTATAACAAACAAATATTTACATAATTTTAAACACAATATTTTACGTGAGTTTTTACCATAACACAAACAGTTTGGTTTAAATAGCTTACTTCATAGCTTATTCAAATTTATATTTTAAACAAAAACGAGGAAATTGAAAATACTTAATGCAGAAGTTTTAAGAATCAATCTCCGGCCAATCTTGTTATTCCAGAAAAATATTATTTTCCAGGTTAGGTCAAGGACTAAAACATCTTTATGCATACTGTTCAGTTTTGGATTTTGATTAAATATTGACATTTTATTTTTACATTAACTATGAATTATTGTTTTGGTATGATAATTGTTTGAGATTTGCAAATAAAATATTCATTAGTAATATCTTGTGATTAAGTTAGCTTCTTACGGAGTTTTTAATAGGTTACCCGAACTCTTGAAACCTTAAGTAAATAGCTGAGGAACGATATTCCCATTTTCTAGATACAAAAGAAATAAAGGCACGATTTTTAAAAATAAAGATTCAAAACCTATTCGAGAACTCAACACGCTGTATTATCAGGCGAAAATTAATTGAATTTTTCTTTAAAAATGTCTTTCAAAATTAAAATTAAAAGGATACATAAAATAGCGGTCAAGAAATGTTTCACTTTATATAAATTTAAAGGTAATCAGTACTTTAATTTACTTTACTTAAAGAAGGTTGAATAGTTAGGTTGCTTCTTAAAATTTCTCATGATACAAAGATAAAGGGGATATTTGAGGCCTTAGACATCCCAAAATTGTATAGTTGTTTGATCACATGACTGCCTATGTGTTTTAACATATCACCGTCATGTGTATACAGTATTATAAGTCCAAACTTTATCCGATGTATTACTTAAGAGTGATAATTAGTGTTCTACATAGTATCATCGTTATCATTATTGTACTTAATTAGTTTTTTTAAGGATCTAATTAACGCCCCGTGGAGAAAACATGCTAATGAGAAATAATGTTATTCCTAGAGGAAGTCTCGTCAAAGAATATTCACGGGGGGATGAATTTTCGCTGTCAAAAACATTCATTTACCTAATTATGTAAACTAAAAATGTACCAGAAGGCTGTTGATTTTTATATTCTAGAAATACACAAAATATAAAATTAAATAATGATATTGTCTTAACAATAAACACAAGTAGTTGGTTAAAAAAGGGACCAAAGATAATGACAAATATAATTTCTCCAAGAACCAAATCTGTAGTTGAACAATTTTATTTGCTTTAGACTATTATTGAAGCGTAGGCTACTATTGCAAGTAATACATGTTTTAGCATAAAGTAGATTACACAATGAATCAAATTATCTTTCAAAACTGAACGGAAAGAAAACCGTTACGTAAATTAAAATCAATGTCACGGATTTAACTTTATAAACATATTATTGACAAATTAATTTGTATGTTTTACTATACAATAAAAATGCTCTTACGATAATACGTTAATTAATTCACATACAGGGTGTTTTTTTTTTAAACTTGCATCTTTATTTATGTAAAAACCGCAATAGATAGAAATATGCAGTTTGCGGGAATCATCTATTGACGTAGGGGGCCCAATTGTTTTAAATTCAACGTTACATTCACATTCCCCCCCTTTCCCCCCCTGCCACAACTTAATTTTTTTTAATAACAAGGTACCCCTTGTGACATATTAAATGAAAGAGCATGAAAAAAGAAATTGTTTGATGAAAAAAATTGAAAATCGGTTCATAAATTTGCGAGATATCCCCCCCCCCACCCCGGAACTTAATTTTTTTTAATAGCAAGGTACCCCTTGTGACATATCAAATGAAAGAGCATGACAAAAGAAAATGTTTGGTGAAATTTATTTTTCATTTGATATGTCACAAGGGCGGGTACCTTGCTATTAAAAAACAAGGGGGAAAGGGGGGGGGGATTATCTCACAAATTCACGAGCCTTTTTCTCCAAACATTTTCTTTTTTCATGCTCTTTCATTTGATATGTCACAAGGGGTACCTTGCCATTAAAAAAAATTAAGTTCTGGGGGGGGGAGGGGGAATATCTCTCACATTTATGAACCGGGGGGTGATGGGGGGTTTATAATTTAAAATAATTGAGTTGAAATGAAAGAGCATGAAAAAAGAAAATGTTTGTTGAAATTTATTTTTCATTTGATATGTCACAAGGGCGGGTACCTTGCTATTAAAAAACAAGGGGGAAAGGGGGGGGGATTATCTCACAAATTCACGAGCCGATTTTAATTTTTTTTCTCCAAACATTTTCTTTTTTCATGCTCTTTCATTTGATATGTCACAAGGGGTACCTTGCTATTAAAAAAAATTAAGTTCTGGGGGGGGGAGGGGGAATATCTCTCACATTTATGAACCGATTTTCAATTTTTTTTCATCAAACATTTTCTTTTTTTATGCTCTTTTATTTGATATGTCACAAGGGGTACCTTGCTATTTAAAAAAATTAAGTTGAGTTTAGGGGGGGAAAGGGGGGGAATGTGAATGTAACGTTGAATTCAAAAAAATTGTGCCCCCTACGTCAATAGATGATTATAGCCAATTGCATATTTCTATCTATTGCGGTTTTTACATAAATAAAAGTGCAAGTTTTTAAAAAAAAACACCCTGTATATTGTGCATATAATAAACTTGCAAACAAAATAACCATATTTGCAATTTAGATTGTAATAGAATAGAAATATCCCTTCCATTAATAGGTTTAACAATTTAAATAAATTCGTCTCATATAATTGAAGTTACTCAATAGAATCTTGATCTGTGAAATCACATCGAGCGCAACAGGTTGAAAATACTATTATATTATCATCATAAAAAACAGAGTGATGTAAAATTACGTCAGGGACTGAAATGTTTTTTAAAACTCAACCTTTTTGTTTACTTTTGTTTAAGTGGTGAGCATTGGCGGAGATTGGCTCTTGCCAAGCCTGCTTAGTTACCTCCCCACTCTGTGGTTTGAAATTCAAATAACATTGTAAACTAATTAAAGGACAATTAAAAGGTTTAGACATTAGTTATAACACAACAGGATCAATTGACGCAACAGGTATTCTAAACGTGTTATATTGCTATACTGGGTGAATCAAAAGTCAAAACCCCCCCTCTAATATTTTTCCAAGTAAATATACATAGATATCCTTTTGGTGGTCGTGCAATCTTAGCAGGAAGTTTCATTATATGATTTTGAAACTTTTGAGTGTCCCCCCAAAAGGGGGGTTTTGGGGGCAACTCAATTATTTTAAATTATAAACCCCCCATCACCCCTTTTGGGGGGACACTCAAAAATTTCAAAATCATAAAATGAAACTTCCTGCTAAGATTGCACGACTACCAAAAGGATATCTCTGTATATTTACTTGGAAAAATATTAGAGGGGGGTCTTGACTTTTTATTCACCCTGTATATTTATCCATCATAATTTGTATAATTATGGGAAATATGGACCATCACGAGTTAAAAATTAAAGTAATCTCATGCTAATTTGCTAATCAATTTAAATGATTCATTTTGTTATACGATCTTAGCATTTTAGCAACGACACTTCATTGAATTTTGTATAACATAACATAATTATTGCATTTAAAGTCAAGCTACTTGCTATAAAGAAAATGTTAAATTAATTTGAAAAATAGATTTTAATAACACAGTTTTACAGTATAAACGAACACATATTACAATTGATAGTAGATTTCGGTAAAAACCAATCCATTACAATCACAAATCTAATAAAGGTAAAACTAAATTATTCAATAAATTGCAGCATTTTCGAACTGAAAGTCTAAATTTTACTTCCACTAACAACCAGTGGCTTGTGTCTGATGGTTGAAGCCCAAGCTAGACTTAGCAATACTAAACCTTAGTAGTATGATTTTCACGTGAGGATTATTTTTCTTTGAGAACCCCCTTTAAACACAAAAATACTAAACATACTTTCTTTCAACCTAAATACAATGAAATCATTTTAAGTCCGTTTAAACATACGATATTATTTGTTATACAGTTTAATGAACCGAAAATCAATCATTTTGCTCCTGAAATAAAATCGCGTTCACATTTCCTTTAAATAGAAAAAACATCCCTTCATGTGTAATATGTAAAATCTTTCCATTATGCTAATTGGCAATATTTTAAAGACATTCATTCCAAGTAAAATTTTGTATACCTTGTATATATTCATAGGTTAAAGTGTGTAGTGTTCAAAGTGGGGAAAAGAGCCGACGCCTCGTTTGATGCGGATTGCTATACCAGGAAAGCTATTAACGTAAGCGAGGCAATGAACGCCGCCTTTGACGCAATGTATCCTAAACTGACATTTATCAAAGGGTTTATACTTAGTTTATCCTGAGGTTTTTGGCAAAGTGTAAAGCCACATTTTCAAACGTTAACGTAAACAGCGTGATACAAAATATTTACATTATGTTATAATATTTCCTGCATAATATTTCAGTTTTTGGAAACTTTCTGATTTAGAAAAATAACCACACATATTACTATGGGTATGAATGACTTAGTTTTCTAATTTGTTAAGTGGCAGTCAAGTTGTTATTTCTCCTTGCTCGTCTTCAAAATACCCCTTTTATACCCTTAAACCCTTTTTTACAGCTTGAAAAAAGTGTATATTGCAATGTTGTTGTTTGCTTAATGGTTATAGGATGGATTACATTAAACTATTATAGTAAAATAAACATGTTCACAAACATTGATATAGAAAGTAGATAAACTGTAACAAAGTATGAAAGTTTATGAACATTCTGATAAAGTTTTGAAAATTCACTTATTTCATCAGCAGCTATTAAAACTTTACTAAGAACAACTGAAAAAGAAGCAGCGAAACTACATACCTCCTTTAACCTAATGTTATTAAAAAATAGTAAAAAAAATATTTAAAGAAATTTTAATTAGAGAAAGAAAAAAATCCCTTAGTCGTCACGTTTGCTGTAGCTGGGTCCTATTACTTTGAAATACAAGATAAGGTAAACAAAATATAATAACGTACTAGATTGTCCTTCTTGATACAATATAGACGAAATGGCCATAAAGATATATTGGGAAGAGATGAAATCGTGTATATTCAGTTTATCGGAAAGTCATAACACCAGTGATGTCATTGTTTCTTATCTTTTAAACCCGACTATAAAACCCGTGATAGTATGATTGGTTATATTTGCCATCTTTTTACCACAAAAATGTTGATGTAAATAATAATTCATATAATTTTATTTATGTTTGGAATTATTACCATTACTCTTGTTACAAAAGTCATGGTATGTTGTTTAGAGAGGTAATATCTCGTAGGGATTCTCATTGTTAAACCCCTCTAACGTTTGTTTTTTAACAATAAAACAACAGATACAAACAACATCCGATCATTAGGCTCTGGAATACGCCATTGCACAATTTGGAAAGTTAAAACCATTTGGCGATAGGTCAGATTTGAACTTAAGAAAACAATACTGAAGTATATAATTTATTTCACTAGTCAATAAAAATACTAACGATATGCAATTTGTCCATTGGTTTGAATTATACCGAAATAGTAAATAAACAAAGAAATAATAGATAATGAACGGCACAACTGTTTATAATTACAATTAAAACATGATATAAAATTACGTTAAGCACGATCGAGGTATTGTTCGAAATTAATGATTGATTTTAAGAATATTTTTTATTATCTATCCATATACAAACGTATTTTAACAGAACAAGTGTGTTTTATTAAAATTTGCTATGAGGATTATAATGGGTGAGTGTAGGCCTTTCAAAGCACGCTTGTAAATAGTATGTATAATCATTGTCTGCATCGTTATTACAGACATGTCTTTTTGCTCCACTCATCCACGAGTGTATGGGTAATTAATATTGTAAATTATTTTCCTCGTATTTAATCCTCTGTGGCAGATTTACCATGGATTAATTAACTAAACCCTATAGATGAGTAGTTTTCTGACACTGAAAACTCAATTATCCAAGTATTAAACGAATAATTAGTTTCTGATCTCTTGCTTATGCGATTTCCCTGTTGGTTATACCACCAAAGGTTCTTTCCATGCGCACATTAAGTGAAGTTATTTGTGAACGTTAGAACTGTAACTTCAAAGATGCAACGGTTAAAAACTTATAAATTCATTCTCAATGAGCTATAAAGTGTAGTATTAGCCTATCAGTACTGCTAAGGGTAATTCAAATTTGCATATTATTAACTGCACATTGAATGGAATTGCTCAGTAACCAGGCTGTATGATATATATCTTTGTATGTTTATTTTTTGTTGATTTACTAATTCTTTATTATTTGGTCCAGTAGTGTGTGTTTTGAGCATTACAGATATACTAACTGAACAACATTGTATATGTAAACAAATAATTATATACTAAATATGTATCGAAATACATTTTCATTAATGATTTCCTAATTTCCTTAACCCTTGATTTTTGGAATTGCATTAATGAACTGTTTTACGCTAGTGAAAGCTATTTAAATTTTATAACATTTTAATAAGGCTCCAGGGTCTTACTATGGCAAATATAAACAGAGATAATTATAAAAAATATATTAATTTTTTTTTGTACGGGTAGCTTCATAATAATAATTAAACTGAACATTCAACGATTTAGCTGGACAAAGTTAAACTACCTTGGCCCCATAACTATAAATACTATTGTGCTGATAATGTACAGCTTTTAAGACTTAACGAAGTTCAATGATTACTAATTACATGACTATCAATGCATTACGTATTACTAAAGGTACACTTCCTTAGCCACACGCAGAAAATACATTAAAAATACATTCCTCCTAAAACAAGTATGGCGTGGTTCAAAGTACAATGGTGCTTTGTTGTCAGAAGGGGATTATCTAAAAACATATACAATAGGTAGTTCTTTATATTTCAAAAGAAAAATCATTTCTAAGTAAAATGTTTTTAATTAATTTTAAAATTCTCAACACCATTGGTTTTATATTTAGTTTTATAAATTTTGGAAAGTAAAGTATTTAATCTTTTATTACTTATTCTAGCTGTACCCGCGGGCTTTGCCCCGTTTAACTTCATACTTGAGCTCGTTCGCATGGCCCAATCACGTCCTGGTTGTAGTTCGTTCGCTACGCTCACTCACCTTTAGGTTGGAGCTCGTTCGCTGCGCTCACACGTCCTGGTTGAAGTTCGTTCGCTACGCTCACTCACCTTTAGGTTGGAGCTCGTTCGCTGCGCTCACGCGTCCTGGTTGAAGTTCGTTCGCTACGCTCACTCACCTTTACGGTTGGAGCTCGTTCGCTGCGCTCAATTGCCTTCAGGTTAGCTCGTTCACTACGCTACCTCGCCTCCGGGTTGAAGTTCGTTCGCTACGCTCACTCACCTTTTGGTTTCAAATTAGCTGTTGTCAAATATTAAAAAAAAAATAATAGTGCTGCACTCTGTTGGTAATCCTTGTAACTTTAATGCTATTGAATATCATAGAACAGAACCAACTTGTTTAATTGAAACAGCTGTTATGATTCATTAATTCCATTTAAATATGAGTACTCATTAGGTTAACATGGGAAACTCCAGAGCCACTGGGGCGGAGCCCGAGAGTCCGATCAGAATAAAAACCACTTAGTTTTCCTATTTAATGCCTAAAGAATCAGTGTACCAAATTTCAGCCTCCTAGGTAAGTGGGAAGTGGGAGAATTAGTGATGAGTGAGTGAGTGAGTCAGTCAGTCAGTCAGTGAGGGCTTTGCCTTTTATATATATAGATTAGTATTTCTAGCGTTTATTACTTCACGGATTTGGATGCAAGTACAACCGTTACGTATCTTATTATTTTATTTTAAATAATTAATTAGGTCTCTAGTTGTATAGTATAAAGTCTCGTTTTTCAATCCTGGTTTTCCTACTTTGTTTCACTACATTTATTTTTCCAAAATATAAAGCAAGATAGCTCTTGACAGTACAATTTACAATAACAAATATCTTAAAATTGAAATACGTATTTTAAAGACATTCAACAAAAAAAAAAACAGTAAGTTAACATTATAATGAAAGATTACAACAAGTTAATTGATCTCACTCATAAAGACACGGGGTGTTAATGTGAAATTTTATCTTCGAAATTAATATGGTTTTATGCATGGTCTTAAAGCATGTCTTTAATAATAATAATAATAATAATAATAATTAATTATAACGTATCTCCGTTATTATTATTAAATTATCAATTCAAGTATTAAAGATTTCTTTTCAATAAAGGTTGGCTTATAAAGAATTTAATAAATATTAGGACTTTTTCTCTTTTTAATTCCATAAGTATACATGAGTTAAGTAGTTGTTTCTTTCATGGTTTCAAAAATGTAATAGGTTTTGGAATCTACTGTCAGAATTCACAAAATGTACTTTTATTTCCCTAAAGATTTTTATTTGTAGAAAAATAATTTGAGGTTTAAAATGGACAAAAACTTCCAAAGTAAAAGGTGTGTGAAATGTTACCCGTGAAACGCTTCGTTAGCAAAGACAGTTTTTGTTAGTCCGAAAAATCCAGACTGTTTTCCACTCGAGGAAAAACCTCTTTCAAACTACTTTCTGATTTGAGTCTTTAAGCTCGGGGTTTCAAGCAAACATTATGTTTTAGAAAACAGAAATATAGTTATAATCAGTAAATATTATATGTTGTAATGCAAAATTAACTTTTCTTGATCAATACAAAACGTGTCTAAGGAACCTAAAAATAAATTTGTTCCTTTTTGTTAGGATCAATGTAATGAAAATATCCCCCTCGCATTTGGTATGTCAACCTATTGCCTTACGATAAATTGTACATTTTCGTACTTGATTCGCAGTAGTAGTAAACTACAATACATGCTCATTCGTATGTCATTATTTGAAGAACATGAAATGAGTTTGTCTCGCAGAGTTGGGCTTAAACCAAACGTGGTACAGATGACAATTTGCTGGGAGTTTAAACAGTAAATATATGGTTCATAGTTTGCCTCAAGGTGATGTCTCAATTTCCTTAAGGAAATAACGTTTTTTCGTATCCACCTAAAACTGACCCTAATAATTTTTAAAAAAATATGCTGCAGTACAATATTATGTATATATATATATATACTATTTGTAATGAAACAATATTACGATGAAAATTCATAATCATATGTTATTAGGTACTGGTACTAGTGTATGTACCTTGAACATGTCATAACACGTAAAGACTAAGATTATTGGGAACTTTATTCATAGACTATGAAATGTTTAATCCTCAATCCATACAGACAGTTTTATAAAGATGTCTACTGTGTAGCTCAGTGGTCTTAGTGCTAACCTGGTAATCAAAAGGTCACCGGTTCGATCCTGAGAAAAGGGTGAAGCTTTGTGATGCTTTGTAACTGGACCCAGCTGTCCTTGATCGTTGAACTACCAATAAATGATTCTACATAATTAAACATGGGTCCTTAGTAGTACCAAAGCTACATATGGCATCTCACTTCATTCTACACTCATCCTTTGTTCATATTTGGGTCAAAATACACACATAGGTGGCGTCCCCATCTCAATAATAATACAAATAGTTTGTTTAAATTAAATCTAGTTATAATTGTGTTTTACAGGACCATATGATTAACATTTAAGGAAACACTTAAGACAATTTTTATTTTAGTGGCTAATTGTAAAAGCAATAGCCCGTACCGTAAAACCAAAGATTAAACCTAAACACTCCCAGATAAGAACCATCATCAAAGTAAAAGTTTGAGGTAATGGCTCAATCTGAACGTAGTTTTTGTGTGACGCGTTCTAACATTTTTTATCTTAAAACGAGGTTCTGATTACAATTTATCTTGGTAATTTGTAATATGAATTGCCAAAACAATTATCACATCTTTCACAGTACAGTAGACAAGCAGAGCGTTTAATTTTATAACACCTGGGCACCTGGCCGAACTTCAAAAATATTCCTTAAAAAATTTAAAAATTTACTTAAGATCATACATATTTAACTGAAACAAAGATTACATCATACTTTAAAAATTTTATATTGACTTAGCGAAATATATATAACATTATAAATAACTATGGCTCTGCAAATGAAGCAAAAATGTTTAACTTGCAGGGCGGACATGCTCATATAATAATATTGACTATCATCTACATCCAATTAGTTAATAAATAAGTTTAATTAATTAACTAGACTATTCATATTCACATTTAATGGTACACGAATTTTCAAGGAAATTACTCAACCCACTTGTTTTGTGTCAGTAATTAAATTTAATCAACTATGCTGCGCTTAGCTTAAGTGTAAATAATGATTTTCCTACATGCTTGAAGATCAACTAAATTTTACAGACAGTTTGTGAATAAAAATATTACAGAAAATATTAACCATCAATTAAATGTATCTGAGTTTCAGACATTAAACTAATGAAATGTTTTCTCTTCTTTTTAGTTTGACACACAAACATACACTCATCATCGTTTGCTTTGGTTGTATAAACAGTTAACATTCATACATTAAATTTAAAAATATGTTTAAATGCTAAAAATATGTTTAATTTTGTAAACATAAGAAAAACAATTTTAATAGAGAGTAAATTTACTGTATTTAGTTTACTTGGATGTAATTAAAATCACCATGTAGTGATGCCAAAAATATTTCACAAGAAAAATTTACAACAGCCTTTATTTGAGTGCTCATGTAAACTAAAATAAGCATACCATGTGTTAACAAATTAAATACAGCTAATAAACCAGCTTTCACTACTGTGTTAGTATTTTTAAGAGCACAATCATATATGGTTTGATTGTAAACATCATCATGACATGTACAGCAATTATTGTTAATGTATCATTGTCGAAAACAATGTATTTGCCGTAGGTGTTCTGCTCCCCATCAAACACTATTGACAACAATGGATACAATTCCGAAGAAACAATTTATCATTGCTTGTTCATTGATTTTCAAAAGCATGTGGCAACTTCAATCATCGTGAAATGGCATGATTGACAGATGAATATATACTTCTCTGGAGCTGTTCTGTCTTTTGCTGATATAACCCACATAAAAGAGTTATTCATGAAAATATATTAAGAATATATTTCAATATATAAAAATTTCTCAAAATATAGTTAATATATATAGTTGTACAAATATATAATTTCATTCTATATTCCTAATATAGTATAAATATACAAAGAAAATAGTTGGCATTATGTATAAATTTTATACTTTAGAACATATATTATAATGTATTTTAAATATAAATCGAATATAAGTTTATTATAAATTAATCGTATTTCTCATAATACATTTTGAATATATTTATTAAAATATATTTATTAAAATATATTTAAAGTGTATATTGTATGTTATATTTATAATATATCTTTGTAAATATATTTCATATAATATTTAAATATATTTTAAATATAGTTTAAGAGTATTCAACGTTTTACATTTATATTTTAAATGTATTTGTTCAATATATTAAAAATATATTTTAACATTTACATTTCTAATACAAAATAGATTTATATTATAAATATATTCCACATATATATGCGGCCATATTGTTTTAATTATGTTCAGTTGAACAGTGTTGTGCCGGCGATAGGTGGGTGTAGGACTGCGTCCGTAGGTTATATGTTGTGGACTTAACAGATATATGCGTATCTACAGGATTTTCGCTGGAGAAATAAGAAAGAGTATGCATGAAAGTGTCTTGTGTTTAAATGTGTGTGTGATTATTAGGCCAGGCAACAAAAATTAGTGCTAATTTGGACCTAACCTCAAAAAATGAGTGTTAGTCATTTAGGTTACGGCCTAGTTGCACGATTCTAGCTTAGGGCAATATGCCTAATATGCGTATCTGTAGAATGTTTGCTGAAGAAACAAGAAAGAGTATAAGTGAAATTGTCTAGTGTTTAAATATGTGTAATTATTAGGCAAGTCAATAAAAATGAGTGCTAATTTGGACCTAACCTCAAAACATGAGTGTTAGTAATTTGGATACGGCCTAGTTGCACGATTTTACGGTAAGTGGATCAACTGTTTATAAATTAGAATATATACGGTACATTTACCAATAAAAAATAATTATTCAATCTATTTTTACAAACAGCATTCTAGCCTATTTTGTAAATATGTGCGCGAGTCTGAATTTTTACTACTATAGTAACGATATCAGGCCGGCCTACATCCCGAATGAAGCAAATCTGTGTAATTAGTAAACCTAAAATACTACGATAATACATTTGGATAAAGCTTCTCTCAATTAAAAGCATAACATTTGTCAGTAGTTAGGGTCAGCGCTTGAGGTCTAACATGGGCTCTTATGGGGAATAGATTTACTGTCATATCTAATGTAAATAAACTGTTTTTTATCTCTGAGTAAATTTTTATTTAATAACTGTATATTGACATTGTATTATATGTGTACTGTTTAATATGTGTAAGCCATAATCTAATTTTTAATTTTTATGTCTTTTAACTTATGTATATAATAGTTATACAATATCTATATAATATTTATATTGGGAGTAGGATCCGCCCAGATCGGGCCCAAAACCACCCCTAGTGTTGTAGTTTAATCCTCAGAGGTAGTGAATACATATATGTTGAATGTTAGGGGTTGTTAGGGATAGTTTTGGGGTATTTTTAATTGATAGGGGTAGTTTTATGGGAGTTATCAGTTGATCATGTGACCTTTTTATATGTTGGTACTTTTATTAAACTATTTTTGTTTATTTAATAATGGATAAAAAGTGTGAACACCCCTAGTGTTGTAGTTTAATCCTCAGAGGTAGTGAATACATATATGTTGAATGTTAGGGATTGTTAGGGATAGTTTTGGGGTATTTTTAATTGATAGGGGTAGTTTTATGGGAGTTATCAGTTGATCATGTGACCTTTTTATATGTTGGTACTTTTATTAAACTATTTTTGTTTATTTAATAATGGATAAAAAGTGTGAATTCTGACCGGGTATCGAACCCCGCTCTCCTAGATGTTGTTCCAATGCCCTATCTATAGGGCTATGATGTCAGTTATAGGTATGGTGTTTATAGTGGTAAATAACAACTTTGATTTCTTAATTACATATATAGGGTGTGTAAAAAAAAAACATTATATTTTAAATTTATTTTATACATATCTATACGCTTTAGTCTATAACAATTGTGAAACAAATGATAATTCATGTATCCAATGTTAAAAACAGCTGAAAGAAGGCTTAAGCGGAACTTTACCGTTGAGTATAAAAAATGGCCTTTGTAAAGGCCACCAAATGTTGGATGTTAAATTTATATTTTATATATGTTATGTACTCTTGGGATGATGGGTGGTTTGAATTTATGTTTTTTTTCTAGTGGTTGGTTGTGTATGAAGATGTGTATGAATCAGAGGTTCACGGGTTCGATCCTTAGCAATCACCAAATGCTTTATTTCTGGTTAGGGTGATATGTTGATTTCTGTTATAGTGTTGTATCGTAGTGGGAGTAGTGTGAGTCCTTCTTTGATCTTAGAGGTTTATGGGTTCGATCCTTAGCAATCACCAAATGTATTTTTACTGGTCAGGGTGATATGTTGATTTTTGTTATAGTGTTGTATTGTTGTGGGAGTAGTGTGAATCCTTCTTTGATCTTAGAGGTTCAAGGGTTTGATCCTTAGCAATCACCAAATGTTTTATTTCTGGTTAGGGTGATATGCTGATTTTTGGTATGGTGTTGTATTGTAGTGTGAGTCCTTCCTTGATCTTAGAGGTTTGCGGGTTCGATTCTTACCAATTACCAACTGCTTCTCTTCTGGTCAGGGTGATATTTTGAGTGTTAGTATTGAAGTAGGAGTAGTTAACTTGTTTAGAATGTGAACCTATGATCCTGGAGGTTTGAGGGTTTGATCTTTATCAATAACCAAATGTTTCATTTTTGGTTGGGGTGGTGAATTGATTTTTGGTATGGTGTTGTATTGTAGTGGGAGTTGTGTGAGTCCTTGATCTCAGAGGTTTGTAGGTTAGAATCCTACCAGTTATCAATTGTCTTATTTCTGGTTATGGTATTAACTTGTGTTTTAGTATGGTATTAAGAGATTATGTGTGAGACATCGTTCTCTGAGGTTGTGGGTCTGATCCTTATCAGACAACGATTGTTTTATTTCTGGTTGGGGTGTTTTTGGTATGGTATTGTATTGTAGTGGGAGTAGTGTGAGTTCTTTATCTTAGAGGTTTGTGGGTTTGATTCTAGCTAATCACTAAACATTTTATTTTTGGTCAGGGTGATATATTGAGTGTTAGTATAGTGTTGTATTGTAGTGGAAGTAGTGTGAGTCCTTGATCCCAGAGGTTTGTGGAGTTGATCCTCACTAGCCACTGTTTGTATCATATCTGATTGGCGTGATTTTTAATGTTGTATTGTAGTTAATTGTTTGTGTATGCTCTCAGAGGTTGTGGGTTTGATTTTTATTATTCAGTGATTGTCTCATTGCTGGTTACTATAGGGTTTACTATGGTATAGGGAGTTAACTGTTTGAGTGTGAGATCCTGAGGTTATGGGTTTAATCCTTACCAAACACTGATTATTTTATTTCTGGTCACTATGATTTTGTATGGTGTTGTATTCTAGTTAACTGTTTGTGTATGAGTCTAGGGTTGAGGGTTTGCATCTTATCAGTGAGAGTAACATTTTTTATGGTTGTGTAATATGTTCCTGTCAAATTAATCAGCTATGACTTTTACTGTAAAGATTGTATCTGTAACATAACCTTATTTGTATATGTAGGCTGTGTGTTTTTCTGTCAATGGTTTCTGTTAATATATTAACCTTACTTGTGTATGTAGGAGCTGTCATCTGCTTTATCGTCAACTGTATTGCTAAATGATATAACCTTATTTTATGTACTGTGTATGTTGTCTATTTTCCCCGCCAACTGTTACCGCCAATTGATCTAACCTCACTTTCTTGCCAAGATTGTAATGCATACGTAACATAACCTCACTCTGAAACAAGTCTATTAGTTCATATTTGTGACACTGGAGCGCTAGTGATGATGAAATCTGCTTTGAGCTATTTTTATTGATGTATTGAATAATAAAGTATCTATAGAACACCTGATAAAGCTTGTTCTATAGTAATGAATGTATATACTGGCTTACCTGTACCTCTGTAACTATTAACTTGATATAGGGGATTCACTACAACAGATTGTACTAATGTATTGAAATTTGAGCACTGTACTTTTTACTATTACTTGCATTGTATTTTAATACATCTTACTAATACACCAATACTTTTGTAGAGTTGTACTACAAGTATATCTGATATGTGTGAACTGTGAGTGACGTCATCTTTCTGGTATAACAACTGTTGATAGCTATTTGTTTATGTAAACATATTTATGTACTACCTCAACTCAGAGGCTGTGGGTTTGAATCCTACTAGTCACTGATCTGGTGGGGTAAATATTTTGACTTTTAGTATTGTATCCTGTCTGTGTATGTCTGGTTGTGGGTTTGAATCTTACTAGTACTCAACTGTTTAATAACTGGTATTTTCTGTGTAACATATTTCTACCAAATTGTGATATAATCCTAACTTTGGACCTTAACTGCAACCTAATGTATGTAGACCAAAACAAGTCTTTTTTTTTGGAGTTAACTTAGTGTTAATGAATTTTTATTTAGTGCTTATTTTTATTGAGGTGTTGAATAACAAGAAACAAATTGGGTAATTTCATCAAGTTTATAGTAATGAATGTAATTGATTTTAATGACTTACCTGTATCTCTAGTACTTGAAACTGGTACAGTATTACACTTGTACTACATTGTATTATATTTGTATTGCATGGTATTACACTTGTACTGTACTGTATTACACTTAATATTTGTACTGTTCTAATATACAATCACTTGTATAGAGTTGTATATCTGATAGCAATGACTGATATGTGTTGATCTTATCACCACTGATTGTGGTTTCTGGTGTAACTTTTGTTGACAACTACTTTTTGTGGATCAACAAACATATTTATGTACTACTGCAACTGTTTACTGTATATCTTGTTGTATCCTACATTAAAACCTGTTATAATCATTGTGTTCTTTAGTTAGGCCTAACCATATTATATTAAGGGTTTTGTTAAATGTTTAAATTTACTGTTTATGTCTTTGTGTTGTAACTGTAAACATATCTTTGTTGTCTGTGTATTGAGTATGACTATATTTTTTTATACTTGTTTTATCTTAACTGAGGAGAGTTTGGAATATATGTTGACTTAACCTAATGTAATGCTAATAGCTCCTAATACAGCCTCTATTGTATCCTTTTTTTTCATACTGATGTTAAATTTGTATTATCTCTAGCTACTTTTCTACATTTCTGTATGGCGCTAATGACTATTAAAATGTAATGCTATTGATACAATCTACTGTTCTGATGTATTGCAATGTTGACATCTATGTTTGTTGTGACTGCTATAGTCAAGAGTATAGATGAGAATCATGGTTGTTTTATTTTACAGTAAAAATTATACACCTATCAGTGATTTTGTATTTTAGAGCAATAAAAACTAATAACTTTACTGACAACATAGAAAACCTATATAAAGAATAGAGGAGAAAAACTAAAACAAAGATGGGTAGTACATGTATTTAAATATACTTTACCTAGAGGAGGAGGAGGAGTGGAATAAAAAAGAGGATGAGGTAAATGAAGAAGAGGAGGAGTAGAAGGAAGAGGGATGAGGAGGAGAAAAAGAGGAAAAGGAGGAAGAGAAGGAGGAAAAGGAGAAGAGGAGGAAAAGGAGGAAGAGAAGGAGGAAAAGGATGCCTAATTTAAGTAAAACATTTGTGGTTTTTTATTCTTTAGAGGTCTACACTATCTAGACACACAATTAAACTGTAGCTGCAATCCTTTTCAATTGTATTATCTCTAAAGAGCTTAGGTGACCCAAGTTTCCACACCACGGTAAGCTTTTAGGCTAGGCCGTATGGGTCTTGGCGCGTTTTTGTTTTAAGTGAGTTTCCCCTGGAGGCCTATTCTCACTATTATGGTAGTAGTTAGTCTATAACAGATTTACTACTACTATTTATATTTTTTATGTTAACCTGCTTATTTTTAAAATGATATTTATTAGGTGTCCTGTTTTATTTTAGTATATTTCATTCTTGTTGTGTTTATTTTAAAATTTATGAAGTTTATTACAGGGTGATAAACTAGTAGTTTATTACTACTAATAAACAGTGAGTTTATTACTAGTAGTGATACGTTTACAGTAAGTGTTTCTAGAGTTAATGTTCCTGTAGGCAGGGGTAGAGCGCGTCCAGGAATGTATAATTCATTCAACGAAGAATGCAAAGCAAGAAGGGGAATAGTAGTTATAGTAGTTGGGGTCAGGTATCCCTGAACTTGAAAAGTTTCAGGCACACTTAAAAAAATATAGAATAACTGTGTATAATTACAATAGCAAAGGTCGGAATATATATTTCTCTGGTGGTAATAGTGAAGCAAAATTTAAAATCAACTTATTGTACCATGATAACCACTATAATGTTATTACAAACTTAACAGCCGCTTTTGTTTGCAATTATTTCTGTGACGCTTGTCATATCCCCTATGATCATAAAGGTCAACACAGATGTTCAAATATCTGTCCATCTTGTCACACCTTCTCACCTCCCTGTGTAGAGGAAGATGGCGGCGTATCTTGCCGCTATTGTAACCGCTTTTTCAAAATTGAACGGTGCTTTATTGCCCATCAGAGACAAATTTGTAAAGCAATTAAGTTCTGCCGAGGGTGTGAAAAAATGATATTCCCAACTAAACGTAAATCAGCTCATGTGTGTGGAGAGGTATATTGTCACCCTTGTGGTACATTTAAAGATCCTAATCATAAATGTTACATTCAGATAGACAAGAAAAAACCAAAAGATCGTGACTACCTATTTATTTTCTTTGATCTGGAAACCCGTCAAGATGAGTCCCTACCTTCAGATTCTGAGACTAAGTTACATAAAGTGAATTTATGTGTTTCCCAACAGTTCTGTTTCAAATGCATTAATGGGAGTGAGTGTGAAACTTGTTCAGAACATTATAAAATATTTGATAGCAATCCTGTTAAGCAGTTTATGAACTATGTAATGGAGACCCGCAAACAATTCAAAAATGTCTGTGTAATTGCACACAACGGACAAGGGTTTGACTTTCAATTTATACTTAGGTATATCCTCGAAGAAACTAAATTCACACCAAACATCATTCCTAGAGGAACTAAAATTATTTTAATGGAGGTTGCTAACGTTAGATTTATTGACTCCCTTAGCTACTTTCCCATGTCCTTATCTGCCTTACCGAAAGCTTTTGACTTACCACCTGAAAAGAAGAAAGGTTATTTTCCACACTTGTTCAATACAATAGCAAATCAAAATTACGTAGGCCCTATGCCTGATAAAAAGTACTACTATCCCGAATCCATGTTTGAGAAATCCCATAATGACTTTGATAAATGGTACAGTGAACAGGTTGCTAAAAAGTATGAATTTAATTAAAAAAAAAGAATTACTAGAATATTGCATGTCAGACGTTGACATTTTAGCTCAGGCATGTATCAAATTTAGATCATTGCTACTTGAACAATGTAATGTAGATCCATTTCTTGAGTCTGTAACAATTGCTAGCGCCTGCAATCTAGCTTTCCGTCGTAACTTCCTGAAACCACAATTGGACTTATCCCTAAAAACGGTTACCGATCTTCTACCCAGTCAGCTGTTGCTCTACAGTGGCTTACCTGGGAGGAGGAAAGACGCGGGGTGACAATCAATCATGCTGGACGTAGTAAAGAGGTTGTTATAAAGGGAATGAAAGTAGACGGTTTCGATGGTGAAAACATATACGAGTTCCACGGATGTTACTGGCACGGGTGCCCTAAATGCTTCCCTTATAATCGTGATACCCCACTAAAAGAGGATCCCTCTGATAGCCTACATCTTCGCTATGAGCGCACTAAAGCTAAAATTGAAAAGCTTGGAGACATAGTACAGATGTGGGAATGTGATTTCCATAAGCTAAAAAAGGACCAAAAACTCAACCATCTGGACAAATTACCAATTTTAAGTACACTTCCATTAAATCCTAGAGATGCATTCTTTGGAGGTAGAACAGGAAACGCTAAAACCTACTACAAATGTGGTCCAGGAGAAACCATTCAATACATCGATGTATGCTCGCTATATCCTTTTGTAAATAAATACTGTAAATATCCTATAGGTCATCCAACTATATATGTTGGTAATAAGGAATGTAGAAAGAGAGGTATGGATGTAGATGGACTGTTAAAATGCAAGATCTTACCTCCTTTCAACTTATATCATCCAGTTTTACCAACACGTGTTCATAATAAATTGATGTTTGTTCTGTGCAGAACATGTGGGGAAATGATGTACCAGGGGGATTGTTTTCATGAAAGTGAAGATAGAGCATTGGTTGGGACGTGGACAATGGATGAAATTAGGAAGGCTGTAGATAAAGGGTACATTGTATTAGATATGTTTGAGCTGTGGGAGTATGAGGTAGCCACATATGAGAAAGGAGGGCTATTCACTGAGTTTATTAATAAATTTCTAAAACTAAAACAAGAGGCATCTGGATACCCCGGGTGGTGTAAAACAGAGGAGGATAAGAAACAGTACATTGTAAAATTTCTTGAGCGTGAAGGTATAGAAATGACAAAGGAGCATATTGTTAAAAATGGGGGCTTAAGATCAGTAGCAAAACTGATGCTTAACAGTTTCTGGGGTAAATTTGGGCAAAGGGAGAATATGATGAAATCATCAATCATCCGAGAATCCAAAGAGTTCTTTCAGCTGTTAACCAATCCTGAGGGCAAGTTAAAATACTTTCAGGCTATTAACCAAGATGTTGTGCTAGTAAATTGGCAAAATATTGAAGAGGCTAGTGAGTCTTTAAGAACTGTAAATGTAGTTATGGCAGCCTTCACTACTGCTCACGCTAGACTAAAGTTGTATGAACACCTTGATGCCTTAGGAGATCAAGTACTATATTGGGATACAGATAGTATTATATATTACTGCCGCGAAGGGTTGTACAGAGTATCTACAGGAGATTACCTTGGTGAAATGACTGATGAATTGACAGATTATGGACCCGGCTCTTATATCACTGAATTTGTCTCTGGGGGGCCTAAAACTTACGCATACCTTATCTGGTCAACCAATCAACAGAAATTGATCCCTGTGTGTAAAATCAAGGGGCTTACTCTCAATATTTAAACATCAACAATTTTGAATTTTGAGAAACTAAAAGAAATGGTTTTAAGTGAATCTTCTAAAATCATTGAAATTAATGAGCACAGAATTAGACGAACAAAATATAGAGATATTATAACAACAGAGGAGGTTAAACAGTTTAAGGTAACTGGTCCTAAGAGAAAGTATAAAGGAGAGCATGACACTCTACCTTATGGATACAAAAGACAGAAGCATTAACCCTTATATAGATGGGTGTCATAGTATGTTTTTAATCACTTTACCCATAACAGTCAACAAGAACAGACATATCACTGGTGATCTCCTCACTTGTAATGGCTGTATTTCTCAGATTTCTGTCTAAAAAAGACATAGTTGAAAATAAAAGGTTTAATATTAAAACTTCGGAGTTTCAGTTTTTTCTCACTGATTCAATAGATGTGTTGGAATGGCCAAGGGCTTTTTCAGACTATATTATAGAAATAATTACAGAAGACACACCCCCATCATGTTCTATTGGGGTGTTATTAACATATGAAGACACGTCAGGTAATATACCATTTATGCCTATCGCTACACTTACATCAGCATCATTCTCTAATTACTTTGACAGTATATTTGCTAAAATAGAATCAATGACAGGTGTTTTAAAAATTGAAGTGACAACTGTTTCCATACCAAGCAGGTATCGTTGATACATAAAACCCTAATTCATTTAACCTAAAGTAAGTATAATCCATCTATAAAGATAAAACACTCCTCTAACTTTTTCTACAGACAATAGCTACCAATTAAAATATTAAAATATGTATCAAAGTAAAGTAAATTGGGATAATAAAATTTATAATAATACATAAACAGATTATGGGTCCATTCCCATTCCCCCTGTGTGTATGTGTGTGTACATTGAGGCGTTCAGATTGAAAAGAATCTGTGCAACTACTTGTACTTGTGTGAATGTGTGTGTGTACATTGAGGCGTTTAGATCTCAAAGGACCTGTACTACTCTTTGTACCTGTGTGAATGTGTGTATATATATGCTCAACATACTGGAGGTTGGCCTAAAAAACCATAAAACCATGTTGTGTTACCCTCCATGAGTATGTTTGCCATCAGGCAGTCAATCAAAAGACTGGGGGTTGGCCTAAAAAACCATAAAACCGTATTGTGTTACCCTCCATGTCACCAACCTTAACCCCTTTCCTTCGGGGCCTTGATCTGATAACAATATTCCTTTATTCCTAGTAAATCATAAACTAAAATAAACAATACACCCTGTAATAAACTTCATAAATTTTAAAATAAACACAACAAGAATGAAATATACTAAAATAAAACAGGACACCTAATAAATATCATTTTAAAAATAAGCAGGTTAACATAAAAAATATAAATAGTAGTAGTAAATCTGTTATAGACTAACTACTACCATAATAGTGAGAATAGGCCTCCAGGGGAAACTCACTTAAAACAAAAACGCGCCAAGACCCATACGGCCTAGCCTAAAAGCTTACCGTGGTGTGGAAACTTGGGTCACCTAAGCTCTTTAGAGATAATACAATTGAAAAGGATTGCAGCTACAGTTTAATTGTGTGTCTAGATAGTGTAGACCTCTAAAGAATAAAAAACCACAAATGTTTTACTTAAATTAGGCATCCTTTTCCTCCTTCTCTTCCTCCTTTTCCTCCTCTTCTCCTTTTCCTCCTTCTCTTCCTCCTTTTCCTCTTTTTCTCCTCCTCATCCCTCTTCCTTCTACTCCTCCTCTTCTTCATTTACCTCATCCTCTTTTTTATTCCACTCCTCCTCCTCCTCTAGGTAAAGTATATTTAAATACATGTACTACCCATCTTTGTTTTAGTTTTTCTCCTCTATTCTTTATATAGGTTTTCTATGTTGTCAGTAAAGTTATTAGTTTTTATTGCTCTAAAATACAAAATCACTGATAGGTGTATAATTTTTACTGTAAAATAAAACAACCATGATTCTCATCTATACTCTTGACTATAGCAGTCACAACAAACATAGATGTCAACATTGCAATACATCAGAACAGTAGATTGTATCAATAGCATTACATTTTAATAGTCATTAGCGCCATACAGAAATGTAGAAAAGTAGCTAGAGATAATACAAATTTAACATCAGTATGAAAAAAAAGGATACAATAGAGGCTGTATTAGGAGCTATTAGCATTACATTAGGTTAAGTCAACATATATTCCAAACTCTCCTCAGTTAAGATAAAACAAGTATAAAAAAATATAGTCATACTCAATACACAGACAACAAAGATATGTTTACAGTTACAACACAAAGACATAAACAGTAAATTTAAACATTTAACAAAACCCTTAATATAATATGGTTAGGCCTAACTAAAGAACACAATGATTATAACAGGTTTTAATGTAGGATACAACAAGATATACAGTAAACAGTTGCAGTAGTACATAAATATGTTTGTTGATCCACAAAAAGTAGTTGTCAACAAAAGTTACACCAGAAACCACAATCAGTGGTGATAAGATCAACACATATCAGTCATTGCTATCAGATATACAACTCTATACAAGTGATTGTATATTAGAACAGTACAAATATTAAGTGTAATACAGTACAGTACAAGTGTAATACCATGCAATACAAATATAATACAATGTAGTACAAGTGTAATACTGTACCAGTTTCAAGTACTAGAGATACAGGTAAGTCATTAAAATCAATTACATTCATTACTATAAACTTGATGAAATTACCCAATTTGTTTCTTGTTATTCAACACCTCAATAAAAATAAGCACTAAATAAAAATTCATTAACACTAAGTTAACTCCAAAAAAAAAGACTTGTTTTGGTCTACATACATTAGGTTGCAGTTAAGGTCCAAAGTTAGGATTATATCACAATTTGGTAGAAATATGTTACACAGAAAATACCAGTTATTAAACAGTTGAGTACTAGTAAGATTCAAACCCACAACCAGACATACACAGACAGGATACAATACTAAAAGTCAAAATATTTACCCCACCAGATCAGTGACTAGTAGGATTCAAACCCACAGCCTCTGAGTTGAGGTAGTACATAAATATGTTTACATAAACAAATAGCTATCAACAGTTGTTATACCAGAAAGATGACGTCACTCACAGTTCACACATATCAGATATACTTGTAGTACAACTCTACAAAAGTATTGGTGTATTAGTAAGATGTATTAAAATACAATGCAAGTAATAGTAAAAAGTACAGTGCTCAAATTTCAATACATTAGTACAATCTGTTGTAGTGAATCCCCTATATCAAGTTAATAGTTACAGAGGTACAGGTAAGCCAGTATATACATTCATTACTATAGAACAAGCTTTATCAGGTGTTCTATAGATACTTTATTATTCAATACATCAATAAAAATAGCTCAAAGCAGATTTCATCATCACTAGCGCTCCAGTGTCACAAATATGAACTAATAGACTTGTTTCAGAGTGAGGTTATGTTACGTATGCATTACAATCTTGGCAAGAAAGTGAGGTTAGATCAATTGGCGGTAACAGTTGGCGGGGAAAATAGACAACATACACAGTACATAAAATAAGGTTATATCATTTAGCAATACAGTTGACGATAAAGCAGATGACAGCTCCTACATACACAAGTAAGGTTAATATATTAACAGAAACCATTGACAGAAAAACACACAGCCTACATATACAAATAAGGTTATGTTACAGATACAATCTTTACAGTAAAAGTCATAGCTGATTAATTTGACAGGAACATATTACACAACCATAAAAAATGTTACTCTCACTGATAAGATGCAAACCCTCAACCCTAGACTCATACACAAACAGTTAACTAGAATACAACACCATACAAAATCATAGTGACCAGAAATAAAATAATCAGTGTTTGGTAAGGATTAAACCCATAACCTCAGGATCTCACACTCAAACAGTTAACTCCCTATACCATAGTAAACCCTATAGTAACCAGCAATGAGACAATCACTGAATAATAAAAATCAAACCCACAACCTCTGAGAGCATACACAAACAATTAACTACAATACAACATTAAAAATCACCCCAATCAGATATGATACAAACAGTGGCTAGTGAGGATCAACTCCACAAACCTCTGGGATCAAGGACTCACACTACTTCCACTACAATACAACACTATACTAACACTCAATATATCACCCTGACCAAAAATAAAATGTTTAGTGATTAGCTAGAATCAAACCCACAAACCTCTAAGATAAAGAACTCACACTACTCCCACTACAATACAATACCATACCAAAAACACCCCAACCAGAAATAAAACAATCGTTGTCTGATAAGGATCAGACCCACAACCTCAGAGAACGATGTCTCACACATAATCTCTTAATACCATACTAAAACACAAGTTAATACCATAACCAGAAATAAGACAATTGATAACTGGTAGGATTCTAACCTACAAACCTCTGAGATCAAGGACTCACACAACTCCCACTACAATACAACACCATACCAAAAATCAATTCACCACCCCAACCAAAAATGAAACATTTGGTTATTGATAAAGATCAAACCCTCAAACCTCCAGGATCATAGGTTCACATTCTAAACAAGTTAACTACTCCTACTTCAATACTAACACTCAAAATATCACCCTGACCAGAAGAGAAGCAGTTGGTAATTGGTAAGAATCGAACCCGCAAACCTCTAAGATCAAGGAAGGACTCACACTACAATACAACACCATACCAAAAATCAGCATATCACCCTAACCAGAAATAAAACATTTGGTGATTGCTAAGGATCAAACCCTTGAACCTCTAAGATCAAAGAAGGATTCACACTACTCCCACAACAATACAACACTATAACAAAAATCAACATATCACCCTGACCAGTAAAAATACATTTGGTGATTGCTAAGGATCGAACCCATAAACCTCTAAGATCAAAGAAGGACTCACACTACTCCCACTACGATACAACACTATAACAGAAATCAACATATCACCCTAACCAGAAATAAAGCATTTGGTGATTGCTAAGGATCGAACCCGTGAACCTCTGATTCATACACATCTTCATACACAACCAACCACTAGAAAAAAAACATAAATTCAAACCACCCATCATCCCAAGAGTACATAACATATATAAAATATAAATTTAACATCCAACATTTGGTGGCCTTTACAAAGGCCATTTTTTATACTCAACGGTAAAGTTCCGCTTAAGCCTTCTTTCAGCTGTTTTTAACATTGGATACATGAATTATCATTTGTTTCACAATTGTTATAGACTAAAGCGTATAGATATGTATAAAATAAATTTAAAATATAATGTTTTTTTTTACACACCCTATATATGTAATTAAGAAATCAAAGTTGTTATTTACCACTATAAACACCATACCTATAACTGACATCATAGCCCTATAGATAGGGCATTGGAACAACATCTAGGAGAGCGGGGTTCGATACCCGGTCAGAAATACACTCTTTATCCATTATTAAATAAACAAAAATAGTTTAATAAAAGTACCAACATATAAAAAGGTCACATGATCAACTGATAACTCCCATAAAACTACCCCTATCAATTAAAAATACCCCAAAACTATCCCTAACAACCCCTAACATTCAACATATATGTATTCACTACCTCTGAGGATTAAACTACAACACTAGGGGTGGTTTTGGGCCCGATCTGGGCGGATCCTACTCCCAATATAAATATTATATAGATATTGTATAACTATTATATACATAAGTTAAAAGACATAAAAATTAAAAATTAGATTATGGCTTACACATATTAAACAGTACACATATAATACAATGTCAATATACAGTTATTAAATAAAAATTTACTCAGAGATAAAAAACAGTTTATTTACATTAGATATGACAGTAAATCTATTCCCCATAAGAGCCCATGTTAGACCTCAAGCGCTGACCCTAACTACTTTTGTCCATAAAAGAGCTGTCTAAGTAGTCCTAAATAATTATAGGCCTGGTTTTGTTCAACCCGCCGAATGTTAAGCGTCGTAAAAGCGACTCATAACACACCACCGCGGTGTTATGCGTCGCTTTTGCGACTCACAAACACTGTTTAAAAAGCTTTATATATTATTAATATATTTGAAATACATTATATTAAATATATTTTTAATATACTAGCCCTTTTCCATATTTAAAATATATTATAAAAACACATTTGAAATATATAATTTATATATAAATACCACAAATGAAATATAACTGAATATATTACTCGGTCCCATAATTTGCATATTTAAAATATATTGACAATATATATTAGCAAATATATAGCTTTATATTTCAAATATATTTTTTTTTATATATTTTCAATATAAATGTTTTATGTGGGAACTCAGTATAGATTTGGTAACTATTTGCAAAGGTTGGGAGGAAAATTCATATAAGTCACCAATATAATAAGCTAATATAACACTTCATATACTCAATTAGTTCTCCTTGTAGAGTTTTATTCCACCATCATTTTATTGTTTAAAGTTGTCTTTGAAACTTGGTTAAAACGTCAAAACGCACAATTTTAGTTACCTTGCCTCACGTGTATGTGATATAAGCTGTTACACGAGTTTTATAATACTGTTGCCTCATATGACCTATTCAGATATTCCAAATTTAAGGAGCAGCTAGACTGAAATCAATGTTAATTGGCATTTCCAATTATACAACTTTTTTTCTAGCACAAGCCCGAGATTCTTTTCACATTACTTCAGAATATTATGTAGAAGTTGCGGCGTTATCACTTAGATAAAACCCATCGGTTATTTGGCGTGATTAGAACCCGGGGCATCAGGAACCGAATTCCCGCTCTAACCAAGCTCCTTACTCCATTTTTTCACAACCCACATTTTTACAATACATTTTTACAACCCATAATGCATAACAGTCAATAAGGTAAACTTTAGCATTATAGACCCTAACACTCAGCGATTTGCATATAACAACCTAGACTATACAAATTCACCAAATTTCGGGGGTTTTAGGGGAAGCAATTTCATACCCTCCACTTAATCCTACAGTTGAAATAACATTCGACAGCTGATCAGCTGACATATGCATTGAGGTGAAAAAGGTGTTGGAAAAACCCACGTAACCCTCACCTTAACCACTATAAATAGATCCATAAATACACTTTCATAAACATATGCTTTAAGCCTAATTTATTAAAAACCCAGACAGCATGGTGTGCGAAGCAAAGGCTACATAATGGGTGGGTAATGAGGTCATACATATGCAATGAGGTCCTTCAAGAGGACCTTTCAACAAACGTCACCTTCTTTCATATGGCTTGGGGTGTGTTAGTAGAGGTGGAGTGCTTAGACATTTTAAAGATTAGTAGCTTTGTGTGAACAGTGTGCTAAACAAATACTGAGTCCCCAAAATAATAATCATAAATGCCTAATCATGCATTTCATCATATACCTGAACTAAAGAACATATTAACGTATATAAACATCGAGGACTTCAAGGAACCTTTTATTGTGAAAGCTGGTAAACATAAAATAGTAATTCGATGGAAACAGTTTTTTTTTTGCGGAAAAGGCCTTGCAAGAAAACTATTTGCGTCACAAAATGTTTACTTAAAGCGTCACCAAAACGGAACCGAAATAGGTTGATGGATTCGCTGTCATAATGGATGAACCACATTGTTAAATAATTTATGCGTATAGTTAACTGCCGTTTAAGTTTAATTTGTGATGAAAGATGAGTTACGTTAAAATTAATTAACTTTTTATTTAATTTTCATATAAGGTTATGTACACTTCTACCTAATTAAAACCGTACGAGATATTTCGTATGATATCTATTTGTCTACTATGAAGTTGTAGAACTCATTAGGGTGGATTGCATGTGAATTATCTAAAACAAAGTCGCAATTAAAATTGTGGGAATTACTTAAATATTAATATAATAATGAAGTAAAAATAAGAAGGAGAAGTGATAAACTTGTATCGCTATGTTTCAAATACTTTCATATTCCCACCGTGATAAAAAAACTAAAATTTACATCTAAAATTAACTTTTTAAAATAGGTTTTCTAGAGGATTATACAGTTTATATGTTAAGGGACAGTCTCAATGCCGTAATTTGTCTTAAGGTATTTTATAAAATTATAAATGATTAGTAGGAAGGAATCAAATGTCTTTGCAATATCCAATCCCTCGCTGGAAAAACTAGCCGTAAAACACAATACCTCAGGGCTGGGTCGACCAATAATGTTAAGATGAAAAGCCATTGCGGAAGAATACCTCTATTTTCTTGTCAAAAGAGATTGATGATTCGGAGAGTGTTTTTAGAGTTCCTTGCTCTATTCATTTGGCTAAATAGAACACTAACGGGCATTTTACTTGCATTAAATGTATGACGTTATTATTTAATAAAGGAAAAACGTGTAGTTCACAAAAAAGTTAAATATCTAATTATAAATGCCCAAAATATATTATGTATCCAGAAAAGTTTTTATTATAATGTGTTTTAAAGAGAGTGTGTTTAAACAACTTGATATTCCGTTTACGAAACAATTTTATTTATCATATAAAATAAATTATTTAAGCCAAACACCGGTTCAATTTTAAACAGAGACTGTATTTACAATGTCTTGGATGTAGCAGAATTTTATTGCAAATTTAAAAAATAAAGAACAATATAACTAACCTTAAACGTTTTTTGTTGAATGTTGTTAAATGTTTTTTGTTTTGTACAGGACTTAGGAATTAGGTATTTTGGAAGAAAAAATTAGGGAAGAATGTGGAATGTTGCTAAATACATTTGGGAAAATGGCCACTTTAGTAATAATGGAGTATATCATGGTACAATAGGTAACGGATAAAACAATAAGATATGTTAAATGGTTTATGTTACCTGGCTTCGTCAAGTGATCCTGTTTCAGTAGTACACTACTATAGTTTCGGATTTAAAAAGTCCATCTTCAGGTTGAACAAAAACGTCAATAAGTCATCTAACCAATTTGCTTAGATTCGTCGTTACACTTAGAACACGTACACGAACACGAAAAACACAAAAACAAATATAATACTGTAAAAAAAATGGCCAGTGTAGTAAATGACAGGGGACACTTGTGGCGACGCCGGAAGATGGGTCATATGACCTGAAGATGGACTTTTTAAGTCCGAAACTATAGTAGTGTACTACTGAAACAGGATCACTTGACGAAGCCAGGTAACTTAAACCATTTAGCTTAAATGTAGTGATCCAGAGGCTAACTCGCCATGAAATAAGATAAAAGATTGTTGGAAAGAGATACCTTTAAAGATCTTGCCAATCAAAGTGATCGTTTGTAAAAACGCCATTCTTAACGCTATTTTCCTTTCTTATAAGGTCATACAAATGGACAGTCGAGAAAAATGTATCTTAATTATGCAAATTTTACTTTAATTGCTTTGCAATACGTTAAATACGCCTACATAATACATTTAAAAGTAATATTCAAAATACGGTGGTGTAAGTGCAGTTAAAATATTTTAATTATAATTAAAATTTATTAACTAAACATTTTAAATATGTTAAGGTGTAATTATTCATATTTACCAAGCCCTACTACTTTAGTTGCTTAAAACACATTAATTGCTTAAAAATACATTGCTACTTATAATAGGTAAAACGTGTTTATTTTGCCAAATATTTATGAGCAATGCCTGGAAGAATGACTTAAAAATGTTTAATGCCACCGAGCATATATACTGTATAAGAAAACATCGTTGATTTTAAACAGTTAAGTTGTACAAATTGGTTATGTTTAATTTTAACTGAAGGGGATAGTTTTTTTTCTTTACAACACGAAGATTCACACCAATACGATGTGTTTAAAGGAATATCAGAATCTTTTGTTGACAACAGGAAATTCACCACGCACGTATTGCAAGATTGTCTTCCATTTGTTCAGAAACTCAAAGGACGTTCGTTAAGCTTTCAAGACGTGCTTGGAAACGATCAAAAGCTTTTCCGCAAAGACTTGGCTGGGTAGTGAATCGTTTACAAGTCTTTTGTAGCACAAGTTACAATGGTTTGAACTAAGGAAAATCTTTTGGTCATATAGTTTACCTTAACGTAAACTATTCTATTTTGTTAGCAAAAGTATCAAAAAAACTATTTACAGTGTAGTTATATGTCTATTCATAAAATGTTTAAAATGGGTTTCTTAGTTAATATAATGCAAGATTATCTATCAGAAAATAATTCAACAGCCACGTCATTTTCCCCAATCATTTCGGTCGTGGAGCAGTTTGTATGTCAATATGACGTTTGATTGACAGCTGGGATTGAACTCATCAATCTAACGGAGTGCTGATTTCATTCAGTAGTTTTTATATCTTCATTGTTGTTTGAATTGTGAAAATATCAGTTTGGAAATTGACATAATTATAATGAATTTGAACTACCTTCAAACTATATAGATTCAGTCTTCAACAATATACTTACAATACTATGAAGTTTTAAAACTTCCTTTAACTCCTTAATGAAACACAGATTTTTTGAATAGTAAGGGAATGTTTAACCGTTAAATTTATATATAGTAACAGATTTCTTTAACAACTACATTCTACGATACATACCTTCGTGTTAATCTGTTTAATAAAGTTATAGGTTTTTTTTTATTAGTAACATTCTATTATATGATTTCTTTACTTATTTAAAAGGTAAGTTAGTTCCTTATTTTTAATTCCACTGACTTTCCTCTTAGCTGGTATTTTGTTGATTTAAAATGAAGGGTAATTAATAACCAATTTTGGAACATTTTAGATTTGTCTTGAGGGTTTTTATATTCTTCTCAAATATAATACAGCTTTGATTACTTAGTTCTTGGGATCATGAGAAAACGGGTTAAGAAGTCACCAATGTGATTAATAATTTTGTTTATATTCCATTACATAAAAGTTGTTCAAAGTTGGTAAAATTTATTAGGATTATATCATATCCTCTCTAAATTTAAACCTGATAAATGTTATATGACTAATATTCAAAGCAAAGAGTTAAATTTAAAGCTTGCGATAAAATCAAGTTGTGTGTATAAGTTTACACAGAATAAGTCATAAAAGCTCATGAAGACCTTAGACACAATTGCTAATTTAAATAGTTAATTTTAAGTATTGATTTAGAAAACGAAACTGAAATTTCACTCCAAAGCTCAGATATTTTGGTAATTTCCCATACAAAATGTATGAGTTTGATAAAAGGTCAGATCTGACCCAGCCAATGGTGTTTGGAATTGAGGAGGGTGGATTTCAAGGACTGAATCCTGCAAACTATCAAATACGTTTTCCTATGTAGCCAACATTTCGAGGTGAGGTTATTCGAAGAATGCATTGTACCGTAGGTCCTTCTGTTAAGCAAACTAGGCATGTTCGTTAGGAAGAACAGTCTATAAAACACGTGTTAAAATTGTTGGACCTATTTTATAGACACCCTGAATATAAAGCACCACTTTTTAAGATTATAGATTCCTGTCACAATGTGAAATGAAACTAGGGCGTAAAAATATCTTGTAAAATTTTTAAAACAACATATGTGTTTTTTACCCTTGAAAATTCTAACTGTAGTGATTTTATGACAATTGAGACTAGATACTCAGCTCGTACAATCAGCCAAACAGGGAGTATTTTGTGACGTGAGTTGCTCCTCGCTAATGACAAAGTTTGGAAACAACCATTTGCGGCTTACGCTTGTGCAACTTTTAATGAAAGCATTACAGTTTTGAACAAAGCCTGCGGTATAAAGTTACCTTCATTTTGCACAGTAATCAGTTTATTTGAAGCGATGACAGGGCGGTCGATGTGGAATATAACAAAACGGTGCCACACAATTTTGAGTTTCCTAAACATATTTTGTTGTATTGAAGTTAAAATTTCTGCCTTGTAAGGTTTATTTGTTCGGTTAAGATAATCTTTTTTCAATCAAGCAAATAAAACTTTTTTTATTGAGTAAAATTAAGATTTTTGGAAATATCTACAGCATGGGAATTATCCTATTGATTTTGGAAACATGCTAGTTTTATTCTAGTGTTTATATTGTATAGCTGTTATTAGTATTTAATTAGCTCTATAATTTGGGTTTATGCTAAATATTTGTGCATTTAGTGATTCATAACCCTTTTACTAGAAATCTTTACATAACATAACAGGTCAATTTATCTAACCTAATTTATTATCATAACAAAGTGTTTAGTAAAATTAGTAATAAAATTTAACGATGAGAAAACATTTTTAATAATATTTAACCATTTACTATACACCAATTTTCTTTGTTCATTTTTACACTCGTATAACTTTGTAGAACATAAATCCTAAAGAAATTACGGAAGGCTGTCAGTTTTACTATACGACCTTTCATAAAACAATGAGCTCACGTACTGGCAAATATGACAGTTGAAGGGCGGTTAAGATTATCGGTTTCAATATTAAGTTGTAATTTTTATCAAAAAATTTAAATAAAATAGGCTTTACCGTAGGATGTAGACTAATGTGGTCAATTACCACCAAGCATCAAGCAGCGTAAACTACTGTGATTTGTACTCCGATGTATTGATATAATTTTAAAGATTGTTTGTGTATGTTTGTTAGATTTTCGGCTCTATCTTGAAACGTTTTAGGAGAAAAGTAAGCCAACTATAGCCACCTGGAAATACACCATATTTCTTGTATTTTCTTTTTATATAATCGTGATTAGTGCGAGATTAGATAGTTCGGTTGGTAAGGTGGTAAAAAGTTAGGCTTTGTATGTCAAAGAACTGCAATAGTATTCTGGAAGAGAAGATCCTAATGTATTAAATCTAGGATAGATGAGTACACATGATGTTTTAGTCTCTTAGTCTTACATACGATATTGTGGTTGAATAAAAGAAAATTCGTCCAATTTTCTTATATAAGGATCAAATATAAGCTGTTCATGATGTATTTGGATACATTACATGAAATAATTAAGAATTCAACCAATATTGGAAATTGTTGTAAGACGATTCTTAGCGTGGTAAAAAACCGTATTATTAAAACAAGAAATAAATTTGTATAAATTTAATTTATAATCATATTTGGTAATATCACAGAATCATTGCAACGTGGCCCATGAAGTGGTTTACATAGAGATATAAGGGATGTTTTATACGGTAAATTTTGGTATTTTTCAAAATTTTACTATTGACCAAGTAATAATTAATTGTAAGAGATGAAACTTAAATCTCCTACCAAATAACGAGTAGGAGATACGTAAAGTAACTGATGATAAAATTGGTCCCCAGAACAATAACCGATAGAAATGTACATTGTATTTTCAAATACTGAATTGATGTTCGACATAAGTACAAATCGTTCAGTTCATTTAGGCATTATTTTATAAAGGAATATGTATGGCAGAAAACAAAGCCATATTTTAATGCCGAGGGCCCACTTTAGCCTGATATAACAAATGGTTAATATGCGTAATGGCTGCGACTGTTGGATAAAAACCTCTGCAGGGCGGAGTTTTATTTTTAATCTCGTAAAAGTTTTTATTGTTTTCAGAGCGAATATTTATTTTTACTTTAATACAGCACCGTATATTTGCTCATCTAATAAACGCATTATCTTTTAGATTATGCCACCTTAACAACATAAATTTGCACTATGGAAATTTCACTTACGGTAATGTTTTTAATGGAAAGTGCTAAAACAATAAAGCATATTGTAATCATTAAACTTTCATTAGTTTTTTTTTTGTTTTGTTTCTGCCATCATGTAATTGTAAATTGCAATATTTTAACGCAATACTATTTAAATATTTTTTTGTAAAAACTAAACTTACAGGTTTTCCTTTAAACCATCTAAAAATCCATATAAAATGTATAATGATAAGTATGTTATACTAAAAAGAGTTGAGTCAAGTTGAGACATGTTTAAAAAAAGAAATCTGCTGATAACATGAAAATATTATCTTATACACGGCAAATCTTACTTGTTTTACATATATGAACGGATCTAAGAAATTAAGGCATAAAAACACTAGCAAATAAATGAAAAGTAAGGTATAATTCATTTGGAATATTATTATTATTGGTATCAATACATTATTTATGTGTGTATATAGGTATTTCATTTATGAAATATGTGTAAATTGATATGACCATCGATGACAACTTGTGGTCTTATGTTTTTCAACGTAGAGGTAGTTTTACATATTACATAAGATATTTAACATATCAGAGTAATGATAATAAATAATGAATCAGAGTATTCAACTTTGGTAATATTAGAGGTATCTTTTACACTATGTGTTTACACTAAAAAGACATATACGTTCATTTTTAATTTGCTGTGATTTAATATGCAAAAATGTGTAATAGCCTATATTACAAATTTTTATGTTTAAAACTGCTATTAAACATAACTAACAATAAATAAATTAATCATAAACAACTATTTAACAACATTTTCAGGACTGACCATTATAAGAAATATGAAATCGATAATAATATCTAATTGTGTACAGCTTATTAACCTGTGAAATTTTGTAAGCCGTTATATCAACTTACATTTACGGCGTAATGTTGGCTACACTTTTTCTCTGTTACAACTTACAATTACGGCGTAATGTTGGCTACCCTGTTTCTCTGTTTCTCTGTCAAATAAAGAAATTTTATTTTCCAGTCACGATGACGAACTCTTTTATGAGCCACGTAGACGAAAAGTTTCCTTTATAGCGGTGACAGAGTGGGATACCAGCTAAGCTACGTGTTACATTACCTAATCTGCTTTGTACAAAGCCGTTTTGTGTTGTTCATTTTAAATTTGGTTTTCTGTTACTAAAACGACTAAAATTAAAAAAAATGATTTTGTTTTGTTTACAAGCTAATTTTTTTTTTTTACGAAAAAACTAATTTTGATGGATACATCCCTTATTGAATAACACAAGAAGCTTTTGTAAAGTATTTACGTTTAAATATTTAATTAAAGCTAAAAAGTGTTATTTGTGCATTGCTCAAGAATAGATTTTGAAATTTAAAGCAAAAAAATATTCGTTCTAAAATTCATATCATGTTTGTATTCTAAATTACGAAAAATGTCTACAAGTGTTCCAATGGGCGAACCAAGGGTTACAAAAAATTTATGTTTTATATCCCGCACTTTAATGATGTTATTTATTATTTGTCATAATTGCAAATCATGGCAATAACAACAAATTTTGTAATTCCCTTAATTTATAAAAAAATAAATTTTGCCTTCAACTAATTTACGTTGCAAATATTTGCAATAAAAACAATAATGGTTGCAATACAATATTTTACGAAATGAACATAAAAATAGCAGGATAATCAAATACCAGGTATTTGTATTTTATATACCTTTAAGACATTAACTTAGAAGTTGACGAAGTATTCACATGTTATTGAACATGCTAAAAGTGTCTGAATGAACCCAGTAAGTCATCAAGGTTTCAACTAGTAACCGTTCGCCTGATAACCCTAATCTAGGAACCACTTACATCAGCTGACGCCGCATGAAGCACCTCTTAAGAGTCACGTGAACATCAAGAGTATCATTACAGGAGAGGCAATCATTGGAGGTTATGTTTAGTCAAGTAAAACGTCATTGGTTGGAACGTAAACTAAAATTAACACCATAAACAGAAAGTTGTTCCGATTGTTTTATTACTAAAGGATTTCCAAAAGTAAGAGATTCCTTTTTCATAATAATAATTGTTATGACTGAACAAACTGAAATTGCAATACGCATTTGTGTCAAAGATTGTTAGTTAGATTTAACAGATCTTTTAAATAAGAGTAAAATTTATTTTACTAAAGTTTTATTTTATATCCAGTTTTTATAAGTAATATTTACATTGTTCTAGAAATTTGACACAACCAAGACGAAAATCAATCTTCAAGAATATTTCACTAAACTCAAGAGAATAATGTTTCGATGATTTCCGTTTGACAATTTTCAAAAACAGGCTACAGCAAATAATACGCTTATAATAACTTTATTTTTATTAGAAAAGAACCGTAAAACACTTATATTATTATCAAGAAGAATTGTTAACTTGGCTTTGATTACATGTATTATTTTTTACAATAACACAGAAATTAATGCAACCAACCTGTAAAAGAAATAGATACATTTTAAGAGAAAAATCACAATATTTCTTATCAGAATTAGTGTGAAATTCAAACTAAAAAATACGTATAATGACATTTAACCTGGTTCTTGAATATAGCAATTATTTAAGAATATATTTGTCACCATAAAATAAATATGAATCAAAAACATTTTTTTTTCATAAAATATAATTTTTTAAATATTTTAACAGATAGAATTTTAGCAACGGTCATTTATCCAAATAAAAATCATAACATCATAAAGTCAATATATATTATTTTGGCCGTCTGCTCAGTAGAAAGAAAACTTCGTAATTAGGGGATTTCGTCCAGACCATTAGGACCACAAAAAGCGAGTTTTCTAATTGGATTTGTTTAATTGCAATTGTTTAAGTCACCGACGATCCCTGAATTCTAATAATGGTCTACTCAACGTATTGAGTTTATAAGGAAATTCGGTTTATTATTAATTCTTTTTATAGTTATTAATTACATTATTTGACATGACTAAAACACAACAAATATTTCAATGAGATATTTAATTAAAATATTTTGGATTCATTCATATTTAAATTGTTATAGATATTTTGCTAAAATTGAATGCTGAAAAGTCGAAATACGATCCAACATATTTTGAATTCAATTAATATTTAGCTCCTCATTACAGTGCATTACAGTCTAATAGTGCTAAAGTGGTGATGTCGTTTATTGGACTCAATCAGAGTTTTTTTTTATCCAATAATTTACTTCAATAGTCATACTTTGCTTAAACTAATTTATTACAATAATTTTTCCATTGTTTTAAAATTGCGTCCGATTTAGGAGCGTACTCTAAGCATTGTTTACATAATAAATTAATTCTGTAAACAAATTAAAGTAAGTAAATTTACCATATGTAACGTTTAAATCAATAGAAATAAATAAATATACAATAAGTAGGTAAGTGCTCTTAATATTCAAGCAATCCTTGCAGTAATTATGAATGAAGTCAAAGCCTAAGCCTTGTAGTTTGACTTTTGGATCAGAGCGAAGTTTGGAGCTTCGTCAAAGGGATTATTAATTTATAGTTCATAAACCCTATGAATGAACTTCCTGGTATATTACTTACAGTAATTATAACTAATTCACTTTTATTCCATAATTACTATAAAATTTTAAACTCGTCAAAAAAATTCTTTCCGTCTTTTTTGAAAACAACATTCATACTTAGAAAAAAGTGTGAAGCACATTTTGATATTTTTAAACGTTAGATTAAAATATAAATGAAAAACGTGTATTTGTGCTAGCGAAACCTAGCATAAGCCCCTGAAAGGAACATAATATTACACTTTAAGAAACATTTGTACCATAATATGATTTTTATTTAAAGAGCATGTAATTTTAGAGAGGAAGTGCTACAAATGCATCCACATTGCCGTTCTAAAAAATATCCAAGAGTACATCAATATCATTTGAGGTAGTGACGGCACCTATGTGTGTATTTTAACCCAAATATGAGTGAAGAATGAGAATATAATTGAGTGTATGATGCCTTCTGTTGCTTACATACTGGCTGAGATCAGCTGTTTCATTACAAACACATACCACATTTTTTTCAAAGCCTATTGATTAAGGACAGCTGGGAATAGTGTCAAACCACCAAAAAGCGACTGACTTTTTCCAGAATTGAACTTGTGACCTTTTGATTACCAGGTGAGCACTACAACCACCAAACTATCCATTTATATTTTTGTTGTCTGATAAAATGAGTTTTTAATGGGTACTTAGTTTTCAATAATGTTCTATATATCAAAATAGTAGCCCTAGTCACTATAATTTTTATATTTAATTGAAAAATATTAGTTCATACTTGAGTAATACAGTCATAAAAAAATTTAATCCATATTCCTTAATTTTCTGTTAAATTTCGACAGTTAACTTTTTAACTATATATAATAATAGTATCAGTGAGGCCAATAATGGCACAGTTAAGTTGTTCACCCTGAGTAAAAAAGTGAAATAGTCTGTTAAACAACTTACCCGTTCCTGATGAAATTCATTTTTGGAAGACGTTAGCACAAAAGTCTGTTTTTGGTCTGATATAATGAACAGCCAATCTACTTAATGGTCAAGCAGTAATAAAAACTCTACGAGATTGGAGTTTATTTCGTAATGTAAATTTTGTACCTCGTTTCCACCCTGAATTTTGAAACTAATATTGCAGGCCTTCGTTGTGGGAATAAGTTAACGATGCAAAGAGAAACAATAAGTAAGTATTACCGGTTATTATCTTATAATATAAAATGAAGGAATATTTTTAATAAGCAAATTAACATGTTTAACTTTTCTTGAATGCGGTTTTAAATCAAAGTTCGTAATCACTTTTATCTTGTGTTAATATTCTTTCAGACCAGCTTTTTATAGGTTAGCTGACAGTTTTCTTTGAAAGTGTATTTTGAAATTTCTATTTTATAATTAATTTAATTTGATAGCGAATAGCATTTAAAAGCAACCAGTGTAGTGACTCTCTTTTAATGTCATCACAATGTTTTTGTTGATATTAATGGTTCAATGAAATAACTTTTTAACTTATATTATAAATGAGCCATAGTTTTTTTTATACGTGATAGTATATTTTGTTTCTACAAACAGCCCAGGAAAGTGTAGACCATTTTTGAAATTTATTTTGAATTTAATAAAATGTACGTCAAATTGTTTAAATACGGTTAACAAAGTAAAACAAATAGAATATGGGAGACGTTTTGGCTACCATTATTTGTCCCTAAATATTTTACAGTAACTACTGACGGGCACAGAATAGCACTGACAAAAAACTCGTTCTTTAATTTTGTATTTTTTATCGTTCCTAGTGTTTTTTTTAATATATTTCCCATTTTTTGCTTCTGCTATTACAACAAGTACGTCGGTTTTCGCCTATTACGGATTTCGTAACGATAGCTGATAAAAGTTTTTTTTTACGTTTTGAGAATTTTTTGTTTATGCTGTACATGTATGCATATGCGTGTGTTTAAACACATGTAAAACGTTGTTATACCAAATCCACTAAGTCCTCCAAGGCTAGGAATTTTCAAAATACCTTTACAAACAGCAGTAGTTGAAAAAAAGAAAACACAACAATTAGCTCTATACAAATTTATTTTGAAACATGCGTTTCGAGTTAACAAAGGTAATGCTCTTCAACCTTTGAATCAAGAATGTCATTCCGTTAATGCATCACATCTATGGCTTCGTGTGTAATTAGCCTATGTGAGATACCTGGCGTCTAGGGATCACCTAGGTAAATGTTAAGGGATATTAGTGGTCTAACCAAACCCCAATACACACACATTTGGTTTAACCACCGACTGTGTGTTGGGTGTTTCTCTGGGTGTTTGGGTGTATTTAATGGTTTGGTAGTATAGGATAGAATTGATCAGTGAAATTAAGTCACATTAGCTATATCTTGTACTGTCATAGAGATTTAGATACCCTTCCAAAGAAATATATGTCTATAAAAACGTAACAAGTATTGTAATGATTGATTGCAATCTTTCGAGATACTACATTGACAAGTTATTATGTTATCTATGTTTTGAGCACAAATAGAAAAATACAAAATTACAGTTTCTCCTACAAAATGTTCATCGTGCGTGTTAAATATTATTATTTCACCAATATATGCCAGAAAGAATTTAGTTAGCTACAAGATAGTTTTTTTTTTACTTGTTACTGATTTAATTGAAATGTTTCTATTCATTTCAAAAAATTTGCCAGATTAAACATGCGTAGTAAGATGTAAGCTAAGAGAAAGTCATGACAAAATAAAACTCTAATACGAAACTGATTTAAGAAATGTATTAAAAACCACTTCCTCTTATTTGTTATAATTATTACCCTAACTTTTTTAGTTATGTTATGACACAAAATTCCACCTTCATTCTAATGCTTCAATAACTTAACTTATTGCAATGTAAAGTATGCCGGTGTATGGGGTCTGCTAAAAGTGCAAAAGTTAGCGAATACTGCATATAAATGTAGTTTGCATGCCACCTTGAGAAAATTTATGACTTTCATTACACGAATTATCATAATACCTCGAATGTTGTGAAGGTCATTGCATTTTAAAAGTAGTTTAACACTTTTTCGTTTTGTCAGGCAGCATTGGAAACTACTTCCAATGTTTTGTTTGCATTTTAAAATGTCTAATTCAAATGATAATCATAGTTTATAGGGAAGAAAAGATGCAAACTCAATGTATACTTTTAGTCAAACTGGTGGCACAGTCTGCTAAAAGTGAGAAGGCTTACGAGGATTACATATATTATATTGTTATATTCACACTACCTTAAACAAGTTAACATTTTTTGTAACAAAGAGGCCTACTATGTTACGCATAATACCCAACCGTGTTACGAATGTCATACCATAGAATTCTCTCATTTAGAGAATCGCTAAACACAGGTTTTGTGGGACAACATTGGAGACTATTTGTACGACTTTGATTGCATTAGAAAATTGTTAATATAATACGTTTTTTCGGAAGTGTAGGAACTAAGTAAAGAATTTCAACACAATCATATTGATATACATGTAAAGCTCACGTCTGTCATTTAATGCAAGATATGTCAGATGCAGTATCAGCTGGGAATAGCTGCAAGTAATATTACATTGAGAGGAGGCTGCATATGAACCTGTCATATGTTATTCAAAGGGGATCTCTAGAGCATATGATTGAAAGGATTCATAATGCAATGACTAGTGATTTCTTTTTCTCTTCGTTTTAGGACAGGTAATGCACTTAGCTACTAAAATTAAAAAAAGTTTGTAAGAGTAATTTATTTTTGTATTTGCTTTCTTCAATTATATAACTTGATTTTTTATTCTGGAAATAGACTAGTAGGGAATACAAATGGGGAATAGAGGACTTTTGTTTGAGGTGTATTATTTTTTAATTGTATTGTGTGTGAAAGAAATGTGCCGTTACAAAGACTACGTTCTCTTTATTTACATGGTTAATGATGTCTACTTATATTAATCTACTAATCTACGTATATTACTACGTGCAAATAAATGTACTTTGAGTAACTTAAATTGAATTTATATAACATGAGAAACTTACATTATTTTAGATTGTCATAGAACTCGTAACTAGAGAGTCTTGTGAAGTATTGAATTTATTACTATGAATTATTTGAGTAATTGTTTAGGAAGAAATTGTTAAGGGTTGTTCACTAAAGCTTATATTATCAGTACACTTTACAATAATCTACACGGAAATATACCTGTTTTTATAAATACCACCTTATTAATCATTCTTACTAGGTAAATATGCATTCGAAACTGGCTTGTAATTTAGGAATGTCAAAGAGTTTAGCATTTAAAATCGACTTAAAAACACACACAGCCAAAACTCTATTGCTATACAGAGTTTAAAAGTCCGGTCAAATGAACTTAATAGTCTGCACCTTAATTGAAAGCTTCGGTTGCCTTTGACCAGCCTTTTAACTTAATGGTTGAATGGCCACACTTTAGTTTTTATTTCAAGAGCTTTTTCAAGTGAAATGCATCTGTTGTTTGTTAATATGAATTTTGCATTGTTGGTACTAATTTATGAATATATTAACTGTTAGGCAAATGGTTAACTGAATGGGGTTAAAGGTCAGATATATCTCGGAGTTTATGTTATTTAAAAAAATATTACAAAATAAAAATTTCACTAGAAAGTAACGATTTGATATCTTAAAAAAAAACAAAATGTCTAAGCTTTCAACTGACGAGCCACACTGTCAATCACATGTCAAATTTAAAAATACGTGAACCAGCTGATGTCACGTCACGTTGCGTGATAAAAATAACAGCATTTCAGATTCTATCAAACATGGTTATTTACTCTTATTTACTTCTATGTTATAAAATCATAACATCTTAAAATAGTTAATAAAATATTAGCTAAATATAAATAAAATAAAAACAAATAACGTATTTTAAAATAGTAAAAAACATCAGTACAAATAATGATTGAACTCTACAAATAATAAACTTAAGCTATTTTAATTTATTAAAGCAGTTTACAAATTCCACGAAAGCTAACATTCGAAAATAATACTATGAAGACAGTATTATATTTCAAATTTAAAAAAAGCAAACGCGAATTATTAGCTATTTTAAAATAAATCTAGTTAAGTTTATTTATCACAACTATTTAATGGCTTGCTGGACTCTTTATGTTTGCTTATATACGGCTAATACCATTTGATAGTTTAGTTATTATTAATACAGTACAATATTGTGAATAAACTGTTTTTGTAATACAACATACAACAGTGGCAGAGAAAAAATAAATTTGAATGTAAGTTAATTTTGAAAAAAAAAAATCCAAAAATTATATTTGTGTAGGATAATGTTATAGTGAGGCAATAATGTAAAAATCTTAAAAAAAATTTTTATTTATAAAATAAGTATAACATACAAATATTATATTTCTGTTAAAATAATCTTAAATAGCCTACAATGTAATAATCTTAGTATCTATCACCTCAATAAAAAGCGTTGGTTGGCGTTCATTGCCAACATTTTACTTAGACTTTACATTTAAAGAGGGTTAAATCACCTCATTTAGTTACTTTCATTTCTGTAACGCGACGTAAACACTACCTCCTGAGGTATATAAATTACTTTAGGATTTGAACAACTGCAAACACGTAAACGCTATCATCTATTTAAATCTCACCGTAATAAGAGTGTCTTAAATGTTAGAACAGTTTTACAGAGAATTTTAATTATTATTTTTATTTTTATTCAACCTTTGATATTTTAAAGCTAAAAATCCTTATATGCATTTGTTTTTATCTCATGTTTGTTGTACATACTTGTGTATAACGTATAAACACTTTCCAATGTCTGGGTGTGTTAAAACATACCTGACCAATAAAAGCCTATAATTATTAATCAAATGAATAAACTCCAAAGGAACTAATTTATGTGTTAGATTGATGAGTTCAATCCCAGCTGTAAATCAAATGTCAAATCAACTCTAAAATAGAGAGACGTTACCAGTTTGTATGGGGAATTTGACGCTAATGTCGATTATTATTTGGGAAAATATTGCTGTATTTAAAACCTGTATTAACACCTGGATGTATTAACCTGTATTAACACCTGTGATAGTTGTATATTATGAAAATGTATGTAACTAGAAATTATTGTTAATGAAAGATTATAATATACACACTATTTGCTACACATCCTGAACTCGGCACTAGAGTCTAAGTTCTTAAATGTATATTTAATGCAAATATGTTCACGTTTAACTGTTGTAATTTAAAGAAGATTTTGAAATAAACTTCCATCAGGTGTATGGATTTCAACATACTTCAATGGTTAATAGATATATTTATTAACCAATAAGCCTAAGTTTTCTTTAGTGAATAACAGTATTAAAAATACCTCAATTGCTTACATCCTTTATCATTGTATCTAGCTTTTATGTGTGTTCATGGTGGATACCTAAAATAAAAATCATTAATTATAATTGAATAAATGCTGGATAACCACTACAGCTACGAAATTTTGTTTAGTAAAAAAAAACAACGCAGAATTTTTGGTATAAAACTTGAAACCGAAAATATCCTAAAAGATTGCCTGTTCGTTTTAGTTTTTTAAGGGCTTAACCGTACAAACGAAATCATATTATGTTTCTAAGCCTCCAGGATCAAAAAGCAACATTAAGGAAACATCCCAAGAAGGTTAGTGCGTGTCCTTCTTTGTCGAGGCTATAAAGGAAACTGTGGCCTACGTGGCTAATAAAAGAGTTTCGTACTCATGACTGGAATATAAACTTCTTTCTACCTGGTTGGGACTTACTTTAACTTGTTATCAGTTTGTTTTAAACCAACTGTTCTAGCTCAAAGAGTAATTTTAGATTATCTTTTCAATATTAAAAATAAGTTATTAAGATTTGCAGATTGTGGTAGTTATCCATTAACCCAACATCTATTTGGCACCTTTAGTAGACTCTAGTCATTTGTATGGCTATTTTCCTTGGCTTATAAGTAACTATTACTTTTAGAAAAGGTTTTTTGTAACGGAGAGAAATGTATTCTCACTGAGATAAGCTTCTAACATTTAAATAAAATTGTATTTATGTATCGTTTAGTTTTTTCCCTTCCCTCTATAGAAGAACTTTTGAAGAGCTATTGTTGCAATGTTAATCTTTTCAAGCCATGGATTTGCTGGTTTAACAAAATGCATAAGAACAACTTCAAAAATCAATTTCAGACCTATTATATCATTAACAATGCAGATGTTAATCTCTTAGGATAGGGCCTATACAAGGTTTTAAGTACATTTATAATTTGCAATTCTTGCTAATAGAACTTCTTGTATGTCAAAGAAATATCATACTTCTTTCGTTTGAATCATTGTAGCTTCGACCACAAAAGACGTGTAAACGATTCACTACCCAGCCAAGTCTTTGCGGAAAAGCTTTTGATCGTTTCCAAGCACGTCTTGAAAGCTTAACGAACGTCCTTTGAGTTTCTGAACAAATGGAAGACAATCTTGCAATACGTGCGTGGTGAATTTTCCTGTTGTCGATCAAAAGAATCGCCTTATACCTCTAGATTGTATTTTGTTTCACCTGTTATAAAAAAAAATATGTGATTTTATATTATGAAGTAAATTATTTATAATGATAAAAAACCACCCTTCTATGTATGTGTTTAATATATGAAGTATATTCAATACTTACAATATATGAAGGATGTAAAAATCTTCGATATTTATTGGATTTATTTATTTCAAAGTGTTATGTGACTTGTACACTAAAATGTGAAATATTTTCACTGTGTGACCATTTCTTAAGACAAAAGTCTAGATTTTTCAGAAACGAAAAGCTTTTAATCTATAGGATTTTGATTAGAAAATATATTTATATTTTCAGATAACCAGCAAACAGAATTACCATCTGTAACTATTTAATTTAGGTTTAGCTAATTTGTAGAATGTGTAAAGGCGTCTTAAAATTTTAATTTATCAAATAATAAAGAATTTCTCATTATCCAACTTATAATTCTGGTAGAGTATTAAATAAATAACAAATTCCACCTATTTTCATAACTAGTATCAAGCATCTAATCAAGTCTACAGATTCCTGAATTAAGTGGAATATTACGTTTTGTCATAATTAGGATTTAGTTAAGATGTTGGTTTACTAACGTTTGTTCAAAGTGGTTCGCCAGTAAAATAATTGGCTCCATTTTGTTCACTGTTTTTCTTTCTATCCAAATTATCCCTCTTGATTTGATAAAACAAAATTAAAATGTAAGAAGTTACTATTATTTTATAGGTGGCATTTTAGTTTGGAGTTATCATTTAAGGTCGATTTCTATTGAACATTATATGTACCTTAATTAAGGTACTTGGGGTAGTAAATCTATCCCCATTATATGAACATACATTGTACTCAAACAAATATACCCACCAACACAATTGTACAATTGTACTCAAATTCAAATTCGTCGATTCAGCAAAACATTTACAAAACAATTGCATTAGCTAAGTCCGAAAAAAGTATAACTCATCTTAGGATACACCTACAAAATTATATATACAAATACTGTCTTGTACTTCCCTCAGTATTGTATCAAACAATGCTAGTTATAGCCTGAAAAGTTTAAAAAGAACATCTTGAAAACATCAATCTTTTTGACGAGAAAATAGAGGTTCTTTTTCACAATGGCCTTTCATCTTAATATTATTGGCTGACCCAACCCACTACACATCCATTGTGCTCTTGTTATACAGCTAGGCTTTCTTAGCTATAGAAATATTGGGTATGTGGATATTGAATAACCATTGTACAATTTGTTCCGTTATTTTATATCAATTTGTGTATATAATTCTGTTTTACTATCTTCTATATCTTGATTTAAACACTTGATTTTATAACGTAAATATATAATATGACAATTAAATAAACAAAATAACAAAAATAAAATTGACATCTGCTACTGTAGATATTGTTTTTAAAATAATACTTACCTTGAATTAAAATTAATGATTCCAACTTATCGTAGTTAACAACGCGATCGACAACCGTGTTAAATTTCGTTGCTATTGTAAAAGCATAAATTCGCTCAGTTAAGCACAACGTAATTGATTAAATATTAATCAGAAAATAAGACATTAGACATGGCGTGAATTTTCCTTCACAATTAGTGATCTGAACGAATTTCCTGTTGTTAATCTGATTATAATTACCTTCCAGGCCAAAAAGTAATTAAATCTTAACAGATCAATCAATTTCAGATGCGTTCGATAATGACTGTTACTGCTCTTTTGTTTTCATCGTGGTAACTATTTAAATTGAACACTAGTTACGAGTGTGTATTTTTAGGATTTATTTCATCGTCCATGTAAAATCTAGCTGGTAATGTATGAGCAAAATTTGAAAGGGTCTTGAAATCTCATAAAACTGAAACTACACGATTAATACTTACGATTTTTTCTTATAGCATGTTTTAATATTTAGCCCATGTATGAATAAATATTGTAGATTAAAGTTTACATTTGTACATTCTTGTAACATATTGATTTATTAAACAGCATAGCAGGTATTTACGGATATTCTATACCTCATATACAATCTCAACATAAGTTACAAACCATTAAAAATTACCAACGTTCCTACATCCTATATTCAATAGTTTATATTCTTTTATGAACTCCATAATAGTTTTACAAAGCAAGTCTTTCAAGATTGGCTTCCATTATCTTCATAAACTCAAAGACATTCGTTAAGGTTTGTGACATGCTTTGAAACTATAAAAAAACTCCCAGCATGACATCTATACTGAAAAGAGAATGTATATTTCTTGTGCTAAATCTTAAGGTTACAGCAATCTCATAAAGGTTGTACACAATGTTATACAAATGGTGCTTTTATCTTCAAATCATGTTTAATTTATGTAAAGCTTTGCCAAGTTAAAAACTAGTTACTAGTTACTTCGTTCGTTTGTGCTATTCGTAATACCAACTACATTTACATACAATTTGTTATCTAATAAAGTGACATGAGTAATTTTGGTTTCTTTCAACCAACATAGGGTCACAATGTTTGCAATTTTAAATGTTCAACTACCCCAAAATGTGATTTTGTTACGTTAAGACCCAAATTAATTGCTAATTGGGCGATTGAAAAACTTTTAACTCAAAAGGTAACTATTGTATGGTTAATGTTTTATAATAAAAAACATAACGTATACAATAGAATGTCTTTACTAATGGTTTTACCGAAATCCCTGTAACAATAATTATTCTTCCTTAGATTTATAGTATGGTCTCAAAGGGCCTAATAGATAAACATCTAATCAAGACTAATTATCAACAACTGTATGCATACTTTTAAACTAAAAACGAAAACTATATCAAACTGTTGTTCAAATCTTATGATATAATACTATATCTCGTCAGTAAATGTATAAAGCACACCACATTAAACATCTCTTGTTAAATCAACAAATGTTATCGGTCAATTTAAATTTAATAAGAATATTACTGAATGAATTTTTTCTCGGTGAATTATGTAATGCACTTTTCTAGTTTCCATAATTTCCCGATTGCTTACAATGCCATACATAGTATTGAGTATTAGTTAATAAGCTATTACTTGTCATTTGATTTTTTTACTGAAGAGAAAATGCAGTCAGTAAAACTTACCTTACTTAAGACTAAAACAATTATACTATGTTATTTCAAACTCATAAATAACATCAAAGCAGACTTAAGACAAGTTAAGACAAGTCAATGGTGTAAGTTGTAGGTTTTATAATTTACTACCGTGTATTTGAGCTGTGTGACCTGTTCAGTGTTTATGGTGCTGAATAGAAGATATATGGATAGAACATTTGGTGATGAAACCATCATTTATCATTCACGTGTTAACCATCAATGCGGTAGGTAGACCCGCCACTGCGTTACCAATGGCCATCTACATCACCAATCTATGACGGTATGAAATATTGATTAATGCACTCAAACTTTGATGATAAAAATTGATTTTGTTTTGAGTCACCTAAAATCGAAACCAAGTTTGGCCTAGCATGCACCTTAGAATTAGAAATTTAAAGTAATTAGAAATGGCATAACGATACTAAAAGATAGATATAAAGCACGAATATTAGAAAAGAAAACGGTATGGATCATAAATATAAGTAACTGACGTATCTGGCTCGAATCCTTTAAAGTAATGTATACTTTCGGGCCAGTGACATAATTTGTTTATGTTTATGATCTACACCGTGTCTGCCCTCGTATTTTCAGTATAAAGTAGTCAGTCAGTGGGTTTATATAAACATTTACAAGTTTAATTAAGGCACTTTTTATTCCTGGTTTCCTAATTTTTTTCACATAATAGAAAAAGCGATAAATGTTCTTAAGGATTGTATTCGTAGAAATTCTGTAGAGAAAAATAAAATTATTTGTATAGGTTAAAATGAATAGAGAACCGTATTTTCATCACTTTCTTTAATATTTTAAACTGAAAACCCCATGATCACGAATATTAAAGTGATTATTTAAAAAATATATTTACATGAGATCCATTATGGCACTGACTTGAAAATAACCCAAGAATTAACAAATTGAATAGATTTTATAACTAAAACATGACTTAGTAATGTATAAAAGACATTTTTGTTCGGTTTTTTATTGATGCACTGTTTTACTTGTAAATTTCAGGTTGAATTTAAAATTGATTTTTAATAATAGTGAGTAAATGCTTATAAATAAATATTTTTTTCAATTATTTCAAGAAAACCACGGATATAATCTTAAACTTAGCTTAGACGATGTTATCTAATAGTGTTCAAGATTATATATTTGCTTTCACGGGACGTGCTATTGCTTTAACAACTAGGTATAACTGGAAACTTTGTTGTTAGGGTTCCACCTTGGGAACATCTAGTTTTCACAAAAACACATTTAAAAATACAAACTTTAAAACTAGCATAAAAATACTCAACTATATAAAATACTATGTAAATTATACTATAACTATAACTAAAAAGAATAGTAATGTATATTAATGAAAATAACATGATATATGTATTTTATAAGTTATAAAATAATTTCCATGATAAATGAATAATAAATACATTTATTGAGCATTAAATATCATGCGAGTTAACGTCCCTCCCTCTTCGATTTGGAATAACGAAAATTAAATAACGATATTTACCAACAAACGTAAACTAAATAATAGTTAAGTATATTTTAGTTACGTAAGCTGATAACGTTTTTTTTTTTCTTATTAGCTTTTAAAGCAACCTTAAATCCAGTTTTCACATATTCACAAACTTAATTACTCTTAGGAAGCTATGTTTAATATGACCAACTCATTGATAACAGTAAATATACCTCTCCCCGTGTAATTGGTTTTGTTTAAAGATTATACTACTAGACAAAATGTTACAATTCATAAACTATATTGTAAGTTAAAGTACGATTTTAACAACATTATCAAGCCAACGTCAGCTCTATGTTAAATACGCTAAGTTAGAGTATGTGAACCGTATACTGGTGATGTAATTAACAACCAACGCTCAGCAAAACTCATATAATCCTAAAATGTTTTCTCATTCTATTTCAACTTTCCAGATGAAATAAGCAAAACATTGTATGTTCCATTTATGGTATCAATTATACAACAGAATTAATTTAAATAAAATTTCCCTAGACAGGTATTAATACGAACAAAGGTAATTACGAGTATTGTAGTTTGTCATAGTTTTTATAGGAAAAGTTTTACACATAAAAAGTAGGTAGAACTGATTAGTTTGTATTTTACTTTATTCATTTCTCAAAAGGCCGTGCAAAGTGGTATATAAGATTTGAATGTTTACGATTATTTATTTACAATATACTCGTTGTCACAATTATATTGAAGCTCTCACGTTTCTAGGTTTTTGTGTACCAAATATTTTGGTAAAAAATTGGTCATCAAGGCAAAACCATTAAACCCGATTATACCGATATTTATTGACATTTGAAGCTCATTTAATCAACCTGGTAAGACTAGGTTTTTATTTAGTTGGAATTAAATTTCAAACCTCCCAAAATAATTAAATGATTGTAAGACTATTCTTTAATGTTTAAAAAACCTTAAGACGGTAAATGTTCAAAAAGAGTTCGTTCAATGAGAACAAAATATTCTTTTATGTTTATGCTATAAAATCATGACAGTATTAAAAAAAAATCCTACTCATATTTTACCTAGTTTAAATCGTTATAGCCCCATATTCTACTTAGTTTTGCCCGAATATTATTGTAATTTTCTTGAAAATATTCTTGGCAAGAAAATTCTAAACCTCTGAATCGGGGAACATCACGTTTTGTTGCCTTCATAAAACAAACATCGACAACGTAGGAATCACCTTATCTGTACGTGATGTCTAAGATTTCTACATGTTTAATGTTTGATATGCTAGTTGCAAAAAACACAAAAAAACGGCATACTTGTGTGTATTCTTATTCCTAACAAATAACAACCTAACTTTCGTAACTTAAAACAAGTTTATAAAATGTTAGTAGTAAACAAATACATGCAAATATGTTAAAATATTACTTATTGTCCCACGAATCTATTTTATAGAAAGAAGTTAAACAATTATATATTTCTAAATAAATACAAATAAATTAGGAGATTGAGGATACATAGTCTTTAGCATTATACACACTACAGATTTTCACACACTTTGTTCAATATTAATGGATTATGTGGTTAACGATATTCCAACATAGATTATATACTTAATGATATTCTAACAATGTTCTATGTTATTAACACGAGATTAATTAAAACTGTTAAGCTTGAACGTTTAAGCTACAGTTGTAGAACTGGAGTTTACAAAACACTTGAGTGAGTCTTAACTTGATACCTGTTCATTCCTTTGGGAATTAACCTCTGAAGAGAGTTTAACTTGGATCTAAGCAAAAACGGTTTGTCTCGAATCAATGTAGACTAAAACACGCATTTTCGTTATTCAAAAATAATTTTAATTAATTTATTAAGGACACTCAATACAAGATGAAGAAACTATGAACAGTCTTTATAGTGTTAAAATAGTGTTAATGTTTACAAAGTATAGTACCTTTCCAGCTGAAAATACACATGCATTTGTCATTTTGCAATACCATGATAATTCATTATATTTCATGTTACATGATGAAAAACAAATATTCATGTAAAATTGTACAGAATGCTGTGGCTGAACTATGAACTCAGTTATATGAATAAGTTTCAAAAAAAAATAATTATTAAATTGTTTAATCAATTTAATAAGATTTTTTGTACCATTTATGGTACACTCGTCCTAAATGCAATTTATTTATAAAACCTTATAAATTTAATTTTATTAACCTCTGATAATAAAACAAAGGATCGCTAACAAATTCAAGAAATATGGAGTATCAATATCCTTCAGGACCCAGAACACTTTGAGTAATATACTGCATCCACATATAAAAGATTGTAACAAATTCGACTCTTCAGGCATCTACAAAATAAATTGTAACGATTGTGATAATGTTTATATTGGACAAATTGTAAACTTTATTAAGCGATTCAAAAACCACACATCTGCATGGAGAAACAACATACTGGAAAGATCAAATGTCGCACAGCACTTGTTACAAAATGGCCACTCGTTAGGAAAAATTTTATGACAATGTATGTATTTAAAGAATTGTAAGAAAGGAAATATGATGAATGCTTTGGAAGAATTGTATATTTATAGGGAAAAATGTAAAAATAGAAATAAGCTCATTAATGAACAAGAAAATTTTGACTCCAGTTGTACTTATAGAAACTTATTGGCCGGTACTTCCGGTAACCAATAGTATATAAGGGAACGCCATTTTGATTCTTGTCATTTGCCTATTGGGTCTGATGATGATTGGAGTGTCCAATCGAAATCGATCATCACTTACCAATTTTTACATGTATTTACCGTCTTGTAAGTCAACAGTATAAATGTAAATATATTATTGCAAGTGTTATTATACGTACATATTGTCTGTATTTTTCAGGTAATTTAATAACACGTACGATGCTAATCAAGAAGTTATTTAATTTTATATAGCTAAAACTTAGTAATCAAAATAATTTGAATTCACAGTTAGTCAATACTATTTAAAGCCTTGATGGTAAAGTTCGATTGAGTCTCCCAAGATAGGAAATTGCAGTTAGGATCAGCGCGCTTTAAGTAACCCAATATCCTGTTGGAATACCAACAACTCAAATTTAGCACAAAGGTTATGCAATGAACCCACCCAATGATAAAATCGTTTGTAATAGTTGGGTCTATATCAGTGCTACATTTATTGCACTTTTAAATCTCATGCGGTTCACATACTGTTTTTAGTTTTTCAATCGTTTTTTATTTACTATTTAGCTTAAAGAAACGTATTAACCTATTAACAAAACATATGTTGATTCCGCTTTATATTGTGGGTCGTTACTATAAAAGGAGTGTCAAGCAGCCTGTATAATGTATAAAATAAGCCGTATTACTGTTATATTTGTAGAATTTGGTACGTTAGTAACTAGTCTAGTACTTAGAATGTTGGGATTATGTCCTATTGTCCCTACTATGATAATGTTTTACTAATGCACTGGCAATTTTAAAATCTAGGTTTTTAATAAATACCTAATGATGGTAATTGCGAAGATATAAAGTAGAAATTGTTACGAAAAGTGTCCAGTTCATGCACGATATAGTTTTGCTGATGCTGATAGGTTTTAGTTTATTCTTTTATCAAGAAAACCACAGTAGGTATTATATGCTTGTTATTGTAAAACACCATTCGGATTTCAGCCACTTTGATAAAAGCGTCATAAATATAACATCTTGATGCAATTAATTTCCTAATAATTCAATTAAATTATTTAATCAAGCACTACAATTACCGTAAATTGTACAATTAAGATCATTCCTTAATGAAAATGATTTGGTATTTTGCCATTATAAGATGGTTTGAGGGTATTATAGTATGACACCATGAGGAGATTAGTTAAATCGGCCAGCCCTGATGCATGCATAGGTTTGGTGTGGAAGAGATTTGTGTCACTCTCGTGCAATTTCATTTCGAAGACGAGTTTGATATTACTTAGCTTTGTGTAAATATGCGAGGTAAAATATTAAAATGCAGTTATATTGTAGTGACATAAATCATTATTTATTTTTATGAAAAAATTACGTTCTTATTTATTCTAAAGTGATCTTATTCGTGACATAAAATGAATATGGAATCACTAAAGAGTATAAAACATATCACAGAGTATAACAGTAGGTTAAATAAAAAATATATAAACATACTATGAGTTGTAAGTGAAATGAAATACTAAGATTTTGTAACTACGAGACTTATACAAAGAAATACTAAAGATATATAAAAAATACAGTATCCTCCCATTATTAGTAAACAGTAGGTTAAACTATTAATTTGTATTCAGAAAAGTGATTAGAGTTTGCTGAATGGATAGTTCGGTACAATTTAGGAAACCAGGATTTGAAACTTATTAATTGCCATTAATTTATATTATTTCATACGTTTATTATTTCTTTATTTTTTCAATAATAATAAACTGTAGGCCTAATCTTTTTCCTCTTTCCTTTAAAACATTGTAAAAAAAGAATGAATAAGAATAATTGTTAAGCTAATAACACCGCAAACTTACGAACGAACGATAAATATAATGAAAGCTGCAAAATAATTTACTCAACTTTTCATTATAAAATACGTTGTTAATCAAGGATCAACGACTTATTGAAAGGATGATATAGTTATTTAATTAAGGGTGTTGCTTTTGAAATCAATCGAGTCAAAAACTGAATTTAATATTAACTTTACTGCGTCACGATACACGATTGGATTTAAGTTAATTGTATAATTAATAATATTCAATAAACTTTATATTTGTAATATTTTCACTGGATTTTGCCTCTCTTAGTCACATTTTTTTCTATATTTTTTATTGTATACCTTAGTAGCATGTTTTGATCTTCACACGTATTTTCATTAATTTTGTTTTACTATATTTATCATTTTTCGAAGAACATTATATTGTTGCAAAAGACTTATTGCATTAAATCACCTATAAACTAAAGATTGTTCTTAGTTATTTATTTTTCTTCTTTTAGTTTGTTTATTTACTCATACTTTATTACAAAAATATCACACATAAAGATAAATATACCAAAGGTGTGTTTATTGGATTAATATGAATCAGATGAAACCATTGATTTCAGTTATCACGTTTCATTTAGCAGGGAAAACACACCAATCGTCATCAGCTGGGTGAGTTGAATCCAACTAAAGCTACATTTATAAACACTCCACTAACTTTCAAGTCAACTAAGAATTTAAACCATTGAACTAATATAAGAAATGCAAGGTTTTAAACAAAACAATTATTTTGATCCCTGTTTTTTGCCTAAAACATCGAACAGAAGAGTTAAAAATGTATTTTAAAAAAATATGTAGTGAGAACGAATCTTCCTTGTTCTATAAACTTGATGAAGTCGCGTTTTCCTGTTTCAATTAAAAGGTGCGAGTTTTTATTAGTTGAGTTCCCGGGGAATAATTTTACAAAACACCTTTCTTTTTCCTTTGCCTTTCCCGAATACAATATTGCTGTCTAAAGTTTTATATAAAATGTTGCGTTGATTAAAACTGTCTTTAAAAGCATTACAATGTGATAAAAAATAACACTACAGTAAAAATGAAACCAAATTAAAAAGGTCAAACTATATTTTTACCAAATTATGAACCTTTAAGAATTTTAATCATTAGTAGAAATCTTTTCTTTTGTTTCCATGACCTGTGTGAGTTGTAAAATTAAGCTACTGGGATGAAAATCCTGGAAGGGTTACCCAATGATATATCTTTGACTTATTCGATTCATTGCACACCTTATTTAATATTACCTTTTGAAAACATTGAATGAGTGCAAGATATGTATTACACATAAAAGGAACTAAGGATAAATTATAAAATAATATCTAACGGTAAATGAAAGTTATTTAATTGTTGTCACTTTAATTGAAAAATATCGTTGACGCTTATAACGTTTCAACTAGAATTCGTATTTAAAGAATTTAAAATACAAAATTCTATTGCCTTTGAATACAATTTTGATATATATACATATAACTTAGTATTGATTTTGATATAACTTTAATCCTTGACTAGTGAACATGTTGCTCGAATTCGAGCAATTGGAAAGTATTACAGGAGTTATTTCAAAACGAATAAGAGTCACATTTACAATGAGTTTAAAAGAGTCATCACAAAGATTGCCGGTGTGTAACTCAAACCATGTTATCTTCGATAATGATAAACCTAAAGCGTTCCGGCCGGGTTTCTCCTTCTCAAAATGCCTCGCTATACAGGCAACACAGGATAGAGGGCCAATTGAGAACGAAAAGTCATTTTGGGGTAGTGTTAGGGCGCATTTGCAACATAGTAGTTGAGATTGTTTAGGGTCAGGTGCTGACTGATGAGTTAAGCCTATTACGCGCCACTGTTCTGTAGCTGCGGTCGTTATCACGATTACGCCTCCTGTGTATGTTTAGTTGTCGTCGCGTCGGAGGCATTTAAAAGAAAAAAAAACAACAAATCCACAAATTATAGCGACACAAAACAACGATAAATACACAAATTTAAGATACAACCATACTAAAACGATCCGTCTTGGGGGTCATGTTTACACAAACTCAAATAGTAAATAAATGTACGCAATGCATTTAATTGAATTGAAAAATAAATAACAGCAATTAAATTATACAGCCGATCAGAATGTAAACAATTATGTTCTTCATAAGAATAACATGGGAACTTTCAAAGTCACTGGGTCCCAAGGAACTTTTTTTTTTTATGTAAGGCCAGTTTGCAAATTTACGTGACACGCTCTTTCCAATGAGACGTGAAAGGATTAAATCGGTTAAAAAATGGTGGAGGAGTTCAATATACAAAGTTTTATGTAGTGTATTAATTATATAGATAAGGTTGTTGCCTTCGTAGAAACTGTTTTTCTAATTATTTTCCGTAAATACAGTACTAATGTCAAACTAAATTATTCTACAACCAATAATCTGTTTCACATTATTCCAAAAATACGTGGATAGCCAAGGGTTTTGCATATAACATTAACTAATTAATTCCTTTTTTTCAAAAAATACATTTTTCTTTGTTACAAGTTTAACGGAAGTACTTTTATGTATAGGATAAACATACAATTACAACGAAATACTAAGTATTCCAGACGAATAGGTTTCATGTTTTACATCGGAAGCAAAGAACATTCTAATATCCATATCCAGAGTTGACGTTTATTCCGATCCATCGGAAACCCATGAAATCGTTGATGACACTGTTTCTTATCCATAACATCGCCAAAAAGCGCGCGGGCTTTCTGTCGTCAAATATAATGTCAACGCCATTGCCTGAAATGAAACCAAACACTTTTGTGAATACATAGCACATAATGTAACACAAAGTAGAGCTCTCAATATAACATGGTTTGAATAAGGCAAAATCAACTATGCAGCAAAGTTATCAGAATTTGAAGCTCTTCAATCTAAATGAGATAAAAGTGCGGAAAACATGTATTATAGATAGGTTTTGGGGAAACTCGATAAGAAAGTGATATTTTATCATATATTTGTACCAAATTTGCAAAAAAGGTTTCATTAATGTAATATTTTACTATTTAGCATGCAAATTGAAAATTATAATTTAAATTGAACTGTAATTTTATAATAAATTCATCGACCCTAAAGTGAAAGAACTAATAACGAAATATAATACATTTTTCTATTCATGAGGCAATCAAACCACAAGTTAAAGAACTGAATAACCACCACGTCAATGAAAAGCAACGGTTGACATTTATTACAACTCTTTAACCACGACTTTCAAAAGGAGTGAAACCACCTCTTTTAGTCGATTTCATTTTCATTATGCTGGGTAAAAAATGTGTTTTAGAAAAAGTTAGTAATTTAAAATTTTAATTTAACTAGGCTCATTATGCTTGGTAAAGCCACTTCTTTGTTTTAACAGTGCCGTTTACAATTTTTTAGTTATAGATTTCATTGTTTATTTATATTCACTATTGTATATATAATTTTTATCAACAATAATTTCTACAGCGTAGTAGTAAATACTGCGTCACACAAGAGGAGACCATTGATCACCCAATATGATGCGTAACTCTGATTAAAACCCAAGCAGGAAATCTTGCTCGAGAAAGGTATAGTAAACAGAGTAAGTGCTACAAACGTGTTTCCAAGAATAAAGGAAATAAAAACAGCCGCCTCTCAGATGAAAATGTAAAACGAGACAAGATTTCATCACGTTTTATTCCACGAGGTGAATAGATTCACTTCCACTCTAGACGTTCCCAAGAAAAATTCTGGTATTTCACAAAAACAGGTGGTAGGTGGTTCATAGAATTTATTGCAACTAACTACTTTTATCATAGTAAAAAAATAAATAAAGTTAATTCATTTGATATGAAATGGTGCTACATAATTTTAACATAATTTTAATTGGTGGACTAGAAAATATTTTTCCCTTATCCATTTGACTATTGAATTTTAAATACACCACTGAAGCTATGTAATCCATTAAAACATTAGTTATGCTTATCATAACGTAGATTGGGTTGTTGCAAGGAGATCGTTGGCCAAAGAGAATTGCAAACTAGCATCTTAAATATTTTCGTTTTACAGAAAATAAAACGGTAATTATTTTCTGTATTAGCTTAGCTAATGCAATTTACTGCCTACTTAGCTTAATAAAATAGTTTGATTTGATTTACTTTGAATGATGAAGATAAAACATTATTTTATACCAAGAATATTGAATTAGTAATTTTTGACCTGTTGAAGCTTAATTTAAGTGAGTTTTTAAAAACAATATTATGTTATTGAAATATGTTTAAAGATATTAACAAGTGATTAATAAGTTGTCGGTTGATATAAATGTGGGCTTTTTTATGTAGGCTAATTGGTACTAAAGATATGCGACGATTTCTTATAGCAATAGCAAATAAAATTATGTTCGTTTTAATAGCACAGAGATTAACATTTTCAGCTTAATATACGATTCAAAATATTAAATACCCCCGCCGCAGCAAACCTGCAGACTAAGCGAATTTCCATTTGCCTGATTGGATTTACACTAAAATGTCTCTTTAAACATATCACATTTATTCCATATTTAAATCGAATCAGTTTAACACATACTTAGGTTTGCTGCAACAGGGAGGGTTAAAGTGTTTTTTTTTATGTAAAATGTTAATAGTTAGTAAGAAATAAAAACATTTTCCAAATTTGGGCAAAATATGGTAATAAATAAGCAAACTACAACAGTTTACTTATCCTCCATAAGAATAACATGGGAATTTTAAATTTAAAATTTTTTTAAATTTTCTCCGTAATCATTAGGCGCATTATAACGCTTCAATATACTAAATTATTTGTTTTTTTAAGCTATACAAAATAGTTAGGAAATAAATTGCAAAAATTTATGTTTTTTGGGTCAAAAATGGGAAAAACCCATTTTTACCCCATAAAAGCCCCCATAAACCCCCGTTCTCATGGTCCGATCATGCTGGTTCGCGAACTCGTTCGAATAAACATAGGTTTACACGTTTGTACCAAATTTCATCAAAATCGGATCATTTTTGCTCGAGTTATCGCGCTAACGGACATATATATATATATATATATATATATGAATTTGAACGGATGCTATTTTTGGCCTCTAGGGACCTCAAAACGAAAAAAATCGGTCCCGGGTCCAGGTCTTACCATGAGTAGCCTACTACGGTTATAGGTTATTCCCTATATGGGAAATTCGCTAAAAGACTGATCCCGTACCAAATATGTACAGTGTATAGTCATAATCATGTGTATGGAAATTTGAAATCAAAGATGCGTAGGATTAAAAAATGATGTTTGTGTGTTAGTAAATTTAATTAACTGCTTAAACATTAACACAAAAACATTTGTTAATGATTTTCATAATTTAAATTATTTAAATAGTGGAAGATTGGTCAAAGCACGTAAATATTAAATCTTAAAAAGGACATAAATCACGATTTAGGCAGATTACTCTACCAGGAAGCAATTAACTTTAAGTGAAGCGATGAACGTCGCTTTTTGAGGGAGTTCAGCACAACCAACATTCATCAAAGGGGTCATACTTAGCTCAACCTGTGGTTATGTAGTGTTAGTAGTCTTTTGATAGTCTTATGATGCTAATTATTAATTATCCTAAAATAGAGTCGATCTTTTAATTTTACGTGGAATAAACCGAAAAAATATGGTAAAACCTAAATTGTGAATACATTTTTTTCATTTTCAAGATTATGTACACTGAAATATATCTGTTTACTCATTTATCGTTAAAAAGGGAATATATACTCCTTTTTCTTACTTGGATAGTAAAAAGTTAGTTTTCAATTGCATTTTGAAAACATAGTGAATAGGTGTATTCTATTATTTAATTTGGAGCTATTTAGGTTCGACTTTCAACTAGCAATTGTTCTGAAATTCAGCACACTAGTAGCACCCTTAATGTACATAAATTCAATTGCAGACGAACTCAAATAGGGTTTAATGTGATATTTTATATGATATTGACGGACATTGAGTAAAATAAACTTCCTTTATAACTTTTATTGTTTTGTATTCAGTTTACACTTTTTAATGAACATGGTTAGAGAAACGTCTTAAGTTTCCTCAGCGACTAATACACTCCTTTAGAAAACTGAAATGAAGGCTGTTCAGTAGATATAATTTTTCTTTTCAAACCTGATCATATTATGCTGATTTAACCTCTGTTTTGTTTTGTTTTTGTTGGATCTGTGTTTGTCTGTTGTTGTCTGTTTTGTTTTGTTTGTTAATGATTTGATTTGATTGTTTTAACTGTTGTTGTTAATGTTGTTAATGATGGTTTGATTGTTGATGATTTGTTAATGTTTCATAATGATTTTGGGATTGTTATCTTTTGTTAGTAAAGTAATAATAAGTGTTTTACAATAATTTATCATATAATAGTGGACGTGTGTTTGTGATTTTCTCTCTAAGATCTTCTTTCTTTATATTTCTTTTTTTACTTTTATTGGCAATAAATTTAGCATTTAACATAAATTCTATAAATTTGACTTTTTTATAAGATGGGAAATTGTTTTGACTGTTTACTATAATCCCAACAGAGTTTAGGATTTCAAACACCAATTGCACATTTTTTATTTAAGAAATTCTGATAAAAAATATGCATGAAAAACATTTAATGTTTCTTCAGTATGATTATAAAGGTAAGCTATCTCAACTATAGATTCAGAAACAATTGTAAAAAATGTTGAGACTGTGTTAATTTCATAAAGTTTTGTTACAGTCATATTAATAATGGACTGGGGTAGTAAAATCTACAAAATTTAATTCAAATTCAAAAGAATCCTGCGATTTCAACTCTTTAGTTAATTAGAAATCTGGTTTAATCGCCATAAACGTCAACGTCGGCTTGCCACTGTGGCGACATCAATTTCATTAATTTCATCCGACTTTTAAATTTAATAAAATATGTATAGGTTATCGTTAGGTTTGTTAGTGCCATAAAATATTGATACTAAACACTCAAAGTATACTGATAAAAGTAATGAAATCTCAATGTTTGCATGGATGAAATACTACAAAGATATCTTAAATTTATAAAATCATGTATATTCAGTTTCATCGGAAAACCGTAAAAATCAGTCATGACATTATTCTATATCATACAAGCACTTTTCTATGAAATCCAACATTTATTACATTATTGATTTTACCATATAATTCAAAGAAGAGTGTTTATGTTAAAATATGCATGGTTTCTTCCCTGTCAAATCGCTATGGCAAACGTCCATGACAATCACTGATTTCGTAGTTTTTAACACATGGTACAGTATGCCGTTTAGAAAAAGAAGTTTTAATGTACAACGAATTTTCTTGTTGAATTAGTGACCTTTACTTTTCATTCTTAAACTTAACACATGGCTAAAAGTGTTTTTACTTCCAGTATCTGGCTATATCACTAATCCAAAAGCTCTTAGTATTTCGATAGGCTGGACATGTATATTAACATTTTATATATAAGGTAAAAGAGCGAAAAATATGTTTCATGTCTGGTTTTATAAAACATGAAGGAAAGTAAAAAAAAAAAAATGATAAAACAAAAATCTGATCTAAAGAAAGAATTTGATGTAATGCAGTTTTGTTTGATTTTGTAACTAACACAAACAGATTTTAGCTCCTACGGAATAGAAATACAAGAATCTTCAAATATTTTAAATTCGAAAGGCAATCAAAATACTGTTTAAAAATTGAATACTAACTGCGTCAATGAAAGACTTTGGTTGACATTTATTTGCCACCTTTTAACCAAACATTCGATTCAAAACACTGAAATCACCTCGTTTAGTCACATTAATTTCCTTATCTTTATGAAAACCTACTTTTATATTTTGAATAATATTAAAGGTATTAATACTATGCGAAGTAAATACAGTATGTGATTTAAACGTATTTACAGGTATACAAAATGAAAATAAATGCCAATAAAAAAAAATAATGACACCAAGATTTCATTACGGGTTTCCTTACTGGGAGAATAGATTCACACAAAACATTCCCAAGGAAATATGGTAAGTAACTTATTCCACAAAAGAACATAGAAAAATTAAAATATCAAATAACAAAATATAATAGTAAACAACCAGCTACTTGGCCAATTAAAGCTATGATCCCTTGTCATGTTAAATAATTTGGATTAAATCTTTATTTTATGTTAGTAGATTGTTAGTAGATTGTTTAAAAGTACTGTAAAAGTGACAGTTTACCTATGTAGTAGAAATAAGTTATGTAAAAAGAGAAATTCTAAATTGCATTTCTTTTGTAACAAAGCATTTACGATATTTTTTTCTTATTTTAAGGGAGCAATAAAATTAACATATCCTGAATCTGCTAACTAAAATAATATTTTAATACCCAACTTGTGGAATCAATGTACCAATTTAAACATCCCATAAAAAGCAATGAAAATATGATAATCGTTGGATACCTTTGACTTGCATATCTGCTAGGCTGATTAAGCTAATGGAACGGGATCATTGGTTAAAGAGAATTCCAAACTAAGACAACATGGACAAGATTTGTGTCATTCACTTCATGGGTTAAAGATAATTTTTCTTTTGACGAAAATATATTTAATTAGTTACCTCCACTTAGTATATCTGGGATTCCAGTAAAAAAATAGTCTAAAATATACTGTTAATTAGTTGTGATTGTTCAGTGTACCAATCTGGTTTGTTATAAAATAAAATGTTAGGTTATCTATGGTTTTGTTAGTTTTACAGTACCAAATTGAAAATTTACTCTTATTTTAAAGAATTATTATATAGTTTTATTTTTACTTGTAGTAAAAACTCTATTTGATAAAAGGGTAAACACAAAAAAAAAAGCATTCTGGCCTAACTAACCTTTTGAAGACATGTCAGGCTTCCATCGCTTCCCTTTCACCCAGTAGTACGAAGGCTAAACGCAAAACTTGTATCCTAGCCTTGCACAGTTCAACCTTTTAAGATCCATCACTACCGTGGTTTTAAGTTTTTTATATAAAGAATTTTGGGATTTGATTCATAATAATTTTTCCTAACAATTAAACTCTTAAAAATAAATTGTTACATGCTAGCGATCCAAAAATACTGTGATGTAAGGAAACCATGTAAACTAAAAACTGACCATTTAACCCATGTAAGACCTTGTAACCATACATATAATTAGTGGCCAAAATATTACATCAAACAAGTACCTAAAACACATACATAATAAATATTTTACTCGTGTGAGTTTGATTTTCTTTTTACTAAAATTTTAGCAAATAAATTGGGAAATAAAGGTAAACCAGTTGTGTAATTATTTGAAACAAGATCAACAAGATCAACAAGTTGAATAAGATGAATAAACGTCACTTGAAGAACCAACTTGTCATTTGAGTCACGTATTGTTACCATTGTAAAGGAAACAGGGTCATCGTAATCGTATCAAATTACCTCCCCACTGTTTTACATTTTTGCTAAATATGTTTGTTTATAGTACTAACCTACAACAGCCGAGGAAATTTGCATAAATAGTTGGAAATTTAATACTTATTGGATCTATCTTTAAATTAAAATTCACGATATAAAGTGTAGAGTATGAAAAAATTAATTACTGTTACAAAAAATACTTATTAGTTTCTTCGGAATCAAAATCACTTTCAAATGTTTAAATATGAACGGTTACATGATATGTAGACATTTTCACTGTAATGGGACCCAATATAAAGGACCATCTCACTAAAAGCACTCATCTCAGATAAGAGGTCCATGAAGAGCGTAGTGGTTGGGGTGACGTTTTATCTTTCAGAGCCTCTTGTTAGATGCAATTTCAGATATCGTATCTTTGTATCCTTATCCCTTCTTAGAGAATGTACTATTTCAGCTCACAAGGAGAGATTTTTTGCTGTAAACATAACCTGTAACGTGACTTATCTGGTATCGGATGATTATAAAGAATTGTTTTGTTCGTTTGCCAATACTCAAAAGAAGAAATATATACTATTTTAGTTCAGTATTATTTTTATCCCGTGCACTCATTTGTAAACCTTTAAAGATATAACCTCACTAATGTAATGTAAAATGTATTTAAGTGTATAGTTCACGATAAAGGCCTCCCTCTAAAGTTTTGATTTTTATTTCTTTTAAATTCTATCGTTTCTCCAGAAACAAAAGGTGTGTGAAATGCGTCGTTAGTAAAACAATGCAATCGTTTGCTTAAGTCTGAGGAACAAAAACAGAATGTATTTTACTTAAGGTCTTTTAAAACCTTTTTTGAAAGTCTTGTTCTTTAATTGATGTGTAACCCTATTTAAAGATTAAAAAAAATGTAAACACACATAACAAAACTTAATTTATTGTCTTAACACATTATAGGTTTAGATCATATCAAATATTTTAAATTTTACAATAAGTGATAAAATAGCATTATCTCCAAATGTCGAAAACAGATAAACTAACACCGCAATTGTTCCTAGAGGCATTGCTTAAGGAATATATCGAAAACCCTTATAAACTTCAGTGTGATTGTCCAAATAATACCACAAGCCAGGTGTTTGCAGCTTCGCCCAAGTTGTGTTACGCGAACCGAGTAATAGTACTGTAATTGATATGATTGCCTCTATCACCCTTAAATTAACAATAGTAATTCAGTACAGAGCACCATATTACACGGAGTAACATTAAAAGTAGTTTAATAATAATTGTTATACGACTTATAATATAAATTACAAGAGCTCATATTGCACTCAATATGTAAAAGACATGAGCATATTAATTTTGTTTATGTGATACAAACCATCAACCTATAATAAGTTTAAATAATGTATTAAACTATTTATTCACGCAATAAATTTAAAACTGGATTTTAAGATAAACAAATTATATTTCACCTGATGCCAACGAGCAACTAAACTTAAAAAAAAAATTTGAATTATGACTACATCAATTGTTTCTAATGTTCAAAACATTTAATTAACAATGGTATGTAACCATAACCAGTTCATTTGATACATATGAAAATATATTTTTTGTTATTGTAGCCTACAATTTCAATTTTATTACACAGCTCTGAGCGTATGATTAGTAAAAAAAAATATGTTGAGCTTAGAGGAGCGTAACAACAAACACGATTTCATGGTAACAATGCTGATACACAGGCCTACCAAAATAAATTAACATAATATAAAACATGTAGATACTAACAGCCTTATTACTTTTATGTGCAAAGTAATTACGTTGAATGCACGATTTATTACTCACATTGTCACCATCGATGGTAGAGCGACACACCGCTACATTACCAGGCCATCACACCATCAATAATGTATAACGGTCTGGAATATTGATGATGGCTCTTTCTGTTGAGTGACAAAACACTTTTTATTCACGTCTCTGGTTCCCAAATATTTAAGCCTTACAAGTATGCAGGCATAGATATAGGCTTACATGTGATAAGACAACAGGGAATAACAACGTGCAAGGTGAAACTATTATTTAATTGTATCGTAATACGTACCGGTAGTTTCCTAACTGTTTGGAGCTTATTGGATTTTTACATGTTTTGAATTGAAAAGGTAATTTGCACGTAAATAAGCCACTAGTGCAGTCTTCAATATTATAACACACTCAAACATATCTTTATTTCACTTAAGACGAATTAAAACATTATTAAATAGGTCAAATACAGTTTAACGTATGGTGAATCATCATGTATTAATGAATAAGCGTCCCTCTAAAAGGTAACTATTTTTTAATTTTTCAAAACTTACGTTGCAGCCAAAAAACGTGGTTACCATATGGATGTCTTATTATTTCACCATAAATTAATTAATTGAAATGAATGCAATATATCTTAGGAAAGCAAGTAACCTTTAATCAAATTTAATGTAAATAATTTAATTCAATTTGATAGTAAGCTAAGGACTTAGATAACGTTGAAAAAAGTTTACTATTTCGAGACCACTCACAACTATGCAATATTTAAAATATTGCAAATCACGTGTAGCCCTTTTAACTGAGTTATTCAACTGCTTTGTTGATTTTGTTTTAGATATCGTAATTGTTGTACAATATTATAAACTAGATTAATATATTTAAAAATACCCCCGCCGCAGCAAACCTGCAGACTAAGCGAATTTCCATTTGCCTGATTGGATTTACACTAAAATGTCTCCTTAAAAATATTACATTTATTCCCTTTTTAAATAGAATCAGTTTAACACATACTTAGGTTTGCTGCAACAGGGAGGGTAAAAGTGTTTTTTATGTAAAATGTTAATAGTTAGTAAGAAATAAAAGCATTTTCCAAATTTGGGCAAAAAATGTTAATAAACAAGCAAACTACAACAGTTTACTTATTCTCCATTAGAATAACATGGGAATTTTAAATTTACAATTTTTTTAAATTTTCTCCGTAACCTTGAGGTGCATTATAACGCTTCAATATACTAAATTATTAGTTTTTTTAAGCTCTACAAAATAGTTTGGAAAGAAATTGAAAAATTTTATGTTTTTTGAGTCAAAAGTGGGAAAAACCCATTTTTACCCCATAAAACCCCCCATTAACCCCCGTTCCCATGGTCCGATAATGCTGGTTCGCGAACTCGTTCGAATAAACGTAGGTTTACACGTTTGTACCAAATTTCATCAAAATCGGATCGTTTTTGCTCGAGTTATCGCGCTTACGGACACACACACACACACACACACATATATATATACATATATATATACATATATATATATATGAATTTGAACGGATGGTGTTTTTGGCCTCTAGGGACCTCAAAACGAAAAAAAATCGGTCCCGGGTCCAGGTCTTACCATGAGTACTACGGTAATAGCTTATTCCCTATATGGGAAATTCGCTAAAAACATCCGAAATAATATTAGGTATTTTAAAAATCTCCATGCATATGATCTGTATTCAAGCACTACATTAAGGGGAACAAACATGATCGATTGCTTTATGTAAACTTATTTTCATATTTATTCAGTAATACTTGGTAATTATACCAAATTTACTGAATAAATATGAAAGTACGTTTACATAAAGCGAGTTCCCCTTAACGTAGTGCTTGACAGCCCATATACAGATCATACATACAGATCATATGAATGGTGATTTATAAAATACCTAATATTATGTCGGATGTTTTTTTAAAGATATTTATATAGACAGTCGTAAACTTAGTTTTTTTAAAATATTTAAACCATATAAGTTCCCTTTTTTCATAACTCTGTTGTGGTAGAAAGTTTATCAATCTCAGTGTAATTTCACGGTTCAGGTGGGATAACTCAACTAACGCTGCGCTACCTAGCTAATGCTGTTACTACTGCCTAACCCACACGACAACCACTTCACTAATAGGTATGGACTAGCTGGTGGGATTGTAAGTCAAAATAATATCCAAAAATTTAAACCTTACTTCCTCTATAAGAATAACAATTAAATTAAAATCGTAACTTGAACGTTGTATGGATTTATTTAATATATATATTATATTTAGAAATTTGTGAATGATTTAAGGATGTACAAACTGTTTAAAAGCCCTGGAAATAAAAATATTTTAAGGAGGACCATTTCTTCTCTAATAGTTTTTCGTAGTATTTGTTTTATAAAATGAACTGCTGCAGTTTTTACTATGTAGCTTATAACTTGGGGGACACAGGTCATATTGGACCGTTTAGATGAATGATGGTTACGTTGTCACTTCACTACTCCAATACATCATCGGGCAATATTGTAGTCAAATTCCGTCGTACATTTAGTTAGGGACAACAAAGTAATATACTAAAGAGCAGTTAGAAAATAAAACTTCATAATTCACTGATTTTTCATCAAATTAGTGTTTAGAAATATTTGCGTTGAAATATAAATTATAATGTGATAAGTTACTCAAGTATTTATTTTAAATATTTTTTAATCGTGGTGTTCAATATAAAAATTTTAATTTTAAATTTATAACTCAGTTAAAGATTTGATTAGGTTTTCGTAGTATTGTTTATAAGAAGGCGCTGATGCTTGTTCAAAATTACTGTGACTATTACTTTTAAATCACTACTTGTATGTGGAGGCAATAGATCCAAAATAATCTAATAAAGAAACATATTTTAGCAATAAAATCAATAATAGGCATTGATGTTTAATGAAATAGAAATGCGTTACCGTAATTCTGCAACTGTAGTCAATCCTCTTTACCTGTAGTTCATCATAAACATTTTACAAAACCTACTATCTAAACCTAACCCTTTTACTTAATAGGTGAAACTTTCATCAATGTAGATAAAGCACAAAAACGTACACATTATGAAACAACTCTAACTGTATTATGCAATCTGTAATTCGAATGATAATTGTGTTCATGGTGAAACATGGAATCTTTAGAAGCCAGTGGGGTTGAGTCTTAGAAGATAAAAAAAACCTCCTGAATTTTTTTGAACTACCTGAATTTTTGTATGGCCATCTTTGAAATATCGGCTCTTTTCTTGCAAAATTACAGCTGATACAAGGATGTTCACGTTAATCTCAATGTGGTGTACTCAAAACCTTCATATTGGTAATAATACTACTAAGATGAGAATTAATCATCCCTTGGGGGAACAATTGGGATTCTTTAGACAAATGATTTAATCGAGTTTTGGTACAGACAACCGGATATTGGGTTACACAAAGTGCGCTGATCATAACAGTAATTTCCTATCTTAAGACACTTGATCAAACTTTACTATCAACGCTTTGTAAACAAACTCTGATCGGTACTGAACCCTATCAGTACTAAGACCGTATGATTTGTTTAATTATGTTCTTCGTACAGTTATTATAATTTTATTTTACCATTATTAGTAGCTATTTACTTGTGATAGAGCTTGTTTTTTAAGCTCATTTGTAGATAAAAATCCATAACTGATAGAATTACGTCTTGCACACATATAGATATATGTATGCAAGACCTTTTACATTAAGCTACATAGCTTACTGTAATAGGTCTTACTGACCAAAATATATGTTTACGAGTAATGTTAATCATTGTTTGATACAAATTATACAAAATATACTTTTTACGATTTACATACTATTTTTAAAAGTATATTTTAAAGTAACCTTGTTGGTTGTATAAACACAACATTTGAATCAAATTTTTTTTAGATATACAGTTCAGTATTAATAATACCCCCGCCGCAGCAAACCTGCCGTCTAAGCGAATTTCCATTTGGCTGAATTGATTTTCAATTGATCTATTTAAATAACATTAGGTTTACGAGTACCTAGGTTTGCTGCTACAAGAAACTAATAAAGTGTGTGTTTTAAGTAAAATAATTATTGCTTAGTATGAAATGAATATATTTGCCAAGTTTGATCAAAATATATCCATAAACAAGCAAACTACAACATTTTACAATATTCTCCATAAGAATAACATGGGAATTTTAAATTTAAATTTTTTTTAGTTTTCTCCGTAACCAATAACCGTACAAAAACACTTTGATATACTGAATTGTTTGTTTTTTTAAGCTCTTTAAGAAGGTTTAGAGAAAAATTGGAAAATTTTGTGTTTTGAGGGTCAAAAGTGAGAAAAACCAATTTTTACCCCATAAAACCCCCCATAAAATCCTGTTTCCATGGTCCGATCATGCTGGATCGCGAACTCATTCAAGTTTATCCCGCCTTACACCTTCAAACCAAATTTCATCAAAATCGGATAAAAATTACTCAAGTTATCGTGTTCACGGACACATATATATATAAATCTATATATATATATATCTATATATATATATATATATACATATATAAAAATTTGAACGAATGGTGTTTTTGCCCTCTGGGGACATCAAAATGAAAAAGTAAATCGGTCCCGGGCCTAAGTCTTACCATGAGACCTACGGTAATAGCTACTTCCCTATAGGGAAATTCGCTAAAAAAAATATTCAGAAGCTTGAAAAGTATTTGAACTCTTTCGTTTCAATTTAGCTATACACGTTAGTTAGGTATAAATAAATATTTTGTTTATAGACGTATAAATATGAAAGAAAATATCAAAAACATAGATTGCATCGTAATAAACGGATTCCAAATTGTATTTCTACGGGAATTTGAACAATAACATACAAATTAACTGGGAATTTGTTTTTAATATTTTAAAGTAAAACATCTTAGATGATTCGGTATTAATGTAATTCTAGAAAAGAAAAGAATGAGTGAAATTGACTGGAGATAAGGGAAATCTTGTTATTAAATATTATAAAACGTATTTGCTGTATTCTCTTACATAATTACGTTTTGAGCCTAAGGGAAGTTTAATTTCATAACGTACGTTTCGAGAAAAGATAATTACAAAAGTACTTGTTATATTTAATTTTTATATACTTAATAATTACTTAGAACTGATAATTTTAACACGTAATTAGAAACCATTTTCTAATCAAATTAATTATTTTATGTTTACATAAATTACAGCAAAACAAACTTAAGAAAACAGATTAAACTTAAGACGCGGATAAATTGTACATTTAATTTAAACTCTCGTAATTAAATATCCTTTATAGACTCATATAAGACAAAGTAAGTCTGATTTTAAAAATAACATGTAAATGATAGTCCTGTGGAAATAAGAGGGTATAAAACTTTCTTCGGATTGATTCAATTCATCCAACAAAAGTAATTAGTCTGGTCTCTGAGCTGAATGGAGTACAATAATTGAAAACTGCAATTGTATCTGAGTTGGACTAAACCAATACTCAAAACATCGGTGGTGATATATCTAAATTTATGTTACTAAATTAACTGTGTATACAGTAAGTTTAGGATACGAAAATGTTACATGCGAAGAGTACATACCTAGTACCTCAGAGTTTGATAGTATCGATAAAATTCAATTCAAATTCAAACCTACGTTACTAGTGTTTAAAATTATGTACCTACTAAAGTTTAGTACGTTGTAACTAATGGTTGATAAATATTATTGTTAATTTATTAGTGATGGGGAGTGAGCTGGTCTAATGGTTAGAGTGTGGGACTCCAGATCCTGGGGTCCCGGGTTCAAATCCTGCAAAATCTGGCTAACATAAGATCTAAACCTTTTTCAGAGAATATGTTTAGTTGTAAATATATACCCGCTTCTTAATCAATATTGTTTATCTTTTATTGCAAACTAGTTGAACTATTGTTCATTTACATGAAAAGCAAGAGTCAATGTACATAAAATAGTCGCTGCTATATAATATATATAAACACAATAATATTTAATATTTTGTTTACATTAAATTGGTAGTGATTTGGTATTAATGTACAATATGGGGATGGAGAAGAATCCCCATATCTTTTATATGTCCACTTAAACATTGTTGTAATCCAAGTATTCCTCTTATTGATTACCGACAAAAAAACCCGAACTAAATATGTAATTTGTATTGTGATATAAATATACTTAATATTTTCTTTTAAATAAAAATCACTTTCAAATATTTATATATAAACGTTTAAATATGAACGGTTACATGATATGTAGACATTTTCACTGTAACGGAACCCAATATAAAGGACCATCTCACTAAAAGCACTCATCTTAGATAAGAGGTCCATGAAGAGTGTAGTGGTTGGGGTGACGTTTTATCTTTCAGAGGCTCTTGTTAGATGCAATTTCAGATATCTTATCTTTGTATCTTATTTCCTTTTACAAGAAACACTATTTCTGAATCTCTGAACTAAGTAGCGACTAGAATCCCTTCATGTATGAAGAAAATAAGGCAATTTGTGTAGAATCTAGGTTTATGATAAAAAAAATTAAATATCATTAGCTTAGGGAAAAGTAGAGGTATATTCATGATTCATCCCTCCCATTTTCACCGACACAGTGACACACCGCTACATTGCCAGGACCATCACACCATCAATAATGTATAACAGTCTGTAATATTGATGATGGCTCTTCTCTCCTGAATCACTAAATACTTTATTCCTACTTTGGTTCCGGAATTCTTTATGCGAGTAAATTATAATGGTATACTTTTGATTACATAAGTGGTGCGAAACAGGAAAAATTTAAAGCGAAGCTTTGGTTGTATCTTGTTGTAATGTGTAATCGTGATTAACTTGAATTAATACGGAGATTGAATAAGCTTTTTTTATGGTATTAGGCTTTAAATAGGCCCATAAGAGGTAATTATAAATAAAGCCACTAGCTGAACCATAAATCCTTTAATATTCTCTAAAACTATTAACACATTAACATAAACTAAGCAAATTTGAATAACATTTAACAAATAAGTAAATCTTATGCTAATAAATTTGTGAGATTTGTTATAACGACTTCCATACTTTGAGGTGGCTTATTAATTAATAACAACCCTTTCTTTTTATTTTAGATACTATACAATTAGATTTTAATAAAAAAGAAAATTATTTTATGAAATGGATTGAATGCATTTTACTTTTAAAAGTGTTTAAAGTTTGAGTCAATTTAATAACATGTTTTTATTCTTACATGGACAATAGTGAATGGTTGTTTCAACATGCAAAAAGTTTAAGCTACAAAATTGGTCTAAATTTAATTAATATTTATCTCTAAGTATATTACTGATACACTTTATACATACCTAGAGGGTTGCAGGATTTAAACCCGTCCCTAGAAACAAACCCTGACAAACTATTTTGAAATAAAACTACATATTATACCCAAGTATAAATTAATAGTTGTTGACATGGCCACAATTCACTGAACACTGACACACTCTCCTTTATAAAAACCAAGGTTGTTCTATAATATTTCATGCATGACCCTCACATTGATAAGGTAGTTGAGCTTGAGCTGTATAAAGGCTACCTAATGAGCCAATTTATATGCAGCATTGTCCGGGAACAGAAGCTCAGATTGTATTGACCTACATTTTTATTTAAGTAGACATCATTTTCTCTTATGTTTATATTTCACGAACCAAGTTTTCAAGTTAACAATTTTTTGGCGGTTATAGTATTTGGAATTTGTACTTATGATCTAGAATTGAAAACAATCTGTTTCGTAAAGCTTGTGTTTTGCAATTTTAAAATTCAATAGATGCTTTTCAATATTTTACAATATTTTTTATCACATAGAGCCGGAAGCGTATTTTTAATCCTCGCTTATCTTGGCCTCGCTTTGATAATTTTGAACAAAATTATATCAGAGAAGTGACAGTGAAACTCTATACTTCTATACATTTTTCTTTCAATGCCTTTGATAACACTTTAAAATTAAATATTGAGTACCGGTGTACTCGGATTTGTACGAGTACGGATTTGGTACGAATAATTGAGGTCTTTCCGATAGAGTATGTCTTACTTAATACTGCATTTAAACGAAATTCCGTAAAAAATAAATAGGTTCAAACTGAAATTGGTGGTAATAAAATAAAAGATAATATGATTGATTTATATACATCTAAAAACAAACCCACTACGTTTGTCGAATCAGTTTATCGGTAACAGGTCATCAGAAAAAAAAAATTTATGTTACAAGGAATTCCGACAATTACAATGCAATCATATGGTTCACCTGAAATGACTTAGTTAACGTTGACACCTGGATGACGTCATTACTGTTGATATTCTGCTGACGTCACTTAAACGTATTAAAACGTTCTACTTTCGTATTTTAATTCTATTCTGTGTTAATGAAAACAACTCCACTTAATTCGTTCAAAACTTTTTGTCGTAAATTTTACAATTAAAATGTTGGAAAATACATAGAAATTAAATATAAAAATGTTTACTAAGAATTCAATTTGGAATTCTTTATGACAAGACTGGTTTCTAAATACTCCTAAAACTAATGACAATTTCAAGAATTACTTTGGATTTTATGTACGTTATTGGAAAAAACATTTTAAATTTTTTTTAGCACAGTTAATAGTGTAGTCTTTTCAGTTGATTTGAAAAATATCTTAATAACAATGTGATATACATGTTTGATATCTATATCATAATTAATTGTACAGAACGTCGATTCTTTGAAGTATACAGGAACTTAGTACAAGTAAAACGGCCGAGTTTCGTGAAAGAAGATGATACATTGTTGACATACGCTCTTAACTGACAATACTGCATGTAAATTGCATCATTAGCAACTCTTTATGTAGGCTTGGCTTGAAACATGACGCTCACTTTGGTAAAAAATAAACGTTACGCCTCGTGTAGGTTAGAATATGTCGTGTGGTTAATAAATATGCATGCTCAAAACTATATATTGTTACTTTCTCCCCCTATACATAGTATATGGAGAAATAATTGTTTTCATCAACATTTTTTAGTTTGAATTTTGAGTGGATATATCCATTTTGGGTACCCCTGAACCCAAAAAAGTCGTTTTCGAAGTGATGTCTGTGTGTATGGATGTGTACCGAGCTACAGACCACACCTGTAGTCTGATTTTGATAAAATTTGGTATATTTTATTTGGTATATTTTACCAATGGTTTCTCCAGGCATTTTTTTAATTTTTTCGAAATTATGATTTTTAATTTTGATTTTTCCATAGAAACCCATAAAATAACGGGAAAATCGTATTTTCAAAAAATGGTCCAAACGATTTTTATAAAGATTTAGTATGTTGTATCCCTTTACATTCTGAAGAAAATGGTATCACTCCCATTTCTGTAAAAATTACAGTTCTGAAGTTATTATAAATTATGTTATTTTCCCATAAAAACCCATAAATTAAGAGAAAATCGTACAAAAAAACCAGCTTTTATTGGAATTAGTATGTGATAAGCCTTATAATTCTTAAAAGCATAGTGCAACCTCCATTGCTGTAAAAATTGGGGTTCAAAAGTTATTGTATTTATGTTATTTTCCCGTAAAAACACGTGTAAAAAAGGAAAAATCGATTTTTTGAAGAAAAAAAAAACACCGATTAAGATTTAAATTTGTCTGTTATATGGTCCTTATAATTCTAAACAAAATAGTTTAGGAAATAGTTCCTCCATTCCTGTAAAAATTACGGTTCAAAAGCTAATGAAACTGATGTAATTTTACCTATTAAATGTCCTAATTAATTACTCTCATAAAGGTTGTTGACGAGCTAATGAGAGAAAGTATGTGTCATCGCTGATACCGTGTATTTAAAACTAAAATAATAAATCACGATGAAATAATAATTTAGTTTTTTAGGAATATAACAAACTATGTACCCTATGTACTAAAAAACTATGTACGTAAGAGTATTCAATTCAACATTTTATACATAATAATTATTGCTTTGTGATTACTGACTATTTGTACCTATTATTTTTTTTCAAGGTTTGGTTTAATAAAAATATACATTTTAAATAGTTTCAACCGTTTTCTCCCTTTATAACATTATCTTAATGTACATTAACGTCGCTCCCAACCTTGAAAATTCAAATAATTACGAACAAAGAGATTCAAGAACATATGACCAAGTGACATTGTAAAATAATTAAATATTTGAACTCATTTACCTGTTAAATAACCAAAGGTTCCATATAAAATGTTAAATTGAAGCGTTCAAATTAAACAAAGACAAGGTTTTTCCATCAATGTTGAACATTTGAAAATAGTGTAGCTGTAACCAACTCAATGGTGAACTCCAATTATAACAGTTCATCTGGAAAACAACTAGTGCAAACTGTGTCAGTTGTAATAGACACAAGCAAGTTGTTAATTGCAAGTTATTGTATAAATTGAGTTCCAGCCTTGAACCATATATTGCACTGGTGCACGTGAGCATTAAAAACATTAAATTAATAACATTGGATACTTACAATAATGGAAGGTAATTAGTCTGATGATTCGTACATTAATGACAGTAAAATTAGAGTTTAAAGTGAAATTGAACACAAATAACCTACATTTACCAACAAAATAACCCATGTAAGTTACAAATTTTAAAACAAGGTTTAAAATAAATAAATAAAAATGCCTTCATTTACGAGCGTCTTTCAGTACAAGAACTGTTTTACAAAGTAACTCATGTCAATATAACTAACTTACAACAATTATAAAAAAATATACAACAATTATTATACAAAACAATGTGTATGACAAAACAAAATTATAAGCTATCTACAATATGTATGTATGTGTTCTGTTACAAAATGTATATTTCTTATTATTATTGTTAATACACATTCGTGTATTAATGCAAATGTAGAAGCTATGGAAATTAGGTAGAAGAATCGTCATTGTTGTTAATTAAAAATCTAGCTTGAAAAATTAAAAATTCCAAGCTTTAGAGCGAAAATTACGAGTAGTGCAAGTAATGATTAAAAACAAACCGTCTAAAGCTGATTGATGTGATGTAATCATATTACTCCATTGAGCCGGAATTTCAACGACGAAGATAATATCCAATTAGATTAATTACCAGCAGTTTTTACGTAGCAAATATGTTCAATGAAATAACCCACCGTGCCCGGCTCCATGTATCTTGGGGTAATCAGTCATGATGCGTTCATCTTGGTGTAATCAACTGAAATTTGTTATAGCTTACACACTGTCACAGATTCGAATCGAGATTAACGACAGTGAAGTTTATAATATGACTATCTGATGTAAAACTGAACTGGACATTTTACTTGTATGTTTAAGGAGATATTAATATTAATATTAATGGAAATGAAATGGATCAGTATGTTTTTTGTTACAAACAAACAAAATATCTCATTAATACTGCTTTGTCGCTTATCAAAAATGGCGCTTTTTCATTTGTTATCGTAAGTATGAATATTGCCTCAGGTATGATGTTTAGATTTTTTTTACGATGATTACAATAATGTTTGGGTTTAAAACTCCCGCATTTCGAAATGTCATTTAATCTTGAGCCCAATACTATACACGAGAATATTGTAAATATGAGGTAGCAACTGAAATATTAAAATATAATATTTTTTCAAGTTAAAATACTCAAAATGACTACACTAATATTTAGACTATAATTTGTGGGTTCTATGTATTATTATTGAATAAGAATAAAATTGTGAATGTCCCTGTTGTGTACGTACAGCAACCTTCTCCATGTTGTTCACAACTAAATTATAAGTATTCATAACAATCGTTCAGCTAGTGTCTTAAATTAGTATTTATGTTTGAGCAAAGGGCTTCATCAATAAAAGACGATCTGCATAGTCAGCCATTATATTTGAGAAGGACGATAGTTACATTGGATGACAGTGAATTGAACGTTACAGGTCGCCAACATAACAAAACATAAAGTCCAGTTTGTACAACATAAAATAAGATATACAATTATTAGCATTGAGTAAATTATAACAATATATATTTAAACAATATATATGACATCTCCTTTGTTCAGAAAAATAAAATAAAAATTCTTATAAAAATTTTGAATTAGGCCTATACATTTTTTTTTTTATATCAAAGCACTTAAACATAAAACATCTTTCGTTCTTGTACATATTTAAAAATGAAACTAAATTAAAACCTATATTTTTCTTGTTGTATTTAAAACCCTTCTTAAAATAAAACAAAATTTTCACAATAGGCTATTTAAGAAAAACTGAAAATAAGAAACTTCTTATTGGCTCTAAGTCATAGACTAATAGGCTATAGGCCTACATACCCTCTCCACTAAGTGTAGACTATACATTACAAATCAATTCTATTAGGCTGTTTTACAAATCTACCTGATCTTGTTTGATACCTATCACTAACAAGAGGAGAAGGACTCTTCTCTTTCCTCGGAGGGGTTTTGCTCGGAGGGGTTTTGCTCGGAGAGGGATATGGCGTTTTCGCCTTAGGATGGTCAACATCGGTAGGAAAATGGAGGTTGTCGACATCGACATAATCAGTTTCAATATGACATCTTGGCATTGTCTTATTACCTAATGGCTTAATATGAGATCTATTTCTTACAAGTGTACCACAACCCGTACCTGACATTACAACATAAGACCTTGGTCTCTTCTTATCTTTAGAAACAACCTTAGATTTAATCCATTTACCTTCATGTTTTACAAGAATAGGTTGATTGACATACAATTCAGGGAGATTCCGAGTTTTCCTATCAAAATACATCTTTTGAGTTGCTTGTCTCTGTAGAAGTTTACTCCGAACATTGGAATTCATCTTAGGCCTAAAATTACTACTTTGCCCTGGAACAATACCTCTAATCTTTCTGTTAAACAACAGTTCTGCAGGTGATGGAATATCACTCGACAATGGGGTATTGCGAAACTCTAACAAAGCAAGAAATGGATCAGTTTTATCATATTTACATTTCTTTAACAAAGATTTGACTGATTGGACACAACGTTCCACCATCCCATTAGACTGTGGGAAATGAGGGGAAGACGTATGATGTTCAAATTCCCAAGTCTTACTAAAATGAACAAAACTTTCACTCGTGAATTGTGTAGCATTATCTGTAAATACTACCTTGGGTATACCATGTCTACCAAAGATCTCTTTCAAATGACTTATTACAGTCAAACTACTAGTGTTACCAAGTTTTACAAGCTCTGGGTACTTAGAAAAATAATCTACAACTAACAGAAAACATTGGTCTCCTAGTTGGAAAAGATCAGCACCTATTTTTTCCCAAGGGAATGTTGGGACTTCATGTGGCTTCAAGGGTTCATTCATGTTATTACTAGAGTACCTGATACAAGTTTCACATGTTGATACCATATCTTGTATTTGAACATTTATATTTGGCCAATAAATTACATTCTTGGCTTTCAGTTGAGTTTTTGTAATACCTGAGTGTGAATAATGCAAGCGCAACAACATTTCATGCCTTAATTTCTTAGGTATAACTATTGCTGTACCCTTAAGTAACATACCTCTAGTATACGCTAACTCACCGCGTACATTCCAATAGGGTTTAACCTCACATGGTAAATAATTTTTATGGTTAGGCCAACCTTCAAGTACATAGGATTTCACACTTTGCAACTCTTGATCACTCTCAGTTTCTTTAACAATGTTACCCAACTGTACATCTGAAATTACATTACTTACTACTAAGTTAACATGAGCTTCAAGCTCTTCTGTATCAATAATTACATCACCATTATCATTTTTGTCACACGCACGTGACAGAGTGTCAGCTATATACAATTCCTTTCCTTTTTTATAAACTAGTTCAAAATCATATTTTTGTAACTTGATAATCATTCTTTGAAGCCGTGGTGAACATGATTCAATGTTCTTTTTCATGATAGAAACTAGTGGCAAATGATCAGATTCGACAACAAACCGTGAACCATACAGAAACTGGTGAAATTTCATACAACCATACAGTACAGCTAACAGTTCTTTTTCTATTTGGGCGTAAGCCTGTTGAGTAGGACTTAACGCTTTAGATGAATAGGCTACTGGCAAATTATTTTGTAATAGTACAGCTCCAAGCCCATCTTTAGCCGCATCACATGATAAGACTACGGGCAATTTTTCATCAAAAAATTGTAAAACTGGTTTTTTAGACAAAATGTCTTTGATTTGTTTGAACGATTCTTCCTGTTCAAACGACCACACAAAGTCAACATCTTTTTTCAACAAGACCCTGAGGGGGGCAGTTAGATTGGAAATATTCTGTACAAATTTACTTACATATGTAATGACACCTAGAAATCTTTCTAAGGATTTCCTATCATTAGGATGTTCCATTTCTAATATGGCTTTCACCCTATCACAATCAATCGATATACCATTTCCATTAATACAATGGCCTAAAAACTTTATTTCACTCACCCCTATCTTACATTTGTTTTTGTTCAGCCTAATGTTTTCAGACCTTAACTTATCCAGCACTGCTTTCAACCTCATATCATGTTCTGATTTATCTTTACCATACACAATTATGTCGTCTACATAAACTGCAACGCCATCAACGTTTTCAAGAATCTGACTTATTTTAAGACTAAAGACTTCACTGGACGAACACAAACCATATGGCATTCTCAAAAAGCGGTATCGCCCAAACGGTGTATTGAAAGTACACAAATCACTACTTTCATTAGAAAGTTTTATGTGCCAAAAAGCGCACTTAGTATCTAATGTACTGAACATTTTTGAACCAGCTAGGCTAGCAGTTATGTCATCAAGTGTTGGAAGTTGGAAATGCTGACGCATTATTGCCTTATTGAGATCTTTCGGATCCATACACAAACGAAGGTCACCATCTTTTTTATGAACCAACACTAAAGAATTAACCCAATCAGTAGGTCTTTCTACTTTTTCAATAATTTTCCAATTTTACAAGTTCCTCTAATTTACTTTTCAAAAGAGGTTTGATTTTAAATGGGACCTTCCTCGGTGGATGGATCTTTGGAACACAATTTTCTTTCAATGTTATTACATATTCACCCTTTAAACAACCAATACCTTGAATAATGTCGGGATATTGATCAAGAATACTCAATTGACTGTTGCAATCATCTACCATAGGCCTACTTGTATTAGCGGTGCATTCACTATTAGGCTTAGTTACCTGATCAACTTTAAAAACAAGGTTCAGAATTTTACATGATTCTAACCCTAACAGACATGAAGAGTTGCCATCAACAACATAAAATGGTATGAGGTGTCTCTTACTTTTGTAAAAACAATATAGGTTACAAATACCCAGAACATCAATTTTATTACCTGTGTAAGTTGACAAGTTATTGGATGAAGGCGTTAAATTATGCAAATCATGGCCTATTCGCTTTAGAACACTGGCATTTAAACAATTAACCTGAGCTCCAGTGTCTAGTTTAAAGGAAATACGGTTATGGTTAATTTCTAGATCTACAGTCCATTCTTTTTCCTCCGAAGGGCCGGGCCTTTGTGAAAGTTTGTTAACAAAGTTCGCTTCAATTCCATCAATGAAAAAATCTTCACCGGTTTCAACCGAATTCACTGCTTTATTATTTCTACACTGAGAAGCAAAATGATTAGATCGCTTACAATAGTTGCAGCGCTTTCCAAAAGCCGGACATTTAAAGCGCGGATGTTCATACCCACATTTACTACAAGGCTTCTGAAACTTATTTCTATTCCAAGTCCCAGGAGTCTGCTTGTCACTATATTTGGACCAATTAGGCTTAGATCCACTAGGCCTACTAACACTTTTACCGGAACCGTCCTTAAGTTGCCTGAATTTTGTAACTTTACACACTTCATTATTTGGACAAATATCGGCTAACTGAGTTTTGGTACGTTCCGCAGCTCTACACACTTCTAATGCTTTATTGAGGTCTAGGTCCTTAACTCGTAGCAAACGATCTTTAATGGCTCTGTCCCTGATCCCTAAAATAATCCGGTCCCTTATCAAATTGTCTGTGAGTGTACCAAAATTACAAGAACTACTCAAGTCTCTAAGATCTGTTACATATTGATCAACTGTCTCATCTGGTTTCTGCTCCCTTAAGAAAAAGGTGTGACGCTCATATGTTTCATTTACTTCAGGTAAAAAATAAGAATCGAATTTCTTGAGCACAGTTTCAAAATTGTCCTTATCATCAGCAGGATCATACGTGAAATTATTGAATATCTTCAAAGCCCTATCACCAATGGAATTCAGCAAAAGTGCTATTTTATATTCACTGTTCTCATCAGTGCATCTACTAGCAGCTAAATATATTTGGAATTTTTGTTTGAAAAAACGCCAATTTTCTCCCATGTTTCCATTCCATGATAGTTCTGTAGGATGCCTAATTACATTACTGGAACTGGAGTTACCTGTTTGATGTATCGGTTTTCGTGTAGGCTCAGGCTCACCTTCATTACTTTTAACATTTTCTTCACCTTTGCCCATTATCCAAGAGTTTTAATAACTTTAAACACTTTACTACACATTTCGTTAGTAAATATAGAAGCTGGCGACTGCGCCATGTCTTAAATTAGTATTTATGTTTGAGCAAAGGGCTTCATCAATAAAAGACGATCTGCATAGTCAGCCATTATAATTGAGAAGGACGATAGTTACATTGGATGACAGTGAATTGAACGTTACAGGTCGCCAACATAACAAAACATAAAGTCCAGTTTGTACAACATAAAATAAGATATACAATTATTAGCATTGAGTAAATTATAACAATATATATTTAAACAATATATATGACAGCTAGTATTTTACTTAAATATTTTCCCTTTAAATAAAAAAAAATTGGTAAATTGATATTCGAAAAAAACTAGGGGTTTCATTTTATAAAGCACACGATAACTTATCCTTGGCGCAGCGTTTCAGACTAAGACATGCTCAGTATTTCAAATCACGTCTAGAAGGCTTAACGAACGTCTTCAAGTTCTGAAAAGAGATGAAAGCCCTCTTTTGTGTGCATTGTCTAAAATACAATAACGAGTCTTAAAATAAAAGTTTTCGCCATGTCGTATCTGGAACTGCTCTAAATTGTGAAAACACTTTATGCAGTTTTGAAAGGCAAAATGTATTGTCATCACCGTACAACGTTGATACTATTACTTAATTTTACTGCATATCTTTTGTAATTTTGAGACAAATATTAAAGGGAATTCTGGCATACAGATTAATTCCTACACAAAAATAATTGTATTTATTTTTTTGGATGTTGGCAGCTTCTTTTACCTTGCATTTTCCCAACCACGTAGATCGCTCAAGCCTGTCCGTAGAATGCATCCAGCAAGGCAAAAAGAGGTGAGCCGGTACAGTACAAAGGTGAACTGCACTGATAAAAGGTAATGACAGGTACCAGGTTTTGAGCCAAGAAAATTGCAACTTTGGGTCCAAAATCCGTAGTGATACCAACTAACTCAACGACTCCTCCCTTGTGAAATTTTTGTTAAAGAAATTTAATTGGCTGAATTAAAGTATCAGTTAAAGGTTAAAATAATTAGTTTCACCAGGATATTACGTCTGTCTATTATCCACATTAAAATGTGTTATCCCTCATTTAAGTTTTAACGTTGTGATCTCGTTTTTATCACTACAAACATAATTATGTTTTACTTTATCTAAATCACTATTGAAAAGAAGGTTATTATTTACGTTATATATTTACAAATAGATACAATGAGGTGGTTTCCTTTACGAGATAACAATACGTGATTCAAATGAGGAGTCGGTTGTTAACGCGACTTTTGTTTTGCATCTTGTGTTTGGTTAAATTTGTCTCAAATCGTCCCCTTACTTTGTTATAAGTTTCACTTTAGCTCAACCTTCAATCGTAAGAAACATATACTATTTTGCTCATTTTACCATAAAGAGTAAATATTTTGACTTTTCTGGTATTTTACTTTTAGTGTAAAGTAGTGTTAATTTTTAACGTGTTCTTATATCACTGCTACACAATCAATATTATATAAAACACGCATTTTATTGATAATGTCCAAAGAATTGTAAGGAAACAAGTAAGGTATCAAGGAAAATGTGTATAAAACTAGAGCGTGGACGGCGGCATATATTAATGACTGCGACACGGGCTACGCTGGGCCATTTAGATGAATGATGGTTACTTTGTCACTTCAATATGTTGTCAGCGAACCTCAATGTCCCTTAGTAAAGGGGTAAATAACCTTTTCCAAACACATTCAAATATACAAAAAAATTTTACATTATAAAATGATGTTTTGGTAGTTTTCTCAGTTTATCAGACCTTCATAAGTTGAAATATACGTCCAATTAATAATAAGGTTATTTTTAGAATGGATCAAAATGTTATTTTCATAATTAATTCTTTATATTGGAACGTCTGGGTAATTCGACTGGATACGATCATGATGATTATGAAATACCCTAAACATGTGAATATATTATATGGCTTATGATGATAGGAATTGACAAAAGCTCGTTTAGCAAAAAAAAAAAGAAAAAAATACCAGGTCGATTATATGTAGTATTCCCAGGACATGGTTATAAGTGCTATTTATTTCGCCCATTATTTAAATATCTTTAGTGTTAGGTGTAGTTTAAAGAATTCATTTAATTATTTCATAACAATAAGTATCATCTGTAACCTCTATTTTAGGCCAATTGTCTGTGTCTTTTTCGTTCATACAATTTAACCATGGGGCATTTTTTCATCACACGGTCAAAAAAAAAAAAAAAAAAATGTTAAGTTTGTTTTTAAATTCAAAAGCATAAAATTGTTCAAGAAAAATAATGATTATGATAAGTTTGTTATTATTTCGATTATAACAGTTTTTATATTAATTAACATATTTTTTCAGAAAAAAAAAACAATTTTTAATTAAGTTTTGCTTCATTGCTTACAACTGTCCAGCAGACTAAAAGCATTTAGTACGAAAGAGAATACCTAATTACCTTAAAAAAAACATTAGATACAACAATTATTTATATTATCAAACCCTTAATACATTTTTATTGGTTTGAAATCGAATATCAAGCAACTATCATCCCCATAATCGGCTTATCTATAACAATTAGTCGTACCAATGGCATCAAGGGTTAGGCTTAGATCTACAGTATTGGCAGATTATCAAGATCTTAGCCATGTTTATTCATCGGTATAAAAGTATCGTTAAGTAAGATGAATAGCTAAGCTACAATAATAATCTATATATACGTTAATTTTTACAAACTTGTATTAAAGGTTTACAAATTTAAATACTATTGTGTTGGATATGTGATAAATAAGCAGTATACAGTATATTTTGGGTTATCAGGCTTTGACTTTGTGTCGATTTAATTTCACAACTGTAGTAATTTTAAGCATTGTTTAGCTTTCTTCATTAGATAAGGAACCGTTCGAAAACTGCGCGTTTTTAAAGGCCTCTAAAATTGCCTCAAACGCATACAAAATAACGCAATATACTTTTATCTTGCACAGATTATGATTGTTTCAGACAGTTATTTAGTGATTAAAACTACTAATTTACTCATTCCTAAAAAAGTATTTTTGTTTATTTTAGGTTTTTACTATTAAGAATGATTTTTACCCACCTTAATCAGGTTACAATCATCACTAAAAGTAGCCTTGGCCACAAAGAAGCCTCAGATAGTTCCGTAAAGGCCATTTTCATAAAATGTGTCGTCTCTTGTTTACAATCAAACCAAATATTCAACTAAATGATCAGCTGAGATTAAATACAATTCACTAAAACTGTTGTAAAGTAAGTTTATCAACATCACCGAATCTCTGAAATGACCTCTAGAAATAAATTTAACACAAGTAGGCTAGAGCCCAAAACGGAAACAAACTTTGATTGTTACATTTGTTACTCCGTTTAGACCATGACCAAATTACACAAATTACACCTGAATGGAAAATATTTTGTTAAGTGTGATGGGCGGGAAAAGGATGAAACATAAAACCCCTAAATGTGTTAAGTATATAGATTGAGAATAAAATTTTATTTAGTAAATTATTCATATGTCAATTCGTAGCTACGAATGTAAAAAATAATACAAAACTCGTTAGGAATCTTACACTTTGGGGTTATTATTTGAATTGTTCAAATTATTATAATAGTTCTCAATCAACAATAGTTTATCAATAAAAGGTTACAGTACCTGCAGACTACCTTGTGAGTTGTTTTGTTATTCCAGTAGGATTACGTACGTTTCGAAAAATATACTGCCACCTTCAGATCCTTAAATCATAAAATATTTATTCTTCGACACTATAGTTTACTTATCAGTAATTTCTTACATAACAAACATTCAAAACACGTCTGATAGTAATTAATAGAAGCACGTGTAAATTAATTACTGATTTAATACTCGTTCAATTGATCTGTCAGTTGCAGCAAATTGCAAAGCTCTGCCACATAGATTTATTACACATTAATTGAGTTTAGTTATCAGGCATAGGTTTATACAGTAGAGTAAATTACTCTGTTTGCGTCGAATGTAATTGGAATTCCGGTAGGTATTATACTTATTAGTTTATTTTAACACCGACTATCTTGATATGTATTGAAGAAGTGAGTGGAATTAGCAATGTTTAAGTTTCCTCTCAGGACTAAATCTAATTAAAAACTGATGATTTTAAACTGCAGTTAAAAAATGCTACTTGAAATGTTTTTAATTTGTTTGGACAGTTTTATAACGTTTTTAACTTATTTTAACATTTTAAAACTTTTTGATAAAAAAAACTTTTTGGAACTTAAGAAGATTTAGACTACCTAAATTAAAGACAGCCCTAACAGGAAAAAAACATATTATATACGAAAAAATCACTCCATGGCTCACGTAACAAAAACGTTTTTTCGAAATATCTTAGATTCACTCTTGTTGTGACAAGTTAATTTGATACAATAGATAAATCTAAACGTAATTATAAGTCTTTGCCAACAAATACGATATGTGGTATAACACATTTTTTAGTGATTGTTAGAATTCCGAAAATATATTATGCAAATACATAAACGAAATAAAATTATCAGCTGACATGCTTTTATAAATAATACTTTTTTATTTTAAGGTTTAAGTTGTTGCATCGCAATGAGAATCTAGAAACTATCTTTTGTTGGATTCAATGATGCTTGCAAGGACTTCGGTTAATGGTTGATAGTAAACTAGAAAACCACTCTAATATAAATTGTAATAGTTTTACCTTGTATTTCACTATCTTATTGACTGTGTGTGGACTTGTAGTTAGTGAAGGCCAATAATAAGTTAAAATATATATTACAATGTTTTTTTTTTATAATGATACAAAAACATGTGTAGTTTTTATTAACACCATCCACTTGATTCACAATCGAAAATAAACGTCTTAGCGTGGAAACATTAAATTATATCGGTTAGTGTTTGAAATAAATATAAATTTATTAATTTTTACTGCATTTTGGTTGTTTAAGTTTTTATGTCACAAAATATGGCTAAGATGCGTTTGGACGGGATAAACTTTACATGGTGAGTTTTGTTTAAAATTCATAAACATTGGTTCTACGTAGTTCGAGTGTGTAAAGCGGGTTTAATCATCTACAAGAAAACAGTTATTCAATCAAGTTTTATTACAACCATTATATTCTTACTAATTATAAGTAAATAAATGCCATTTCAATATTTCGTACATATCAACGTCATAGTTGACTTATATCAAAGCTTATTAAACCACACGACATGTCACTAACGCTACAAACAGTCAACGTGTTACATGTTATCGAATCGGCTCATTATATGGGGCATATCTAACAAGTTATAGTTTATTAACAAGATGTATGGCGTATCGTTTCTAATCATCTACTGTTAGCGTTTACAGTTTGTTGTATTTATACGTTAATTAATTGAATTGAGTAAAGAAAAACTACAAACATCATAATGATTCGGATTAGTTTTTACTTAACCATCCACTAAAAACATTAATAATCAAATAAATTAATATAGCGGCAACGGTGAAAACGTCTAAAATTAACTAACGTTAAGTTAGTTAAGCCTAAAGTTAGTAATAGAGCTAAAACATGGAGCGTACCTAGCATATAGTACCTATCAAGTAAACTTAAAACAACTTGTTAATAATCTTTTAACACTAGTTGTCATCAAAATATTCTTTTAAATATTAACTACGTTCCAAGCATTAAGCAGTCTTCTTTTACATTAAGATTTTAAATAATAAAATTGTGATTATTATTTTACTTGTACATCTTCAAAGTATTGTGTTATTAAATGTTGGTTTCATAATTGGAAATGAATAATTAAGCTAAAATAAATTAAAGTATCACATATGTTGTGAATATGTTTTTCTTTATTCTTTTATTTTCTTTTTTGTCCCGGGTCTTCTTTTTTGTAAGCTATAGTACAACAAAATTTAAAATTTACACCCTAAATCGATTACAGTGTTCCAAATATTACTGTTTATTCCAAAACAGTTATAAGTAAGAAATGGAAAGTGGTTGTTAAAGATTTTTTAAGGCTTTTGAAATTAGAAAGACTCTATGAAAATTATTTTCCTTGAAGGAAACCACACAGTATTTCACAAAGCACGTCTTTCAAAATTGTCTGCCATTATGTTCAGAAACTCAAAGGTTGCTTTCAAGACGTGCTTGGAAACGATCAAAAGATCCTTCCATGCAATAACTTCGGAGCCGAATAACAGTAAATCTTAGTGTAATTTGTTGTATGAAGCATATACAATTTGGATTTTTAAGGTTTAAATTTGATTACATTTCTTCTGCTATTTTCACAACTCTATTAGCTAAAAAAAGATCTTTGATATATATTATAAGATGCGGCTTTTTACGTTACGTAGAGGTTGGAAAAGTTCAGTTTTCAAGGGAACCAGTTCAATTCTGCCAATCGTCAATGTACTATACCATACTGATAACAACGCGAAATTCTAGGCAATGTCTAAAGTAACGTGTAAAATAATTTCGGACTATATCCTACTGTCCCAGAATGAGAAGGTAAGACCAGCAAATAAACATATCTAAACTAAAAATGAAAATAAATTAAACATGGAAAAAAATAACTTCAGAAAAACATTAATCAGTTTGCCTTTGTTTTACCGAACATATTTAGTTGTGTGCAAACTACTAGCTTAAGATAGGAGGCTAAATTAACGATGTCATCCTGGTATCAGTGAAGTTAGTTAAGTTACCTTAGTGAACCGTATAATCACACTGTAGTTGCCGGACTAACCTCTAATTTTGCATCCTCTGTAACTGACAAGTAACTTGCACCTCGATAACTAATTCTACGGAAGTTTATAAGTTAGCTAGAAGTTGCTGGACAGTTAAGGCTACGTATACTTAATTTAATTTTAAATTATATTGGTTAATGATTATCTTTCTACCAATTTGGTTTAGGGTATGCAAAAACTCAGTTTTGTGTTGATATAATGTATAATGTAGGTTGTTGTGTATAATGTGCAGTTCATACTGTAGAACACCATAGCCTACATCGATGGTGTATTCAGTGTTGAAAACATGATTTATTACTCGATCTATTTGACTTGTCCGATCTCGATGTGTTACACACTTATTTTCATAGGCCGATAACAAACATGTGTATAAAATATTCATGCACCTAATCCATTTGGACGAAAATGACTCATTTCAACTTACTTTTATAGTTTTATTAACATCAGGATGGATCGAAACTAATGTATTTTATCTTTGGATTAATGTTTAAGAACCTAATACGAGTGTTAGACAAAAATCATATTGTTATAACTTTCAAATTGAAGCAGACCTTGACGGTTTTGGTTGTAAAGTTAAATATGTTAAACATAAATACATTACGGTAATTATTGTGCACAAATCATAACCTTTTTTTATGTTTACAGTTCTATCACTTTCTATGATCAGCTTGATTTTTGGAAGTGACTTAAAATTTGGGCTGCTTAAAAAATGCTCTACAGCATGTAAATGTATGATACAGTGGAATTTTCAATTATAGATTTTTCACGAGTATTTTGTGTTACCATAACCAATTCTGTGCACAATTGGCTGAGTATAAAAGTAAACGCGAGTAGAGGTAGATTTGAAAAGAACATTTCACCTCGAGTGGAAAACATTCTGATTTGTTAGACGTGGCCAGACAAAACTGTCTTGCTAACGAAGCGTTTCATGGCAAACTTTACACCTTTTTGCTGTTTTATTCTATTTTACGAGAGGGGGGGATTGCATGAAAGTAGGTTACTGACGAATAATCATGGAGTTTTTAATTACGAAAATGTTTTTGTAAATGAATTAAAGTGAACGATTTCTAGATTTTTTGCTTCTTTTTTATATTTTTATACCAGTTAATAGTTTCTCTTTTAAAGTTAGAAAACAAACGAATATGCAGCAATTACAAATATAGCTAGTGTAGGCATACATACATTATTGATACTTATTACTTTACTAATTATAATTAATTGTTTATTGTATTAAAACAATACATATTCAGCATACATATGATTATGTACAAATATTTTACCTTGAAAAGTGAGGACGAAATTCCTACAAAATATCAAAATAAAGAGTTCAATTCCATTAGCTATTTGAATTTTATCTGAATTAAGTTGCTTACTTTTTTTTAAACAACATATCTACATACAAATTATGGTTATCGGAGTATAAAAGTAATATTTGAATTGGCATACACTGGTAGATCGTTGGTTGATTTAATAAACATATTTAATAATGGCTGGTGTATTACGTTATTTCGTTTGGTAGATAATTTCATCGTGTAAATGGTTTGAAATCATTATTAAGTTTTCTTTAATTTCTGATTTTCTTGCTCTGTTAAGTTACGAGTATACTAAAATTTTAGATAAAAATGAAATTATTATAAATATATTGACAGAACTTTAAATTCAATTACTGAAATTTATTTATTTGATTTCAAAAAAGATACAAGCACCTTACGGCAAAGTTGTACTTTGTGGAAAGCAAAATAAGCATGCACAAAGAGTTAAAAGACCGAAGCATGCTTTCAGAATTTCATGTACAAAAAATGTTGGTAGATAATAAATCATCTGACCATTTCTTTGTAGGGCTTTAATCTCAGAAAAGTGCTTTTAGTTTAACCTTTCTTTATATTGGATCACGTTACAAAAGATGATTTGTAGAAATTGTTTAACCATCTTCTTTTGACGCTTATTTAATGTTTATATAATCTTTAATTGTGGAAATCACCAAAAACGTATTTCAAAATTTGTTATTTTTGGTACTTCTATCAAACAGTGATAACGTATTTACTTTTGCTACGTATACATTTAATAACATACGAAATTAAATTTAACACATAACGTTTTTGTCAATGCTATAGGTTTGTAGACAGCATATTGAAACGACAAGGTTTGCCATCAATCATCGGAATGGCCCAACGTAGCCTGTGTCGCAGCCATTAATATCTGCTGCCTTCCAAGCCCTAGTTCAAGGTGAGGTATTCGTCCTCAAAATTCAGGAAGTTATATAGGTTTTTATAGGGTTAGTATTAGATGTTTAAAATGCTAAAGGTTTTATCAGACAGTTTTACAAGCAAAAGGGTTAGTCATTAAATGTTAGATATTCAACCATCCAGAAAGTTATCCTTTTTTGTGAACCTATGAACTTCTAAATGGACCTTTTCGTCCGTGTACCAACAGAAAAATAGTACAGTTTTGATTTAAAACAAAACGTTATTTAAGTCCCCAATAATTAGCTGTGTGGTTGGATTCGAAGGTGCGTATGTTTCACTAAAACCGGTTTATCTAACCCACTGGCTCAAGAACAGTTCGTTTTATTTTGTGCTTGTTGCCTATAATAATTATATGCCTGTAGCTGGTATTTCCTTTTTTCATATTTTGTTACGCCATGCTTTATTCATTCTAAAGCATTGATCAATGATCTTTCCATAGGTAACTCGTTTAAAGGCATACTTTTATCAAGTGTGACCTAATTATATTACTAGACCTGATTACGAATCGTTCGTTTTTTTTACTAAAAGATGGTTGATGGCGTCAAGAAAATTATACAATAATATACAATCGGGTTGTTAAATTTTAAAATATTGATACAAATTCAATACGAATATTTACTTGTAAATGTGGATAGCTAAGCACCTGCTAAATATACTTAGTTTAGTTACAAAATTGAGTACGAAATATAGTCATGCTTAGCAAAAGATTTAGATTTTCAATTGTAGTTTGCAAAGACAAATTTTCCTTGTGCTCTACAATTATATTGTGTGCTTATTTATATTATATAAAATACAGAGTTAATTGGTAATCCAAAGGGTTGTGTGTAATAACTATATCACATAAACTTATAGTCACGAGTGAATCTGTGAGATTTGTAATACAAAGCTGAAAACGAGAATTACACCATATTTACATGGATTATTCAGTTAATCCTTTAATTTAACAATCCATTATAAAGTACAAAATCCTCTTAGGTAGAAAAGTCATTCCTTTAATCACTTTAGGAGGAAATCATTTTAAAACTCCCTTAATCCACAACAATCCATTTATTAAATTCTTTTTTATGTAAAAAAAATAAATAAACTGATTTCTAGCATAATTTTATTTGTTTAAGATTAAGTTAACAATCGCATATATTTTTTAGTGTTCACCAGGTATAGGCTAATGTACCTAATGACCCCTATGACATTATCATGATGTTACCAAGCAAATTATGTGAGAAGTATTGAGTTTGCTTTTAGTTCAACTCAATGTTGGTGAAGAATGTAAATTCACTCTCTAATGCCACAATACGGACTTTCATCACATGTATTTAGAGTTGTTTTCTCCTCAGATAATGGAATCTAAATGGAATCTACTCTGAAGTTAGTTTATGTCGTCTCTTTTGGATTATTGTAAACATTACCGATCACTTGGATAATTTATACTGTATTTTCCTACTAAGTTTTTTTATATTATATTATTTTCTACAATACTCAATTATACAACATAAAACTATAAGTTGATATAAATTTTCCTTCTGATATTTCTTTGGTCAAATCTATAATCACATAATTATATACGTATACGCTTGTTGACGGATAATCAATACAAATGAGTAAAACTTGAATCAAACAAACCTAAATATAATAATTCCCTTATTTTTTACTAAATTTAATATAAATTTAACAAAATAATATTAGTTTTGCTATTTAACGTGTATTAGATCTAAAAATATATAAACTCCTTGGTTAGAGGACATAAAATAAATTTAATTCCCGAAAGATAAATAGCATCTAATATATTTAGACAGCTGTTTCCATTACAGCCATCTTATCTGTAATAACCACACATCTTTGGCAAATCGTTCATATTTGTCACTTGAACCTCAGACGTTTGTAAATGGAGTGATGCGTTTTCTTGTTGTGTACATTTACAGCATAATTTATTTCCAAGTAGTATAAATGAATCATTCAATAAAAATGTTACTAGTTTTACGAATGCTGTCAGTAATCGCTTATCGGGTTATTAAGAGAAATAACAACTAGAAGATTTGTATACATGTATTTAAATGTTATTACATTAACAATTCTTCAGTAAACCATAGCTGACTGATTCAAGTATAACATCTATATAATTAATACGCTACATGAACACGCTTCATGAATACGCTTTGTCGGTTGAACACCTCCGTCATTTCTTAACAAATATTATCCATTGACGTCTCATTGGAAAGAGCGTGTCGCGTAGATTTGCAAACTGGCCTTACATTTTTTTTAAAGTCTCTTGCGCTCTGCCCCAGTGGCTGTTAAAGTTCCCATGTTATCCTTATGAAGAACGTAATTGTTTACATTTTGATCAGCTGTATAATTTAATTGCTGTTATTTGTTTTTCAATTCAAAGTCTTTTAAACTTACCGGAAATTATGATACATTTTATTTGTTTTTAAATAACTACTTTACTTAATTTCAATTGCTCGATTTCGAGCAACGTGTTTACTATGGTCTATATTTTCATTACTGGCTTCACCAATTCTAATGTGACCCTCAGGCCTACAGAAACAGTACTTCACAGTATAAAGTTTAGGTCTACTGCACACTACATATACCCCTAATATAATCCATAATTTAAGTTAAAAATAATTTCAGTACTACCACCAGAACCATAGTAAAATATAACGTACATAAATAATTGCTCTTGGTATGTTTTCAGATCACATACGAATAGTTAGTTATTATTTGTGTTATTCATACATACGTAATGTATTAGATAAATGACACACATTGCCAATACAACAGAACTGACAGTGATTACTTGCATTGTTCTGTTCATCAACTCCATATGACGAGTTATATAATGAGCTCCGACATAACCTATGGTGAACCTGACAATATTACAATGAGTTGTTGGAGGAGGTTAACCTATCATAATAATGATAATGTGTAAAAACCACCGATTAAAAGTAAGGTAATAATTAAAATAACGCTAAATCCATCGAAATGCTATGGATTTTAATAATCACAATGACAATTTTTATGTAACAACTTAAGTGAATATTTATACAAATAATTAAGTTCTTAACCATTTAATAATGAATCATTGATGTGGATGGCTGCTCGGTAGGCCATGAACTAATATCGGATAAATAATTTCATGTTCCGGTAGTTGCTTCATTAGGCAGATAACTCAACTGACCGTATGATCACTGATCACACCGGCCTCCATCAATGATGGCTAGGTAAAGGTGTGTTACGAAACTTATCGCAACTTTTATTTTTCTTTATAGTTTGTAGGGAATTGTAATCAGTTAACCTGCATTTTAATTCGTTTTTAGTATCAATGAAGGTACAACAAATCTTTCTAATAAGTGGAGATAAATGTTAAAGCCACAAATACAACTATCGGAAACAAATCTGAAATGCCAATAAGTAAATATTTCAATACACATAAAAATTTCACTTTTGTGTAGTCTCGAACCACTTAACCTATTATTTACACATTATAATTTAATTTTGTTCTATGTACTTGGTAATACATTAATATTCTTCTCTGGTATAATTTGAGAGTATTTTATTTTTGCGTCTGCTTTTTAGACTCAAATTTGTTTTGAGAATGTTTTAATCAATTAAATCATAATAAATGCGTTAGATGTTTATGTTTACAGGATTAATAAACTAACCTTCGATTTTGTATATTAGTCAAACCCACTCCACATAAATTCTTTTTAAAAGGACATTTATGGCAGTGTATATTTAAAAAGCATATTTATTTATGTAGCAAATAAAATGCTATGGTATACTTTCAAACAACTTTCAAGACTTCTTTCATTTAGAATTATACTCTGGGTATCTATAACCAATTTCTTGAGTATAGTGTTTAGATACTGCCTAAAGTTTCAATAAAAAAATTAGAAAGAAAACTATATCTTGTATATTTACTGCATTTAATATTCAAAACTATTATAAGGGCAGAAGAAAGAGGATGCTAGCTTACCCTCATGTAGTGCGGTAATTAATTTCTGTAAATAATCCATGTTTCCCCATGCAATTTATTTCAAGTAAGGTTCTTTGTTGGAAATATTCCTGTAAATTATTGTTTCGCAAACAAACAATGCCCAGAATGAATATATTCACAGAGGAATGAAACAATGTTTTACCATTTCAGGTGCAAATCCACCTCTAAGTTTATCCCCACGAGAGTCCTTAAGCTGATAATGCGAGTTACTTTAACCAAACCTGGGAAGGCGGATTGCTAAGTTAACAAGAACAAAAAAAAATACATTCCTAGATGTATGGACAATCTTTGTGCTTAATTTAGGCTATTAGTATATTAGTCGTGGCAGCCGTACAGACAGACACCACCTGAATTTTATACACAACAATTAATGACACAACAATTTAGTAACTTTATACATTAAAATATAACTTAAATAGTCGCCGTTTGTGTAAAGTTAAAACTAAGGTTAGGATGCTTGGCTTCAGTAAAGTTAAGAACCCATGTCTCATTTGAGTCTCGTATTGTTACTACTATAGAGAAAACATTTACATTGTATTAACTGTCGTACACTTTGAATATTCTCTTTCTTACACAATAAATATATTTTCTTAATATACCTTAAACTATACAAAATCATAAACTAAATATATGTGTAAGTATTTTTTTTAGGTACCTAAATCTAATGTGTATATTTTTGAAGGGTGGAGTAAGAAATAAGTCATCATTTTTAGATTGAATGGGCCAGAAAATGGGGATACAACTGCGACTATCATCCCTTGGAATAGGTTGACGTGATGCCATATGATAACGCATCATCATACTACTATTCTCTCCTTGGTTAAGGAAGTGTTGGTAGCTGTTACTTGCCCTACTTATTTTAGCTTACTAAAAGTTTTTAGACGGTTTTGTTTACAATTTCACATTGAAACCACTATGCATAGACCTATTATTAATTGTTTTAAGATTTTTATCTTTATACAATTTGTTACCAACCGAACTCTTTAAAATTATGTATAATGAATAAATGTAAAATTTTCGTTTTTTTTCTATATGATTTATATTTGATCAAAACCCCCTAACCCCTCCCAATGGCAGTAAGTCTAAGTACCTACTTTTGAAACAAATTTTTGTTAAAATAGGGTATAAATATGACCTGTTCATTAAAATATCATAGTAAATATACAATCAGATGCTTAGTCAACCGCTTAGTCTAAAAGTTGCTGAGGTGATAGTAATTTAGAGATGTATTATAGATGATATTCTAGCACTGTATACAACACCACGTACTGTACATATAGCAAGGCATGCATTGTCAATACAGCCAAAGCAACAGTAATTACCATTGAAATGTGTTGTGTGTTACATATAATCAGCTGTGACACATTACTCACTAACCCGACAATGTTACAATGGTGGTGTTATCAAAGCAATTGTTACTAGAATATTAACGACTCTGAGTACAAACCATCTGATTAGTTTGGTGTTTATCTAAACGAAAGTTTTGTTTGTCAACAACAATAATATATTTACCCTATAAAAATCGTGCAATATATTATTTATAAACAATCATACCTTTGGATTTCTCGATGTATTGTGAGTACCTTTCTGTAACTGACCTCATCTCAATAGTACAGTACGTTAAGATATGTCACGTTAGTAAGTTTATTTGAAAATGTGTATAATAGTTTAATGTTTTCAATCATGCTGTTGAAATCAACTTACTTACTAACCTAACCTAAGAAGTTGACTATATAAATATAATTCGAGGTGTGGCCGATATAACAACAGGTCACCGTATCGTAAACTATATTTAATTGCTAATAACACTTTTCCCTGCACATTTAATTCCAGAACACGAACATGTATTTACTCTCACTATTGTATCGTTCATGTAGAATTTTTCACTCCCTCAAAAAGCTTAAAATTATTATATTACAAAAAATAAAGTTCGTGTAAGCATTACAGTTACGAACTCTCCAGTAAGTTAAGTCCCTCGAGAGTACTTTATCTGATTATATCAGTTACTTCAACTCAACCTGCGAAAGCGGCTTTGTTTTAAATTAATAAAGCGTAAAAAAACTTACTTGAAATTTTACTACGTCTGTTAAATATAGTTTAGTTCACTGTACCTTATAAACCTGTGTTTAATCAACTAAACTATATTATTGTGTAATGAATTATAGCAGCATACAGTTGCTGGGTCTGACAGATTAATTGAACTAGTAATATATTAGTAATTGATTACCTTACACGTGCTTCCCTAATTAATTACCAATACATACCTAGATATTTATTTAAATCCAACAACAAACAGCAATAGAACGATTAATAAAGTTGCATACTATATAAAAGTCGAAAGAAAAAATTTGATCCAACTAATAACGTATTTTAGAAGCTTTTAAACGGATATCCCTTCAAACATAAAAATATTTGGAGATTATTTGAATAATTTTAACGTTTTTATTAAATTCTAAGAAGAAAGATTTCTAACAACTAATTTAATTCTTACGTTATAGGAGCATTCATTGCAATTGGTTCCCAAAACACCAACATTGTATACTTCAGAATAAATATTTATCATCTATAAAAAAATACTAAAACACTAACACCAAGTGTTTCCTACCTATGTATCGGTTAATACCAGTATGGAGGTTTGCTGACAGCATATTGAAGCGACAACTCAACCATCATTCATTTCAATGGCCCAGCGTAGCCTGTGTCACAGTCATTAATATCTGCAGTTTTCCACGCTCTAGGTGGAGAATGCATTTCGGCTTTTCACACCACAGCTGGAGAAAACCATTGTTATTGACTGATTAGTATTTGAAGTATTGTACTTTTTACCGTTGCATTCATTTAAGTTTGCATTACGGTCAATATTTCCGTACTGTACTAGTTTTGATGACTCGAAATATGCTTTAAATTATATCATTGACTTTATATCTACACACATTTTTTTTGTTTCGCTGTTCAAAATCTATTTAATATTGGTATATTTTAACCTTGAACACTTTCTATGATGGTGTTTCACAGGTCATATTTTCATAGCGTTTAAGTGAGAGTTAGTATACAGGGTGTCCCGGAACTCTCTACCAATATTTTAGGGCATTGCTCTTGGGTAAGAAACATAACTAAATATCATATTTAAACTGTCCGGAAGTCCTTAGTTACTCACACAGCCACCATTTTATTTTTTTCAGTTATTAATTTTTTTCAAGAGAATGTTTAAACATACGAAATGGAAACTTTGCACAAACATTTATGACAACTAGACAAAGCTACCAAAAAATTATCACGATTTTTCAAATTCATTAAACAAAATGGCGGCCATTTAACATTTTTGTAAAATCAATGGTTTTTGAGTTATTTAAGAAAGAAAATTTTATATGGCCGCTATTTTGTTTTATGAATTTGAAAAATCTTCATAATTTTTTTGTAGCGTTGTCTAGTTGTCATAAATGTTTGTGCAAAGTTTCCATTTCGTATGTTTAACCATTCTTTAGAAAAAAACTAATAACTGAAAAAAACAAAATGGCGGCTGTGTCAGTAACTAAGGACTTCCGGACAATTTAAATATGATATTTAGGTACGTTTCTTACCCAGGATCAATGCCCTAAAATATTGGTAGAGAGTTCTGGGACGCCCTGTATAACAGACGTATATGAGTAATATGTAATACTTCGTTTTTATTTCATGGTAAAGGTAAGACAAGTATTGAAAATGAGTATTCCAGTAATATTTTTTTCATTCTTTGTAATTTTTTATCAAGTTTACTTGTCTAAAAAAAGACAATCTTAAAATCTTAGCACTTGGTTTGGTCTAAAACCACCTCAAACTACTACTGATAGTTTTTTTAATGAAACCGACAAACTTCACATTTCCACTAAGGCTTGTGATGTGGAAGGAAAGATGAAACAATCACCCACGGAATGGTGTATTGTACGGACCTAAACTTTGTGGAAATTGAAAAAAATCTAGTTAGGAACCCTGACACGTTATAAGCAAGAGAAACAGACAACAAGACACAAGTTGTGGTAAAAACCAACTCCTAATTTGAGTCACGTTTTGTTGCCATCGTAAAAGGAACCGCCTCATTGTATCTCTATAACGTCTTCTTCTCTGTGAATGTTATGTGGTAATGTAACCTTTAACCAGTAACAGTGGCCCATAGCAATAGCAATAGTAACACAGCAGTACCAATCCCGCTAATGTTACAATGGCAGTTTTTAGATACAAATAACTTTACTAATAATAACCTTTCCACTTGACATTTTTCAAATAAATTTATACATTTTATAATTGCCGACTATAAAAAGAATTAAAATGAGTCTTTGAGCAAAAATACATTTTTGTATATTTTTTTTTATTTATAAAACATTTTTTACCTTTTTTTACATAAAATATGTTTTTGATTAAAAGGTTTTTTGTTTTCATGGAAACTGATTCCTATTATTGTTACTTATCATGTGAGGAACACACACAGCAAATTTTATTGAAATTGGATTTTTGAGGAAGAAAAGTGTACCTGACTACAAACAACTTGATTTTCGGAAAACGACAAATATATCCCCTTTTTACGGGTAGTATGACCTTGGGCATGCGAAAATAAAGTTTATAAAAGTAGCTGTAAAACAAAAAAAAATTCTTTTCCATAATATTAGGTATCTACGTGTTCAGAAAAGTATGTTCTACAAAAATAAATAATACAAAAATTTCATATTTGACTGTTGAGTTACCTTAAATGTGAGCTTTAAGTAATATTTCTATTGATATAAGTACCAATACTGTAGACATTTACCAAAACGATGACATTATCAAGAGAATTAATTATCTTTTATCAAGCAAATTTACTATCAAACAATTTTTTAAACTGATCCATTAAACCAAATAAACTAAACATGAATTAAGCTAATAATGAACTAATAACAAAAAAAAATCATTCAGTTTATTTTTGTGTAATACAAAAATGCGTCCTTTAATACTTTGTATACACTATAAAATTTTTTCACACTTTTGTTACAAAACTACGCCCTTAGCGATGACCAGAAAATTTAATGTAGTCAGTTGTGCAATTATAAGAATTAATATTTATTTTTATAGTATTTATTTTCTTTATGGAACCGGTTTTTTTTATCCTACATCTCATTTAGGCAAAACACACAACACATATTAGATTTTTTTGTGAAAACCAAAAAAGAATACTGCAGAAAAAAATCATTGCTGTTATTACAGTCTGTTTTCACTTGTTGATTCACCTAAAATTTGATCTACAGCCGTATTAAAGGCCAAACAGTTAACTGTTAAGGCAGAATATGCATTTGTTATCTGAATCGTGTATTATTTCTTTTGTTGTAGTCACTATAACTGCAAATTTATTTTTTTAATTTTACTATATGTGCATAATTGTTAGTAAACCTAAAATAGTTAAACCTCGACCTTTTCAGTGAGAGACAATGGTTAGTGCATTGCAAAATACTATTAATCTATGTACATTTGTACAAACAACCTTTAAATATGCAACATAATTGGTAAATCATCACTGATTTTGTTTTAACTTCACCACGGTGAATAGCATCACAAGAAAAATAAATTATAGACTAAATAAACCCCTAAAAATATACTAAATGTTAATAATGTGATTGACTATTTTTTTCATCGAAACTATTGACGTAAAACACGCGTAACATTGTAACATCAAAAAGGTTTACGTTTTGGAAATAATCGGTAATATTTATAAATACAAATAATTGGTTATCATTTACTTTAGAAATAATTAAAAATTTTCACTATTTCCGAGATTAAATTAGTGACATCTTTACAAGACGGTCAGAATTGAACGTAGAAACTGCTGGAGAGTAGACATTTCAATTCTTATAATAATGTACTTTGATAATTCTTAATTTATTGCATAAATACAAAATATATACAATATTTTGTATGTATAATACGCAAAGAAGGCTATATAAAAAGCATAACCTGTTTGGACCAAAGACAACAAAATATCAAACAATAGTTACCTCAAAATGAACTCGTCCTGAGAATCACGTTTTGTTCCCGCAGGAAAGGAAATAGCCCTATTGTCAAACATATCAACCTCATTTGATGTTTCCTTATTGTGTTCATTTACAAGTAATGCATATTTATATTGCTTAAAATAACACTTAAATATAAGTTTGATTAGCAGTAATTCCATGCAATGAATATTTTTCATTCAAATGTGTACATGTACATTTGCCTTACGTTAAAAAATATCCGCTGAATTGAGGAAAAAATAGCCCCGATTGAGAAAAATACTCTGATAATTATATAGGATTTGTTACGTATAATCATATCAAATTGTTTACTAGAGTATAATAATTGGCATTTACCTTTTATTAATATCTTGACGAACATGGCAAATTTCAATTTGATTTACGAAAATACGCATTTAAAAATATTTTTACATTTACTATCAACACTCACTTTGTTGTTGTTTGTGTATTACAATTGAATGAATGTTTAACATTGATATTGTTGAGGCGTATTATAATAATATTTCAACATAACAAACGCCAAAAATTAATCACAAAGAGAATTAACAACTAATCATAAACAGTCTCAGGTTTATGTCAAAACGTCCGTTCAGTTTCACGACAGCTTAACGTTTTAACAATGTTCACATGGCTTATTCAATTAAACCTTTTGTAACTCCATCATTAATTAAATTTAACAATTCGTTTGGAACGAAATGGATTTTTCATGAAAATATTTCTGCACCCCTTAATTGATTAAAAGATAATTTTATAGTAATATTTATATTTATTTAGTTTATTAGAAATGAACCGGAATAAAAGACAAATACGTATGATTAAATAATGAGCCTACACATAGTCTCCCTTAACTAAGTACAAAATAATCAGGAGTAGGTTTAATAGGTACAAATAAAACAAAAACATAACATTTTTGCAAAAAAATGCTTAGTAAGCTATTAGGTGCAGCATTTAGTTTTATGTCGTGTTTTAAATAAATATCTGTGATACAATTAATTAAGGATATTCTTATAAAATTCGGTACTCAATTTTATAAAATCATCTAGCATATTGTTGTGTATTTGCCTCACATGACATGTTATAGAAACTCCAGCTGTGGTGGGAAAACCAACTAATGAATCAAGGGGTTTTACAGGGGGGGGGGGGTAGTGATGCAATATTAACAAGTCTATTTGCAAAGGATTGAATAATGTTTAGTTTGTATTTAATATACTAACACCTTCATATCCAAACAGTAATTTTTTATCCATCCTGTTGAAAATATATTTACCTACGACCGTTTTTTTAAGTAGCCATTTCAGTCCAGTTCTTAGAATTGAAAAGTTTCACTTTACAGCTGTTTACTTTCATATCCTCATAGTTTCATTTCATATCCGCATAGTTTTCTCATATCCACACAGGTAACGGACCAATGAGGTTCAAGTATTGAGAGAAAAGAATTAAAATTGTAATGCTTCGAACGTCAACTAATCAGCTGATCAGTTGACCAATTTAATTGTTGATCCGACTTGTTCATGTTGATACTCGCGTATTCTTAATTAAGTTGGTAGAAGTCCAAAAATAAATGAAATATTTGCCGAATTGTACCTGATACAATATTATTTATGGCAAGAATGCTGCTAGCAATGTAATATTTAACGAAGTTTAACAAACACGTAATTACAGGAAATCAGCTGATTATACAACAAGTCGTTGCATCACTTTCAGTGGCAATGACAATTACACGAAAACATAACCTCTCTAAAAAGTTATCAGTTCAGTAGTTATTGTTAGTAATTAAATCCAGATTGATAGTAATTAAAAAACGGTCGTAGGTATAGTAGTGTACGCAACTCGCGTTAATAGTCTTTACGACACTCGTAGAAGTTTTTAAGGCACTCGCCAAGGCTCGTGCCTTAAATTTTCTACTCGTGTCGTAAAGACTCACTTAACGCAATCGTTGCGTAAACTACTATTTCATCTCATGAAACGTGTTATATAACTTTTAAGTTATTTATTACGTATGTTTTTGTTTGCAAACGTCGTGTTAAACTAAACACTTGTGCCAGAAAATGTATAGATCCTTAACTTTAAGGCCTGCCTATGTACAGTATCTACATTCTAATTCTAATACTAATAGACTTTGATTTTTTTGTATTTTGGTCAATGTGTTTTGTTATAGAGGTTTGCTGACAGCGTATTGAAGTGACAACCCAACCATCATTCATATAAATGCCCCAGCCAGCCCCGTGTGGCGGTCATTAATATCTGCTGCCTCCCTCACTATGCTAAATTTACGGTTTGCGTTTTAAGCATTTTCAACTTGTCTAATTCATTAACAAGCCAAATGTCTTATTCACAAAGCCCAAATCTGTATACAGTAGGCCTATGTTATGTTCGGATTCACTAAGATCCTAGGTGTATTTTGCAATATCGCAATCCTGTATTTGATTAAATCAATAACGACAGGACTAGAACAAAATATCAAGATTATTTTAAAATAAGCTAACAAAAATCTTTTGTAGTCACACCATTGAGGAAGAAGAATAATTGTACCTAAGGTAGGCCTATCAACATTTTCCTTCCTACCATGTCCGTTACATATAGTTGTTTTGTTCGTGTCCGGATTATTGAATCACAATGGGATATTCGCTGTCAAATATCATTGACCATAGGTGAAAGATTGCAATCGTAACAGAAATTATCTCTGAAAATAAATTAGGTTATCATTGTTTGGTAACTTATTATTATTATTATTTAATATTATTTTGGCTACGTAACAAAATACAGTATAAATAATAATACTTGTACTAATTTACGTCTACAAAAGTAGTTAATATAAAAAAATAAATGTATATTCTTATTTACAAAGATCTCTAAAAGGGTTATTCCCTAATGCAGTGAAAATTTGTATACACTTTTAGACAAGATTAAAATTAGCTAAATAAATATATTAAATAATTTTTTTTTATTCGCTACAGATGTCTGTTTATTTAGAATCTATTCTGAATCGTTGATTTGTGTCTCTGGAAGCGGATCCATCCAAAGACACACAACTGCTGCAATAAATTACTGAAGGGAAACATACGACAGTTCTGCTTTGTATTGATTTGTAATAACCTTATTTCCTTGAGAGGGATTCGTCTGTTTGGATCGTCAATAAAAAGTGTTTTGTGTATAGACTATTGTTCTGCATTAGAATCGTATTGCAACAACATAATTTCCTGCAATATTGTCCTAGAATAATAGATCGGTTTATTATTCCCAATAATTCCTTTTAAATGTACTTGGCTAGGTCAGAAATTATATTTACTTACTATTATCTAGTGTTATACTTACCTTAAAAAGCATTAAACAAATTGTAGCTGGTATTGAGTTGTTATTGGTTTTGTTATAACTTAAAATTAATAATGTGTTACATAATCTGTCAATATACTAATCTTGTTGATTAAAGGAACGTTCGATATTAAATATGGGTTCAAAGAGCACTGTGAAGTAATGGTGTGGTCAATAGTTCAGATATAATGTTTTATAAATCATCAAGGGAAATCAAGCGGTTTTGGTCTTTAAGCAAATCGTCCTTTTTCCTCAAATCTCCCTATAGGGAAGTAGTTATCACAGTAAGACCACTCAGAACCAATTTACTTTTTTTCATTTTGAATATGTATGTACAAAAAAATGCACACAATATGACGTGTCCCTACTACAAACCATAATTGATCAAATTAATTGATACTTTAATCATCAAAATCGGTCCAGAAATTAGGGAGGAGTTCTGTTTGAAAAAATCGGGTTAGCGTATTATATGTATAGATTTTTACTACATAAATACTGCAAAGAGTATTTTTTTCATATCAAAAAACTAAACCTGTTTTTCCTCGTAGAGAGATTCATAACTGTATTATTAAGATAAACAAGAAGGATTACGTGATTTGCAGTATAATAAGCTCTGGAATAGACAATACTGACCTGGGCACTGTGGGTAGAAGTGCTTGTAGAATATTAATAAGACGAGTACTTGCTGAACACTGCTGTGTAACTTATTTTACGTAAGAGGATTATCATCAGCAAATTTGTTTATAAAAATTATACTTTGAAGCTCGATTGAATCTACTTTATAGTACGTGATGGCACATGATAATTTCAATTCAAGCAAATGAGCCATTTTTGAAATATGTTCTAAATCGTTTATAGTATAAACCCCCTTTGAATAAGGTTTAAAAGAAGGGTAGTTTCCCACAAGACATGAAAACCTCAGAGACTGATAACTTTTACATTTACGTTCGAACGAGAAATTTATCCTGGAAGAGTAATCTGAATTTGACAGATCCACGACATATGTACATATCAAATCCTCAAACTTCTGTGAATAATTCTCGATCAAAACCAATCGTAAGTGATGTGAAATGTTTCATATCCAAACATGAAGGCATGTCATGTTTCATATTTTGCCTGAAGGATGGTTGGAGTAAGATATTTGTGCGAAGTAAATATGAGAAAGATTTCATACTGTAGATTTGTGTGATTCGCATGGTAAAATATTATGAAAAACTAGTAAACCTTAGAAACATCCTTTTATTCCCCAGGTTTTAATCAATTTACTACAATTTAGTGAATTCTGCAAAAATTGGGTTGCAATACAGACGTTATGTTATGGGTCAGGCGTATGGTACTGTTTTATTTAAACTTAAACTAATTAAGGTTTTACCAAAACTTAATTATAGGCTACTGTGAAAATAAATTAATATATTTTGTTTAATTCAATTTGATGCTATTGATGCGTAGTACATGGTAATATAACATTAAAAATATATTTTATTATTTTATTTTGTCAAGAAGGGTTCAAAAATAATATTAAATAGTTTTAAGAATAGAATATGTTCAATTTGCCTTGTATCTTTTTCTTGAATTATGTCAAAGTTTTACTACAAACAAATATTAATATTTACAGCTACATGCAGACATTAGAGGTTCAAATAACAGATACCCAGTATTTGTTACGAATTTTATTTTACCAAATATAATCATCATTGTAACTGTTGGTTGCTATTTACAATAAATGTGCAATACACCTCTAACTACAAAGTTATTGTTTATTTTATAATAAATTATGTATTTTCAGTTCTTCCGTTGGCTGTACCTAAGTTTATAGTGCATGTTATAAAACTAAGGACTACAATAAAACAAATGTTTAAACTTTAACAAGCCGTTTACGTACAAAATGGCTTAATTCTATATAGTCATACCATTATTCAATTCGAAATTAGTGTGGTTCCAATTTAGTTTTATTTTCTCAATTTATTACGTCTAATAAATTTGTTACACTTTTTACTATACGGAGCTTTTTTTAAAAGAAAGAAAAATCTCTCACCTTATCAACGTAGGTTTTTTTTAATACCCCAACCGATTTAAATTCCCTCATAAATTTATGTGTTATTTGTCATGTTATTATCACATAAACAACCAAAACCAGCAGTTATTGTTTGCGAGGGTATAAACCTGCCCTTCAGACCGTGTCTTGGTTGAAACTAGTACTTCCGCTCGGTCTTAAGTGGTCTTCTTTCATAAATACTGTTTGTTCAATACAGTGCTTTGGCCATTTACTCTATAAAAATCAAACCGAAAGTGCAAAACAGCGTGTGGAAGATCAATATGTACCTCTTAAACATTGGTAAGCAAAAGAGAATAGTTTTGTAATTATTGTATGTCAAAAAATACAAACCAGATACGTTTTGGCTAAGTAATCTTTGAAATTTAAGGACAGTAATTAACATTGTATTAGATATTTGTACAGCCAACAATATAAATGTGTTTTTATTTATATTTTAAATCATAAACAGAATGAATGAGGCACAACGTTACTATATCAGTAATAACATAGAAAATACATTGCTTGATCATAAAATTCAATTAGTAACCTTAAAAAAATTTATATTGATACCCAATTGTATGTTGTTTGATTAGGGGGAAAAATAGTCAAAAATACAATACTTATTTATTTAAATAGTTTTTTTTATGCCAAGGAAAGTATTTATATCATATACAAATGAATGTATTTTTAATAATTTTGGCATTTTCAATACCCCAAGCTTAACAGCCCTTGTAATTATTCGTGGCCTTTTATGCCACAATCAAACTGTTTATGCTCAAACATAACGCTATGTTTCATCTAAGAACTTTATTAAACACAATTAACAAATTACACTTATGGTAATAAATATTGTAATTTAAGTACAAATGTTCATCGTATTTTTACCTTGGCTTATCTAATATGTACATGTAAGTTCTCAGTGACATGGTATCACAATGTGAATATTTTATAAAACAATCTTTGAAACTATTTACATAATCATACATATTTACACAAGTTTCAACACAATAATTATCAAACACATCTGTCTTAAATTAATTTAAGAATTGTATACTTTTTTTTCAAGATAAATAAAAAATTTTTGTTCGTTAAATTAATATAGTGGATATGAAAAGCTTAAACATATGACCATTACATAATTTTCTCTCAGTAGTCATTCTTAGAAAATAAACTTAAAAATTACGATGGTTTGTTCAGATAATAAATCATAATTTTACGCTATATTACACGTATTTATCACAGCGTGATTTGACTTAAAACCATTAATATGAATTTATTTCAACAGTGTCTAGAATTAAAATACAATATATAGCAACAAAAAAACTAGGCCTCAATAATAATGTTATACATATTTAATAAATAAATCTACAGTATTGATTACAGTATTATAAATTGATTCAAAACTATAAGAAATGTTGTATTCCATACTAAATGACACAAGAAGGTAAAATTAAAGTGTACGAAAATTTTTCCAATGTTATTCACAAAAGAAACTTATTCCGAAAACAGAATAAAGTAAAATTAAGCTTTTTAAACACAGTAAGTTGTCTTTTAAGATAAACATCTTAAATGCCGATTATTTTTACATATTTATCGTTGTTATTCTTTCAAAAAATCATCATATCTTACATAAAAAACTTTGTTTTTCAATAATAGCTGAGTTCAGATTTCTAAGTTAAAATTACAAACATAAGCTATAATACTAAACACTTCACCGAATCCTTGCTTGACGCGTCTGAGTAAAAAAAATAAGTAGGAAAACATGAATTAAACATATGGAAAAAACCCAAGTTTCCACAACACAACGAAACATTATTGTGTACCTAAATTACATTTCATTTGAGCACTTCTTTATCATAAATTGTTCAGTTATAAAAATATTGCTCAACGATCGCCATGTTAGTGGTGGAGGCGTCACATTTCCGTGTTGTCGGGGTCACCCTCATATCCCTCGTCAGGACTCTCAGTTAGCACGGGTGGCCGGGGGTGTGGTGGGGGGAGGGAGGCCTTCTCTGATTGGTCGGACGTCTGAGCCGCCACACTACATTGGGTAACAGTCTTAACTGAGTCTGTCGAAGTCTCCGGCCATTGGGCCGCGACGTCCTTGGGAGCCGGCTCACTCTTATAGGCAGCTGGTGGTGACGGTAGTAAGAACGGTTCTGCGAAACTCGTCTGCGTTTCTGTCGAGTACGGTGGAGGACCGCAAGGGTATCCCTCGGCAGTGTATCTTATGTCATTGCTGTAATGTTCATACGAGGGTGGGTGAATGGACTTTGACAGGAACTCAGCTTCCCTGGAATATCTACTGGCTGGATTCGCTGCGTTTTGTCTCGGTTTGTGAGGAAGAGTACGGTAGAACGCAGCTGGGGGCATCGCAGTGACGGAAAAGTGAGTAGGGATTTTTGGTAGACCGTAGTCAACAGGGTAGCCGTCGTTGCCGATGAATTTTCTCGGGGATAGTTGCACGTCTTGCATGTTAGGGTAGATTTCTCTACTGCCGGATATTCCTCTTGATAGAGATGCGACGTTCGGAAGTCTTTGGTTCACGTCTCTCCATTGAGAATTGGGTTGATTCTTGAATTCGTCGACGCTGCTACCAGTAGCACTTTCACCATCAGTGCCGTTTAGAATATCATTAGATTTCAACCTGCCTTTGCTACTCTCGGTGTCGTTTAACAGGTCGGGATTTTGTTCCACTTGGTAGGTCTTTAACATGCTTTGCATCCCGAAGGGGTGAAGACTGCTTAGATTGTTTGGAACGACAATCATCCCCGCGTCTGTGGACAGCAGCATCATATCGTGTGGTTGGCCATCTGTCAATATTACTGACCCGTTGAGTTTTGAGTTTCCTAAAGGATTTATGGTTGAGTTTATCCTCGTCATTTTTTCGGAGCTTTCCCGCATGCCAGGAGCCTTTGATGTTTGTTGGTTTAACGCAGCGACTTTACTTCTATCCTTCTTCCTCTTCTTTCTTCTCTGTTTCCTACATCTCAGGACGCAAATGGTGACGAACAGAATGAAGAAAATTGCGACCACGGACACTACTCCGGATATCAAAATGATGTATTCATACGGGAATACCGCTATTCCCACAAGAGGCTCTTCTTTAAGTACGATTCTTATGGTGAAGTTCGATTGAGATTTCCCTGCTGGGTTTTCCGCAATACAGACGAATGTTCCGTTGTCATCGATGTTTGTGTTGAAAATAAACAGTTCGCTTTTCTTTTCTATACCACCTTCTTCGACGAAGTAGTACAAGTGAAGACCGGGAGCTACCATTGAGTCGTTTTGTAAAACTGTTCCTTGGAACCACCACGACACCTTGGCTTCTGGAATAGCCGAAACCCTGCAAAGGAGAGAAACGTTCTTGCCCTCTGCTATCTCCAAGTACAGGGTTGTTGGTGTCACGTCCGGTAAACAGGCCAGCTCGTTCTGTTCCAAACTGTTTATCAACCTACCCTTGAGTCGTAAGGGCGAATTGCACTTAGGCTCCACAGTTTGGGGTACTCTATACCTAACCATCCAGTCTCTAAAATCAACGAGACGACAGTCACACTGCCACGGGTTGTTCTGGAGGGATATTCCATTGAGTTTCTCTGGAAGAATATTGGAACCTCGTATATTCATTATTCTATTTTTATCCAGTTTCAGCCACTCTAAGCTCTCAAGGCCGTTGAACGCGTCATCTTCAATAACTTCCATTTGGCAATCAGTCATTTCCAACGTCGACAAGAACTTAAGAGGTTGAAACGAAGCCGACTTTAGGTACCTTATCGGGTTGTTGTTCAGCGTTAACCGCATCAACGCTGGGTAGTCCAAAAACGTCTCGGTGGGAACTGACGTAATGTAGTTAAACGATAGGTCAAGTTCAACCAGATTCGTCAGCCCTCTGAAGGCTCTGTCATCAATCTGACTTATTCTGCATCTCGGTAAGTATATTTTTTGCAAGTTTGTCAAGCCCATGCGTTGAAACCTCTCCCGTGGTAGAAGCTTAAGATTGTTGCCGGTGAAATCAAGAACCTGCGTCCCTTGATCCATGCCATCAGGTATCGTGATCAGGTTCTTATTGATACATTCGATGGTTTGTTTTCCTCCTTTCCATTTACAGACGCATGACGACGGGCAAGCGATTGCTGTGCCGACTAGCAACACCAACACTATCCACGATATCATATTCAGAAGGAATTCCATGTGGGTTTCAGCTTCATATTGTTTCTACATTTTCACCTTACAACAATAACCATTCATTACCAGTTTGTCTTTTACCTTTGTACAAACTTATAAATACGCATAAATTATTGTTCTTAGCTATTCATAAATTAATTGTTGTTTTTATATTTCTTCTTTGGTCTCGCAGTGCTTCGCAGTTTTCTTCTGTATTCAGTTGGCTGAATCCATCGTTGTTCTTTCGTTGGTGTACTGCTCTCAATCTGAAACAAAATCGATTTATGGTTTTAAAAGCGGTTTAAATTCACAATAGTAAATTTATTTTGTTTAAATTTCACGGCTATCAAATCAAGATGAGAGAAAAGTCGTACGCAGCTTAATATACCTCAAGAACAGTAAACTTTATCATGATTTCCCCACTTTTACACTTTAATATACATTATTACTCATTTTAAACGTAGGAATGGAAGAAGAACAGCACAATTTAACGAACATTTGAAAAGACTCGACATTATAGTAACCCTCATGGACGGTCCAAAGTAGATTTTTTTTTTATTGTTAGTGTTAATAATTTATTAGTTATGTATTTATGTGTTGTGAAAACCGTGTGAAGAGTAGATCTACTGTCAGATATTTTATTCATTATCTTCCCTGCATAACCAAACAGGAAATGAGGCTTACACTTTGATATCTACACAAAGCTAGCAGTCAATGCAAGCAATGACAGTCCAAAAAAAATCGTTTTCCAGAGTGATTTTTTACTGTGTAACTATGGTGTACAGTTGACTTTGGAATACATCACGGTTGGTTCAAAAACCATAAAGATGAGTTTGCCAAACCAGTTTTATGATTCGGGGGACATTATTTGCTGCAACCAATAATGAAGCCCACCAGCCATGTAGGTAGAGCCGGGCGTAAACTCATAAATCATCAGTTTCCCGCTCAGTATTGATTTTCACCCTGCCCGCTGTACTACCTTAGCCCCTTGAAAACCCTTAGTTTGTCCCCACCAGTAACATTGATTGGAAAAGAGTAATGTTCTAAATATGTTTGTAATGTTAATTTTTGGGGTCTGTTTCTACTTGAGATCCTTATTTGGGGGGGGGGGGTTAGTCTGTTTCTATTTGAGATTTCAGTTTTCAAGGTGTGGTTCAAAATCCTTTTATGTATTCTATTCTATTTGTATATTCCAAAAATGGTATGAATTGCCTACTTGTTACAGGCTTATACTGTAAATAAAGTAGTTATGACTTAGAATACTAGATAAAAGTCACACATGGATTTTAAATAACCAGTTTTTTGTTCTATGTTTTCCGTTCCAAGGAAAATTACTGTGAAGGGACTTTATAAGTAATAATAATAACATTAAATATATGAAACACTGTTCCGATAGATATTTGGACAAACAAGTGTCTTTAGTATTCAGAAAATATTTTCCCCTTAAACGTTCATACGTATTCAAATCAACCTTTCATTGGCATATTTGTGTTTTATTTAGTTTGCTAGTTAATTTCTTTTTTTTTACTCAAACCATTCATAGTATTGTACTATTTTAATAAAGGGATTTTATAGGATTTACCTAAGCTTCCAGTAACAAAACAAAGCCCCAGATTAGTTCCAAATAGGTCAAATCTATTAAGACAATACTGTTATGTCTCTGATACTAAAGAGCTAATCCATCCATACTTTGTAAAATGTACTTAACTTCATTTCGGGCAAATGTTTTATAGTTTAAAATATATTGTAAATAACTCAATTGTTTTCTTTTAAAATACATAGGCCTTTAACAAATATTATGAGTACAGTAAAATAAATGCTTTTAAGATCATAAAAACTCGTAAAATTATGTATATGAGGCATTCAGAGTTTTTAATTTTTCTGTGTCTTAGCTATGTAAATATCTTACACATTTTAAAGTTTCTAGCATACGGCCTGCGAAATGTAGCACTAAATAATATAGTTCAATTATTTTAATTGTTTACCCCTCTTAAATTTTTCGGAAGAAAATGTTACACCAATACTTTTTTGTTATTTAGTTCGTCTTGCGTTATTTACAACTCCTCTTGTATACTTTTTTTTATGATCCACAAACTCTGCTTGGAATTCACTAAATTTTAAAATATTTTGGGAGTAACGTTAAATAAAGTATTTTAATATTTTTTTTAAAGTTGATGGATTACACTTTGCTTTTAAGTATAAATCTATCAACTATAAATACAATTTTGAAAGAAGTAAAATCAAGATAAAGAATAGAATCAAACTACTTACGTATCTCAACCCGCCCTAGTTTCGTTTGACTTCGGTGTAGCCTTTTTATTCAGGATCTGAAACAATAAATTAAACTATTTAGGTAAACAAAAGACAGTCTATATGATCACAGTGATAAAATTCAACTTTTTTTAACTCTGTAATAAGGCATATTTTATGGTGTTAAGTTATTATTTATAACCAAGAAACTCCTTAGAAGAAACTCCTTTTAAAGTCAACTTTAAGAATTGTTGTTAAATAGAAACGATATCTCGTTCTTAAAGCTATTAATAATTATGAACAGCGGTTTAAATAATAACAGGTAATATGGAAAATATATTTTAGCTATGTATTAATTTACTTTACTTTAAAGATGCTTTTATTACTATTCAAAACTTTTGATTCAATTAGTTATAGTTTTATTTTAAGACATTACAAACTTTATTACGATTCACATTATTTCTGAATATTTCGATTTGTATATTTGACAGGGTAAGCCTAGTAGACGGTAGAACGCATTTCCAAAATGCCCAACTAAGAATTAAATATTTTTTACTCATGGGAACTGTACTAAATCTAAAATAAAGTACCATCAGTTACTAATTCATAATACAAAAACAAACAAAAACCTCGATGTAAGAAAATCTTTCATTTTAACTGTTAGGATTCATGTATAATTCAGAATTTCTGTGAGTTAAAAGAAGAAACCTTTTGAAATTTATTAATTAGTAAGGTTTTTTTTTTATTACAGCCTATTTCAATAATTATTATATACCGTTTATAAAAACAACATTTAAAAGCCACCGAAATGTATGGGAATATGAAAAATGAATTACTTTTCGTATCTCTAAACAACAGACCTTATATTTACCCACTCATTAGTGCATGAATGTGTTCTTTTGTTAATGCAATGAAAAGCTTTAAAGTATTCAAACTCACTAATGAATCTAAGCATTTATATTCTTTTTACTTTTCCATCCCTGATGATTTAAATTAATAATTATTCCTAATTATTGTTTTGAATGTGTGTTTGAAATGTCTCCACTTATAATAGTTTTCATGTCTCTTGCAGAAGTTATTTTTGTTCAATTAAATAAGTTTAAATTGAAAATCTTAAACTTGAAAACACTGTATAGCCACTATTTTCAAACCAATAACTCTAAATATAAAAGGTGTATACCTTAAAGAAAACAATAAACGTTTTCATAAAGTCAATCGCAATATATTTTTCAAATCAACATGTGTAAATATAATTAATTTTCACTATCAAGTTTTATCCACGTGGTTGTTAAACTATACACATTTTTAGAGATATAAAAGGAGGAACATAATGTATGCTCTTAACCTTAAATATATTTTATAGTTATCGTTATAATTTATAAATAATATTTATATATTACACATGATTTTTTTATTTTTAATTTAAACACATACAACACATAATACATGCTGTTTCCCTTCATAAATACGATAATGGAATAGCGGGTTAAATTAATAAAAAAAAAATTCATGTAGAAATATTTGTTAGGACAGAATATACGCATTGCGGCATGTAATCTCATAATGGCCGTCCGAGCCAGTTAACAGGCTAGCACTGGTGCGGTCATACCAACCTCACTCGCGGAATCATATTTTCTGCAACGCTTTATACTTTTTATTTTCACCGAGTTGGTTTATTATATTAAATTCCTTGCATTTTCTTAGAAAAACGTCCACGTTAGTCATGTTTGACTACGTGAAAATAGTTTAAAGAATCGCACAGTACAATAATGAAAACACGGGATTCAATATAGCGTTTGAAAACGCTAAGATTTAACATGTTTAAAAAGTCAACAGTAAATTTAAAAACCCAATTACACATAATGTAAAAAATTGTCAAAGGACTCATATAAGACAAAGACATTAAGTTACTTATTTAGTTAAACAGGTCAAAACACATGTATTCTACAAGCAAATGACTAGCTTCTGCTGGCCGAAGCTGTATATAAATAAAACATTAGGCAGATTGAATTGAACAGTTTGTTCTTATTACTTGTTTTGTACTTTGCTTAACATCTCCGTACGTCAATCGTACAAAATATGTTATACATTACAGACAGTTTTCTATTCCCCTTGAATTACTTACCACAAATAGAACAATTTTTAAATTCCATTTTCCAACATTAGTACATATTTTTTAAAGTTATTACCTTGTATAACCAATGCTGTATTAAAAAATAACAAGAGATACACGTGTTATATGAAAGATTAGTTTATTGTTGCGTTCATATACTGTAGTAATTTTATATGAGATTAGATTACAACTCTATGCTGGCTTCCCTTTAAAGGGGTTTCGTTTAGTGAAAGGAAGAAACTCCTTTGTAATGTTAAATTCAGACTATGTTTGTATAAGTATTATTATTTTTTTTATTTCTCCAAATCCAGTACCAACTATGCGTTTTATGTAAAATATAGAGATCAGATTATTAATTGATATTCTGATTGTAAGTCTTTTCGTTTTAATGCTAATAGATGTATTTCAACAGTAGGAACTTATCCCACTGTTGAAATACGAGGTGACAATATACTGTCCCACATTGGTTCTGTTATACACATGTAAATTATCACTGAGGCAGACCACGGGGTGGGTATACTCCCGGAATATTAATCAGGCTTATCGGACCCCCTGAACATGCTGAGAACCATTCGTTGAAAACTGCAATCCATTCGTTCAACTTTAGAGGAACTTTACAATATGTTGAATTAAATATTGGATTGTGACAAATGTTTGCTAATGTTAACTGAAATTGTTGCATTTCGTGATGTGTTTCTTGTTATATTGTACCATTACATCTTTAACACATTCCCTACCGACCGTCACACTCTTCTGTACCTGAGGGATGAGTATGGTTGATAGCTAATGTGTTAACACGTTTCCTACCGACCATCACACTCCTCTGTAACTGAGGGATGAGTATGGTTGATAGCTAATGTGTTAACACGTTTCCTACCGACCATCACACTCCTCTGTAACTGAGGGATGAGTATGGTTGATAGCTAATGTGTTAACACGTTTCCTACCGACCATCACACTCCTCTGTAACTGAGGGATGAGTATGGTTGATAGCTAATGTGTTAACACGTTTCCTACCGACCATCACACTCCTCTGTAACTGAGGGATGAGTATGGTTGATAGCTAATGTGTTAACACGTTTCCTACCGACCATCACACTCCTCTGTAACTGAGGGATGAGTATGGTTGGTAGCTAATGTGTTAAATTTTAAAACAAAGAGCCGCCGTAAAATATAAAAAAAAAACTTTTGTTGAAATATATTTTGCACTGCTATTGATTGAATTGTATAAACATTCTGAAACATCCAATGAAGAAACAAGGTTAAAGCATTAAAAAAGATTCAATTAAAAAAATAAGTTGCTGAAAAAATGGTTTAGCACCAATAAGTGTGGTTCTTGAACTGAATTAGGCCAATTTGCCTTTAAACCCTGATGAATGTAATAACCACTTCGGGATCTGGGACAGGATAATATTTTATCTTGTCAAATTAATCTCATACTCAATATTTTTCAGATAACTCCTTTAATGAAGTGTCCTTCGGTTTTGTTCTATAAATAGATAAGTACATATTCTATGAATAGATAAGTACTATGAAAATTAGATTAAGGAATACAATAATCAAGGGTTAGTTCAACGTTTTCTTGCCAAACCCGAGTTCTTCTTCCTGGATTCATATACAATTTTGCAACATTTATCCTAAGAATATAACAATTATGTAAACTCATCCGGAGATGTATCATGTTCTTAAATTTATAATGTAATAAATATACATGAACACTAATTTAGTTAAGAAACTAAGTAGTTGGTAAATTGTGAAGGTCGTTATCAGGTTTTAGAGAAAGAAGTTAACCATTTGTTGAACTTCGCTGTTGTCAAAGACAACGTTTATTTATTTGCTTTAATAAAACCACTCAACCACGAAAACCTCCATACAATTTGTGTCCAAAATGCTTAGTGTGAGTGTTGGAGAAACGTGTAGTAACCTACAACAAAATTGGAATGACTGAAGGTAACAACCAAAGACGGCAAAAGAGAGTTTTGTTATTAATTGTGTATTTTTTAACTTCGTAAAGATATACGCTTGTGGAAAGAAATGTATTTTTTCTCGTTTAAAAGTTACTCTTTTAGTAAATGAACTTAAATTTAATTATTGATCGCACTTAACTATTTCACTTTAAGTCACAACAAATTTTTATTAATCTGAACTCAACTCTCTTGTCAAATGGCGTTTGACGTGTATGTAATAAATAAATAAATAAATAAATAATTAAATAAATAATTAAATAAATAAATAAATAAATAAATAAATAAATAAATAAATAAATTAGTAAATAAATAAATAAATAGTTATTTATGTAACTAGTAGTCCTGAGTTTTTGTTGACAAAATACCTTGTTCCATAAGTCTGCAGAAAAATCAACTGTTTTCCATTCATGCTTAGCCCGTCTAAGGTAGATCTCATCCTTCTTAAAGAATCAACAGGAATAATGGACATATGATGACTAATTTTCAGATTTTAAAATTAATCTGCTACATTTGCTTAAGAAAATAGTTTCGATTTATTAAATGTTGATGCTATAAATTAAGAGTAGGTCTATACATATTCTCGACCGTATTTTAAGTACTCGATAAGTCTCGCACCTCAAACATATAGTTTCTAAATGTAACGACTCACTTTCTACTCTTGTTATGAAATATACTATTGTGACAAAAATTATTAAGGTGATATACGAAACTATCGCTGTAAAATGTGTCCGTCTTAAACAATAGCACAGTATAACAAAATGCTGTAAGTTCATCTCACGGCCATGATTGTTGTAGGTTTTCATACGGTATAAACAGTATTTTAATTTATTCCATTTGAAATTTAAAATTATACTGATTAATTTAACTTTTCTAAAATGTAAATATAAACCTGCTAAAGTGAAAATTTCAAGCCAAGAGTTGTCAGGTATTGCAGTTGAGACTGGCTCGAAGGCGAGGAAACTAATAAGAACGTCACATCGTTGAAGATTGCATTTCTACGGAGTGAAAATAATCAGTATCTCAAGAAGTCTTGTGGCATACAATAGTTTGTCGTTTTGATTAAATTCAAAGCCTTTTTTATTTAGCTTAGATACAATTTTGAACATATACGAGTTAACTGTACGGTTTACGGTTGAGAGATTTTATCTACATAAAACGGTGCCTTTTGAATTTAATACATATATAACTATTATTGTGTTATTAGCTAGCCCTAGTTTAAGATATATTTTGAATCATATGATCGTGCCACTGTTTATCCTACATTAGTGATATTTGAGCCATGACCTTTAAGAGAGACATACCGTGCTTTACCAAATAATATACTCACTAAACTATGTAACCATAGAATATTATGGAGCCCATCCTGGTTTTTAGCACCTTAGAAAAGTGTTATACAAGAATTGTTGCATAGCATATTATTCTGTTAAAAGGTTCTTTAAAGTTTAAAGGTAAATATTAAATTTGTTTAGTGGTTAATTAATAACATTTTAAATGCGTGAATCTTAAATTAAACTCATAAAATTTTGATTTATGGATGGATTCAATACACGCTAACCATTGTGTAAAAATTCACTGACTCTATAATTTGGGAGATAACAGCTTAACCTTAGTCTATTGTTAAATGTTTACGTATGTCAATACAAATATTAATAAATATCTTGAAACCTAAATACAGAAAATATTAAGTTATAGAAACTATTATACCTACAATATTTTATTAAGATAAATAATATTTTGCAGATATCGAAGTTTATACCATAACAAGGACCCTAAAGATTTTCAAAACTACTAGGTTTACTGCTTCAATTCACGTACCGGCTTCAATCTCTTGAGAACTCTGTTTCTGTTCATATATCGCTGACCTAAATATAGGTTAACCGTTTTTTTCTCTTTTTAAGATTTTGTAAGAGAAATATTTAATTCCATCCTTACATAGTTTGTTGATATTCTAATTATTGACGTTTTATAGTTTTTACCAGAAATAACTATACTATTTAAAGTTTTTGCGGAATGGAATTTGAAATAAAAGTACCAGAATGCGCTTGGTCGTATCTTTATACTAGCAATATTACACAAAAAGTAGATGCAAATGCATCATTATGTTCTGCAGAATACAGATAACTAAACGACTGGAGAGGGCTACATAGGTCATACGTGTTTGGAGTCGTCCTTCATAACGGATGGTCTGCATTATCGTTGGATTTTTGTGACATTTGAAACACAGAAATTTAAACTATTTTTGTATTCGTTAGTTTGTTGTTATGATAACCAAAAGAAATAAAAATTTAAACATCTTAGTTAATCACAATTTTTTACTGGCTGGGGTTCAATCTTTTATTGTAAAATGCGTAAACTAACTCGTCATTGAGAATTATTAAGATTTTTTACGTCATCGATACAAGTCAATACACAGATTAGTTGAACTACATCACACAATACAATTCCCTAAGATATTAAATAGGTTTTTGGTGTATTCCATTGTGAACTCAAACAGAGGCAAACCCTAGTGTGAAGCTACGCCCGTGGAATAATAATAAACCTAGCACACACAGGTGAATGCAAAGATTGTTGTCTGATTAGATAATGAAATAATAATACATAATGACATAATGATAATTAGATAATGAAAAAGGTTTATAAATTCATCATTCATATGATATGTTAATAAAAAGAATCCCTTACTATGAAATATGGTTAATGTTGTTCAAAAGTTTATTGCGGACATTTTCCATCACGAATGTAAAAAACAATACACAACGTTTTGGGATCTGGAATCTGATCCCGTCCTCAGGTGAAAAAAAAACTAAACTAACACATTACAACTAACAATACACAAACGCCCAACCTAAGTTGGAATACACTGCAGAGGGTAGTAGTAAAAAAATATGTACTCTATAGCAGTAAGGTCATGATACAACATGCAAATAATAACAAATCACAAAACACTATAATCTATAAAAAAAGGTTTAACGTAAAATCTCACACAATGGAACACTAACATCACCGTTGGCAATGACTCCACCAATGAGACACCTCAGTCTCATTGGTGGAGTCAGTCGGACAGTTCAATAAAGTTTTCATTCTCAATACGACAAATTGATGCCATTAAAAATATATGTATTTTTATAACTAAAATGCAAAAAGTGTTTCAACTTAAAATGTTAAAAGATCCAGTATTACAAATGCGTTACATTAGGCAATGTTGAAATTTTTCTTTATTGTCCTCAGATTTTTCAGTGTACATATAGTTCAACTATGATGTAACTAAAATCCAAAGTGAGCCAGTTTAGATAACGCTGCCACATGTGAGCTCCAAGTAGCACTTACCCAGCGATCTATAATATGTCCTCATCAGCGCGAGTTTCTGGCTTACATCAGCATAGATTGCCAATCATATTTAGATTAAGAACAGGACTTTTGACTGAATAAATTAACATAAAATACTTGTAAGATATAGCTACTAGACTGTCCTAAGCCAAAAATTTGAGGCATTCTACAGAAATATTATTGGCTTACAACTTAAGAAAACGTAGAGCTCAGAGGTCTCAACTTTGACAATTCTTTCAAACACTTTCTTCGCGTTTTTTACATACACAGTTTATAGTTTTGTGTGAAAAAATAGGACGACTACAAGGTAGGATTACAGAACAATTTGGTAAAATAAATTGCATGATTTTTGACTCAATCAACCCCGTAATTGATGAGTGTTAGAATTTCTTACTAAGATTGAGGTGAAGTCCAAAAGGCAATCAAAAAAAAAAATATATATATATATATATATATATTGGATCTATAGTGTATACCAACCTAAAGAAGATCTTTTTAGTTTTAATAGCAAACTTTAAATCAAAAAATTTAAAACATAATAGTTTGGTACGACAATGTTTTAATATTCAATAAATAGTCGCATATATTAATATTCAACTATGGTGTAAAGCAATTTTAAATGATAAATCACATTCCACAAGACCGATCGTCAGGTCACTGTTCCGTAAAGATCGTTGACGGAGAAGAAACTCCATCCACCTTGAAATTAAACTCAACAGAACTCTCGTTTGTGCTATTTAATACTTGTATGGTGTGTGTTTCTATTGCAAATGAGCAAAGAAAGCTAATATGAATCCAATCCACACATTCATACTACAGTGAATTGGTATGATAAACTAGAAAAATGATATAATCTTTATAGTAAACCACTTGAATTTACACCCTCAAAAAATATAAATAAAATTGCTGTATATGATATGATAAAATAATAATTTAAAATTTGTTTACATAGATAGTCAAATAGAGCAAGGGAATGAGTACACAATGCTTTTTATAAAAAAGTTTTTTTTTACATCCTCTTATAAAACAACTCTTTTATACCATCCTTTACTATAGAAAGTAATACTTTTCAAGCTATAAAACGAGCAAACCTTTCAAAACCTTGTTTTTACTCTCTCATTAGTGCTTGAATGTGTTTCTTTTGTCAATGTTGTTAAAGGGTTTAGAATATTTTTGTACAGTAATAAAACGCACATCATAATGGACCTTTTGTATCCTTAAAGCTTATTTAAATTGAGAAATTTTAAAATGAGTACTTGCTATTTTTATAGAATTAGAATCAAATAACAAGTTGAAAAAAACTGTTTTTTGCGGTTTTTTTTTCTTTGTGCTTAAAATAAACAAACATACTATCTTATATGACATCTTTCAAACTAAACTTTGGACTTGAGGTGTTTAAGAACATTTCAAATAAATGTCATGATACCTTTTACACAAGGTAACTGTATTATAGAAGAGGGATGCGTTTTTTATTGGTGTAGAGTATTTTATGTTTCAAGTTAGTAAAAGTTCTATATCACTTGCAATTTTTGATTTCCTTGTCTTGATCTTTACTTAGTTCCCAGTTTTGTTAGGTATTTATCATCACAAGATGACATTCTGGTCACGGATAATTCATACATCATTCATATAGTGGTCAGTTTTAATTGATTCTCTCCCAGGAGTTACATACCACTGCCCTTTATCTAGCGTAGTATGTTTATGTTGTGTGTTTGTTTAGTATGTGCGAGTCCAGAGGTGATATTAAATTTGACCTTCTAATGGACATAATATTTACTCTCATGAATTTAAAATCCACGAAATAGTACTTATAACCCAACAAGTTTTATTTATATAACTGTGTAACTCTTTTTAGTTAGAACGTACAGGTTTGTAGAATAAAAGACAGATAAAACGGTATTTTAAATAAAAGTACAAAATGACTCAATATTAAATGATAAATTTAAAAAGTTGTTTTTTTTTTTATTTTTTATGTAGCAGTACCATAACAATTGTCTAGGTCTAATCAAAGTGCGTATCAAAACAAGAACACTTAATCTGTATGGATCAATCAATTTAATAACCACTTGGATATGTTGGGCGGGATACGCTGTGCAGCTGCCAAATCAGTTTGATTTTTAACATTTTCTCTGATGAATAGACAATTTCAGTGACACTGTCTAGGCTTTTTAAGTTTTCAATCTAAAAAAGTTGTTTTAAGTTATTTTTTTAATCGTAAATTTTTTTCGTTCATTTTTATTGTTCAGTTAAGTATTTTTTAGTAAAGAAATTTTAAAAATGTATATAACAGTGTTTTAGTTTACATTTAGTGAAATTAGATTTATTCTTTAATTTACTTAAAACCGAAAATAAATTAATATTAAAGGAATTTCTTAGTTCTAAAAATATTATCTGTTTCACGGATTTCGTGTGAATTTATCAGGAAATTATAATACATCATATAAGTAAACATTTTATGACCATCAATCAGTCTTTTATGGTAATATATTTAATTATTGATTTACAAAAATAATGTTCTTAAGTTTCATTACACAATGTTTGAATGTTTACCGTTACTGCTGAGTAACCTTTCCATCAAAGTTGTTGATGTGGAAATTACTTCATCTTTCGTTATCATTCTTTGCGCCTCAAGGCTCCCTCATTATAAAATTCTCGTGTTTATATTTATTTCCCGTGAGCATCGGACAAAAATATTTCTTCGTTGCAATATTATAAACAGTTAAACAACATGACTTTATATTTTTACTTTAGTAATAACGTATATTTATAAACAGACCTTTAAATCACACATGTATTCGTGCAGAAAAATATAAGGTTGTGGACATAAAAAATAATAGGTACATTATATTTTATCTTATTCAGCTCTCTAGGAAAAAACCCATCCTATTGTGTAAATGATTTATTATTGGTTTTATTGTTGATTATTTTTTGGAATTTATACTATTACGTACGCGTAGTTTTTGAAGATTGAATTTTGTTATCTATTATGACTATAACCTTCCTAAATATATAAATGTAACATAAAAGTTAAGTGTATTTAAACAAATATTAGGTTAAGTTATGTTTAAGTTGAAAATATAATTAAATGTATTGAAATTTAAATATAAATAATATAACCATAGCCTATTTTATATTTAAATCGGATGCAACCTTTGATAGTTTATTTTAAACCTTGTTTTGTGAGTTTCTCCAGCTAATTCATTTTTCGAATGATATTCATAAAAAGATCTTTAAAAAATACTTTAATGTTGACCACAATATCTTCATATTGTAATTTTTACAATGGTTGTTAATTGTATAATAGATATTATATTACTTTAGTAGTATGATTATAATATTTAGTTTCAGTTGCTCAAAGTTTGATAACGAAGGTTGATTGAATCTTGTGTCTAAATAGATAACGTATATAAGACCAAATTTAATACAAAAATATCAAGTAAGTTTTTCTTCATTCGAAAAAGATAAATCAATTAATTATCAAATAATAATGCATAAATTATAAATTAAAAGGTGATAAAAGATTAAAAGATTAATTAAAAGACATGATAAATTATTGAAGTCAGAAAGTTAGTTGAACCTTACCAAATGCTAACAATTTGGCAATGTTTTGGCAACATTGGCAGTGTAATACAGTTGGGTAGATACTTGTATGAGATAGGACAATCTCCAATTAAACTTTGACAAACTTGAAACTTGCGACCAAGTGTCGGTGACAGGTACTTTGAACATCTCTCGCTCCTTACATTGTCGTTAAACACGTTTCAAATAATCATAATTCAATCAAATAATAAATAATTTTTAGTCATTGAAAAATTGGCCTACTATAACTACTACTATATCAGTATCGTATTGTATACAGAAAACGTAAATTTTGATTTCCACTAAATGTTAGGACAAATTGAATTTAAGTATTGGGTTTGAACGTGTTTAAGTTATATTGTTATTATATTGTTAGTATACAATAACAAAACACTTATTTCGAAATTAAATTAACCCTATCAAATTACCCATCTAATATGTCAAATTAAAAAATAAATAATTACTTTAAAACTTTTAATTCTTATCTTAAATGTGTGTTGAGGTTATGGAATTTCAGGCTTTTTATAATGTAGCTTGACTGAGAGGTTTTCTTCGCTTTACTTACGTATTCAATTAGTAGACTCTGTGTTCTTCCTGTAAAAAACCAACAATGTTTAAATGTAGGAAACATATTTTTTACAGTATTTTTAAATTAATATAATTTGATACCTATTATCATTAATTAACCTTGAACCTAATTGTTATCGTTATCTGTTATCGTTGGTTAACCTTGAAGCTATAATTCTATAAATAAATAACAAAGTATTATTGTGCGGGATATGACTGTTTGGAAATTTAAATAAAAAAAATGGAAATCTTATATATATTGAAATATTTAAAGCCATGAAGAGTGACATATTTACTCTGATAAAAATGTAAAACCCCTCTTGGGACAAAACTGGCAAAAAACTATATTTTATATCTTCATATATGTACATAGAACATAAGTGCAATACTAACGGAATTTTAAACCGTTGAATAGGCCTACAATTTTAAAATATCTATATAATAGTCTCACATAACATAACATAACAATAAGCAACCAATATAAAAAAATAGATACACTCTGTACGTTATCGAAATTGCTATGTGTGCATTACATTTTGACATATCTTTATGAGAGCAACATCATACACATTGAGGAAATTGACTATCTGTATCGAGTCTGAGGGACACAGATAACTAAACGACTGGACATTGGTATGTAGGTCACACTTGTTTACATTCATTTATTACAACCGATATTCCTTATTTATTTATATAGTCGAGTGGATATAGGCACTTGAGATAGAACAAATTCCAACAAATGGTTTTTCAACGATTTTTGGTAGCAATAGGTGTAGAAAGTACCAGGAAAAAAATTACCGAAATCGGACAACCGGAACTCGTGTTTTTCCAAGATGGCCGCCGTGAGGCCCTCAAATCTACAAGATTACTGCAAATTCGTCGATTCATAGTTCAGGATTGGCCGATTTCCACGAAAATTGGCAAATACATGTAGAACCAACCTTTTCTGCACATAACACCCCGAAAATCCATCTTTGGGTTTCGTTGTCTGCCTGGTTTTCATATTCAAGGTTGGAAATATAGTTCTGCATGACGTGTTTACCAATTTTCGTAAAAATCGGCCAATTCTGGACTATAAATCCACGAATTTGCAGTAATCTTGTAGATTTGAGTGCCTCATGGCGTCCATCTTGGAAAAACCTGACTTTCGGTTGTCCAATTTCGGTAGACTTTTTTCCTGGTACTTACTACGCCTGTTACTAAAACACCTTTTGGTGGAATTTGTTCTATCTTGGAGGCTTTTTTGGGCTAAATCTACCCGTCTAATAACGCACTAGAAAAGTATATGTAATGATTCAATTGTTTACAACATAATTGTGAACACTGTTTTAGTAAAGTCAACCAGTTTTGTTTCTGTTTGTTAAAAATAAAAATAAACTACAACTCTTACTATTGTACTGTTGGCCACGGTACAAGAGGAAAATCATAGTTCGTAGCTAGACTGTTTACTGTTTAGTTTTCATTAAACCTGCTAAAGTGAAAACTTCAAGCCAAGAGTTGTCAGGTATTGCAGTTTAGACTAGCTCGAAGGCGAGAAAAGTAATAAGAACGTCACTTCGCTGAAGATTACCTTTCTACGGAGTGAAAATAACCTGTATCTCAAGATGCTGTGTGGCAAACAATTCTTTCGCGTTTTTATACTACATTAATTAATTTTCTAATTCAATTTTTTATGTTTTTTTTTGTTTAAAATTTATTAAAAAATACGAGAAAAACTTTTTTTTGTCTTAAAGTTTTTGGTAAAAATAGAATGTTTATGTTGAAAATATAATTCTTTGGATAAATACTTGTAACGTTTTATATCGTAGGATCCAACACTCTTGGTTGATTTAAGCCACTCGTTCATTATTTCTTTCATTAAGTGAGACTAGAGCCCTGGTCTTTAGCAGAGACATCCTGCACTTTATCTGAGAGAAAATGCATTTTACTCTAAAACTAGGAAGTATGTGCAATAAGAGCTCATACTGTTTGGTCTCTCACGAGTTAAACATGTAAGAAGGATTTGGCAAATCGTAGCAAAGTATATCCCATTTAATCAAACGTCCTTTTACATTTGTAAGTAAATAATATAATTGTTAAGTATATATTATAATTGTATAGGCATTAATCCATTATATTTGTAATACTTGCACCTATTATATCCATCTCGTTGGATTAGTAACAAACGTTTTCAACGTTAGCTTGAAAATAAAAGTAAAGCTGCACATACCATGAATGGACTGGATTGTACGCCTTGAAAACAACTTATATTATACATAACTTACTTATTATTTGATATTGCATATCAATAATATGCGTTGATTATTATTAACTATTTAAAAAATACTACCATAATGAATCTGTATAAATAAAATATATAACGATAATTCGTGAGTTTATTTGATGAGAAATACACTAACTCCGAGGATTCAAAGCGACTACGTTTACATCTCCAATTCACGTACCAGCCTCAATCCTCTGAGAATTCTGCTACAGTTCTCATATTACTGACCTAGATATAGGCTTCCTAGTTTTCTTACTTAAGAGTTATCTTTAGTTATTTCCAATATAAAATAAAATGATATCTTCCTTGCTCTCGTGTTTTATATCATAACTACCAAGGTTACTACAACATCATAAGGGTTTTTATAAGAAACATCTGAACTTTTATGTATAAAATGGATTAACTTAACGAATAAAAACTTGCTGGAATTAAAAATATAGTTAAATTAATATATTTGCTGAAAAAAGGATTACATTGCTGATGTAACTACAAGTAACACAGACTATAATATACATATATGTTCCACCCTTTTATACACTTTTACAGAAAGTTTTAAGACCATTGCAAAGTCATTTGTACAGTAAAGGTAACGTTAAATTATTCGGACATTTTCAATTGCTATTAGAAAATACAAGTTTTTGGGATCTGGGAATCTGTTCCCGTATACTTAATTCCCGTATTATTATATTATTATATTCCCGTATAATCCGTAAAAGTATATTTAAAAATATCATGATTAGAACATACACACCCAAAGCTTGATTAAATATGGGTTTATGGATATGTATAGTTTTTATGCCATTATCATTATCCGGTTTTGGCTGGGATAATATATTGTTTGCTATATTTTGGGTATCTTCTCACCTGGACGCCGTATCCTAGATTCCAGATTCCGAAAACGTCATGAAATCTTTCCATTTTTCTATTAGTGATAAAAATTATCCACAATAATCTTAAATCACATTTAAAAGAACAATAACTGTTGTTTAAAGAGTCTATGAGCAGATTGCACAAGGACACATAATTATACAAGCAATATCACACAAAGTGTAGTTGCAAATGCATCATTATGTTCTGCAGAATACAGATAACTAAACAACCGGACAGGGCTATATAGGTCATACGTGTTTGGAGTCATCCTTCATAACGGATGTTCTGTATTATTGTTGAGTATGTTCAACATCACCACACAAAGTACCATGTTTCGATATTTGCTTGGCAATTTTCACGAAGCAGAAAAAAGCTTTTAAAATAGTTACTTAATAAAATGTTTCCATTATATTAGTTTTTTTTATTACAACTCCAGACACATTAAAAGTAATGAGCACTTCAATTAGTTATTTTGTCATCGAAAACTGTAAAGGTAATTTATGTCCATTAAGTTTGTCATTAAGCACATTAGTATTTAAATTTTAATACAAGGACATACCTCAGATATTAGGTTAGTGGTTTATTCCATTATATATGAACTTAACTAGAGCAAGCCCCAGGTTGAGGGTACGCTTGTGCAATAGTAATACACCTGGCAGACGCTCAACTGAATACTATGATACTATGCTGTCTGCTTGCAATATTGAACGGAGCAGGCATACTAAATCAAATACTTTCCAAAGACAATGCTACATCTGTTTTACGTAAATAAATGTCTTCTTGCAGTAGCCAAAGTCAACTGAACATGGTAATATACATATAATGTTTAATTGCAGTATCTAAAGTCAATGGTCCATTTGGTTCAAATAAATAGGATTTCTATTTGCAATATGAAAAGTCCAAGGTACATCTGGTTCACATAAATGAGATGTCTAGTTACCATATCCAATGTTAATTTAGCATATTCTTCTTCATTTAAATGAGATGTATACTTGCAGTATCTAAAGTGAATGGTATCTGGTTTATATAAGTGATAAGTCTACTTGCAGCAGAAGCCATGTATTTGATTTTTTCTGAGCCAAATCTTTAATTAACTGTCTTTTTTCACATAGTTGCTAAAGTTATTACAAAACAATAATACAGTAAAACGATTTAAATTATTGTCAGTATTAATGTAAAACTTTATACAACCTTTTTAATTGATTGAGCAACTATTGTATAATTTATATCTCTTAAAAATAGGTAAGTTTTATTTATTTCAACATAAATTTTATGTTCGATAGAACAAGCTGCGTACATTTAATAACTGTATTGACAGTGTTACCACAGCAACGTAGATGCAGGTGTCGGATAGGAAATTTCTCAATTAAACTTTGTCAAACTTGCAGCTCGGTGTCAGAGACAAGTATTTTGAACATCTCTCACTAACACCTTCAATTACCATACTGTATAATATCCTTTAATTTCAAATATTGTTAGGGTAGTGCGTGGATATGTTTCCATAAATAATACGTTACAGATTTAGTTTTAGGTAAAGAACCACCCAAATAGTTATATCGATAGTATTTACTTAATGTTCGCTTTCGTAACTGACTGATGAAATGCACCCGACAATAGTGGGAAAGTTATAGGCAGCTCATTGTTAGCAACGATCATAAATTAATAATATTAGTTGAAAAGGGTCTAAAATATGTTTAATGTATATAATATATATTTAATTTTGGAGTTGTATTTCGAAGTGATGTTGAATATTGGCGAGTTTGAATATTTATTTTAATCTCAAAATAAATTATATAATTGTGGAACAAATAATAGATTTCGACTTCACTCCAAAACAGCTGAGTACTGAATAATAACATTCAGCCTCTTTTCAATAATGAATGGTAGAAAGTTAAAAACCTAAATCGCAATAAGAATAGTCAGCAAGGATATTCTTAAGTTTTTTAAATTTATTTAAATTCTCTTGATCAAATTTAACATCTTATAAGTCAATTAATCTGAAGTTTAAGACCAGTACACAATTAAATTAACAGCACCAAAAATTTGGGATGATAAAAATTATAAAATGCATAACTAATAATAATAATTATAATTAAAATTCAATGAATAATTGAATTCATGAATTTTCTGCATAATAACATAGTGACAGTGAGTAGGTACTTAACCTTTAATAGCAAATCCTAGTCAGTATTAAAACTTTATCCAGGTAGCCTAAATTAAAACGGATTGTATATTTTGTAAATTTTATAAAAGATATCTTAACAATTACAATTGTTGGTTTTTACGAGAACCCAAGGAAATGAAAAGTTGGAATCTGAGATCTGTCGGATATTACGTGTTCCAAGAATAGCTCAAGGCTAAGCAAAAGTAATAAGAACCTCGCTGAAAATCACCTATTTAAAAAGGTGAAACGGTGTGTAGCTGTGATTGTTGACGTGATTTAATAACGATCGCTATGTATAAGTATAGTTCAAGTTCTTTGATTAGTGAATGTCTATGAGAGGGTTAACAGCTTAACGAAATAAATACCCCCACCGCAGCAAACCTGCAGACTAAGCAAATTTCAACTTGTCTGATTACATTTTTACTAAAATATTTCCTTGAATAAGACATATCTATTCCAAATATTAATAACATTAGATTTAACGAGTGCTTGGGTTTGCTGCTGCAGGGAAGGTAAAAAGGGTTTTTTTATATACGTCATTGGTATAGGATGAATAAATTTGTGAAATTTTATCAACATACAAACAAGTAAACTACAACAGATTCCGTTTCCTCCATAAGAAAAACATGGTAATTTTATATTACACTTTTTTGAATTTTCTCCGTGACCGTTTGGCATACAACATTGCTTCAATATACTAAATTAAATCTTTTTTAAACCTCTACAAAATGGTTTTGTATTAGGGTCAAAAATGAGAAGACCCTATTTTACCCCATAAAACCCACCATAGAACCCCTGTTCGCATGGTCCGATTATGCTGGTTCGAGAACTCCTTTGAATAAACGTAGGTTTACACGTTTGTCCCAAATTTCATCGAAATCGGATCAATTTTGCTCGACCTATGGTAATAGCTTATTCCCTATACGGGAAATTCACTAACATTATTTAATGATGAATTACCTTTTTATAATTAGCTAAGAGATACAAATCAATCAAATATACAGGGTGATTTGTACTCAGTGTGACAAAATTTTTTTGGTGTAAGTACAAAGTAAATGAAATGTGATGATGCATATCAAATGTTCCAAGTCTAAAAATTAGCTTCCCAAAAAATTATTTTATGTTTTTCAAAAATAACCATGTTTTTAAACTTAATACAGCGATTTCTCAAAAACCTGTATATGGATTTGAGTAGATAATGTAATTTTCGTGTTCTACATTAAATTTTGAACAAGAATAATAGATAATGACGGAGGATCAGTTGTAAAAACTCCATTGTAAATAGATTCAAAGATAAAAATTAAAATGTTTGATAAAAATTTTTAAAAACAATGGTCTATTGCATTTTTCACACCCTGTATACAAGAAAGTGTCGGATTATGTTAAAAACTGCGCCATTTTATAAGCTAACCAACGATATGCTACACTATTGAGGTTTATGTCTGCTTATGTACGCTTTAATGGTTTGAAGACTACAAAACATGGTGTCTTTAACATTTAAAACATAGAAAGTTGGCATGTATTAAGCAAAAGTTGTATTTTTGTTTCAGCTTGAACAGTAAAAACAGTAAAAAAGTTCCCTGTTTTCTGGTATTCAAACCACTAAAACAAACAAAAAAATATCTAAACCTCAATAGTGTAGCATATGGTTGGAAAGGTTATAAAATTGTGCAGTTTTTAACATATTCCGACACTTTCTTGTATACAGGGTGTGAAAAATGCAATAGACCATTGTTTTTAACATTTTTATCAAATATCTAAATTTTTATCTTTGAATCTATTTACAATGGAGTTTTTACAACTGATCCTCCGTAATTTTCCATTATTCTTGTTCAAAATTTAATGTAGAACACGAAAATGACATTATCTACTCAAATCCATATACAGGTAATTGAGAAATCGCTGTATTAAGTTTAAAAGCACGGTTATTTTTGAAAAACATAAAATAATTTTTTGGGACGCTAATTTTGAGACTTGGAACGTTTGATATGCATCATCACACTTAATGTACTTTGTACTTACATCAAAAAAATTTTGTCACACTGAGTACAAATCACCCTGTATACACTAAATAATTACGGTAGTATTTGTATAACATAGTTCTCATTTTATTGCCAGTTTCAATTTAAATGATTAGTTTATGAAATTATTATTTTATCAATTCTGACATTATTAATTCAACCATTCTTATTATTGACGAAATATGTATATAAAACACAAAACATACATAAATCCATACATTTTAGGAAGACGATGGATTCAAAATCTTGATAGTACATTTAAAAGATATACATGTGAGGTATCAGACATAAATCGTTTAATTATTTCTTAAGGTCTATACAAATTTAAAACATTCATTTTAAGTTGTTTTAACAAATTCGTTGCTGCGAATATGACGAGTAAAATGCAATTGCTAGTTTGATGATAAATTTGATTTCTTGTTGTCATTTCTTGTTGTTTTGTTTCACAAAACAATACTATGAAAATATTAAATGTGTTTTCCAAATTGTATGCATAGCACTGATTTATAATTTATAAAAAGTCATTATCATTAATTAAATTAGAGTAAAAGGTGTCAGTTGATACGTTTTTCGGTCAAACTTTTCTGGATGTTTAGGAAAGTTGGAGCAAAGTATGTCTGGCCTGTACACTTCATATGATTAAAGATCCTTCAAATTCAATGGAATTGAAAGAGATTTTACTACCTATGTAAAACCCCTTGTGTGTTTTTTAAGGTACATTTACCACACACCATATAATGAACGGGAAACATTTTCGTAATTAATCATTCTCGGTTTATTTTAAACAATCAAGATAACACAAACTTTAAGCTTTTATTCAGTGATGCAAAGTCTATTCAATTATTAAGGAAAAAGAGGCGAGGAAAAAACTCTTTTCCTCAACACAAAGCTCTTTTGAAAGCTTCCCAGTATTCAATTATAATTATGCAAGATTTAAAAACAACGATGCTTTGAAGTTGCCCATTACTATAGCATAGTAATCACTTTTCAAGTTATAAAATGAACAACGCTTTTGAAACCTTGTATGTACTCTGTCATTAGTGTATGAATGTGTGTCTTTTGTTAACTTGGTAAAAGCTTTTGAAAATTTTACTGATAAACGTACATCGTTACACTCTTTTTTACGCTTAACGCTTTTTTGTATTTAATATTGGTTTGCAAATAGAAATACGAACTGAGTAATTAATTGTATTTAATAATTAATTGCGTAATTTGTAGTGGATGTTAATTGTGATTAATTAAATCAGACTTTTACTGGTGTCTTTGGAACTAAACATTTATTCATCCTCAAAAATCCTTACTATTGTGATAATTAAACAGCTAGTGGAATCTCTGTGTTAAAGACTAATATTTTTTATAGGTTAGTACAGGTTACCCTTTCCAAATCACTTTTTTTTAAGGTTGGTAACCCTTTCCAATGTTAAATAAATTACCTTGTTTTTCTCTACATTGAGTTACACCATTTAAATTGAAATATTTTTATGAAGCACCCCTGGGTGACATTTAAGTAACAAATATTTCATATAGTATTCCGCCGAGTGGTCAGTTTTAATGGATTCCTTACCAGGAGTCGCATACCACTGAGCGCCCGCTGGGGGTAATGGCGCATCAAGGGAGAATATTGAATTCACCCCTCTAATGAAACTAATTTTACCATTATAAATCTTAAATCCATAAAACACACCTATAATTTTACGTGTTATGATTGTTAATTGATTTTTAACGGCCAATATTATAATGTAAATATTTTTTATTCTAAAATTCAAAATATGTAGATTTGAAACAAGATTGCCCCAAAGATGGTAATACTAGAATGCTTAGCTTTAAAATGGTTTTATGACTGGGTAAATGTACATTCTTATGTTCAGATAAGGCCACTTAATCTCTATGGATCAATCAATGTAATAACCACTTCAAGATCTAGGTCAGGATAATCTGTGCAGCTGCCAAATCGGTTTCAAACTCAACCTTTTCCCAGATGATTTTTTTTTTAGAAGGTTAGAGCTATTTTGACACGTTTATTTGAAAGCTTAAAAGGTCAATTGTGACAAAAAATAATGTTAAAATGTGAATTTAAAAATTGTCTTATTTGTATCCTTTTGTTGGAGTAGCTTCAGGGATTTCTGTACAGGAGTTCTGAAAAATATAGTTATTCATATTTTTTTACTTAAAATACCCTTAACGTCTACTTAGAATCACCTTATATGTTATAAAAAAAACTGTTACTTGTAGCCACTTAAACCTAGGCTTAAAGGACAGGAGGCACGTGTACCACTTTATATTGTAACCCGAAAATATTAAACAAATTCAAATAAACTAATGACAGTTCAATCATTTTAGCAAATTTCCCAATAGGAAAGTAGCTATTATGGTAGGTCTCATGGTAAGACTTGAGCCTGACTGATTTACTTTCTTCATTTTGATGTCCTCAGAGGACAAAAACACTATTTGTCCAAATTTTTATACAATGTATTGATATTTTACTAAAAGAACCTTGTAGCAGCAAACCTATCTACTTTATAACCCTAATATTATTTAAAAAAATTGTATTTAAAATAAATTTAGGCAAATTTAAGTTCACTTAGTCGGCAGGTTTGCTGCGGCGGTTTTTTTATAATTCTTTATTATATTGCTATAAAATGTAAATAACTTCTTGATAAACATCGTAAGTATAATTAATTACCTCAAAGTACAAATACGTCAAATATCACTTGTAATTCAATAACACTTTACAAGTGTTATTTGACGTGGTTTTTGTACTTTCAGCTATAAAAATGTTAAAGTACCAAAATATGTTAAAATAAATATAAAAGAACACATATGATAAAATAGGTTTTCAACCTAATTTTGTTGTTGTTGCGGAAGCAGCCCGTAACAAACATTCGAGTAACTTGATTCTTCTTATCAGATTATCCCCTGCACTGCGACTACTGTACAAAGCTGTGGAACTGTGTTCCCAGTCATGTACTTTTTTTTATAATAACATTTTTAATGCAGTTTTGCGTTGGAACAGCAGATTGGATAACCACACATAGTGTTACCTCTTACCTTTGACTATTAATACAACAACGTCTTACTAAAAGTTATTATTTTTATTTAAAGCTCTTCAACTTGTTCATGGAGAATTTAAATTGAGAACTAGAAAATTTCACTGACAACTAAACATTATATTTTGTTAAAATCCTTATGATGGTTATTTTCATAAAATAAATCATTTAATAAGTGTAAAGGCTTAATATACCAGTCGTTTAATAATAAAATAACGTAAGCAAGTCATATATAATATAAGTAATATAAACGGTAATATAAGTTATATATAGTTAATATAAGTAATAGATTAAAATCTATTACATTACACAACACAATTTTATTTATGTAACTACTCTTTCAAAGTTGCTGAAGTGGATATGATTATAAAATCTCAACTTATTTTCATAACTTTTTTTGCATAAGACGGTAAAACAAAACTGTTTTTAGGAATAATTTTATAAAAGTTTTTTTATAGCTAAAACAATATTGCTAATCGTCAATAAATACTATAGTGTATGGTGAATTACTATGAATCATGTGGAAATCATATGAAGGTGAAAAACGGTATCAGCAGTTGTGATTAAAATATGGGAACAGTTGATTTCCAAAAAATATTTAATACATTTATCAGTCACCTACAAGTATTTGGTTTTGCCCTATCAACATGCAGTTTGATGAAATGTATGTATTAAATGTATGTAACGGATGATGTGTATATATGTGTATGTACTCGACGAAATTGCAATACATATAGAGCAGATTGCAATCTGACACATCTTTATGCGAGCAATATCGCATATAATGTTGGAAGAAATCGACTATTGCGGTCTGCAGAAACCAGATAACTAAATGATTGCACGTTGGTATATAGGTCACACGTATATATCTATTCGTTATCACCGATGCTCTTCAATTCCTCTATATTGTTTTTCCTGAATAGTTTTTTTTTTTTTTTTTAAAGTGCACGTAATATTAAGTTAATTAAGATCCGGAAAAAAGTATAACTGTATATCAGATAGTCGTTTTCCCGTCTGTAGAATGCATACGTAACTATATTTATTATTGGACATTATATTTTTTGATAATTTACAATTAGGTACTAGTGGATATAATTTTGTAAGTTCTCTTTTCCAGATAAAAAATATTGTAGGATGAGTAAGGCCGAATTGGAAAAAACAGTTGTACCTCTAGGAAAATGTTTAGTTTGAATCTAATTTACAAGGGTTATAATGTGTATATACAAAAAAACCGATAAAACATTTAATTTTTAACCTTGTCGGTAATGATGCTATAAACTCTTGTAGGGTTTTGAGGGCTTTAGTTATTAGTTAACTATTAAATAACCGTAGAGTAAGCTCCTAAAGGTAGATTTACCAAATTTGTATGTCAAATTAATTGATGAATTAAACAGTCCTGCGGATGAAAATAAACATTATTGTGTGAAGTAAATTATGTTTATAAACCTATAAATCGAAGTATAAAGCTCCTCACCCGTTACTCCTTAAAAATCTAACCATTTACTATTTTAAAACGAGTTTCACGATTGTTTTCTGTAGACAAATCTGTATGATTTGTATGTAAATGTTATGTATTCTATATAAAACTGCATCTAAGTTTGTTTTTCGATTTTATGTAGTAGATATTGTAGTCTATTTGTCTTATGATTACTCCACATGGGTGTGATGGGAGGGGGTGATTGTAGACTCCTACTGTGTTAAGGACTTCTTGAATTCAAGGTTGTGTCATTTTCTGAATTGGTATTATGATTACCATATAAGTATTGCACGTGGCTTGTTAGTACATCATTATTACTACAGTTATCAAGCAGCATTCTATAACGAATATTTAATTTTTTTGTGAATTCACACTCATGAAAATATTTTATTGTATAAATGCATTGCGCAATTTAGTTCTTCATTTAAATAATACTTAGTTAGATTGAAAAGTAATTAAAAGTTGACCTTAATACATTTTAGTATGCCATTAGCGTATACCTTTCTATTAATATAATACTTATTTAATTTAGTTACTTATTTATAATCCCTTAATGGTGGATTATCCATTTAATGCATTAGATTTTCACAATCACAGACTTCTGGCTGGCTATAATCCAAAAATATTCAACGGGGGTTAATTTAAAATGAGGTATAAGGGTGTAATTTTAGAGTAACTATATCCTTATGGGTTTTTTAAATATTTAGTTTATGCAGTGTGATACAAGGTGTAAATGTGGGTGTTAGATAAGGCATTTCTCAATTTAATTTTCTCAAACTTTCAGGTTAGTGGTAGAGACAAGTATTTTAAATATTTGTCAAACACTTTCATTTAGTTAATGGTATACTGTATCTTAAATAATTTACACAATTCAAAGGTTTATGTTTGTCAGCACTTAACTTAGATTGTAAAATAGACAAATAATTCACTATGCTATATTGTGTAACGACCCAGTTCATAATTTTATGTTATATTTGCCATATTGTATGTGATATTTTATGTTGTTATGCTGATAAAGAATTTATTGATGTTTTATGTAAAAAATTTAAATCACAATATACAACAGTAGGCCTATCATAGATGGGGCCTATGATGTAAGACAGGCTAATTGAAATGAGAAAACTTGCACCGTAATGTTCAAAAGGACTTTTTACATCTTTTACAGACACCTTCCATTGATTGATGATATAATTTAAACATCGACAGATTAATGAGGATGCTTTCAAAATATTTATGAAAGGTTTATATTCAATATTCCTCCCACTGACTTTAGTAAATTTTTTAGAAAGTTTCCAAACATAGAATTAGAACTATTTGTAACATTCTGCGATTATTAGGCTACATTATTTCAGTAAAACGGACTTTTTTCCGAAATATTAGTAGTTAATGCGACGATAGTATTTTAATTTTGGAAACAATATTAAAAAAAAAGGAAAAATCATAATATTTTTTTCATATAATATATTATTTTAGGTTGTAAAAGCTACGTAAGAATTCCAAAGACGGATTAAGTACATTCATACTAAACTCCTATTTGGTCAAGAAGTGAACATTATACGAAATAGCATACATGACTTATTTAGGTATGAGCGGGAAAAGGAAACGTATTTCACTGTCAATAGGAGAACAGACGTAGATTTTGTAGGTGGAAATCAAACATGAAGCGGAAATTGAATAAGTTTCAAAGGACGGATGACATGACCGCAAAAGGGTGAACTGCCCTGAACAATTTCCTGCACGATACGTCTATTTCAATGACACTACCTCGTAGATTTATAACGGAAAGTAAATAAAAGAAACGTCTTATAACACTTAAAACCTATATTTAAGCTTATACTGTTACTCACAAGACGGTAAATATACAAAAAAGAAGATAAGTGGTTGTGGGGGATGGATTTATAATTACTAATTCTAGAGTTTACAGTGTCTAACGCTTTTTTCTAATCAAAATAAAGTGTTTCAAAGTGTTAATTACACTAAGCTTACTTAAGTTTATTAGGGCTTATTTAAACATATTAATAGAACACTTCTCTTAAAAATATACTATTACTGTAACAGTTGGCCGATTTGGCTAGTTAGCCTTAACATTAGCATGTTCTACAAGAAATCTAGATCATTTTTAGTAAAGTAATGTGTTTCTCAGTACGTGCTAGGTTCGTAAAATTTTGCAAATGTAACATAAAGGAAAATCGTAATAAAAACTACAAATTACACATTTTAAAGTAGGAAATTAAATTAACCTAAAGTAAATCACCGTTTTGGGGACGGAGGGAAGTCGCTACAAAACGTTTTACCGAAGTACGTGCATCTTCTTCATCCAAACTCTAGTCCTATTCTGACAATTGGAAGCAGGTGACGTCCATCACGGGTTCTAGGTGGAGAGCTTTTCCCACTCTAACGGAAGTGGAGCCAATAAATATTTTCAACATTTATTAGTGTTCATCAGTAAAACCTTACTTTCATCTGTCATAAAATGTACCATCGACAATGATATATTTTTTTCGAATTAATAAATATATATGTTGATGTAGTATTTACCACATTCACACTTTACTAAATGTTACGTTAATAAGTTGTATAATGAATATGATTTTATAATTTGAGGTATATTACCACACCATACACAATAGAATGTTTTCATTTTCTACATAATTTGACTATGTTGCAACCAATTAAATCCAAAGTGAGCCAGTTTAGATAACGCTGCCACATGTGAGCTCCAAGTAGCACTTGCCCAGCGATCTATAATCGGTCCTCATCAGCGCCAGGTTCTAGCTTACATCAGCGTAGATTGACAACGATTTTAAAGACTTTCAGAAATAACTTTAGAAAATAATCATATTATATGCAGGTTATGGTAAAAGAAGTATACCGTTTTTATTAGTTATAATTATAATTAATAAACTATTTTTTTAATAATTAGGTTTGGCTATTAGATACTTAAGTTGTATCAATAGTAAAATGTATTAAAATTTGTATTCACCTAAGAAAGGGGTATTTATTTGGTTCAAGAGTTTTAAAGATTCGATTCGTAAAACTGATAAAATACGTTACATAATAATAAGCTTAAACCTACACATTTCTTTCAAAATCTCATATGGTTAGTACCACTTAAACTAATTAATTACGAAAGCCGTATAAAAAATCCCAGTCTTTAATTACAACAACGCAAGGTTTTAAAAACAACACCTATTTGAATCCAGCTACATCTATAGCCTCTAACTACTCTTCATTATAAAATTTATAATGAAGAGTAATTAACAAGAACAAATATTTTATTTATTGTACCATTAATGCATAAATGTAGTATTCGGAGAAATACCATGAGCCTTGCAAAACTTTACATCAACGATTATCACCTGTATTATATTTCTACTCTAAAAACTCATGAATGTTGTACTTATGTTGATAATGGAATGAAATTCAATGACTAATGATCTGATAACTATCCATTATTATTTTATTATTGAGTTGAAAACTCAATTATATTAAACAAACATTTTCTTACATACAAGAGAACAGTTTTTAATCTGGATTCAAAAACTTGTGAAGATACGAAAATGCAGTGTACTCGTTTGTTAGAGTTTGACCATGTCCTTTTTGCTTATTATACAGTAAAGGGTAGGATTACATACATATTTGCCCATTCCTTCTTTATACATTCCTTGTTAAACATACCTCTTTAGAACAAAAAATACTATTCATATAATTTAATTAAAAAAAAACTTCTTTCAGAGAAATATTTGTTAGGACAGAATATACGCATTGCGGCATGTAATCTCATAATGGCCGTCCGAGCCAGTTAACAGGCTAGCATTGGTGCGGTCATACCAACCTCACTCCCTGAATCATATTTTCTGCAATGCTTTTTTGTTTAGTTTGGCTTCTCACAGTATTAAATATTATATTTATCGATTTAGTGTATTTTAGGATAAGTGTTTATCAGAGCATATCGATATAAATCTTTTCTCATTTCTATGTTCAAATAAAATAGTTATGTATATAAACAATAATAAATTGTTTGTGCTATAATTCAATATTATAATTAGATTTTCGTGTAGAGGTTGGACACTTGTTTCTACAACGTGGAGATAACACACGTTATTCCGCTGTCACCGTCGAGAGATTTTCATTATAATCCGCCGGGAAGCTACTCAACGCCTTGAGGTGCTGGTAGTTGAATTGGTTTGTGATATAATTACGACTGAAACAGCTGGCCACACTTGATTCTCAACACTCTCAAAGTCAAAATGATTTAAATTGCAGTCTAGGTCGTGTAAGAAATTAACAAACATTTATTTTGAGGAGTGAATTTCTTAAATTTTACCTTTTTCTAAAAAAAAAAAAATTCAATTTGAAAATGCATAATTGAAAACGGTGTCTAATTACCTTACGTGGAATAATATATACTCGTTCATTTTTAAAAGTTATTTTCTATTACAGTTTAATGAAGAAATAAACCATTCAATAAAATGAGTAATTATGTACAACTGTTCTTCTTTTCACACCAGTTTACGTAAGTAAGGCGGGATTTAGGTGATGTTTCAGAAGCTAAATTACTTTAAAACGATTACTTGGGATATTAAAACGCGCAACTATGCAAATTACTTAAATCTATGTTCCCACTGGAGACAAAAACTTGGTTGTTTAACTAACTACATCACCATTAGTTTACAAACATTTATAGTAGGGGTTATACATCACGAAATTTACTGGAAATTCTATTTCTTTGGTGATCATGAACAATTTGATAACGGACCTTTAAAATCTTTACCTTTACTGTTGGGATTTAAAATTCTAAACCCCAAATTGATATTACGATTTTAGAAAATATGAGGAAAGATAAATATAAGAAAAAGACAAAAAGGAAACATAACAAAATTATAAAGTAAATGCTATTGCCCATCTATACAAATAAATAAAAATTATGATTATAGCATCTGATATTGAGTCTCATTAACACAACCTCTACGTATTAATGTTGTTAAATATCAGACTTATTCAAACCATAAAAGCACTCATACATTTGTAGTTTTCAACCATTGTAACTAGTTCTATTATTAGCACTATTAAGTTATTTAAATTTGACTGCTAAGTGACTCTACCGTAAAACTCTCTGAGATGGAAATGTCTTCTTAGTAAATATTCTGTTCGCCTGAGGATTACCTCGTTTGAAAATGTAAACTGTGATATTTATTTTGTACGCCATCATAAAGTCTTGCTTAAGAAGTTTCAAAAAATCCACGTTTTCCTTGTTTTAACTGTAATTATTAAAATTGTAACTTATCCATCCTATTTTTTTATTTATGAAAATAGTTTGATTTTTCTAATAAGAAAAAAATGTCCCTGAACTCATAAATATAAATCATATTTGAAGGGTTGTACACTAACTTTCAAAACTCTAATGCATTAACAAGATATACAAATGTGTTTTACAAATTCTGAGTTTACTTACAGTACATAATGGCGTGAGCAAATGATTTCCTTTACTAGCACGCTATTTGTTGTTATAGATACTCCATTTCCTATAGTAAATCGTATTCTTGTTTAATTTTTTAAAGATAATGTTCTACTTGAAGACATGCCTTAAAATATCGTAAAAAGTATCATAAAAAAACTAAACCATACGAAATGATTATACAAATTTTATGCATTTGTAATCCACCTTTAAATAATTTTGGTTATTTCATGCATGTAACCTATGCAGCTATTTTATTAAGAGCTAATATTATTTTCTTCACTTCAGGTAAAAGATACAAAAGCAATGTTAACGTTGTGACCACGAAGTCAGTGTAATTCTAATTACTAAATTAGCAGAGTTATACCACAGTGGCGTAGATGTAGGTGTCAGATGGAACATTTCTCAATTAAACTTTGCCAAACTTGCATCGCTGTGTTGGAGACAAGTATTTTGAACATCCCTAACAGACACCTTCAATTTCAAGTTGCCTTTAAAGTACCAATATTTCCCTTAAACATTTTAGTCATTTATATGATTGTCTTTTATAATGCATGACCCTTCACCAATAAAAATATCAATGAACTATTTATTAACTAATATTAGCCTAGTTACATTTTGCCGATGAATGATTTTATATCTGATTTCCTACGAATCTATTTTATCTATTTTATTATAATATAGATCAGTTATAGTAAATCAAAGTACTATTTATTTATCAAGGAAGTTCATGCCAAAAATGTGGTTCGGATTTCACTAACAACTGTAGGCTTCTTAGTTGCCATAGACTGTATGGACTATTAATTAACAGCTGTGTCTAAGGAATATATGTTGGCCTCAGTCCTAAGTCACTAACAAGACTACAAGATCGCGCAACTCATCCTATAAACATCTCAATTCATACTTGGCTTAAAATACAACTCGTATGGTTGTCATTACAAAGTAAAGTATTAAAGCATTGGTATTGTAACACATTTCAATACTATATATACTTACTTATTAGCGTAAGCTGGATTTATTCCTATAACAAAGAAAGTCAATAAGTAGAGTCCAAATGTATTAAATATTTACTTAGTTTACAAAATTTCATCTTCGTAAATGTATACGCTGAAATTAGGATTTGGAACAATGTTTAATGTATACCTTGGATTAATAAACTGTATTTCCATCAATTTGTAAAGTAAAATTAGCCATGAATCACTTTTATTTAGCTTATAAACCATAGAAACACATTTGATAGGGGTTGAAGCACTGAATAGCATCAAGCCACGTTATTTAAGCACATCAGCCATCACAGCAACACGCAATTTTACCTTTTTAGACAGGTAATTTTCAACGCAGCGACGTTTTCATTACTTTCCCAAGCCTCGAGCTGGTCTTGAAACTCCGTAATATTAGACAGTTTTCAGCTTTAGCTTTACTGTTCTATAGGTTTTATGGATAAATGTAAAACTATAATCAGGAATAAGTCCATCTAAAATCGAATTATACCAAGATGTCCCTGTATGTTTCATTTAAATCATTAAGTATTTTTGACATTTTGGATTTGAGAAAGCCATTTGGTTGACAATTACTTGTTGATGTTTCCTACTGTATTTTTTAAAATTTTTGTTAGCTATAAGTAAGTAAAATACTTAATTTTATATTTTTGTTTTTAAGTATGACTGAGAAAAGCATTAAGAGGTTGTTCCGGATAGTATTTTTTTAATATAAAACGTCATAAAACATACATTATTCATGTTACATGAACTAGGATAATAGATGCTTAAAATTATCTATAATAAACATCACCACATCTCTAAGCATAGCTAACCTGCCGGGTGCAAAGTTTTATTTTATGTCAAGTATATTATACATTATTCAGATATGCAAATGCAATATTCACCTTTATTAAATTTCCATACTAGTGTTACATCAACGTGCTTCTCCCAGAAAAATGGGTCTTATCAGCAGCTTTCTAAATCCAAAGTAAGCCAGTTTAGATTACGCTGCCACACGTGAGCTCCAAGTAGTACTTACCCAGCGATTTATAATCGGTCCTCATCAGTGCGAGGCTCTAGCTTACATCATTGCCAATCAGCTTCAGCTTACTTAAGAATATTTTTTTTCCATTGCGTAGTAAATATTGAATAAAAAGTTGAGTGGGTGTAACTGATCTTCTAATTGACATGTCACAAGGTTGAAGAAATGATGAAAATTAAAACATTTACACACTAAGTCTCAATATTTTATTATATTTTTATAAATATTAATAAATTTCACGGTTTTACAAGCAGTTATTTCTTTACACGGATTGAGCATTATTTCTGTAATTTTTGTTATTTAGTTTTCCTAAATAGGAAACCATTAGCAATATCGATCATGACAAAGCAAAATGTAAATAAATGTTTGTAGATCGTTTATATGTTTTGGTATTATGAATTCATCGTGTAACAAACACCCTTTATAAAATTCACGGTGTTAATGCTTTGTGGGCTGTATTAGTCTTGTAAAATCCAGCTTTGTCTACATTATCAAAACAAATAAATTTGAACTTATAAATAAGAGAAAATTCCACAGCTTAAAAATATGTCCTAAGAAAAGCTACTTAGTAAAAATAATTGGCTACGACGAATGAATGAAAAAATGCCATGATTTGTTCAATAAATATTACAGGAGAATCAAAGTAAAGCATACAGAAAATATTATCTGAAATATGAAGATATAAAGCAATTTAGAGTTCTAAATCACATTTCAGAACGATTGCCAAGTTGCTGTTCCGTGAAGATTGTTGACGTAGAAGAGTCTCCATCCACCCTGAAATTAAACTTGACGAAATATCCTCTACCCAAACGTTTTTATCACGTATAACGTGTAGATTCATGAAAGGCAAGTGCAAAATAAGGAGGAAACAAACAAACTATAAGATAAAACATTATAACTATATTTTAAAAGCTACTAAATAAATTTCAACCCTAATTATACTGCTTCTAAAACCACCAAGACACTTGTAACTCAGGACCTCTTGTTTATTTAAAGTATATGAAACGTATTGTCATTTGAATAGTAAAAAAGATTAATTATAATGATAAGGGTTTTACAGTTTGATTCCAATTTATACTGTATATTATGAATATTAATTCAACTAGGCTACTTTGGAATTTGACTAGCTATTGGTCTCATATTCTATACAAGTCAAAGATAACAGCTGAATTTGTTGTAAAATAATTTATTGGTTAGTAAAATTCAATTTGTAATTGTAACAGTTTTGCTGAACTACTAGGCCCTTCACAACGATTGGTAGCTTAAAAACGTGACTTTCTAATCTAACGTGTGCGATAATCTTAAAAATACCTTATTTCCAAACCCTAACCAAGAAGTTTCTTATCAGAAACCAAAAGATGCATTTTTGTGTTTAGCACTACAAATTATATCCATATCACTGTCATATATCATATATTTTATTTTATATTCAAAGCTTAGAAAACAAATCAAAACTCTGAAACCTCCTAACAAATTAATACTTAATGCATAAATCATATTTTTAATCTTGGTGTTTATACATCAAAATAACTAAGGTAGTTCAATTATCGTGTTTCAGAAGAAAAAACCGCCACAAACATGAGTCTATTCCAGGTCCTCCCATTGGTATAGATTCTGAATGAAAATATCAACACAATGTGTCTAATTTAAATCAAACAATTTTGCTGAACTATTATATCTTCAAACTAATGCTTGTCATAAATCATGATCATAGTTGGTTTAACTCAAATTTGTTCAAAAATAAATAGATTGGTATTTGAACGTGGTTTACTTTGAATGAAAAATTCCTTCTGTAAACTATTTATAGTAATAGATAGTAGTTTGTCCAACACATTGTTGAGTCAAAGACTGAAAAGTATTAATCGGATCCAGAAGAGGTAATATTCAGAATCTGTTTTGGTTGGCAGAGCGGATATATCAGATATGATGCCTGTCAGAGAACATGTCACGAGCAGCCGTTTTGTGGCTGGATACCGAACATGTAACCGGAAATTGACTTAGTTTCCAAAGGAAGATGGCGTTTGACCCTTTTCAAATACAAACTTTGTCATTTCTCCTTGTTTAAGCAACGTATAACACAATAGTTAAAAAATATGTGACATAAATATAGGTTAATTTATTATAGAAGAGTGTCACAGTTTTTTTAATTTACTCTCAAACAATGAGCTTAGAAAATATTTACACTATTAAGGATGGAATTAAATACTCTCTTTTCTTTGCGAAATACACCGATTTTTGCGACGGTAAAGCTGTTAAAAAATCTCGGTTTTAAGTACATTTCAATGCTACAGACGCTCTAAGAATATGAGACTTATTCTTTCTTTACACATTTAAACATTTCCCTGAAGATGTAACTTCTCAGCTCAATTTGTATTTAAAGTAAAATCTTCAATAAATTTAAGTTTATTTAGTTATGCTATATTGTTCGAACTACAACAAATTATCTTTATTTGATACCTTTAACACATGGCCTTTGTTGTTTTAATTAAATTTGTCAGAAAATTAATAATTATATTTTAAGAATGTTTTATAAACTAATTTAAGTTGAATAGTCTCGACATGCTTCGTTTAACTGGAGAGAATTTAACCAAGGCTAAATGAATGTTAGTGTTAAGCCTTGAAACCCAACTAAATGAGTGAAATAAACTGAAACGATATGACGCTAGCACAGATGGCCGTTAGATTTTCCCTGCAATGCGCTCCTGTAGTTGACCTAATTTTAGCATTAGTTTCTAAAACGTTTAAAAATACAAAAAAAATGGTTTTAAGTAATACAAATATCTTAACCAAATTAAAGAAACAAAATTGAATTCCTGCAGACGTAATACTTGTTATACTTTATTGACCACCGGATATTAACGTTTGATACAAATTCTTCTGTTAACCATACGAATGAAATTATTCAATCAAGACTTTAACCCCGCATAAAAACCTGTGCACTGAACTGAACTTATGCCTTATTTACGAAAAATCATATTCTTCATCAACCTAGCTGAGAATAAACATAAGTACGTACATTTGTGAGACTTCATAATGCTCGGTTGCATGATATATAAGAGCCAACAGTTTTTTTCCAAAATGCTCTACATGATAAGCCGATAGGCAGGCTGACCAAACTTTAAGAATGTTTTTTTTTTCGAGAACCAATGTCCGCTAGATATGTTGTAGGCTATAGCTGAGGACTTAAGAGCCTACCATTAGTTGTAGGACTTTCCCCTAAAATGCTAAAATGTAGGCAACATTTTGCATTGGTAACCTTTTATATTGAATAAGCTAATTTACTGAAACCACACTATTTGTTTTATCAAATGTATTGAGATTCCGTATTCTCATGATATCTCATATAGCTTGTTCAAAGCTAAAGAAATAGATAAAACTAGTGATATTTGAAGAAACGTTTATAACAGTAATTAAAAAAAAAATGAGATGCAGTTTAAATTTTACTAAAACTAATTAACAATTACAATTACAATAATTAAGGTACAATTAACTTAGGTAAGTCATAATTGTAACTACGAAAAACTCTATATAATTTACACAACACTATTTTAATGAGGTACTTTGCGAGTGCGATGCACTAATTATAATTCTCACAAAGCTGACAGAACCTCTGCAGGAAATGTAATGATACAACTCTCAACAGGGCTTTTAATTAAACTAACATACTTTATTTTTCCAACGCTTCTCTTATTTGTATTTTATTAATCTATTACTTCATTCAATAAAAGCAAAACTTTCTAAAGGAATACTAAAATAAATGTACTTTATTAATTTATTACTTCATTCAATAAAAGCAAACAATCCAAAGGAATACTAAAATAAGTATTTTTTACTTGGAGATTACTTTATATTTATAAAAGAATAGACTAATAAATAATTAATTACAAAAATTTGTACACATATACATAGAGATTTAGGAATTATGGGTTTCTAGTCTTATTTTTAGTGTCTAGTTAGAATATGGATGTCCAGTTAGAGGTATATATAGTCAATGGTTATAGGTAACTAGTAATATTATAGCTACCAAGTTAGGTTATGTTTGCCCAGTTACATTATGTGTGGCTAGTAAGATTATGGGTAACCAATAGGATTATAGTTGCAAGGTATAAGGTTACGGGTGCCCACTGACTAGTTAAATAATAGTTTTTAGATATGTGTTAAATATGGGTGTCTAATGAGATGCACCAGATAATAGGTGTCTACGTTTGCTGGGAATTTAATCACAGTTTCAAGAAAAACATGCATTATACTTTAGTTATTTATCTACAAACGGTTCTGCATCTAAATCCTCACTTAAAGTTTTTTGCTTTTCTGTATGAGCGGTCAGTGACTATGGCTAAGTACCTAATTTTTTATGCTTAAAATCCTGATACTAAATTATACTCAAAGCTGAGGTGAACTGTATTACAGAAAGGAATTTCATTATTTGGCTCTTCTTGTGACATGTATAAATGTTTTTATACTTTATCACGATATTATATGCACGGAATATTATAGAATAAGACAAAGAATATTTCAATAGTAAATATTGTATCAAATGGCGTACCTTTTGACGCTAAATATAAGTAGACTTCGTTTACGTGTATATAGCACGAAATTTTGTGTATAAAACTTATTTTAATTAAGTGAATAAAAACAAATTATTGGTCAAATAGATTACAAAAATTAGTTTTAAAAATATTATGTTTATTGTTTTTAAATTGATAATACACGAAGATTATACTGTATAAGACTCCCTATTCATGTTTATTATATTCGAGAATATAATAGTAGATCCTTGACAATCGCGAGCACCGCTGCACTATTCAGATAACCGAGACACAAAAGGATTACAAGAGGAACGTGGTAATTAAACCCATCCTTGTTGAACATTTCACCAACTGGATTGTTTCGTGTTGGATTTATTTACTTGATTTTTGTCATTATTATCCATATCTTCCTAATAGTTTGTAATTGCGATCAAGTGTATTTAATAGAGAGCATATGTTATTTTTTCACAAATATATTTTCAAAAAGCTTTAATTTCATACTGTTTTTGTATAAAAACACAAAACAGCACAACATGACCTGTAGCCTACAAATCATTTGCATAAAAACACTGTGTTATACAATTCTTAAAACTGATTGTAGATATTCAAAATAGTTAGTTAATATCCATCCTTAAAATGGACGACACATTTGAGACAAATTATAAAAAGATGTTAAAATTCTAACTTAATTCTGATACTGCTAATCACTTATTGTATACAGGGAATATATAATTTATTCGTAAATATAGAGTAAAAGTAAATTCAAAATAATATTATTACGTATAAGTAAATAATCAATACATAAGCATCATTATGGTTGTCTATTGTTAGTTCCGTTCACGTTTGTTGTCGTTTACGTTTGTATCAGTTCCTGTTATGTTGTTATGAAATGATACACGTCGAGTATTGTTAATACTAATTAGGTGATTATATCGGATGACTACACTCTAGGCGTCAATTACCTATCCTAAGCTACATAATCAGAACAGTCAATTAATTATGCTAATTAGATGTATATTTATTTTGTCTAGCTGTGGTGAATCTGATACTAATAATTTTCAACAGGCCTGTCACTAACGTTTTTTTTGCAAAAGATTTACACTTCTAATTCAAAATATAATATTGACAATATTTTGAAGTCTCTACTTTTCGCGTGAAAGAAGTTTACCTAAATAAATCTACCTTTTGGGACCCTCTTTGACATTTTCTGGCAGTTAGAGTATGAACACACTGTCTGTTAGAAAAAAAATATTGATTTTAAAATTCAAGCATGCTTTAAAAAAATGCTGGGTTATGATTAGAGTTCATACAAGAGGTCACCTAAGCAATATGATAGGCCATTTACGTCTATTGGTATTATTTAATTATCATCTAACTTGCAATAAAAAACGTATGTTGTGTACAACCAATCATGCAGCACAGTTTTTCACTAACACATATTTAGCCAAACTGTATATTATATGTCTGCTCTGACATTTTGATTCTAAATTATAAAATGTTGTATTTGAGTTTTATTTGGGTCTAGTACTGAATATAAAACATATATCCTTACTGATACAAAATAGGGCGTGGAAAATTTGTGAGTAGGAATTTAGAGTATGTTTCTGAAGTCTATAAGACGAAATTAATGTAAATAGATCTCTAATAAATTAATGCGTTCAAAACGTATCTATCGTATTAAAAGTTGTAATGGAAACTTAAAAAATTAAGAAATGATTATTTTGTAAATAAGTCACGAAGCACAGCAGGTTTGTCACCGTCACTTGCCAGGGGGACTACACGTTTATGAGGCGCATTAGTACGTGTAAGTTAGTCCAAATATTTTTATTCAACTAAAACAACAATATAAATATTGTTTTTTTACTTTTATTTATTTCAATTAGTCTTTTGTGATGTAAAAAGAGTTCAGGAGTAATACATTTATTCGTTAGCGGAATGGTGTAAGACTATTTAACTCAAATCAAATCAAATCAAATCAAAATGCCTTTATTTCGTATAAAATAATCATTTTTACAGTTTTTACAAAATACAGTATCAGATTACCATAAGAATATAACTGAGTAACTTTAACTATACGAAATTAATCTCACATGGGAGAACCCGTGCGTGGGAGTGAGTCATTCTGTTCGAAACTGTTCTGATGTATATTTGCGTTAAATCAAGTACATTCATTTCGGTGAACAGAGCATCCGACGAGTATTGCCTACCCTTGCCCAGTGCCGCTTTTATGATTGCCTTTTGTGTTACAACAAGAGGTTGTAGAATATTGCTGTAAGCACCACCCCAGGCAATTATCCCCCCCTCAAGCAGCGACTGTACATAAGCAAAATATGCATTTTTAATTTCATCTATTTCAACTAAATTTTTAATTTAAAATTTTCAGTTACTTTTGTTAAATTTTGACGGTATTTTTAGAAAATTAAAAACATCTTTGATACCTACAAATTTCTTTAAAAAAATGACTACCAACATAACATGGGGTTTGAGCAAAAAAAAAACGCGTCACTTTAATGCCTCGAATGTACCCTTGGTCTGTTAAGTGCGATGAATTAACCTTTTTGAACAATTTTTAGATTCTAAATGTTCTGTCAAGTAAATTCTAAGCTGTTGTATTATTGGTGAACCTATAAATTTTTGATAGTTTGAATGTAAAAAAAAAATATATACAAATTAACAAATTGTTTGTGCTTCTCAAGGTAAATATACACATAGTTAATAAAAAGCAGTTAATAATTAGACAATTTTTAATATCTTTCTTTTTTAGTGAACGAAGAATAAATAGTATTATTTATCATGTACATTATTAATATAACTTTTAATGTACACTTTTGTGAAACAATAAAAAGGGGGAAAGGTGTTTTTACTACAGTAATCGGAGCTCTTACAAAAGTAAGTTTCGGATAAGGTTTTGTTTCATAACAAGCGCCCTTACTGGCAAAATTCCAAACGACCAATTTAGTGACCCTGTTAAAAGCAATCGATCCCCTACTTATTCTTCTTCACTCCCGCCCTTAATACCCGGCACTACCTACTCATCTTTGTTTGATGGTAGATTGTTACTTAAAACCCTTTTAATCAAGACATTAGTTTGCAAAATTTTTTAGAAACTCGAGTAGGGTTTTTGGAAACTGTGTACAGTTCTGTACAATCGTTTGATGAAACACGTATTATGCTTTTACACATGTTTCAATGGCACAATTAAATTATCTATTTATTATATTTAGGAAAGTAACATTCGTAGTATTAGTTCTGGAATGATATTTATTTTGTAAAACAAATAAGAAAGAAAATAACAACGTTCTGCAATACTAGACTAGGCACAGCAAAGTGTTATCGTTTAGCTCGAGAAACATCATTTAACGTAAACGAGGCCACATATCACCAGCTAAACCCGGACCTCTACTGTTGTGGGGGTTTAAACATTGCTTGTTTATCAACCTTATCCTTAAACGACAACATAACCCAGGGAAAAATACAACATTCATGAATACACGATAGTTGATTTTTCTAATGCAACTGTGAAAATTACATCTATGTCCAATGCAACCTTCTGTTAGAGCAACAAATTATGTAATATTCATCTATTAAAGAAAGAGTGACATTCCTTTAACTGGCAGTAATATAATCGAGAGCATGACTACAGGTGTTTATAGGTGGGCTTAGTAGCATATAAGTTACTACTACATAAGATAGGGGGTGTTTAAGTCCTTAGACTACCAAGATAAGTAAAAAATACACCACCCTACTTAGCGTCAGAACAGAGTTTTACTATTTGTGAATTATGACGACAAAAAATATTTAACCTATTTTATATTTATATAACTAACGCAAACCATATGACTACTGTGTAATTAAATGGTAATATATTTTAATTTAGTACTGGCTTCCTAATTATAGTTAAATATTAATAAATAAACTATTGGTTTTGTTTTTCTTTTTAAGTTTAAATAACACAAACAGTTCGATGATTATTTTTTGCTCAGTTAATTAAGCAAAGGATGTTGTAAAAATAGCACCATTCCTCTCCATAAGCGAAGCTACATATCTTACATGAATAACAGATTGTTTTTACCTTTTCAGTTGCCTATTTTTCTTTATTATTTATTTATTTGTTTTTTTTTCAGCCCACTATAGTTTTAAATTTTTAATTTTTAGATACGTAGATAGCTTTTTACTTTTTTATGGGTCTCTCCTGGTGTACTTCATCCTGCTTTTAAATTGACTATGTTGAAGCTTAACAAAGTTCACATTCGGTAGTTACTATGCAACTAAAAAAAACACTTTTTTCAAAAAAAGATTTTCCCCTGTCATGCAATACTAAGTGTATTAATATACAACTATGTTTAATGCTATCTTGAGACACCAAAAAATTACAAAGATATTGAAACTAATGGTTAAGGGTTATTTTATAGTCTCTTTTTTATTTTTCGAACCTGCCTTAAGGCAAAAGAGAAATAACTTAATTTTATTTAATTTTTTTTGCGAATTAAGACCATTGGCAAGATTCGTGTTATATCTACAACACTTCTAACTTCAACGTTTCAAAGCAAATCATTCAGCTGATATTTCGCTGCTGGGACAGAATAGGAAATTTGTAGTGATGTCATTCAATGCATACTAATACGGATCAATACAACCAACATTGTACAACCATTGAATCTTCCAATGAGGTTCCGTTTGCTAAATACTGAATAAATTAAAATTCGGTCTATTTTCTAATATTTTTTTATTTTACAAACTATACAAACAATAAATTTTGGAGGAAATATATTGAAATATATTTGTCAAACAAAATTACACCAATATTACCTTATAGTTCATTAATCGTCTAATGTTCGTTATCAATAGAATGTATATTTTAAATTTTTTTTACATTGATTGGGGTTTTAGGTTTTCGTAGGGCTGTAATTCTTGTTCTGTTCTTACAAATTGTATTAATAATGAGTGCCTTAATATTATTATTGATATTTAAAATAATAGTGCATCCCAATAGTTGTATACTGTTTAACATAAAACATAATTATTCAAATAGCCTATTTTACTAAAAGAAAATATTTTTTTTTTACTGGATGTTTATACAAATTTATATTCTAACAGTTTATACATGTATATTTTTATCACATTTGATAGATTTAACATTTCATACTAAACTACTAACATTTCACTAAAACACACTTGGTTGCCCTGGCAGCAAACCTGATTACTCGTTGAACCCAACGTTATAATTTCAGAATAAACCTGAAATGTGAAAGGGAATTTTGTAGAGAAAATCCAATAAAGAAATTTTAAATAACTTAAACCTTATTTGCAGGGTTGCTGTAACAAGAGTATTATTTTTTTTATTTTTTTTTTCAAAGCTACAAAACAGCACATGCCACCAATTACTCTGTAGCATAAATCATGTAAAAAGAACGTTAACAAGAGTAATACAATATAGAAATAAATACAGCAAGGGGAAAAAGTCCGTCTTCTACGGTGGCAGTCATATAACACTTTCACTAAAAATATAAATATAAGAATTTAAAATATAAATAAGAATGACAATAATAAAATTTAAATTTACAGTAACCAGAGAATTTATACTAACTAAAATAGTACTGGTTGTCATGAATCAAATATAATAAATATAATATAACAAATAAATAGGTAGTATTTGCAATGTATAACCGTGATAAGCAAACATCAATAAATAATCATTTATTATTTGTACTGTAACAATTTACACAATTCTGAATAAAATGATTATTTATGATATTTAGTCGAATTGAGCTTATTAGTATTTAAACCGTCGTGTGGTCTAGTAATGCGCTTTGTTAAATCAGCTTACAGGATTATCTTTTTCATTAGTAAGAATCGGTGGGCTTAATAGCTAATGATGGTTAACCTCTTTTAATCCCACGTTTGATAATGTAGTCGAATAAAATGTTATCAAACAGTTATTTAAAAAAAAATGTGTTTTTAAAACGAATCTGTATATTTTATTATTATTCTAATGATCATTTTAGCGATAAATGAGGGCACAAAAATTCAATTTACTTCACCATTAAACAGAAAAAGTAGTTTATACATGTCTTCTGTATGACGGAGTTACTAAGTGTTTGATGTGTTTAAATTTCAATGATAGGTGATGGTAAACAGAGAGATTACAAGGCTTGCCATCAATAAAACAAACTATTTAAATACTACGCATTCTTACCTTTTTGGAGTGATCAGGAGCTGACTGTATCCCTGCAACAATGAATTCACAATAAGAACAATTTGGTAGTTATAAGTGCAATTAGTAAACTTTAAAAGGTTTTAACAATAACAATCCATAGAAATGCACCTTTATATTTTTTATCTGAGGCCTATTTTTTCTTGCAATAAACAAAGAAAAAACCAGTATTACAAAGTACAAAAAAAAATAAGTGTGGGGTGTTCACGTTACATTTTCTAAACTTTTACTGACACTTAACACTGTTTTTACTCACACTCAACACTGTTTTAATAAGGAGAAACACATTTTGTATTATAATAGGGACCCGTCGAAGATTAAAATATATTTAAAGAAATACGGGATTTATATAAAGAAGTTTTGGATCATCTTTCATTGGTATTGTTTAAAAAATTAAATCGGGATGAAATAAGTTTTCGTAAAACCTAGTTTTACCTATCAAACTGTACGTCTGAGGCTGATAAGTGTCTAATATTACGATTTTCAAGTCTGACCTGAGGTTGAGAAAAGAAATAAGAACGTCGCTACGTTGAAAATTACCTGACTAAATAGTAAAACAGTGTGTTGCTGCGACGGTGGACGGGTTACAGTGATCTGATTAAATAAGGAGTTTTATTTTAAATTTCTCCATCAAAGCTTAGAAAATAAACTGATTAAACTTGCTGTGTATTTAAATAACCATCCATTGCTTACTTTGTATGCTTTAACACTTTTTTTATTTTTCGTGTTTACAAACGTAAATGGCTTACACTAAACTAAAATTGTATATACTAACCCAATCCAACTACGCTACCATCAACTAGCCTATAATATTCCTGGCAGATATTTTGGAGTAGTTTCAAGAGTAATTTTTAGAGTATTTTTAAAGATTAATTTTGTAGACAGGTAGTATTTCAATATGATTTTATATTAAATTTTCTCATGTGTTAACTATTTAAACAGTATCCATTGCTTAGTTTATAAATAGTATTTCTAAAACGATAGATGTATACATTAGTTTATAAGTAACATAATGTATTATTGTAAATTTATATTTACAATAGGTGACAGCCATAAGCATCAATGTGCCCGTCTGATAACCAGTACACAAAAGGATTACGAGACGAACCACCAAATTAAATCATTTGTTAAATATTTTTCCATATGGATGGTGTTAAATGAAATAATTTACTTAAGAATTGTTATTGTATTCCATATCTTCCTAATAGCCGTTAATTTCACCAAGATATAAATCCGGTTGTATAAGGGACTGTAAATAAACAAATTAATTAACGTATGAATATAGTAAACAAGCAAATTAAACCTAACATTATATTTATGCAGCATTTATTTACTGTGTGTTGGAGCAATATGGTGTATGTGTTAGAGTTTTTTAGTACAAGACAAAAATATTTACCATTTGATTGCTTTGAAGCTTTAACTAAGTATATATTATATAATGAAGAGCTTCTGTGGTCTTTATTTTACTCAAACTTTGAACAGTCAGAAATGTCCTTCCAATCAATTATGTAAAATTGATACTCCCACATAGCACAGAATATTTATTTGATATCAAATAAACGTTCAATATATCAAACTATGTCAAATCAAAAATTTGATATTTATTTGATATTCATTTAATGTTCAAAATGTCAAAGTCAAACAATGTCAAACTTTGAATATTTATTGTATCTTCATAATATCAAAGTCAAATAACATCAAATTTAGAATATTATCTGAATATTCTAAATGTTAAAAATTTGATTTTCTCTTTAAAAATTTCCAAATATACTTACGTTTAAAAAAAATTTAGATTTAACTTTTCAAATTTTTTAGAATGAAGAATTAGTCCCCAGCCTACAGTTTGTAGCATGGTTTGTAACATGGAGGTCGGAGGTCAATTATCTCAAAATAATTAATAATAGGAAGGAACACTGAACACTGTAATTTTTAATTAATTGATGATGGATTTTAACTTTTCGTGGGGGGGGGGAGTTGTTGCAACATCTGATATTTTTCTGAATGTAGGCTTACTACACATTTTAAGAAGAGTGAATATAGGAAACACAGCTTTTTTAAAAGTTTTGTTTATTAGTAAAAAAGTCAAACTCTTAAAGATTGGCCTTATCATTTTATTTTTACTAGTAAATTAAACCAAACGTAAATTTTAAATTTTTTAAGTGTAATATAACTCTAAAAATATGTTAAAAGTATCTTGTTTGAGCTTGACTTGGCCCATTCGTACGAAAGGGAGAGAGGAAGAGGAAGACTGAAGACAAAACACCAACTTAATTCTAACCTAACTCGGCAAACAAAACAAAACATTACAAATTACAAAATCCGTCGCGCGACCAGTGGTGGCCAGTTTACTAACTGTGTTGATTTATTTATTAACCAACAAATTGTCCATTTTGAGGGAAAGTACGCGATTTATGTAAAATGTACCTATGACAACTAACTTGTTGAGTAGGCTACACAAGTAGTGAAAATAAACTATGGAAGCAACAAGAGTATCAAGAACAAGACATAACCTTAAATCAGTTAACTTAAGTGTTTTGATCTTTTGTTTAGTGTGTGTCACTGTTAGGAGTTGTTATTTTTGTGACTGGGTATTGGCATAACCTACACCGAACATCTTTTCACGTTTTGATCCTTGGAGCATGTAAGTATAAAAGTCACTATACCTAGTAACATAGACGTATTTTAGGCCTTGGCCTTACCTAGACCTAAGTTACTGTACAAATTAAATTGGCCAACTTATCATTCCTAATGCCTTAAGTATAAATAAATAAATCTGAAACCTCAAAATAGGCAATCTGTTTTAGAGGAACCAAGTATTTTTCTGCATACAAATTAGGCCTAGGCATAAGCTACTAAGTTAGGCGGCTTGCTTAGTTCTTACTGAACCAGTAGTTTATTTAGCTTAGGGCAACTTCCGGATGAAAATAGTGTTCAATATATAGGCTAGTAAGTAGGACTAACTTACTGGTTTACAAGGCAAATGGAATACCATACTGTGTTGTAATACCTTGTTAATTTTGAAATATTACTAAGTTATGTGGCTTATATTTTACGTCAGTCACTAACTTAAGTTATGGTAAATTCACCATCAAGAATAAGTTAACTTAATTTAGGCTAGCCTAGGCCTAACTAATTCTACCTACACCAGGTTACAATTACCGGTATTATAAAAGAAATAGCCTAGCCTATTTGAAATCCATTTTCATTTTAAACTGAATTGGGGTACACTTCCGTATCTGTTGTCAAAAACAACTGAATGAATATATAACGATCGATATTTTCATTCGGTTGTTTTTGACAACAGATACGAAAGTCTACCCCTGTATTGTCTCTTAGTCTTTTGTATTTAAGTTGTTGTCTGCTTCCTTTACCAACCAAAGATTAGGCCTAACTAATCTTGATACATATTTAGGCCAGAGAAAGGTATGCATGAATTTAACTAAAAATAGTTTTCTCTCCATTGTTTCAGTTGATAACTCTGCAGCTTTGGTGGAAGTTATTATTTGGTAGCAGTGAATAATTTACCTACCAATTCTCCCGAGTGACAAAGTATGGCTGTCTAGCAGCCTGTAGGCTGGGAAGGAGGAATAGATTTTTCTTTTGCAATCTGCATCTGAAGCCAGCTATCTTGCGTAAGTTTTTTTTGTTTATTTACAATCAAGACATTAATAATAGGTAGGCTTACATATATTTCAATTAGGTTTTCTCAAAGTTAAAATAAGTTATACCTACAGTAGGTATTACAAAGTTTCAATCTTAGGTGTTTTTATTTCAAATTTTCTGTTTGATTTGCCATAAAATTTCTTGCTGTGACCTTGTATTATGTGATGTTGGGGATTTTTAAGTATTTCTTTTTTGCCATAACGGGTACAGTTCCGCAGAGAACCTGCGATATATTATCGGATGAATAAAATTATATATCAATAATTATCCGATTCAATACATCGTTCCCTATGTTTTTTCACTATGTAAACATCAAATTGAGTTATGATTTGCAGATTTGGTGATCTGGTTTTGCAATATTAATATCGAATCGGATATATATGCCGTCCGATAATATATCGCAGGTTCTCTTAGGAACTGTAGGTAAGTTAGGCCCTACCGCCAAAACACAACCTAATTCATGATAGGTACCTATTGGGTATTAACGTAGCCTAAGGTTCATCACACAGTTAAGAGAGTTTCTCTTTTTTGTGACCCACTTATATAGGAAGTATTTGATTTACACTATATAAATATTCCGGCAGTGCAAACTTTTGTAAAAGAAAACTGTATTAGTTGAATTTTTTTAAACGCACACAGGTGGCCTATACACACACCAAACTACATCCGACCGTTGCACTCATTTCAGTCAGTGCTCACCCCAATATTTGTCCGTTTAAGTGACTGAGGATTACTTTTACCACTACCTAGGTCAACATTTTCAATGAACGTTGTCAATGAATGCAGGCTCAGCCATGGGATATTTAATTACCTCGCGGCTCATACCATAATTAAGAGCAATTATCTGTCTTTTCCCCATTCAACAAAATTTGTGTACAATTCCCTGTCTCCAAGTTGGCAGGCTAACGTATTTAAATAGGAACATCGTAAATGTCTCTCACTTGCTATTTTTTTTCTCAATAGGCCTAGGGGAATATTAGCAGTAGTCAAGTAGCGGCAGATTAATTTAAATATATATATTTTAAATTGATCCTAATTGGCAGAACTACAAATTGAAATCTTAAACTAGCTGACATTTTAAGGGTCAAATTATATAGCCTATTCTCGCTAAAAAATCATTGCACTTTTTGTCAAAGATTTAGCTGAGAATGCGATTACTTCTTAACTGCACATCTTTCGTTAGAATTAGAGGCATTTATAATTTTATTTTATGAACAGAACTATATTTTAGATTATAAAAAAAAGGAAACTGATGTAGTTTACTTGTTTATGGATAGATTTTGATAAAATTTGACAAACTTATTTACTTTATCCTATACTATTGACGTCTGCTCAAAAACACTTTTTACCTTCTCCATAGCAGCAAACCTAAGCTCTTGTTAAATCTAATCTTCATTCGATTTTTATCTTGTATATTTTTTATATTATCAGCAAGTTAGGTTAGCTTACGACAGTTAAATTTTATAATAGAATGCTCTCATTTTGTCCGTAGTAAACCTTAATTCGATTTTTTCACTATCAGCAAGTTTGGTTAATTAGGTTAGGTTATGACAGTTTAATTTTATAATAGAATGCTCTCATTTCGTCCGTATCACAAAAAGCCTTTACCTTGTGACAAACGACAACTACAATCGCATCGATAGTAGATGATGTTGTGATTTGATAGAGTAACGAACAATTAACGTTAGTCGCTAAATCGGTGGCGTTTTTAGACGAGAAAGTGCTCACCGAGGAAACAAAAGGTTGGAGACCCCTTGTCTAACATATTATATTTTATCTATAGCTGTCTTAGAAAATAACTCTGTTGAACCTCTTTTACAGGAACAATAGAAAAATCAAGAAGGCCATTTGGGAGATGAAGAAGACCAGAATTATTTTTTTTTGTACATTGTACATATCTTTTTTATATTTGTGTTTAAATAATTTTTAATTAAACTTATTTTATCATACAAACAACTTTTATCTTTAAAATGTTTTCCTTGAATGCAATTTTGTTTTAAACAAATATGTTTTGTGATACTTGTATTAATGCTTTGTCAAATAAAATATATATATATATATATATTTACATTTTTGGGTAACCCACTTAAACAAACTACCTATAACTTCAGAATAATAAGTCAAATCAAGGTAAGAACAGTATAGAGGTCTGCACTGCTATTATTTTAATCACCATGAAATTTGAAATGTGAAAAAATGCAACCTAATTCGTCTAAACATATTTTTTTACCAATAAATTTATGAGACATTTATTTGATATTAAATTTAATTAAATTTAATGTCAAATTAATTGAGGTTGAACCTAAATTGACCATTTATTGTATATCAAATGAATGTTCGCGAATATCAATTTAATATTCGAATGTCAAAAATGTTATATCAATATTTATCACCATCATATTTAAAATGTGAATGTAAATTCAATGATATTCTCTTAATCATATTTTACCAATAAATTTATGAATGTCAAATTTGATATTTATTTTATATTCAATTTGAATATTCATTTGATGTAAAATTCAGTGACGTTTGAACCTAAATTGAACGTTTATTTGATATCAAATGAATATTCGTGAATATCAATTTGATATTAAAATGTCAAAAATTTGATAGCTATTTGATATCAAATAAATATTCGGTGCTATGTGGGCTTATATATCTTGATAACTTTGTGGTTGTTATAATTAGTTTAATTTTTCAGATTAGGCCTAAATACACTCTTATTATTAGGTTACAGAATTAAATAAATTTAAAGGTTTTCCACGACATTTTAATTTGAATTTGATGAATAACAAATGTTAGAACTCAAAATGTTTAAAAATATTAAAGAATGGTTAACGATTGTTTTGTGGAGGACACCACATAAAGCACTGCTCATTTGTTGCCTTCACTTGACTTGGTTGGAGGAAGGGGGGTGGATGCACAGCACAGTAACTTATGGAGCACATCTGTACATATAAGCTGGTATATTATTCTACGTCCAGCGAAGTAACAAATATCAACCTTGTTTTTACTTGTGTCAGATTTAGGTATCAATTAATATCAGAAATATGAAAACAATTCGTAAAGTGTAATGGTTTTGCTAGGATACTAATTGTTATTGACGTATTTAATTCATTTGAACTAGTAGAACCCCGTCGAAATCGACGGTTAATCTTGAGGTTTTATGTAAATTCAGCTAACTGCGATAGATAGAGTGAAGTCATTAAAATCTTAGGTAAATGAAGGGAGGATAAACATAGATATAAGTATGACGATTGTGTTCCCTAAAAAACGTGATTGATGAATTCGTTTAACACAATATTTCCTACCTTTTTATGGGCTTTATGTTGCCCAAAAGTTTTTTTTTTAGGAATCTTATAATTGTTTGTTCATGAGTTTGTTTCATGTCAAAGCCACTTTCACTATATGGGAGAATGAGTTCATATAATTAGTCTATCATGTTACGGAAAGAGTCAATATTTATTACTAACAACAAATTCAATCTGCTTTAAAAAAAACATTCAGATTGTATCCGGATTTATAAGTAAATCTTCACCTTTGGTCATAAAAATACAGAATTTTATCAGCATATTAAATCAGTTTTTTTATTTGATAAAAATATCTGATTCTCTAGAAAGCAGTAAGATTCTTACTTCGATCTAAGCAATTTTAATTCCTTCTCTTGCCACATCGACCCATGTATTTAATCATCCTGTTCTTACATGATAATTAATTAGCTTATGGGATAGTTTCGCCTTGGCCAGATCGATAACATAAAGATGTGCATGTATTTCGTGGATGGAATAAACCATAATTGTAGGAAATTTGATCACAAATCTTGAACATTTGCGGAACCAAATCCATAATCTAGTCCAGCCTTGGTAACAAAATATGCAAATGCAATTAGATGTGATGACACTGTTGTGTTTCCGAATGCTTTGTATGTAGTGAGGTTTAGATGTGTTGTTACATGTGTACAGCAAAGTAAAAACCCTGTACACATTTTTTTAAATACCTGAATTGACATTAGTTCACCTACTTTACCAAAACCATAGACTCCGTAGTTAGTCTATTCCAAAACTTGAACACAGCTCTCATCCTCAACGTACTCATTTATGACACAATTTTTAACCCAATTGTCGAAAACTTTTATACCAATAAATGAATTTCTGGTGTTCTTTCTTGAATTAAAAAATAAATGGTAATTGAAAGTAGGCAAAAAAAAGGCAAGTGCCAACCTTACAATATATATAAGCTAACCCGATAAGGAATAATTATGTTCCTTTAAAATTGATATGTCACACTTATTTCATAAATTAAAATTTTCTAAGAGCAATAAAGCATATATTTTTGATCACAACATTTAAAACGTATCATAAATTCATCATTTTGTTGAAACTATAAAAAACTTGCCATGCAGTGGAGAATCAATTTAAAATCATAAATAATAGATAATGTAAACATTTAATTTTGACAGTTTCAGTAGACCTTTGAATACAATTTTAATATTAACAGCTGGTTCATTAAAAGTAGTGTAAAATTATCCATATGGTCGTAATGAAAACAAAATTGCTGAGTGAACTTTAAAGGCCTCTGGGGCAGAGTCCCAAAGGAAATTTACCTCGTTTCTCTTTTGAGGCCTCGCCTACAGACCAATACCTTTCTTTAGACACCCCTACCAAGTTTCTACACCCAGCAGTTCTCTCAAATTAGCTGTGACAAAAACCCCGTTTTCCTCCATAAGAATAACATGGGATGGGACTTTAAAGGCCACTGGGGCAGAGCCCCTAGGGAATTTACCACGTTTCTCTTTTGATGGCTCATCTACAGACCAAGACCTTTCTTTAGACACCCCTACCGAGTTTCTACGCCCAGCCGTTCTCTCAAAATAGCTATGACAAAGAAAAACAGTTTCAAATTAATATATAGATTCATAAAACACATTCTTATTACATTGCGTTGTAGTAGTCGATGTTGTTGTTGTTGTACGTCTTTTAGTGGAGAGGAGTACATAATTCGGAGAAAGTACCTCATTAACATGAGTTACAAAAGCAATGCTACGCAACTGTAGGCTTTAACCGTATGTAATTAATTGTTCTGTTTTCATCCAACTAATGAAATATCAGGAACGATAACAATATGTATTATTGGATGCCTTTTTAAATGAGAGTATATGAGGTCAAGTTTTATTTCTTGCCAAGAGCCCTTACTGGCAACTTTCCAAACAACCAATTTAGTGGCCCTGTTAGAAGTAATCGATCACATACTTACCCCCCTCCCTTCTCCCCCTCCCTTCACCCCTCTCTACCCTAACAGCTCAACCCACCACTGCCCAATTAGCCCTCTTGTGGGTAACTTGTGTTCTTAAAAAAGAGTTTTCCTTAACGTTATATTTTATATGTAATAAAAAAAAAATAAATCTTAATCAATCTTATTCCACCTATGTTAGTAAAAGTCTCGTAGCTGAAAATACCCTATAAATACAATTAATGCCAGTATAAAGAAAAGTAATTTAGAAACTCTTGAGATAATTATAACGATGCAAAAAGTATTGAAATTGCTAGTAGTCATTAGGGATCTCAAATATTCAGTTACCAGGGAATAGTTAGTAAACTATTTTACTATAATTTTTTTAGTTGATCATTCTAATACATTCACTGTTATACACTGGTATTTACGTTGGTACTTGTGAATTACTGTTTTAATAGATTCAATTAGTACAGTATTGGAGGAGGCCAAAAATGCTTTTTCACCACACTATGATGTTTTTGGATGTATTACATACATTAATTGGTGGCTGAAAGTTACGTTTTGCTGGCCATGCCAGCTGTCATCGTAATTTGGGGACCGAGCAGGTTTTTACAGGCCGGGGCCGCAAAATCAGCTGTCCGCTTTACTTAAAACATGAATGCATTTTAAATACACAACCAAAATCCATAGCAATGCAATAGAATTATGTTATTGTCACCGTTGCCTAGCAACTATTTATTTTTATTTTTGCTGATTCCTCAAATTATTTCTTTACATAACCTTAAAGTTGTAGTTGTGTTGACTACCAGTGTGCATTATTATAGTGGTGAATAGTGGTAATAGGGTAAAGTGTGGTGAAAAATAGCGTTCGTACCACGGACCGAAATGGTTTTGCAGCTCTCGATCGATTTAAGTTCTCGACTTCGTCTCGAACTTAAAAACTATCTCGAGCCGGCAAAACCTCATTTTCGGCCCTAGGTACGAAATATACTATACAAATCAGAACTACTGTTATTGTTTCATTAGTGTATGATTCACAAACTAGATTTTTTTTAGCATTAGAGGGAAAAATATTACGAACATATTCTGCGTCGTTGCGTAAGTAATGGGTAAAAAAACATTTTTAAATTTAAGTTTTACCATTTTCTGTTGTATTTTCTACCATTAGGCCATTTATTAATGATTTCTCAATATTTGAACATGAGTGCCTATATTGTGGTAGGGATTTATCTAAATGCGTCTCAGAATTTCGTAACGGTATTTTTATTCATAGGGAAATTGAAATCGTCAAATTTAATTAAGTAATAAAACTGAATTTGTTCTATGAAACCAAATTAATTTCCACGCAACTGTATTTTCTTTAATTTTCCCCAGTCCACATTAGTGCTGCAGAACCAATAGCAGTTCTTATTGGACGCCGTCACTTCCGCCTGACAATATTGGAGTTTACGGGTTCTATACCAGCAAACTGCAGCTGCCAGGAAACCCTTTGTTATTTAATCCACGTTTATATGGCAAAAGGAATTGGACTAGGAATTGACTGCATAAACTTAACTTTACACTACCATAGAATATAAAATTTAAGCTTTCTAAAATTTCATTGAATTTATGTTAAGTATCAGTAATATGTCAAATAAATTTGCATTTCAACAAACTATGACTAAACTGGATGGCTTATGTTTAATGTAATTAGGAGTTCCACTTTTAAATAAGTCAACGCCAAAGACTGTAAGGGGGTGTCATTGAGGAATATAAAATTACTAATTTGTATTACTTATGTACAATGACTTTTATACTAGATTTCCTTTTTAAAATCAGCTACAAAGTTATAACCAAAATATTGATGGTAAAATTAATTAATAACTATTTATGTATATGCTATAAATTAAAATTACTTTCAGTATTTTGTTATGTACACATGGTGTTCCATGAAATAATTAACTGTAAGACTTTATAATTTTAAAAACAAATACAAAAGTTATAATTTTTCAGACAAAAAGGATTCCTAAACTACATTTTGTTAACGTTAAACAAAGCTTTAACTTGACACTGCCTTAGTAAGGCGGTATCATTTAACGTAAACAAGACCACATATCACGCCCTTAACCCCGACCTCTACTGTTGTGGTGGTTTAAACATTGCTTGTTTATCGACCTTATCCTTAAACGACAACTCAAGACAGGGATAAATACAATATTCATGGATACACGATGTGGTATATACTTTAAAACAAGCAACCGTAAAAAGTAAGTGAGAGTTTCGTTAACATGTTTGTTTGTTTGAGAACATATTTACTTGAATTTGAAGAGCAAAGAATCAACGTATCCGTTTTCATTATACATAAACTAAAATTATCAGGTAATGTCACAAATGCATTTTTTACATTAAAGCTTGATGATATACATTAAAGCTTAAAACAATGTTGTGCTTAAGGGCAACTTATCTTGAAAACAATAGATAGGTAAGCATATACCTAATAAATAATTTATAGTCAGAGGATGATACATTGTAAATAAAAGGGGAAATAATGGTAAAAATTTTAAAATTGTATAAAGGTAAATAAAATGTAAGGAAATTTTACGACTAAGAAACATAAACAACGGGAAGATATGCCACTCAACTGTCTGAACAAAGTAGCGTAGAGTTTAATGTAGTAGTACACTCAAGCGTCTTGAAATCAGAGTACGTAATTGATATCGGTACAAATGATATGACCTTAATAAATGGATTAATTGACCTTAATAAATATTGTTGAAAGGGGTAAAATGCATGACTGTTATTTACATTTTCAATCATAAAATAAATAAGTAACATAATTCAGCTGTACACCTTTTTTATTTATTTTGAATGAGATTGTGTATCATCTGCGCATTTTGAAGGTTTTTCCAATGTTTAACAATAAGAAATCAAATTATATTGGTATGGTTGATTCTTCAACTTTCAATTTGAATTCCCAACAAAACAAAGGTCAACGATTTTTCAAGCTCAGTTTGCATCAACAAACGGCAACATTGTAACAAATGGCACCATTCCTCTCCATAAGCGAGCCTGCATATCTCACCTGACAAAGAGATGCTTTTATACCTCGTATTTGTAGGGTATTCATTGTTTAGAAAAGGTTATTTAATAATAGCTAGGGCTTATTGAATATCTGTAGTGGCCCATTCAATTTTGTGTCTTTTGGGAATCTACTAAAATATCTTACACTTTTTTACTTATACATGATGTATCTATAACTCTATTACATTAAATAACTTCAGTTAAACATTTATAATTAAATATGTATATTTAAATGTAACTAAATGTTTAACTGAAGTTATATAAATATTGGATGGTTTTAGGGAATTAAAATCGATACTTTTTGTTTTGATAACATAATTGGCCGGTTTTAATGTCGGGCAAAACTTAATTGTTTTAAGGATTTAGTGAACCTTGCTTCGTAGACTGATAAATAATAGCCAAAACGAAACCATATATTACAACAACAAAATGATAATTAGAGCTTTAATAACCAGCAGGGTTCTCGTTGCAATAAGAAAATTATGTATGTTTAAAAAACCTGGCAAAAACCATAAATACTTATGTATCTTAATTATTATGAATAAGAACAGTAAAATAATTAATTTACTAAATCGTAACGTGTGCTAAAAAAATAGAAGTCACACTCGTACTTTTACCTATCAAAAACAGGTAACTTTAAATTTGCCAACACAAGTAATAGGATCCTCGTTTGAGTTTGTATTTATCAAATTAAGTAAAGTAAACCGATTGATTTATAATATTTGGGTGTATTGTTGAATCTTTAGTCTAACACTTATGAAGGATGTAACTCTCTTCACAATGAAATTTGTTTAACCAACCCACTTAATCTTAATCGTGTACTTATTTTCTACGTGGACTCGTTTGGTAAGTGTTTTATTTTCTCTTGACAAAATGGAAAAGCTAGAGGCTGAAATGATAACGTGAATGAAAAAAATCTATACAAGCGACTATTTCCCCCTTGAGGGAAACCCCGCTCAGGGAAACAAGATCTACATCAACTTCACACAGGTTATACTCTGTTCAATATACTTGCATTTAGCTTATACCGTCTGAATATTTGGAAATATGCTATAAATAATTCGTATTAACATTCACAAGAATAAACCCGCTCTTTTTTTTACATATACTTTGATAAAACAACACATTAAAATTACTTTTTTCTAAACGTTTGATCGAAATAATAATTATTTATCCTAATTATTTATACATATCCTACATCTCATTATTAGTACATCAATGGTTGTGATGCAAAATAATCCTTAATTAATAACCAAACTTGTGTTTTATGTTCATAAATAAGGAAGTAGGTCAACAAATATTACGGTATCGTGTTCATCCTCATCATGTTAGTGAATTATTTACAGGGCGAATATTAATTAAAATTTTGCGGTGTGAAACCAAAACAAAGTCATTAGGTAAAACTTGTTTTAATGCCACAATTTTCATTTAATTTATCTCAGGTCAGGAAGAATATTTTTGTCGATAAAAATTTTCTAGAGACGAAATATTACCTATCACTAATTTTACATAATTAAAATAGATTACAAATACGAAATTCATATACGTATTTCTAAACATTTTATAAAATTCTTTCTATACCCGCAAAGGGTAACCCATCTCACATGAGTGTGAGATTTTCTTACTTTTACTTAGCATTTCTTGGGTAACTGGTATGATATTTTAGCAATACGTATTATACCACACCATTAAATAAGTAATAAACTGAAACTTTAACTATATTTAGTTTTTTTTTAGATTAAATCACTTGGTTTGGATAAAAATCACTTACAAGCAAAAAGCCTGAATATAGAATTATTAAATAATACTAAAACGATGGAAATATAAAAATAAAATTTCAGAAGGAGATTTGTAAAAACTTACACACATATTATATCTCTATTAAAGGCCCATAAACCCTGGTTAGAATTTTTCTGGTAAAGAAAAACTATATTGATTTAGTATTTCTCGCGTATACCGTATGCAATGAACAAAGTTAACTTTATTAAAATAGACAGAGCTGAAATGTGTCCATAGTTACCAGACAGAACCTCATTAAAACGGCCATCAGTTGTACAATGCTGGTCATATTGATCTGTGTTAGTATGCATTGGATGGCATCGCTCGGGGTAGTCTATTCTGGTCAATCAATACACAGTACCAAAATGCTGAATTATTTTTTCCTAGGAAAATTTACAAATTCCATCAGTCATGTTGGATTTATAATTTTTTGAGTATAATGTCACTTGTTTATGAGATAAGTGAGTTTTTTGGGTGTTGCTAATACTAAAGTAGGTTTACCGATAGTAATTGAACCTGTACAATTAAGTAATATGTTACTGATACTATTCCACAAACGTAATATATTTTAACCTAACAAATATTGAAAGTCGCTTTAATTAATTTGGTATGTTATAATCAACCTACTTTATGAATGCTTGAATAATCGAATATTCACTTGTTACAGGAAAACCATGAACTGGATAGATGTAACTGTGTTACATAGATTGATGGCAAATTAGTGCATGACCCCTTTAAATTTAACTTGTATGGTAAAAATGTCAAATATCTGTTTTGGGAAACCCCTAAATATATTATTATTCAATTCAAGTAGATGTAAAACAAATTTAACTAATCTAAATAGCTACAATAAATAATAAATCAAACAATACTGTACAAAGAAAGATAACATTCACAACCTCAATCCATCTCAAGTTCAAACACCTTAGAACAGCCATAAACGGATTTTCTCAAACTATTTAAATTTTTAGTTTTTTCTTCTCTACTCATTCTTTACATTTTCGAAAAGTATTGATTATTCATAGGTTAACTGTTCCTGATAGTAAGTAAATCAAGAATCCTCATAATGTGTCAAGAAAATTATTTCTTGTATACAAATTATATTATAGATTAACAATCTGCATTTCTATTGCAGTATAATAATTCATTATTTCATAATTTTTAATATTTTAAAAAACTACAAAAACTTCAATTTTTAGAATAAATTCCTATCAGACAAAAAAAACAGCAATAGTTTGTTTGATTATATTTAGTGTAAAAAAAAAACGGTGACAAACAAACTATTTCGATCGACGTTAAGGGCAGTTGTGCATGTTTATTACAAACCCCCGCAATATGGAACGTAGTTATGTTGTCTTTGTGTTGTTTTTCATAAAAGTTTCCTTTTGTAAAAGATATCGCTTTGTATTCCTGATATTGGATTCGTTCGTATTGGTCCATCTGTGCATCTGATATTTCTCTTTTAGCTATTTCGCGTATCCTTTGATATATTTAAAATTCTGAAAGAACAACAGATAACAATCACTATTTTTGATCTTAGAACTTTATACGAGAAACAATTAGTTAGCGTATTGTAGTTAGCAATAATTTAGCGAGTTAAATTGCTTTAAACCATAAAAAGAAAAAATACAAACGTACATTTTAACTATTTTTCTTTATAACAATTTTGAATACATTTTTTGATCGAATATTGTGTGTCTCTATTGATGAGGTATTTTGAAGAAATATGCACTAGACTGATTGATTAAGATTCTATTTCGCTAAAAAGGTATACTATAGCCGATAAGGATTTTTAATGAGTCAATTATGTTTTGTGGATTAAATTTATAAGTTATGTGGTATTAATTATGAAATATTTAGATTTAATAAGTGACTTTTCCCATTTGGTACACCATAGGATACATTTTATTCTGTAGAAGTAGTCTTGTTATAATAGCCGTAAATTATCAATATCGTGTTGACAATACAAACAATAATACACCGTTACTCATAGAGTTTTGATGACATACTTCTTGTAATGGAATTTAAACTTTACTATCATTGGTCTAGTATTCACAATGAGTATGTAAACTTGATTTATTTTGCAGAAACTTATAACAGAGTATTCAGTAACATAATTCCATTGTACTTAATGGGAGACTTGCATTAGTTGTTTTCCAAACAATTGAGTTAAATCATTGTATTTGAGCTTTTAATTATGTATTTAAATTTATTTTTTGACATCATGGTGTAGAGATTAACGACATACTCTATAACCAAGCTAAAAGAGGGACATTGGAAAATTATAAATAAAACACTACACGTAGATAATATGATAATGGTAAGAAAATTGTTTACTACCTCAACTTTTCTCCGTTACATAATAATCTATTTACAAAAAAGAGTTAATATACTATATACTGTAAAAGCTGTAGTTAAAAACACAAAACACACAGATATAAAGGTAAAAAGCATCTCTTTGTCAGGTGAGATATGTAGGCTCGCTTATGGAGAAGAATGGGGCCATTTGTTACATTGTTGTAGTTTGTTTTGAAAACTGAGCTTACGAATACCTCGAATTTTTCGTCTAGTTTTGACCTTAAAAAAAGTAAATTGTTAAACATTTTAATTAAATATGTAAATAACTCGTTGCCTTAGAATTATAAACGCACGTAAATTAATTGTGCAACTCGTTAACAGCAAATGAAATACAACACGTTTACTAAAAATAGCAGTAATAAAGCTGAATTTACTAGGAGATGCAATAAAGTTTTTTTCTAGAAAAAAATATTTTCTAGGAAAAGTTAATTAGAACTAGGACCTTGTGAAAATGGCAATTATTGCATATAATCAGAAAAAGCGAGTAGTACTATTTGACAGCTTGTACATATATGTAGAATTCGGACATAAAACTCTATTCGTAGGTATTAACGTTATCGGAAAGAGTTAATCTTATTACGTTATTTTAATACATTTTTTAGTGCTATGTTTCAAGAATATTCTTGACATATATTTTTATGAAACCTGTTTCAGGAAACAACAGAACGATAAGTAAATCTTTCACCAAAAACGTTTAAACTTAAATTAAAATTTATTTACATAACAAATTATTTCTTTTCACTTTTTGAAATGTAACTGACTAGTATTAAAATCAAGCATTTTTTAAGTGTGTTTTAATTAATATAAAAGGAGATCTTTATAGTAGGCCCATAGGTATGTTTTATATTAGTTTTGTTTCTAGATGTGTGTGGAAATAAATGATTAAACTTGATTCAGATATAAATATGTTATCTACATTGCCTCATGATATTCTCATGTTGGGTGTTACAAGCATCTAGCTGTATTTATCCCTAGGTTAAATTGTCACTTTAGGATAAGGTTGATAAACAAGCAACGTTTATACCACAAAAGTAGAGATCTGGGTTTAGCTGGTGATATGTGGCCTTGTTTACGTTAAATGATGCTTCTCGTGTGATGCGATACCACTTTACTGTGGCAGCCTAGAAATAGGAATATTGTAAGCTTAATACTGTTTGGTTAAATGATTTGGTTTAAATTTGTTGTTGTAAAGCGTGTGTACTTAACAGAGTTTTGAGGATAAGAAACGACCATTGATCATTAAAGACTTAAAGTGAATGTTATTGTCATATCAGTTATTTTTAGGCAGCGTATACAGTTAATAAAATATATATTATCGATAAAAGAACAGTTAAATAAAAAATAATAAATAAACTAAATATTAAATTGTAGTGTTTTATAATGCTATTACTTCCTAGAAGAAGCAAGTCTAATTGTAAAGCGAATGTGTGTAATAGACCCTGTGTCTACAGGGTCTAGAATAATTAAATGTGAAACAACGTTTGGTAAACCTGAATTAATGTTTAAAACGGTTCCTAAATAGAGCATAGCCGTTAAAAAAAAAATGCTAGTACTTATTCCAGGATTTCAAGATCCCTAGATTAGTATTGCTCATTATTTTTGTAAGATACATAGGTTGTATGATATAAAATAGTTTATACCTAAAAGAACTTTACTCGTAAACATCATAGCTTTTAAAATCCAAACTATGACTCAAGCAAATAACTGGTATTTATAATTTAATATGTCACAATGTCAATAGTTGTCTTAATTTAAGTGAATGGGATTAACTTTCGATATTTTGTGCTGCCAATTTTGTAAGTATATATGTGTTGAGGATATGTAGTTTTAAGGCACTGAAAAGGCTGAGTGGGCAGTGGAGGATGGGAGAATGTAGGGTTGAGCGGGAGAAGAGGGAAAGTATGTGATCGATTGCCGTAACAGGGTCACTAAATTGGTTGTTTGGAATGTTGCCAGGGAAAGGTTCTTGGGAAGAAATAAAACCTTATCTCAAACATTCTTTTATAACAGCTCGTAGGCCTTAGAGCTTGCATTTTGTCTCAAATATTTAATAGCACATGAGATGGTGAAACATTAATAGAATTACACAGCACGATAAGAAAAACTAAATTCTGTTTTATTTTTCATCGTGAAAGATTTACCTTTGACTAAAAATCCGGAATTCTGTAAAAAATTATATATGATAAGTAATCATTTATAGAGCTGCATAGCTTTTGTATATACTTATCTGTTTGTAAATAAAAATTATAGGGACAGCAATAATATTATTTTTTACTTTAATAAAATACATTAAAAATTAATATTTATTGGAATAGACATATGTTTTATTATTTGAATATTACTATTACATTCAGTATATACTTTTGGGTTTACTATAAAACATAATAAGAAAGCCTTATTGTTCCATTAAACAGTTCACGGTATTTCATAGTAATTTGGTATTGGATTGAATAATGCCAATGGAATTGGAACACACAAAATAAAATAAATACAAAAATATTGAAGACAATTCATGAATGGATTTTATTTATTTAGCTCCAAGTTAATTTTTAATTGAATCATATCAAGTAAAAATTTATCATTTCAGTTAAATCAAACAGAAGGGAAAGAACAAGAGTAATATTGTTGCTTTCGTCGGACAGAGATATGTGGACCAGCTTATGTGTACTGATGTGCCTCATAATTTATCCTGTAGTTCTTGCGAGTGACTAAAACAAATTTCTTTGCTTTTTGTGATGTTCTGCTCCAAACAATAATTTCTTTGGTCTTGGTAAATACTAATAAGGAATAAAATTAATGTCTATAACATGCTATTAAATTTTCACCAATTGTTTTACTTAAGGTCTTTATGGACTTTAACACTATTCTTACACTAACAACCAACCAAGAAACCAATTTTAATTGCTAACTGCAACATATTCCATAACTATACACAGACTATACAAAAAATATTGTATTTTCACCGAATAACCTATTAACTACTAACCTATTAACTAAACCAATATATTAGGGTGATTCTTTAGATTTTTTTTAATTCTGACATAATTTTTTATTAGTTCGCCAATTTGGAAATCTTTATAAGATTTGGTAAATAAGTAACCTTTTTTAATTTGAAACCATCCGTCACCAAATGTAGTAAAATTAAATTAAATTTTTACCTTTAAATAAATGGAGCCATACAAAAACTAAAACTAGACATCAACTTATGAAATAATCAAGACTACTGATAAAACGTTAAACACTTCTTCAGTACGGTAAAAAATAAAGGCAGAAAGGTTGTCAGTTTGACAAAAGTGCTGGTTGGCGCTTTGAAACTCTGCCAGAAATGGTTTTGGGGAAAATAAAGAATAAGTACTTTTGAAGATAAGATTACCTGGATTAAGCTGGCACTAATTGTATATCATAAAGGTGTACATTAAAAGTTCTATAAAGTAGTATCTAATATAAGTAGTATAAAGTATTTATCAGTATTAGTTAGTATTACAAGTTTATAAGTCCATAATAAAATGTTTTGTTTATCTGCACAACAAACACGTTTAGTAAATCATAAGAAACAACAGATGATTTAAAGCCCCTTCATTTCCACAACTTTAACAAATATTTTTAAAACAGATTTATTTAACTGCTATAGTATTTTATACTTGCCACGTTTTTGTAAGTTTGGTATCCACTATTGACACCTAGAGCGTATTTTTTTGCTTTATTGCATTACAATTACATAATTTGTACCAAATCTGAATAGTCATCGGTACCTATTAACATGATAAAATACTGTAGCCATGGCAGTTTGTTTAAGTGAAACATACTATATTTACATACTACATTATCCTTAAAGTCAGAATCGATCTGCGATAGAATTATCCATGACTAACAAAACTAAAATATTTAAACATAACCGGTGATTTTATGTCCGAATCATACAAATATTTAAGAGTTTATGTAATAGCTATTAAATATAATATATATTAAAACATCAAACATCAGCTTGACGTAAAATCCTTTTATAATCCTTTACAAAATAAACCAACTTCCTAAATGATAAATCGGATGATAAATATGAGAGCAGCTATTATGAAGAAATGGAATATATTAATCCTTACATAACATATTTATCCTCCTGAATAAATTAATGAGTGTAGGAGTTTTGCCAACGGGTATCAGGTAGAAAGGGTCACCATCCATGAATTCCACATACTGCGGAGTTTTGCCAACGGTTGTGGGTTGAGCGAGAGCGATTACACGTGACCGTGAGAGTGGCTTCCGCTAGGGGTGGACAAACCAGGCAGGATGCTGACTGTATTCAAAGTAATGGAGTTATGCACCTCTGACTGTGAAAGGAAATGTATTGAATTTTTAACCTAACCTAACCTAACCTAACCTAACCTAACCTAACCTAACCTAACCTAACCTAACCTAACCCACTGCGACAAGCGCATAACTGCCAAGCGTAGACAACCCTGACAATCGCTCTCCCTCCCTCCGTCACACTCTTTCTCCCACCACCACCGTTGGCAAATCTCCGCACCAAGAGGTGGCCGAAGACATCCCCCCCATCTACCTGACACCCGTTGGCAAAACTCCGGTTCCCAAATTAATCCAACATGAAACAATCCAGTTGTTGAAATGTTCAACAAGGATGGGTTTAATTACCACGTTCCTCTTGTAATCCTTTTGTGTCTCGGTTATCTGGATAGTGCAGCGGTGCTCGTGATTGTCAAGGATCTACTATTATATTCTCAACTAAACCCTTCAACATGCTTTAATACTTTAATGGTTATTTATCTTAAGAATAAATCGCAACCATTCTGTTCAAAAACATAAGCAGATAAATATATTGAAAATTTGAGATTTTTTACTGATTGAATTTTCTATTAAAACCCTGCAAGGTTCTGCTTTGATTATATTACATATGTAAATAATTTAGAATTTTAAACAGGTTAATACAATTGATTGTAAGTCTATTATTTTTACCTATTTACAAGACTTAGGCCTCTTTTAGTCACGTATCAATCCATTTAAAGATTAATCCAGAACATCATTTTAATAGACCGTAGTGGTAAATGTTAACTAGTCCTACTGTACGCTGGCTCAAAACAGGCTGCCTCGGGTTCACAGTCCGTCAAAAGCCACGGAAAAAATTTTCTTACGTCCACACGACTAATTGACGGATAATAGATAAAAAAATACACAAATACTTTTATCATTATATAAAACAAACATAAACACATGTTCATTTCATATCTTTAAAATTTATTTATGTTTCTTACTAGAAGATTATACACATTTATTTTGAAGACATACTGTATATTTATTTTTTTGTTTGTTTCCTGGTTATTTAACCTTGGTTACTTTAAATTTAACTTTTTTTTCATATGAGTCAGAACTATTGCGTTTTTAACAGGTATGGGTTGTCTAATGTCCAGTCTTACAAATACACAATATTTTTGCAATTCAATTTTTTTTTATTAAAATTTAAAACCTAACTTATACATTGAAAAGTAAGACTAAATTATAACTAATAACAATTTAGAAGTTAGTATTCCAAGCACTGTGAAAACTACAATTAAAGAGGAATATCAACTACAATTATCATTTGTTAATCAGGTTACTCAAGTCCGTCTACCAACACAGCAACACGTTTCACTATTTACACAGGTAATTTTCCACGAAGCGACGTTCTTATTGCTTTCCTCAGCCTGGAGCTAGTCTTTGAACTCGTATTATTAGACAGTTCTCATCTTCTGCTTTACAGTTTAACAGGCTTCTTGTGCAAATGTACAGCGTAAAGGAAAATAAACGTTGCAATGAGAAAAAAACTTTAATTTCCAGTTCAAATTTTCTCGATGTGTATGCATTAAATAAAGCATAGTCTCATATTTATCACCTTAAGCTCTCTTAGATTATGTAACTGATATACAAAAAGGAAATCAACAATTTATCGTAGTAGCTTTTATGTACTGTATAGTTGAATATTTGTTTACATATCGAACTTATTCATATTGGACTGAATCGGACGTATTGGGACTACCCGTGCAGTTGGTTAAATTATATGTACATTGCCTTATCATTACTCTAATTTCCTCAAAGTAATTTATCCCAAATTATTATGATGAAACGTCGAGTTTAAAATAACGAATAATTATAATATCTATTTGTATACTTAAAAATTAAAAGTCTAGCGATTAGTATACATATATTTAAATTCTGCTCATGGTCATGTTTTAAAATAATGGAACAATAGTAAACTATATCAGCAAAAAGCATGTCTGAACTTTACGCCTGACCTAGTTTTTAGTTGTTTACAAAAACATATGCATAAAACTGCTCGAGCGCTACACGGTAAAGTACTTAACCCTCCGTGACATCATGTGAATCCACCGTTCCATATGTGAACCAGAAAATGTTGAATATGGAGCTCCTTTACTTGAATTTTTCTTGTTACTTTTTTAAAAATATTTGAGCTTACATGTTACAAAACAATGTTGTTTTGTTTTATTCATAAATTTAAAATTATTGTTATAAGGAAAACTTACGAAACTATAAGGTAGCAAGCAATACTTGTTTGCTGGCTATTCTACCTGTATAACTTCGGTGAAATATATTGCAACGCTTAAGTTATAGTTGGTTTTAAACACAGGACAGTAACTTCTAGCATAGATTAAAAGACTCCTTTTATCTATGCTTCTAGGAAAAATCCTGTTTAGGTGGCATTTTCTCTCCATTGCCCAAAAAAGGTCCAAGGACTCCCCAACGAGCGAAGATGTCACACTTTATATAGTTAGAGACAATATTGTCAATTCCACATGATAAGGTTCATATTCAGAAGTAGGTCTGGACTCATTATTATTCAAAGAGCATACAGCAACCTCACAGCTTGGCCAAGTGTCAGTTCATGTAACGCGAATCGATAACCAAATATCTAAAAGGCAGCTTTCTTTTATAATTTAAAAAATCTCTAACTAAGTAAAACCAATCTAACTAGTAGTATTATTGTTTTTCACTTTGTCCTTACGCAAATAATTAAATAAATTATTTTATTCAATTATCAAGAGTGATACAACATTTATATAACTCCCTCCAACCTAGAAATTCTTATATTTAATTAGCGAGGTTTTGTTCTAAACAAAATTATGTACAACATTGTTACTTGTTTATTTAAAGTAAAAATATCCCAAATATTACAAAACAATTTTTTACCATGTAAACATTTTAGGACAAAAGAATTTAATAATCTAATGAATTTTAGATGGACTTAAAACTGTAATGTAATTTGATATCCCTAAAAACTAAAAGTACTATTACAGTATACTTCACAACATTACTCAAAACCACATCACATGGTTACCTAAATTATAATCAATGACTGAATAATTAGTGAGACAAATTATAGCCATACTTACAACATTAAGGTTCTGTTGACACAATTTGTACCTGAAAAGAACAATTGATTACATATACTTTATAGTATACATATAAATTATAATTTCCTTTCATGAAATCAAGGTTACATACCTACGGTCCAGGCAATCCATTTTATAGTAAATTTATTGACGATGAATAAATGTCGGGGTCTAAGCCTGAATTGGACTGAAGGTGTGTAAAAATTGAATAAATCACTTGATTTGTTTATCAATCTTATAAAGGCTTTTATATTAACTATACACACTAAGCTAGCTCAAAACTGCATTATAATGTATAGAGGGATATATAATATTAAATATTGTAGTAAACTATAGTTATTAAAACCATTACTATAGCACAAAAAACAAACAAAAGAAAAACAAAGGTAAAAAGCAGCTCTTTGTCAGGTAAGTAGGCTCGCTTATGGAGAGGAATGGCCCCATTTGTTACAATGTTGCCGTTTGTTGATGCTTTCTGGGCTTAGAACTTTGTAAAAACTTTGATTGATTTAATTTTCAAAAAAAAAGGTGAAGGTGAAAGATTTATGGTTGTTTATTTTTTGTGGATTTTGTCATAATTGAAAACATTGTGTAAATTAATTATGTAGCAAGGTATAAACACCAAGCCTTACTGTACAGTGTACAAAACAGTTAAGGTTGAATACAACGATAAAGTACGGAAAACAATTTACCAAATCGTTACTTTTAAGTTTAAGCCTAATATTATTGTTAGTTTTTACGGAATTTAAAAAAAAAGTTGCACAGTTTAATACTATCTCGGGTTTTGGAAAATATTGCCAGAAATCTATGTTAGGGTCCAAAATTATACATCTTTTTAAGATACCTTATTACAGAAACTCAATACCATACTTTTCTCGGTTCTCGTTTATTTTAACTTTTCTTTTATGTCGTTTTTTTCCGAGGGATTAATCAACCTAGACACCCACAAATTTATCTTTAATAAAAACACACAAAACCTAACAACTTGTCCCTATTTTAAGAAGGGTAAGAAACATTCTATAGATTTTTCTTATTTTAAAATAATATTTTGTGTGGTAGTATATTTATTTAACACCATAACTTTTTTTATGAGGTATATTGTATATTTATTTTTTCTATTTTAGAAATACATATTTAATTTATGTAAAAGTATATTTTGAAACTTCATTCGGATGAATGAGTGTTATCTAAAACGGCACGCGAATTGTATTAGTCACTTGTAACCAACTGTCCATCATGTATGCAAATATGTTGTATTTTTCCCTGGGTTATGTTGTCGTTTAAGGATAAGGTTGATAAACAAGCAATGTTTAAACCACCACAACAGTAGAGGTCGGGGTTTAGCTGGTGATATGTGGCCTTGTTTACGTTAAATGATGTTTCTCGAGCTAAACGATAACACTTTGCTGTATCAGCCCAGCGTTGAGTTTTAAGCTTTGTAATACAATTAAAATTATTTTATCCATCAAAATTTTCTTACTTTTGAAGAAAACAACATACAAATTATTTAACACCGTAACCATAATACTGTATTAAATCTATATGTATAAATTTATAATAAATAAAACAAATAACTAAATTATTCATTACATATTTATACGTATACCGTGTTATCACCCCACATAATTCAATAAATAGTTGACAAAATAATTCTAAAGCAATGACCTCTGGGGTGGGGATAATGATTGTAACTGTAAAATATAAACTGCCAGTCGGACATTACAAAACAATATAAGTAACCGGCTTTTAGTTTAATTAAATGCCTCCTTCATCTTGTTTCCATGAGATAAAGTTTGGTTATTAATAATGTTAACATCAAGTCTTTTATATTTAAAATATTAGAGAAAAGTATAACTAATAATTTTTTTAAGCCATGGTGTTGATGGTTTAGTGTAGCGCAAAGCCTTCTGGCTGAGGCTGAGGTTAAACTCTGGACAAAGCTAACCAAACCAAACCAAACCTAACATAACCTAACCTAACCATACCTAACCTAACCTAACATAACAGCTGGCTCTCCGAACTTAGACAGTGCAGCAAGGGACCCGAAGTGACCACATTCAGCAGACCCTTATATAAGATTTATAGTTTCGGCGCTTGCACTACTAATTAAGCGTCGGCGCTCGCCCCACTCGGCGCTTGCATTACGACACCATTCATTGTGAGTTAGATTCTATTAGAGTTGTGGTAATAACCTGTCCAAAACAAAATTAATCTTTTTAGACATCAAAAATTGTATGATAATATTACAAGGGGATTTATAAAAACCCGCTTACAATGTCAATAAATATAAAAAAAAATATTTATGTATTTAAAGGATTTCATAAGATTAAAATTTGTAGTTTTAAACTTTCATAAAATTTAATTATCAAACATACTAGTGATGCTATAAACAAATGGAATAAACTTAAAGTGCATTTAAGCTCTTCTGTAGTGCAAAGCTAAGTTTATTTAGTCAATTCCTAGTTCAATTCCTTTTGCCGTAGAAACGTGGATTAAATAACAAAGTGTTCCCTGGCAGCTGCAGTTTGCTGGTATTGAACCGGTAAACTACAATATTGTCAGGCGGAAGTGACGGCGTCCAATAAGAACTGCTATTGGTTCTGCAGTGCTATTGTAGACTGGGATAGAATAAAAACATTCGGTCCGATTTTATATATTTTATTTTGACATTAGTGTTGTTCAATAATTTAACAAATTTGAGGTACCGTACCCGTATGGACGATAAAATCATTGAACACCGTATTGATAATACCTGATTTATAAAGTTAATGTTACTAAATTATGTATTTTAATGATAAAATTACAAGCTAATTGTTTGAAAAAAAAAACAAGACCCCTGAATTTTAGTCCATCATAGTTGGAAGATATTTAGGCGCCTGAATATTAACAGTGAATTAGAAAATTCTACTTTCAAAATAACATTGGTAAACGCAATTGGTTTCAATTTACAAATAAAAAGTCTGGATGAAAACGTTTCGTTTTTATTTTATTTGTCAAATTAAAATAACGAATAACACTTAAAATATTCTTTTGGCCAATTTGGTAAAGCTAGCGTGATAGTAATTACAGTTTTGGGATGCATAAAAGGCTGAGTGGGTAGTGTTTGTGGGGGGAGAAGGGTAAGAATGTGATCGATTACTCCTGGGCCACTAATTTGGCTGTTTGGAATTTAGCCAGTAAAGGCTCTTGGCAAGAAATTAAGCCTTATCTCAAACATTATTTCGTAGAAATTCGTATAGGCTGCCAAATCCATGTGTTCAACACTTTTAGTGCACATGCGGTGATGAAAAGGTGATAGTTTAAAGCAATATGATAACACATAGTCGTCAAAGAGACATTGAATAGTCCTTTTATCATTTATTTTAAACAAAAAGATTAAACCAGAATGTATTAGAAGATATGTGCATTGTATACCTTCTTCGTTACTATAAACTCCTAAATATTAAATCTAGCCAAAATCTAAGTACGAGGAAGATATAAGACATAATGGCATTTCCCAAGTTAATTAATTTAACACGAAACAATCCAGTTGGTGAAATGTTCAACAAGGATGGGTTTAATTACCACGTTCCTCTTGTAATCCTTTTGTGTCTCGGTTATCTGAATAGTGCAGCGGTGCTCGTGATTGTCAAGGATATACTATTATATTCTCGAATATGATAAAACTCTTAAACATATTTAATCCTTTATATTTACTAATATGTTCCATATTTTGGTCATTTTTACTTTTTAATGGTTCCGATTAAGAAATTAGTTATTTGTGCAACTAGTGAGAAAAGTGAGCAATTGACTCACTCGAGAGAATAAAAAGGCCAAATTGAGAGAACATGTACATTGTTAGGTAACTGTAGGAAAAATAAGTTTTATTGCAACCACAAGAATAGAAGTAAGGGTTTTCAAATTTAATAATCTTTAAAAAGTCAAATAAATTGTATTAAGTTGCTAGATAGTTAAATGGTGTATTTACTGTCCAAGCAATTACAAGTTAATACTTTTCAATATCTTTTTTTGATAATATTTATATTAAAAACCACTTAGAAACCCTGAAATGTTGACAAACGTAGCTGACCTAGTGAGTAGAGTGCTTTTGTCATAGAACCGTGTGGTTACAAACTAGCTAGTCAGTAATTTAGGTCTACTGGTAGCCTTTATAATCTTGCCAAAACCTGTAGTAGCGAAATGTAGTCGAGTCCTTTTAGAATGTTATTCCATAGATTAAACATACGGAGTATGTTTAATCTATGGTTATTCTAACCATATAAAAAACCACTAAGGGTATGTAAGTGAGATATAATGAAAATATAAAATTATAGTGTTAATCTATTTTTACTACAACTATTTAAATTAAAAACTAAACTTATAATATTGTAGAATATCACAAATAATATCAATAACATGGACAACTAGATCATTTTTTGTAAAATAGTTTAAAATAATAATTTTTATTTTTAATAGTGTTTAAGAATTTCTTAAGTCTCCAAGAGGCTTTTGCATGAAAAATATGTACTTTAATTAATAACCCATTTGCGAGTTGCATTATTACAGTTTCTGCAGAGCTTCCATCTGCTTTGTGAGGCTCATAATTAATGTTCTTCCTCTCAGAGAGCCTTATAAAATAATAATGTATAATAAATTGTAATAACAATTAATTTGTATTATCAATGAGGTGAATTACACAGCTGACTTTTGGGACGTTCTGATGTACGGTATTTCACTGCATATTAAACACAGACACTCCGTGTCCTTTAGTTAAATTTGTAGTGTGTTGATAAACGTAGATTCTTAGAAGATTTTACTTCAAGTCTTATTGAGTGAAACATAAGTGCAATGAAATAGAGTAAGATAATTTGTATCATTTCAAAACAAAATGACGCAAACAAATCTATCTAAGGTTATACAACTACACTGATCTCACGAGTAATCGGATTCCCTTATTTAATTTTACTAAGATAATTTCATCCAAGAAATGATGTTACTTTATGATAATTGTTATGTTTTTTTTTAATTTTCTTTATTTACAGTCAGTTGTAGTTTATTTTCACTTCGAAATCACTAAATTTGTATAGCAATTTCAGACGTATTATACACATCTTTTCCTAAAACTTGTGTTTTGTCTTGCTACCTACGTTATACCTCGGAATATTTTTATACTATGTTTTCAAAAAAAAACATTTTTTTAAATAAAATTTATCTAAATAACAAACAAATAATAATTAAAATATAGGAATATTTAGTAAAATATATAAAGAATGTTAGAGGCCAACAATTATTTTTTATACTTCGTAGCCTATGTTTTAAACTTACTTTAATTGGGTCAACTACAGGAGCGCATTGCAGGGAAAATCTAACGGCCATCTGGGCTAGCGTCATATCGTTTCAGTTTATTTAACTCATTTAGTTGGGTGTCGAGGATTTGCACATTCATGAAATTGTATGACTAAAGGTTTGAATTTCATATAAAACAGTTTTTTATTAAACCCCTAATAAAAAAATATATTTTAAATTCGATACAAATTCAATTTGTTAAGTCTGTAGAAAAATGTAAATACTTTTAAGTTTGTAAAAACTTACTTAGGCTACCTATGTTAAGTAAATCTGATCTATGAACCTGCTGCTCAAAAAAACCAAGACTTAAAAACTAATTTTAGAAAACGAAATGTCCGAAAGGAAAGAACGAAAAAATATAACGCATCGGAGTATATTCGTAAAACCATATTTTTTATCAAGGTGGACCCTATCCTAAAGAGTACCAACATGAATTAGTAATTTATAGCGTCAAATGGTCATTTAAATGTAAATTAAAATGGTGTTTTTTAATTTTGTGTTTAGGTTGGTTAACATTAATGATTAATATCTTCATTTATTTTTTAAACATTGGTAAATTTGATTTTTTAACTGAATTGCTTAACTGAAGATTTTACTATAAAGTTACTAAAACACAATATAAATACGATTTAGATCGTTACTAACTCTTAAAGGGTTATGCCGATTTGTACAGCCAAAGAATGCCTAGATTTACATAACAAACAATAGTAGGTGAAAACGAAAAGCCAATCGAACATTATTTTAAATTAAAATTGTAAGCCTCAATATTAATAGTAAAAAAATAAACATACAAGTCTCAGCTGATACTTATTAAGCACTGTGAAAGTTCAAAATTAAGTGAAATGTAAACTTGGATCCTCCTTATTTAACCAGATAATTAAAGCCGGTCTAACGTCGCAAAAACACGCTGTATTATTTACACAGGCAGTTTCCTACAAAGTGGCGTTTTTATTACCTTTTTCAGACACGATGTAAACTTTGGATTCGTAATATTATCCAATTGTCAGCTCGAGGCGTGCAATTTAATAGGTTTCTTATGTGAATTCACAACTTTAATTAATCGAAATGTTATAGAAAACCTTTTTGTCGTGGACATTTAAATTCCTGTTGAAATTTCCCCTAAGTTGACGAATATGTATTAAAAATTAACTTAAGATGCCCCAACGTGTTTTTCATAGAAATACCTTAAAAGATTTTTAGAAGAGATAAGTAACAACATTCCTAGTCACATAAAACCACATTAACATATAAACACAAGAGTTTTAAAACTACATCTGACCTAGTTTGGGTTGTTTGCAGAAAGATATGCATAAAACAGCTTGAATGCGACACGGTAAAGTACTTAACCCTCCGTGACAAGGGAAGGAGTGAAGGAAATGGATCTGCTTAACTATTTTTATACTTGAGCTGTATCAATTTTATTTATACGCAACTTTTTCAACCTAAAAGGTTATTTTATTTTACTTTTACCTTGACGAATATTTGCTTTGATGTTAGATAAAACAAAGAATGTGATGTTTCAGCCTTTAGACACACTTTTCTAAAGAATTTACACACATTATTGAAAAGGGCAAAGACCTATTGGAATTTGACCTATAAAATAACTTAATTGTTCCATGTTTACAGTGTTAACTGTTCTATAAGCTACTGCGATAGTTGATTTTACATATCCAAACAAACACTAGAATAGAATATATATATGAAATAAATGTAATATAACTGGTAATTTTCACATGTTTATCCCCAACAACTCTACTAACGAGCAGTTTGTGCTTATTCTGCCAAATATAGGTCATTTAACGTATTCACTAACAGTAGAGTATCAGAGTAATTAGCTCAAGTTACACAGATCCTATATAAGAGCGGCCTAGCCCCACTTTATGTACAGTTTATAGGTTAGTCCCCTTTAACAGCTGACCGCTTTGGTTATATCTACAACAGTTCGGTGAACCCAATTTTCATTTAAAGTTAGTTCTTATTGGATACACACAATAGGTTATTTACTCTTACCAGACTCTATAAGGTGAAAAGTCTAATTTTTTCTCTATGAGGAAAAACATTCATAGTAAACAAAGAGTAAAGAGTTAAAAACAAATTTGTATTTTGAAAGTGGTAATTTTTTTTAATAGAGTGCAATGATAAACTGACGTAATTATTTATTTTATTGCGTATTTTAATCTAGTTTTAAATATACAAAAGAAGCAGATAAGTTATGATATACCAAAGGATTATCAAACTCCCTACTAGTGACAAAAAAGAGGGTTGGTCTCAATGTAGACCTTCTTACATAATCACGAAATAACGGCTGTACAATGTACATACTCTAGTCAAACTTGAAAAGCTTTTTGAGAAACAAACTTTAATTTGATAAAGCTATTCAAAATTAATTTTGTTTTTATTATTCAATGTTACGCTCATGTGTTACCAGATGGTTACAAATTAACAACATAAATGTAAACAAGGAATCATAGCAAGTGCTTATAATCAAACTAATATACGACTCAAATACAATTCAAAAGGAAGAGACAAAACTTAGATGAAACGTTTGTGAAAAAAGAATGTATTTAGAACCATTTACTGGTAAAACAGGTACCTTCAAGATTTTCCTTATGTGCTGAACCTCATAAGCACTGATTATTCACATCCTAAGGGTGATTATACATGGTCCTCTTGAGACATGTATAATTAATGCTATTGGGTGTCATTGGCTATAAATACATATAGTATCATGTAGTAGTGATAGTTGGGGATACTAGTGATGATACATACTAGGTTGAAGTGTATTGTTTGTTGCATGTAGTGTATTCGATTCGACAGGGTCTAATTGATGAAATTAACTTTTTAACTTTGCATTTTTCAGAGGAGATAACGCATTTTCAATCAGTTTTCCTTAGCAATCGCACTATATAAATTCTGCACCTATGTACACATACACCAGATAGGTTATACTGAAAAATAAATACAATGACATGAGCGTTTGTTTTTTTACCCATAGATAGAATGTAATGTTCAAACAAGAATGGTAACGGCAATCAATAGATAGTGCTTATCGTTCCCGCGAGAGCCTGAGCAGGAAAACAACACGTATATAGCATGACTCTGGTTATCCTTTGTTCACTATACTGCTAAAACTACTTACATCTTATATTATAAAAACACTGCAATCCGAATCCTTAATATTGTTGTGATTAATCAGCAGATTGAATTCAATTATATACAGAATTAACTTATAAACGTAAGGAAAGATGTAAAAACCAAATACACCGTAATGTTTATATAGGTAAATTTTTAAATTTCTTTTTGTACTCTGCAAATGATAAAATAATATAAGCGTTTACTCATACTATAATTATTTGCAATACTTATTTGACAACAACAATACTTATTTACAATACTTATTTGATTACAAATATCTTATTACTCATTGGCTTGTTTTGGTTCCTAACATTTACCATAGACATTAGGTTTTCCTATACAAACCATTATGACTAGTTCAACTCGAGAATTATAAATAGTAGACTATATTGCAGAATCTTTTACTATTTTCATATATAAAATGAAAATTTCAATCACACAAAATAAACATATAACAACATACCAAAATCTAAATCTTTAAAATATTAGTTTTGTTAACTATCTTTCCTCAAACGTACAATAATATTTTGAGAATTATATTAAACACGTAATAATTATCCTAGATATTTGCATAAAATAAATAGCTTCAATAAAACCACGTGACCTAACATGTAATTTAATCTTCATGAAATGAAAATTATTGTTTTACACACAAACGGAGTTTAAGACCCTAGTAAAAAAAATTAAATACAAATAATTCCAAGAGTTTACATGAAGAGCTTATCCTTGTCCAGAAAACAAGCAAGCATATGAACACACAGTTAAACCCGTCTCTGTTGTGTTTTTATAAAGGTTTTCAGTGACACAGATTTTTCTTTGTATTCTCGATATTGGATTCGTTTGTACCAGGGTCACAGAAGCTATTTTTAATTGAGTCGTTTTGTATTTTACGATTTATATAAAGTTCGAAAAAGCTATAAACAAGTTCACCACTAGTAATATGAGTAAAATTAAGTTGCTTATCTACATTATTTAAGCTACTGAATTGTTGTAATAGTTTGCAACCTCTAAATATGATGAATAAGCTTTTAATTCCATCCTAGAAGTTTTTTTGTCAAAATAAAACTTAACCCCCTATATTTTAGATTCTGTTTCGAAAAAAATAATTAAAAACATGCTTATGCACATGGACACTTTATTGATTTGTTTATGGCCGATCCATATCTAATGAATAAAAGGTCATTTAATTGTATTAAGAAAATGATAATATCGGACGCTATATATTATATTATAAATATACATTAAAACTAACTCTTCTAGAAATGTAACTGGGATGATTTACTAACTTATACTTTAAAGATAAGCAACATGTATACAAAGCTAGAAACACAATAGTTCATCCCTTACGAAAATGTCTATGTTAAATGGTAGGTTGTTTTCTTCTCTTTCGTCTTTATTTATAGTTTTAATTAAAGATTTGTGTATGATTAATATTCATCATAATAATTCTTACATATATGATTAGGTCCTATTATTTATATTTATAAGTAGCTGTTTTACTAGCTTTAAGGAAATATTTATTATACGAGTGGAAATATGAACTATTTGGTTGTTTGGTGTCTGGCCAAATACGAGCACTCAGTAGAGTATCAGGGTCATTAATTCAAGTTACGCAGATCCTATGTAAGAGCGGCCTGACCTCACTTTATGTACAGTTTATTGGTTAGTCCCCTTACAGCTGACCGCATAAGTTACCTCTATAGTGGTTCATTCAATTCAATTTAACCTCCATTATTAGCTGGAAAAAACATGCAATGTGCTACAAAAACCAATATATATGGATAAGTACTAACTTTTTAATTTAAACACTGAATGTTATCTTGCTTCTAACTTGTTTTAACTTAAGTAATTCTTAACTGTACTTAGAAGTACTGTAGTAGGTCGTAATAACTTTCATGTTCTACCTTAACATGTTAAAAAGTTTGGAATTGTTTTGCACATTAGCAAGAAGGTTATGGCATTTTAACATAGCTTAGCACATAGTGGCGTCCCCATCTTAAATAATTGATAATTGATAATTGATAGTTTAATAGCTTAGTAACAAAATAGTTATTTGTGAATGGTGGTAATTGAACCCGGGACCCTATGCTCTAGCACATGTCCAGCTTGCCTTAGAAGATAACTATTAAGGTTGATTATTAATTTTCAATAGATTATCTTCAGAGATGCATACTGGCTGTAGGTATATTGGACTGTACGATTGCTACTAGATTTTTTTATTTACTAGAACATAATTTAAGAGTTTAATTGTTATTTAATAATAAAAAATGATAATCAGTTTTATAAACAAATTCAACTAAGATTTTATTAATGTACGAATATTTGTAACAGCAGATTTATAGCAAAACATAATTGTATGTTTTTAAATTGTTTTCACCCATCTATATAAAAGTGGAAAGTTTCCAAACGAGAATGGGGACGATAACATCCAATAGTTAGTGTCTATTGCCCCCATGAGGGAGCGCCCGAGCAGGAAAACAACATGTACATTAGCCTAACACTGATTATACCTTGTTTAGAATGCTAGCGAAAACACTTTCTGCACATATATTCTGAAAACATTCCAGTAATCTTTCAAATATCAAAGCCAAAAATCGTGACTTTAAAATTTATAATAATTTTTGTTTGTTGAATTTATGTTTTCAAATGCAAGCATTGAAAACACCCTGTAAAGTTTAGATGCCTATCAAGTGTTAAATGTGTTTGTACCAGGAGACCGAGCTTTGCTCGGATTGAATTGACAATGCTTAGTCCAACACAAACATTTTAGTTGTTTATTATTAGAATATTACTGTCTATTTACATAAAAACAATTTTTATCAATTTATGACAAGACCACAGTGGATAACTTGACCATGAAAAATTACATTAGACCTAATACAGTACCAATTATTATTTTCCATGTATATATTAAGAAAAATCTTTCTACCACGATAGATGGGTAAAAAGATTATTGGATTTTGTTTAATTTAAATCATTTGCAGTTTTTTACTTGTTCAGTTGGTAGTCAGCATTTTCCTCGTCGTAAAGTAATAACCTTATAATGTATCAAATTGCCCTGACTATACGAGGTTTACACGGGAACAATTTGGTTGACATAAATCTAATAATATTACAAACATGTTAAATTGCAACGTTTACGATCAGTAAGTACTCAACTAACCGATTCCTGCTAATGAAACAGATAATCCCAAGCCGATTATGCAAAGTTTATAATTTTACCATCACAAAAAAATCCAACAAAAATCTGAGTTACAAAGTTTACCGAAAATTATTCATTAACATAACATATTTATCGCATAAAACTACTGTTTATGTTGGTGATTTCAAATGAATATGTATGATAAAATATATACACTTATAAATGTATTAAATGCTTAGAGGTTTGTAATGTTTCCAGTTACAAACATTTACATAAGCGTGTAACATTTTCAAAACCATAAAATTATAATCGTTTCCAAAATGGAAGAATCTTTTTTTTTATAAGTATTATATTATCAACTAGGATATAAATACAATTGCATCATTTTTCAAGCGATTAGATGAAAAGAAAGTAGCATTTCTTGAGTAGTATTTGAAAGTAGTATTATAATGCAAAATCTTATTTTAGTAGTGTAGGCTTTTCGTCGTAAATAGAAATAGTACGGGTCTAGTTTTTTGTGTTTTTGACCTATCAATCACAGATTTTTCTTTGTAGTCTGGATATTGGATTCGTTTGTACCAAAACAGCAACAGCACCAATTTTCCAACTCGGACAAAACAGTTTTTAACTTTAACTTGGTTTAAGTGTTTACAAAATAACAAAAGAGCACAATACATTTAAAAGATATATGTAATCTTCTGAATGATAATTGCTTTGTAAGTATAAACATGAGGAAAATGCATTAATCATTCTAAAAGTTATTTCTAAGAACTATCGGACCAGTATATAAGTATATAAGGAAAAACGACTGAATTGCCAGTAACGCTTTGAATTGAATCTGCATTCTGTTGATTTAAGGTAGACTAGTTCATATATTGGTTCTACGTTATGTAGGTTCAGTGCAGAATGGAGTAAAATGAAATTCACTATTTGTCTTCAATATGTAAATTTAAATTATACATGCTATATATCGTACTGGCGTTCTTGATTTATCCTTGGTATTAATGTTTCAAATAATATTTTATTGCATAAATAAAGAAGATAGAGTTTTGGAAAATCAAAGTAGTATTAATGAAGTTATTATGTATAATACGTTATAATAAATTTTAATTAAAGTAATTGTAGGCCACATAATTTATCTTTTGGCTTTTTATTCATATAAGAATTAGATCAATTAAGTAGAACTTTAAATTAAAACAGAAACATTATTTATACGATTTTATTTAAACAATATATATTACAAGGAGTAATATAAAGTTAACAAAGTATTATTACTTATAATAATTGGTTTTTAATTTAACTGTATTTCGAAATTAATAAATGTTTGAGCTACATCTAAGATTTAATTTTTGTACGTACATATTTTTACTGTACATAATATTAAAAAATAGGTAAATCTTAAGATGTCATACCGATTTTAAAGGTACCTAAAATATGCATACTAGGTGTGTTTTCTTGTACCAATAACTTTAATTCTTCCAATTCTGTTCTTGTATGATTTTAAGCATGTTATATTCGTGTATTTTTTTGTTACACCAAGTGTCAATGTCTTGATTGATACCTTTTCCCAAGGCTTAACAAAACAATTAAAAAAGGTAAAATTAACATGTTGTTTTTAAGGTATAACATTAGGTAAAAATAACAGTTTCATATTATCTAAAATATAATTTAAGATTAATTATATTCAATAACTCTATAACATTATTATTAAGAATAATCAATAATTTAAATACACAATTTCAGTTCACTAAAATATCGTTTAGTTAATTATTTTAGTTCTAAATGATAAAGAACACATGGTAAAAATGTTCAAACAAATAAAACTAAAAATATGTTTAAAAACCTGTATTATACCGTACATTTAAATGTTTTACTCGCATGTTTAGGAAAGGATTTGCAAATACAATGAAATATATTTTATTTGTGACTTTACGTTGTAAAACCCCTTATGGTATATAATAATAAGGTGAATTAGGGATAGCCTGGTATTGGAGCAGGGTGGCCAAGACAGACGTATTGATTACCCAGACCCAGCCCTGGTCTAGCCTGCTCACTTCTAAACCTAGATGGTTGACCAGATATGTATTATTTACGTGCTTCACACTTATGACTTAAAAAAACAAGTAGGTTAATTTTCTGGTTTGTTGTGGGACCAAATGATGGCTTGTATGTCAAGGTAATTAATTGTGTTTGGTGTAGTTTTTTTGGCGAACAGTTCTTGTAAAAGTCCGCGGGATATGTAAAGTAAAACCTTAGGATTGAATTATATCAATTATTTAAGATGGCGACGCCTCTATGTGCGTGTTTAAGCCCAAGTACAGTAAAGGATTAGTGGTACAGCCTATGTTAACTTAATGACCTACAGTTTATAGTGGAATCCGAACCACATTCTTGCCTGGTAATTAAAGGATTCGCCTAATTATCAGGATAGTACTGCGGATATTTGTAGTGCTCACTAGTGCTGACGTTAATCCACACCAGGGAGTATCACATCCACGGTGCATGCCTATAAATATCCACAATTCGTAACCTCCTAGTACCTGGATTACAGGACGACGACACCGTCCCAGTATTTAAAATATATATTATTATATGTCTTCCCTACCATTAGTACTAGTACATATTTGACATTATAAATATAATAATAACGGTCCCAGATTGTACCCATCGCCGAGTTTACATTATGAATATTTTGTCATTTGTTGGAGTCTATTGTTCAAGACTTGTTTTAGTAGTGTTTTTGTGTACAAAATAGATGGTCAGATCAGGTTCTAGTTGTAGTACATGCAGCTCAAAATTAAATAGGACATTCATTGTCCTAAATGCACTAAGGAATTATTAAAGACAAACAGTTGTAAACGGATGTTGTCTACTTAGGATTAATGCGTTCACTTCCATTTCAGAGAAAAAATTAACTATTTGAGGTTTGTAGTATGAATATTGTATTAGTTTATTTATATAATAAACACGATCAAATTATATTTGCTGACCTACTGATTTAATAACTGTCATAAATACGTGAGTATTTATCTAAGTTATTTATGCATCATAAAACTGAGTGAAGTTCATGTGGATTCAGTAATTAATGTTACTAAAGATTTTTAACCACTAACGTCCTCATTACCTCTTTCAATTTTTAACACAGATTTAACTTATTCATCAACAATATATTTTGATTTAACGAATGTGAATAATTATTATTTTTGAAATAATAGCATTATTCTTCCTCTAATTTGCACATTTTTTGTTATTCTATAATCATTATGTATTAAAACTATCACTGCTACGCTATTGAAGCAGCAACAATAAAAAGAAAGAAAAACTAAATTTACTAAAAATAATTCATAAACGAACATATTATCCAATGATACAATTTTTACTAAGGTCCCTAACTAAAATAAACATTTCACTAAAAAATAACCTTCTTTGTTTACTGTGTTTTTTTTTTACATGATAAACGTACAGTAGAATTATATTTTAATATTATTATAGATATTTCACCGGATCCACAAAGTAAAAGTTATAGTTGTATTGAAATGCAAAATTTCACGCTTTTAAGTTTATATAACATGTGCATATGTGTGTTGTTTAGTAAACATACGAATCTGCGAAAAAACTGTCCATGTTTGTTTGTGAATTCGATGAAGCGACTCAAAATGTATTGCCTGCACGTAGTATAAAATAAATATTTCCATTGCTTTGACTGAATAAGGCACGTAACCTTTATTGCTTATAAATGTGTTTTACTATGATGTTAATACAATAAGCGGTAACCTACTTAGAAATTCTCTTGTAAAAAATCTATTAGTAACATTATTTAGCATGCGCTATATAATCTTTCATTAGGAACAAGATTAGATTAGAAGAACATGAAGCCTGAAAGTTGTCTCGTATCACAGCTCATATCCTACAGACAATCATAATTCGTCATGAAGCCCTAGAAGGCTCAAGTCGTTCAGAGTTAGGGTAGACTGAGTTGCAGTTTTAGTACTTCTTCTTATCCTCTTATATTGGTCATGAAGCCTCATAAATATGGCTTAACAATTTAGTTATCTTATCTTCAAGTACTGTATTTTAGAGCAGTTATTTAAGATAGATCCTTCCTCATGATTTTGATAGAACTGGTCTTTTAACAAAATGTCCCAACCGCAGCACAACTGCAGACCAAGTGAATTTCAACTTGGCAGATTATAAATTCATTATGTATGTATATAAAAAAATCTGGAAATTTCCAAGTGGCACCGTGAGTATTGCCCGCCTTTGCGCTTGCATCTGTCCGTCAGAAGGATATACAATATTGTAGATTAATTTGTACTGGTGACAAACCAAAAAATATATAATTAATGAATTAGTGTTCATAATTTGAGAGTCTAAATACAATTTAAGAGTTCTTTCAAACGATGTAAGCCGAAAGTGTTTTAGGTGCGAACAAAATACTTGTTTCACTAGGCTTGAATACCAAAGCACCAATGAACACGATTTACTGGTTGTTGTTGTCAACTCTTATCTTTGTGATTATAAGAAATGGGTAATCCAATTTACAACATCAACCTGAAGTTATGTAAAATTCAAAGCAAACGACAGTGTAAATCCTGCGTATAAATACACTGACATTTATAGTGTGTGTGTGATAAAAGGTCTCCATTTGTTTTGTTTGAGAGTCAAAAGAAGGCCGAGTTACGACACGAGCAGCGACACGAAAACTCTTCCCTAACAATTGTTCCATTTCGTGCCTTTGAATTACAATGTACACCTTCTTACTCAACAGTATTGTAAACTACCGTTAATATTGTTATCTTGTAATTGGTTAATTAATAATTAAAGTTTTTTGTCATTACAGTTAAACATGTTCCTATATTTGTAATAATTGCCTTATGTTTACATAAGATTAGTTTAAACTAATTTGAAACCGTTATGTCTGCTATTTATGGCGTCAGTATTTTAATCTTAAGCCTATTTTACGCAATAAAAAAGAGTAGAATCACTAATAGAAAAGTCAGGATATGGAATTTGTTTAGGAAACCAATTTAGGTAGAACTAATCCCGCAAGTTGTGTAAGAGGATTACCCAATAAACTGTGCATAAAGTGAGGCCAGACCGCTCTTACGTTGAATTAATGGTTCTGAAACTGAAACGTTGGTACTTACGACTAGTACGAATAATTCTCCGAACAGTAGCAACCATTTTTATTTTATTGCACTTGTAAACTGAGCATTTACCACATAGTAGTTTATTGCATGTAATAAACTATTTCGGTACGCTTCGAAAACTGTTCAGTACCATTTTGAGTAGTAATCGTTGAATTGAGGTTTATGTATCTATGTATATCTTATGTATATCTTATGTATTTGATGTTTGCATATCTCATCATACACATTTTAAATTATTGGTGTAATTTCAGTTTTACTTGGAATACTGCTTATCCAACCATTTGATGGCAAAAAGGCTCGATAAGTTTGGAAAACCGTCGTGGATATTTTAGTATTCCACATTTTCATTTTTGCAGCACATTCAAAAACCAGACTTGCATAACTTCTTTCTGGATTAAAAAATTAAAACTAGCTTAACCAATAAAATTTTCATTTTCACTTGCCCAATGATAGAAACTATTAATTACTATTTAGTTTTACTTTTATTGTTCAGCCTTCCCACTAAAGTACGCTGAGTTCCAGCCCGAAACTGTTTTGCACATTAATTCAGGCTAGACCTAGATGTTAAGGCATTATAACATGGATATAATCCATTGGTGAATAGAGGGATTTGAACCCATGACCTCGAACTCTAGAATCCCGTGCCCTGCCACTAGACCAGGTCGCCCTCACATCTTATTTTTACTGGCTTTCTTGGCCTTGTTTAAACAATCGGAAGAAATGAAAAATAACTAAGTAATTAATTACAATTACGAGGTTAAGTACGATCTAAATTATTAAAACAATAATATACTTAAGAAACTACAATTTCTACATATCATAATAGTATAATATTAATTTTAGTATAAAAGCTTATAGAATACAGGATAGTACTGTTTACTAGTTTTTTAATAGTAATTATGACTGCATTTAATCCAGCAAGAGTAATTGAGTTACGCATTTCGAAGTACAAAATTAAAGCCACTTAATCAAACTAAATTCCCACTATATCATGGGATCAAATAACACACAAACAATGTTTGGATTACTACTAAGCAAAACAATAAGTATGATGAAACAAAACTGTTTGTTTTAAATATTTACAGCTTAGTTAATGCTCAGGTAGAAGAGAATAAAGATAAACCCAATGGTTTTAGTGTAAAGCGTAACGAGACGGGGCGAATCCCTTCACAATAGTTCTTTTGTTGTTAAATATTTCTCTTTTATAAACAGGGTTTCTATTTCAATTAAAATGGATTCTTAAAGATTGGTTTTTGCCAGCCAATTAATATAGTAAACAAACTTAAAAAATAGAATAAATAATAATTAATAGAATAAAATAAAATATAGTAAACAAACAGCCTACTTAAGTAAATCCAATGATAGTCCTTTCAGTAAACAGTTGTCAAGTAATAATTTATGTAATTTAAAATTTTTACGGAGTACTTTAAAGCACCGCGAATCTATATACTACAGTTCTTTGGGTAAAACAATACTAGATGTATTCTAAATATAGGTTATAGAATGTGGTTCTACCACATCTGCCCTTATTAAGGTGGTAAAATTTAGTAAACGCTCTAGACCAACCTCTTTTTTGGTAGTGTTTCACTAAAAAGTCATAGTTGGTTTGAGACCTACCACATTTAGCATCAGGGTAGTGGGTTCCGACGGATATATATTTGGTTCACGATGGTTATAGTAATAGGATCACCACTCTGTGGTAAAAGGTAGTCTACGTTTTTATTCTCGAACAACCACAGTCACTTTCAATAATTTTAGTTAACTAACAAAACGTTATCATCAAATCCCTAGTTAGATTTGATATTAAACGTATACCTTTCATAAAAATAAAAATAAAATATTTTTAACATAGGTACTAGAATCAAAGAGATCACTAAAATATGAATTGAAATACCCAACAATTTTTAAAAGACATAATTCTCAAAGCGATCTTAACTCCAAAAATGAAATGGTGGCATCTTGTAGGTGTCGTGTTGAAACGCATTTCATTAAACTTTAACATTCCTTAAACTTTTGGTGTCAAGACCACTCCAGCTTCCATCGCCAGAAATTTCTCCGGCGTTTTACTGTCTCTTCAATAAAACAATGTCTGTTAATTCAGCATTTAAAATATTAAACAGTTTTATATAAGTTTGTATTTTACGAACTAAAGCTATTTGTGATAAAATTTAAAGTTTAAAAGACTTATAGTTTTAATGAAAACTTTGATTTATAAGTTAACTAGTTAACAGCCCGTGCTTCGCCACGGGAATAATGTCAGCAATAAAAAATGTTGATGCATATTCCGTGGAGATCCAATAAATGAATAAGGCAATATTATTTGTTTTCCAACAGCATCGTCCTGAAGACCACTTCTTTTGTGCACAAAGTCAGCAATATTTAGATAAAGATCAGCACGTAGGCTGTTTTGATTGAAACGAATATAGTTTAAACGTATGCCCTCAATCCTACAATACATGTCCACTGTCCATTGCAGGTAGAGTTTTTGTGATCTATGCAATAGGCTGAAATCTGGACGAATTGCAAGCTGATAGGATGCGTACTGCAGTAATGTAGTTTTTTACGTTGATTTACACTACAACGGTCATGTTCTGTTTGGGGTTTCCATCCAAAGTCACCATATGGGAACAACAGAGGATAGGCCAATGGGTCTAAAGATGGCTCAATCACAGAAATTTTACGAACACCATTAGATCTCGAATTAAGTTTCTCTCACCAGGGGGTGCACCATCTTCTGACCGGAATATAACAGCCACATCTGTTTGAACGGTATCATTGTAGCGTCTCCTGTCACACAGTTTGTCTTCCACTATATGCATAAGAATTTCAGAGTCATATTTACAACTCATATCTGGCATAGTTCTAAATGAAGATATGAAGGGATTGGTGGAATAAAGATATTCACTTAAATCATGCATCGGCAGTTGGTCGCATTTCACATTGGACCTTTGACCCATTCTGTGAGTAACAGCGGTGTTTACGTCGTATATATAGAGTTGGGCATACTTTGGTTCAATGTTAGAGGGTATTAACGGTCCAATCCGATTGTAAAAGGAGTCATGGATCTTAAAGTTATATATACCGCCATTCATCTAAGTGATTGAAGTGGTTGATTCATCTAAGTGAGACTCAGAACTCACCATAGCAAAAGCTGAGTTGTATGATCTTATATTATTCAAATAGTTTCTTGATCGTTTTTTTTTGTTTCTTTTACATTTGATGTAGTCCCGTTGATAAGATTCTCCATAAACTCCGAATGTTAATAAGGGGCTAATTTTACCTTCCCCTTGTGACAACATAAGGAGAATGCATTTGTGTCCCTGTTAGTCTGTTCTGACTCTAAATTCAAAGATTTGCAGTAGTGACAAATCCAATTTAATGATCCCAATTCAAAAGAGTTTTTTTTTTTTTTTTTTTTTTTAGGAACATCCAGGGCACATTATACACTATCACTGCTCTTTACTTTTTTAGTTCGATGGTTTTCTACGCGTGTTTTTGTTCTGTTTGTCTCTTTACGCCCAGTTAATGACTTTTTACCTTTTCTTTTTCTACTTTTTTCATCCTGGGTATTATGAGAAAGTTTTATAACACTGTAATGACCCGAGTCAACATTGCCACTAAACATCAAGTCATACACTTCTTCGCCAGAACCAATGTCATAAGTCACAGTTTCTTCAGCAACTTCCCTGTGTACTCGAAATAAATAGTTAGGGTATAGCTCACTGATACATTGTAGTTCCACGTATCCAGCGTACTCGCCATCTCGGGAAAGTAAAGTTTAGTATTGGTGACGGTCAAACACTGATGTTGAGTAAGACTCATCGCCTACGATAAAATTTTTGTATTTTTAACACTCTTTAACAATTTTCTGGATAACTTTCAAACAGATTTCCCTATGATTGTTCTGGTGGCCGTATAGAATAAATGATATTGATCGAAACAAACAGTTTCCGTCCCCTACTTTGGGTTTAATTTCATGTTCCATACTCAAACTAAGCTCAATCAACACTTTCCTTCAGAAACACTTTCAGCAACACTTTCACAGGAAAACTAACACATTATTCGAAAATACAAAATTGACACTAAAAAGTACAAATAATGTTTAAATACGTTTACAAATAATACATCGTGGTATACAACTTTAACAAATACACTTTTCCTTGAAAACTCAATCAACACATTCCTTCAGAAACACTTTCAGCAACATGTTTGCAGGGAAACTGACACATTATTCGAAAATAAAAAATTTACACTAAAAAATACAAATAATGTTCATATACAATTACAAATAATACGTTGTGGTATACAACTTTAACAAATTCACTTTTCCTTGTTTGAAATCGTGTGTACAGGAACTCCTATATTAATAATTACATACTGAAAGTAAGGTTATAAAAATAATAACAAATCTAACAAACATTAAACAGCTGACATATGATTTACAATAATTATTAAATAAGCTGTAAATTATATTCTTCAAATAAGAATTGTATTGACTCAACCTTTGAAGGGCTGTAGGTCTTAACCATTAGAAAAAACGTGAATTCTAATGAAGTTCGGCAAATCTATGTATGATCCCCTTTAATTTGACACATAGATCTTGTGGATCGGTCCAGTAATTACTGAGAAAACAGTGTTACAACTGTGTATTAAATATATAGATTTAATTAAAATATAGGAATCATCACCAATGGTTTTTTATGTTCTCTTAAAGAGGTATTATGTTGTTTTCATAGACTTACTGTATTATTAAATGTTTATTTTGCATCCATGTAATTTTTTTACAATACAAAAATACTTTAATACCTAAAATACCTATCTTATGAAGTTGTTAAGAATATAAATATTTTCCGTTTGAATTTCATTGAGAGCTAGTTTTAAACTATTGCTCACCAAGAATTTGTTAATGCATAGTCAATAGAGAAAACAATAGAAAAGTGTTTTCAAACTGTTGAAGCTAAAAGGGTATTTTCCAGGACAGTTAATATAGAATAACCAGAATCAGGATGTTGTACTTGTAGTTTTACAGCTCAAGTTACATCCCAAGGGAGCAATATACACTATCTATTGGTTACTGTCGTAATCCTTGTTTAAGTGCTCTATCTTTTGTTTGAATTAATAAAAGTTGATAATATATTCTAGCTAAAGTATTGTATTCAAAGTAGAAACGTCTGCTTATATATAAACTGACATTTATAATTAATTAGTATGGGTGATACAAAATTGCAAATCTGTTTTGTTCGAGGAGATTTAAAAAAAATAGTTACATTCCTCGCCTTGTCCAATGCTATGGGAACCTTCTTAGTAGATAATATTATAACATGGCCACAAAGGATGTTCGAATGTCACTGGTGGATTGATATTTAACTTCATACGATGCTTATTAGAGTTCACGTAATTTGCACATCTTGATGGTTTAACCTAAAATTTTTTCAGGTTAAAAAATATATGAGATTTTCAGATTTTGGCTAAGAACACTTATGGAATCATCAGCGTTTTTCCATCCCACGATTTGTTTTTATTATTATAACTAACAATGGGAGTGTCAGAGTACAGAACTTGTCTGGAAAACCAATCTGTGCAGAACTAAAGCTACAAGTTGTAAAGGAGATTACGTAACTAACTGTGCACAAAGTGGGACCAGGCTGTTCCTACGTTGAATTAACGCCTCTAATACTATAAAGTTAGTAGCCTACTTTTGACCGGTGCCAAAAAATCCTACTCATTCTTATAGAGCTTTTAAAAATAAAACTTACGTGAGTATTGATTATTTTATAAAAAGCCACACATAACATAACATAACATAATATGGAAGCTGAAACACACACATTCCATAACACAATTATCTATGATTTGGTTTGAAAAGTATTATCTACTCTAAAATACCTACACATTGTTTTAAAAAGAGTGGGGAGATATTTCGTACTGTTTTTTTTCGTAATAACAAGCATATCTCAGATGGGAACAAGGCAAGAAAATACTTTTCCTTGATACATATTTGAAGAATATGAGATAAATGTATCGATGTAAAGTTTTATGGAAGGAAAACTATGGAATTTAGAATAAAGCTGTTATAATTTCACTAACTAAAACTATTACAAACGTTTTAAAATAATTTTAGAGTTAAATATCTAAGAAATACAATTCTAATAATGTAATTGTTACACGAAGAAATAAAAAGTGACTTAAGTTCCTAATTTGAAAGGTCATTAGATTTGGATTAGAATTTATAAAATAATAAGGTTATAATATTATGCTTCGTCCAATCTCGTAATTAAAGTCAGAAGCAACGATGATATAAAGCAAAAAGTTTTGTTTCGAACAATACCTAACTCATTAACTGTTTTATCAGTTTCAAAGATTGAGCGTTTTACCTCACTGGAGAAGAACAATGAGCTATTGTAAATCTACATCATATTCTTTATATTCAATTGTCTACTTGTTTAGAAAATATTTTCAATGAATTATTTACACATTAACAGTAAATATTCCTCATTCTTATAGTTTTCCTTATTATTATTCTCTATTATAAAAACCTTCTCAGGATTAATATAAATCTTGCATAAAATATTTTCCCTTTTGTAATCATTTCTGTTCAACTAAATAATAAATTTTAAAATACATTTAAATTATTTTAAGTACTTCTATATTTTACTAAATGTTTGAGGCCTTGACACCGTTTTACTTGTACTTCGAATCTGTCAAATCACTTTTTTGAACCAGTGAAAATACACAACATAGCAGAAAGTTGTATTTAGAGCAAAAAACACTCGTTCAGAGCAACACCGAACACAATAATCGACAAGATTTATTCTGATTGTGGTTATGCTGCAAAACACGTTTCCATTAACACTACATATCCCACAGACCATTAAAGTAACCCTATTGTTAACACACAACAGTAACTGTTTGCAGAGTGCGTACTAACATTTATGACGATGTAAAATGCCATAAACTTATGCGATTACCAAAAACTTTTCTAGTATGTGTTTTGTAATTTAATTTGCATGAAGGATGAAAATATTTCTTAATTAATTGTGCTTGCTATAGGTTTTAAAGAGTGAAAGCCCGTGAGAAGACATAAAGAGGTTTAGAATTTCTTTTTGGAAAAATTGTAATAAGCTTACTTCAGTTTAAACAAGTGTCTGAACCAATAAAGAATCGTTAATATTATTTAACAATAAATTTGAAGCTTTGAATGCACAACTGATATTTATGATTGAATAATAATAATAATAATATCGATATCGAATATCATATAATATCGAATAATAATCGAATGATGATAGAATTTCAGGCACCATCTTATAAGTACATAATAAAATAAGATTGTTTAGTCAATTGCCATTACTGAGAATCTGGTACATGTTATAAAGTACATAAAGTATTTCTTATAAATCTCTATCAGATTATTGGTTAATGTTGTTCAAAGGTTTATTGCGGACATTTTCCATCACGAATGTAAAAAACAATACACAACGTTTCGGGATCTGGAATCTGATCCCGTCTTCAGGTGAAAAAACTTAACTAACACATTACAACTAACAATACACAAACCCAACTATAAACCTACCACTAACTATGGTGTGTTGTTTTTTACATTCGTGATGGAAAATGTCCGCAATAAACCTTTGAACAACATTAACTCACCATCACCAACAATGAACTTCAAACAAAGAATTATTGGTTAGTTTTTTTTAGTTTCTTTGTTAAAATCCTACTAATATTATAAATGAGAAAGTTTGGAAGATGTATGTATGTATGTTTGTGAAAATTAAAACCGAAAAATACTGGTTAGATTGGGCTGAAATTTGGCATGATTCCCGATTAACACATAGGCATATTCTTATCTCAAAAAATTCTTTTGGGCTCCGCCCCAGTGGCTCTGGGGTTTTCCATGTTAACCTTATGAGTATTCATATTTAAATGTTATTAAAGAATTTAGCCATCAGTTTCAACTAAAAGAGTTGGTTTTATGATATGCAAAAGCATTAAAAATTTATAATATTTACCAACAGGGTGCAGCACTATTATTTTTTCCAGCAACAAAAAAACTATGATACGTAATTTCTGTCAAAGTAGGATTGTTTAAAAGTATGTTTATGTTTTTAATTTCATGAATAAATTGTGATAGTTTGTTTTTACTAATCTATCTTCTTCTCTTGTGTAGGTGAAGTGGTAGAACATTATGGCTATGGTAGATGTGTATTAATATAACATACCGGAAATTTGAGGAAGCAAATTTTGCTCAAACCCTTCTCACATTGCAAACGCAAAGATCGAGTATAACTGCATTCATAGTTATTTGCCAACCCCTACGAAGGACGGGTTGCTAGTAATAATATAAAGGTAATATAGAGCTTGATTTGGCTTAGCTAATAGTACTAGTTCCTCATTGTTCCTTATTTACATGCTCCTCACCATTTTTTTTTTTTTACTTTAATTCAAATTTGTTATGGATTTTAATTTATAAATTATTTCTTTGGAACTATAAAATGATTTACTTATTATTTTAACCTAAGGGATTTTATGAACATAGTAAATGTGCCATACCTGTATGAATTCACATATTTGGTTTCAACTTTTGTAATACATTCAAAACGCCATAAACAACTTTCACATGCATTTACTACTGACATTGGGTAAACACGTTTTACTGATAAATAAAAAATCATACTATTAAAGTTTGGTAAAATATTGCTTCACAATATTTTTTACGTATCTGTAAGAGCTGTTACTACTTTAAAAGATAAGTTTTACCTTTTTGCAAGTATTGTTAAACGTGTTAATGCTTCGTTCTTATCTGGAAAAACTGATATAAATTGATTAAAATGTTTTACCTCAACTTTAAAAACATTTCCCTGTATGTACCGCAGTTAAATAAAGTAGTTGTGGTGACTAAAAGCTATTAATAGTTCGCACCAATGTGTAAACTGTAAAATCGACCAAACAATTAAGCTTTTGACCTAGTTCAAGCTTTTCCTCATTATTACACAGCTACTTGTTTATAGTTGGATACATGCTTAGTTTTAAAAATATAACATGAAACTGACAATCAAATTCTAAATATAAATATAGTTTAAGTGTTTTAAAAGGACATGCGGTAAATGGATTATGGTAAGTTCAACTTATTATTGAATAGTGTTCCACGAAATGTTACTAATACTATTAAAAAAGCTATTTGACAATTTCTCCATTGGTGTAGTGTAAACATGTCGTTTATTTTGAAAGTGTGTATTAAGATATAAAATACGTAATGTTATTAGTTTTGATTCTCTACATGAAATTATGTTTGATTATAAAATGTTGATATTATGAATTTTGCTAAGTAAATCTTAAATTCTGTAGTTAGTAATAGTTTGAGGTTATTTAATATGATAACAAGTAATACCATGCATTCCACAAATGCTCCAAAAAAATAACATCTTTTTTAAAAGACATACATTGTAAATTAACTACACAACTAACATAAATTTCTTAAGAATATTAAAACACCCTTAGTAGAGTTTATAGCTTCCAAAGGCTAAAATATTGCTAACAATTTAAAGCACATAGTTTAATGCAAAATAAAACATTTCCTACCGTGTTGTACTAGTTTTTTACAGTATGAATAACAATGCCAAATAGACAGAAAAATTAAATTTTAAACAAAACCCTTGATTAAGTTTTCCATTATTTTAAACCAAATTAAAAATATTATACACATATAGATGATATATTATTACTTGTCCTAACACATTAAATATTCATCATATTATATATGATCAGTATATTAAATCCTAGTTAAACTAATAATATATTTATCAAAAGTATATTGAAGCTGTAAAACGTGTTAGAGTGGTATAGAAGAGTTTTTGTCGGGACCCTAAAGTTTTACTAACCAATTGAACATGTTTGCCTCCCTTTCCCTGGTCAGATCCCGGGTGGCCAATAAGACTCTAGTATTGATTCTTGTAGTCGTCGTGTTGGTTGAACAGCTCCTGGCTTTGCTGAACAGCTTTACAACGCAACTTGGGAGCGATCGAGTTTATCTCATATATTTTAAGATTTATTTTATCTTTTAATTATTAGACCCTACAAATGTAAATGGATAGAGAGTATAAATATTGTATCAATAATTTTTGCATAAAGATTTTTTAATGTCTGTGAGTAAAATCCCTACTATGAAACGCTACGGTGCTGCACAGATCAAAATAGCTATTAAAACTGTTCTAGGACAAAATAATATTTTTTTACAGTTGATATCCTTAATATTAACGTATCTAAATATATTACTTGTACAAACAATATGTACACTTCAACTAAAAAATTAAATAAAATTTGGTGTATGATCTAACATCCATAATTGTATTACCATTCTTGTTCAAACAATAAATTAATGTTTTTATAAAATAATTTTTCTTGCGAAAAACTAAACAGATTCCTCTTATGAAATATGTATAAACAATATATATTGATTAAATATATTGAATATAATAAATATATTCAACTTTTTCCAACCAAACAATTTATGTTTATGTAACACAGACAAGCACAGGTAAAGTGGAAATGTAAACACAATGGTCTTAACGTAAACCTCACTTTGACGAACAAATCCTTCCACAATTGCCTTCCAGGATTTATTTTATAGCTAAAGAACTACTTTATGTATCAAATTGTAAAATGTCCTAAAGGTAGGTTGCAAACTACAAATTTTGTTTTATACTCCAGATTCATCATATTCTTATTAATAAAATAATGGAAAACATCAAAATAAATTGTAAATGTGTTTCAATATAAACACTGATTCTTTCTGAATAAATTATTTATTGTTTATGGTAAGTGTAAAATATTACCAAATCAAAATGGTAAAAGGTAAAAAATCCATATAATAAAATGAAAAACATAATTTTTTAAACTTGATTTTGCTGAAAATCACAAGCGTGATAGGGTGTCATGTTTAATTCGTAATTAAATTTAAGAAAATTTTTTCTATATGGAAATTTGTAAGAATTGAGAATTCACCATTCCACAATAAAACTGTAATCTGAGTAAAGTTTTAAATTGAAATAAGCACTACTAGTATTACAAAATATCACACTTCACGTTTATATTTTATAAGCAACGTAACGACTAGTTTTGTCGTATAAATGAAAAATTACAACGTCTAGTTTCAATCTGATAACCGATTCCCGTCATGGAATTGAATTCACTTTGGTATAATACCGATTCTAAATTGAATGGGTTTACCTGACTATTTTCGTTTAGCACTTTTGTCCAGTGAAAATAAATTATCTCTGGATGATTGCTTACAGGTTTCAAAGCTTGTACAATTACAATGCTGGTGAACCTATAGTCGTATTGTTTTTCATTCGGTAAAGGTTTCAACAACATATTAAACGAGAAAAGAGTAAATATATCTAATTTTATTTGTAATTTGTTTATAGCCAACTGCAGGTTTGATATGAAATCAGAAATGATTCGACTATCCTGTAAAAATACGTTGTTAAACATTTTCCCTCATGATGTATTTTTTCCATCCGTTCTGAGGTAGGCACTCTTAAAAAATATTTTCTGTTAAGAAGTTTCAAGGACGTTTATAGCAAATTTAGATTTCAATTTTACAGAAAATAAAAATTTGTAGGCTATGCTTCCATTTTCTTTTAAAATCCAGTATATAACTTGATATTATGTAAATACAAAAATACGTGAAACAATATTTACTTCAGCTCTTTTGGAAAAATGCTTTCGTATAAGCCAAACCCACAACAAAACTCTACACAATACCCAGTTTGAGGGAGGAATTACGGTCGTTTAACAAAACGATTATCCTACGACGAATTTCAAAAACAATGTTTTACGAGAGCATTTCAACAATCGTATATTTGTTCTACCTTTCATAGTGAATATTCATCTGTTTGCACAATAATGATATTTTGCGGGCATAAGAGAGATACACTGTTTGACATTTTCTGCTACATACAGTATAATTTAATGTTGGTAAAAAAACTGAGTGCCTAGGCAAAGTTAAACTGGGGACAACGTTTATTCTTTTATTATTGTTTAACAATAATTCCAACCAAAATAAAATGTTCAATGTCCTATGAATTTTATTTTGATCATTTAACTCCATAATACGATTGCCCGCTGATAATATTATAACTAGGTACAACTGGAGAGTAAATACATTACCTATAATCTATCTATACGTACACAATTCAGGATGTCTTGATTGATTTACCTAGAACAAAATAAAAACTAAGATTATTTATTTCACAATTTTCAGATTATGTAGATGGTGTGCACAACCGTGGTTTAAACGTATGGATTCGGACAACAATCTTAACATTATAAATAATAGATACGAAACCGTGTTTTAATCCGGACGTAAAACATACGCATATAAACAAGGTGGCAAAACCTTAGGCAGTTAAATATTATTGGAAAATAATAAGAATATAGATTTTCAAATGGTTAATTACCTATTTTGTTTCCTATCTTAGTAGAGCTTTTAAAACAAGTTTTGTCTAATAAGGTTTTTTTTTTACTTTTTGAAAAATTTATGGAGTAAATGTATACAGGGTGATTGGTAGTCAGTGTGATAAAATCTTTAGGTGTAAGTGCAAAGTAAATGAATTGTGATGATGCATATGAGAGGTTCCAAGTCTAAAAATTATCTCCCCAAAGAATTATTTTAAGTTTTAATAAAATAACCATGTTTTTCAACTTACTACAGCAATTTCTCCATTAGCCTACATCTAAATCGATTTAAGTAGGTGGACGATGTTATTTTCGTTTTCTACACTATTCCATACAGGTTATAGAGAAATTGCTGTGTTAAGTTGGAAAACATGGCTATTTTATTCTTTGGGAAGCTAACTTTTAGACTTGGAATGGAACCTCTTATATGCATCATCACACTTCATTTACTTTGTACTTACATCAACAAACTTTTGTGACATTAACTACCAATCACCCTGAATATCAATCAAGTTTCTAAACTCCTAAAGTGCTTGTCTATCAGCCACGTGTTATGTGTACTCAGCTGATGCTTGTGTGACCTAGTTATAGCGTACCTAACACAGTCAACAATAATTAATATTCAAAGATAAATAATAGATATTAGCATATGTAGAGTGCAAAGGACGACATTGCCGCTAGAGAATTGTAGATGGTCTTACATTTCCAGAGTGTGCTCGTAATACAAACAATATGCTTTCTACAACCATAATTGACTAATTTTAACTATTTAGTAGTACATACAAATCATTTAGGATATGTTATTTCCTTTTTGAACGTTAGTCATTCATAGAAACACCAAAAGTAAAATTACTTGATTAAGCGGGTGAAAATGAATAAGTCGAAAATGAGCAATTTTCGTACTGTTTACGGGTGTAACAACGTTATTATTTCCATTCAGTAGTAAAAACATCTATTCAATGCTGTTATTAGGCAATTTATGTTGATGAGGACTTCAGCTTTTGGTAGTTTTCTTAGACTATTATTAAAACTTTTTTATAATAAATTATATTACAATTGTTCTAATATTTAAAAGAATAAGAAATAAACTACCGACTACGTTTTGCCATATGCTTAAACTGATGGAAAATACACACCGTTCAAATACAATTCTAGAAATGTAATTCAATTATGAGTAACTTAGAAAGGTAAGATAAATATCACACTAAACTCAGTATTCTGAGCAGTATTTGAAACAGAAATTCCGAACAATACTGATGGTATTTGCCAGACAATAGATTGAGGATTCGTGACCAATCGACTGAATTGCGTGTCCTCCAACGCATGGCCAATGTCAGAATTCTGTTGAGAATGAAACTCTACAACCGTATGAAGAGAAGACTGTTAATCTTCCCTTCGTGTCCATTCAAAATGAATTAGAGGGGATCTCGTTTAGGTATTTTAGTCAAGTCTGTCACTCCATGAAATGGAAATATAGCTTGGTTAAGGCATTCGCCAAAGTACGTATTACCAATATGGTACCTTACCTATTACCAACTAAACTATCAATTACTGTATTATACAGTACCTTAGTGATTCCAATTAGGTATTAGTTGGAGTTGCTCAGCCTTATACACCTTATTATGTAATATTATCGGACATAAATATAATAATAAAAAGTACTAACTAATAAATAACACTTGTAAACTAATGTATTATGTATTACAAGTTATTTAAATGGACGAATCAATATTAGGTAACACCAGGAAAATATTCTGCAGATTTATGCGTTCCATAATTAATAATCTAACTCTATTTAAAATATGGTTAACGGCCAATACTTGGATGATTACAGAACATACTTTCAACATGTTTAAATCACTTAATAAATAGAGGAATAATTAATTACTAAAATCATTTTAATTGGCTCTTGTTCGATATAACAATATCAACAACATTTACGAACCGAAATACAGTTGTTTTCTTAGACAATGTTCAGAAAATCTATAATAAACGTTAAACATAAATGAATTAATGTTCATAATAAACAGCCAAGTTTAGTTTCCTGACAATGTATTGTGCAAAGCTTCTACTCCAGTGATTACTATTATGCTCGGGTTTGTCACTTTGGATCCGACTTGCTGTTGTGTTTGATTTAATTCTAAGGCTTGCTCATATCCTGCTAAACATTTAACTTTTAGCTGTGTCAAATTAAGGAGTTGTGGACTTCCTGGATATTTTCCTAATGGATACATACGATAATTTTTGGTTAATTGTAATTGTCTTTTTCAGGAATATATTTTGTGTTTAGAGTTTGTAATGAAATAGTTCAAAGCTTGATTGTTTAAACTAGGACCACCTATTTTTTTTTTTTTTTTTTTTATTAATCATTCTTGCTAAAACAGAGCTTTGGCCAGTAACAACGCTACATAAGTCATTTCACTTATCAAAACTTATCCATCTTATAATTGAATAAAATATACTAAATTGTGTTTAGGGTTCTTGGATTTGTCATATAAAATATGAAAAAAAAAGTATAGCCAACCCTATCATCACCATCTTACTCTCTTATTTCACCATTTGAACAGTAAACTGATTGGTTTTTATTTACATTTAGCAAAAATAAATAACGAAATCACTTAAAATTCAAACGATAATTAAATGTAAACGACCTTTTGAGTGAATACCAATGGAAAATAAACATATGAAACATAAATTACAATATTGTTAAGCAAGGTTCACGTTAGATGCAACGGAAGGCCTAGTTACTGTAACTCAAGTAGGCATAACGTTACGGTGTCATAGGCAAAGAGAGAGGTAGACTTAAAGCTAGGCTACATGGCGACAACACAAGTAACACCGAAATAAAGAACAATACTTTTACATTACCGAATATTAAATTTGCTCATAATAAAATTGATCTTATATGTATAGACAAAAGGTAGATTTTTAATTTAATACATTTAACCGGATAAGATTTACTCGCCGGTAAAAGCAAAGATGTTGGAAATGAATGGTTTGTATTCTTATAATTTTACTTAGAACATTAAAAACTCATTTTATATTGTTATTTCACCTGATTTTGTAGCACTCGTTATTTTGTTAAAGGAGAAATATTTCAGCTGTGTAATTATTTCTCTATACGCGTAAACAACATGAAACAAACCACCTAAGTAGATTTTGATTCTATTGTAACATAAATTTAATTCCAACTTGGCTGGGGGTTAATCAATGGAACACCCTAACAATGATGAACTATACGGCTTCTGACTCTACCTAACAATATAACGGCTTATAGGGTTTTAACAACTTTTAGTCCCACTTATATTGCCTCTGGATACAATACAGATCATAGGGACATTTATAACTGTATACAAATTCTACAATGCTAAAGTGATAAAACACAAAGTAACCCTATATAGTGAGGGTGAGGGTAGAGAAAGAAAGTGTTTGACATATTGAGATGGATTATTTTTGTCCAATATAAGCTATACAATATAATTTCGGTTTTCCACCATTTATAGAAGTTCAGATTATAGAAGTTTACACGTTTTACACCTTTAAGTTTAAAATTACTACAATATCAAAAATATATATGTCTTAACTTAATTTTATGTAGAACAAGAAAAACAATAATAACATGAGTTTGTATATGCTTGAATATAATAAAAACTCTTTATTTTAGATTCCTTAGGTGTAAGCAGATAATGACATGGAATTTTACTAAAAAGTATTACACATTTAATGGCAATAATGACAATAATTAATCAAAATATGTAAAATGATTTTTATATCCAAAGGGCACTATGTTTTTTTCTGATAGAACTAATAGAGCTAATTAACTAAAATACAGTATATCAGAATTAGTTATAAATACAACTATCAAAAGAACGCAATAAATCAAATATGAACACAAAACACAATACTGGTTATAGCACGCCAAGTAGCTAATTGCTGCATTCACTTACTTTTTCAGCACTTATTTTATGTCGCTCTCCTGTATTCTAACAAAACAACACGAAACAACACAAAACAGTGTGATTTTATTAGGCATGTAATATGTGCAAGGCCCCACTATATGTGTGAGCATGGAAATAAGTTGGCAAGACTTAAAGCTACTACGACTACGATCAGCTGGTAAAGTGTTAACCATTTCGTTCAACGCTTATATTTAACCTAACTTAAAAACGTGTATAGTGTTTGAAATACTAATTATTTATATGCTTTACAGTAACTGTAGGAAAAATATAACGTGTAACGCGAGTGCAAAGTGCCAATTCGCACACAATTTACAAAAATAACTATTAAATTTTTTTTACAGTTTTTGTATAAAAAATGAACAAAAAGGTTTAAGGTACTTATTTATGCATTTTTACAATTAAAAACCTATGAGTATATATATGTATATTTAGCTTGAAGAAAAAACACCACTAAGATGCAATGTTTTATTGTTATATCCATATAGAACCAATCATAATGCTTTAACTTAAATATAATTTATATAGCAACATAAACCAGAGATATAAATGGTAAATTAGAAATTGCACTACAACAATCACTAAATATAAATGAATTAATTAAGGCAGACAAGTTTGTCAGTGTATTATGCTGGAAGCTTTCACCTCGATAATCAACCATTGTACTCGGTTTTGTCACTTCGGATCCGACTGCCATTGTGTTTAATTCAACTCTAAAGTTTCTTGCTCACATCCTGCCAAACATTCTACAGTTACTCGTCTCAAATTACAATGCTCTTTGGAGAATTATTTACATTCTTTCAAGTACCATTTATTTAACTTGGGGAACATTTATCATCTAATTGTTAAGGATTATCTAAGGTTATGCAACTGTTGTAATTTAAAACGAATCAAACACAAAGTTGTTCAAATGTAGGAAAAAACATTTAATTTTACAATAATCATCTGTTATAAAGGCGAAAAAAATTTTTTTTTTTTTTCTTTTTAATGTGTAAAAGATCCTCCTGACGTGAATCATATCCATCATTAGGGGGGCCACTCTCATTCAAGCGAAATTTTACATGGGGCAGCCGATACATAAGAGTTAGCTCTCATGTTAAAAAATTCAGGTAATGTAATTTTAACAAATAAAGGACAGTTCATTATTGGAACGTTTCGACATATATTTCTACCATAATCATTAATAATGTCAACTTTTGTTTTCCAAATTTGGGTTTACTTTTTGGGTACAAAAGTCAAAATTAGATTTTCAAATTTTAATTCATTATAAAACTAATACTTCTAGATAGTGGCCACAACATGTGACCTACTAGGTTCAAATTACAAAACGTCACACTTTAAAGCTTCACAAGTTACCCTAATGAACTGGTGGTAATATACAACATACGGGTTGTAATCATTATTCTCCAGAAGTTTTAGTTTAATTGAAAATTAGCCCTGTTACGTCAAGTGAGGATATAAAGGGGAATTTTTTGATTGTATTGTATCATAACTTACACATAAAACACACGTTCGTATCTCTAAAAAAATATACTATGAAAGATTTTTTAGTATTGTTATTGTTATATTTACTATTTGTTATATAAACCTTAAACTAATAACTAACGTATCAATACATTTTTACACTAACATTTTCTATAAATGTATATGTATCTCCTTACAAAAAATTATATTCATACTTTTAACTAATATTTTTTTATAAAAACTTACTTGCTAAATACATATGCTCAAGACTACAAGTCGTTTCAAATTTAATAGCTGAACTTTTACAAAATGTAATGGTTCATAATGAGTGTTTATTGATCTGTAACAATGGAAAACTTAATTTGTAACGTTATTATAATAAATTATGTAATATCAAAACCCAATAACAGAATAGCACAGGTATTGTAAAGTACCTTTAATCCCACTTTGGTGGAAGTTCAATCAATGGAACGGTCTCACGTTGATGAACTTTATGGCTTCTGACTTTACCTAACAATACAATGGCTTTGAGTTTCAACAATTTATAAGCCTACTTGATATTGTTACCAGTAGTTAAGGGAGTAATATATTAGAGTATTACGATCCAGTGTTTTTTTTCCTTTAATGTGGGGGTTTTCAACCGACAACTTTTTTTCTATCTTTTACTCATCACTGTTAAAAAACTCCGTCCTTAATGTAATGTTTAATGTTCATTATTTGGATTCTAAATTTTATCTTTTAAATGTATGATAAATTTTATTACAAGTTGTCAACAGCCAGCTGTACATAAAATGCTATTCTTAAATATAACAGCAAAAATTTTTAAGCCTGGCAAAATACTGTACCAATTTTCACCCTAGTTTATTTCAAAATGCAAAATATTTTGGCGTACTATTTTTTAAATTCATAGCACGTTTTAGCTCAAAGCTATTTTAGCTCAAAGCTAAACCCGATTTCTTCAGAGTTAGATGGTAGAAAGCTCTTAAACTCTAAAATAAGTTTCAGTATCCAAAAACATTATCAAAAACCTGACATTATCAAGTTTATAAATTATTTCACAAAAAACAATAACCTAATCCATCCCGGTTCTCCATTTCAGTTCTTTGTGACGGTACAACAAAGTAAACAAAAAGACCGAAATCAATCACAGGTTTCCAATTGGCTGCCTTCGCCAGTCTTTTTGTAACAAACGATGTTTGTCCCCGTGGACCATATCTCTGATATTTTAAGCTGAAAAAGATCATTCAAAAACCTGATGTTATTCTTTAAATGTAAAAATATTTCTTATCGTAAATCTTTCTTTAATTGACATTAAAATTGATCATTGACAATATTTTGTTCATTAAATGGTTTTTTTTAATTTATGATTTGTAAAGAGCAAGATACATTGCAACTGACACAATATAAGTTAGTAAAATGTAATAGTTATACATGAATGGATCATTTATTTAGTTATTTTTAACATAAACAAATATTGTGATTATTAACATGATTGATAACCTGTAACCCGAGATGATTAACTATTCCGACAATGTGGAATATTACGGAAATACATACTGTGCTTTGATTATCTTTCTCAAATTTAAACATAAAATGACGACTTTGGCTTACGCAACTATTGATTAGAGCAGGTTAGTTGATATTTTCTTGTTTGGTGGACAATACGAATAAGAATATTTTTTCCATTTTCAAAACGAAATTAAATAAGACATCAAACGAAAGTGGAGTAGCTAAAACAAAGATAAAATAAACAATCAATCAGCGGAATCTCACAGATGGTTTGAAGTGGGGCCTATTGAGGTTATTGTTGGGAAAGGAAGAAAATTATCAATTTCTTTTATATACCTCCTTTGGTTTTCTTATACATCTTTCAATCGTGTAAACAGTTCATGGAAACTATTGAAAATCTGATCTTCAATAGTTTTTAGTAATTTATTTAGTAGTTTATTTGGCGAACTAATAATACTTTTTTTTAAAGAATTCAATTTTAACGTTAAAACTCCTACTCACAATCATATAAGGTTGTTATGAGAAAATGTAATATGTGTACATCTTTTGCAAAACAAATTATGTATGTAGGCCTACTATTCTTTATCCATATAATATTTAAATAAGTGTTCTGCAACAATATATTTTTCTATATGAACCAAGCATCATTTTTTCAAAGCATTGATCAAATATCAAAGGAAATAAATAGTGTTCAAATAGACAGTGATCCCAAGGACTTTGCAATGTTAATCGCGAACCGTATGAAATGAGGTAAATAATGTAGAGTGATGTTAGAACCGCTGAAAGCTCCTCATTCCATTTACTTTCACTCATAACGCTTCCCATTATAGAGCAACAACAAATAAATCATCCTCGTCTCTTATGATGATCTAAATATCAATTTACTCTCGTAGAAAAATCTAACTTTTTTATATTTATTATTTCTGAAACTATACTTATAATGGGTTGTATAGTTGTTTATTACAAGTAGAGTAGGATTTTTATAAAGTAACAATTTACGTAATATTATCTAAATATTCTATTGATAAAGTGTTTTGTTTTGCATAACTACACTTTGACTAAGGATTAATTACTTTTCTTTCAATTGTGAGAAACCCATTAAAAAGGAATTAATAACTCGACAATCAATGACACTTCCGATAATAAAAAATCCGTCTGAATATTACAATTTTATATTTAATTTCGTTATTAATTTGTATTCCTGATGAAAACGGCTTGAGCGTAAACCAAAATAATAATGTGAAACTTTCAATTATTAAAACAATTATATGAATTTTGGTTATAAACTTGAGTATGTTGAATTGGCTTTGTACAATAAGTATAGTACAGTTCGCGTTGACGTATAATACGTTTAGATATAATAACGCAATAACGTGAATACCCCCGCCGCAGCAAACCTGCCGTCTAAGCGAATTTCCATTTGGCCGAATTGATTCTCAATTGATCTATTTAAATAACATTATTAGGTTTAACGAGTACCTAGGTTTGCTGCTACAAGGAAACTAATAAAGTAGTGTGTTTTTAGTAAAATACTGATAGCTTACTATAAAGTAAATAAATTTGCCAAGTTTGATCAAAATATATCCATAAACAAGCAAACTACAACATTTTACAATATTCTCCATAAGAATAACATGGGAATTTTAAATTTCCCATTTTTTTAGTTTTCTCCGTAACCAATAACCGTACAAAAACACTTTGATATACTGAATTGTTTGTTTTTTAAGCTCTTTAAGAAGGTTTAGAGAAAAATTGGGAAATTTTGTGTTTTGAGGGTAAAAAGTGAGAAAAACCAATTTTTACCCCATAAAACCCCCCATAAAACCTTGTTCCCATGGTCTGATCATGCTGGATCGCGAACTCATTCAAGTTTATCCCGCCTTACACCTTCAAACCAAATTTCATCAAAATCGGATAAAAATTACTCAAGTTATCGTGTTCACGGACACATATATATATATATAAATCTATATATATATATACCTATATATATATATATATACATATATAAAAATTTGAACGAATGGTGTTTTTGGCCTCTGGGGACATTAAAATGAAAAAGTAAATCGGTCCCGGGCCTAAGTCTTACCATGAGACCTACGGTAATAGCTACTTCCCTATAGGGAAATTCGCTAAAACAGTTTACAATCACTAGTTTCATCAAACAATCTTGTTTAGTGAAAATTAATTATCTTTACATGATTGATAACAGGTTTTATAACTCAAATAGAGTTTTAGATCGGTTTTGTAATATGAGTAATATGGTCGACTTGAGAGTTTAAAAAAAAATGTTTCAAGAGATTTTTTTATTTATTTTTTTGTCCTAGGACGCTAGGCACGTTTGGGATTGTTTTTCACATTACTTCAGGCTAGACCTAGGGGTTGCGGCATTATCTCATGGATAAAATCCATTAGTGACTTGGCGGGGATCGAACCCGGGACCTCAGGGACTGAAGGACCGCGCTCTAACCTTAGATTAGATCAGCTCGAGAGATTAGATGTATTACGTAAATTAGAAGTGTCTAAAAGCAAAATCTAATTACTATGTACTTGATTTATCCGTTAGAAAAACTACGACCGAGTAGTGTATGTTTGTCTTCGATCTGATAAATGACCATTATGACTTTAGATTCAATGTTGTGAAACTATTGAGTTATTTACTTTCAATACAAAAAACATCAGTGAACCCGTGCTATTCTGGTTCAAAAGTCTATCGTAAAAGCTGGTTTCAAAAAGTGTAAAAGATACCCCTCAGATATACTATTTGATGAAACTGGAATATTCCCCATTGCAAAATTGTTTATCAAAGATCTTCTAATTTTTATATTTAAAAACTTCAATGAAATTTTTACTACCATAACCCACACTCATAATACAAGATATGCAAATAGAATTGGTATTTCCACTATTCAGCAGCACAAATCCTTTTCAAAACAAATTGTTTCTACATAGCACATATTTTGTTCCGGAATTGTTCCACTATGTATAAAGCAACTCAGTTATTTCATTCTCCTACATTAGGTGTATTCAAAAGTCGAGTTAATAGATGGTTATTGGATATCAGCGATGAAGAGGCCAAGGCTCTTATCACAACTGATAACAGGAGACCTGCCACTGTCTGACAGCACTGTACAGACAGGGCCTCTGCAAACTCTTGCAACCAACAAAATTCTTTTCCATTTTATTTATTGGCTTCCCCGTTAAACAATTCTGTTAATAAAAAATTTAAATTAATATTTACTCCAATTTATTTTATGATCTTTAAACTTTTTTTCAACTGTAATTTAGCTCAAAAAAATATATATTTTTTAACAACTTGAGTCTACGCACAGACCACTGAGATCTATGTAGACTCATTTCCACTACCTATTACATTAGTTATTATTCTAGCCGGAGCAAACATATTTCAACTAGTATTTAAGTTTATACTATTATAACTTTATAAATTTAATTTTACTAGAATTATTTTACCTAAACAATGAACTGTATAATGCTTCAAGACTACATATATTCGTATTTTATTTTTTTGAAAATTGTAAATTTTGTATATATTGTGGAAATAAAACTGATTTGATTTGATTTGGTTTGACTATCTAAGCCAATTGATCTTTCAAATTGCAAAAATATAACTATTTTATTAGTTTTTCTATTATAAATTTTTGTTGAGGATGCATCTTTCCTTAAGGCATTTATTTATCATTAAATAGTAAAGGGGATTCAACAGCTTAAGTACTTGTTGTTCAATCATGCATCTTCTATTCACTCCATGTTACGAATGTGACCTAGTTCCAGCGTAACACAATCATCTTTGTTGAATAACGATTAATCATTCAACTTTTGTGATGTCAATTGCAGCTATTATCGGGCTATTTTTATAATAAGGGGGGTTTTATCTCTTTTACCTAAACTGAATTTCAATTTTTTAATTGTTGATTATAATACTAATGTAACGAAACATAGATACGTAACATAGAAACATAGATAGACGTCTGCATTCCTCTTTAGATGATACATTTTTTAATTTAAGTTAAATTATTTTAATTTAATAGCTGATGTGTAAAAATGTGAAATCAGTACAATTAAAAAATATAGAAAAACGTAAACCAATCATGAAGTTGTCCAAACTAACCGTAGTAATAGACTTACCGTAATATTGGAAATTTAGTTTAATTTAATATAACATTCAAAACAAAAACTTTTTTATTTCAAACCTAACTCGATATGAACAATGGTAATGATATTTTTCGGGAAACAGAATATGGATTTGTGACTTCAACTGTTCTGTGTTTCCATAAATATTACCTGATAGTGCAAAAATACAAAAGATATAGGCAAAGTAAATAGCCTATTATAAAATGTCCAAACATAAAAAAAAAAAAAATAATAATTTAAATAGGAAGCCTAAAAAGTCATTTGTACACCTGTTTAAACTGTATTCAATTATTAGGTATCCAACATTTATAAATTGGATAGGGTTGTGTAGCGAGTCATGTAATACAAAATAAATAAAAGTAATGGCTCAAAACAAAGCCATTACTTCAAACGATAAGGGTAGGCCTGAAGCAATTCAATGAAGTTCCAGCCATTGATTCTTTGTTTCTGACATCAAAGTCTATGTTTGATAACTTTATTAAATATTTTGCTTAACCTTGCGGTTAGTATATATTAAACCATTTAGTTTACCATTTACCGATAGAATTGCGATTGTGAATATAAAACGAATCATTTTAAACTTACTCTTGTTTTGAGACCGTGTCTCTAAACAAAACTAAATCAAATGTCTTAGTTATAATTTTAAGTTTGCTACATGTTTCTGGTTCGAAATAGGACACACGTAATGTGTACTTTATAGGAACAATGAAATTAACTGAAATAATAGTATATTACGTTACTAGTCCTGAAAATAAGTTTTACCTGACGAGTGTGGTCGTTCCCGTGCGAGCCGAGGTCGAGTACAGGATTACCATACGAGTCCGGTAAACACATTTCGGACGAGTGACGTACGATAGTTTACGCCATACTACTAAATCTGTACAAATCCTTATACAGGGTGTCTCAGACCACCCGGCCGGCTTGTATAGCTCCAATATGAAAGCAAATGGAAACCTAATTGCAACTGGAACCCCCTATTTTGACCCCAAGGAATTCAGCTAAATTATTTTTAACCCCAAAAAAGCACCCCAAAGGGCAGATTTTGGGGGGTGGGGGTGGTTTTTGGGAAATTTTCAAATGTAAAGGGGGGTCGTGTTATACCTCTTTTTAAAGGTCCTTTAGTCCTGAGTATTTTAGTGGAAAAATATTTAAATTATCTTCATCCCTATTTACAGGGTGTTCAAAAACGTACAAAAAATAGACCTTTGAACTACTTTTCACTGTAAAGAGGTGGAATTTTGTGGGGGGTTCAAATTTTGATAACACTTTAATTAATAAATGAGCTTTCAAAAACTCTGGTTTCAACCCTTTTGCTATCTTTTTACTTATGTTACGCATTTTCAAACTTTTTGAAGTTTCAAAAGCTGTTATCTCAAAAATTTCAAATGGCAACATGGGTTTCATTACAAACCCCATTGTAGCCCTTGAAATTTGCTATAATTTTTGTATTTAATGTTTTTTGGTATCTTCATTGGTTAAAGAGATATAACGAAATTAGTGTATTTTAATGTTTTATTAAATGGTATTCAAAGTGTTTGCTGTTGTAAATGTACACTTCTAGGTCTCAATTAAAACTAATTATGTTAAAAAATTAAAATACTACCCAGATTGTTAAACTTGGAGGATTAATAAAGGGAAAAACACAACTGCAAATATTCTTAGTTATTTTACAATTACAAAGTTCTAATAGTGCTTTGAATGAATACTGTCTATAAATGCTACTGGTAAATAAAAAAAAATCATCATGAAATCAATGAGCGTGTGCATGAAACTGGTCACGTTTGATTAGATAAATCAAATTATAAGGAACTTACTGGATTTGTACGAGAGGTGAATGCACCTGCGGTAGTAAAACAGCAATACAGTACCATAATAGTGGAGAAGAAGTACTACATGCATAACAAAGTTGGGGTTTGCATGGAACAAAATGGAAGGCAATTTAAGCATTTGTAGAAGTCCATCAGTATGTAGGCTATTAATGCTGATTCAAACAAATTATTCATTCAAAGAACTATTAGAGCCATGGAATTGTAAAATAACTAAGAACATTTGCAGTTGTGTTCTTTCCTTTATCAATCTTCCAAGATCAACAATCTGAGTACTATTTTATTTTTTTAGACAAGATTTGTTTTAATTGAGACCTAGAGGTGTACATTTGCCACAGTAAACACTTTGAATACCATTTAATAAACCATTAAAATACACTAATTTCGTTATGTCTCTTTAACCAATGAAGATACCAAAAAACATTAAATACAAAAATTATAGCAAATTTTAAGGGCTACAATGTGGTTTGTAATTAAACCCATGTTGCCATTTGAAATGTTTGAGATAACAGCTTTTGAAACTTCAAAAAGTTTGAAAATGCGTAACATAAGTAAAAAGATAGCAAAAGGGTTGAAACCAGAGTTTTTTGAAAGCTCATTTAGCAATTAAAGTGTTATCAAAATTTGAACCCCCCACAAAATTCCACTTCTTTACAGTGAAAAGTAGTTCAAAGGGCTATTTTTTGTACGTTTTTGAACACCCTGTAAATAGGGATGAAGATAATTTAAATATTTTTCCACTAAAATACTCAGGACTAAAGGACCTTTAAAAAGAGGTATAACACGACCCCCCTTTACATTTGAAATTTTCCCAAAAACCACCCCCACCCCCCAAAATCTGCCCTTTGGGGTGCTTTTTTGGGGTTGAAAATAATTTATCTGAATTCCTTGGGGTCAAAATAGGGGGTTCCAGTTGCAATTAGGTTTCCATTTGCTTTCATATTGGAGCTATACAAGCCGGCCGGGTGGTCTGAGACACCCTGTATATTACCACCAACTAAAGGACTAAAAATCACAGTAATAACGTCTAAGAGAGGTTATGTTTTTGTTTATAACTACTCATTGCTACCCAAATACAGTATAATCAGCTGATTGGTGTCCGGTAAAACTAATTGCAGTACAGTAGTACGCAATGAAACCCCATTTGATAATTCTGGTGGCAAACAACTGTTTTCTGGACTAAATTCTTGAGTGGGAAGTTTGTCAAAATATTGTAGTGTGGCGTAAAATAATGTATTCAAACAGGCAAAGTGAGGGCCACATGGCCTCTCTTACACTTACACCTGTGAATATAACAATAATTGAAAGATTTTAATTTTAGCATGGTGTGCAAAATGTTTGTACTTTAGCTATAAACTGTTCTGCTCAGTTTCGTCAATTTGGAACCAACTAAAGATTAATTAAATTCTATATCTTCTTTCTCATATCCTGTCAAATATTCAACTGAGCACAGTGTCAAACTATACAGTACTTATATGCATTTATTTTTTCTAGAGTTTTTATACTTTATATTTAATGAAATATAACTAGTTCGTAGATTAAATATTTCAAATGCAGTTGTTTAATTTTATCACCAAATGTAATATCGCGATCATTCAGTATTTGATGTATTTGAAATTATAGGGGTACTAGTGTACACGTTGCTCGAATTCGAGCAATTGCAAAGTATTACAGGAGTTATTTCAAAACGAATAACAGTCATATTTACAATGAGTTTAAAAGAGTCAACTCAAAGATTAGGTACCGGCGTGTAACTCAGAACACGATTATCTTCGTTATTGATAAACCTAAAGAATTCCGGCCGGTTTTCTCCTTCTCAAAATGCCTCGATGTACAGGCAACACAGGTCATTGATAGATGGCCAATTGAAAACGAAAAGTCGTTTTGGATTAGTGTTAGGGTGCATTTGTAACCTAATAGTTGAGATTGTCCAGGGTCAGGTGCTGACTGTGATGAGTTAAGCCTATTACGCGCCACTGTTCTGTAGCTGCGGTCGTTATCACGATTACGCCTCCTGTCTACGTTTCGTTGTTGTCGCGTCAGAGGCATTTAAAAGAAAAAAAAAACAACAAATAAACAAATTATAGCTACACAAAATAACGATAAATTCAGAAATTTAAGTTACAATCGTGCTAACACGACCCGTCGTAGCGGCACAAACGACGATAAATATACAAATTTAAGATACAACCATACTAACACGATCCGTCTTGGGGGTTATGTTTACACAAACTCAAATAGTAAATATTGAATTGAAAAATAAATAACAGCAATTAAATTATACAGCTGATCAAAATGTAAACAATTATGTTCTTCATAAAGATAACATGGGAACTTTCAAAGCCACTGGGGCAGAGTCCAAGGGACTTTTTCAAAAATGTAAGGCCAGTTTGCAAATTTACGCGACACGCTCTTTCCAATGAGACGTCAACGGATAAAATCGGTTAAGAAATGGCGGAGGAGTTCAACCGACAAAGTTTCATGTAGCGTATTAATTATATAGATGGTAAATTTCATAAAAGAATGTCAAAGCTATATTGGTTGTGTTATTTCTGTCATATATTTGTATTTAAAATACTGTGTACTAACATATGCTTTGAATATGATTTTACGAGTCTTCAGGTTATCAAAGAATACTATAAAAATACTCATGGTTACTGCATATAAATAGAAGAGTCTGAACATCGTTGTAATTAGTAAAACAAACGGGCTAGCCTTCACATCCAAAGTTAACGCTAACTTTCTACTCTAAACGTAATTAACTCTCCCGTATTATATGGTAAAGTGTTACACTATTTCGGCCGTCAGGTTTGCGGGGAAGGGAAAACTGTTAGTTTTTGTTCATTATAATACCTGTCATCATAAATAAATGAAGTAATCCGTCAGGATCTCATTTTCAGTTCTTTGTGATAGCTCAACAAAGTAAACAAAAAGGCCAAAATCAATCACAGGTTTCCAATTGACTGCCTTCGCCAGTCTTTTTGTAACTAACGATGTTTGTCCCGTGGTCTAAATCGTTGATATTTTAAGCTACAAAAGGTCAATTAATACTCAACGTTCTTTTAATGTAAACATTTCCCAACCTTAATTTTAAATAAAGGTTTCTTACGGGATATATATAATTGTTTAATTTTTACAAATTGATGTATAGTTCAGAATTCAGGTTGATTAAGAAAAATATTGTATTTATTGATATCAATAAGAAACACCAGTGATCTGTGAGAGTAATCTTTTCATAGAAGTATAGAAAATTGTGTAGTGCTGCTTAGATTAAATATATGAACGTCCATATTATTGACTTATTGTTAAAGGGCCGATGTTAATTACTTAGTGCGTATTGACAAGTTTACAGTTCAAAAACATAACAAAAAACAAGACATCAAACCAAATTGGTGACGCCAAAAGTGAGGGAAGAAGTAAAAAAAAATCAATGAGCCGAACACCATAGATGGCTTGAAGCAGGGCTTTATTGTTGAGAAATCTTTCCATCTGGCCTCTTCCAGCCATATTCCAAATTTTGTTGCAAAAATAATGTATATAGGTACTGTGGTTTTAAATGTAAAATAAAAAAAAGAATCTTACATTAATTCTATTACGATAGCTTTTTACATATATATAAGTTTCGCTATATTATTAAAAAATATACTGGAAATGTATTGTGTAAAACATTGAAATTACACTTATGATCAAACCAAGGTCTTTGTAATTTTATTTCAAGACTGATTAAAACTAGGCAAGTGATTTAGAGTGATGTTTTGAATCACTGAAAGCTCCTCATTCCATTTACTTTTTGCCCCCGAAACGCTTCCCATTACAGAACAAAAACAAATAAATCACCATTGTCTTTTATTTTGACCAAAACAATTTAATTAATAACAATTTGATATTTTAAAAAAACTAGACCGATTTTTAAATATCCTACTCAGTTTTTAATAACGCCAAGAGGTTGTTTTTGTAGGACCATGTTTACCTGGTAACCAATGGGTGGGTGGAACCCTTTCAAATTCACTTTTTTCGTAGTTGAATCGACAAAACCTGCATAATTTTAATTATGGATAAAGCAAAAAGTATTTTAAAAACTTCAACTTATTTTATGCAATATTTTAAAGCTTCCTACGGGCTTAATAAGCAAAGTTTCAATCGTTTTCACGAAATAATATAAACAGATTGGTAATTCAAATCCAACGGGGTATAACCAGGCCCTATGAATTACACTCTAAATATATTAACACTTAACTACACCTTTCCTAGTGCTAATAATAATGAGTTGCAACAATTACAAGAACATCCAATAGTTAAAGTAAACGATGGATTGCCATAGCAAACAATCTGCTAAGTACATTGGACCACAGGACCCCCCACTCATCGGTAAGAAGAGGTGTTTACCAACAGATCGATAGATGGATAGATGGATGAATTCGATCTTCTATGGGATTTTCCAAATTTTGAATTTACTTTCTATTTATTTATCTTTAATGCAACTTTCATTTCTAATGTCGTTAAGGATTTAAAGGTGTATCCCAAATTAAATCAACATATTACATAAACTATTTTAAAGTTCACCAAAAAAATTTAAAGTAGAATATTTAAAGTGTTTGATTAATTACACTTATAAACTAATGGTATTAAATACACTACTTTAATTACAAGGAACGTCAAAAGTCATTACTGTTAAATCGTAGAGCTTTAACTAAATAGTAATTAAACAAAATCAATTCTCGATTACCAATTCATGAACGTTTTAAACATTTATTATGCTTTGTGTTCTCATTAGGCAAATAGTGATCATTAATTTAAAAATCTGTAATGTCAAAAAAACTTGCCAAGAATGAATTAAGCTACAAATCCAATCATCAATATAACACTAGTTAATTCATTTGGTTTACATTTCAAAATTATTATATACTAAGAGGATTAGGTCGATGCTAAAAGGGATGATAACAAAAACCCATACTTTTAGGAAACAGGCAATAAATAATTGATTGAGTTGATTTTACTTTTATACATTTAGAATTTATGGTTTCTAAACCGTTTAATAAATAAGTTCATAATCTCAACTTATGTATCACAAAAAGAAACATTCTGTTAAGTTGGCATATGCAATTATAATTACAATTTGAAAAAAGTTTTCCATACACCCTTTTTTCCTAAGACGACAATCAGTCATGCATTGTATAGGCCCCTTTTTAAAAGAAAATCTCTTATTCAAAATAATTACAACACAGTGTTATAAATATTAAAAAAATACTGTTATAAAACACAATAACAAGATTTATTTTCAGCTTCAATTACTTAAACATTCATGTTCAACGAAAACTACAAAAACTTTACTTTTTTAAAACAACATACCCTAGAAAACACACATCACACTGTCACTTCGGTGTCAAAAGTGTTGTGCATCTTCATGAAAACAGACCCATAAAATGAAATTGCAAAGACATGCAAAGAAAATCTTTTGCACGGTTACCAATGGAAACATTTGGAATCGAACTAGACCATCTCCAGAGAGGGCGTATACCCCCGTAATACGACCTATTACCATATTCCTCCTATTGCGTTTTGGAATAATTAATTATCCTTGAAGAACGTAATTTCGCTGTTTAATTTAAATTTATTTAATTTGATCAGCGAGACAATTTTGTAAAGGTATTCTTTATAAAACAGCCCGCACCTATATAATTAATAGATCAAAACTCGTAAGTATTATGAAGACAAGATCGTTATAAACTTAAGTCTGTTCTACCTGTATCAATGAACAACTTTCCAATCCAGTTTCAATCAGGTAGCGTTGAAATTGAATTAATTTAGGTATAATACCAACGTCAAATTGAAAGGGTTTACCTTGACTATTTCCGTTCACCAATCTCGTTCAGTGAAAATAAATTATCCCTGGTTGATTGCTAACAGGTTTCATTTCACAGTTATAGTTCTGACGTAACATAATTGAATTGCGGTTAAATGGATGGAAACATATTTTTACCCAATAAACATTTGTTATCGATCAAACATTTAAAAAAGGTTTATCAGATTAATTTGTAATGTCCGTATATTTTGGCTAAAACTTTATTTGATTACTTTTGATTAAATTTTAAAACAGAAATCATGAAATTTGTTTTTTTTAGAACCCCTAAAAGAATAATGTACTTAAAACGTATGAAATTATATCTTTGAAATTGTTGAAAGTAACTATAGTGCATTGTAGTTACCTTAAAACCAATTAAAAACATCAAATAGAATTGTTACTGTGTTCAGAGTATTTCTTATATTTTTTACTGAAAATAGAAGCTTAAACTTATATTTAAATGGGCTATTAAATATTTTTATGAAAAGCGATTTAACAAGATTAAAGACAAATTATTTATAACAATAATTAGTACGAACGTAGATAAATATACGTCATACATCCAAAAAACTATTAAAAATGTTATAGTCTTTATTGGATAAATAAATATCGAATGATTTTAATAACAATATAGCCTCAAACATAAGTACTTATGGTGCTACTGAAAAGTTATTTTCATAAAGATAATTTTGTTAAACATTTTGACTTTCAATACCTTAATATTTCTAAAAACAAATATGAAACAAGTACTTACGAATTTACATTACTTTTTCTATTGTGAAAAAAAAATCAAAAATCGATGTAAATATATCTCTCACCACTAACAGATTATAACTCTGCATTAGGTTTATTTAAGCAAAACTAGTCAAATAGTTCTAAAAAAATATTGACATAATCCTTTTTAGGTACAATGGTACAACATATTTTTTATTGATAAAAACGCCTGTTGGTAACAGGTAGGCCTACTACGGTATTCGTACTTCAAATTGATAAACTTAAACTATGATTTAAATACTATTGGCACTGTTTTGTTAGGTTATAAAGATACTTATGGATCAAATTAGTCGTAATATTTCTTTTAGACTAAAGACTATGCTAGCTAATTCATGGCAATCTGACCTAAGGCAGTCTACTTATTTTATACTATATTACATTTCCTTTTTTAAACATCCCCTGCATGTTTTTTTTTTAAGTTCATAGTTAATAAGTTTAAACTGCGTTATTATCTCCTATTCAATAATGCACCATCTATTCCACCCTCTTGTATGTATGACCTAGTTTCAGCATAAAGCAATTGTCTGTGATGAACTACCATTAAACTTTCAACGTATACGATATAGCTTATTACAATTATTGGGTGTTAAGTTTATAATGGGTTTGCTGACATTCCTAAACTAAATTGCAGGTTATTTATAGTTTATGTTGGTACTAGTTCATCAAGACTTGCGCGATACTGGCACGTTTTGAATTAGAGGTCAATCTTAACTCATTTGGGAATGAGTCACTGCTATGACAGACTAAATTGGTATACCCCATTAAACTAGCTGATAAAACTTATTGAAATAATAGAGGACAGTATAATTTATTACAAGAAATCAAACTCGAACTCTGTATTCCGAACAGTATTTGGTACGGACGTTCCAAACCATGCTATTTCTCGGACAATAGAGTGTAAAACCTTTGACCAACCAATTGATCTAAGAATCTAAAAATATTATATCAATTTTGGAGTTCTGTGGAAAGTTGCGTTATCCAAGATAAAATCGAATAGAGTTATACCATGAAATGCATTTAAGCAATTAGATATCCTCTACACATTATGACTAACCGTATTTTGTATAATATTAATGGGAATAATGGCAATAAAAAATTTTTTTAATTAAATCCTTTTAGACGCTCTCTTCAACAATCCCGATGTAAATCAACCACACATGACGTAAAAGAAGGGGTTAATCTATTAATTTAATGTTTTCAAAACATAAATTGACAAGTTTAAAGTATGATTGGTTTCAGAGCAATGAAAGCCAGTTGAGCAAATCAATCACGTTTCATGGCTGTTTTATGAAATAAGAAAACTAAAAAAAACTCTTATGTAGAGGGATAAAATATATTTTATTTATTTATTACAGTATCAGTAAATTGAGGATGACTAGTTTACTTGCACTGTATTTAGTCAATTGTAAAACAGTGTGTTCTCAAACAATTTAAACGATGCCACTTAAAACATTGTGCTTATATCAACTGTACGTTTTACTAAGCGTCCACATATTGTACTTAACTGTATCACGAATTGTTTAAGTTTTGGATTATTTTGTTAGCCATCGGTTGAAGCACTAACAGTATAAATAAAAATACCATCTCAAAACAAAGCCATTACTCCAAACGATAAAGAAAGGCCTAGAGCAATTCAATGAAGTTCCAGCCATTGATTCTTTACTTTTGCGATGCCTGAAGTCAGAATTTGTCCATGATTTCTTTAATGTTCTGACGATCTAAGTAACTTTTTTCTTTAGTTTGCTGTGGTGGATTGTGAATATCATAGCAAGTTTGTCATAGTTCATCATAGTTGACGTTTGGTTAACATTACTTTAAAACTATTATGTAATAAAATTTTATAAAAGCACGTGGATAACCTTATATGTAAAACCAAGTAAAAACATAAACAAATGTATAGGACGATTAATTTTCGTATAAACCTACATATCATAAAGCATACGGTATGAAACTCTCCAAAACAATAATTTATGAGGATTTAATCTGCCCAATATAAGGTCACATCCCCCACCTTCCACACAAGGATTAAACAAAACTACAATCACTTTTGTGTTTCTATGAATACAGGTAATATATAGAATAATTTTAATTTCTTAGGGTATTTTACAGATTTTGTAATTTTTTGATGATCTCCTCCTTACAAGCAGCGAATAAAAGGACTTTTAAATCCCCTAAAAGATATCAAACTAAATATCTCAATAATAACAAACGGAGAAGTTTATTAATCTCCATCCAAATGCTTCCACCTCAATGACAAACTATTATGATAGGTTTTGTCACTTTAGATCCAACCTGCCATTGTAGTTAATTAGTTTCCAAAGCTTCTTGCTCATTCACTGCTGAATAATTAACTGCCGATTATGTGAAATTATAAATTTCGTACGAAAATTATATTTCTGATACGGCTTTTATATTGTTTATAACAGTGTATAAATTAATGATAAATACTATATAGAAATTACTCTCCCCATATTTATGTTTGTATGAAAAAAAATTGGAATAAGAATGTTATGAATTTATATTTCCCAGGAGTGAAACTAAATTAAAATATTTTAAAGCCATATTATTTAGATTGTTTTTCAAACAGCAATGCTATGAAACTGACAGTATTAATAAATATTTCAGTTAGTTTTTTTTAGGTTTATTGTAATGATTAACATTTTTATTACGCTTAACACAAAACAATCTCAAACCACTTTTAACGAAATCTTACTCTGGATCATTTAACCATGAAAGTATTTTGTATTTTCAACTAACACACGTAAAATCCAAACTTCACAACACTATATACAATACTTTTTAACTTCACTTTTTACAGTCAAAGTATGCAACATGAGTTATAATGGTGATACTAGTGACGTTCTCGTTGGCACCAGAGCTAGGATAGTTACAGTAATTCAAGTAGGCGTAAAATTACAGCGTGTATAAAGAATTGTCAGCGATGCGTAAAAATAGAGCTTCTCTACAACGCTAAACATGTATACACAAACAACAAATAATCTCGAAAACATATTTGTTTATTCTAAGATTTTTTTTTTTTTTTTTCTAAGGGAGAGGAGGGAAAATGCTTTTACGCACACAGATAGCCAGCCTGTAGTGTGAGACTCCTGAATCTATCGCAGACTACTCACTAAAAAACCCCCTCTACTCTGTTGGACACAGACCTGGAATTGTTTGTCACATTACTTCAAGTCAGGCCAACATGTTACCTAAGCCCTCAGGGCTCTCACCGTTTATGGCATTTGGATACTTTATGACCTACACCGCATCCCGGTCAAGGTCGAGCTTCTTGGCGCGGAGAATACCCTGGATGTAATGTGACACACAGGTCCAATTGTCCTCACCCTCCGTCATCATCGGTATGACCGTGTCCACCGACAGCAGTCCTACTAACTGTTGAGCCTCCAGGCGGGGCCTTTCCCAACGCTGGCAGTGGAAAAAGGTATGTTCCACGTCATCGGGAATGCCTGGGCAGTATATGCAATCGGGTGACACGGATTTGCCCATCCTGAACAGGTACGACCGGAAAAAGCCGTGACCCGTCAGAAATTGGGTGAGGTAGAAGTCCACCTCTCCGCACCGCCGATTAACCCAAGGTTGGACTTGCTTTATCAGTCGCCTGGTCCAGCGTCCCCGAGTCTCCTGTTCCCAGCTCTCTTGCCACAGCTGGTAGGTGCGGGTGCGTTCCTCTGTTCGTGCCTGGTCCTCCCCACGGCGCTGATAAATTGCTTTTCTCTCCGCCGCCAAAAGTTTGACGGGGATGACTCCAGCAACCACCAGGACGGCGGGTTCGGACACTGTTCGGTAGGCGGATGCAACTCTAAGTGCTGCCTGACGCTGCACTCGGGCAAGCCGCATCCTATATACCTCCTTATTTAGAGCGTCTGCCCACACCTCAGCACCGTACAAGAGTACGGACTGGACAGAAGACATTAACAGCCTTCTACGGCTGGACCGAGGCCCTCCGACATTGGCCATCAACCGGCTAAGAGAGGAGACCACCCTAGCGGCCTTGTCCGCCGTACGGAAAATCTGATCCCGCCAGCTAAGCTTGCTGTCCACCATAATCCCAAGGTACTTGGCAGAACGAACGGTCTGGACTTCAACGGCCCCTACCCTCAACGGCACGATGGTGTCAATCCGTTTTTTTGTTAATATCACGATCTCAGTTTTGCTCAAAGCAAGCGAGAGACCGTGGTATGTCATCCATGCGTTTATAGTACGCATAACTCGGTTCAGCTTTAGCTGAGCCAGCTCAACGCTACGTGCAGCTATCAAAACTGCAACGTCGTCCGCGTACCCAACCAAAACAGTTTCCTCAGCCATTTCAGACCTCAGGAGGCTGTCATACGCGACATTCCAGAGGTCCGGGCCGAGTATGGAACCTTGGGCAGCACCGGAAGTGACACTCATCGTCCGTGGGCCCTCTGTAGTGTCATACAAGAGGAGGCAGAACCGGAGATAATCCTCTATGATACGCATGAGGTATGCCGGGACGTGGAAGGTGTTCTCCAGAGCATCCAGCATATCGCACCACCTCGCCGAATTAAATGCGTTTCGCACATCGAGAGTGACGAGCAGCACAACCCTTCGAGAGTAGTGGTTAAAATCCTCAGCTCTCATCACGGCTTGCTTCACCTCTTCAACAGCGTCAACCGTAGATCGCCCCATCCTGAATCCATACTGCCGAGGGGACAGGTCCCCCGCAGCGACCACGGCTGAATTCAGTCGGGAACGTATCAACTTCTCGAGGACTTTTCCAGCCGTATCCAACATACACAGAGGTCTGTAAGAGGATGGCAGGCATTCCTCCGACAAACTCCTTCGACTAGGCAGGCATTGTACATGCGCAAAAGGATCAAGGGGTTAATAGTCAAAACCTTTTTGAGAACTTCGCCGGGTACCCCATCGGGTCCAGGAGCCTTATTGTTCTTCAGGGATAGGACGGCCGCCTCCACCTCTCCAAGACTGAAAAGTGGTACGTCATCCACCCTTCCGAAATCCCGCAGTGGGCGCAACGTGTGAGCCGGGAAAAGGGACTCGACTATCCTCTCCATAGTGGCCCCATCCATGACGGAAGGTGGAGAGCGGGTGCCAAGTTTCTTGGTTACCAGTTTGTAACCCAAGCCCCACGGATTGGAATCGATATCGTCCCTTAATGTCTCCCAGCAACTACGTTTACTCCGGTTGATGGCTCGACGAAGAGACCTCCTAGCCACTCTGTAAGCACCCGACTTACGACGTCTGTCTACAGGCTCTCTGGCCCTGGTAGCAAGTCTTCTGGCTCTCAATGCTGACCGACGCAATTCCGCAATCTCGGCAGTCCACCAGTACATAGGTCGCTTATTGCACCGGGATCTTCCGCGAGGCATAGACTCATCGCAAGCGGAGACGATTAGTCCCATCATGGATGTAACTAACACCTCTGCATGAGCCACGCTAGTTGCGGCGGGAACCACTGGTGTTCCTCGTAAGATGGCTTCATTGAATTTTGCCACGTCCAATTTTTTAATATTCCATCGAACGGGCACTTGACGAAACGCGGCTACTTGTCTCTGATGACCATCCAGGACATCAAAAATAATGTACTGGTGGTCACTGCCCGTGTAATCCTCCAGGACTCTCCAGGCTCTGATCCTTGGCAAAAGGGACTCAGATGTAAGGGTTATGTCTGGGATCGTTCCCCGCATCCCAGGGCGCCGGAAAGTTGGCGTGTTTCCCTCGTTGACGACAACGAGTCCGGCTCTGGCAGCAAAGTCCAGAATGTACTTGCCCCGGGAATTGGTGAGGGTCATTCCCCACTCGACAGCCCTAGCATTAAAATCCCCACCCACGACGACGTGTCCTGTGGTATTGCGCACGCTCTCTTCCAGGCGGTCTAACTTCTCACGAAATTCACGGATGGCCTCGTTGGGAGTGAGGTAGACACTAAAGTAAGTGACATCCCGGCACCGAACCCAAACGAAACCTCGGCCCTTCGCGTGACCCCGTACTTGTACTTTCGCTGCATTACGCGCCCAGAATGCAGCAGTACCAAGACTATCAGGGAACCAAAAAGATGGGTCCCTATCACGGTACTGGTACTGTTCGCTGACTAAGAGCGCGTCGACATCGTGTTCTAGGGCAAGCTGACATAGAAGTGCGTCAGCCGACCTGGATCGCTCAAGATTGCACTGAAGGATTCTTATCTTCGTGAAAGGACTTTCGCTTGCTGTAGTGCAGATTTGAATACACTACACTGTCCAGACCCAGCTATATGCTTCAAGTGTTTGTCAGCGAGCCCATTTTCTTTGCAAAGGAAACAGGACTCGACTTGGCAGTCCTTACGGACGTGACCGACCTCCCCGCACCGAAGGCAGTTCTTGCTTCGGTCGGGTCCCTTGCAGTTTCGGGAGGAATGGCCGAAACAGAGGCATTTAAAACACCTCTTCACTTCCACTCTCCGTCTGAGCCTGCAGTTGACCCAGCCGACTCTCAGATGCTGGAGTCCCAGCACCTTCGTGGCATGTGCGTCTGCCATTTCGGCGACCGCCATCCGCTGCTGACTCCTGTTCGGTTTTGTGAGCCACACCTTAAGAAAAGCCGTTTGCCCGCCAAGCTCGGGGACAGCTTTCTTCGGGGCCTCAACAACATCAACCTCCGTCGACACACAATCAATGTCTCGAACCTCGACTGATGTCTTTGGTTCAAGAGCACGGACGGTGCCCTGGCCTTCAACAGCTGCCTTCAGTTCGGCAGTAAAGGCTGCTTTGTCTTTCGACTTACCCAGTTCAAGGAGAACGTCCCCGTCCCGGGTTCGTCTAATCGACCGTACAACCGTATCGGTCTGCTCTGGCTTAGCCTTGGCCTTAATTGCACCCAAGACCTCGGCGAAAGATCTCCCCCCTGAGGGCTTGACCAGGATTGCCTCCGTCCTGGGTTTTTTTGGCCGGGACTTTTTCGGAGCAGAGACCGAGCCGGGCCCAGTTTGGGCCACGCCGGTCGGCTGTGCCTTCACTGCCACATTCTTTATAGAGGCGACCTCCGCCCGCCTCAACTGCCTCTTCTCCTTTCGGGAACGACGTTTTTCCCACGCAGCCCCAGGTGTCTCTACGACTGACCCCTTTCGGGAACTTCCCTGAAGGGGGGTCGTAGGTAGCTGTGGTTGTTGGCTCTTTGCAGGAGCTGCAGCTATGTCCGAAAAGGATATGGGCACAGCAGACAATAGGTCAGTCTGAGTCGCCTTGGCCTTTACCGTGGTCCTTTTGGTTTGGACGCCTTCTTCTCTTTTTTGAGGACTGTCCGATGTGGAAGGCCTTTTACGTTTCTTAGAAGGCAGTGTTCTTTCGTCAGACAGAGACACAACCTTCTCGGCAATCTTCTCCATGGCTGCCTTACTCACCACCCGGCAGGCAAAAACGAAGCCAAGGTCATCCTCCAGTTTGGCCATGCCGTTTTTGACCACTTGATTTACGGCTTTCTGGGTCCGGAAAGTGTCCAGCATAGCCTTGATCGTAGCTTCCATGTCTTGGAGCCGGGTTTCAATGTCACTCTCTGCGTCAAGATATTCCTGACGCAGAAGCACCATCTCAGAGCCTTCCGACCTCAGCGGTGCTTTGAATGGCTCCTCCGGCATCCCTACAGCAGAACTGGCAGAGTGGGGGAGAGTTGCTGGCAACACCTGCTCGACACCTACATCTCCGACGTTTTCCGCACCGTTCCCAGCTCCACTTGCCGAAGGAGCTCCTAAATGGGGGAACTCCTTAGTGCATTTGAAGGTGGCAGGTGGGGGAGATGTCCTCACGTTTTTCGGTGGTGGCGACCGCTGCACTAACCCGGTACCGCACGGGGTTTATTCTAAGATTAAATCGGCATACATTTGTATAATACATATTCACCATCAATTATTTAGGTAAAAATCTATGTTATATATATTTTCTAATATTGGCATTAATTTAACAATTAATTTATTTCACTGGGGGTGTCATTTATATGAAATTATTCAATTTTATCCACAAATTATGAAACTAATAATTAATTTTGAAAACGTATTAAGCTATTTTCTGATAAGGAGGTTAAATTATTACGATATAATAAAAGTTTAAAACATCTAATATATTGTCTTTATTAATTAAATGATTATACAAAGTTTTCAGTTAATGCTGTAGAATACAACAACACACCTTTACTGTAACAAAATATATCGTACAATGTATAAAGATGACATGAATGTTTATACAAAACCAATGTTTAAGAGAAACAGTTATTTTTAACGGTTTAAAATAGTTATTCAAAAGCTCATTAGAGCTACTGAGAAATACAGTTAATTCCAGAGAGGTAGGAAGTCAATCAATAGAACCATCTCATGTTTAAAGATTATATAGCTTCTGACTTTACTTAACAATACAATATAACGGTTCGCAGGGTTTCCACAACTTATAAGCTTCCGTAACTCTATTCCCAATCAAGGTTAAAAGGGTGGTATTAATTATTTCTGTATGGATTCTCCTGTTGTATAGAATTAACTTTACGTCAATTCATACACTAAATGTACAGTTTTAATAATTTAAAATGTCATTTTAATGAAGACTTATAAATAATAAAATTGCAGTTGGGCTAGAATTTTGTCTTTACATGTTTGCCTTGTTAATTTATTCCAAACGAAATCAGAATAACCTTTTGCTACCTAAGAGTATCAGCACAGATATACATAGTATTAAAACATTTTACATACCAAATATTATTACTATAACTGTTTGGTTGTAATTTACTTTTAAAAACAGTACAAATGTTATGTACAAATACTTTTTTATAAAAGACCTTAGTTAAATCTACACTGTTTGTGCTAATTTCAACTGCAGTGTCCTTTTGTAGTTTTTTTTTTTTTTTTTGGAAGAATGCTTATTAAAAAGTAGATAAATTTGAGTGATAATGGCAAAATTCTGAATTATGATGCACAGCCCATAACCGTTGAAGGTTATTGAATTTATTTCAGCAAAAGGATGTTGTTTAGAGAAATATTTTATTATATCAAGTATTATCACGTCAATCAATATCATTACAATACAAATTATTAAGATTAAAGATGCATAACTTAAGAGCAGACAATTACATTTCAAAGAAAGACTTACGTAAAAATAAAACAGTAAGTGACCCCTACTTATGGGGATTACTGAGGGGAAAGAGGTTGAAAAGTGTGTTTGACTTATTATGATGGATGGCCTAGGCTGCCCGATAGGACCTAAACTGTTTGGAGATTTCTTGGGTTCTACTTGACATTGATATAAGTTACCAAACGTTACGTATCCTTTTAAATATTGCCTCTATGTACTCGTTTAACATTTTCACATTTTCTATAAGGGAATGGTCTAAAACCTAGTCTTATTGCTATCTTAAGTCGGTGTTTTGGTGGAAAGAATCATTGATTTTAACGCCAATAACAAATGTCGGGAGCCAGTAAAGTTATATAAAAGGATTTTCATATCTTGACAACATTATTATTATTAAATACAAAAAGAAATCACAACCATGTTAAATATGATAGCCTGCTATTTTTTACTGCTATATAGTACGTCAAAAAAAAATTTTTTTTGGTTTTAAAATCAGTAGCAGAAAACCCCTTGTGTGATCAAGTAATCACACATAAGTAGAAAGATATTTAAAATTCTATAAAAATTACTTATTCTTTTAGATCATCCGTTTAGTTCTTTGTAATAGCTCAACACGGTAAACAAAAAGACCAAAATAAATCACGTGATTCCGATTGGCTGTCTTCACCAGTCTTTTTGTAACAAACGTCGTCCGCTCCCCGTTGTTCACATTTCTGATATTTCGGATTTGAAAAATATTCATCAAAACTCAATTTTTTTTATGTTTTTCTCAGCGTACGTTTTAAACACATGTTAACCATCTATTTAAATATTCATTCCTAATATGTATTAATTTTCCTCAATCAATAAATTATAATAATCCTTCACGAAAAACATTATTATTTTTGGTTTTGAAAATGTTTAGGATTATTCAGTGTTTAACCTAACTTGAGGAAAGTCTTGAGGAAAGGAATGACTGGTTTTGTGATAGACCTACTTGAAGCGAATTTTGTTACTATTTACTGTTAGTCGAATAGTATGAATTTAAATAGTGTACGGCTGAAAAACATAATAGAAGGAAAGAAGACGTTTAATTAAATAAACATTGGAGTAAGAATCAATGATTGGAGCGATTTAAATCGCTTTAATCAGAACTTATTATTGGGATATTTGGCCTTTTTCATTGGTGGACAAATCTTTGTTATGAAATTGAATTTAATTTTAAAAGTTTCAAAAGTTGAATTAAACAGGTGGTACTTCTTAAATTTATATTAGGTCTTTACTATACCTAAAAGACTATAGAGTTTACTATAGAGTGAGATATGTGTATTTGGAAGTTGCTTTCAGATACGAATGTAATGGTTACGTATTCACCTAATTTTCACTTATTGGTATTTAGCCCTTATGCGGTATTATTAACATTTTAAAACAGCTGATGATATTTCTCTAACACTAGTTCTGTAATATAAATTTATGAGCAAAAACTAAACTAAATTGAAACGATAAGGGTAAAACATCTTACATAGTAAAAATAAGGAACTTTGAAGATTCTTTTCCAAAAATATACATAAACAAAATATTTAAAAAAAAAAAATGTGTGAAAGTATTGTAACATTGTGTTTACAAAAAGGTGCCAAGATTCACTTATAGTAGAACCAAAGACTTAGTAATGTCATTTCCCAACCGGATGAAATGAGGCGAGTGATATAGAATGATGTTTAGAATCACTGAAAGCTCTTCATTCCATTTACTTTTGCACTCGAAACACTTCCCATTACAGAACAAAACAAAAACAAAGAAATAGTCTCGTCTCGTATAATAATAGTCTTTATAGTTATACTAAAATACTGTTCTATGTGGGATCAGCGTTTCTACGTTGTTAATTACAACATCCCTGTTAATTTCAACATAACTAAACTAATTTTACTAATTATCATTAAACGATATAATTGGATTGTTAAACATACATTTAAATGTGAATCGACACATCTTTTAAAGAGTTTAGTAACGGCGGTAAACGTATTTACACATAAGGAATTTCTATAAAATATATGCCTTGTAGGAAAATTAAATTTTACCAATTTGTAAGTTCACTTAATAATTAAATATAAATTTAAAACTTGTATAAAATCACTTTTAAAACTTGATGCACATTCTATTTTTTGAGGATTCGTTATCATAATCAAGTGTAAATACAAGTAGAAAGGAAAAGTTTAAAATTGTAATAACACCACAATAAACAAGTCAACACAAAAAAAGGTTCAATGTTTTCAAGCAACAGGTATAAAAGAGTATAATGTTCATTCGTTAGTGGCTGGGATCAAATAAATAAACCTAAAGATATTATAAAACAATTCGGAGTTATATACTTTTACCTAGGACACTAGGCACGAGCCCGTTATAAATTGTTTTTCAAATTACTGTTGAGGCTTGACCTAGGGGTTGCATCATTAATAGATAAAATCCATTGTTGATTTAGTGGGATTTGAACCCAGGACCTCAGGGACCAACGTCCGGCGTCTAACCACTAGATCTAGTCGCTCCCAAATCTAATAAGAGTTGTATACTAAGAGAAAACGACAGTAAAGAGTTATTGAAAACACAAAAGATCACAAAAGGTTTTGTACTGGGACACCCTAGTAATGCGTCTGGCTTTACAAAAAGTATTTTTTTAATTTGGTAAATGTCATGTTTGTATTGACTCTTTTTAACCAATGGAGTAACTTTACATTCATATTAACACTATGCATACCGTACCATAATTTCTTAAAATCAGTTATAATAACAGAATTATTTTTAGCAACAAAGAGTGTATAACTCTTCAGACTACTAGCATACCATATTAGAGATTAATGTTAAGTTCATTACCTCTTTGGCGGCTTACATAAAAAGCCTCTAAAACTTTTCTCATCAACGACGTATGAGGTTGTTAAACTTGGCTTTCTGATGAAATTTCACTTCAATTCACGAGCTTCATAAACAGAGTTAATCTCCTTTCCGTGTAAATTGAGATTAGACTTTGGTTTCATTGTGTTGCTTTTAACGGAGTTTAGAGATTTCACCATTGTAAACTTGTATTTAGAACCATTGTTCATTTTTTCGGTCACCGATACAGCCAATGAAATATTTAAAATAAACAAAATAATGTAACTAAACAATTGTGCTCTTTAATTTTTGTCATAAAACCCAAACTGCTATGGTGTAATGTATATTATATGTTTTCACAATTCTTCGGTCTGCCTGACACTTGTTTAGCTTCTAAATAACATAAATAGCAATTATTTTAATAGCAAGTATTCCTTAGTATTTTGTAAATAGCTTATTAGCAACCCCTAACCTCCCATAAGCCCAATGTTAAAATGTTTTCAAAAAGTGGTGTTATAACAATTATTATGTGTTTTTTAGGCAAAGGCTTTCGGCAGCCAATTTTGTGCCATATAGCCTATAATCCCAATCATTTGGCAAAAACCTTCCACAGACCGAAATAGCTAGTTGAGTTACATTAATAACACATCTTACTTCAGACATCTTAAGTTCGACATCTTAAACTTTTAAGTTAAGTTAAACTGCTTATTAAGGTGAGGTTTTTAACAATTGTAGTATGTGTAATAGGTAACTGGACGGGGGGTACCTATGGGGTTTTGCAGCAAAAAATCATTGAAATTAGAAAAACCTACAAGGCATATATTTAGAGAATTCGGGATAGTGTCATTTTGTTTGGAGTAAAATAAAAATCTCCACCCAAAACTTAAACTAATAAACCTTTAATAAAAAAAAAAAACTTAACCGTACACCATTTATAGGGGTAAAAGTTAAAAGTGCACGTGAGCAAATAGTAAGTAAAGTTGACAACAGTTTGATCTTTCCAATAGCACTATAACTCCTAAAACACTGCCAGCTGTAAATTTTATGTAGATTAATGACTAAGAACATGAGTACTAGATGAGCCCTGCCATAGTCTGAGCGCTTACAACAATAGAACTGAAAAATCAATATAAGGAGAGCGCTTGATTGCACTAACAGTCTGCTAAGTACAGCGCGCCCTGCACTCAAGGGCAAACAGGGGGGAACAATAGAGTTGCGGTCTCTATAGTCGTGGTTGGCAACCAAGCACATACACCTGCCTGTAGTAAACAACAGTATGCTAGGCTTAGTAAACCTTCTATTTCTGGTAAAGTTCTTAAAGTTATGCCAGAGGTTCCATGTAGTAAGCTTAAACTAGCGTATAATATATTATCCTTAAAATAAGGCAAAGTAAAAACATAAACGTAGAGGAACTGTAATGGACAGAGTAAAATTTGAAGACAGAACAAAAACAATTAGAAACTATTACGTAAGGGGGGGGGGTGCATTAAATATTTATTACAATTTTGAAACTTTACTTATCAAGGAATTCTTTTGAATTTAGTTTTGTTTCGTTATAGAATACATTAAATATATCCTAAAACGAATAAGAAAATAACGTTCTTATTTTCATAAATATATAATGTCAGTTTTTCTATTTCATAAAAAATAAACGTTAAGGTGATTAACGTTTGCTTCAAGTTTGGAACGGTATAATTTCATGGAACGAGTGTTATAGGAATAAGAATGAGCGCCTGTTAATTATAACTTAGCCGTTGAAGCAAAAGCTTCATTATTTTACAACCTTAGTACCTCTAAATATTTATAGAATTACCTGCCTAGCTGAAAAGGCTTAACATCAACAAATAATGACAATAACATAATTAGTTCTTGCATACACGAACAGCTAAACAGGAAACATTAAGTAGTACGTTTACTTATCAGACAATGTATGACATACTCCCAAAAAAGCGTAACTTGACAACACACAAAACCCATCGAGATCATAATCTGATTACCCGACGTTGAAATAGATTCCCCAGGGATTAAAGTCTATTCACTAAGTGTAGATTGTTAGAGGGGACGTTTTTTCTAGGCACTCCCACCCACCCACTTTTACTTAATGTATGTTGCATCTGATTGACGGCTTAAATAATTGATTGTTTATTTCACGTTTTTTGTTATTTTTTAGCAAACTTCCCATATTAGGAATACGCTATGACCGCAGGTCTCATGGTAAGACCTACACCCGGGACCGAATTATATGTGTCCGTTAGCGTGATAACTCGAGCAAATATGATAACATTTTTATGAAATTTGGTACAAAGGTGTAAACCTACATTTATTCGAACAAGATCGTGAACCAGAATAATCGTACTATGGGAACGGGAGTTTTGGGGTAAACATTTATTTGTCCCATGTTTTACCCTTAAAACAAAAAAAAAATCTTAATTTCTCTCCAAACAATTTTTTAGAGCTTAAAAAAAGAAATGATTTTGTAAATCTAAGCGTTGTTCTATGCCCAATGGTTATGGTGATAATGAAAAAAATAACGTTAAAATTCCCATGTATAAATAAATAAATAAACCACGTTATTATATCAACTGTGAAAAGTATTTGTGTTGAAGATCACGTTATCAAAAGCCTGATTCCGATGACGTTTTGCCAAACCTCAGCTGTTGAGCTGTTTAGTTTTCAAAATTATAGGCAAGTGGAGGGCATGTGGTTGCTTTCCCTCCAACCCCTCGCATTTTCTGAACCAAGTATGCAAATTTATTCACAGCCATCAATCTCCAAATTAAAAGGTCTCAAGCCATGATCTTGAACTTCAAAACTACAAACCGAACTGCGATAGACACCACCTCAAACCCCACGCCCATACCCTCAGCTACAACCTCAAAAGTTTCGTATATGTAGAAAAAAAGTATCGTTGTTGTTGATGAGAACCTACATTGTAAAAACCACATATAATTAAAATAACGTTATACTACAGTGTCAAATAAATTCCATCAAAATCACAACGGAAATATATCTGCAACAACTAAAATTTATAAGACTCTTAATTAAGGTCCACTTTAACTCAATGCCCATGTGAATTTTTATATATGAATGAAATACTCTATATTATTCTACTTATATATTTAGGTAAACAAATATGGAATCATAATTTATTAATTAAATATTTTTTCAAGGCAATACAGTATGAAGTTACAATACAGTATAAAAACAATTTGACATAATTTATTTACAATGACGGTTAGAAAATTATTATATTTTACATAAAATATTATGTTTTATTCTTGATTCGTTGAATTAAATTAAACAAGATTCCAGTGCTAGAATAAGCAATAGCAATGCTAGCTTATTGATACGTTCGGAAATATATTAGTTATAATTAAAATTATGCAATTCAGGAAAATATGTTTTTTATTTATAAATATATCGTGAAAGTTATGAACATAAAACTATAAATTATAAATTATACAGCGTAATTAAAATACATACTAGGAAATTTTAGGCAGTTTTTTTATTCACCGAATTGTCAATGAAATCCATTTTTGGAATAGTGCTTTCTCTTGTCTAAAGAAACATACACACGTGTCTTCTAAAAATAATTTTTAGTTAAAACATTAAGATGTGTGTTTATATTTGATAAATCGTAATTGTAATAGTTGTAGATCCGAACAAATAATTATCTTGAACATTACATTAAATAAAAATGTAAGTGTACTCCAATTGGCAGTGATTACTAGGCTTAAGCCAGACAACGACAAAATTGTATTTATTTTGATAGCATTTTGTATCATTACATTTTTATGCTTTAAAGTAAATTATTTATTAAATCTGCTCCAAACGACGTTTGTAGAATACTTTCATACACCACCTGGAGGTTAATTACGTGAAGATGAAGAAACAGTTGGTTTATTTTTAATGTTGTACTTAGGTTATATCACCAGTAATCTAGTATATATATGAACATATATTAATATTTTTCAATAGTTTTTTTTTACATCAAAATACCCCTCCCCGCCCTTATTTTTTTTAGTTAAGAAAACATTTGAAATAAACCTTTAAGAATTTAGAAATTTAAATATTTTTTGTATTTCATTCAATATACCAGATCACCATGAACCATGCAATCAACCCTTAGCTCTGGGACACCGTTTTGCATACCTTATAATGCCAATCCAACCACAGTTGCACAACACGGAATCCCGTTTGCAAATCCTCACAGGAACGTATGTATCCAAGTGGGTCACAAAAAGCACGGTTCACAAACACACTGTCACTGAAACAAACAATTCCATTGGGTAATGCAATAGTAAAGAGGCCGAGAAACACACAGTAGCGTCGGGGTAGCGCCGAGCACTGTCGTGCAGTAAGACCGGGCGGAGCCGAAGGGGACCGATGTCATCCGAACCTGGCCGATCCTTGACGAGTACACCCGGAACCACACGAGCCCACCCGAACACAGCACATTCTATCGAGCGTTGCCAGAGGCAGGGAAACACTGACCCAATGTACAATTTCCACGATTAGCTGCAGTTTTGCTCGGGTCATTAATTAAAAACCTATCTCGTAAAATGTGTAAACATATTGGTAATTATCACACATTGCCGTTGGTGTAGTAACCAATGGCGTTATGATTATTTATCGGTTGTAAAGATCTCGATTTATTCGTTTGTTAATTGGATTTTCATAACCTCTTCATAAACTTTGATTAATTATGGGGTGTAGTTTATGTAAAGCATTAGGATTATCTTCATCGTTTTTTCTCATCATTTAACTCATTAATAATTGTATAAAATACCACGTTTTTGCTCAAAGTTGTTGAATTTTAATCAGATACTGATTTTTTTACGAGTAAGAGCTCATTATACACATTATTTATCCGGTTATTTTTTATATTCTCTGAACTATAAATTAAACCAATATACTATTGTTTAAAATTTTATAGTTTAAATTTATTAAACTTAATATCTAATTCACCATAAATTGAGATATTAAAGTGCTTCATGCAAAGAAAATACTTTAACTTGGCGTTTTAATGGTCTTACAGACGTCAACGTAGCCGAAGACTATTTTTCTAACCTCTACAAGGAGCCAGGCACAACGAGTATTCAATGGAGTAGTCCTTCGAATCCAAGAATTATCCTAGGATGTTACAATTAAACTATTTTCACTAGGAACCATTGGTGTCCGTGAACTTATTCGGCATAAAGTTTAAAATACATGTTTTGTATTTTCATCGGAATGCTTTAACAATATAAATGTGTATATTGAACAAAATTGACGATGAGAAACACGTATTTACTCAACTTTAATTGTATCGTCGGGATGGGTCGTATTTGTTTGTCATCAACATTACATTATAATTGTAATATATTTACCTTTGATAATTACATAGAAGCTTTAATTTAAATCATACTTATTATTTCAATATTGCACAACAACAAAAAACACAACAATCAATCAAAAACACACATCAATAAAAAAAAATTGTGGAAGCGAGCTAGTCTAGTTTAGATCCCGGGTTCAAATAATCTCACATAAAACTGATTCGGTCCATACGATAATGCCACTGCCAACTAGGCCTAACTTAATGTAACGTGTTAAATGGTTCTCAATTAGAACTACTTTTCCTAAGTCATGTAAGAAAAAAAACCATAAACGTAATAAAAAACAATATTTTTTTACATTTAAAATGCGTTTAAAGACTTGTAAATACCAACATTTTCCATGTTCTAAATCTGTAGACAGTGCAAGCGACTGCGGAGTAAATAAATGCACCCTGGGAGTTGGAGGGTAGAATTTGTCAAGAGGAGAGACCAAATGGATTGCCGAGGAGAGAGGGGAAGGGTTTTCTCAGATCGAAATGGTTCTCTGCGTAGCTTAAGATCCCAAGCTTCTCGTCGCCCTATCAATCTTTCGCTTATCTTGAGCCGTATAAGTCAGGTGGAAGTACTACGCTCCAATAAAAACCTCTATCGAAAGTTTGGATTGGTACAAAGTAGCTTGAAACTGCAATACTTGTAGTTTAGATTTGAGCTTATTTTATATCTCCAGCTATTTCTCTAAGTCAATATTTGTTTCATAAAACATAATACAATTTTCAATTTATTATATTAATCAATTTCAATTTATTATATCAATTTGTTATTTATTTTATTTAATCAAAGAAGGGGATTTAAATATTTATTTATTAACTAATAAGCTAAAACAATTTGGGTTTCTATAAAAAAAAATAAATGCAACCAACAATTCTTTCTTTATTCCTGTGAAAAGATAAGTAGAGTATTTGCAAACCCATACCATTGGATTCACCACTGGATGTAACTAGTGCAATTAGAACCCCTGCAAGGACATTTGTAAGAATTGCTGTCGTTAAACCAATGAATGACACTGCGTGATATTTTATTTTATTGCTCTAAGCTAGTTGCATGTTTTTGTTGCAAAGTAAGTATTTTTTATGTTATATTATTTAATACTTGATTTATGATATGATATTACGTAACCCTCTACGATGTTGTAGTACTTCTCCTCTTGTATGCTTATACAGTGATGTTATGGAACAATTTGATACATTACTAAGTATTTTACACTGTTTTAAATTTTGTGGAAACGTTGAATATTTTCTTTTAGTTTCAACCTTTGAATTCAGCTAAGAACCAACCCATTGGTATCATAGATTAATTTAGTAGACGCTATTGCGTCTACTCCTTTAATCTCTGCTGATACTAGAAATCATCAAGTAGTAGCTATTGGTGTTGGTGAAGTGGGATTTAAACCCGGAGATGTGACACCCAAGGACTACCTTCTCCAAAAACTTCTTCGTTGTGAATACAGTCAAAATATGTTACTTCATGGTCTAATAGTGGCTGTATGATAGATCAATATCGTTACAAACTATATTGTTTAATGAATATTTCCCCTGAACTTAGGCAAACCCAACTAAACATTGTATAATGTGTTTCATACCTTACATGCAAAATATATGAACTATTACCAATTCATATCAAAATCTGAAAGTGTTTTTGAGTTAAATCAAAAGTATAATAATGCTGACAAAAGCATCAAGGATTTCAATGGATCTCTGTCTCATCGAGGAAAGTAATTTTCCACTAAACACTTCTCGTTTATAATTGTGCTTTGTACGCTTCTTGATTGCTTTCCACTCTAATCCTTCAGTATCTTTTACACTTTGATGGCTCGTTGTCTTTCCAAGTAGAACAGATTTGTGTTTCATAATAATCGAAATTGTTTTTATGACAGATATTCTATCATAATTCTATATGGATTTATTTTTAGTTGTTTGATTAAACTTAAATTGGTCCTATATAATTGGTTGGTTATATAGTTTGATTGTACAAATATTAAACCGGTAACTTATTGCTTGTTTACAATTTCACACTATGCTCCTAAATACAGTATTAAACTTCTTTGATTCGGATAGAATGTCTTGACAGACCAGTAAGAGTTATCTGGATGATAAAGATGTTGCAATCACATTATGGGATGCAAGGAGGTCTACAACTCTTACCCCGTTTGTATCTAAAGAGTCCTTAGATGTTCTAACTCGTTGAACAATTAAAAAAACTAAAAAGAAAATTTCTAACCTCACAGTATACTAGATATTTAAACTATAATCACTCTGGTGTATGAACAAATATTTTGAGATGGTAAATAATTCTACAGTGGCTGTGGAATTTACAAAATTAACATTGCTCTTATATCGAACAAATCTAAGATGGCCATTAGCTTCCATGGACTCCCTTGGAGAATAATTCAAAACTACAAAGAACATTTCTAATCTCACAGTATACCATATTTAAATTATGATCATTTTTATGTTTGAAAAAATATTTTTGAGCAATAAATAACCCGTCAGCGGCTGTTTGAAATCATCCAAGATTGCCGTTACCTTTAAGGACTCTTAACCCTGGGTTTACTTTTCAATGAATGAAAAATAAGCGCATAAGTGTGTTCATTTCAACAAAATATTGATCTCTCTTTTAATAAGTGTTTTTAATATTTAATTTACCGTCTTCTTAGCATGAATTGTAAATTTTAAGGTCTAAAGATCGAACTTTAAAGGTTTCAGGTTGATTGTAAATTGGAAAATTCGGAGTAGTTTGGGACCCTCAGCTTATCTTTTGGATGAGCCAAAATATTGTATATTCATACTAAAGAAGTGGTAAAAAAGAGGGAGCTTAAAATACACCGATCTTTATTGCATGGGTCCAAGGTAGGCCTAAATAAGGTGGATTGACTTATAGTAAAATACAACGCACTTAAATCATAGAGCAAAATGCCAGTACAGTAGGTTAATGTATCTGCAATTACATTTGTTCAATAAATGTCCAATCCAATTACTTTTTAATAACTCTTTTAGTAATTGGATTTTGTTTGTCACACGATCACACGTTGTATAATTTAATATAATTAGACTCAACATTTAAGGGGGTTTAAATAGTAGTTGTTTACACAACTAGAACATATTCCACTGTAATTATAAATATTTTAATGGTAAAATTAAGTATCGATGACATCGAAGTTTATATTATGTTATTTGGTAATATGTTAAAACCATTATTGGAATAGTTTGAGTATTACAAACAATAAAGAATTATGAGGAGTTTTTAATATATCTGAAATGAAAAGTGTGGTCATTACTGTAAAGAATCCGCTCAAGTTCGCAATACTCTCGGGTGCATCCTGCAAACTTTCCACCTCAAACTCCAGATAAAGTTGGCCTTTAATCTTAATGGGTATAGGTGTAAGGGAGACTTGTTTATGTGTTGAAGAGATGGTAATTTCATATTTTTATATACACTTACGTATTTAAATGTTTTTCAACCATGGCATTATCACAAGCTAGTGGTATAAAATAGAATTTCAAAAATGATATTGAAATAACAATTCATATTGGGCGTGCGAGGAATTAAAACAAATATATCATAAAATATAATCATTTTATATTCTTCAACTACTGACTAAAGTGTAAGTCTGTTACTTTTTGCATGAAAAAATCAGATCCAATCGTTGGTTAATAATTCTTCACACTCACACTAAATACGATTAAATACATTAACCGAGCTTTAAACCCAAACACATGGCGGTGTGAACTTAAACCGTAGTTCAAAATGCAGTACTTATATTTTTATTAGAATAATATCATAGATTTTAGAACATTGATATCATAGAGAAATGTGCAATTAAAACTTTCCAATATAAAAATGAGTTTTTATCATACAGTATACAATTTAAGTCACTATTATTTTACGTTTATTATGAATATTATCATGTCAGCCCTACCTTGGATTTAGCGGACTCCAAGTAAATATAAATTGCAATTATTTGACATTTGATTGAGAAAAAAAAACTTTATAGGAAAAACTCTCTTCGTGTTGCGATTCTCCATAGACGAAATTCCTAATAACATTTATTTGTAAGATTATGTACATTTTATTTACGAACAAGTGTACAACTGTATTACACAATATTAATTGAAAAACACGTCATAGGAAAAACAGAGTCATATAAATGAGGTTTCGATCTGTATGTCGATTTCTGCCGAGAAATACCCGAACGTTGCCGGAGCTAGAAGACGTACAACCTGTAATGAACCTAATTGGTCGATTTTAGTCTCGGACTCTCACTGTTTTACATTTAACTTTTAAAGGGTTGTTGAAAAATCGTGAAACTAGTAATATCGTATTTAAGGTATGTGTTTGGCACTCATGGAAGCCGTGGTGAGTTTCATTATTTTTGTTTCGTGGATGAAGACAAGCTTAAACAATATGTTACTTTTGTGATGTTCGCTTAATATGTAGTATATGAAAAATGTTTTAAAGCTTTTTTCACAGCAGATGCATAATCTTTTTATAATTAAATACATTTACACTGTAAACCGGTTAAAAACTATGGATACATTTTTTAATAGATGGGTAAAACAACATGAACCTTTTGTCTTCAGATATTTAATTTCAGTTTTTGGCGTCATAGCATTGGAAAAATGATAGTTGCCGTGTTGCCGATTTAAAACACATTTGAAAGTTGTTTCATTATGTGATTTACCATTTTAGACTAAGACGAGTGCTCACGTTTTATAATATTTTTGACATTTATAAATCTGTTACACGTGTTATTTCGCAACACGAGCTAGATTATTGATTATAAAACGTGTTGAGGTTAACCTCTGAAAGATTACAGTGCATGAACAAACGTCACGCCTTTGCATTGTTGCTCGTTCATGGCTAGCTTTAGATTTAATATAAATATGAATGGATTTACTTAGAAATAAATAAAATGTCAAATAAATTTCCAGTATATTAAACATTGTTCTATAAAACTTCTAAACACATACATTTACGGGCACAACAAACGTTTGTGGGAAATAAAAGCTTTATTTCACAAAGATTAAATACAAGGACTATCAAAAGAGTATTACCTTTTGAATTAAAAACTAAAAAAAGTAACGGATAGTCACGGTAAATACATATTTAGTCAAATGCCTTTAGCAGATACACTCCTTAACATAGACAGCATTTAGTTTGTAAGTTTGTTACTTTTATCCTAGCTAACAAGCCAAAATGTGCGACAAGTGTTCCGATGGTAGTGTTCAAAGTATAAGTTTTTGGTGGGTCTATAGGTCCTAGCCCATAAAGTACAAGCTGACAACCTGTGTTTGTAAACGCCTTTCCTACCCCCTCCCTAAAACCCCCACATAAATTGTTTTATATTTTAAGGTTTTTTTTTAATAGGTAAATCTGTACATTACGTTTCCTAACACTTCTTCATACATTGTAAAGTGTGTAAGTAATGAGGAGTTTAGCACTAAGAGCAGCATGAAAGTAGGCTGGAGGTTTATTGATGTTACACTGAAGGGGGTTTACTTTGGCTCTTCAATCACCTTAATTGGTGGATCAAACTACCCAAGCATCAACTGCGTGAACTTTACCTTCCTTATGTCTCACGACTAAATAAATCACTTGGGGTTTCGCTGTAATGGTAACATGTTTTTGAAAGACTTCAATATGTCTGTATCAACTACTAAGAACTTAGTAAATATTTTGGGTAAATTTTTGAATACTAAACTCCGTACACGTGTAAAAATATAAGTTTACATGCGAAATGTAATTACTCTTCCCAAATAGATCCAAGAAATGTAAGATGAATGATATTTTACATTATATCATAATCATCATGTGATCCATGCTAAGAGTTTACAAGTTGGTTATATAATTTGAACTAACTATATCATATAGACTTTTTATCGCTTTGTTGTTTTTAGTTTGTGTTTACTTGTTCATGTCCACGTCTGTGCGTTGGTGTTCGTGTAAGTGTGTCAATGGTTTTATAAAGTCTACTAATTCGTAGTATGAATGACTTATTCCGTTAAATTGGCTACATGGTACAAATGATTCAATTTGTACTACATTAAGTTTACAAAATAAAATAATAAAGAAAACGGAAAAAAATTTACAAAGTTGTGAACTAAATGTTGGGTGTTATAAAAACTAACAAAACGAACATAATAAACTTTATACCTTATCACTTCAAACTAAAGATAAAATAACCTTCATATAAAGAATATTTTATTTAAACCATGACTGAGAGCCTGCTCAAGAATTGTAGATAATTTACTGGATAAACTAGAAAAACTAATTGTATATTAAACGTAACAACACAACTTCTACTTGTATACCATAATTAGCTTGAAAACTGCTTTTAAATATTGTATATGACCATAAGTTTTAATTCGAAGAAAGCCGGGAGCACATTTATATTAATAATTAATTAAATATGATATTTCTGAGAAAGCATCAAAGATTTTAATGGATCCGTCTCATCCAGGAAAGTAATTTATCTCTCAACATTGTTGTCTATAATTGTGCTTTGTACGCTTCTTGATTGCTTCTCACTCTAATCCTTCTGCATCTTTTACACTTTGACAGTTCGTTCTCATTACGTGCAAACTGATTCATGTTTCCAAGCAATCTAAATCCTTGTTATAAAAACACCCATTCCTCGTACAGTTTAAACCTTTTTCTGAGTTTCTGGAACCATTTTTTTTTTCGGAAAGTAAATAAAAGAAACGTTTTATAACACTTAAAACATATATTTACGCTTATACTGTTACTCACAAGACGGTAAATATACAAAACAGTTGGTAAGTGGTGATCGATTTCGGTTGGACACTCCAATCATCATCAGACCCAATAGGCGAATGACAAAGAACATTTTAACGACATTTATAAAGTTTTTTCATATCAATTATAATTTTTCACCTGTGCAAAAAAAATTGTATACAATGAACTACAAAGGGTATTGTATTCAAGGTGTTTTTAAACCAGCTACTAATTTTAAACTTTTGCCAGGTGGCGATTTAATAGTTAATTTTAACCGCAATCAATATCAACCTGATTTAATAGCTACATTGATTATGTATACTTAACAATTATGAGTTTTTTTTTTACACTTTGAAGCTTGTATTAATGGGTGTTTAAATTTTTTGGATGGTAGGTTATATAGAGATAGTTCTCTTTGAATAATTATTCTTAGAAATAAAATGTTGGTAAAAACATTCTAAAACATTAAATAATTACTGAACCTACAAATTACATAAATTTATCCTTTTCTGATTCATATAAATGATAAAACTGCAATCAAATAGTAGTGGCCGGATAAAAAGTGGGTGAATTGTATACTCTTATGGTAATGTATTTTTACCCTTAGCTGATTTATTGTTTCCACATTTTATATTTGTATTATGTATTATTTTTTATTGTACAACATCACCACTAGATGATTAAATGTCGATGTCATAATTTTACAATAGACATAGTATTTATGAATATCATTTTTAGTATAAGTATATTAAAAATATAATAAGACTTTGTTCATTGATAGTAAACAGATGCTCTAGTTTGAAATGCTCTCGGGTGCATCCAACAAACATTTATACTTCAAACTCGTAGAAAAGTTAGTGGACTTTACTTTTAAATGGTCAAAGTGGGTCTAAGTTGCAGAAAATGCTTGGTTTAGAGTCAAAGGGAAGTTTATATAGTTTAAGTTTCTATAACGTATATATGTTAAAGTTTAATTGTTTCAATGGTGCATTTGATAGCCCGTGATACAATACCGTAATTAATTATGTTAAAATAAATAAATGCTACGCTTTACAGCTTTAAATAAAGCAAAATACTATTTAAGGAAATATTAGAATTAGTCATTACTAGGCTTACATTTTGCAGGGTTTGCCGCGAGGAATTTTTTCCTTAAAATCTTCACGTAGCTATTATAAATACACATAACTATTCATATGATTAATTGCAATTGAAAGGCCTTTATTTACGTAAAAGATAAAAATCATATAAAATCCATTAGCAAAATTCCTTGAAATTATATTTTTGGTCGTAATATAAATGACAAAAATGTATTAAATCAATTGAACTATTAATTTTGGTTTAAAAATTTTGTTCGCTAAGACACAGGCACATGATTAATCATCTGATCAAGAGCATGAAGAAGTCAAAGTTCATATATTTATTGCTTCAGTAGTTTGATCCACCAATTAAGGTGATTGAAGCACCAAAGTAACCAACCTTCGGTAACATCAATACACCTACAACCTTAATACACGCTTCTCTAAGTTTATCCTAAACTGCTAATTTATCACACTGATCTAAATAAATGTGCTGTGTAACAAGTGATCTGTAAATTACAGTATGTTCTATACAGAATGAACTCATGCATCAAGTAAAGACAAACTTTTCATATATTACTCTAGTAATAAAAATATAAATAAAAGTTTGCAAGTCAAAAGTAGGATATATTTTGACATTTAAAACAATGTCTTATATTTAAGGAGCGTACCTGGTCTTTTTTAATGATGCCAACCACAACACTATTTTTCATTGAATTGTGTTAACACTGACTCAATTATCAATATTACACTTTCATTAAAACCTTTGTTACACAACTAGGTAGTACTCTTTCAATTTTGTTCGCTATGAAATTTTTGTTCCTTATCAAAACACATGTGTGAACTAAAAGTTAATGTAAAAGAATTATTTGACAAATTTTTCAAAATGGACTTGTAAATATGAGCTATTAAATTACAGGTTTTTACCCTGAACAAGTCTCATAGCGAAAGAGTAAATATTTACGCAGTTCGTGGCTACATGTGAAGTTTTGAGGCTTTAGAAACCCCAAGAGAAGTATTGCTTGCGGCGTTTTCTTTTGTCTCACGCAATTCTCAAGTTTTGTTTGCATTGTACTGTAAGATTTCTTCTTTTCAACATTTTCACAATAAGGTATAACTGTAATAATGTTTTCGTACGAGTTTTGGCTTATTGTATAACAGTTACTTCCTGTATAGACAATGTGTCTCCACATAACTATTAAGTGTATAACTCTATGTTAAGTAAAATTCTTTGTCTACTAACTTTTTGGTGTTAACTTTCACACTGAACCTCACGCTAATAATTTGTGTTTGCCATTAAATAAATAGTGTTGTAGATCTAAAATTGAAACTCCCATTCATAGTTGCTTTGCATTTATATTTATCATACTATAGTGAATGCCATATATTTCAATATTGCAATTTCTATTGCTCTGTATTTTTGAAGAGGAATAGATTCACCAAAAACATTCTTAAGCTTTTCAAAATCATTTTAATCTACTGTGTCATGGCAAACACAAACAACAGTAGTTATCTTTTTTAATTGACATCCTAAATTAAGTTCTGCAATATGTACCATAGTAAACTGTAACTTCGTTAATTGAATGCCGTTTTAAAGCTAATTTTTATACATTTCACACCTTGTAGGTAAATGTGCGATTTTGATTATTTTCAATAAATATTTATAAAAAACTAATTTATTCATGGCAGACTAAAATTGTTTTATGTAATTGTCAGGACTTTTACATTTTAAACAAACCTTTCAATTTTCCTACCGTCAAACCCTGGCAAGATTCCACAAATGTCATCTAGATTTTGCCGTCCTTTCTTTACTCTCATTTTCCGCCAGATGATTTGAAAGTATAATGCAATACTTTGTTTTGAACCTACAAATATTTGTTCCATTTGTAACATTGTTATTGTAAAATTTTAAATATGGAAATGTCATCATACTATACACAATGTGTACCAATATATTTCAGCATGTTTGGTAAAGAAACTAACCTCTAAATGTTGCAAAACATTCTGTAAATATAAAACTTTGTTTCGTTGTTGACTAGGCATTCAAGCAATAACACATATCTCGCGTAACGGTAAATAATTTTCAGGTTTGTGGGTCTTACATAAATTGAAGTTTTAAAAATGAAAAATTATATTTTTTTTGCTTATGTAAAAAAAGTATATTTGTCTATATTTAAGCATATAGAAACGAATTTATAAATTTCACACAAAAAGTGTAAACCAAAAGGTTAAATAATTGACGCAAAATTAACATTTAATGCTAGTTATAGGGTGTCCGAAAAAGAACTCCCTAGTTTTAAAAATACCTTACGATAGTATTAGTTTAAATGGATGAGTAATAATCCTTTGGTGATAAAGATTATACTTGTAAGTCTTAGTTTCGTACGTTAGCAATTAGTTTGGTACAACTGTTTGACCTTGCACGTAGTTTTGGCAATAAATAATAAAAACATATAAACAAATTGTAATAGAAAATTTGATAAATAACTTGTTTATGTACAGGCCGACAAGTAGTTAGCATATCGTGGCGTATTAGCGTAAAAATTTCGTTTATTGTATCAGTGATTTTAATATGTAAATTATTGTACAGTAAATAACAAAAGTTAAAGTAGGTAGTTTTATTTCGGACACCCAGTATATAAATTGAGTTATAAGTTTTTTATATAAAAAAGATAAGAAAGTTTTTGTAAGCGTTTAACTCTCTTGTGGAAAGGTGAGCCTAACACTTGTAAATTACTTTGTCTACTAACTTTTTGGTGTTAACTTTCACACTGAACCTCACGCTAATAATTTGTGTTTGCCATTAAATAAATAGTGTTGTAGATCTAAAATTGAAACTCACATTCATAGTTGTGTAGATAACATCTTTCTAAGCCTTATACTTAGAAAAGATCCAACAACAAAAACAATCACCCTCAAGGGACAAACTTTCTAATAGTAATTATGTATCTTTTAAAACAAAAAAATGCTACTATTTGTCATCTAAATATACAAGTGTTTATTACTAGTAAAAAAAATTAAATAATCATTCTGTTAATTTGTAAAGTAGTGTATTTTTTCAAAATATATTTGTTGTCGTTAAAAATATTGCATGAATTATTTTACAAGAACTAAACAGTTAAAAATATTTACATTTATGTAAACTTTTCTTCCAGTAAACATAATTTAGCTTCTTCCTTAGAGTTTTTACCCCATGTTTCTCTGCCAAAGATTTGTGTCGTTATATAGGGCCAGATTCTTCGTGTTTATAAATTAACGATTTTAATTTAAAAAATATTTGTTTGAATAGGAAATGTATGGTGAAAAATCACACGATCAAACTTGAATGCGAAATATGAGCAGTGATATTTCAACAGAATGTACCTCATACACTTCAGTCTTCCAGTTCATTGGGTTTACTTTGACATGAACCACGTTCATCTTTACCTTCTCTCATACATTCTCCGTCGATTCCATAACATTTGACATGTATTGTATGTTAATATTACGCAATTAGATAACTTTGTAAAATATTAATTGTCTTCTTTTACCGAGAGATGTTGTTGTCTATCGAATAATTGTGGAGTTATAGTATTGATTATTTTAAAATATTCTAGTTAGGATCTTATTACTGGTGAATAAGCTCAGATTTGTCACTTAAGTATTAATGTAAGGGATTGACTATTCTTGTCCTTACTATAAATAATATTCAGGTGATTACTTTAGATGTTATAGTTTCAAATAATTATTTTATAGAGATAAATTCTATCCCTAATAAATATTGCTAGCAAATGTTATTTAAATTTTAAAAAAATGCGGTCGCTAATTTTTAATTGTATAGTGAACAAGTTGATTGTGACTTCTCCTCAATGACTATATCTAAAGGTCGTTTGATATCCTGAAAATGTTTAATAAGATAAACCTTTACGGATGAGTACGTTAAGGTATGTAAGTTATTGTAAAGCTTACAAGACTAACAAGGGGTTGAGTGGGTTTATATGTTCAAAGTCAACATAACGAACATTACCTCTAAGTTTACATGTATCCCTTAAGTCACATAACTTCATACCTTTCTTTCCTTCTGTAAGCTGCGAGATATAATGTCCACTACTTGGAGGTGTTTTGTAAGTATAAACAATTTGAGAGAAAACATATAACAAACAAATCCTTCATTTCACGCACCACTGAGACAGATAAGGGTGTAATCTAGAGTGTAGGATTCATCAACCATTTAACCTGCGAGTATTTCCGTGTTGTTATCAGTATATTTATGAACTCTACGTTGACATTTATAAATAGCATCTTATCAATGTAAACAGTTGTAGTATAAGAGCATTTGTAGTTAAAAAAATAATGGTCTTGGATAAACAACTGAATACAAGTTTAAGAAAACATGACATAAAATATGTATCCATTTCATTCACAAAAAGCTTACTTCTTCATTGAATAATTAAGGTTTCTATTGCACAACAAAAATACATATATTTAATGCATATATGTATATTTAATATAATTTTTTACAAGAGATTTTTTTACTATGTCAAAATAGGATTTATACATACTTTTAGGACAGCTTACCTATAACAAATATAACCAATGTCACATTAATAAGTTAACTCAGTTCAATTTATTTCTTTACAAATTAAAAAAACTTAGAGACATATAAATTACCATTAAATGTTTCTAATAAAACATACAGGTAGTTGTTTTTACGCAAACCAAATTAAAAGAACTTTGAGAAATATTTTAACAACAAAACGAGCTTATGTGTTATATGTTGGCATTATATTTTGTTATATTTCCTTCATAGGTGATCAGCTGATATGAATTGTTGCATAGTTATCTATTAGGATAAGTGTGGTTTGGTATTTAATCACTTGTTTTGTTACTAAAATATGTCACACAGTACTTTCAACTTGGGATTCCTTTAGAAAAGAAAACGCTCTATAAAATATCCATTTTAATAAATGCAGTTCATGGATGGCCGATTGTTATTATAATGATATTGTTTTAAAATATGAAAATAATACCAAGCCCAACCAAACCAAGTCCATCCTAAGATACTTATAGATCATATGCTGTATTTATGTCAAACAGTTACTGATTTATTATAACAATAATATCTTATATATCAAATCAAGCTTCTGTTAGACGTATCACCTTCTTTATATATTTAGATTTTAATTGCAATCCTTTGTCGAATAATAAAATAGAGCCAAGTTTCTGTTCTAAGTAATGCAGTAAAGTGTGCCAGTAATTTTAGATTACAGGAGAAAGGGGACTGAATTATTTAGCAGATACTTTAAGACTCCTCCTTAAGATAAACTTTTTATCGTTTTCCCAGGTGTAATGTATCCTGCAACGTTACAAGGTAAGAAAATAAAACACGTAAAAAGTATATGATTTGATAACATTTTGTTGCAGGTTTTGTATTTTTAAAAAAATTTTACTAACAATAAATATATCCTAGAATTAAATAAATATAAACTTAGGCTTTATAAACTGTTATTTGAAATCCGTGGAATATTTTTAGACTTTGAAATTAAATAACAATCTAAAGGGGAGAGGGGGGATATGAGACTTGCTTTTCGTATACAACGAGCTCACAAAAAGTGACTAACGTATATGTCAATCCAAATTTATAATATTTCATATTTTTTTTATACAAGGATAGAATGGATATCCATTAATTGGTGTAAACCATCGTTAAGCCACATGATGTTGCTGGCTTTGACATAAAAGTTGTTTGCAATACAAGCTGAGGTAAACAACATGCATCTCTGCTCCTCTAGAAAAACACATTTGGCTAAAGTAACGAAATTAGAAAATTAACGGCGTTAAAATTAATACTTTCTATGTCAGTTATTATTTTCACACCAGATTTAAAACTAAGAAAAGAATGTCAGTCACAGGTCAATCTTGACTGATCAACCGGTAATGCACCTCATGTTCGGACTACTTGGCCAAGTTTTTTGTTTAAATGTCGTATTCGTATGTGTTTGTGTTTTCGTTTTAACGAAGAGTGTATATAATAATGCTGACGACCTCATGCACCAATGAGAATAGTGTTTAGGGTTTAACGTTCAACCTGAAGATGCTCTTAGCAGCACGAAACTGCTGTGGCTATTTATAACACAACAGGATCAATTGGCACAAAAGGTATTGTAAACCTTTTTAATATTGTCTTTTTACTACCTACAAACACACTCACGGAATAAATTAAAATCATATCGTTGAACACTTCAATGGAAATTTTATTTTATGCAATTTTATAAAATGATGTTTATAAGTTTATAAAATGTTATAAAATTGTATGGTTTGTTAAAATTTTATAAGTTGAAATACATCGTGAAAAAGGCTAATCGACACAACGGCCAACCATGTTCAACCATCTGTTTTATTACCCTTCAGAAATGTCTTGAACCAATTTAAGGATTCATTATTTCACGCCTAACCAAAATAGTGGAATCTTAAACGTTCTTCTGTTATAGTTTGTGCAAAGCCTGAAACGTGTCACCATGTTCAGCCAATTGAACATTCATACACCGTTATGTTGGCTGTGAACCTCAGGTCGCCTGAATCATAAATCACACATTTCACAGATCGACTATGGATATAGTTTTAATGCAGGGTAGTTCAGATTTAGAGTTTTCTTATCTCAGTTTACACTCTCATATTTCACATAGTTCAAAACACCAGCTTGATTATATGGTCTAAACACAACTTGATTCTGTCCATTGCGACATACGAAAAAGTTGACAAAAAAAGAGCTGTTACGTTAAGCAAAATGGTATTGTACCAAAAGCTAGAGTAGAATGTTAGCGTCGGCTGCTAGACTTTTTAAAAAATGTAAACTTAATTTCTAAAAAAATGGGACCCTAAATTAAAATTATGGCTTCGACATTCCCTAGTTCCCAAAATTATTTTTCTTTCAACACAAAAATCATGAAAATCCGTCGAGTGGTTGATTAAGAATCGTGAAATTAAAAAAACCCTGTCACGTTTTAATATTATAGATATTGTTTTGCTCACAATGACCTCTTAAGCACTCAGTTTTTGGAACCCGATTTTAGTGATATTTTTGTACGAAATATTATTTTTAACGAGTTAAAATTATTTTCATAAATGTATTAACTGGCCAGCTTTTATTTAATAATAATTCTATTATCACTGAAGAAGTATATTTAAAATGTACTGTTGATTGAACATAGGTAATACGTTACATTTTATTATTATATTACAGTACGTTTTATATTAAATAATCCAACAGAGGTTTTGAAAGAAAGAACATACAAAAGTTGAATAAGTGTATTATGTCGGAATATGCGAAAGAGCAAGCTATACAGCACTTTTCCAAAATATTATTTATGTGGTAAGAAATTAGACCGATCTCTGGGTCTGGCAGTTTTTTATTATCATGTCTCTATTATTCTTTAATTATTGATTACATTCACAAAATAAAGTTAATTAAGTGAACATTATGGTTTAAATTTTCAATCCGACTTTTATTGAGTCTATACAGTTTAACACATGTGAAAACATGCTCTACATATTTCCACTACTTTTTTAGGCTTTTTAAGGTATTTTTCGTAATTTTGATCAAGGAAATGCCAAATTTTAAAGTCGCATTGTAATTTATTATTTTATTTTATTATTTGAAAAATAATATTTTTGGACAATAAAACTTTTTTAACGTCTGCTAAACATCATGAAAATCCCTCTTTCTTTTAAACAATGCTTTACAACGAAATTTGAACATATTAAAACATGCAAGATAATCAATTAATTAATAAACAAAGTTGAACAAGCCGTCAAAGGCTGAATGTAGACAGCGAGAGTTCTAGAGACTATAATCCACCAATTTAGTTGATTGCACGTTGTAAGTCTTGTAGCTCCTGTAACGGTCTGACTTAATTGAAATCTACGTTAAAAATGCAACAGTTAGTCGGCGACGGTGTAAATATTTAATATGTTTCAACTCATATTGCTTGAATATGTTAGAAATATGAAATATTAAATAAACCTTTTTATTAGAATCTAATATTTTTATCGGTAAGAAAGAGTAGTTTTAATACAGCGATGCCGTTTATTTATATTTAATATATGCAATTTATAATTCTTTTAAATACCCTTATCAAATCCTGGACTTTTATTATCATTAATATTATCATTATTATCATCGTAAAATACAGGGTATTGTTTTATGCAACCCACATTATTTAAACTACCTTGAAAATTATATTTCAACTTAACTTTAATTGTTCATAATTTCAAACCATTAGGTTATGTATCACACGGTGAAAACGATTGATGCATGTTTACAAAACTACTTAAAAGAGAGCAAATGGGACCCTAAACTGTAGACATTATTTATGCACTATGAATTATAAATAAATAAATAAATGACATAACTCTATAATAAAGATCAATTTAACGCAGCGTGATACGCTGGTATTATGATAGCAATTCTCACAAACAGTCTTCCATAGGATATGATTACACTAATAATATCCTGTGGTGAATGTAATCTTATAGTGTTGTTAATATTCTATTTACATCTCGTTCATGAAGTTTTTAAGCCTTTTTAATATATTTTTATATATTATTTTTATCACACACAATATTACATCTTAAGAAACAGTGAAATATGTAAGAACATTTCAAATGTTTTATGATATACCAAAGTAGTAATTTTTGATATTGTGTATAATACAATTGCACATGTAAATTGTATACTGTAAATATACATTAAGTTTGCATTTAATGCTTAAATGCCTAATTGGCAAATTGTGTGGTGGTGAAATCATGATCATACAGTTTATACTAACTATGATTAAGATTTAATATATAGTGACGAATAAATTAAAGATTTTGGTAAAACGTATGTTAATACTCGTAATTTAATCATTGCTAATGAAACGAAAAACGAAAATAGAACAATTGATTATTTAAGATTATTTCGTGTTAAACTCATTTATAATTATGTCAAAGGATACGCTCAATGATGTAAATGCACATGTCACTTTGACAATTAAAATCAAATAAATTGCTCAAGAAGCAAACGATTTAATCATTATCGGAACAGTTATCATAAATTATACAGGTAGTTTATTTCAATTAATTCCAGTTGATTTGGGAGGGTTTATTCCAAATCCATAATCCATGAAACTATTTAGTTCACATATTATGATATGCAAATGTTGATATCCAAACTAGACTAATTAGTGTTAAGCTCAGTACTATTTTGTATGTTTACCATTGTTTGCTTGAAAGGGCAGATTATCATAACATTTTTTAAAGTGTTTTCATACAAATATTTGTTTGTAAGATTAAAAAATTATTTCATCAGTAAAACATTACGGTTTATTTTGAGAATACGGTCATGTTTAAATCCTGCATACAATTATATACAATATCATGTAAATTAACATCCATACAAGTCATTAGATCCATAAATCTAGTAAAATAAAAAATTCTTGTGTTCAGCAAGACGAACCATCTCCGGATTAGAATGTTTCAAATAAGTAAAAGCAATGTAGTTTTTCGCAACTAGAATTTTGTTAACGCTATCGAGGGAATAAAGTAATTGATTTGTTCTGAGAATATCATGTTTAAATCCTGCCTTTCCTCATATATTTCTCATATTTATTAACATCTATAAGGCTATGTATCCATAAATCATGTGAAATATTGTACAATAATTGTTTTCTGGGAGACAAAAAATCTCCGGATCAGGATTAGAACTGTTTACAAATAAATCAAAAAAATTTAGTTTTATTTTATGTGGGTGTAAAATGCATTTAAAAAAGGGTCCAAACCGATTAAATATACTGATTCTTTAAAATTACAACATGTTGATCATTTAGCTAGTTTACTAAATAAATGTAAATTCCAGATGATGAAATATCGTTTTCAGTTAGGCAAGCTGATTCTTACAATTGCAATATGAGAAACAATAAGTATCTTATTCGGTATATGAAAGTAACTAGATGTAGCTTAGTTTTATCTTTGACTTTGGCGGTTAAAACCCCGCTTAAGACAATTATTATGATATTGTTTTTGATAAACGAGCTTGTGATTTCTTTGCATAAAACTATATATTGTGCAAAACCAAAATTCTATAACTCATATATTTTTTAGAGTAAATTGATAGAATATATAATATTAAATGTATTATGTAGATATTCAAGTCAGTATTGGTGCTTTATTTTGCTTAGAAGTGTAGTTTTAGTTTAACACAACATTATTAACCGTCTTAGTCAGTCTGTTTGCAAAGCTCTAACAAGTTATCCACTGAAATATCAGTACAGTTTGAAGGTTATTATATGATTCAATATCAAATGTTTGACCCTGTTTCGCAATATCAGAGGCACTGATCACCCATCTCGGTTGGTTCGGTTGACTGGAACTTTCAATTAAACCAATCTTTGACCATTCCATTGATTTCCACTTGAAATTATTACACCCCGATTAATATTTGGTTGTATAAATTTACAATAAGTTGAAGGCTTAACCTGCGTCTATTTTTCTTTTTTGTTATTTTCAAACATCAATTATTTCTTTAAAAACTGTTGTTTTAAATTTTTAATTTTGCCGTATATTTTTTACCAAGTGCATTGTTAAAATCCAGCAAACCTTCAGGCCAAGTGAATTTACATTCGTCTTACTGAATTTTCACTTAAATATTATATCCAACAGTATTTTCCGTCACCAGACATTCAACAAAGATGATAACTTCAGGAAATTATGGTCTTAGAGTAATGTGACCTAAGGGACATATGCAAACTTGTACGTAATGTGTGCTTTGACTCCAAACATAGAAACCTACTCTTAACATTGTTAGTTATACCTTTGACTATTAATACTACAATACTTCAGTATCTAATAGTCAATTGTTATACACTGCTCAATATATAACAATACATATTCTATATAGTCTTTAGTATAACACATGTCAAATTCTAATACATCTTGTATAAAAGCTATCTAAAAAATGTATGTATATGCTACATTTATTTCCCGCAAATGAATGCACTATAGAAAATATTAAAATGTAACTATACAGTTGTATATTACCATATCCTTTCTCGAAAATCACACTTAAAATAGTTTCAATACACTTTAAAGCTGATTAGCTACATAGACATATACAAGAATCGTCTTAAAACATAAATATATACTTAAGTTTGATCCTAAAACGCATTAATATTTGCTTATCTTTATACAACCATTGCGTAGTAGTAGGTTTTATAATGTATAATATATGTGACCCTTATACATTTGTAGCACGTGATACTCCACAGCTTCAATAGGATTAACGCTATGCATTTAAGTTCACCCTTGACATAAATAGAGAATATTTAGAACAAGCATTACGCTTATATAGCTTCAGCATATTCGTTGTAAAATTTTTATTTAATACCTGATTTTAGGTTGACAAATGTCTTAATCCAAACAAATTAGCTTAGCTAAAACTCAAGTTAACAGACACACATTTTCAGTGTTCGTAGACAAAAAAATGGATTTGCTGTTAGAAAGTTAATACTTTTCTTAAATATTATTTAATAGTACATACCACAGTTTTCTTTTGGTATGTCATGTATTAGATTTCTTCTTGTGTTATGAAACGTTGATACTTTATGCTCCAAAAGAAAATTAGAGTTTGCTGAAATTATACCATTGTTTTGGTATGCATAACTTCATGTTTTCATAGTTTTTGTATTTACCGACTTTTGTGTGGTTTTGTAGCTTTATATCAATTATTACAACATAAGACGAGAATGATTGTTTTGGAAAAGCTCACGTTTCCTTGAGTAAAATCCAAATAGGGCGTCGCAGGGAAAAGCATAAAATCTTTTTAAAGAATTTTTCTGTCTCATCAGGAAAAGTAATTTGTCACTAAACACTTCTCATTTATGATTGTATATTGACAGCTGCTTGATTGCTTTTTGCTCTCCTTATTTTTCCAAATATAGATTGTTCATTCTTATAGTTGTTTTAAGTAAGTCTTTGGTTTCTAAACAAGATATCCATATTAGAAATTGCCTTTTTAAATTAACTGTTTTATGTTTATTTGTTAAGATAAGCCAAGATGTTTGTTATTTTATTTGGACTTAAAGTAGTTTTTAAATGTGAACCCATGGAGCAAATAAATATCTGTGTAATGTCCAAATCTCTTGTTCAAAATATTATATTAGTCTTCGGGGTTTGGAAGGATTTGAACGAACGTTTTGAAGACATAACTATGTAGTCTCACTACTAAACACGTGTTTCTACATAAGTATTCTAATGATTTAATTCAGGCAATGAATACATAACAAAAACAAGTTACAAGTTAATGTATTTATTGGTTCTGACAAAATTTTATGTGATAGCTACTGAATGCCCTATAAGTTAAAATTTTCATCCATGATAAGAGGTCAACCTTTTACAATGGTCTTCTATTGTAAGTAAAAAAATATGTTTAACTATTTTTCCTGCTAATATCAAATTCCCTACAATTAAACAAAAACGTAATATTTAAAAGAAAGTTATAGTATAATACTTCTGAAAATAACTCAGTGTTATTTTTTAAGTATCAAAATTGCATGTTAAATGGAATAAACATACTCAACACAGTATATTTAGTTTAAATGCGAAACGACGAACTTTCAATTAAGACAGATCGTTACAGGAGCTCCAAAACTTACAACCTGCAATCAACTTAATTGGTAGATTATAGTCTTCAGAACCTTCAGAACTCTCGCTGCATTACCTTTAACATTTGGCAGGTTGTTCTGCTTAGTTTATTAATTGATAATTTCGTCTTTATACATTCGAACCCTGGGTTTTGAGTGATATTTAAAAACGTAAAAACACTGTACGTAACAGAGTATGTATGGCAACCATAATTTAAAAACGTTTTGAGGAATTATAAGTTAGGAAATAGTTCATATACCTGTGCCTAGGTATTTTTTCAAAGGTTAGACAAAGTGATAATAGGAAGCATAGTATGAAAATATTGGTAACTAGCAAAAGATTTGGAGGAGTGATTTTGCTGATTTTAAAATAAATGTATAATCTTTATTCTTTAACAAAATGATTCAAATGGATGGATAAAATTTATTTAGTAAAAAACTGTGAGTTACAATAAAACGTACGATGTATAATTAAACTACATTACAATGTACAATCTACAATACAATATATGATGAAAATAATTACTTTAAATAGGCAACATTGTCATTGCAATGGTTTGATTACATAATAAAATTATTTATTTATAAACCGATAACGTGCCCCTGCATGGGTTCAGAATAATGTGACATTTATAAATCCATTGCAGGTGTTATTTCAAAACTCGTGTTGAAATATTCACTATAAAACGTGTCGAGAGTTAACCTCGATGGATTTAAAGTTGGTTGGAAATACGCATCATGCACTTGGAGCTTTAGAGATTACAGGAATCTTTTATATGCTATTTTTAAATATTCTTAGGCAGTTGTAAAATTTATTGAAAACCATTGGTAATACAAAACCTCACCGCTGGTAAATAGTTCCAAAATTTCTGCTGAAGTGTTTTAAGAGAACGACTTTACATATTGTTGTTCTTTATTGCTATTGTTGTTTATTCTACAATAAATACAACGATAAACGAGTGTTACATACTATTTTTAGTTAATTGGCAAAATAATTTTGTGTTGAAGATTCCTACTTGGAGCAGATATTTTGAAACAAGTGGATGAAATAAATAAAAATCAGGAGAGACCTGAATTAATATGCCCATATAAAACTAGAGCTACAGGATTGTTTTTTTCTTCTTTTTTTCCACAAAATATCGCCTTTTTTAGGTAGAATGTGAGTAGTCTAGTGGTAGAACTCAGGGCTTTGAAAGCCAAGGTTTCGGGTTCGAACTCCACCGATCTAGATTTTATCTATATAATATTGCAACCCTCTAGGACTAGCCTTAATTAATGTGTAAATACGATTATTACAAATTGATACCGAGAAAATCTTTACTCTATACCACAGTTTGATTTATTTTATCATACATCTTGCATTATGTGTGATATCATAAATAACACAATGTCGTTAGTTATCTTTAAATTTACTTTCGATAGAGATAAAACAATAAAATCGTTGGTCAGCGTCTCGGAACCATCCGTTATCTTCAGTGACAGATCCATTTCCGGTCAGGCCACAAGATTAGTTGGACTTTCGAACTACAACAGACAGAAAAAGGTTTCCATTCACTCGTGAGAAAATAAGTAAATGAAACATGGTTAAAGAAATTTGTTTTCTTTTTTACAACTAGATTACTTGCAGAAGGTAATCATTGGTGTTAAAAAAATGTGAAGAATTATTTAGTTCTTCTCGATTATATACGTAAAACAATAAATAAAGCAATATTATTTATAAAATGTTATCTCAAGGAATACTATACAAAAGTTAATTTACCTAAGAGCCCTGGGTAATTCAAATAAATGTCGTACATTTAATACTTAATACTCGTAAGCCTTTATACTGGATACACGGAGTTTCTCTTTTAAATATTATTATTTATATATTACCACCTTGGCGCATACTATTTTGTTATTCTGCCTTACAAAATTCTCTCAGTTTTGAGTTTAAGATAAAAAATTCAATGAATTAACCATAATCAAATGTCCTAACTCCCGTAAAATATAAATACCTCTCTGATAACGTCTGATAATAATAAACTTTTGCAAAAAGGTGATATTTTTGCTTATAGTCAAATTTTGTTGAACGCATGATACTTGTTTATATGTCCAACGAACCTAACCTTACGAGCCCTCTTATATTTGTATTTAATATCTCAAACTGGTTGTTGAATAACGGTTTTTTTTGTGACTGTACTTTGTATATTTCTCTCACCTTACAACAAAGTGAAATCAAAAATTCTAGAACACCAATAATCCTAAGTCTTATCAGTGATAAGACATTGTCAACGTGTAAAGTGAAACGGAGAATTGGCCAAAAGTGTAAAAGATAAGTTACAAATTCACCTTGCGACCTAGAGATATACAATTTTACTGTGCGTAAAAACTCGGATTAACTTTTATGGTTATCTTTCTTGTTTCATGGGCTCAACGTTTACAACACATCGCTTTTATTGTTATTTTACTGTGTACCCAAGTGTGCAGGGGAGGTTGTAGGGTTTGAAGAATATAAAGGTCTATTTTTAGACTATACATTTTATTTTGCTTTTAAGAGACTTTGACTTTCTTTTTAAATATGCTAAATAGTGGTACAGACACCCACCAAAATATAAAAAGCTTCATACACAACATTACTACGATCCTCAATAAGCTCAATAAACATAACTATGACATCCTTAGTACAATATTTTAAAGAGTCCTAGTAAAATTGTGTGTATAATTGTGAAAAGCTTTGAGTAATATTGTGTATCCATAAGTTTGTTTCCATTTTAAACGTTTTGTAGTCCCCTCAGTTTATTTTAGAAATAAACATCCTTGTCAGATAAATATTTTGTCTGCTGGGGAAATCCGGCGTTGAATAAAACATATCTTTGTCAATATATGTGTCCTGTCAGAAGTTAAGCTCTCCTTTATTTCCACTTCCTTTTAAACGTACCGCTTTATATTTAATATTCTTAAGTGTATTCAAACATTAGTCCATACGCTTTTATGTTATAATTGAAATGTTGGTAACTGTTTTTATTATTTAATAAAAATATATAAAAGCTATCCATAAGCTACTACTATTTACAGAAGTTAATTGTTGATAATGTACGTATTTAAAAGTTTTGGTAGGTTGAAATCACGACTACTGGAACAGAACCGGGATGGATCATAAACAAAAACAAATTATGTTTCTGGCCAGAAAATAAACATTATTTAACCTTCCTTAAATAGAACTGCCTAAACCTGTTGATGCTATTAGTATATGATTTTGGCCATCAACGTCATTTTATGTTTATTTTATGTGTTATTTTTTATCGTTATGATCCATACCAGCTTTGTTCAAGTTGTTGTAGTTAAAATAAATAGCTAATAAATAAGGCTTATGTTGTGTTTAGTTAACCATTTTTATCCTATATATTAAGAGGCAAGCATGGTAATTGAAACCCATTTTCTAGCTTGTGTGCATCGCAGGGAAAATCTATGCATACTGTTAGAAAGACATTTTCCTGTAGATGTGCAGATTACCATCATAAATTAAAATAGGCTAAAAATAAGCACATAGAAATGAATAAAAAATTTAAAAAGATTTACATGGTGACGAAATAACAACGAAATATAAACAGAAAATCGATACGAATGGAGAATAAATTCCAATTACATATACAGCAAGGGTGGGGGAATAGAAAAGTTTGTGCATAACATATCTTTGGTCAAGTTTTCGACCACTGGACGACCTTTAGTACTCTATATTTTCCAGCTAAATATTTTTACAAGAGCCAGACAATGTTTTAAACCTATAAAGGAATTCCGTATCTTACACTTCAGGATACAAGTGACAGTTATGTGTTTATGATTTGTGATGTAGTTAATAAATAGTCACCTGTCAATAATAAAATGTGAAAAGTTTACAGTTAGATTATAAGCCAACGAATTCCCTGATCAACTAACATAAAAAATACAAATTTAAATTTGATGAGTTATAATTTCTTATAAAAATATAGAATACAATTAGCATTATTTTATCGATTGAATGTATTTTGATGGCTCCTTTTTTACATACTGACCCAAATAAATGTGAAAAATGTGGGGAATATATTTTAGAAACTACAATGTTATTTGATCAGCGAGATAAGACAATAACCTGAGCCACAAGTCTCGGGAGAAATCACTATTTCTATCTTTAAATTCTCCTTTCTCTAAAATCGTCCCTTATTTTTCTATTGTCCAATAATATTGTCTTACTACCTATCATAATAGTAAAGTTTTCTCTTGATAAGTTAGTGAGTAAAAATACTGCAATATATTTTCTACCGCTCAAAAACCATGTGTTCTCGTACACTAGGTGAGACATACCGTTCGTATAGACAACTGTTTTAGGTTTCAATTGTGTAACAGAAGCTGCAAAAAATATTTTATTTGACACGTATTTTACAGCCCTAAATAATGACTCGCTGGCTTGCTTTCTAATGTATCTAAATACTATCGTTATTATAAATTGAGGAATTTTACCGATGAAATTTATTGGTAACATTATTTAATAATCATTGTTCTGCAGTCATATCACGAAGTAATAGGATATTATAGTATAGCGATGCATTATAGTACTGCGATGCACACAAGCTAGAAAATGGGTTTCAATTACCATGCTTGCCTCTTAATATATAGGATAAAAATGGTTAACTAAACACAACATAATAGGATATTATAGTACTTTACGTACAATTATGTACTTAAACAGAAAATCTTAAAGAAAACATTTTAAAGTTAAATAAATTTCACGGAAATTAACAATTTAAATTGCATATAAAATATATATATCATTGAATAGGATACATAATTATGTACATTGTAGTTACCGTTACTGTCAGACAAACATTTTCTTCTATTTCAGTTTTGTAAGAGTCGAGTCGTTTTTACAAAATAATATAGTCAGTATGACACATCACTGGTAGGCCTAAAAAGTCTGAACAAAAATTAGGATGGCTGTAAAATGAGACTGGGTAAAATCTACTGAACCGACAGTTAATAATTCAAAACATTTTCAAAATATCAGCTGGAACGATTAACATTTAATTCTGGCTTCAAAGGTTTGAGGTGTTTGCCCAAAACCTCAACAAAAGATGTCCACCATCAGTAACTACACGGGAGTTGACTGTTTGCACTTTGTGCATTGAATTAAAATAATTTTTTAAAGTTATTTTAAGTATTTTCAAATTATTATGAGTTATTAATTAAATCCAGCTACAATTTTATTAAATTTCAGTCATGATTTGTACGGTTGTCATAAGATTTTTTTTACGCATTGGAAATATATTATTTGAAATTGTGGCGTACAATACTGCTATATTCCTTTGCAAATTCTATTCTCAATTAAATTAGGTCATACAAAAGCTAGGCCCTGCCTATACTAAAACATAAATATGAATTTCACGGTCTTATAAAAAGATATGTGTAATAGTATTTTTTTTTTATTTGTTATTTTTTGTATTTAACTTAAAGTAGTCCATCATCCGCAGTAAGATCGAATAAACAAAATATAAATTATACAAACTTAAACTTAAATGTTAATACAATTGTTGAATAATTTTCCATTTCTTTATTTCTCAAACAGGGAACGTTGCAGGTGGATACATTACACCTGGGAAAAAGATAAAAGTGTATCTGAAGGAGGAGTTTTAAAGTACCTAATACATAATTCAGTCCACTTTCCCTTGAAATCTAAAATTACTGATACCCTTTACTGCATTACTTAGGCCAGAAACTTTCTACTTTAATAACCAGATATTTTATTGAAAATCTGTACCAACCAGTATGTTTATTCGTCCAACCCAAGACTGATTTGATATGTCAGACACACGAGATATCATTGATATTAATATCAGTCTGTGTTTGACATAAATATAATCAATTTGTTCAATGTTATGTAATTCGGCATAAGCCTATTTGCAAACGAGTGCAATATCGATTATCTATGTTGAAATCAAATAATTTGTATAACAAGATACATAATAATACACACTATACATTTTTCTTAGCAATATATAACATAATTGTTGTAGTTTTAAATTTATTTTTAGTTTCGAAAGGTATAGAGTGTACTAAACTCTTATCCTATGTGTATTAGATACTGCTGGTAGCTTCAATCACAAAAGAGTCTTCTAAAAAACAACAGCAAATATTATTTGCATTTTTTACAAAGTAAACCCAAACTATAAGATGTAAAAGAAACTCGCGTCTAGCGAAAGACAAAAGAAAATTCCCAAAGCGATGATCCTCTTTGGGCTTCAAAAATCCTTAGAACTTGGAACAATAAAGTGCGTATGTGTTTTATTCTGTTTTCTTTGTTGCCTAAGTAGATTAAAATATTACATTAATTTTTTACATCGTGGATAATATTAATGCTGTCCTAAGCATACAGAAATGGTATATATTTTTTTCCTTTCTAATCTCCAAATGTGTACATTATTTATGTTGACTGGATTACAAAGAGTGAAAGATACGAATAATGTTCTCCAATCCTTAAAAGTAACTTATATTTTTCCAAGATTGGTAAACCAACGGTTTGAGGTGAGTGCGTTACTGTGTTAGACGATGGTACAAAGCTTACTGACATTAGAGTGGACAGAACTTACATGTAGGTTTTTATTACAACAACTGTCTCTTGAGTACTTGATTATAAATAATCTATAGCATATATTGAATTATTGAAGCAGGAATTTCTTCTTTACCTGATCAACGTGTCTATTAACCCATTTTGGGAAAAATGTAATAGCTTACGCTGACGTACAAAAAAACAATAAAAATTTTTCATAAGTCCAAGTAATTGTCATTTTCTTTTGTTTTATTTCTGTTGAAGTTAGTTGCCGATTAATCATGAGTTGGAAATTTCAATTTTTAATAAATCATGAGATGTCTACCCATGGGTGTTTACTTATAGGTAGTTTAGAAGATATTTACATTTTTAAATACATAAACATACTTTTTAACCTTAAGCTAAATAAGTTAGAATAATTAATTTAAGTCACAAATAATGACATACATCTTTCACCTGGACGCATTCAATACATTACAAAAATATTCTCCTACAGTACCACAATCGTGTGAGTTGATAACATGTTACGTTTTAGAGTGCATAAATCTACTGATAACAACACAGAATGATTCCCAGGTTAAATGGTGGATGAATCCTACACTCTAGATTACACCCTTGTCTGTCTCAGTGGTGCGTGAAATGAAGGATTTGTTTGTTATATATTTTCTCATATGCTTCATGAGATAAGTTTGTCTGCTACTTATATTTATCAAACGACCAATTTTTTTCTTGAGTTTATTGAAACTATTATTGAGTTTATGGTCGTTGAAATATAATTGTAATATGATCATAAGAACTGACATAGAGTTTCTAGCATGAAATTAACACTATACAAAGAAACCCATTATTAAGAAAAACTTTTGTTCCTGTGTGATTTAGTTCACTCATTGCGTATCCATCCAATGGGAAGTATTGTCTGTTTTTATAAATGAGAATGCTATATATCAACAAATGGAAGTAGGTACATTAAGTTTCTCGTTTTCATAGAAATGAATATTTCCTTTAACCCTTTCTAATAGATGTAGCTCGCCCTTTATTTGGTATGAAACATATATTTATACGCATTAATTATCCCTGTAAAAAACCATCTCGATATTAAGCAGACATATTTGATTAGAACTTTTATTGCTATTACAAATGAATCGTTTTATAAGTTTAAAAAATCCTTTTTTAACCTATGAAGCTAGGCACGGGATTGTTTTTAACATTACTTCAGGCTAGACCTAGGGGTTGCGGCATTATCACTTAGTTAAAATCCATTGGTTATTTGGCAGGATTTGAACCCGGGACCTCAGGCACCAAAGTACCGTGCTCTTACCACTAGACCGGCTCGCTACCCCAACGTTTAGAAATACTAGAAAGAGCTATATTCCATTAAAAATTGTTAATATTTAACATTGCGCATTCAGGTAGTGATTTACACTCCATTGCTTTTATGATAAGGACAAGTATAAGGGAACAATAGTCTTAAGCAATGTGACTCAAGGGGTACATATAAACTTGGAGGTGATGTTTGTTATGTTGACTTTGAACATATAAACCCACTCAGGCCATCGTTAGTCCCGTAAGCTCAACAATATCTTGTATACCTAACGTACTTTGTAGTAAATAGGGAAATATTTTAAAGTTAGCTGTTTTGTACTTTAAACGTTGACGCATATTTGCATTTAGCTATAATTAATCTTGAAGAAATACCACTTTAAAACTTTTAATTTGTTTGCAACAAATAAAGTTATTAATTTAGGCTCAAATGGATAAAAATCACATATTTACGAAACGTTTTTACCCTTAAATAGGCCATAAGTTAAAAATTCAATGATAAATCCTGATGCACTTTTCTTAAGTAAGAGAAAACATATTTTAGCAACTCCCTTAAACGCTGCAGTCTTCCATTTCATTGGTTTGACTTTGACATGAAACACGCTCATATAATATACCGTCTCCTAATATCCATTGAATATTTAGATAATATTTGTTATGCACAAACTCACAGCACCTATTCTTGTTTTATGATAATATACACTGTCAGTTAATAGTGAGTTTGTCGAACCTTAGGTAAATTAATGGAGTCATTATTTACTTGTTAGTCCTGTTATAGTTTCATTGAAAAGGTGACGTATTTGGTTTGATGAAATTTATATAGAGTTTAATTAAAAATAATAGTTGTTAGAGCGTGTCTTTTGAAGCGTGATTTTCTATTTTTTTGTAATTTTTGTTTTTTGCAAGTAATCTTGCTTATTAGGACTCTGTATTATCCGAAGTATGGCTGGATTGGACAGCCATATATAGTTTATGAGGCTGGATTAAACAGTGAGGTGTACTTGTATGCAGAATGGTTTATTGATGTTAAGGCTAGGGTGTTACTCTGGGGCATCAACAACCTAAATGAACCTAATTAGTGTATCAGCCTCTGTATGAACTTTCCCTTGCACGTGTTTTTGTTCAAATGTTCCAATTGTGGCTTATATGTTAGATAAGCACTTGTTTTCATCAGATATTAAAGAATAGTAGAGTAAAAATTTTGGTAAAATAAGGGGATACATACAAAAACATTATCCAACACCACATTCAAGTTTAGATTAATAATAATAGATATGAGTTATCTTAATACCAATATTTTTGGAACCCTTTATCGGAGAGGGTTTACTGTACGGGTCCTTCTCACCTTAAATACATATTTCCAGGTTGGTTTCACTGCTAAGGACGGGGTTAGTATCAACGAGTCAAGTAATTCATCAAACTATCAGAATTGTTGTGATATTCCAACTCAACCACTAACCGGGGCCGAAGTGCCGTTTTGATAGTAGAATAATAATTATTTCACAAACAGTTTTACATAAAACAGTGTTTTAAATCCACCTTTAGTTTATGGATATCCAATCATTTATCCCAAAAAGTCAACAACAACACAATTTTGTTCTTCCCAAAAAGACCTACGATATAAGTCTTCCTTAAAAACTAATTTGAGAAAGTTAAACCTATCATACTTTGATGCACGCTCCTAATGATTCATCTTGTGTGATATTTCTGTTAAATAAAATTAAATTGTATAAAAGGTTTTTTTTTGGGAAAACTCTTTTGTTTTAATCCATTTATGTAATATGTATGACCTTTTAGAAATCTTGTATGGTAACCAAAATAACTAATATCTGCTGATTTACCTTTTGTAGTAGTAGTTTGGTGAGTCGGTGGCTCAGTCGATAGCGTCGCGGATCCATCACAATAACTGATTCGCCCATAGTGTAAGCCATATCCTCATCCACCAACACATACCTAGGAAAAAGACAATATATAGATACCATGGAATAGTTCATAGTCTATTGCATACAAATTCTTTAAATGTATGGAATCATGCTATAAATGCAAAAATATATATGGGTATAATTTGCCTGATAACAACACAGAATGATTCCCAGGTTAAATGGTGGATGAATCCTATACACTAGATTACACCCTTATCTGTCTCAGTGGTGCGTGAAATAAAGGATTTGTTTGTTATATGACCGCACGTGTTTTTTTTTATTTATTTTTATTTTTTTTTTTTTTTATATTAATCTTTACGTCTTATACTTATGCACATTATTGGTTGTAGTATATTTCTTTCGTTGTGTATGACTGGAAATTTGTTTGCATAATCTTTAACGCTAAAATACCTGTATCTCGGTTATGTATTGATACCTTTAACCCATTTAATCATGATTCATCCTAACTTTCATGTATTAAACAAAAGATACACTGTGTAAAACCAAGTGAAGGATTTTAACAGTTAGAAGCCCAGAATGGCAAGTATAAATCCAGAAAGACAATTATTATTCTACTTACCTGTATAATGTATTTTTTTACAAAAGATATACGGCATGATTGGCTGGAATAATCAATATTTTACCAATAATAATATGATAAAACCGAATGGTTCTTACACATTATATTCATAAGTTAACACATTGTCAGCAAAGAGGTTGGTAAACCGTATTGACAGAGAAAGCTCAAATTAATGGTAAGTATAAATTTTTTTCATCCACTAGCTCAAATTTTTATACTTGTAACAAATAAATATTCTGTCTATCGTTGAATAGCTGGGTAACTCAGTATTAATAGTGTTACCCTTGTAATCAAAAGTTCACAGAAAACTAAACAGATCATAAGAGACTGGATACAGCTTTGCTTGGTATAGGAATTTTATTAAATGGTCCTGGTTGATCAAACAGCTGGTCTTAATCGGTAATAGACATATACATGACATCTTACTCCATTCTACACTCACCCTTCACTCATATTTGGGTAAATAAATGCACCTAGGTGGCGTCTTCTCTTAAATGTTGATTAATTACAAAAAGTGTAAATGAAATAACTCTAGTCATCGTGTAATATTTAAAATGTCAAACCAATTGCACTCATCTGTTCACCAAGATGAATACTAGCCAACTATATAAGTAGTATTTAAGTATATATAACCGTTTTAGAAGACTTGTGTATGTGTTAAAATTATTTAATGTGGTGTATGTAAAGAAATATGTATTCTAGTTTATAAGAAAATAACTTATATTAGTATTACGTACTCCGCGAAGCAGTGTGAACACAAACCAACACAGACAAATCTACAGAACAATGGTCTTGGAGTAATGTGACCCAAGAGACACATGTAAACCTATGGATAGTGTTTGTTATGTTGACTTTGAACATAGAAAGCTACTCTCTTAGTCGTTCGTCTTATACACTCCGCTCTGCCTTCCATAACTAACGTACTGTGTCTTGAATAGCGTAATAACTATTGTATTATGGTGAATTTATAAGAAAAGTTGTTCTAAGGTAATATATTATTTTAATATATAAACTTATTTACAACAGTATATCTGTTAAAAGATAAATATCTATTGATGGAGTTGACAGAATGTGTGTAGTGTATGTTGGGTCATATAATTTTTGTCTCACCCCTTCTGTCTTAAGTGGATTTTTAATAGAATGTATATTTCAAGTCAGTATATTTGAGGAGTACAGTATTTAGTATACACATTTTATTTCCTAATTATGAAAAATATACCTACTAAAATCAAAATTGCTGAATTTAAAATTTACGATCAATATTTTAAGCGACAAAAGTTCAAACTGGAATCCAAAAAATAACTGACTTATTAAATAAGGTATTTGCTTTATTAATATTGTACAAAAAGTTATTCAGTCTCACATTCACTACCTACAATTCAAATTTCACTCTATGCTTACACTAAAACGATAATATTTCACATAACTGTAAACAACTGTTTATATTTAACAACACTTTTGAAAGTCTGGCTTTATTGCTTTTAATAATTATATAAAACTGTTATTTTCATATTTTTTTCAGTAAATATTTTAGAAGAATATAATTTGAAATGTAAACACACATTATTGCATTAGTAGCCTTACACCGTTTGGAATGTTGAACAAATAATGGGTATAATCATTTATTTGTTTGAATTCCACTCGGAGAAAAACAAATACAATTTACACAAGATAATTGTTTTGGCAGTTTGTTGTCGAATCATATTACAGTGTTATGCAGTTTTGAAACAACAATATTAAGTTACCAGTTTTTAGGATAGCTGTAACATGAGGCACCGTAAAATCTACCGTCAGTTGATTATTCAAAACATTTGCAAAATATCAACTGATAAGCTGGCATAACAAAAATATAGCGTTGTTAATAATTGCATGGTTAGCATTTAATCCTGGTTTTAATGGTTTAAGGTGTTTGTCCAAAACCTCAACAAAAGATGTTTACCATCAGTAACTACACAGGAGTTCACTGTTTGCACCTTGTGCATTGAATTAAAGCCATTAAAAAAAAAAAAATTTAGTATTTTCTAATTATCATGAGTATTAAAACCCATCAAATCCGGGTACAATTTTTTCACATTTCAGTCATGATTTATACGATTATTATAATAGTATTTTTTTATGCATTGGAAATATATTATTTAAAATTGTGTCGTACAATATCGCTATATTCCTTTGTAAATTCTGTTCTCAATTAAATTAGGTCATAAAAAAGCTTCAATGTCAATAAAATTGTTAAATAAGTTTCCATTATTTTATTTCTCAATCAGGTAACGTTGCAGGTGGATACATTACACCTGAGGAAACGATAAAAGTGTATCTTAAGGAGAAGTCTTAAAGTACCTAATACATAATTCAGTCCACTTTCCCTTGAAATCTAAAATTACTGACACACTATACTGCATTACTTAGGCCAGAAACTTTCTACTTTAATAACCAGATATTTTATTGAAAATCTGTACCAACCAGTAAGTTTATTCGTCCAACCCAAGGCTGATTTGATATGTCAGACACACGAGATATCATTGATATTAGATATCAGTCTGTTTTTGTCATAAATATGATGAATTTGTTCAATGTGATGTAATTCGACATGAACTTTTGTGATCGAATGCAATATCGATTATCTATGTTAAAATTGTAAAACAAGATACATAATAATACATAGTATACATTTTGCTTAGCAATATTTAACGTAAATATACCTTAAATGTAGTAGTCTTAAATTTATTTTTAGTTTCGAAAGGAATAGAGTGTACTAAACTCTTATCCTATGTGTATTAGATACTGCTGGTAGCTTCCATCACAAAAGAGTATTTTAAAAAACAACAGCAAATATTATTTGCATTTTTTACAAAGTAATCCCAAACTAGAGGATGCAAAAGAAACTCGCGTCTAGCGAAAGACAAAAGAAAATTCCCCAAGCGATGATCCTCTTTCGGCTTCAAAAATCCTTAGAGCTTGGAACATTAAAGTGCGTATGTGTTTTATTATGTTTTCTTTGTTGCCTAAATGGATTAAAATATTACATTTATTTGTGACGTTACATTTTCGTATTTCGTAAATAATATTGATGCTGTCCTGAGCATACATAAATAGTATATATAATTTTTTAACTTTCTAACCTCCAAATGTGTACCTTATTTCTGTTGACTGGCGGTGAAAATGGTGAAAGATACGAATATTGATCTCCAATCCTTAAAAGTATCTTACATTTTTCTAGGTTGGTTTAACCAACAGTTTGAGGTGAGTGCGTTACTGTGTTAGACGATGGTACAAAGCTTAATGAAATTAGAGTGGACAGAATATGTAGGATTTTATTACAAACACCTTTTTTTTACTACAAATCATCTAAAGCATATATTGAACTATTGGAGCAGGAATTTCTTCTTTACCTGATCAACGTGTCTATTAACCCATTTTGTGAAAAATTTAATAGCAGCGTATGACGTAAAAAAAAAAAAAATAACAATTTTGCGTATTGCCAAGTAATCATAATTTTTTTTCTATTGACGTTTTTTTGACGATTAATCATGAGTTGGAAAGTTCAACCGTTATTAAATCACCATCTAAAATATAAGAGACCTATCCACGGGTGTTTACTTATAGGTAGTTTAGAAGATATTTACATTTTTAAATACATAAACATAATTTTCAAACCCTTGAGCTAAAAGAATAATTAATTTTTAGTAACAAATAATAATATAAACAACCGATCTATTATTATAACTCAAACTTATGTTTAAGGACGGATTCAATTTTATACATTATAAAATATTCTCCTACCACAATCGTGTTAGTTGATAACATGTTACGTTTAGAGTTCATAAATCTACTGATAACAACACAGAATGATTCCCAGGTTAAATGGGGGATGAATCCTATACTCTAGATTACACCCTTATCTGTCTCAGTGGTGCGTGAAATGAAGGATTTGTTTGTTATATATTTTCTCATGTGCTTCATGAGATAAGTTTGTCCTCTACTTA